>NC_086173.1:131109196-132479196 GCF_023053635.1 Elgaria multicarinata webbii
GAGATACCCTGACTGCACAGGCTGCTTCCTTGAATGTAGGTCTTTGCACAAAGCGCAAAGTTAAAACTACGGAATTTGCTACCACACGATGCAGTGATGGCCACCAATTTGAATGGCTATAAAAGGGAGTTGGATACATTTCTGGAGAAGCCCATCAATGGCCACTAGTCCTGATGGCTATGTGCTACCTCCAGTATCAGAGGCTGTAAGCCTGTATACACCAGTGGCTGGGGAACATGGGCATGAGTGTGCTGTTGCACCCGTGTCCTGCTTGTGGATCCCTGGTTGACAGCTGGTTGGCCACTGTGTGAACAGAATGTGAGACTAGATGGACCCTTGGTCTGATCCAGCATCAGGGCACTTCTTAGGTTCTTATGCACATACTGCTGTACAAGTGAAAATTCCTTTTCTGGAATGTCCACCAGACATTTGTTAGGGGAGGGAGGATGTAGTGCATAGTTCCGGCAGCTGGCAAGGCTAGCTAGTGTGGCCCCACAGCACATCCTTTCATTGTGTGGAGAAAGTATGATTCCCTGTGTGATACTTTTCAATGGAGGAAGTCCATTTAATTCAACTGCAATCCACTGAGAGCTGAGTAGTCAAATGAGGAAGCATAAACTGGTGTAGAAATAATGTATGAATCAGCCAAAACACATGTTTCTGCATTTGCCTGGCATCAGAGTCCTCAGATTTTCTTTTGATTCATGAGTTCTGGAATCCTACTTTTAAACAGATGTGCTGAAAGATAGGATTTCATTCCAACATTGTAGGCTGGTGGCTCCCATTTTGGTGGGGCTGTGTATCCAGTGTGGGTTTCAGTCAGGGCCAGACAGAACTCTAAAGGATCTATCCATGGCACTGAACCTATTTTGGGGATACAGTTCTGCACGTTGGACAGCTCCTTTAGCATTCTGGCTGCTTCTGACTGAAACCCAGAATTGATTCACAGCCCCACCAAATTCAGAGCCACAGCCTCCACTGGATTCTAACACACTATCAGTAAAGCAGCCAAGACATACATGTGGCATCTCTGAATTAGAATACGTCTGTCAGGTCACACATAGTGGCTTGTTTCATTTCACATACCTCAAAGAATACATTCATGCTCACTAATTTTCTGAAGGAAGAAGAAAGGCCTTGGTACAGCACACATTCGTGACCCACTGGCTACAACATCCAATTGGAGTAATTAGATTATTTTGTTCTACCTGAGAGGATGTAAGAGTTGACTGTTCAGTGAGGAGGGGCTGATTGCAGGCCACTTTGATTAATGGGAACAGGAAGTCTGATGAGGTAAAAAGGGGGGGTGGCATGGCATGAAAACAAACTCAAAACAGCTATAAATATTTTAGGCAGCTTAATAAAAGATTGGACAATATTTATTTCTTACATAAATCCTGTAGCAACACCTACAAAGAAAAAAAAGACAAATTTCTTCTTGTTATTGTCTATATTTCTATAGAAGAACACTAAGGCCGTCATTCAGTCGATCAATCTTTATTTGCTTAAAACCAAATGTGATCGCAAAATGGGAGAGAAGAAAGGGGGAAACCCCAAAACAATAATAAATCAATCAAACCATCTCCACCATTATACACAATTTCATCTAATTTTAAAAGCAGCTATTGCAAATAATGAAACTTGGTATTCAACGTATTTGTTCTGATCAGCCAAAATTATACAAAGGTTCTCAAAATTTGACATCTCAGGACAAGAAAAAAAACAGGATAAAAATCTCTCTCTAGGTGCCCGATACAACGGGCTGCACAATAAATAATGACAAATATCCTCTACCTCCCGCTGCCTACAGTTGCAAAGTGATTGGTCCCATGGAACTTTAAGGAACCTGCCATCCAAACAAGCAGTAGACTTGCAGCTATTCATTAAAAATGAACACTTACCCTACTTTGCCTTAAAGTTTGATTTGGCTATTGACAGCTCCATGCTGAGATGCCTTTTTCATGCATCCAAACTCATCCTGAACTGTCCAATTTGACATATATCTCTTTAGTATAAATCCGGGATGGGGAAATTGCAGGCCTCCGAATGTTGCTGGACTGCAACTCCTATCATCCCTCACCAGTGGCTAGGGCTAATGGGAGTTGTAGTCCAACAACATATAGAGGGCTACTAGTTCCCCACCCCCAGAGTATGGGGGAACAACAGTGTATCACTACCACTATTCTAGAAGGGCTTGGAGAGGGTCACTCACACAATGAAACAGCCTCTTGCTTGCCGCAATGAACCCCATACAATTTCCCTGTTAAGGCACTAGACTGGATGGTATAAGAGAAGAATCAACCACAAGCTGACTTCAGAACTCATATATTTGATCTTATATGCTACTTCCTCGGTACAACAATTCATAAGACCCACAGCTAGAGAATAGCAAGCCGAATTATATAGAACTACAGATCTTTAGATTCCCCATTAAAATGCCTCTCCCAAGACTTCGTTACTGGCACAGCAGATCCACACAGAGACTTTGGGACGCCCTGAAGGCGCTTTAGGGCGCCCCGAAATCGATGAGGTACACCCTACCTTAACCGTTATTATTATTATTATTATTATTATTATTATTATTTATTTATTTATTTATTTATATAGCACCATCAATGTACATGGTGCTGTACAGAGTAAAACAGTAAATAGCAAGACCCTGCCGCATAGGCTTACATTCTAATAAAACCATAATAAAACAATAAGGAGGGGAAGAGAAAGCAAACAGGCACAGGGTAGGGTAAACAGGCACTGGGTAGGGTAAAACTAACAGTATAAAGTCAGAACAAAATCAAGTTTTAAAAGCTTTAGGAAAAAGAAAAGTTTTTAGCTGAGCTTTAAAAGCTGCGGTTGAACCAAGAAGAGGCGGAGGAGGAGGAGGAGGAGGCCCCGCATCGCCCCTCACGGGGATGGGATGAAGAGTTGCCGCGCCCGGCGGCTTCGCTGGGGAATCAGCTGCCGCCCACCTACCCGTCGGCCTCCTTTTGCCGGCGAAAGAGCCACCCGGGCCCTTTCCGCTGAGCTCTATGACCCGGGTGGCTCTTTCGCCGGCAAAAGGAGGCTGGTGGGTAGGTGGGCGGCAGCTGATTCCCTGGCGAAGCTGCCGGGCGCAGCAACTCTTCATCCCGTCCCCGCGAGGGGCGATGTGGGGCTGCCTCCTCCTCCTCCGCCTCCTCCGCCTCTTCTTGGAACGGTTAAGGTAGGGTGTACATCATCGATTTCGGGGCACCCTAAAGCGCCTTCAGGGCGGCCCGAAGCCTCTGTGTGGATCTGCCCGCAGTAAGAGCTTTAAGCTAACCTATGCTGGTCTTTTGGACCCACCCCTTTTATCTTCAGGGCCTGCCCTGATCTGCCTTTCGGCCTGCCCACATGTGGCCCCCAAAAACTTCTTTGAAACTGCATCCAGTGCACAGGCTGAACATCTGATCTAGTTCAGCACCCCTTGGGTAAATTATTTGAACTCAAGGACCAGATCAGATGCTATATAAACACCACGAGGACCTCACTGAAAAAGGCCTGATAATGTCAAATTATTTCCATCAAGGAAGTGCTTAACATTTGGCTGTTGAAATCAACAGGGTTTTAAAAATGCTTTGTTTTTGGCTGCATCACTTCCAATCTGCACAAAGGCCCAGCTAAGCCCAGTCCCACACAATTTCATCTAGTTCCCATTTTGGCCACTTAAAATGTTTTGCTGAAAGCAAAGTGCGCTTTGAGAGTATTGTTTTAAGCTCAGAAATTTGGTTCAAGAGAAGAGAAAGAAGAGCCTGAGGACTCTTGCCCTTCTGATTACTGCAAATGCCAGGAAAGTTTAAAATTAATAGCAACCATTGTAAAAGAAAAGAAAAAGAGGGAAAGGGAAATAAAAGAAACATTTACTACCTCAGAAACAGGCCCGTGCGTCTGACATTTCCATATCAGTGTAACATCCTCCTGCTTTTAGCACGAGGGAGCATAAAACATGCTCTTACAGCAAACACCATGAATTTTTCTGTCCTTTTAAACTTTAGCTCGGTAAGGTTGCATATACTATAAAAACAGAGCAAGAGAATGGAAGGACTTTTATTCTACATAAAGCAATTACCATTGCTGTCAGCAGCAGCAAAATTTACTGCTGAAGGAAAAGGGTAAAGAGAAAGGAATAAGCAAAGGAGCCGAGAGAAAAGAAGGGCCAAGCCAAACATTCAGAGGATGAAGCAAGCAATATCACATCATTCTAGGGTGCAGTTTCTAATATCCTTAAGTAATTTTATTCCACAGGTTATTCCATAGAGATTAATGGTTTGGATGCAAACTTAATCATGCTTAGATTACCCCAGGGTTGGGCAGCCTGTGGCCCTCCGGATGTTTTGGCCTACAACAGCTCTCAGCATTAGCTATGCCGACTTGGTCTGATAGGAGTTGTAGGCCAAAACCCCTGGAGGGCCACAAGCTGCCCAACCACGGAGCAGACCATTGGATGCTGTATGTCCCTATATACCTGTCGCTGGGAAACATTAGCAGGAGGGTGCTATTGTTTAGGGTGACTGTATGAAAAGGAGGACAGGGCTCCTGTATCTGTAACAGTTGTATTGAAAAGGGAAGTTCAGCAGGTGTCATTTGTATATATGGAGAACCTGGCGAAATTCCCTCTTCATCACAACAGTTAAAGGTGCAGGAGCTATACAAGAGTAACCAGATTTAAAAGAGGGCAGGGCACCTGCAGCTTTAACTGTTGTGATGAAGAGGAAATTTCACCAGGTTCTCCATATATACAAATGACACCTGCTGAAATTTCCTTTTCAGTACAACTGTTGAAGATACAGGAGCCCGGTCCTCCTTTTCATATGGTCACCCTATATTGTTCTCATGTCCTTCTTGTGGGCTTCTCATAGGCATCTTGCCCCTGTGTAAACTAAATGCTGGACTAGGTGGGCCTTGGTCTGACCCAGCATGACTTTTACGTTTTTATGGTCCTACCCATTGAAATCCATAGGACAAGCTAGTCATAACAAACTTAAGTTTGATTGCTTGCGGTGGTTCTGCTCTAAGTATGATTAAGTCTGGATCCATTCTAGTGGGTTTATACTCACCCATTTCATGTTCACTAACTTATGGTATCACTGGATTGCCATAGGAGGTACCAGTAAAACTGTGTTCACACCAGCATTCCTTATTGCAGTTCTTATTGTTTGGGATTACATTTGTTCATCTTTCTTCTGGTGCTGCGCTTGGCAGATTTCCTCTATTTGTGTGAGGACTTGTGTTGTGAGGGTTGTTGCATTTGGGCTTTACATGGGAAAAGAGGGGGGGATTACTGGTTTTCAAGCAGCATATTGTCAGTCCCACTTATTAGCAAAGTGAACCATGAGAAGTTATAATTTGCTGCTCAAAATGGCAATTACAGTAGTCACTCATTGCTAAATTTTACTTGAGAGTAAATACATAATCCTAGTGATTAAAAATGACACATTGCCACAGCTGCCAATGCAAGTAACTGCTTATACTGGCATAGGGGTGGAATTCTAACTGAAGAAGGTAGGTTCTCATATATGATATGAGTCCATTGCTATCAATCTAGCACAATGCAGACTAGAACAATGTACTACAAGCACAAAACCAAAACATTTATTTATTTATTATTTATTTATTACATTTTTATACCGCCCAATAGCCGAAGCTCTCTGGGCGGTTCACAAAAATTAAAACCATAATAAAACAACCAACAGGTTAAAAACACAAATACAAAATACAGTATAAAAAGCACAACCAGGATAAAACCACGCAGCAGAAATTGATGTAAGATTAAAATACAGAGTTAGAACAGTAAAATTTAAATTTAAGTTAAAATTAAGTGTTAAAATAAAAAGTGTTAAAATAAAAAGGTCTTCAGCTGGCGACAAAAAGAGTACAGTGTAGGCGCCAGGCGGACCTCTCTGGGGAGCTCATTCCACAACCGGGGTGCCACAGCGGAGAAAGCCCGCTACATCTATGTCAGATGTTGGGTACGTTCAGATGACATATTAGTCAACGGTGAGGAAATAGTCCACTCGACGGGCAGTAAATCGATGTGCACCTTTGGGTGACAGGTAAGTGCTGCTCCATGGAGAGGCCTGCCTCTTTTCTGTTGACTCAGCGACTCTCCCCACACACCTGCTGTTCCTCCCCACCAAATGGTGGCACTGGTTATCCTTACCTTCCTGACGCCACCATGTCGGGGGAGGAATGGAGATCAAACGAGAGACGAGGCTCTTGGTGGTGGATGAATCCCTTCTCCTCTTCTCCCAGTGAATTGGTTCTAAGAATTCATCATTAACTGGCATTACATGGTACTCCTGGGGTTGACATTGTATACCTTTTTATTTTATTTTAATTTTCCAGGCATTCTGAGTTAATTCAGAATGATTTTGATTTATAGGTTCTTAAAAAAAAAAATTACAAATAAAGTGGATTGAATTTCCAAGAAAAGAAAACCTAGGCCACAAACCTACATTAGTCCCCCAATGCATAGCACTAGGGCCCTCAACTGTGTTAATCCACAACAAAGAACAGCCTGCTAATTAAGTCAACACCAGTATTTGCCTGGTAATCTCCTGTTCACTACCTAACAAGCTTTAGTCAGAAGAGGGATTATTTAATAAGTAATCAGCACATGTCTCTCACTACTGGAAGCGCATGATGGGTTCCAATGGTATTTCCCAGTTGGGCTGAGCTTCAGGAGATTAAGGCACTACTTCAATTATGACCTCTGTGCTCTTAACATAATGTTTCCCGAAGTTCTTTTGTCTTTTGCTGGCAGAAGTGATTTGCCAATATCAAGGCATTTTCAGATATCTCTCCATTTCATGAATAAACTTTGGCCAACATCCAGGTGTTGATGGAAAGTGTTAGCAAAGCCGAAGAGCAGAAATTAGTTCCACCGGTGAAGTGAGAGGTGAAAAGCAATGCTGTTTCTGTTTTGACTTCCTTCCCTCTCATTCTGTGTAGTGACTGATTCTTCCCACAGCTACTTGTATAAGTTTCTTTCTCCCTGTGCCCCCCCTCCCTCCACTGAAAGCATTTTGATTGATACGACTGAAATAAAAAATGAATCCTTGGTGGCTCACATATTTTTGTATGCCACTTACCTCTAGAACAGCCTTGGTCCTTCCATAATGGGCCATGCCAGGGCCAAGTTCATACATTGAAAAGGGTTTTTCTCACTTGCCTGAGCTCCCACCTGAGAATCAGTTTTGACTGAGTAACTTCCTACACAGATACAGGTGTAGAATCAACTGTATCTTTACATCAGCACCATAAGTAGAAGAGAACAAGCGAGGTGCAGGGAACGCTGATCAAATTTGCAGATGACACAAAATTGGGTGGGATAGCTAATACCCTGGAAGACAGAAACAAACTTCAAAGTGATCTTGATAGGCTGGAGTGCTGGGCTGAAAACAACAGAATGAAATTTAATAGGAATAAATGCCAAGTTCTACATTTAGGGAATAGAAACCAAATGCACAGTTACAAGATGGGGACACTTGGCTCAGCAATACTAAAAACGAGAAAGATCTTGGAATTGTAGATCGCAAGCTGAATATGAGCCAACAGTGCGATATGGCTGCAAGAAAGGCAAATGCTATTTTGGGCTGCATTAATAGAAGTATAGCTTCCAAATCACGTGAGGTACTGGTTCCTCTCTATTCGGCCCTGGTTAAGCCTCATCTAGAGTATTGTGTCCAGTTCTGGGCTCCACAATTCAAGAAGGATGCAAACAAGCTGGAGCTTGTTCAGAGGAGGGCAACCGGGATGATCAGGGGTCTAGAAACAAAGCTCTATGAAGAGAAACTGAAAGAACTGGGCATGTTTAGCCTGGAGAAGAGAAGATTGAGGGGAGACATGATAGCAGTCTTCAAATACTTAAAAGGTTGTCACACAGAGGAGGGCCAGGATCTCTTCTCGATCCTCCCAGAGTGCAGGACATGGAATAACGGGCTCAAGTTAAAGGAAGCCAGATTCCGGCTGGACATCAGGAAAAACTTCCTGACTGTTAGAGCAGTGCGACGGTGGAATCAGTTACCTAGGGAGGTTGTGGGCTCTCCCACACTAGAGGCATTCAAGAGGCAGCTGGACAACCATCTGTCAGGGATGCTTTAGGGTGGATTCCTGCATTGAGCAGGAATGCAGGATGGCCTTGTAGACCCCTTCCAACTCTGTTATTCTATGATTCTATGAAAGAGAATAATTCTGTTTATCTAGGGGCACTTCTTTGTTTTGAGTTGTTGAAAGGTTTGTCTGTAGAGGGCCCTGATAGGAAAGATGGAAGGAGGGAGGAGAAGGGAGAGAATGAAAGGTAACATGGTAAATATGGAATAAAGTGAATATCTGTTCGCATTCAAACATCATTTTGGGGGCCACCTTGCTGAGAAGATATAAACAAGTCTTACTTACGTACACAAGTCAGTTGTGTATATTTTAAGAGAGAAGAGCAGCAATCTGGGCACTAACTCTTACCCTGGGTGCTCTGACAGCCAACCTAGAACATGCTTAACAGGACAGATCTGGATTGCAATCAGAAACTTTTAAAAGTCTACAGCCAGTGTGGTGTAGTGGTTAGAGTGTTAGACTGAGATCCAGGTTCTAGTCCCTGGAATCAGCCATGAAGTTCACTGGGTGACTTTGGGCCAGTCACTGACTCTCAGCCTAACCCACCTCACAGGGTTGTTGTGAGGATTACATAGGAGAACTATGGGAACTGCCATGAGTTTCTTGCAAGAGAGAAAAAGCTGGGATATAAATGTAATTTTTTAAAAAAATCAGGGCCAAAACCCACATTACATTGTATCTGTGTCTAGCAGTGTCATCTTGTGTTCATTTTTACTCTAGAGTAGGTGCAGGGGGTTCAATCCAGATCTTAACTCCACCACACACACACACACACACACACACACCACTCATGTTAGGGTCCCAATCCAAATCACCTACTCTAGTGTGAAAATGAAAAAAAGGCATAGTTGCTGGGCACAGTTTTAAAGTAGAGGTGTGCACGGACCCCCCTCTCTGCCCCGCGGGCTGATCCAAAAATTTCGGATCGGCCCGCTCCGCTCCTCGCCACTCCGCCCATACTCCACTCCTCTTCGCCAAGGAGCTCCGGCTCCGAATCGGAGCTCCGCAGTGGAGGGGAGTGGCGCCAGGTAAGGCCGGGAGAGGAGGGTGGGAGGTTTACCGGGCCCTGCCGCCTTCACCGCCCATGCGGTGACGGTGGCAGAGCCCGGTAAGGGACCAAGGGGGAGGAGGGCCTTACCTGCCTCCGTCCGCGGTCCGTCGGCGTCTTCAATTAAGCCTGCAGTTCAAGCCCAGACTTCCTGGTTGAACTGCGGGCTCAATTGAAGACGCCGACGGACCGCGGACGGAGGCAGGTAAGTGAAAGGAGGGAGGGGGGTTTACCGGGCCCTGCCACCGTCGCCGCATGGGCGACAGCAACAGTGGCAGGGCCCGGTAAACCCCACTTACCTTTCTGGCGGAGCTCCGGATCGAGGCGAAGGATCCGCCTTCACCTCGATCCTCTTCGCCACGCTCCGCCGGCCCCCCAATCCTCTTCGCCTCCGCCTTAAGGGCAGGCGAAGCCCCACGCTCCGCTTCTAATTCGCCGGTGCGATTAGAAGCGGAGCACATCCCTATTTTAAAGTAATGTCTGTTTTGGCCCACAGCCTGCTCAGTTCAGACAATAACCACTGGAGTTAACCTTTCCATGTCATTTTCTATACTAGGTTTTTTATACTGTATTTTGTATTTGTGTTTTTAGACATTGGTTGTTTTATTATAGTTTTAATTTTTGTGAACCACCCAGAGAACTTCGGCTATTGGGCGGTATAAAAATGTAATAAATAAATAAATAAATAAATAAATTCTCTGCTCCTGCTACTGGCTCACCCGAAAAAATTGTTAGCTTGCTGACTTTTCTCTGAAAAGCGGATAGTGTAAGCATCCCTATGAAAAGTTATCTGCTTCTCTGTCTAGTGGTTTCTCTTGCTTTCTTCATTCAGAAGCTCTGTAATTTCAGCCAGAAACCAGGAAGAAGCCTTTGGACTCCTATGAAGTTTCCCAAATGGTTTGTCTAACACGACTAATTGCTGGAGGTGAAATACAGCTCATGCTTCATTAAATCACATGTTTTGGAAATGCCCAATAGTTGTCTCTTTTTCGGAGGAAGTTATCATACAGATAAACTTAGAACTGGAAAAACTCTATAATATTTACTGATGTACATGTCCTTTCAAACTATCTACCTGCTTTCTGGAAGTTAAAACATGGTCAGCATAAACGGCAATTCCATGTCCTTTTCACCACCACAACACTGGGAGGATCAATGTTCGCCTCCTGTAACACAGTGGATTGAAGACCTAACACTACTAGTGACATTTGAAAGGGTGCTAGGTAGGCAAAGGGATCTAAATATGAACATTTAGTCTGCTTTTACTGAAGTTTATGTATAATCTACTTTTTTTAAATTTATTTATTTATTTATTTATTACATTTTTATACCACCCAATAGCCAAAGCTATTCTAGCTATTCTAGAATGCGATAATAAATGAAACAAAGTTATGCTATATGTTTTCCCTTTTTTCATCCCCCCTTTTTTCCTTTCTGTACCTGTTGGGTTTTCATTGTTTTGTTTTCATTGAATTTACTCTCTCTCTCTCTCTCTCTCTCTCTCTCTCTCTCTATATATATATATATATATTAAAAAGGAGTATCACGAAGCATTGCTAACTGTGAGTACTTGAAACAAAATCAGGATGCTTAATTTTGCTCGGAAAATATTTGCTGTATGATCATATGAAATCCGACCCATTTTTCCTACCATCAAATTCCTTGCTAGAATGCTGAAGGCAAGTAGAGAGTGATGGTGAGGGACTGAGCAGCTGGCCTTAGTTGCCCGTCCTTGGCTAACTCTCTTAGCAGCCATAATCAGGTTGGATTTTGCTCACTGATTTCATCAGCAGTTATAACCAGGGGGGAGTTTGTTCTTGATAGAAAACAGACTTTTTTCAGTGCAGAGCTAATGCAACCTGTCCTTCTAGATGTGCTGCCTCGATCATTTTACCAGGCAAGGGAGGTAAGCTGCAATAACTTTCTAAATGACAAGCAGCAATTTTGATTTGTGTGTGTATGTGGGGGGAAGCTACGCACATAAATATTAACTTCCACAAGAAAACTCTTGTATTTCATAACCCAGCTTTGAGCACTTTTTTTTATTGCCAAGCTGTAAATGCCCCCAAATTAAGACACTTTTCTCCCCCTGAAATGCTGACAGGTCATTTGTTTTAGTGATGCTAGCAGGCACAATGGTCCAGCCAAAACACTAATACTAGTCTATTTAAAATGCAACAGCAACACCAAAATAAAACTCCTGGGGTTTCTGCCAACCTTCCAGCAGCCTGACTGGTTTTACAGCCCTTTCTACAAGCTATTGAAGGGAGGGGAAGGTGTCTGGTCAGTTGCCAGAAGGGATGAACTCAGATTCTTCCAACTCCCATGAAACTGCCATGTGTCTGGGGTGGGTGGGGGATTTCGCCCCGCACACACACACACATTTTGACACTGCTGCATCATTCATGTCTGCTCTGAGGTATTCTGCCTCTAGAGAACAAGGGTGTCAAGGCAAGGATTAAACTGCCTCTCCAGAGGGAGTGAAATAAACAGTAATGTGTAGTGCGTATTAGCAACTGCATGCAGAACATCACTGATTTACTCTGCAGGGAATGTAATGCAATCAATAATATAAAAATAAATAAAATCAGCATATGTGGAAATGGCATTACAATACATCAAGATCCATTCAGCACCAGGAATTCCAGCCTTAAATTCTAAACGAACTGGCTGGACTTCTTCTCCCTGTGTGGCTTCATTTGAATGGCCTGAGACTAAAACAGAGCTTTGGTTCAATGTGTAGAAATGGGAGGGAAATGTTATTTTTAACACTTCTGAAAGTAAGGCAGGGGGGAAAGCCCTTCTTTACTGGGATGCGACACTATAATCTATCCTTTGCCAGTCTCCTCCAATTCACAGCAGGTTCACCACCTGCTTTCCTTCATGCAGGCAGCCCAAACTCAGCAGGAAACAACCCCCTGCTGTCAGGATTTCAGTGCAAAAAGAAAAGGGACTGGGACAACTCAATGCAATTTCAGACCTATAAGGGAAATATTATAAACACATATGTCAGTAAGGCAGGGGAGTGGCCAATGGTGTGTTTTGTTTGAGGCATGCTTGAACACCCTGTTTGGAGTGCCGGGGTTCTCTGGATGGGATTATGAACTAGAATTGGTTTGATAATAATAATAATAATAACAGTAATAACAATAATAATAATAATAATCCTACAAAGCAACCAGATACAGAATATTGGACTTAAGGCTATTTGGCAGATTTCTCCATGACACTAGAAAGAACATCATACAGAAGTCAAGTTGATCAGCCTGTTCAATTTTCAGAATGAGGCCATAAAACTCAGACAGTATGATATTTTACACAATTCAATGAATCTTTGAAGAGGCATAAACATAGCTCTTGTCCCAACAAGATTATACTATGCGATAAATTTAACTAGCAAAGGCTAAGTTACACACACACATTGTCTGGGCTCAGATGACATGATAACTAACAGTGGATTAAACAGTCAATGGTGGGTTATTGTGTTGTCTGTCAGGACTTCTTCACACTACAGTTGGTTATTTGGCCCAAATAACCAATGCTGTGCAGAGTTGATTATTTGAACAACCGTTGGTTATCGTGTCATGTGTTGGGCACCATTGACTGTTTTGTCGTGCCCAGTTGACTACAGAGTCCCCTGGCTAGAGTGACCAAAGCAGCGGCTGCCGCTCTAGTCCAGCTGACAGAACTTGCAATGGCTGATGGGATACCAGCAGAAGGACTGAGGGGGGAGACAAGGTAGGGACATTCAAACACACTGTTGACTAATAGCCAACTTGACACTGACCATAATCACACCACGGTTGATTATAATGATGTTGTGTGGGGAGTAACCCCTTGGTAATCAACTGTGGAGTTAACTATTAACCTAACATTGGCTATTGTGCTGTCTGAACACAATCGCAATTTCTAAGAAGTGCCTGAACTACCTTTATATTCTGGGGGGTGGGTGGGTTAGAATCACTATTAGATCTCTCTCCCTTTCTCTTCCCCCCCTTTTTTTACTTTTAAAAATATTGTATTTAGGTTGTTTTTATTGTTTCCCTTTTATATTAAATGCCTTGAGCAATGTGTATCTTATTTTATGCAAAGCATAAGACTGCCATGTGGAAGGGGAAGGGTGATATACAACTTCAAGTTATTAATATGCAATCCACCAATTGTTCTGGTCCCTGGAGTGAAACTCTGAAAGTGGATGTAGACAGAAAGAAAATGAAATGATCAAATTTATGCTAAGTCATAGAGCACTTTTGCACTGCCTTGAAAATCATTGCAACATTATTGATGCTCCAGCTTGTTTGTAATCCTTTCATTCACAGGTATAACATATTTCCTAAAATCCTCCCACAAATGCTCAAGCTAGTGTAAGAGTGGGAATGCCCCTTGCACCTTGTCTAGGTAATATACAAAGCTAAATTGGTGGCCATGGATGGGAGACCACCCATTGATCGCTACACAGTTGGGACTTGAAGACTATGAATAATGAAAGAACAATGAAAATTGTAAACTCATCTTTATTCGTGGTGCTCTATTGAACTAAACTCTGGATTCTTGGACTTCTGAACATCCATCACAGACCTGCACAAATAGCGTAAGGGACATTAAAAGGTGATTTCAGTGTTATGTATAAGTTTGAAACGTCCAGACTCAAACTCCAAATGTGCACCCAACGCACCAGTTCTACTCACGTGGCCACAACTGCTCCCTTGTTCACACCACTTCCACCATGACTGCAGCTGCCCCTCCCAGTACCTGCTGGAAGGAGGAAAGTGGTAGCTGGAAGCCAGAAGGATCTCTCTTTTGTTGTGAGAAGAGAGAGCAGGGGTGTTTTAATGTATTGAAATAAAAAGAATAAATGGTTAGCATCATGACCTGAAATAGTTCAGGGTAGTTCCCACCCCAATCTGCCAAAACAGCTGAAATGGCCACCCTGTTCCTCCCTTCCCCTGTTCCTAAAATAGGACCGCAACATAGGGAGGGCCATTTTGGCTCAGCCCTAAATTTATTTATTTTATTTATTGCATTTATATACTGCTCCCATAGCCAGGGCTCTCTGGACGGTTTACAGAAATTCTAAAATTGAGATAAAAACAAGTATACAAAATTTAAAATTCTAAAACACAGAACATACACACATAGAGCATTAAAATAGAGCATTAAAAAATCACATCTACAATGCATACAAGCACATGCCATAATGATCATGGCTGCTTCAAAGACTGCCTACATGTACACTTCCAAAACCTTTTTCTTAAAAAGTCTTTTTTCCAAAGAGTCGGAAAGCAAAGGAGCTTTGGTTACAGTGATCAGGAGCAGGAACTTCTGCACTGCACAGTGGAATTCCTTTCTCTTCCCAATCCTTCTCCCAATTTCTGAGTGCAGTGCCCCATCTGCCCTCTTTTCATTGTCTCTGTAGCCCCGTTGTTGCCAAATATGTAATTATACTGGACTCAATGTCTCAGCAAGCAGAAACCAAACAATATTCCATTACCTAGAAGGATTTCGCCCCATCCCTTTTCCTGTGGCATATATTGACTTGATATTAAAGGTGCCTGACACTCAGTGCCTGGTGTTTGGCTACCATTCTAATGAAAAACAGTGTAATCACAAAGATGACAATAGTTATCCACAAGGATCTGGAAAGCCATTACTTAGGCCAAGAACAGCTTGGCAAATATTGACCTTCTCACCTATTCTTTACTAACCCAATAGCAGGCTACCAGCACTGTAGTTATTAACAAAGACAATCCTATAAGCCTGATATGAGCAAATGATTTAGCACCTGCAGGTAAAACTTTTATACAGTCTTAATTTACTACCCACTAGTGACCCTTTTTTTATAAGTCAGAACAGGATAGATTAGATCTTGCATGTAAATTTTATGTTTTGTCATTCGGGAGATTTATGATTTTAGTTACACCTAGCGCATGCAATGAAGTAAAGCCATGTAATAGCTGAACATGTCATCTTAAACTCCATGAAACTGCAAAGCATCAGAGGATATTACACTCCTAAAAGCCACAAAAAGTGGAGAGCATTTCAATCAGAATGCAGCTCAGGTTTGTTAAATTTTACAATGTGTCTGTGCACGAGACAGTGGATTATTATCACAAAGTCACCAAAAATATTAATTATCTTATCACCAAATTGCTATGTCATAAAAATAGATCTCACATTGTTACCCAAACACTGAAGTTATCAGACAACAGATATTCTGAGTGAGCTTTCAGCCATGTCTATTTTACACATTGCCCACAATGAATATTCTAGAGCAAAAATGCCAATTTGCACTCCCAGGACAAACTTCTGAACCATGGAAAGCCATTGAGAACTGGCTTTGGCATTACTTTCTCCACAGGAATCAGCATCGCGCAGTGTTTCTCCAGCCACGATCCATTGGTTTGATGCCATCAAGAGCAAAGAAACTCACAGCACCGTGGGCCTGCCTCATATGGCGATTTGTTTCCTAACTTGTCTAAAAGTGGGAAACTCAATATTGGGACACCAAACACATTCTGGATCGTTTTATTTATTATTAACATTTATATACTGCCTTATCTGCTAAAAAGCCATCAAGAAGGTATACAGCAATTTGAAATAATAATACTCTGAAACAATAAATACAAGAAAATAAAAAACAGGAAACACTACACACTTTAAAAGGTTAAATTGAAAAAATGTATCTTTACAGCCTTTCTATACTGGGGATTAATTGTAATTCTTGGAGGAGAAGTCTATCAATGACTACTAGTTCTGATGGCTATGTGCTACCTCCAGAAACAGAGGCAGTAAGCCTATGTACACCTGTTCTTGGAGAACGTGGGTGGGGGAGGGGTGTGCTGTTGCACTCATGTCTGACTTGTGGTGCACTGTGTGAAGAGAACGTTGCACTAGATGCACTGCTTGTGTTCTTTGGCCCCCTTGAGATGCAGATTTGGAAGGAAAAGCTGAGATACCACCCTAACCAAAGGAACACAGGTGCATAAAGGAGTAGTTTGGATGGCTGTGAAGCAAAGAGACCCCCAGCCCAGGCATAAGACTCCTCACAAATAAGCTCTTCCCTCAGGTGACTCCAATGGATAGCAGCTGTACCTGTTTTTTCACTGCTTTTCTAATGAAGATAGCATGGGTTTTTTTTTTACTTCAAACCTCTCAGCCCAATTAATTAAAAATGGCTCACACACTGGACCTCTTTTAAACATAACAAGTAGCTCATTTCCAATTACACTCAATTGCTGACTCTTCAGGTGTTATATATTGGTATAGCTACATTCCTTGTTTCTCTCTCCTTCCTTGGTCAGGATGAGTAGGGCACCAATCTTTGGAAGCTTCTGAGGCAAGTTAATACACTCAGTTTGTTTTCAGTATAAGTTTTCCTACTCAAGTGTTGGTAATAAAGATGACATTGAATTTTGTAAATTATTTTTTACAGTTGATGTTCAAAAGTAATAAGAATTTAGACTATTTACTACTATACAAGAAAAACAACTCCCACTTAGAAAGGTAATGAATTGTTTTCTTTCAATCTAAGGTGTAGTTTTTTGGATGATGTATACATAACTTTTAGCATTAACATTATTTTATTCATTAGTGCTTCGTCCCCCTCGGCAGTTAGAGTAATCCTCCCATAAATTGGTGGAGCTGAATAAATACAATTTGTTGATGTAAACAACTAAATACTGATGAAGATATAATCAGAAATGAAATATATAATTTGGAGTTACTGTCTGTTTGTTATGTACTATATCAATTGTAAATTTTTTATCATATATATGTGTGTGTGTGTGTTAGAATCATACCAATCCTTTTGATTACATATATGTTAAGAAGTACAGTAATTGCATTGAAATTGTAAAAGTTTTGTATTGTACTTATAACAATCAGACACAATATATATGAATATTACATTTGAATACAAAGTATATTCATTGCACTAATATTAGGAGATTGAACCTACACAATATAGGTCCTTTAGGGCCCCTCCCTCTTTCTTTGTGGATTCCTTGACTTGACATTGCACCTTGTGTAGTAATATGTTTCTCTTGGGTAGATTGAGCTTCGTTCTCTGTGAAGTTTCTGGGTCAGATGAAAATCTAGATCATGTTCTCTGGAACTGTCTGATTTGCATCACAGAATGTGTTGTTGTTGTTGTTGAGCTCTAGATTTTGGGGGCTAGAGGTTTTTCTTCAGAGTCTGTTCTCCAAAATAAGAATTTTAAAAATGCAATCCTTAAATGTTATAGAGATTTATTAGGTTTACTAGCCTTTATGACTCCTCAGAAGAATGAGTTGTTAGTTTTCTTCTTTTTTACCAGTAGGTAGTGATCTTAGGTCCTTTCTCTTGGCCTTGATCCATCATTATTTTCCAACAGGAGAAGAAGTAGAGAGTTGCTGGAGTTGCTTCCAGACTTGCATTCCCTGGTTACCTTGCTCTCTAAGAGTTCCTGCATGCTTAGACTGTTGGACCCTTGCTCTCGGTACTGACCTTTGCTGGTCCCTAGCTTCTCTGTCTTGACAATCCCTGAAAAAGGTCAGTTATGTGACAGAAAGAAGGCAGGAACAAGGGAAAAGTTCTCTGACTTAATATCCATCCCCAGCTTCATTATGAAATCAGGAATGACCATCCATACCAGTCCAAGATGATAACTTCTGAAAAGAGCAAAGCATTTTGCAACTTGCCTATACCATCAACTTTGAGGGTGTAGACATCTGTTTCCATTTTTATCCCAGACAACAAGAAATATGAAAGAGGTGAGGTGATCCAATATTGTATATTGCTCACCAGTTTGGGATTTAAGTGGTTGGTATTTGATTTGAGGGGAAGAAAACATCTTGATTTTATGGTATTTCAAAACTCCCAGTTGCTTTCTATAATTTTCAGAAGGATGTTTGAAGAGGTTCTCACATCAAGGATACCTGTCAACGTACTCATGGGGAAAGATCAATTAGGTTAGAGCAGAAGATATAACTCTGTTCCTGCCTTTAAAATTTGGCTACAATAAAGCAGAATCTTGTTTTCAAGTTTAGTTCTCCTGCTGGGACTGCCACCTCCCAATCCATGCAGTTGTCCCAGATGTAACCTTTAAAAGGAGATTAAAATTATTGATGCAATAAAAGGCAAGACCAGCTAAGGTGAGAAACGAGTGAAGGTTTCACTAAAGCCCATATACAAAGGACCAAAACAAGCATGAGCAGGGGAGTTTTCCATTTTCTACTGAATTCTATACACAGTTATTTTAAGCTGCTCTTATCTTTGTTCTCTATGAAGTTATCAACATCTGTAGTTTTATTTTAGCAAACTAGGTACGAATGAAAACAAAAAGAGTAAATATACTTGGTGAGTCTGATGCTTGGTTTTTAAAGATTATTTTTCATACAGTTGTTGAGTCATTCATTATTTTTCTGGTAGCAATAAAGCTCCATGTGTAAAGAACAAGGTCCGATTCTTGCAAGACACAGCAGAAAGAAAGACGTATTTTCTAATGATGAGATTATCTGAACAGGCAATGATGATTGTGGTATCTTACTGGATTGGCTCTGTGAGACTGGAGTAGGAGGCACTGTGTTACAGTGATTCTGCTCCTACTTGCAGGGCCGATTCCAGAGAGTTGTATTGGTGATTCCTGTTCCACCCCATGGCTATTAAGCTGTGGGGTGCCACACAGGGTTCTATTCTATCCCACATGCTGTTAAACATCTACTGTATATGAAGCTGCTAGGTGAGGTCATTAAGGGTTTTGAGGTTGAGTGTCATCAGTATGGTGTGTAGCTTGGGAGTACTCCTAGATCCATCCTTGCCTGTTAAATTATTATATTAAGCTGGCAGCCTTCAAGCAGGATACAAGTGCATCAGCACCCTCCCACCCATGTTCCCCAGCATCTGGTGCACATAGGTTAACTGCCTCTAATACTAGAGGTTTAGAAAAACAGCATTACAGCAATTCCCCTTTACAGGAACATTTTGAAAAAATGCTCTAAAACCCTGAACTTTTTACAAGGCAACTATTCCAGCTCTCCTCTTATTTTCTTAACTCCCAACATAACCCATGATGGATGAACAAGGTAAAATATACTGAGCAAACAAGCACTCCAATAAATTTAATCCAAAAGGACTGTTTTAGCATGTTACAGTGGGAGGGTTGTCCCATGACAGTAAGCCAGGGTTTCTCTGGAACCCTGGTTTATCATTTACAAGCAGAGTAAATGGTCCACCTTTGGTTCATAGTTTGTTTAGCATGATGTGCAAACCTGGATCTCTGACCTGTTTCTCCTCTGAAAAGCCGGAGAAATAATCTAACAACAAAACATGGGCGTGTTTAACTCCTCATGCTTGCAGTGGGAGCTATTGGGCACCACGCATAAGCTCACTGCTTGTACACGATAAGCCATGGTTCCAGAAGACATGTGAACCAGGTCAATGTGTATTAGTGGGGCAGAGGGCACAACCCAAAGCACTACTTCAGATGCAACTAAGGGCTTATATTCAGGAAGAAGAGGGAGAGGGAGAGGGAAGAAGAACTCCCCTGTGTCAAATCATAAACTCTTGATACTTCTCTGGACTTTAAAAAGATTTTGTCACATCACGTGGGAGAAATACTGTGCAAGCTTCACCAATCCAGAGTTGTGCTTGCATCCTTGGTGAACTCTGGATCTCCATGGTCAGCTTTGAATCCATAGCCCTTTTCCAACATTCAGTCTGTGAAAATTTAGGGTTCCTGCTCAAATGAGTCTGATCCATGTGCCCTTGTAGGCATGTAGTGAGTCTGATCCATGTGCCCTTGTAGGCATGTAGATGCTATTCAGATCTTCACAGGAACATGCATAGATAGGGGAAAGAGTTTGATGCTGCAATTCCACTTGACAGATAAGCCCAATAAAGACTCACTGATCATAAGTGAATGCTCAAAAATGGTTTACGACAAAGTGATGATTGTACCCGTTTTGCAATACAACATGGAAGTGACAAAGAACACGATGCCTTTGGGCTAAAGGATGTTACGGTCTCCGAGATCCTGGATTTTTCTAGCTGCCCATAATTTCAATGGGAGAGACAGTCAAGATCCTACCCTTGATATGGAGGAAAAGGTTGGCATATGTGTGCCTGTCATTAATACACCCTACTCAGACTTTTGCACTGGGGCCCTGTTTTTTTTAACGAAAAGAATAAAACCAGTGTCGTTAAAAATACACAGTGTAGGTCCCTTGGCTGACACTTAGTAAATGACTGCAGCAGATGATGACCATGTATGTATATAACAATACAGTTAATCACAATACACTGGGCCATCCATATTATCCCATTTTTAGCTATAAAACCAATCTGAATTCATAGTAAATTCATTGGTAAGCTTGGTGGTCAAACTGTACATTCTCAGAAGATTACATCTGCTTATTGTAATGAGGAAATATAATTTAAATTTGGGTAGGTATTGTTTAAGTGGTGGGGGCATCTTTTTCAGTTTTCTTCAAAGAATCCATGTAATGTCCTGACTGCTGCTTCAAGGGATGCAATGCAAATAGACCAAGTGCAATGAAGTAATTGCTTCCCTAACCTGATACTATGTCAGATAATAGCCTGATTGTGTCTGGAGAGAAGACCTCCCTGCTGATTTCAGATGTGCATGGTCCATCTATGGCCTTAACTAGACCAGGCTATATTATGGGGTGAACCCCGGGATTGTCCCTGTGCATCCACATGACGCACAGGGGATCCTGGGATCAGGGAGGGATCACACACCCCTTTGCCCTGGAATACAGCCATCCCCTTTGGGCCCGTTTCTGCAGCTTGACCCCTCTCCGTGCAATTACTCATGCGGAGCCGTGCAAGGGGCGCAGTGCTCCTCAGGAGCACTGCGTCCATCAGGGTTAGTTAGGGTGGGGGGAGCAGGGAAACCAAACTAAATTTTAAAAAACCTTACTTCAGTGCACGAGCGTTCGTGCACTGCCAGTCCTTTAAGAAAATTTTAAAAAATGGCGGGCGCAACGCCTCTCTTCCTGAGGTCATTGCGCCTTATGTGTAAATGGAGGAGGGATCTCGCATTAATCTTAATGTGAGATCTTCACTCCTCCATCCTGGACTTTCAGGTAGGTCTAGCTAAGGCCCGTATCTACAGTGCCTAAGTTGCATGCAACTGATTTTCAAACACACTAAAAGAACTAAGAACATCTGTCTTTGTTCTAAATCACATCTGAAATGGAATATCCCCAACTCTTTCTCAACAAGAAGACGCCCAATTGTGTTTCTCCAGGGTGGATGTGTTGCAAAAATTCTGTTGCAGATGTCTCAGTCCCACAGCCCAGAAGTGGAACGGGCAGGAAATAATAAATGCCTTGCGTTCCACTCCTTCAGCATCTGTTATCTCGGTGACACAACCTCCCTTAGTATCAGCTCCTGCTGAAAAATGTTCTGCCTGCTAGAGTTCTGGCCCCAACAGTAGGCAGTGAGAAGGTTGTATGGCCACAATTTGCATGTGCTGACATTAATGTGGATTGGTTTTTAACATGCCACCATAAAGGTTGTGGTGACATGCCAACAGCCCCTCTCCACTAGGCTAGGCATGCACCACAAGCAATTATGGCTGACTGAGACCAGCGATACAAAAGAACAGGAAATGTGGCCAGCACAGAAAGCATAAATGCCTCACATTGGAAGCCCCTCTGAGTCATTTCAAGTTCTCTATCAGTATAATCGGCCTGCACTCCCCAATGCAAAGTTTGAAGAAAAGAAGGCCGTCAAGCAGAGCGAAGCACAAAACATAATCAATTATTGAGTACAGCGGCGGTTTTAATTCAAGAATATTTTGAAAACCAATACATTTTTATATGTCGCCTCATCAGGGGATGGTACCAAGACTGCTTTATGAAATAATGTTCTCTGCCTGGCTTTTTGGGGATTGAGACCGACGAAGCCACTGTGCTGTTTAGCATAAAAGCAATTCAGTCCTCAGTACTGGTGGGTTGATGCCTGGGCGGCCGCACACATTTTCATTACTTCTGTGATTAAGAGCTATATGTAGCTTGAAACACATTAGGTTTCCCGCTGTTCTTGTGACCCTGAGGTGAGGAACTTGGTGGTCTCTACACGACTTTGGACTACAACTCCCATGACCATTGGCCATACAGATTGGGACTGATTTTGAAGTTACAGTCTAACAAAATCTGGAGGGCCACAGATTCCCCTTTCCCATTGTAATTATTTGCCTCTGCACTTAATTGGCCAGGTAAAAGCTGGGTGGCTGGGAGCGGAATGTCCTGCAGGGCACTGAAACCCTTTCCACATCACTAGCCAGATCCTTTCCCAACTTCTGGTGACACTAACCTTGTTTGTTTGTTTGCAACCTCAAGAAGATTACAGCCTTATGTTTTAAAGTGTAAAATAAAGTTGATCCTCTGAAGTTGCACCAGACAGTTATTTCTTAATAAAATCTATACGCTACCTTTCCACAAATGTCACCAAGCCTGTGTACAACCATTCAAATAAAAACAATAATATATTTTATTTTTATACTATTTATTAATTATATTTTATATCACCCAATAGCTGAAGCTTTCTGGTCGGTTTACAAAAATTAAAACTACAACAATATACTAATTAACAATATCACAATGATATTCAAAAATATACTAAATACAAGTTTACAGCAAAACAGAACAGATAAGAAAAAGTAACTTGTTTGGAACAACGTTTCTCCCCTGAAGCAGCACCTCCCAAATTTCAGCTCCAGCCTTGCTTGTGGGAGGGGGGGGGGAAGCAAATGGAATAGTTCACCCTTGATCAAGCAGCGTTTCTCCCCCTGAAGCAGCACCTAATATATAAGAAGTATTTGGGAGGCACCAACTGTGGTGTGCTTTAGGTGCCAATTAAAAGACCCGGGCCTTCCCTGGTTGTGCTGCCAAGTTTGTTAACTATGGTATCAAGAGTACTTGATTTTAATGTTTTTATAAATGTTTTTAATGTATTTCTTTGTAAACCACTTAAGAGATTTTTTAAATGCGGCAAGCACTACATACTGTATGTCTACTAAATAAAAACGATAAAACCATATTAAAATGAGATTGAAAAACCACATTAAAACCACTATGATATGTGATCTGATTGTCAAATAAATGGAATGTCACCAGCCTTGGATAGATTCAAAGATGACACGCTAAGCCTGTTCAGATGACACGCTAAGCCAGGGTGGTTAAGCCTGTGAACCATTCTTAACCATGGTGGCTACCTAGAACATAAGAAATGCCATGCTGGATCAGACCAAGGGTCCATCTAGTCCAGCACTCTGTTCACACATAACCATGGTTTAAACATGCGTACTAGCCATTTGCTACAAAAGGGTTAGCGACTGAACCATGAAGAGGCCCAAAGGCTACTTGTGATCAGTGGTGTAGTGGTAAATTTTGAAGTACAGCTGTTCATCATGGTAAACCCATAGCCACACTGCCAAAGAGAGTCCAAAAATGCAGGCAGCTGTCTTGATCCATCTCTCTCTCTCTCTCTCTCTCACACACACACACACACACACACACACACACACACCTATCAAATTAAAAATGAACTATAAAACTTGCTGCATCTCTATAGTCATATCATGTTTTCAGAGGAACAAACACCATGATACAGTTAATCAATTTAGGCATAAGATCTTACACAAGCACCATCCATTTCAGTGTGGCTCCCATAAAAGGTCCACCGGAACTAATCATGTTGGCGCAACTGCGGCAGCATTTATTGGGTTGCATCCGTAGCAATTTATGAATTTCCCTCTGAAGAGTTAATTGACACACCAAAGCACTTCTGTAGGCACATGCATGCCCATATGTGTAGTTTTGCTCGGCGGGTGCCAGCATTTTTTTTCCTTATAAGAAATGACATATGTGACAACTGACAGTTGCAAATGTCAAGAACAGGTGTCTGATTACAGCTAATATCATCATTATTTACTGAGCCACATCTGAGCTTCTTACAAATTAGAGAGGGTTTTTTTTTAAAAAAGGAATAACAAAAAGATATACCAAGTTGTAGTTGACCAGACAGAGTTGTCTGAAAGTAAATGGTGCCTTAACTATTGTGACAAGACAATATAGTATGTTAGCATGTTGGACAGCTCAATGAAAGTGTCAACCCAATATGTGGCTGCTGTTAAAAAGGCAAATTCCCTGTTAGGCATAATGAGAAAAGGGACTGAGAATAAAACTGCCAATATCACACTGCCTTTATACAATTCTGTGATGCAACCACACTTGGAATACTGTTTACAGTTCTTGTCACCACACCTTAAAAAAATGATTAAGGGGCTGGAACATCTCCCCTATGAGGGAAAGTTACAACAGCTTGGAAACAAGGAGGCTAAGGGGAGACATGATAGAGGTGTACAAAATTATGCATGGTGTGGAGAATGTGGATCAGGATACACTCCCCCCCCCCCTCATCCCATGAAGCTGATTGGTGGGAGATTTAGGAATTACTTTTTCACACAATGTTTGGTTAAATTATGGAATTCACTACCACAAGTTGTAGTGATGGCCACCAATTTGGATGGCTTTAAAAGGGGGTTGGATAAATTCCTGGAGGAGAAGGCTAACAATGGCTACTAGTTGTGATAGCTACAGTATATGCTACCTCCACTTGCTGGGGAACATGGGTGGAAGGGTGCTGATGCACTCATGTCCTGCTTGTGGGTTCCTGGTCAAGAGAATGCTGGACTGGATGGACCCTTGGTCTGATCCAGCATGGTTCCTCTTATGTCCTTAATTTTTTTCAATGTACATATGTGCCTAAGAAATTGAAAACACCTCAAGTGAATACAGAGTAATAGAGTTGTCTGTCTCCAGCCAGAGGAGCACTGATAACTTTGACTTCAGGCTTTGACTCATCTGAGGTCCCTTGTATCTGAAAACTGCTAGATGTCATAAACACAGCCATCGTTTTTTAAATATGCTAGCTTCTCTGTTTCTTCTTAAAATACAACAACAGCAACAAAATCCCTGCTGCTCAATGGCCACAAATCATAAGACTGGGTAAAAGGCTCCCTGCATCTCTGCCATTAGCAGTATGGCACTGGGGACAAAAACAGAGGTGCAAAAAGCCTATAAACTGTAAGAGGCTTTAGGGTAAGGGCTGCCCATGCAGCCAGTGGGACACCCATCCAACTAGCAATGGTGAATTCTTGCAATACTTGCAGGGGTTGGTGGTTAAAAAGGGTATGCAGGATAGAACCATGGGGTTGGAACTATCCAGTTCTGTTTCACTTAGAAGGACAAACACTACTCTAACAGCTCATTCTGGGGTGGCTGCTTGCACATCACCCCAAAAGAGGAAAGGCATCATGAAAAGAGAGGACAGGGATTTGCATAACATGCTTTAATTTATATAGATAGATGCAAATTTTGAAATAATTACAAATGTTTAAATAGAAATCATTGAAATAGAAACATACCTTCCTAGGGATGTTAGAAGAAACAGTCTGGGGGTGGAGCTCGCCAGGTTTTCATCAGGACGCCTCCCCCCCACCCGGACTTTTTTTTTGTCTCCCCACGAGCTGGCCCAACTCAATCTATGTCAAATCAAGCGAGCTCACAGATTTTGCCCAATTTTTTCATAAATAGAAAGTTGTGCAAATTGCAGCTGCCATTTGCGTGATTTGTGCAATTTCCGGCTTTCATTTGCGCAAATTGTGGCTGTAATCTGAGGAAATTGTGAAAATTGCAGCTGTAATTTGCACCATTTTCTATTGGGGGGGGGACGAAAAAGTTCCCAGATTTCGGGAAAAAACTAGTCTCAGCTCACAAATGCCAGCCACGTTGGGCAGGCGGTGGGAATCATTGGGCTCCAAAAGGTCTGATTTGTAAATGACGAACATCCCTAATCTCACCATAGTGAGAAAAGATGTGACCAGGTGCCCTGTGTGCCTTGCCCAGTCTTCTGCCCATGTGCTGACTGTGGATGGGCAACTCCAAGGACTTTGTTCTCTCTTCCTATGGTCCTTGATCATTAAACCAAGCAGCCCTAGAAACAAAGGTCACCTTCAAATGGAGGACTGTCTTTGGACAGCCCTTAATACAGAGATCTGCGCTCTGCAAAGTAGGATACATGGCCATCCTAGCTCAATACTCTGCATCTTTACTCAAAAGTAAGCCACGCGTAAGGATCCATAGGATTGCAGCAAGGGCAAGACTGGTTCAAGTATTTTAAGCTGAACTACTTTGCAGACTGGGACATCTGCTGTGGGGTAAGGCAGGACCTGGGTGAGGGCTTCGGTGCTATCAACCCATGTTTCCTCCTGACATAGTCAGCAGTAGAATAATGCATGTCGCTTGCAGAGTAGCTTGGTTTGTGCCCAGCATTTGTTCAAGCCAATTACTGGATCCTTCTTCTGGATTTTGGTTATTTAACATTACTCATTATTCCATCTTGCTGAATGAGGAAAGAGATTAAATAGAAACTATCCATTGATTTCCCGACTGCCATGGAAAGGCCCTATGATGCTAACATGCCATGGAGTTTATTTACCGTGAGTTCCCAGAGATGGGGAAGGGAGCTTCAGATCTCTTAACCAATTGACTGAGAAAGGTCTGTTTGTTTTTCCGCTTAAACACCTTTGGCGTTATTTACTTTCCATCAGTGAGTCAGAGGGTTGCAGAGTGGCAGGGTGGGGGTGGGGGGAGGTAGAGGAAGAATCCCCTTATAGCATGTTCAGGATATTAGGAAAGTAAAGAGGCAATCTATACCAGCGAAAGGTAAGATATTGAACTAGATTCCCTGCAGCAGAAGTCTTCCACGTGGAGGTAATATTTTAGGATGACGGAATTGATTTCCAAGCCTGTGTAGCCATGTGTTGCATTCATAAGAGCAGATATTTGATGTGGGGAAGTCAACATGAAAGGCAATATCAGATTTCATAGGTGATGAAGTATGCAGTCGACTAAAAGTGAATAAATCCCCCGTGACAATGACTGAGAAGTTGTAGGAAAATTGTGTGCAAGGCTTATTTTCCTACTCATCTCTGGAGTTCAGCCAGTTAACTCCTATGGTATGCCCGTTTCCCTTCAAATTATTCCATCTTTAAATTGAGTATCTGTAGTGATCTTTCTCCGTCCCTTTTGATTTGGTGAATATAGTTCCTGAATAACTGGGTTTCATTCAGACCGTAAAAGATTTGGTTTACATCTGGTGAGTGTGTGAATATATCGTTGGTATTTAGAGGATTTTGTATTGGAAGAGGGAGCTGAACAAGTCGTTGATCATCAAGTCCCATGATTCTAGCATTATTTATTTATTTATTGGATCTGAAATTTATTTATTTATTTATTTATTTATTGGATTTCTGCCAAGAAGGTAGCTCAAGGCATTGGAAAGATTTGAAGGGACCCACATTAAATGGCTGGAAGAGGAAAGTATGGGGCATAGCCTGTCCTGAAAAGTTAACATACCACCGTAGGGTCTTGTCGGGCCAAATGATCCTTTTGAAACAATATGGTCCTCTTTTGTAAACTATGTTAAAGATTCCATTGACTGAATTAAACCTCTACGTAACTAATTTTTCCTTTACCATTGCTACTATCCAATGAGGTCAGGTAAGATAGATATATAAAATAGATAAGATAATGCTTTACTGTTAAAACCGTTTAGTATTTTTAATGACTGTAATCATGCTTTGTAGAAATAACTGTAAATATATTTTTATTTTGTATTAAAAAATTTTTTAAAAAAAGGCTACCTCCCACAAATGCATTCCTGAGTGCAAAACTGATGGCCATTTTTTCAGTGGCATAATGCTGAATTTTAAACTGCCAGTGCTTGGGATGGAGCGCAACATAGCTTTTACTCAGTGGAGGCTGGTGGCTCCAATGTCAGTGGGTCAGTGAATCCGCTTTGGGTTTCAGTCAGAACCAATCAGAACTCTAAAGAAGCCTGCATAGTTCTGATTAAAACCTGGAGGTGGATTGAGCAGGGTGTTGGATGCGATGGCCTTAAAGGACCCTTCCAACTCTACTATTCTAGGGAGCGGATTCATCACCCCAGTGACATCAGAGTCACCAGTCTCCACTGCTTTCACTGGAAGCAACAGAGCCTTCCAAACACAAGTGGTAGAACTCTGATACTGTCAGCTGTTTCCAACTATATCTGTGCAACTTCACCTGTTGCCCAAAGATACCTGTGCAAACTCCTCTCCTCTCACCAAGGTGTAATTTAAGACATGGTGTTAATCTTAGAACTTGTTTTCAGTATCAGAATTCATTTGGAGTAATCTAGCTATCCATTTATCTTCTGTCTATAATAATAAAGCAGAATGTGTTTTGTCTGTCAGTGCAATAGCTCCAATACCATGAAACCTAGTCACTTGAAACTTGAAACTAAGAGGACTCTAGCGGTGTGCCTCCAGGTTATTTGGGTTTTTTAATGAATCAATTAATGCTAATTAATTTAACTGTTTTCGAAGCCCAGAGTGCTTCTCTAAGCATCACATACCTTTGTATTTGATACAGTTTGAAGCCAGGCAGAGGAGTCCAAGGGACAGAGTTATACCTGACTAGCTATACCTGATACCAATCTTATACCTAAGATTGTCTTCAGAGGCACTCCTTTGGGTGCCTCTGCCAAATGAAGTTAGCTGAGTGGCTACTAAGGAGAAGGCCTTTTCAGTTGTAACACACAGTTGTGGAATCCCCTCCCCGGAGAGGCTAGCCTGACACCTACGTCGTGGTCTTTTCAATGCCAGGTGAAGACCATTTTTATTCTCCCTGGAGTTTTAATTTTATTTATATTTTTATTATCATTTATTTTTAAATTGGCACACTTCGGGTTTTGTATCAAACTGAGGCTACAATCTTATACACATTGAGCTGGAAGTAAACTCCACTGAAAACAATGGGACTTATTTCTGAGTAGACATATAGGATTGTGTAGTGAATACATGGTATCTGCACTGCACTAGCTGCCTATTGGCTACCGTGCCAGGTTTAAAGTCTGGTGCCAGTATATAAAGCCCTAAACGTCTTGGACCTGGGACCTTTCTTCATGGTGCTCAGTTGACACGACTCCACCACCAAACCCCACGGTTATGGTGGTAAGGCTGGCAGCAAATTATCCAGACATAGGAAGGCAGTGCGGGCTTTTCAGTGGCTATTAGGCTTGCCAGGCCACACCCCTCCCCCTCCCGTGGCTTCCAGTGACCAATGGCAAGGCACTTTCCACCCAGAAATGCCCCCTGGAGCAGCGCTCAAGCAAGAACAGATGAGGAAGAGCTACACTGACCTTGCTTGGGCAGGAAAAGTAGGGGTAAGTCCTTGACTTTTCTGCTCCGCATCTTTGGCTCTTTGCCCTGGGGTGGCTCTGAATCGGTGGCTGCATCATATAACCAATGCAGCGTGGATTCAGAGCCACCCTGGGGCAAAGACAACATATAGACAGCCCCTGGGATACCTGAGAGTGCTTCTTCTTCCTTACCAACCTGCCCTGTCACTGAGGTCATTAGAGGGCAGGCTTCTGGTGGTTCCACATGGAACATGGTCTGATTGGAGTCCACCAGGAGAAGAGCCTTTATTGTGGTAGCCCCTTCTCTTTGGAACTCCTTGCCCCTGGAGGTCAGGTAGGCACCAACACTGCTGCTTCCATAGCTCTTTTCCAGGAAGCATTCCTCAACTGACCTGCCACCATTTTTATTGGTATTCTGTTTTAAATTGAACAATTTCAGTATGCTATTTTAATCTTTTTATCGTTTTGCTGTTTTATTCCAATGTTCACCACTCTGTAAGCTATTTAAATATGGAGTGTTATATAAATATTGCAAATAAATGAATCTAAATATGTCATTTCTATGAATTTTGGTAACAATCAAAATCCAATACTTAACTTAAAACTAAATTATAAAATGCTGACTTTGGTTTACACATGAAGAGATGCAAGATCATCACTGAAGACTACAAAAAGCAACATTGCCATGTTCTGTCAAATTAAAATCGGAGACAAATTAACCCTCATTAAGAACGAGCACCTGCATCACAGCCTACCAACTGTGAAAATAACAAGCATCCACAAGCCAGAGACCATATTTTCTTCACTCCTCATTAAACAATTTCACTGGATTTTGCTGAGCAATCACTTGTGATGAGTGTTACAACAGACATTGCAACAACCTCTTGCAAGAGGTAATCTTAATAACAAATGAAATACAACTTGGATTTAGCAACTGCCAAGGACATTTTTTTAGAGCTTCTAGGATGTGACATATTAGTCCAGCACAAAGTCACAAAGCATGTTCTGCATGCGTAAATATCTCAAATCACTTTGACTGACAATAAGGCAGGTCCACCAGTGTGAAATCATTATGATCCCATCATGGTAATGCTTTATCCCTCTTGCACATTTATACCTCGCAGGGCTCACAATGACATTTGTTGCGATACTTTGGATAATGTGGAATAAAAAGCAGGAAAGAACACTATGGGCCTTGCTAGACCTGCCGGATAATCCGGCAGGGAGGAGGGGCGACGGCGCGCTACAGATAGCGCGCGCCATCGCCGTCTTCTAGATGCAAGACGCGACGGGGCTAGGGGAAGTCCCATCGTGTCCGCCATTTTTTTCCTTAAAGGGCCATGTGCGCTGGAGCGCACCGCCAAAAGGTAGGTGATTTTTTTTTTTAAAAAAGCCCCCCCCGCTCCCCCTGCCCCTGATCCCCCCCTGCCTGCTCGCTCATCCTCCCCCCATCTGCCAGGCCTGTCCCTGTCCCCGATCTTCTCCCCCCCGTCCCCGATCTTCTCTCCCCCTTGCCAGGCCCGATGCCCACGCTTCCCCGCCTGCCCCCCTTGCCATCCCCGATGCCTGCTGTTCTTCCCCCCTTGCCATCCCCGATGCCCGCTGTTCTTCCCCCCTTGCCATCCCCGATGCCCGCTGTTCTTCCCCCCCTCTCTCCTGCCAGGTCCGGCCTTCCCCCGCAGCCCCTATCTCCCCCCCCGGATCCCCCCCGGCCCAATGGGCCCAGCACTCCTATGAGCGCTGTGCCCAGTCCGTGGCTTCTCCCGGCTACTTGCGAGTAAGCGAGCAGCCGCAAAAAGCCACGGACCCTGCTAGACGTTCCGCAGCCCCGGCCTTAGGCCAGGGCTGCGGAAAAACCAGGCCATAAGCGAATCCGCTTATCCCAGGTTAAGGCAGGTTTTAGCGCGGCCTGACCCCGGATTCCCCTGTGCGTCATCTGGATGCACAGGAGGGAAACCGGGCCTCACAAGATCATATTATGCCAGTACTTTTCTAGCTGCACTGGCTGTCAATCCATATCTAGGCCCGATTCAAAGTGCTGGTATTAACATTCAAAGCCCTAAACAGCTTGGGGCCTGGTTATCTGAAGGATTATCTCCTCCCATATGTACCTTCCCCGACTCTAAGATAATCTTCAGGGATCCTTCTCTGTAGGCACCTTCCAAATGAAGTGAGGCAGGTGACTACCAGGAAGAGGGCCTTTTCTGCTGTGGCACCACAATTGTGGAATGAGCTCTCTAGAGAGGTTTGCCTGCTGCTTATATTGTACTCCTTTCTGTACTCCTTTTTATTTTCCCAGCATTTTAGCCATCTTGTCTTTTAGCCCTGCTGTTTAAAATCTGTATTTTAAATCTCTGCAATGCTGTTGGATTTTATTTTGGTTGTACTTTTATATTGTAGTCTTAAATTATTATTTTTTTATTGTTTTACAGTGTACCTTGAGGTTTTGATTTTTATGAACCACCCAGAGAGCTTCAGCTGTGAGATGGAATAGAAATGTAATAAATAAATAACATTAGCTGGAAAATCTCTTAGAAACATCAGGAAACTATCTGGATCACTAAGACTTTAGATATCTTAATCTAAAGCTAAACAATCTTCAACACCACCCCTGAAGTTATACACACTACTGAAATTATATAGTTGATCCTTCAGAATGATCATTGTACAGCCAGAAACACCTACTGTGTCTTCCTAGGTTTGAGCTGGGCCACATCTTCACCTTGTGTCGAATCATTACGAATGTGAAATAAAAAGGAAAAAATACTTTGAAAGCAGTATATGGAACGGGGATTGCGCCCCAACAGTTCTCACTGCACTTCGCTCCTTCACATGACAGCCTGTATTTCTGAACTGGAATAAAATCATCTGCTTTGATGTATGCAGCTGGATATGATTATCTTGTTTCCTGCTGTACATTTTAAAATTACTGACAAAATGTTCTTATGACTGTGGAGTCAGTGTTAAAAGCGTAATTAAATGCACTTGGGCAAAGGTTTATTAAATCTTAATTCTCACTTCAATAGACTCAAGGCCACAACAGGCGCCCTGTGTTGGATTGTGGCTACTCTGTGGCTTTCACTTTATGTCTTTGACAGCTCACTTACGGTTATTTGGAAGAAATGGCCAATTTGGAAGAAGGATTTAATCTTAAGTATGTGTTCATAGAATTGCAGGTTGAATCTCAGGTCCTCTTCAGTAAGCTAAGAGATAGCAACTGTATAGTTGCTATAAGGTTCTGATGAAATCTGTAAAGCAACTGAAACATTGGACAGATAATATAATCCTTCATAAGCAATATTTCTTCATTTTGAAAATTCTGCACTCTTAACACAAAGGAAATTTAAAGACATCTCCTTTGCTTATAGTAACTGCATGCATGTGGACTGAGAGCCATTTCCCTATTTGGTTAGCCAGCCCACCTAAGCTTCCTCCAGATTTCCAGTTCTGCACATATTATTGTCTTTTCCCCCAGTGAGATCTCATGGTCCAGCTCACTGCCAAAGGCTAGTCTGATATGACAGGGTTCAGCCTCCACAGTATTGCACGTAATGAAAAAGGGAAACTCTCAGCCAACAAAATTGGCCACGGATCCTCCTTTGGGACATGCTCTGAGAAGAATCAAATGAGTGAGTATGTTTGTGGTGTGTGTGTGTTAGGAATTTGCTCTGCTCTAAATGAGATGATGAGCGTGCATTTTAACAGTCCTTCTAAGCCACACTCTGAAGCACTCAGCTTTCTCATTTCCCACTGGTTTGAGATGGTTTGCAATACTTAGTAGATTCAAGGGACTAGAATACCAGTGGAATGCTGTTGGCCAGTGAGAAATGGAGGGCCTGGGTGTTTCCAAACAGAGGGCTCCTAGCATCACCAATCAAAAGACATTCTCCATCTAGTCCAACTTTTCCTGCTTAATAGTCTAGGAGCATATGTAGAAAAATCATTCCCCATAGTTTTAATGAGGAAAAGGTGGGACTGGTTTGCTTTCATCAGAATCTACCATAATAATTTCCATGGTGTTACTCTGTGGGGCGTGGTATGTAGTACTGATGATGTTGTCAAGATGGCTGCCAACGAAATATCTCCATTATTTATGGACGGATTTTAAATGTTAAGATCTCATTTTAAAGATATTTGCTAGGTCTATAAAGTGGTCTGTACAACATTTATGGTAAAGGCAATGGTTTCTCAGATATTTGCGTATTTATAGTATTTAACCTCATTTGTCCTTTCTTTCTTTCTTTTTTTGCATGTCTTAATGCACTTTCTAATCCAGTTATTCATCTATAGGAAGTTTCTGATGAATCATAGAATAGCAGAGTTGGAAGGGCCTACAAGGCCATCTAGTCCAACCCCCTGCTCAATGCAGGAATCCACCCTAAAGTATCCCTGACAGATGGTTGTCCAGATGCCTCTTGAATGCCTCTAGTGTGGGAGAGCCCACAACCTCCCTAGGTAACTGATTCCACCGTCACACTGCTCTAACAGTCAGGAAGTTTTTCCTGATGTCCAGCCGGAATCTGGCTTCCTTTAACTTGAGTCCGTTATTCCGTGTCCTGCACTCTGGGAGGATCGAGAGGAGATCCTGGCCCTCCTCTGTGTGACAACCTTTTAAGTATTTGAAGACTGCTATTATTATTATTATTATTATTATTATTATTATTATTATTATTATTATTATTATTTAGACGTGCTATCATGTCTCCCCTCAATCTTCTCTTCTCCAGGCTAAACATGACCAGTTCTTTCAGTCTCTCTTCATAGGGCTTTGTTTCCAGACCCCTGATCATCCTGGTTGCCCTCCTCTGAACACGCTCCAGCTTGTCTGCATCCTTCTTGAATTGTGGAGCCCAGAACTGGACGCTATACTCTAGATGAGGCCTAACCAGTGCTGAATAGAGAGGAACCAGTACCTCACGTGATTTGGAAGCTATACTTCTATTAATGCAGCCCAAAATAGCATTGGCCTTTCTTGCAGCCATATCGCACTGTTGGCTCATATTCAGCTTGCGATCTACAACAATTCCAAGATCTTTCTCGTTTGTAGTATTGCTGAGCCAAGTGTCCCCCATCTTGTAACTGTGCATTTGGTTTCTATTCCCTAAATGTAGAATTTGACATTTATCCCTATTAAATTTCATTCTGTTGTTTTCAGCCCAGCACTCCAGCCTATCAAGATCACTTTGAAGTTTGTTTCTGTCTTCCAGGGTATTAGCTATCCCACCCAATTTTGTGTCATCTGCAAATTTGATCAGCGTTCCCTGCACCTCCTCGTCCAAATCATTAATAAAAATGTTGAAGAGCACTGGGCCCAGGACTGAGCCCTGCGGCACCCCACTCGTTGCCTCTCCACAGTTTGAGAAGGTTCCATTGATAAGTACTCTTTGAGTCCGTTTCTGTAGCCAACTGTGAATCCACCTAATAGTTGTTCCTTTTAGCCCACTTTTAGCTAGTTTGTTAATCAGAATATCATGGGGCACTTTGTCAAAAGCTTTGCTGAAGTCAAGATATATGACGTCCACGGCATTCCCACAGTCCACAAGGAAGGTTATCCTATCAAAAAATGAGATCAAATTAGTCTGACAGGATTTGTTCCTGACAAATCCATGTTGGCTTCTAGTAATCACTGCATTGATTTCAAGGTGTTTACAGATTGACTTCTTTATAATCTGTTCCAGAATTTTCCCAGGGATGGATGTCAGACTGACTGGTCTGTAGTTCCCAGGTTCCTCCTTTTTGCCCTTTTTGAAGATAGGGACAACGTTAGCCCTCCTCCGGTCGTCCGGCACCTCACCCATCATCCATGATTTTGCAAAAATAATAGACAAAGGTTCTGAGAGTTCTTCTGCTAGCTCCTTCATTACTCTAGGATGCAGTTCATTGGGCCCTGGAGATTTAAACTCATTCAAGGAAATTAGGTGTTCTTTGACCATTTGTTTATCAATCTCAAACTGCAATCTTGCCCCCTCAACTTCTGCTTCACTTTTTCCAGGGGGGTCATAGACCCGCTTTTGGGAGAAGACTGAGGCAAAGTAGGAATTGAGCACTTCAGCCTTTTCTTTGTCATCTGTTATCAATTTGCCATCCTCATTAAGCAGTTGAACCACCATTTCTTTCCTCTGTCTTTTACTACTCACGTATCTGAAAAAAGCCTTTTTATTGCTTTTAGCATTCCTCGCTAATCTCAGCTCATTCACAGCTTTAGCCTTCCTGACGCCATTTCGGCACTTCTGAGCCACGTCTGTACTCTTCTTTTGTAGCCTGGCCTTCCTTCCACTTCCTATATGTATCCTTTTTTGTTTTCAGGTCATCTCTAAGCTTTTTGTGGAGCCACATTGGTTTCCTCTGTTGTCTTCTATCTTTTCTCCTTGTTGGAATTGTTTGTAACTGTGCCTTTAAAATTTCCTTTTTTAAATACTCCCACCCATCCTGCACTCCTTTTCTCATTAAGCTCCCTTGCCACAGGACCTTACTTATTATAGTTCTGAGTTTATTAAAATCAGCTTTTCTAAAATCCAGAGTATGTGTATGGCTACGCTTGACTTTTGTCTCCTTCATAATCAAGAATTCAAGTATGACGTGGTCACTTTCCCCCAGAGTTCCCGTAACTGCCACTTTATCCACTAAGTCATCCCTATTGGTCAATAACAAGTCAAGGATTGCTGATCCTCTAGTTCCTTCCTCCACTTTCTGTAGGAGAAAGTTATCACCCATACATGTCAGGAATTTCTTGGAAGGGCCGCTTTTGGCAGTAATGGTCTCCCAACAGATATCAGAGTAACTGAAGTCCCCCATCACTACTACATCACACTTCCTTGAAACACTGGCAATTTGTTTCTCAAAAGTTTCGTCCTCGTCTTCTCCTTGATTGGGTGGTCAGTAGTAGACTCCGATTATCATGTTCTTTTTATTCCTTGCCCCATTTATTTTAATCCAGACGCTCTCGACGGGGCTCCCAGTCTCATCCGCCTGTATTTCTGTGCAGGGATAGGTATTTTTAACATATAGTGCAACTCCACCTCCCTTTCTATTTCTTCTGTTCTTTTTGAACAAGTTATATCCTTCAATTGCTATATTCCAGTCATGGGAGTCATCCCACCAACTTTCAGTTATACCTATCAAGTCGTATTTGTCTTCATGTAATAAGAGTTCAAGTTCATTCTGATTGTTTCCCATGCTCTGGGCATTAGTATATAGACATCGAAGACCATGTGTTTTATAGTCTGGCTTTGTTCCTACAGACACTATTGCAGACACTATTTTGGGACACTATTGGAGCTGTTCTCTGTACTGTGGTGCATTGGCCTTCATCCATTATTGCCTCGAAATTTACGTCTCCCGCCCCTGTAAGATTCAGTTTAAAGCCCTCCTGATCAAGTTCTTCATGCTGTGGCAGAACTCATTCTTTCCAGCCCTTGTGAGGTGCAACCCATCCCTTGCCAGCAGTCCATGTTCCAAGTAGCGTAGCCCATGGTCCCAGAATCCAAAACTCTCATGACGGCACCACCTTCGTAGCCAGTCATTCATCTGGAGTATTTTTCTTTCCCTTTCTAATCCTCTTCCAAGAACCTGGAGGATGGATGAGAAAACTACCTGGGCCCCAAAGTTCTTCAGTTTCCTTCCCAGAGCTTCAAAGTCTGAAATGATTTCTTCGTAGGTCTCCTTGGCGACATCATTTGTTCCCACATGGATGAGAAGAAAGGGGTATGTGTCCGTGGGCTTTATGAGCTTCAGTAACCCTTCGGTCACATCTCTAATCTGTGCTCCAGGGAGACAGCACACCTGGCGAGTCCATGGGTCTTCATGACATACTTGGGTTTCAATCCCATGCAGCAGGGAGTCTCCCACAACGACTACTCTTCTCTTCTTCTTGGTTGACCTACCTTCTGCCTCTTGGTCACTGTTGCATGGTGTCTCCTGTACTTCTTCCTCTGCAAACTGTCCTTCAGTCTCATTCTCCAGAAGCTGAAAGCGGTTGCTTAACTCTAATAGTTCCACCGGTGCAGAATGCCTTCTAATTCTTCTGCTCCTAACTGTCACTCTTTTCCAGGGAGTTCCCTCTTCATTGGCTTTCCTCCCCTCAGCATACTCCACTTCTGCTTCAGCTGGCTGTTGCTCTTCAATCTCATGTGCTTCTTGTTGCTGTTGCAGTTCCACCGTTCGGTCTAAGAACTCCTCAACTTCTCTTATTCCTTGGAGGGTGGACACTCGCCGCTCAAGTCCTCTCACTTTTTCTTCCAAAAGTGCCACCAGCTTGCACTTGTTGCAGGTATACGCCATGTTGAGCTCAGGCAGAAACACGAACATTGCACACCCTTTGCAGGTCACCACCTCTAGGGACTCCTTTCCATCCATATTGTTGATTTCTGCTTTGGTTTTTTTCCTTTTTGATTATAGTGGAATTGCCTTTGCTTTGTCCTGTCCTCTCTGAAGGTACACAACTATATGAGTATGTCTTAAGGGAAAGTAAGATCTTTTGGTTGTTGGTTTTTTGGGGGTTTTTTGGTGGTGGTTTTGTGGGTTTTTTCCCCCCTCTTTATGTTTTTCTTTGTTTTTCCCACCTCTTTTTTTCTTAGAGGCCTCCCCCTTGACCTCCCCTGTCAAACTCCTGTTCGCTCGCTCTCTGGGAATTGGCTTACTTTTATAGCTTCTACTTGAGCTGGGCCAGCTGCTCTTCCCTGCTTCTGCTCAGCTCCAAGTCAGGAACCAGAATGAGGTCACTGAAATGCCAACAACAATCAACAGCAATCAGGCCACAGATTGCTGAGTACAAAGTACAATCAGCAATCAGGCCACTCCCCCTTCAGCTCTTGCAGCAACTATCCACACAGACCCTCTTCACTCAGCACTCAGGAGCACATGGCCAGCACACGGCCTCTTTAAATTGGCAGCCTCCTGGGTTTCCTTGAGGCTTCTCTTCTTCCCCTTTCCTTGGTCTCCTCTTCCCCTACACTCCCCCTGTCAAACTCCTGTTTGCTCTTCCTGTTAGCTTGCTCCCTGTTCGCTTGCTCCCTGGGAACTGGCTTACTTTTATAGCTTCTACTTGAGCTGGGCCATCTGCTCTTCCCTGCTTCTGCTCAGCTCCAAGTCAGGAACCAGAATAAAACAAGTCCCACCTTTTCCTCACTAAAACTGCCACAAACTTACAAATACTCCCCTGCTATAATGGATTGGTTGTGGAAAGAAATAAGATGAAAGAAGGTATCAGAAAACACAGGAATGGAAGATGTCGTTGTCTGGATCCCTTGTAAAATTCTATGAACCTTGCCTGGCAGCAGCAGCAGACAAGTGAACCATCAGCACTGAACAGACAGCTAGAACTGCAATAGCTTCCATTGCTATAATCTTATTATTTAAGCTGAGGTTTTCTTCCATGCTTTGAGCTAAATCAAATGATCGGGTCACTGCCTAGAATCACACTATTTACTTATTATAAATGATAATCCTAGTACTAAATTGTACTAGAAACAACAGCAAAGCTGTTACTAGTAGTCACCAGAAGTAATGGTGATATTCATAATATCCACAGCATACACACCATCTCTGTACACTTGAGCTGCTGTCAAGACATACTTTTCCATGTTCAAGTACAATAGTGTTTGCTGCCTGACCCCCACCACTTCTGTCCCCTATAACACTTGCACTCTGTGTGACAGACAAGCCCTGACAAATCTCATTTGAGTTGTCTGGGTTGTATTGGATTTGATTTTTGAAAAAATCTTAATCTAATTAAATAGTGTACATGGATCATTGTGGCAGGGTCATTGGTCTTTTGAATTCCAACTTATTCAACAAACTCAGTTCCCTTAAAGTTCACCATCAGTCAGATGAATGGCTCTCTTCAATATTATCAAGGACAGGCAAAGCAGGGCAGGGGGGAGAAACTTGTGCAATTTCTCTATAGGAAGTGATGTGATGTGCTGCAGTTTGAAATATTGCACACTTACATGTGTCTCATACTGTATACGGGACAAAAAATAACAGAAATTATATATCTAGCTATAGGAGACTCCATGCATAAAAAACATTGATACTGGAAGGCAGTATTACTGCTTTCTACTGAAGTATTACATTGGACTACTGCAACCTCCTTCTCTCTGGCCTCCCCTCATCTCACATCAGTCCGCTGGTCTCTGTCCACCACTCTGCCGCTAAGATCATCTTCCTGGCCTGCCGCTCTGACCATGTCACTCCGCTTCTGAAATCTCTTCATTGGCTTCCAATTCACTCCAGAATCCAATATAAACTTCTCCTGTTGACCTTCAAAGCTTTTCACGGTCTAGCTCCTGCCTATCTCTCCTCTCTCCTCTCACACTATTCCCCCGCTCGTGCTCTCCGCTCCTCTGATGCCATGCTTCTCGCCTGCCCAAGGACCTCCACTTCCCTTACTCGGCTTCGTCCTTTTTCCTCTGCTGCCCCTCATGCCTGGAACGCTCTTCCAGAACACTTGAGAACTACCAACTCAATCGCAGCTTTTAAAACTCAGCTAAAAACTTTTCTTTTCCCTATAGCTTTTAAACTTTGAGTTTGTTCTGACTCTATACTGTTAGCTTCACCCTACCCGGTGCCTGTTTACACTTCCCTGTGCCTGTTTGCATTCTCTTTCCCTCCTTATTGTTTACTACAACAACTTTATTAGATTGTAAGCCTATGCGGCAGGGTCTTGCTATTTACTGTGTGGTCTGTGCAGCACCATGTACATCGATGGTGCTATATAAATAAATAAATAAATAAATTATATATATATATATATATATATATATATATATATATATATTCCATATTGTTAAGGGTATCATCACCACGCATGTGTGAAAACAACATGGGCCATAATGATAAGCGAAACATCATAAATAAGGCAGTCCATAAAATTCCCACCAGTCATTCTCACCCTGCAACCCAATCCTGTTGATATTTACTCCGGAGAAAGTCCCACTGTGTTCAGCAAGGCTTACTTCCAGGTAAGTGTGCATAGGTTGCAGCCTTAGTAACATAACAAATAATCCCCTTGTTAAAGTGATCTAACAAAGAATTCATGAAGAGGTCTTTTATTCTGCAAGTCTGACAAATTTTTGACAGACAGAGTTGCGAGATTCACAGTGGCTGCCCAAAAATTGAGAAGAAGATTCATAGAGGTTAATATGGTGAAGTAGTATTAACTTTTATACATCTATGGCCCTTTTAATGTAAATTCTTAATGTCTTATTTTAATTCTGTGTATTAAAACTAACTTTTACATATTTGTGGGCACCTTTTAATGAAAACCTTTTAGTATTTTTTTGTATTTTACTCCTTTGTATTGTAAAGTTTTTGTGTGTTTACCTATGCATGGGTAAAGTTGATATGACCATGACGGTTGAAACAAGAAATAAACAAAGAATACTTATTCTGCATGTGATAGGTGCCATTGCAAAGAGGCACATACTCTTCTGGCTGACAAAAACAACACTTCAATTCAATTTGAAAACACAATTTACATCCCACCCCAATCCCCAGCATGTGAATACAAATCTGCCAATTTGAGGCAAATGCTTCATGAGTTTTTGATGATGGGGACAGTGTCCACGAACACTTAAGCCAGAATAAATGGCTTGGTCTTTAAGGGGCCACAAGACCCTTGGTGGGTTTTGCTGCAACAGCTGAAGACAGCCACCCCTCTGGGAATTGGATAACAAAGGAATTGATCATGGAGGCCGTCCTTAGCCCTTTTAGAAAAAGAAAAATAAGACACCCAGAGAGCTAATTGTACACTTATTAGGAAAACATCATTTCCACACTCCATTCCATACTGCTAATCACCACTCACAACCCATCCCATACTATTCACGGTGCGTTGCAATCAAAGCTGATTTCTTATCTCAACGTTTTGCATATTTATTAGTAGATGCAGCAAGCATTTAAATCTCTCCAAGGGCCTATTTGCATTAAGCAAATATGGTGCGGTAGGCAAATAAAACGGGCTGTGGGGTCTAAGCTGCAGCCTGCTACATCAGAAGCAGGGTGTTGGGGGCGGAACAAGCAAACCAGCTCATCCAGCCCCTCCTCCATTAGCCCTCACCACTGCCACCAAGTGGGTATTTTTATTCTCTGTCTGCCTCCACTAAACAGTGAGGCAGAAATTCCGTTCTGGGTTTTAGTTGCAACCAGCCAGAAGTCTAAAGGAGCTATCCAAGGTTCTGGACCTATTTTGGGGATAGGGTTCTGTGATTTGATTGTGGTTTGGGAGATTTTCCCTGTGAAAATCATGAGGATCCATTCAAGAGGCAGCTGGACAACCATCTGTCAAGTATGCTGTAGGGTGGATTCCTGCATTGAACAGAGGGCTGGACTCAATGGCCTTGTAGGCCCCTTCCAACTCTATTATTCTATGATTCTATAGGATCTGCACCTTGAATCCATGTTTTTGCACTGTGGTGGTGCCAAAAAATGCTGAATCTATGATTTTCATCATACAATCCATATAAGCAGATGTGCTCTGTGATGTGATGGTGGTTTAGGCAATTTTCTATATAATTATTATTATTATTATTTATTTATATAGCACCATCAATGTACATGGTGCTGTACAGAGTAAAACAGTAAAAAATCATGACGTTCCATGAGGATCTGTGCTTCAGATCCATGATTTTATTCTGTGGAGACACCCATGAGTGATTTTTAGGGTTCAGTTGATGGAAGGAGATGCTCTGTGGTTTGATTGTTGTTTGGGGGATTTGCTCTCTAAAACTCATATGAAATCAAGAGGATCCAGGGAGTTTTCAGGGATCCACTTTTTACTTTCTTTCTTTTGCTCTGTGGCAGCACCAGTGAGTGCCGGAGCCGTGATTTTTCTGGTTCAGTCCATGGAGCAGATGTTCTTTGTGATATAATTGTGGTTTGGGGGATTTTCCCTGTAAAAGTCATGAGGATCCATGTCTTGGATCCCAGTTTTTTCACTGTAGTGATGCCAACGAGTGGCGGATCCATGATTTTATGGTTTAGTCTTTGGCGACTGATATACTCTGTGATTGGATAGTGTTTTGTGGGTGTTTCCCGTTGAATTTTTTTTTTTAATCATAAGGATCGGTTTTTGATATTGTGGATCTTGCTTTTACTTTCTTCCCAACATCCCTCATCATTGGCTATACTGGCTGATGGGAGTTGTAGTCCAAAATATAAGAACATAAGAACCCTGCTGGATCAGACCAAGCGTCCATCTAGTCCAGCACTCAGTTCACACAGTTGACAACCAGCAATTGGCCAGAGACCCACAAGGAGGACACGGCACCCTCCCAACCACATTGGCAATTTAGCAGCAAGAAGCTAGTAGTGTTTGGAACTTCATTTACTGAATAACCCACCTTTTTCTCTGTTTAACTAACCAGAGTTTCCTGAGTTTGAACATACAGGAAACTCTAGTTGGTTTAAACCCTGGATAGCGAACGTCAAAATCATAAACCAGGGTTTGATCTTGGCCGAGGTTTAAACTAACCAACATTCCCCCAAGTTCAGATATAACAGGGAACTCTGGTTAGTTTAAACTTTGATTAGTTAATAAGCCATGCTAATAAACTATGGTTTAATTTTGGCTGGAATGAACTAGTTCATAACATGTGACTCTGGTTAGTTTAAAAATGGAAGTAAAAGCTTCTGGCCAGAGAAGCAGAGAGGGAGAACCACACAAGCCCAATACTCATTCACATAATGCTAAACCATAGGTTAGACTTATGCGTATCTGTAGCCATGTTCAGACATTCATTCCCGGCTTCATAAACCATAAACTATGGTTTAGGAAACTGTTGAAGAGCTCTATGGCCATACACTCCCTTGCTTGCATGGTAGCTTCCACATGGAGATCTTGATTTTCATTAATGTCCTGATTTATTATCCTGATTTAAAATCCTGATAAATAATATCAAAACAGGAAGCTCTGATTTAATGTCAGCTGTGATCTCTGCACTGAACCTGGCACATGAGGAGCTCTGTGTAAACCCAATAGCACAAAACTATTTTCAGATGATGATCCAAGGGCAGAGAGCAGAATTTGTCAAGGGGAGACCAGAAAACTTCAACTTCATCTCCACAGCTTCATCTGAAGATCAAAGAGAGAGGGGAGGGAGATTGTGGGGTGGAATCTTATCTGGTTCCTGCTTACATTTTGGTCAGTCTATCATTACGAATATCTAAGGGGGCTCAGTTAGAATCATAACATTAGAATTATTGCCATATTATCATGTGTTTGGTGACCTAGCTCCAAAAAGAAGAATATTCCAGTTCAGAATTTTCAGTGTGCCCTTTTTACGAAGTCCTAGACTAGTAAAATGGAGTTAGAAAACTTTACCACCCCCATTTCCTTGCAGTGAAAAAAGAACAAAGTCCCCACACTTATAGATGTGTGTTTGTATATATTCATAGTTAATTTCCTGTTTCTTTCTCTTTTTTTAGCCAAGAACAGCAAGCTGTTGATTCAGTTAATGGGGTTACGGCTCAACCAGCTTTGCATTGTGTGGGTAGGATATGATGGAAGGAATCACCAGTTCACAGTTGAAGAGTGGCTAAATTTGAAACATAAATGACACTATGTACAGGAAGAAAGGTGTAGCAAGGTTTGTCCATATCTTTGTAAACCAGAACTGCAGAACCTCAGGGCCATGGACCAAATTATGGGGGTTGGACTGTGGTCCCAATCCAACCTCCCAGGCTTCCCCCAGATCACCACATCCCTTTCCCCAGCCATGAAATTTGGTGGTTTCTCAGCTTTTGTACAGTTTCCCCCCATTTTTAAAGATCAGATTGTCTCTCCTAAGGCTTTGGCAAGATCTACGCTACTGCTTTATAGCAGTATTGAAGTGCTCTGATAACTATAGGGACACAATCCACTTTCCATATACCGCTTTTGTAAGTGTTATTTCCTGCTTTTTATTCCACATAAAGTAATGTAGAGTGGCCTTAGTTATTGGCAGTAGGAGTTTTAACCTACATTATGCCAGCATTTCTGGTGTTTTGGCCCTCCCCCTTTTTGCCCCACCTACCACTGGAACACGCCCCCCAAATGTGGCCTTTGGGCTGAAAGAGGTTCAACACCCCTTGTGTAAACCGAAAAGCATAAACTATTTTCAGATGATGACCCAAGGATCGAAAACAGAAGCCATGCTCTCTGTATCTCCATCCTTCAAGGCCAGACTGGAAAACTTCAGCCCCTCTCCTCTTAAACGATTATACTTTATAGATCCAGAACTTATTCCTGGATGTCTGTTTCAGAGTTCAAGGCTGGATCTACACGTATGGAAAATAACGTTAAGGATGGGTTATAACTGATTGCGTCACATGACGCTCTTCTTGTACCGTTGTATCATCATTGTTTTCTCCTTCTGGCTTGCATTATATATTTTCTGTTGTGATATTTTAAAAGGGTTGCAGGAGGTCGTATGTGCCCCCTTTCTGCATTATCATAATGTGTCTCTCAATTTTCAAAGCTATTTGGTTAGCCAGTCATTGAGCTGGGAGCGTGTTCCTTTGATTTCCGCTCTCAAACGACAGTTCTTCCAGTGTTTCTCCTCATGTTCAGGAGAACAGGAAGTAAGTGGACCACTGTAACAACCGACAAACAGAAACTCCTACCTACATCAAAACAAGATACAGTGTGTCCTGCTGTAATGATTTAATAAGGTAAGTAACGCTTTAATCCCTGAGTGTGCCCCATGACATTTTAAACCTCCAGAAAATATAACGTTTTCAGTGGAAAAACAACAACGTGATAAACACTGGTGTAGATTCGCCCCAAGTGACCTAAGTGTCTTCTCTGTCCCTTTTATTTTTCCTCTTCTACTTCAGCTCACAGGCTGAGAAACAACGTTAGAAGTTCTGATCAGTCTTTCTTTGTAGGAGTCTCCTGAAGATCCCAGCTTGACCCTAGCCGATCAATTCTCATCTCCAACTATCCTTGAAACAAATCTATACTTGACTCTGCAGTTATTCTTAACAGGGTCAGCAATTCATATTTCCGTAAGGAAGGCAAAGATATTTTGGGAGTGGGAAGATTCGCAGCAGGGTTGAAAGGTCTGCTCTTAAAATACACCACAAAAGAGCAGTGTGTTTTAAGAGCATTTGCTACAGTTACTTTTACACTTTATGATAATCATAGATATAGGTGCCTCTGAGGAGCAATCCCATGCAGTCTGAAATACAGAGGAGACTACTACTCCCATCCACTCTCCTTAAATGACCCCCTGACTTATATCAACATTGATCCTGCAAAGAACTGCACCTCACAAGTGTAGTAATACCCAGGCACCTCCTAATTTTCAGGGGATCTCTAGTCTTGATAGGCCCAAATGTGCAGTTTGTGGAACATTAAAATACTAAATACCATGTAAGATGAAATGAAAAGGAAGCCTGGATTGGAAGAGTTATTTTCAGAATTCACTCTTGGAGCTATTTCACAACAACATGAGAACACATGATGGGAGCAGCATATTACGGAATATGGGACACTTGCCCACAATCATTGAGCCAACCTACAGGAGAACATTTGATTTGCAGTAGGGATGTAAACTGGATTCGGATAAAGCCCAAGGAGAATTAGGCTGCTTCAATCTGGAACCATTACTTCTCAAAGCAAAGTGGGCTTCCCTATGAAGATGCTATAGAATGAGGCTTCACTAGAGCCTTGTGTTTTGGAGACACTGAGACTTTTATCTCTCCTGCAAGTAAGAGACTTTTGTTTTCATTTCTCTAATTGCTGATTATGAGAAGGAGGGGGGCAGGAAAAAAATCATCACCATTTTTAATTTCCCATTCTAGTCAGTGGGAAGCACGAAGCATCACATTTCCAAAACTCAATTCAGGTTCGGCACCAATTTGAAGTGGATGGACTCTGAATCATTCAGAGCCTAATCAGGCCATATTTGAAGCATATGGAGTCAGCAACAGTTCTAATTTGCAGTATTGTAAACACCATTGAAATATTGCAGTTCAAGGATAGGCAACCTTTCTGAGCCTTTGGGCATATTTGGCAATCTGTCCTAGACACCACAAAATGGCTGCCAAGGCAGGCATGGCTAGTCACAAAGGACAAGTCTGAAAGGCTGAGTGGGGTCTCCCTCCCCCAACCCCCAGGTTGTCCCAGCTGCTTTCCCCAGTCCCCACTGTCTTTCTGCTGCTCTTCTGCTTCCTTCCTGGTTTCCATGCACACACCCCAGCTGCCTTACCGCTGCCCTTCCTAGCATACCTCCCTGCCCTGCCCACCAAACAGAAGTCATGGGAGTCCCTTTTGCTTCCCCCCTTGTTCTTTTTCTTGGTGACTGGGTCCACTGCAAAGGAAAGCATCAACCAGCAGCCAACTATCTTCATTCCCTGTCTAATAACCTCCTCCCCAAAAGAAGCAACTACTAGACATTGGCAAACCATATGTTCAAAAGACGCATTAGCTGTATTGCACCACCAGCAACTAGCCAGATTATGCAATCCCTTATTAAAGAGATGTTGTGGGTCTAAAAAGGTTGGGGAACCCTAGACCACAGTTGCTGGGCCCTAGAACTTGAAATTGTTAACTAATGCTGCAATGGCTGCCAGTAACTGCATTCATATTTATAATTGCAGATGCCACGGGTGCTTTCCCTAGTCTCCTATCTCTAGTGTTTACTTTCTTTTACAGGAATTTGTCTGACAACACTTTTTCTCTTACTAACAACCCTTTACTTCACTATATAAATTGGCTTTTCATATTTGGGGGGGGACTAAAAGGGTGTGGGAAGGAATCAGGTTCCAATCCCCCTCTAAATTTAATTAATTGACATTACTCTATAAACCCTCCCCATAAAATATATAATTATTGATTTCTGTCACTTCAAACACTCCTGATTTCTCCAAGGAAAGATAATAAATACTTGGTGTCACCTATATCATTCCCACCATTTCATGGCTTCCAGTCCAAAGTGAATTGGCGGTTAATTTCTCTCCAGTTCCAACTCTCTCTCTCTCTCTCTCTCTCTCTCTCTCTCTCACACACACACACACACACACACACACACACACACACCCTGCTTTGTGCTTTGAAGAATATACTACACAAGAGGAGCATAGAAACATGTGATACCATCCCAGCTTGTAACTCAGGCAAAGTTAACCCATTAACTTACAACAAAAGAAACTGTGTGAACCCAGTGGAACTATTTTTAGCACCTCAACACACATGCATCTTTCTCAAGGATGTGTGCATAACTTCTACCCAAATTCCATTCATCTTTAGAGGGTTCAGACATAGGAGTGACATACGGGTACTCCCTTGTCACATCATTGTTCAAACATGATGTATGGTTCAATGGTTAAACCATAGTTTAGTTGATGATAACAAGCTGCAGAGAGGCTCCGCCTTCTGTACTCCCTGCCTCCCTCTCTTCTTCTGGCACACTAACATGGAGGAATTTGGAAGTTTTTGCTTCTGATTTCAATTAACTGCAGCTTGTTATGTCATCTGAATCCTAAACTGTGGTTAATGTTAGCCATGGTTTGTTTTTGGCCACCCATAATGTTAGCCATGGTTTGTCTTTCCCCACCCATAAGCATTGTGATATCATCATTACAGTTGGCATTCTGGATGTGTATCCTCCTCTCTGGGGTTTTTATTTTACTTTATTTTCAATTATGTTTTTCAGTTGTGATATTCTGATTCTGATGAAGCATTTGCGAAACAGGGTAAAGAAGCCAGAGGCCTGTAAGTGCTCAGTTATTGCAAACTATTTCTGCTCATTGCTCAGTTATTGCAAATGATTCAGTTAGCATTTAGTCTTCGTAAACTATTTTTGCTCAGTTATTGTAAACAACTTGTTCAGTTTCTGTAACAATTATTGTATTCTTACGCTTGATACACGATGCAGCACAATTAACACCTTATATAAAATGTTTGTTTACCCCAGTTCTTTTGATATCATCTAATATCCTAGCAGTTGTGTGCTGGTTAGCACTATTCTATTTTGGCATTTCTAGCTGCTGCCTTCTGTATTGTTTAATTGTTTAAACAAGCCACCATCATAAGTTGGCTTGAAGTTGGCTTGTTTCAAACCATAATTTAACTATTTGATAGGTTCAGGTGACACAACAAGCTGCACTTAATCTTAGCTGGGAGTGAAAACTTCGAAACTCCTCCTGTTGGCCATGCCAAGGAGGGGCAAGTGTGTGAGCCCAAGGTTCAATGTTTCTTATTCTTGTCACACTAAACTGTAGAGCTAAACTATAGAGTGGCATCCAAATGTGGCCAATATGGGAATTGGCCAACCAGTGAAAGATGTATGAAAACAAAGATGCTCAATTATTTTGCCTCTAATTATCTGCAGCCAAGCTAGGTTGTACCCACCCCCAAAAAAGAAAGAAAGAAAGAAGATGTGGAGGTCAGAAAGGAAAAGGGTGAAAGGTTCAATCTAGCAGGCACCACATTGCAATTAAAATGTCTAGCAGGCCAAAAAGGAAAAAAAAAAAGAAAAAAGAAAGAAAAAGGCCTTGGCTCTCCTCCTTTACTAATTGTACCAGTATTCAGAACACAGGCATCTGCAGTGCTAAATGCTCCCAGCCAATTTTAACAACAATTTGGAGACATAATTGCATGTGAGGCAAATAGCTAATGAATAGAAAATTAAATGAAGTGTGCTATCTGCAATCTGAGGTGGTACAGTCCAGACAGACACAGGTTTACCACCTCAGTAAGAACTGAGAGCTTCTCCCCATGGGCCTTATATCATGCAATCAAGATTGGTTGCTCACGGAAGTTTACTGGTCCATTAAATGATGTTGTCAACCTCCAGAGCCAATCCTACAGTTTATGACTTTTATCCTGCTTTCAAAAAGATCAGAGATAACGCAATAAGTGATGTTAATCCAATCAATTGGTTGTGTGCAACGACTGTGTTGCGCTATATCCACAGTGCCATCTAGTGGCTGTAAAATGAAATCTAAGGAAACATAAAACTTGTCAAGGAAGTATTTTCCTGGATTCAAACCATGTGTCCACTCATATTAAGGAGCTGATCTTAATCCCGCGAGGAATCCAGAAGCAGAAAGCCCAAGTAAGGATACAGGATTTCAGTCTTGCGTGACGAACCCTTAAGCCTACATTTGACTGTAAAAGTTTATTACACAATACATTTGTATAGGGTTGCCAAGTGCAGTCACACGCTCTTGTTTTGGACTCAAATAACGTCAGCAAGTGATATTCTGAGGCCTTAGCTAGACCTAAGGTTTATCCCAGGATCGTCCCGGGGTCATCCCTGCCTGCTCCCTGGATTCCCTGTGTGTCATTTACATGAACAGGGATGACCCCGGGGCGATTCCAGGATAAACCTTAGGTCTAGCTAAGGCCAGATATAGAGCTGGAAAGGAAAAAGGCCACCTTGTTGAGCCCTCAACCCAGACACCAGCTTCCTACTGATACGTTCACCCAATTCTGATCACAGTGAACTATAGTCAGGAAGTGGTGCAGCCCAACATGCCTCCAGCTTATCTATCTGCTCTGCCACCTGACCCTCCCCTTCAGTGACATGCCCTCCTCTCAAAATATACCAGTGTGAAAGTGCAGAAAATCACATCAATTCATCCAGAGTCTCTAAAGAGTTATGCTAATTTCAGCAAATGTTGTGTTCTGAAGTGTTATGACTCCCACTGGGTGCAGTGCATTATTTGCTCTGGTAATTCACAATCCAAATGGTGGTGATTATGTGATTAAATAAATAAGAAGATCAAGCTTTCCATTCAGCTCACTAATGCTTACAGCAGGTTTATTATTATTTTTCATATAATTTAATGTTGCTACAAATCTGCATCCACTTTGCCCAATTTTTGAAACAGTTGGGTTTTATTGGATTATTATTCAACTCCACACATGAGTGTTGTGGCATATACAAGGCATTTTCCAAGAATGATATTAACTCTTTCTTTAAAGAAATATGGACTTATACAGATTCATAGCACTGTATAAATTATTTTAATAATACAATAACAGAGTTTAACTAGAGAACATAAGCAGCAATGTGCAGCAGGAAATACTTCAAGGCAATATAATTCCATAGGTGATCGTACACCTTCTATTATAACCAAGAGTCAGATTTAAAGATCAAGTGGTTACCTTTTTCCTTCTAAATCTACTGGGGTTCAAGTCGCCATCACAAAATACTCTGAACCCTTTTTATATGTTTGGGTAGAGGTTTCCCCAGTCCCACGTCTGAAATGTAAGGTTGCCAACAGTTATATATTTTTTATTTAATGTTCCATTGAAAATCAAAGTGGGAATGGGAAAAAAGATGAAGAGAAATATGTGCTAGCTCTTTCTGAAATCAATGGGAATTTTGAAATTGATTTTAATGCATCTAGAAAACAATTCATTTGCCATGTAGTCAATATTCCATGTGTGGATGCTGGAAACTGGTTTCTCCCTCTCATATACATACGGAGAAGCTAGGGGATTCTCTACACTGAAGCAGAAATCCCTCACCCTTATTGGAGCTTCCTCTTCTAGAGTCTTTTTAGGATTACAATCATCACACTACATGCACTCCCCCGCCAAATACCTTTTAGCTGCTTGCTTGTTAGGCAGGTTTCATATGTTCCATTTATACAGCTAGTAGATGGTGCTGTGATAGTGCAAGTTTCTGGGAATATTACTGTATTTTCAGCAAGTTTTAAAATGGCAGAATAAAGCTTAAAACCAACAGGAGAGAGACTGGTTGTTGACAATGTCATGAAAAGGACCCATAAACTTCCACAAGTGAAGTGCAGGGTAAAAGCTTCCTGTGAAGAGAGCCTAGCTCTGCCCCCCGTTTTGCCCCTTGTTATACGCTCTTTCCATTCTCTGAATGCTAAATGGAACAAAGGTTCTTGCAGATGATACTTTTAATGTGTGATCACCTTGCCTCATTTACTGACAAAATCCCAGACATCAACATCATCCGCTTCTATTTCTCCTGTTTTTTCTCCCTCTCTCATCAATTCTTCCATCTTTTTTCTTATGGCAGAAAATCTGTTAAGTAATAAAAACGATGGAATAGCTGCATAATGTGTACTGCTTATTAGCCTGCAGCCTTTCCTGGAATGCCTCCTGGTCTGCCTCCAGCACACCTCCTTAGCCACCATTCTGACACTGGAGTTTCGGCAGCCATTTGCACAGTGGCTGGAAGAGGAATCTGCAGTCAGATCTCCTGCTCTGAGGACCTCCAAGAAACCCTATGGTTCCTGGGGCATCCTGCCAGAGACAATAGGATGGTAACCTTAATTAGTTTAATCAAGAGATCATCAAAAGCTTTGGATGATTAATTATTAAGGGCCAGTTTAAATCAGGAAGAGCATGTTTGAATTAATGGTGTTGCCAGATAATGGTACATTTCTGAAACATAATTTGATTCTGGTGAATGACTGTAACAAGTAGGGATGAGGAAGAAATTTGTAGTTCATGCTCTCTGAACCAGTACATGAACTGAAACACATGCACCTTTCACTATGCACTCTTTTCTGAATGTTGTGTTGTAGTTCTCAAATTAAAAATGTGTACAAAATATGCGTATTAGGGGAACGGTGCACAAAAATGCATACGTTAGTGAAAACAACATTCAAATATGCGTTATATTGGGGGAAATTGTTTTCCGGAAATGTATATAGCAGGCAAAAATCACATACAAAATGCATATATTAGGAGAGATCCATATGAAAATGAAAATGAATATACCGGCAGACTTTTTTTTAAATTGCAATTGATATCGAAATGGGATGAAAACAAGCTCAGATTTGAAAAATGAGAAACTGAGAGAAATCAAAATTGACAGATTCCACCATTCCTAGTAACAACAACGGGTAACATTTCTAGTTTCATTGTCAGTTTTCTTCCCACAGTATCTCAAAATTAAACCAGCAAAATGTTTTTAAATACAGTCAATGAATTAATCAGTTAAAAGACAGGTGACTTTAAGAGCGTCTTCAGTCAGGGCATTTTCTCCTTCGATTTACTGCTTCTTCCTGTTCTGCATTCTTCTTGGGATTTAAATGAGGTCTTCATACAGCCAGTTTTTTCTTTTTATGCATCACGCCAAATGCGTTTGCAAGGGTGGGTGGAGCCTGGCAGGATGTTATTGGTCGTCTACCCCTCTGCCCTCCCCTCTCTTGGTGTGAAATGAAACACTACTGTGTCACCAGAGATCTGCCTCTCCTCATGCAAGTGAGTATTGTCCAGCAACACTTGAAGGGGGTTACACTTCTCTCCTGTGTGTACGCATGTGAATTGAATAGAAAGAGCTAAAAGTTTTCTGAGAGGCACATGCAGGGCAGCCCCCTTCCTGATCCTGCGCAAGTTCAGAAGTCTGCACCTTCAGAGGTCTGCCTCCCCCAACCCCACATGCAAATCAGGTACGTTAGATTAGCTGTGACCATGCTTTCCAGCCTTGGACTTCCCTCCTGTCTGAAAACACTCTAAAAGCAACAGTAATACTTTACTCGTTTGAGTAGGGGGATTAAGTGGAAACAGGTTGCATCTGCTCATGTCCGCTGCAACCACCATCCCATCCCCATTGCCCATCTGCTTCAGCATTCCTGAAATATGGAGCCGAGCAGGGGCAGAGTGGGGGAGACACTCCCAACTGATCCTCATCAGTACTAAGGTCAACGCTGCACTGTAAAACACCTGCTTACACAAAGCAGGACTAAGAGCTTTATCACACCAGCATTATACTGTGCAATCACTGTGAATTGCATGCAAAGGACTCCGAAGTTTTCCAGCTTATAATCTGCTTTGACTGTGAAGTACTCCCATGCATCCTGCTTTAATTGTGCTTCAAAGGCAAAAGCCTTGCTGTATTTTGCTACTAGTTTTCGAGCGTATCATTTGTTGTTTTCTGAGCGGCCACTGGGGCACAGGAGCAGGATTTGAAAAAACAACAACAAATGCTTACATCTGCGTAAGCTTTAAAGATAAAGACATCAAAATTGGCACAGTAATAGATATTAAGGAGAGCTTTAAGCATACCAAATTTGAATAGGAGTGGGTCATCCATTGATTTTTTATGATTTTTTTAACATTTCCCCCCTTAAACCCACTTCCTGGTATGCAAAGGATCTAGCCATCGTGTAGTAACAACAACGGCGACAGTTTAGCACTGTAGGGGATTATTCGAGGGAAACGGGTACGTAGGATGAAGCTAACAGTGTGATGGAAGGATTACATGGGGAAATGATGGTGGTTTTATCGCATAAACATGAGAAATACCATATTTTCCCCATAGCAAATAACTCGTGAAGGGGGGGGGGACATGAGACAACAACCTTACCAAAAAAAAAAGCCCAACTGAAGATGTGCCAAATATCTAAACCCAGCTTTCAAAATGCTACAAAGCCATAGTTTAACAATAATGGACTAAAACAGCTCAAACAACAAATAAAACCATTGCATGAAACAGAGCAATCAGCCACAATAAATCAACCAGTTCAGAAACATTATAGATGTTGCTCACTACATGACAACATCTATAATGTGGAGCGATTGAAAGCAGCCTGCAAAGAGCACCAGCAACATCTCTGTGCATACTGACCCTTTGGATCTAAATACTTCTGATGTTCACATGGACATAAGAAGATAGAAAGCTGTCTTATACAGAGCCAGACCCTTGGTCCATCCAGTCCAGAGAGTGCATTAAACCGCTGGTGATGGAGCTCATAGCCTGGCTTGGTATAAGGCAGCTTCCAATGTTCCTTTGACCATCTCAGTTGCCATCTCATCTGGTTAGAGGCTCAGTCCCAATGTGAAACAAAGAGCAAATTTAAATGTGTTCAATTATTTGCTCAGCTGTGAACAGAAATCTCTATAGAAAAAGGGGGGAGAAGAAATTTAAGAGCTAACATGATTTAGCATAGTATGTGAGATGTGTAACTAACAATAAGCATTGCTCATTGGATAGTGTGGGGACAGCTACTGTCTCTCACTTTCCATTCCACATCTGTAAAATCAGTGGGGGGAATGGTAATCTAATAGGAAATGAAGAAGAATGTTATCGGCCTTTGGCAGGCCAGACCTACCATTAGGCAAAGCGAGGCTACCTCAGGTGGCAGATGCAAGGGGGGGCAGGGAGTGGCAGCAAGATAGGGTGACCATATGACCGGATTTGCCCGATTTTTTGACGGCAAATCCGGGAGGGGGAGGGGAAATCCGGTTTTTTTCAAAGAGCAGCTCTAATGGGAATTAACAAAAATGCTTATAACTCCGTCATTTTTTAAGATAAAGACATGAAACTTGGCACAATGGTAGCTCTTAGAAAGGGCTTTAGTCATACCAAATTTGAAACAGATCCGTTCATCCATTGATTTTTTAGAATTTTTTTTAAAAATTGAGGTTTTAAAATTATTATTTTTTAAATTGTCATTTTTAAAGTTAAAGAGATGAAACTTTGTACCATGATAGGATTTAGGTAGAGCTTTAGCCACACCAAATTTGAAACAGATCCATTCATCCATTGATTTTTTAGGAATTTTTTAAAAATTGAGGTTTTAAAATTATTATTTTTAAAACTGTCATTTTTAAAGATAAAGAGCTAAAAGTTGGCACCATGATAGCTTTTAGGTAGAGCTTTAGCCGTACCAAATTTGAAACAGATCTGGGGGCAGTAGCAAACCCTGTTAACAACAACAGCAGCTTGCAATGTGTGAAGATACAGTCAGAAAAGATATTTGAGGGAAGGGGAGAATGTAACACACAGAGTATAGCCAAAGCTTCAAAGTACAGCAAAAGCTACAAAAGTAGGAGTGAGTGAAGTTAATTTCAGGTACATTGAATCTCTCACTTGTTCTTTATTTCAGTGATTTTAACATTAAGATGTTATGTAGAACAGATTTGTCTTAAATGTGTGCTGTAAAATCAGACATGTGACCAAGGCTATGTTTGGGTGGGCACCCCCCCTTGGGGGCCGGCCATGTTGTCCTCCTTTTTGGTATCCAAAATATGGTCACCCTAATGTTGGGTGGAAGGGCTGTTTGTACCACACTGCTTGCTCTGCACCCCCTAAGCCAGCCTGCTGCCCCCAAGTGTTGAAGGAAGATTCAGTTGCCAGTCTAGTCAACTTCTGCATGCAGAATGGCGGGGGAAGGGGACATCTTGTCCTTCAACTCAGTCAGCAAAACGTCACAGGCCAGACCTGGCACCTTGTGTGCTAAAAGCACGATAAGTGTGACAAACAGCAAGAGAAAATCTAACCAATAATATTCTCATTAACTTAATTTTTGCTCTCTGCACATAAACAAACCACGAGAAGTGTTATATGTCCCACAGGGCAAGAATCAAAGACAGTGTTGTTGTTTTAACAATACCCTGCAGTTTACAGGACAGGACAACGTTGGTTGGTTTGTCAGCTGTTCTCTCCAGTGGCTCAAAAATGACAGAATTAATATCCTGATGTAATTTGACAAGTTCCTCTAAACCTGCTTCCATTCTCTCTGGTGTCACCCTTTTGTATTTTCATGACAGGCAATTTTGACACATGGCCTACCTGCCACTTGCAATCAAATTAACAAAAAGCATCTTCACCTTTAACAAACCAACGAGGAGGGCCCAAATCGTTTAGGTCAAAACTATCCCTTTAAATTATGCACAGGAAGCAATGAGAAGTGCAGCTGCTTGGGTAATAGGATGATGTAGTCCTGGTGACCCACCTCTGTCAGAAGACTGAGTGTCACAGCCTATAAGCTTCATTCAGAAGGCCTCTGTAGACGGGATGCACAGAGCGGGCTTGATCCTGATCCAACACTATGTATAAGGTCTGCACGGTTTCATATGTGTTTGCAGTTCTCTCTAACAGCACCCCTGCAAGGTAAATTAGATTAGCAATATGTCTTTGCAAATAATCTTTAGGGCTGAGTTGGGAAATGAACCTGAGTCACCCATGCCTACGTCCAACAGACTGCCCATTGCATCATATTGGCTCAACTGAGTAATTAAGCTTTCAAGCAAAATTTCTGGACTGGATCCTAATTTTGATACTCATCAGATTATTATTAATGCATCGCAATAACTGGCGAGGCAGCAGATGGAGGAGACTACAGCAGGGGATATTAGATAAAGATCTCTCTGTCTCTGGAGAGATTTTTTAGTGGTAGACACACGCAAATGAGTAGGTTTTTAGTACATGTGTGCCACAGCATGATCCATCGTCTTTGAAACGGATCTGCAGAGAAATGACACTTGGCACCAGGGTTCTCCCCCAGGACTGGCGAACTGTCTGTCACTAAAAACAACAACAACAACCAGTTATTCCTAGTGGGAGAGGGGAAACATTAAATAACTACATTTCCAATGGTTAACTCACCAGCCACCCCACAAACAGCCAATGGCAATCTGTGAAAACAATACCTTGAAGATGTGAATCTAAAATTCCACTGCTGCAGCTGGGACATTTGTGTGGAATTGTTGTGGAGGGGAAATGGCATGTATTTGCTTAATTTATTCCAATCTTGCAAATAATTCTTGCGAGGGGTGTGTGTAGGGCTCTACCTTTTCCAGAAAGAGGGAGGGGACAATGCTGCTAGCTTGATCCTGGCTTGTGTTAAATTCAGGATGGGTGCTAAGTTGTCTTTCTCTCTCTTGCAGCCTTAAAAGGCTATTCGGTCTAGAAGAAAGGAGCCCAGACAGTCCTTTTAGCCTTCTCAGTGGTACCCTGTAGTCAGTGCTGAGCCAGCTGAATGTGTAGCTTTGCTTCTCATGCAGCTCCAGGTAAAAATGCCCACATACAAAACACATGCATGTTACATGTGAAGGTGCATGTATTATTCACCATTCATCGTTTTACAAGACAGGAAGCAGTGAATGCAAGAGGACTGAGTCCCTGCCCTGTGTGTCTTCTAGAGGAACAAGTGTCAAATGGTATAACCATTGCCCTTAAAAATAGATGCACACTACGGGTGTGCACGGACCCCCCGCTCCGCCCCACAGGCCGATCCGAAAATTTCGGATCAGCCCGCTCTGCTCCGCCCATACTCCGCTCCTCTTCGCTGCGGAGCTCCAGCTCCGAATTGGAGCTCCGCAGTGGAGGGGAGTGGCACCAGGTAAGGCCGGGAGAGGAGGGCAGGGGGGTTACCGGGCCCTGCCACCATCGCCGCCCATGCAGCGACGGCGGCAGAGCCCGGTAAGGGACCAAGGGGGAGGGGGGCCTTACCTGCCTCTGTCCACGGTCCGTCGGCTTCTTCAATTGAGCCCGCGGTTCAACCAGGAAGTCTGGGGGGCTCAATTGAAGAAGCCGACAGACCGCGGATGGAGGCAGGTAAGGGAGAGGAGGGCAGGGGGGTTTACCGGGCCCTGCCGCTGTCGCCGCATGGGCGACAGCAACAGCGGCAGGGCCCGGTAAACCCCACTTACCTTTCTGGCGGAGCTCCGGATCGAGGCGAAGGATCCGCCTTCACCTCGATCCTCTTCGCCACGCTCCACCGGCCCCCCAATCCTCTTCGCCTCCGCCTTAAGGGCAGGCAAAGCCCCCCGCTCCGCTTCTAATTCGCCGGTCCGATTAGAAGCAGAGCACATCCCTAATGCACACCATGTGTATTTTGCACTCTCTCTGGGGACAAAATATTGGCTGCATTCAGATGGCACTTTAAACCATGATGTGTAAGAAGCCATCAAGACAAGAGAGAACCTTACACTATGGTCGAATCTACACCAAGCGGGATCTATGAAAGCGATATATAAAAGGCAGGAGCCACACCAAGCAGGATATAGCGATATGAAAGCGGTATATGGGCCCCAACAGTTGTCAGTGCACTTCAATACCACTATAAAGCAGTAGTGTGGTTCCTGCCGTTTATATACCATTTTCATACTGCTTTCGTAGTACAATATTCTGCTTGGCGTAGATTAGGCCTATGGTGAGTGTAGTTTCCCAATAAAGAATAGCACGGATCAGGCTGCATATTGTGCTCTGACTCTCACTCTTTTGACCTTGAAGTGAGAATGTTGAGCACAGAATATTGCTGAACATTCTCACTTCAAGGTCAATTGATAGTATCTACCTGGATTTTAAACATAGCCTTGCAACGTTTTAAATCCAGGTAGATACCATACCATAAATGCATATTATTATCATCATCTCTTTCTCACTCATGGTGTTTTTTTCTAGATGGACATGATGGGCTTTGCCTTATTATTATTATTATTATTATTCCACTCTTTGACATATTTATTTGGTAGTAGTAGTCCCACTGTGTTCAGTGGGACTTGCTCTACACTAAGTATGTTTAGATTGCCACCTAAGGTCAGAGAGACACATAGAACAGCAGGATTGGGTTTAATTCTTTCTCTCTACTAGTGCTCAAAGGAGTGAAAAATACCGAAGAGGGTTGGGTATGTGAATGCATGGTGCTGAGTTCTCTTGACACAGGATTGGGGAGGCTACACGCATGGCTTCCCATGTATCCATAAAAGCATCTCATATGAACCCAGTGCATGCATCCGCTGCACATTGAATCCCTGTATTCTACATGGACCCATCAACTCCATATTATGCCAGCCTGTTGCATATCACCATCAGGCAGTTACTAGCAAAGGCAATATATAAAATTTGCACACATTGTATTACAATAATTACATCTGTCATTCTATACCCATTTACTATTTAAGTAAATCCTATTTAATTCAATTGGACTTACTTCAGAGTAGACATGTCTAGGATTGCACTTACATTTCCTAATCAGCCAATCTGACAAAAATAAAATAAATGTTAAACAATATTAATAATTTTATTTGTTTTCTCCATGCCCCAAGTAACATTAAATAGAGACCATCAGCTCTGGAAACTTATCATTTAATACTACTACTACTAATAATAGGTGTAAGAAAGCACCAACTTATTATTAGTAGTATTAGAAATGGCCTTATTCCAGTCTTACATTAAGAATAGAATATTTGCTGGTCAAGAATAAGACCTTTTTATGCCTTAATAAGTTATCCCCCTTCTGCTGGAAGTAGGGCGGAGAAAGGTTGCAAGAGTCCCGTCTCTTAGGAGCCAGCTCAGTGTGTGTGGATTTTAATTACATTAGGTTGAAACTGTGAAAGCCAACCTCCCTTAGACTTAGATTGTTTCCTCTTTGTTGCAAAAATGGAAGCCAGATTTTCTGAAGCATGTGGTGATATTTCCATAAATCTCAGCCAAATATTGAGAGAGACTGAAGATTGCTTTTCACATTTCAGCACTTACATTTTGGGCTTGATTGAAAGCATTGGACCCCCTCAGGAGCTGTGCGTAGCTTTGACTAACAAAGCTTCAACTTGGCAGTTTCAGTGGCAAATCCTTTGGATCACTAAATCTTGACAAAATTGCGGACTAGAAGCCTACATCAGCTGCAACTATAGACCCATTTACACAGAGTTTCCAGATGTAGGCTAATTCACACCAGGTGACTTCCAAGCCTACCATGTGAATTGGTCACTTGTGGGAGGAATGTGGTGTGAAAAGAGTTCTCCAAATTAGTTCACCAAACCAATCTACACATAGAGCAGAATCATGTGTCTACCTTTTCTTTAACTACATCAATTCAGATGTTTGATGTGCTAGATTTCAATGATCAGAGAGAGGTTTTTTTCTGCCTCATAGGAAAGCATAAAACATATAATACCCTATCTACAATCCATAATGTTACACCCCAGAAAAAGCTATAGCATGTAATTAATCCCTGTATTTAGATTAGTTCCAAGCTTTGGAATTGTCTCAAGTGAGAAGCTCCTGTCAAAAGGTTTTCCAATGAGCTTCACCATATAAAGTAACAAGTGGTACCACCAACAAAGTGCTAGAGTGTGGTGTGGTCCTTTTCCAGCCAACCAGCCAGCCAGCCAGCCATTTCTTCCTCCACAATACTCCATTCCATTTCTCCTCCCATCCAATATACTGTCCCTCCCCCAACAATAATGTAGCATGCTCAGTCCTCATTGGCCTGGTTCTCTCCCCACTCCATAAGGCTCTTTTCTTAAACAATTCTGCACTTCTCCAAACCTCAAGAGTTTTCCTTAAGTCTGCTGATGCTTCCTCTTATGTGTAGGTAGTGGTGCTTTGGCTACATAAGCAACATCACTTATGCTTGGAAAATAAAGGGAATTATGATTTACCTATCTCTGGATAGAACTAAATTGGTTCTGTATAGATAGTGAATACTTCTATTATGAACATATGAAGTAGCTCGCACTGGATTTAATCATTATACTGGCAACTCTTTTGGGCACAAATTTGGGCATATTTAACAAACATTACACAAGAGGAACATTAGAAGAAGGAATAACAGAAACAAAGAGTTCCGCTTGTGTCCTTGGGAATAGTAATGCCTATAAACAGCCCTGCTTGTAGACAGATACAATCGGACAGCACAGGGAACAGGAAGACATGGGGAGGAGTTCTGGAATGATTTACTCGATTGGTGTGCATATTTTGGTTATAAAAATAAAAATAAACCTTGCTTGGATTTCTGGCTCTGCTACCTGACACAACTCTTTGAATGGTAGCTCTTTGTCAGGAATTGCCGGGGCTCAACCTGGGAGCCTTTTTGAGTTTGGGGACGATTCTAACTTATCATTTATTCATTTGATTTGTACCCTGACTTTTTTACCAAGAAAAACAGCACTCAAATCTTCTCCTCTTGTTCTTTCCAGTGTTGCTCTTATTCTGCTTCAATCTGCTTTGGCTCAGTCCCACCGAGACGAACACAAAGAAGCAAACAAAAATTAACTGCCCACAACTGACAAGTCAAAGTAAGGTCTAATTGTTACTGGGCAGATTAGAGCAGTTTGTTTTCATCAGGTGCAAATGAAATGCTTGTGCTTGAGAAATGATAGCATTGGCTCTTCGCTTCCAGAGGAAGAACTCCTTTAACTCCCTGAGGCATTGATTCTATCGAGAGATTAATTGTGGGGCTAAGATTCTGATAGAATCCAACTTGAGACAGTTTTGGTGGCCTAAAAATAATGTTAAATTAATTAATCAATTAATTAAATATCCAGATTTTTAAAACATCAACCTAGTTATTCCTGGTAGTTGAGCCTTGGAATTTACATATTTTTTAAAAAATCAGATTTAAATAAAACAGACTCAGTGGGCAACATCCAACATTTTTCAAGCAGGCATCTGTTCATGGAATAGGACTTCCTCCTCTCTTCCTCCCTCTAGAGCCTTGAACCAAATTTGCTCTGGAAGGTGCCTCTGGCACAAACTTTGGAGGCTTGGGGGCTGCAGACAAAGGGGGTATCTGTGGTGTCCACTAGAGTGGATAAAAATCATTTGATTTTTATCCACTCTGGTGGCAGGTGTGAGGAGGTATGTGTTGCGCTATCTTACATCAGCCCCTGAGACTCTTAAGCTTTCCCAAGAAGAAATTAGGTCCCTCATGACCACCACCATTAAACAGAAACAGGTAATTTATATTCGCTTCCAGAAAAACAAGAGATTACTTGAGATGAGTCAACATGACAAATCTTTAAAGGGCATTTCTTACATTTCTGCAAACATTTATTCATTGCAATAAGCAGCTCCCAATCTTAAAGGGGTTGCAGCGAAGCCACAAAACGTACAGTGCAATGCTGGCATGAGATTTTCCAACACAATCTCTACTTTCAGCAACAACTTTTCTTTAGCATTCCTTAGCAATTGGGGCCCAAGGAAAAGAAGCAGAAGTGTCACAGATTCTCTTGCAGTTCAGTCTCTTTGAAAGATTTGTACAGACAGTGTTCGCATGGTAACATGGCGCATGGGCATTTGATACTGAAGTGCAATGAAGCAGTATATGGAACAGTTACTGCTCACCTTATGGATAGCCCACATGGAGAAAGGTATTTTAGTTGCAACTGAAAGTAACTTAACTAAATCAGTCTAAAAAGTGAACAAACCAGAGGGAATATTTACATACAACATCACAACAAGAAAGAAAGAAAGAAAGAAAGAAAGAAAGAAAGAAAGAAAGAAGATTCATAATCACTATTCAGTTTTTGTTTAATGCATCCGGCTTCTTTGTGCTGACGTTACTCCCCTGGGGGATGAGAACCAATAAGTCCTCCACAGGAGTTGAAAGACAAGCTAAGGAATTGGCCAAATATTGTATAATATGTTTACACAGACCGGTGGGAAAGAAGTTAATTAAAGACCACGTCTATCCTTTGGGGTAGCTCATATATTAGTGTCACCAGATACCAGTGTGCTATTGTAGAAAACCTCCATATTTGGAAATGGCAGATGTGTCCACCATTTAGAAAGCATTTGAGACCTTTTGGCCACAAATATAACCTGAAATCTTCTTTTCAAAAGAATCATTTCACATGGGCAGAAGAATAGGACTCTACCCCTTTGGTAGCCAAAACTTGGTCTTCTTTTTGGGTCAGAAAGTGGCAGTTGCCCTTATGATACTATTAAATTGATACAAAGACATACAGAGGTACATAATTCACATGATGTTACTAATCAAGTGAGGCTTTGAGTTCAGCTTGAACTCAAAGCCTCATTGGGCATTCAGTTTCCTTGTTTGTTTGTAGCTCAATAACAGATCGCATACTTTGCATGAAGTTGAACCCAGGTTCAATCCCTGACATCTCCAGGTAGGTCTGGCAAAAAGCTGTTTCTGAAATCCAGGAGAGTTGCTGCCAAATAAACTCATGTTCCCAACAGGATATCACAATGAAACTTGGTGTATGTATTTACAACATAACTCTCCATTAAAAACCCAACATGACTGTCATGTCCATTTTTAAGTGGGTGGGATATCAAAACACATAATTCATTATCTAAAGTGATCCCCCAAAACATTTGTTCTCCAGAAGTAGACTGGTGTATTCCATTTGGGGTTAAGTAGCACTGAAGACAAATGCTGGAAACAGAAATAACATAAAGACAGGCTCACAGACAGTACTTTCTTCCGCTAAGCTGCTAGCCTGCCTTCACAACTGACCAGTCAAGCAAGCCAATCACTGGATTGAATACTGATTGAAGCCAATCAAGTGCTATCCCTCCTCGCTCAGTCCCTTGCCCACTGCCGCTTCATCCTCCACTTCTGGATGTTGAAAGCTGAAAAGCACCTGGTGCCTAAAACATGTGGCTTTACTTTCTCCCATGTTAGGCAACCAGCTCAAGGGCACTTTGTTATGGCATTTCTACAGCTTTTACTGCATGTTTGTGGTTGGTCACTCACAGACGTTTGCAGGTCTTTAACATGACATTCTCAACCTCCAGAGCATCTCCTGCACTTTTTGAGCTTTACCCTGCTTTTAAAAAGATTGGAGATAAGCTGATAACAAACGTTAATGCGAGGTATTGGCAGTGTGTAATGACAGCGTTGTGCTATAATACAGCCACTAGATGGTGCTGTATAATGAAACTAAAAAGAACTTTGCCAAGAAAAGAAGTTTTCAATTCAGATCACATGCCCTCCATATAAAGGAGTCCATCATAATCCCACAAAGAAACTAGAAGCAGAAATCCCTGATAAGGACGGAATTTCAGCCTCATGTGGTAAAGTTTCCATCCATCGAGAGGTGGCAGCAATCAAATGATTGAGTCAAGTGGTTCACTCTTAAGACAGGTCAGTTGCATTTTATACTACTTTCAGATACATAGCTTATCCTTCCAGGTAACTAAAAGAGCTCTATGACAAGAACCATGCACTTCAAAAGTTATTCTGCCAGTAGAAGATCAAGACATAGGTATAACTTTAGTCTTTGATCTGCTGTTATTTGTTTACTTAAAATATTTCTAGGCCTCCTTTAATGGCAAAAGCTTTCCCAAGGCAGCTTGCATAATAAAAATCCCATATAATATACTATTTATTTATTTATTTATTAACATTTAAATACCAACTTTTCTGCTAAAAAGCCATCAAGGTGATGTACACCAATGTAAAACAATAAAACCTTGCTGCAATAAAACAAGAACATTAAAAAAATCTTTACACCCTTCCTTTCTAAGAGAACGGGGGCCAATCGTTCTTGGGGGAGCACATTTGCTAATTAGGAAGCGAGCCCCGGAAAGCCCTTTCCCGTGTGCCTGGCAGGCAGGCCTCTGTGGGAAATGGTGCCCTCAAAAGGGCCTCTGCTGTAGATCTTAGTACTCGGGCAGGTTCATAGCATCTTGGAAGTATTTTTAGACCAGAGTTCAATTATAGTCCCATGGCAGCTTATGGCTTGGATCCAGCATTGTTGTTCAGTCAGCAAAAGGATACCACTGGTGGAACGGGGTTTGTACATCCTATTCTTTTCCCCGCAGCACCCCAAATGCTCTCCAGATCTCCAGGGGGTCCCACAACCCTCCAGAACAGTTTTGGAGGACATGCAGGAGACTGAAGGGATGATGCAGACTTCCCATTCCACCCCTGCAGACATCCCATTCCACCAATGGCATCGTTCCACTAGTGCAACGATGGTGCTACGGATGATAGCATACTCTTGCATATCAAAGACCTTTTGATACCAGTATTACGTTATTCTGATGTCATTAAAAAAAAAAAAGCATCCAGAAAATTGCCAGAGTGACATTTTTCTGTAATTTTGATGATATCTGCAACTAGTATGGACTGCAAGAATTATGTGGGAGACCCCAGATGGGTTGCAAAAGGTGAATATTGAAATCACATCTGAAAGGTTCCAAAAATGTAAGTAGAAAAATGGAATGGACAAAGCAGCTGTTAAGCGATAAATAAAAGTGTGTGTGTGTGTGTGTGTGTGTGTGTGTGTGTGTGTGTGTGTGTGTGAGAGAGAGAGAGAGAGAGAGAGAGAGAGAGAGAGAGAGAGAGAGAGAGAGAGAGAATTTCTCGAACAAAATAGGGAAGAAAAATGGCAGCTAGCATACTCAAAAAGCGGCAATGTTATCTATCCTGCTAAACCATACCTATCAGAAAAGCTTGGTAGGTTAGTGTGTGGAACAAACAGACAACATCTTATACATCTTGTGGAATTAACAGACAGCCTGGACACAAAGCTGGACTAAAACGGAAAGCTAGTTTTATTTCCTTCCCCCTTGCCCAGTGGCCCTGAGTGTCCTTGGTGCTGAACAGATATTGCATGTGTTTATAAGTCCCGTACCATTCCCATTTGATATTAGACAACTGCAAAATGCAACATAGTCTATGTGAGTTCCACAATCAGAAAGCAAGAAATAAATTACATACAAACCAGGATTTGCTAAAGTAACAAATTAAATTCATGTGACAAACTAAGTGAGAAACGAAATTCAAGAGCAAGGGTGCTTCCAGATGAGCCTTTTGTCATGCAATTGCCATGCTGGTTCCATGAAATTGTAAGGGGATGTCCAGTTGTCTTCAAATTATAACACTCCCGTGTTTTCCCACCACTTCTTCTGCCTCTTTAATTTCCACAAAAACATTGTTAAGATTAAGGAAGAAAAGAATAAATACCTACACAGTTCCTATACATCCTGAAAGCACACCAGGATGGTTCTATGCTGCTGCCAGCTTCCCCCACTGGGGAACCAGACAGGTCACTCTAGAACCCTGAGTCACTTCCACTGGCCCAGACAGGAATGCAGTTTCTCCAGGCACATCTGTGATCAGAGATATTGGCAGGGATTCCGCTGAGCAGTGCTCACTCACTCCCAGGGAACGCCCCAATATTATCTCCAATCACAGATCAGAGATCACAACAGGGATTCCTCCGGGGGGTGGGGCTTAGTGGCTATATTTTGCCCCCTGGGGAAATCCAGGATGTCTCCACAGACTGGATGGGGAATTTCCATGGCATGGGCCTGACTTGGCCTCTCATGGCTTACAGGCGTAATTGAGACTACACAGAAAATGCAAATAGAACATTATGAAGGTGGGTTAAAGTTGCAGACATTTCCTGAGCATATGTAGGCTGTGGGCCAATCTACACATGTGTCCAATTGGAGCTTCCCTTTCAGGGTTAATAGGAGCTCAGTGATTTTCATTTGGAGTGTAGCTGGAGAAGAAATGGTGGCACCCTTTACAAAATCTTTACAAAACAATTTGCAGTGACGTGTTTATCATTTCATGTAGGTTGACCCTGCCTTTATCACTGAACACAGCTTACCGTTGTCCCAAAGAAAGATGGCAAACTAGGATGTTGGAGGTTTTAAAGCTGTACTATTACATATGTATACTAACCCAAGAGTGACCAGATACAAAAGAAGGCAGGGCTCTTGCAGCTTTAACTGTTGGGATGGAGAGGGAATTTCACCAGGTGCTGCATGCATACAAATGACACCTGCTGAAATTCCCTTTTCTACGCAACTGTTAAAGATACAGGAGCCCTGCTCTCGTTTCCACATGGTCACCCTAGTAGTACTGAGTAAACGTGTATTACTATACACATGTATTACTATACTGTAACCTATCAGCCTTTTCCATGATACTACTCTCCATGAGATCATGGGGTCCAGGATCCTACTAACAATCCTCTCTTTCATTTCATTTCCCTCCTACCCCATTCCACTTCTAACTGATTTCTGTTGATTTCCTCCCCTTCATTTCCTCCTTCCCTTTTATTTCTCTAAACCTCAAGCCAAATTAATGCCATTTTTCTTTCTCCTTTTTCTGTTCCAGTTTATTCACATTATTCCCTCCTCTGTCCCAATTAATTTTTTCCTCCTTCATTGCCAAATGTATTTCTCTTGGCGCACAGAGCGCCCTTTCCACATTCTCCATAACATTTATTTCATATCACTGCACTGTTCAGATTAAATACCTTTTTAAAATGGTGCTGTGCTACAATCAATGTAAATGTTATCTCAGACCAGTGAAGCCTAAATACCATTGTTCTCCAACAGGCTGCCAAGAAAGAATTTGGAAGGAAGGAGGGAAGGAAGGGAGGGAGGGAGGGAGGGAGGGAGGGAGGAGAAAGAGAGAGAGAGAGGATAAATACTTGGATATTTATCCTTTCCTCACTGAGGCTTAACCATCCCTCCACGCTCCCGAGCACCCCCAGCACAAGCGTCTCATTCCCCCCCCCCACCCGCAAGCACTATTGGAAGCAATGGAAGTACTGCAAGCATCTTTATTTGTCAGCCACTAATCAGCACACGGCCAGTTGGGCATAGGGCAGGGTTGACTTATTAGTCAGGAAGGAAGGCCACCTTCATGCTTGGAAAGCCGCAACTGTTAGGGCTTCTCAGAGCCCTGCACCTCACTGCAGGAAGGGAAGCACTAGAAGAGGAGGCCCTCTCTCTCAGGGAGCAATGCCAGCCCAGTCACGCCCAGTTCATTTGGGGGTGGTGTGCCCAGATCCACTCCGCGATCCATTGGCGCACCCTCATGACCTCTACCTCTGCTGCCCACTCTGGAGGTGGATTCTGGGGGTGTGGAAAGGCCCACCAGAATGGCATCACTGTCATCACCTGGGCAAGGCAGGTCAGGGTGGTCCTCAAGTAACGTATCTCTATGAAACTGTGGTAGTAGTTGAAGTTCTTCTGCATGAGCGTCCGGCGGGAGCAGTGAGGGGCCATCAGCCATGGCTGAAGGGCAAACGCCTGGTGGGCTGTGTCAAACCAAGAAGGTGTGCCTTTTCATCTTGTACCAGCTGACTCTTCTCAACAATCCCTCAGGGGCTAGCTGCAAGATGACTAAGAGTGCAGTCCTAAAGGATGGATACTCTTTAGATGCAAGGAACAGGCAGGGCAGGCGGAACTGATAGAGATGTTTTCACTTCTCATTCTACCTTAAAAGCATTTTCAACCCATCTAGCTGACTTACCTTGCTGTAGGCAGGAACAAGCAACCTAGAGGCTTGTGGATCCAACAGATTTACCTCTCTCCTCAAGTCCCCCCTCCCTGCCACCAAACTGCCCCCTTCCCTCTCCCCTTGACCCTCTTCCATGGTTGCAACAGCAACCTCAGGAGACGAGCCACCACAGAACTTGCCACAACTGCCGGGAAGGGGAGAGATCCCCTTTCAGATCTCCCCCCCCCCAACATCATAGCTGTGCCTATGGTATGGGTGGAGGTGGGGTAATCTGCACCATCCTATGGTCCCTCCTAGGGACCATAGGATGATGCTCTAAGGTATGAGTGATAGTAGCAATGCATTTGTTAGAACCCATGTTACAGACAAAGAATAATCAACCTTGAAAAATCACGTCATCACAGAGAAACCTCTCAAAGGGCCTGGTACTGACAAAGCTGAACACATTTAAGTCCCGTTGATTCAGTGTGCGCATGTACTTAGCTCTCTCCCATGTAAATCAGTGAGACTCTGAAGTGTTTGAATTGGCAGGATTGCAATAAACAAAATTTTGGACATTCTGATCAAAATACTACATATGGGTAGGAGGTGCTTGTATTCTATATTTAGAATATAATATCATTCCTACATATGCTTCTTTTATAGTTATTTATTTAAAGGACAGAAAAGTATGTATTTCAGTTTGGACCACCCACATTACAATATAAAGGGCCACTTGTTTACAGAGTTTTCTTAGAGGGTAATAAAAATGGCATGGCCCGTTTACTAAAAATAAAAACGGTGCAAATTTATTCTAGCCAATGCTTTGGAGCGAATGCCTCTATGAATGTTGCTATTGTACTTACTCCTTGCTGTCCTGCTATTGCGATACGCTGTCCATAATTACAAGCATCCCTTTCCAACAACACTCAGTTCTAAAAAAGAAAAAGGGGAAAAAAGAGCTTCACATGAAAGAAATCCCAAGCCCAAAATGATGTTTCATTAAACCCACTAAAGATTTTTTTTATGAGTGGTTCCCTCAAAATTAAACTAGCTTCTTTCTTTTCTTTTCTTCTAAATTATGTCAGAGATTTTTCAGCCTCTGATGGATGTTTTCACTCTGAGAGACCATTATTATTACTTTTCTTATATAACAATACAGACAACAGGGACCTGTAGTTTATTAGAACCAATGCTACATCTGCCACAAGTGCCTCAGGCCAGAATATGGGTGTCCAAGCCAAAACTTATTCTTTTCATTTCTGTTCTGCGCCACTAACTAGCTGTACGCTCACACAGTCCCCTTTAAGCTCTGTTGTTAAACTGTTGGCGGCCCATAGTGGTGCACTCTGAATGTACTCTCCCACTCCGTTCCTTCATGCTTCCATCTCTCCTCACCCCATCCCCAATCGTGTGGCTTAGCTCTCTCTACCAACCCTAGCGGGGTGGGGGGAGGGGGGACAGGTGACCTACTTTATAGAGGACAGTGATCTATCTAGCTGGCTTACCTTGTCATCTACCCTGACTTACCAAGTCAAGCTTAGAGAGAGAGAAAACATAAGAAACCATAACAGTGAACACCTGGACAGCAGACTGAACAAGCACGCACACAGGTCCCCTGGTCATAGTTTATATTGCATAGCTATATTGCATTTCTACTTAAATAATATAATCGTTTCTAAATTTGCATTGATGCATCTAAACTAGCAAATGCAATTTTTGTGCAACCCTGGGTGCTCTTTTATCCCTTTTTTTCTTTTGGCAATGTCTAACTGACCACCCTAATCCTTCCCTTCTCCAGGAATTCATATTTTATGCTCCCCATAGTAAACCTAACGTCTCTCTCTTCTCACTGTGGGGAGACGGAGAAATAGATGCACCCAGAAACTCTCAAGCCCTTCCCTACACACCTTATAGGGGACAGATTAATATGCCAGCTCTTGAAAGGATGGTCTGGCCCTTCCCACAGGGAGAGCAAAGGACAAGGCAGGCCTCGAGATGATGCTTCAAAGTAACATCTATCATGTGAAGAACCGCAATGCATTTCAACCACAGGTCTTCCTTAGGCGCGAAGTTTTTTCATGCATCTTATTCTGGCACACTATCAAAAACTCATTCAAGAAAGTCTTAATTTATGCAAATTATTACTATTTATTTATTTATTTATTGCATTTTTATACCACCCAATAGCCGAAGCTAATTGTTGTCATGCCATGTTATCCTATTTTCATGATTTCTGCAGGCCAATAGCATCAACAGATCATATGTGGTGCAAGACGCATAAGGCTACAGCAATGGCACAGCATGTTCTTAGCCTCTCCTTATTCCTCCATTTTTCATTCTGTGCTCCAGATCAATAAGATCATAGCATTATTACAAGGCATTACATGTGGGGCTACCTCTGAAGGCGGTCTGGAAACTTCAGCTTAATGCAGAATAGAACAGCAAGGCTGCCTACTGGAACTGACAATTTTGAAGAAATTACTCCAGTGTTGCATCAACTGTGCTTGTTGCCACTCAGTTTCTGGCCCCAATTCAGAGGGCTTCTCCACATGGAGCTTTTATTCTATAATTGAGATCTGTTACTCACAGAAGTTTGCAGGTCCTTTACACATCGTCGTCAACCTCCAGTGCCTCCCTTGTGTTTTCCAAGCATTTCCATGGCTTAATTTGAAACAGAAATAATGAGCTAACAAAAACATCCATTGTCAATCAGACTGACATGTACATGAAAAGTAGGGTGACCATATGGAAAGGAGAACAGGGCTGCTTTATCTCTAACAGTTGTATAGAAAAGGGAATTTCCACAGGTGTCATTTGTATGCATGCAGCATTTGGTCAAATCCCCTCTTCATCACAACAGTTAAAGCTGCAGGAGCCCTGCCAAGTGTGACCAGATACATTTTTAATGTTTTAATAGTTTGATATTTTCAGCGTATTAATGGTTTGGATCCTTACCTTATCGTTGTTGTTTTTAAAATAATAATAATAAATGCAAACCACCCCAAGTACATCTGCCAGTTGGGCAGTATATACATGTAATAAATAAATGAACCGGCCCTCCCTGCATACCCCATAGCTGAATAGTATAATGAGCACCATTACACAAACCTTTGCAGAGTGATGGATTTTTATTTTACTTTATTTTTTGCTTTGGTCGACTTCTTAGTCTATCCAGCCTGCTTTGAAATAATAGTTCTATACAGCTGATTTTGGAAGCAGACAGTTACATTCTCCATCAATATAATTTCTTCAGGCTTCTTAAAAGCAGGTCTTCTAAGCAGGGCAGGAAGCCCAACCCGCACAAGGCATTGTCTAAAATAAACCTATGCCAGTATCAAATTATGCCATCAAAGCAATCCCCATTGACTGATGTCATTTAAATTCAACCAGTATTGTTCTTGGAAGCAATCCATGATACACATTCAACACTCATCTGTCAAAGCTAACTTGTCAGGGCAAGCCAAATGGATTGGCTCTCTCCATCAAAATGAATGGGGAAGACATTCTGGGCAAGGATTTCTGGATCAGAGCATTCATGTATTATTTATTGCGCCTGCTAACAATACAAAGGGTGCTTATTAAGATTAAGCGGTACATGGCTGTGCTTGGAAATCAACCCAGCACAGACTTTTCATCCACTTGTTGTAGTAGTATCTTTATACAAAGTAAACAAGAGCAAATACAGTTCCAGGAATATAAAAGCTTTTAAACACCTGCCCCCAAAATACTGAAAATTTTGGAAGCTTGCTGAAACAACAGCAGCAGCAGCAAAATAATATAGATGAAACCAAGGGATAAGCAAAGATGGTTTGGAACACGTACACAAAAGTCATCCTGCATAAATCATGGTTACAACCCATAAAATCTTTGACCCTGGCATAAGCTACAAAGTTCAAAGGTGATGTTGCATTATGTATTTATAGCTTGCCTGAACCATTATTCATTCTTTTTCATTTTAAAAGATATATAAAGAGAACATGCTTATATAGAGAAGCGCTGGTGGCAACAACTTTGGCCGTGATGAATATAACCTCCGATTTGCTTTTCAGTATTAAAATTTAGCTCATTTGTCACTTGTTTGGCCTTCTGGATTTAGGACAGGGCAGAGTCCTCCAAATGAAGATTTACAATGTCCTATAAATACAGGGGGAAAGCAGACAATGCACAAGTATCAACTTCAGACCAGGACCAAGACTGTCCTTTGTAGCCTGCAAATGATTGGGGGCAGCAGGGTGGGGCAAGGGGCAACCAGACTGCTTTCGGATAATATGTAGGAGGAAGATGCAAGGAATCTGTGACATTAGTCCTGCAAGCATTTCCCCTGAAAACAGTCAGTGCAATCCTAAACAGATTTGATCAGAAGGAAATCCCATTAGGCTCGACATGGCTTACTCCCAAGTAAGTGTACATTTACACTTCCAGCCACAGATGAACAATCCAAATTTAGCCATATCTCATTTTCATTGGAATATTACCAAATGGATGAATGCAAACAAAGACAAAAGAAGCATCAACATTTCTTACAGATCGTTTTTATTTTTGTTTATTTAAATGAAAACACTCCCAGCCATTTCTATTGTAACTGGACCAGTATATGGTCTCTCAATTCCAATTAGAGCCAGTGTGGTGTAGTGGCTAAGGTGTTGGACTGGGAGTCAGGAGATCCGGGTTCTAGTCCCCACTCGGCCATGGAAACCCACTGGGTGACTTTGGGCCAGTCACAGACTATCAGCCCAACCTACCTCACAGGATTGTTGTTGTGAGGATAACATGGAGAGGAGGATTATGTACAGTATGTCGCCTTGGGTTCCTTGGAGGAAAAAAGGCGGGATATAAATGTAACAAATAAATAAATAATTAAATAAATTTCTTCCCCCATCTCTTCTTTCTGCTCTACATGTGGGATATAGGAGTTTTGAACCCTGTTCAGGTGACTTGAAAAAACTCTACTGTATTGCATGGGTACAGAAGCTCTTTCAGCCCAGGAGCTGAATTCCATTTTGGAAAAGCTCTTGGAGGCCACATTCCAGTGTAGGCAGGCACCAAGGGGGTGGGGCCAAAAGGATCTCAGCCAATCATGCCAGCATATTCTTGCTCAAAACTCTTCTTGTTGGTAACTAAGCTTTTTAGAATGGGTGTGGGGGAGGACTGCACAAACCCTCAGAACTCACCAAACAATTGGTGGGTAGAGGAAAGGGGGGCGGGACCAGGGGAAGGAGCATGGCCATCCAGGGAAATTCAGAGGGCCAGATTTGGACCTCAAGAGGGCTGGATTTGGCTCACCAGTCTGAGGTTCCCCACCCCTACACTACAGCACTGCTATAGTTCACTAATAGCCTGAAGCTGACATTGCTGCACTACTTTCCTATCAAAGAATGCCAGGATTGGCTACTGCTGGTTGCAGGATTTAATCCTGAAGACGAAATAAATAAATCAGAGGTCTCTGCAGGCTACATTTAAAAATGTTAACCCCAGAAACATGTTGGGCTACTTCGAATAAATCTTTTTTAAAAATTTACATCTTGGGACTTTGTTTCTCCTTTTCATAAGGCGAACCATGATGAATAAGACCAAGGGTCCATCTAGTCGAACATTTTGTTCACACAGTGGCCAACCATCTGTTGACCAAGAATCCACATACAGGACCCGAGCAGGACAAAATTTGCTGTGTGATTTTGGATATTTTCCAGTTTTGTCTTACTTTGATCAACAGTGAGCACCTGAACTGCAGACTGAACAGACAGGCATTCAAGGCTTCTTTAAATGATTTATAGCACACTTGTGTCTGGCCGCTCACAGAAGTTTGTGGGTTGTTTCGACAATGATGTCAGACTTCTGCAGGTTATTCTGTAAAAAAAATTTTTTGGATATCCCGATTCTTCTGAAATATCTCGGTATTTCCTTTTGTGTGCAGCTGAAATTGCACTTCAAAACACCCAGTAGATGGCACTGTTCCCATTCATTACCATGAGCACCAGGAAGAGGAGGAAGGTTTCAGTTACAGACTGCGTGGTCACCCCTCTTCTCCCATGTAAAGCAGAGCCCATTACAATTGCGCAAGAGAAGCAGGAAGTAAGTGCCGGTAAATTAATGCGATTTCCCTTTAATCTAAAGAAGCCCACAGCTCACTGGTCTTAGTCTTCCCCACTATGGTAAGCTGTACTGTATTTCTGTTTAAATTATAGTAATTATTTCTAAATTTGTCTGTCTCTATATAAATTAGCATATCAACATGTTAAGCAAATCGCTATCCTCTTTTGTCCTCTTCTTTAGAGATGTATTTCCTCTTTTTTGGTGATTCCTCAGTTGCCACTTGAACACTTTGGTAGGCCAAGGACATGTATGAAACTGCCCTAGCCATTTATCCTCCGCGGAAAAAGTGCTCATTAATAATCTGCATATATTAACTTAAATGCATGCAAATTTTAAATTGCCTATTGCTAATCTTGGAGCAAAGAAGAACCATTAATTAGCCAAGTAGAAAAAACACACAAATAAAGCCAAGTCACTGGTCCAGCATTAACGCAGTTTGAAAGATTCAATGCAAAATAAAAATGGAGAACAGAAGCAGCCAATTTTTATTTCTTTATCTGCTCTGGAATAATTTTACCAGATGGATACTTCTAGACAAAAGCTTTCCATTTCTGTTTCAGAAGGAATAACCATTAAATCCCAAACCAAGGCAATAATAGATGCTAAGAGATATAATGTCCCATTCAAAAAATAATTCCATTGCTACTATTTTTTAAATGAGAAAACACACTCTATTGGTTTTCATTAAGAAAAAAGCCCTGGGGGACATCAGTGTGTTTTGACTAATTTTTCATTTATCAAACTTATGGTTCATTTATTCTTTAATGGTAAGTAGGAGTTTACTCCAAGCTTGTAATTTCTGGTGTCTAACATAAAAATAATATGATAGATCACCTTGCTTATGAGCGTCACATTTTTCTTTTTCTTTCTCAGAAATATTGAAAGTGATTATGCTTGACTTGAGCAAATTAAAATGAGATATTTGTTGTTTTACTCCACAGTTTTAAACACATTTACTTGGTAGTAAATTCCTTTTATGTCAGCAGTGCTTACTTTCAAGTAAGAATGCTAGGACAACTATCCTAGCCTTTCATCTATTTTAGAAAACATTGAGTTATTAAAAAATATATATGCATCCACCCAAGTGACGTATCAGCCTGTGACTTATTGGGTAGCTGAACCTATTACAGCTCAATATGCATCCACTATAACCTATGAAGCAGCTGCCATTTTTATCACCCTTTTTAAATAAAACAGCCGTCTTTTAAGTAGCGTCTAGATATATCTATATCTAGATAAATACATTTAAATAGAAAAATGCCACAAAGGAAAGAGTGTTATACTGCTATACAACACACACACACACACACACCCCTCACCCCTTTTCAGTCACTGCTATTTTAGCAAGATGGTAGATGGAAGTTTGGTGGTGTTGTTTTTTTAAATGTATCATTATAGATGCATTGCCCTATATCCCTATAATGCTATAATACTTTTATTCTAAAGTAGCATTATGGCACTGTAGGGAAACAGTGCTATACCAGTGTAATTCTAATTACTGTATTTTCTGGCGTATAAGGCTACTTTTTAACTCAGGAAGATCTTCTCAAAAGTTGGGGGTCGTCTTATACGCCCAGTCGTCTTATACACCAGAAAATACGGTAAATGTTTTAGGGGACCTTTGGCAAAATGCCCTCTCTTTGGTCCCCTCTTCCCTTGCGCTTACCTGGCAGAGGTGGCACATGCAGCAGCGAGCTGCAGCTTTCATTGCCTAGAAAACTGGGCTTGCTGAAATTATCTGTACCACCAGCCTGAAGACCCAATTTCAGTATAAACGGTGTATTTTAATGCTACGTTGAGATGTCTCCCCTCTGAGCAATACTGAGCCGTCAGCATTTGCAAAGGTTTTCCTCCCTTCTTTCCCAAGGAGAAATTAGTTTGACATTGGCTCCTGGTGAAGTTTTAAATGTAAACACAGTGAGACACAATTCGTCTTTATGGCTCCATTTACCTGTTGGTGTCTTTCACCGCCTTCACTGTAAATGCACATTGCGCATTTCAGAGACTTTGCATCACCAATATGTCTCCCGCTTGAAGAGCTTTGATAAAATGACTTTGAACATCTTTGCCAAGAGCATTAAAAAGACAAGACAAAACAGGGGCTCAGACTCCATAATCTTAGGCAGGGGACAGAGAGAGATTGAAAGTGGTTTGAGAGAGACACGAGCTCCAGTACTTTACACACATTTCTTGTTTCCCTGCTATTGTTTCTGGTCAAATAGATTTTGGAAATGACCAAAAATGCATAAAAGCTTGTTTAACTAGAGGCAAGGGAAGTGTGAGCAGCACAAGCAGTGATCCCTCTTTCAAACCAACATCAGCTCCCAGAAAGAAAAAGAAGAAAAAAGTCTATCTTTACAGTGGCAGAATCTATATTTGGGATTATGGTGGCCAGTTGCGAATTGGGGAAAGAAAGGGTGGAAAGGAAATGCACCACCGAAAAGCAGACAAAAAAAAAGGATACTGATATGCTAATTTATGCATAAAGCTGCAAAATTAGAAACAATTATTCTAATTTAAATAGTCTTCAATCTTCAATTCCTTTTATTACAGTCAACAGACTAATAAAACATATAAAAACATATAAAAACACATAATAAGTATTTAAAATACATGAAATTAAAACAGAGTATGGTTACATGAGCCTCCTTAAAGTTCTGTGCTAGAAGCAAAGGAAAATCCTGCCACCATAACTGATCTGGTAAGGATTGTGTGATTAAGAAATTTAGCAACTTGTTCAGTGGTATGCTTATCTTAACCCTGTAAATAGTAATATAGACCATCTTACCATAGTGTGGAAGACTTGGGTGCTCTGCCCAGTCTACTGCCCAGGAACTCCTGATAGGCAACTTCAAGGCCCTTCTCATGGTTCGTTATCTTTGAACTGGCCTTGGACGGGGCAGCCCTCCAAACCAGAAGACAGCCCCCAGGCAGATCTTCAGTAAAAAAAGATTGGCCTTTGTAACACATGGCCACCATATTTGAGATCCAATCCTCAAACGAGGATCCATTCCTCAAACATTTTAACAGATGTGAGTGGTTTGATTTTTCAAGCTTTTAGCAGCTTTGGCTGACGCAGTTACTCACAGCGTGGCCAGCTGCATTTTAGTCTTGCCCACTGGCAAGGCTTGTGGGGGGACGGAATGCACTACCAGGTCACCGCAACTGGCAAACTCATGGGGAAAAGGTGTTTCTGCTTTTACAGCAGGATCATAGAACCGTAGAATAGTAGTGTTGGAAGGGGCCTATTAGGCCACCGAGTCCAACCCCCTGCTCAATGCAGGACTCCACCCTAAAGCATCCCTGAAGGCTGCCTCTTGAAGGTCTCTAGTGTGGGAGAGCACACAACCTCCCTAGGTAAATGGTTCTATTTTTGTACTGCTCTAACAGTCAGGAAGTTTTTCCTGATGTCCAGCTGGAATCTGGCTTCCTGTAACTTGAGCCCATTATTCCGTGTCCTCCACTCTGGGATGATCAAGAAGAGATCCTGGCCCTCCTCTGTGTGACAACCTTTCAAGTATTTGGAGAGTGCTATCATGACTCCCCTCAATCTTCTCTTCTCCATGCTGCTTAGTAGTGTCACATTGGGGTTCACATTTCAGATAGGGACCTGGCTAACTTTTGGGATGTAGTTAGTGTAGTAGACTATGGAAGGGGGCATGGCTTGCTCAAATTCAGAGGCAGGATGTGTGATTTGTATATTTCTATCAGGGACTCCCCTTTTAACATATTTTGAGGTCATGCACAGGGCTGACATCAAGAATAGGCATGGTCGGGCACTTGCTGAGTGCCCACACCCCAGTAGGGGCCCACTGACAAGAGCTGCCTAGAGTTGTTCCTCCTCCTCACCATTGCAGCCTGCTTCTTCACTTGCCTCTTGCTCTCACCCAGACAACGGTGATGGTGAGAAGTCGGAGCAGGAGATGCCACTGCCCAATTGCTCATTGACTCTCTACCTGTCAAGCAAGGAAGGAGTAGCCATGATGGGAAAGAGCGCTTCTTTCTGTCCAATGTTGCCCATTCTGTCTACATCCTTGAAGATTCTCTGGTTGAGCTTTTATATTGTATTTTATATTATGGTTTTATACTTTGAATGGTTTTAATTTTTGTGAACCGCCCAGAGAGCTCTGGCTATTGGGCGGTATAGAAATATAATAAATAAATAAATAAATAAATAAAGAGGGCAAAGAGCAATAGCAGCTGGGAACAATGGTGGTGAGAGAGCAGACACACTGAGGGAGGGGCCCCATTGAGAGTACCTGGCCCAAGGGCCCTCAGAAACCTGGAGGATAGGTGAGCACACAGAAGTTAACCATGGTTAAAATAAGCAACATTTGAATGGGTGGTGTATAGGCGCCAGACACAAATGGATACATATAAGAATATTTCGTCGGCCTTTGTTGAAGTTTATGTATAATCTCTTGTTTTTCAGAAAGCTCTGTTTTCATATATATATATATATATATATATATATATACACACACACACACACACACACACACATTTCACATTTATTAACAGAAATGAATACATGTAATCATGTTGACTTTTTTTTTCTTTTATGGTTTGGTTTTGCTTTGTTCTGCTGAAATGCACATTAATAATAATAATATTAATAATAATAATAATAATAATAATAATAATAATAATACTCTTTGCTTACTACGGATTCTTATCCACCTTCAAACCCTAGTTAAGCAGACAACCTAGTGAGCTCTAGCTGTGGTTAACATCAGAGAAGATGTATTCCCCATCAGCAGTTAAGGCAGACGGTAAGAATTTACTCTGGGGACAGGCTCCAAGGAGAGAGTGTGGAATCCTATAGCTTATCTCCAATATTTTTAAACTATCCTTAAGAGAGCCCTAATGTTGAATCTGCACTGCTTTCTAAGAATGGGTGACTAAACATCCTACTTCTGTGTTTGTTTTTAAAGTATTTAGGGTTGGATTAATAGAGAAAGAGTTATAGGGCTACTGATTGTCTATTAAGTTTATTCCCAAGTGTCAATAGAAAAACACTAAAGCACAAGCACGGCCGTGTGTTTATCAAAAAGAAAAGAAAAGGCGAAGAAAGTATTGCCTGAAAGGAGGATATGTTGGCCCAGCAACACTAAGCATTAATTGCCTTCAATCACAACGGGAGGACAAAAGTCTACTCTACTAGTGTATCTGTGTGTGTTTTTGGAAAAAAAAAGATATTGATCCACACATTCCCTGTAGGACTATTTGCGCTTTCTACCAGACAAGTGTCAGCTAAATAAGGGAAAGTGAACACACTGGGTCTACAATGAAATGAAACGCTACTTAGAAAGGAAATATCAGAAGCAGGTAGGAAAGGCTACATAGCGAGTTAAGTGGGTTCTGAGAGGCTGAGAAGAAACATAGGAAGAAGAGAAGGGGACACTTAAAACGAACACAACTGTCATTTGAAAAATCAATGTGTGTCAACCCAGAGCACTCACCTGCCTGCCAATGATACCGCAGTCTTAGATGGAGCTAGGAAAGATGAACACTGGCAGTTCTATCACTACTACTTTCTCCATCTGAACTCACTTCCAGCTAGAGCTCTCCAATAATGGGTCAATCCCAGCTGAGCCCCCATGGAAGATTTCCCTCCTGCCCTCACGGCAGCACCTACCACTTAAAGCGCCATGAAGCAAGATGATGTACAGCCAATGCAGCTTCTCTCTCTTTCATAAGATGCAGCTTTTATATCTCTAGTTTTCATATAGGGGGGGAAAACACACCATATGAATCAACCACATGTTAAAGGGAAGTAGTAGTGGAAATGGGAGCACATGGAATTGAAGGCCAAAGATCCACCACTGAGGTTCAAAGCCTCTTGTTCCATGACATGTCAAGGATATTCTTGGGGAATTCAGTGGAGACTGGTGGCTCCAATGTCAGTGGGGTGGTGAATCCGCTCCGGGTTTCAGTCAGAACTCTAAAGGGGCTGACATCAGAGCCACCAGCCTCCATGGGGAAATTCATCCTCTTTGTGCAGTCTCCAAGTTATCCTTTGCAAATCCTAAAAGACAGTTAATTTAGGGTGACCATATGAAAAGGAGGACAGGGCTCCTGTATCTTTAACAGGTGTATTGAAAAGGAAATTTCAGCAGGTGTCATTTGTATAGGTGGGGAACCTGGTGAAATTTCCTCTTCATCACAACAGTTAAAGCTGCAGGTGCCCTGCCCTCTTTTAAATCTGGTCATTCTAGTATACCTCCTGCACCTTTAACTGTTGTGATGAAGAGGGAATTTCACCAGGTGCTGCATGCATACAAATGACACCTGCTGAAATCCCCTTTTCTATGCAACTGTTAAAAATACAGGAGCCCTGTCCTCCTTTTCATATGGTCACCCTAGTTAATTTGAAGTTCATACTAATCATGGATGTGTTCACATAATAGAGCTGGCATTGTTGTGAAGAGTTTTTTCAAAAGCACATGCCTTAACTTTTGCATTTACGAAAAGGAGTACTTTCAGATGACCCAATTTAATGACCCAGCCCACTGTATTAGAAAATAAAAAATACTTTAAAATTTCCAATGCATCGCGAATAATAATAATAATAATAATAATTTAACACAAAAACCTGTGTTGTTTTTGTTTTTGAATGAATGTAGGCATCTTCCTTTTCTTATGTTACACTCTGACACCAGCAAAAATCCAACAACATCTTCATGGGGGGAAGGGAATTAGTTATGCTCTATGGTTCCTGGTATAGTTACCAAACCACCCCTCAGGCATTTGCTTGTAGTATTTACATTTTTTACTAAATTATCAAGTGAAAATCCAATTGTTCCTAATGACATTCACTCTGTGTGTCTCCCATTCTCATATATGAGAAAGGGTTTATTATCCATTTGGAGTAATTAAAGTGCTGATGTTATATGGATCCATAAAAACAACTTCATTAAAGCTAGCAGAGTAGCTTTTATCAAAACTACAGCTGGAAAATATTTACTTAAAAAATAAAAGCCAGATTCAGATGAGGAGCTAAAGGTGGTTTAAAATATCAACATGAGACTCTGAAGTGCTCTTAAGCTATGCAAAGTGTAAACGCTACTGCGCGCATTCCTTTTTCTACCAGATACATTATGTATAAAAGTGTAGAGTGAAATTAACATTGCGCTATAAGAGTGACCCAGACTTGTCCAAGAGACAGAATACACTTTGTTTCAAATCCCTCCTTTGCATTTAAATACATTTTATGACCTTTGTTTTCCACTCACAGTTACCTATGAGCCCCTTTTTAGATCCTCAAATTCTATGTGGAATCAACATCTGGAGGAAGAAGAGAGCAATGGTGCAAGTTATCTTTGCCCTGATCACCATATGTTAATTGACTCTGTATCCATCCTGAGAAAAGTGATGACCCAAGAGCTTTTCTACACAAAGCTGTTAATTCCTGTATCTACTTTCAGTTTCATTGCAGAATTGATATCTGAGCTCCACAGAAAGAGTTTTTTCCTTTCCTGCTTTTCTGTGACATAACCTCTAGGTGGTGGTGTGCTATAGTAGAATATCACAATTGCACAAGTGGGAAATACCTTTTCTTTCACTTTTAGAAATAATACTCCAGTTTCCTTGCTCTGAAAAAACCTGGGAAAGTGCTCTTAAAAAACAGAAGTGAAATTGGAGTATCACATCATCTAAAGAACCCATAAGCAACCATGAGTAAGAAATCACAAGCATGCAATAAATGCCTCATGCTCCAAATCACCAGTAAAAAGTGTATGCACCTATGTTCTGTTCACATAGAGCATACACATCAGAGGCTCAGCAAATGGACATGATCCCACTCCCTTTCCATGAGTGAGCAGTGAGCATGGAAAGGGACCTTTGCAAGTATCAATGCACGCTCCTTTACATGGGGCAAGATTCCTCATCAATCAAGTTTCCAGTTGCGAAGAAGAGTGCTATGCGTAGGGCCTCTTCTCACACTCTCTGGATGCATGGCCAGTGCATGTGGTTGGGTGTGTGGCATGGAGCTAGGCACTGTGGCCTAGCACCCCCCTCACACATTCTTTTAACCTGTGGGGAGGGGACTGTTTCCACCCCTACATAAAGAGTAGTATGGTTTCGAGGGAGAAAGGGAGGGAGAGCTAAGAAAGAGAGGGATTCAGAGAGTCCTGAAATGAACACATGCTTTGAGGCACCAAGAGAGAAAGGTGGGGAAGAGACAATTAATTGAAAAGACAATGGGTTAAAAATAAATTGTCATTAAAATTCTAGAAGAAATGCTTTCCCACCATTAATGTCATACTGTGGCATAAGCCTGGACATAGTTTTAATTGTTTAAATTGGTTTTACTGTTTTTAAATTCTGTACTGGTTTTAGCTTATTAATGGTTTAATTTGTTTTTAGCTGTGTATATTTATTGTTTTATATTGTTTGTATGATTTTACCTGTATGCAGCCCTGAGATCCTTGTGATATGTCTATATATATATATATATATATATATATATATATATCAGTGGTCCTCAGAGTGATTTGAATTTTGCACCCCTGTTTTAAATCAAGTTCAGTCAAATACATCAACTCAACACTTTCCCCCACTGATTTACAGTCTGACAATTACAGGGCAATTATGTTAAAACCTTAACAAACAGATAGATCTTGCTTGAACCAGCTTGTAAACCCTAATGTGATATTAATTCGCTAAGTTTATAGATAGTATATAAATTCTAGATGAAAGAGCTTCATCCATATACCCATTCATTTCAATGGGACCAAGTTGCACCATATGCTTGTTTACCAAGATCTGTTCCCAACCCCTCCATATCCACAATTTCAATTTATTTTCGTCTTGGCTATGGAACAATATCCGATGTTTAATGGCGAATTTCATGGTGCATATTACACTGTCCAAATTGCATCACTAATTATCTCCTTAATTTATATGAAGTTTTACTTCTGTAAAGCAATTATTTGCATATACATTAGTCGCAGCATGCATTTATACAGGACTGCTGAAAGTGGCACACATTAGCTCCCAATAATAGTCACTCCAAAGGGAAAAGCCAGTGGGATTGCCTCCATTACAGCTTTTTACAATGTTTTGCTCAAATGGGTCCCCTCCTCGTCCTTTGAGTGGAAAGAGAACAGAGGTAATAAACAGGTAATAGGCTTATCCATTTTATGTGCTTTGTTGTTCTGATATATACAGTTGGCTCATCATTTGCAATGTTTTGAAGCTTCCCAAAGAATGTCGTACAGCTGCACTCCACTCGAAGCCATTCTTTACAGGCTGTGCTGGTCTTCACAATAGAAGGGAACCATTCCATGTCCTCAGAATGGATCAATGAAGTTAAATGCCTATGAAGGGAAAACCTTCTAGAAGAAAATGTCACTTCAGTTGCCTCAAATCATTTGGTCTCATCACATCTTGAAATTAGCAGATCTGAATTTATTTTGGCATGTCAGATATAACTCAGCATCCTTTCACTCTAACTCCTAACAATTAAGAAACTGGAGAAAGAAGTGACACATGTATGGAGTGCTCTGCTCAGGATGTCAGCCAGACATGCCCTTTCCCAGGATAATCCATTCCATTCACCTCCACACCACCACCACCACACACACACAGAGTTTCCCACATTCCCAGAACTGGACAAAGTCAGTGAGGTTTGAGCAAAGCAAATAGAGTGGTACAATTGTTTTTGTTTTTGTTATCTGTATACTATATGTTGAATTGTATTCGCCTTTTTAGCTGATGCACTGCATTGCTGACTCATGATTAGCTTGTTGCCTACTAAACCCCCTAGATCCTTTTCACATATACTGATATCAAACCAGATTTCACCCTGTGCACCTGCTTCTTCCCACCTAAATGCAGTACTTATATTTATCTCTGTTGAAATTCATTTTGTTCATTTTTGTACAGTTCTCTGTCCTGTCAAGACCTTCTCGAATCCTGTTGCCAACTGAGAATTCAAGGGCTTTAAGAGTGAGAACTTACCAAAAGAAAACAGTTTTCAAAAATAGAATTTCTTGATTGTAGGGTGACCATATGAAAAGGGAGACAGGGCTCCTGTATTGCTAGCAGTTGTGTTGAAAGGGGCAGGTGTCACTGGTATGCATGCAGCGCCTGGTGAAATTCCCTCTTAGCACAACAGTTAAAGCTGCAGGAAATATACTACAGTGACCAGATCCAAAAGAGGGCTTATGGGTTAAATAACTCAGTTAAATTATGATTAGTTCTTAGTGTAACTGTGGGTTGTTTAATCCACGAATAACCAACAGTGTCCAGGTACACATCACAAAACAACCTCTGACCTGCAAAGCGGCTGTGTCATATGTTGGGTTTGCACGATTTGCCACAGTTGTTGTGCGGACTTTATACTGTTAGTTTTACCCTACCCTGTGCCTGTTGGCATTCTCTTCCCCTCCTTATTGTTTTACTATGATTTTATTAGATTGTAAGCCTATGCGGCAGGGCCTTGCTATTTACTGTTTTACTCTGTACAGCACCATGTACATTGATGGTGCTATATAAATAAATAAATAAATAAATAAATAATAATAATAATAATAATAATAATGTCTCCTGCAGCTTTAACTGTTGTGATGAAGAGGGGATTTCACCAGCTGCAGCATGCATAAAAATGACACCTGCTGAAATTCTCTTTTCTATACAACAGTTAAAGATACATGAGCCCTGTCGTCCTTTCCATATGGTCACCCTCTTGGTGTCAGCAAACAAATTCAAGGAATTGGTCCTACACACTCTGTGTGTGTATTATTGAGAGGTTGCCCTTTAACAAAATATTATCTGGACAGCTCACAAAATATTGTGTTTAATTAGGGTGACCATATGAAAAGGAGGACAGGGCTCTTATATCTTTAACAGTTGCATAGAAAAGGGAATTTCAGCAGGTGCCATTTGTATAGATGGAGAACCTGGGGAAATTCCCTCTTCATCACAACAGTTAAAGGTGCAGGAGCCATACTAGAGTGACCAGATACTAAAGAGGGCAAGGCACCTGCACCTTTAACTGTTGTGATGAAGAGGAAATTTCATCAGGCTCCCCATATATACAAATGACACCTGCTGAAATTCCCTTTTCAATACACTGTTAAAGATGTATTGTTAAAGAGGAGCCCTGTCCTCCTTTTCATATGGTCACCCTAGTTTAATGGTAGAAAAATAGGGCAGTAATCAATAATACATCTTCTCCCCAAGAAGATACATGCTAGAATCTGAGAGATGGTGGATCCTTCTCTGGCAACAACTGTTCCCGAGTAGGGAGGCCTGTCCTCACACACACATCCAAATATTAATCCAACATTTTGGCCTTACAAAGCTTCTTTTCTTTCACATTGAGGAGCTTAGCTTTTGCAGGCCCCCATCTATACGACAACGGAATTGCTCCTCCTTGAATATAAACCCAAATTTTTGTAGATTCAAATCTATGCAAAGAGTGTCACACTGCAGCAGTTATTAATGCGCACATACAAGGCTACGGAATGCTAAAGCTTTATCTGCAGAGCTCTGCAGATACATATAAGAGGAAAACCGAGGGGGGAAAGGAATGAGGCAGCAGAGGAGGATGCGAGAGGGGGACTGAATACTTCTCCTCTCTCTCACTGCCTGTTCTCCCCTCTTTGTTTTAATTTTAAAAGCTCTATCTGCCCGTTCCCCATATAGGAGGAAAACTGAGTGGGGAAAGGAACGAAGCAGCGGACGAAGATGCAAGCGGGGGACTGAACATGTCTCCTCCCTCTCACTGCCCATTCCCCCCTCTTTGTTTTAATTTTAAAAGCTCTCTCTGCGGACCTCCATAGATTCATAAAATTCAACATTAAAATGGTGGGAAGGAACGAAGCAGCCAGAGGCCGCAATAGATGGGAAGGCAGGAAATCAGCCAATCACTTTGTCCTGCCCTTAAAGTTACGCCCACATTTCAAATTGCGATTTAACTCCCCCAAGGACACATTACTATAATGCGGTGCAAACTCGAAGGTTGATCTAAAAGTCACGGTAAATCACAATACACATATGTGCATTATCAGGTTACAAACCCAGCGCTGCGGCGAATGGACGGCTGCGTCATGTGTCCTGAAACATGAATCTGCGCATTTAAGTCAAGGTAAAGAAGCCGTATAGACATTCCCCTGGTCGATTTGGCTTGATCCAACAGCTCCGCAGTTAAAAGTACTTTGTCACACAGTGCATAACCAGACTGTGGAAATCACTACCACGAAACATTGTGATGTCCACCAACTTGGATGCATTCTTATACCAGTTGATGGAGAACACAATTGGGAGGCTACTGTTGCACTCATGTCCTGCTGTGGGTTTCACACAGGGATCTGGTTGGCCGCTGTGTAAACATAATGCTGAACTAGGTAGATTCCTATATTCCTTCAAAGCTTTTGCTTACCTGCTGATACAGTGTTTAACAATGAAGATAACTCTGTTGTGAAAAAAGCTACCTGATTATATCACTCTTTCATAATACTGGAACCGGGGGTCATCCCATGATGCTGATTAGGTGAGAGATTCAGGACAGATAAAAGGAGGTACTTCTTCCCACAGCGCATAGTTAAACTATGGAATTCACTACCACAGGATGTAGTGATGACCACTAATTTGGATGGCTTTAAAAGGAGGGTTGGATAAATTCCTGGAGGAGAAGGCTACTACTCCTGATGGCTATGTACAACCACCAGTATCAGAGGAAGTAAACCTGTGTGCACTAGTTGCTGGGGAACATGGGTGGGAGTGTGCTGTTGCACCATGCCCTGCTTGTGGGTTCCTGGTCAATGGCTGGTTGGCCACTGTGTGAACAGAATGATGGGCTCGATGGATCCTTGGTCTGATCCAGCAGGGCTCTTCCTATATTCTTATCCATCTGACCCACATATCAGAAGTGGTGAGAAATGCTGCAGTAATCTAATCACAAGGTCTCCAGTATCAATAGGGTTACTCCATATTCTCAACTGCCAGGGAATATATCAGAATCTAGATTCCTAACTCACTGGCACTTATCCAAACAGGAATAAGAACCAGCAACTCTCCTCTCCCTGTCCTGTAGTCTTTACAATTATTCTGAAAACCTCCTATACAAAACCTTTTTCTTTTCTTTTCTTTTTAATGTGTTCGTTTCTGGGCTTTTCCCTCACGTGCGTCTTTGGGAAGAGAAGGGGAAAGCAAACACCCTTGTTCTTAAACTTGTTCTTAAGCCAGAAATAAAACACACACCTGCTTTTCGCCTGAAACGCTCAGCATGCTATTGCTGGTAACACTACTTAGGAACATAACTGCTCAAATTATTTGCTATAATGGCACTGCTTTATGGTTCCCAGCAGAATTGGAAACGCTGAATGTTGCAGTCTTCCCAAGGAAGGATATGCTGGGATGGTGCTTATGTAAAAATTCTCCGTGCTTCGGCCACCAAGGGAATAGTCCCCTCCTGTGATAATGCAAAGCATAAAACATGTTGGATTTTAAGACTGCAAAATAAAACCTGCGTGAATAAATGATTATTTATATAAAAATGCACAGTCAGAACATCTGCTGCATGAAGATCCATGAAACTTAACCCATTCGCCACAACTAGCATTTCTACTGCTTTCCTGGTAAGTTGTAACATGGCACAACTGGAAGCAGAGGGGTTTGATTAGGAAATCTGAATTTTAAGAAAACCATTTCACTCATGTGCTCAGTTTTCCATGACTTTACTTCATTTAGCAGCTCCCCAGAAACCTTGAAATGCACATCAAAACTTTGCTCATAACTCTTTGAATCACAGTCATAGGAGATACTATTGAACCTATAACGCAAAGAAGTATATGAAACCAGTGGTGTACCCAGATAATTGGGTACATGAGGCATTTACTGCGTGCTCACCATTCCCTACTCATGGATGTTTACACATTCTTTAGATGACATTGTGATGCTCCAGTTTCACTTCTGTATCTTTTGGTAAGTGGGTTTTTTTTTTAAGTGAAAGAAAAGGTGTTTTTTCCCCCACTTGTGTATTTGCCCTGTTCCGCTACGCCACAGTGACATCTAGTGGTTATATAGCAGAAAATCAGGAAGTTATTCTTCATGTCATGCTTGGATCTCAATTCGACAACAAAATTGAAGGTTGATATTGTGGATTGACAGACAATTAATAGCAGGCGATGGATTTAAATAACCATGTGTATTACTTAGTTCTGAAGCACATAACTAATATTTTTCTTCTTTCCCTCACTCCACATTCCTGATAGGTTTGAGCAAAACATGCATACAACACCTACCACCCCAGATTTTTAAAAGTATAGTCTGAGCATGTTCAGTTCACATGTGCAGCATATATAGCCACCTTCATGACTACAGGAATAAGATGGAGATTGCTTCTGTGGCCCTGATCCTTAACACATTTACTTGGGAATAGCACTATTTTGCTGTAGAAAAAGGAGAACATATTTTAAAAGGAAAAATAATGAAATTTATTTATTTATTTATTACATTTATATACCGCTCCATTTCCAAAGCTGTCTGGGATTAAAAAGATTAAAATTAGCATCCATCACCATGTACTTGTCTGGACAGCTGCCCCCAGTTATAAAATGTTTTATAAATAAGGAGAAAGGCTTCTGTGGAGAGCAGCAGTAGCCCCAGTGGGCCGCCAGCATGCCAATGGTGGCCCAGATGCCAATACTGGGCCTGTTTGCCACCGCTCCCTTCCCCTGCCACTTTCAGAGTGGTTATTAAGGGGAGGGGCTGTGCCTGCATGACTGCTCAACCAACCAAAAGAAATACAACAAATGTGCATCCATATGTTCAGATCTTACAAGATCCTTGTAGTATCGGTTTATTTAAAAGTACAGAAGCAGAATTCATGGCAAGCAAACAAACTTCTGAAAGCAGGAAATAAATCCACTTAGCCCACATGAAATATCCACAGAGTGTCCCTGTATCGCAGATGCTTCACCTTCAACCAATTGGAGCCAGTGTGGTGTAGTGTAGGGTGACCGTATGTAAAGGAGGACAGGGCTCCTGTATCTTTAACAGTTTATCGAAAAGGAAATTTCAGCAGGTGTCATTTGTATATATGGGGAACCTAGTGCAATTTCCTCTTCATCACAACAGTTAAAGCTGCAGGTGCCCTGCCCTCTTTTAAATCTGGTCACTCTAGTATAGCTCCTGCAGCTTTAACTGCTGTGATGAAGAGGGAATTTCACCAGGTTCTCCATATATACAAATGACACCTGCTGAAATTCCCTTTTCTGTGCAACTGTTAAAGATGCAGGAGCCCTGTCCTCCTTTTCATATGGTCACCCTAGTGTAGTGGCTAAGGTGTTAGACTGGGAATTGGGAGATCTGGATTCTAGTCCTCACTTGGCCATGGAAACCCACTGGGTAACTTTGGGCCAGTGACAGACTCTCAGCCCAACCTACCTCACAGGGTTGTTGTTGTGAGGATAAAATGGAGAGGAGGAGGAAGATGATTATGTATGTCGCCTTGAGTTCCTTGGAGGGAAAAAGACAGATATAAATGTAATAATAATAATAAATAAATAAATTCACAGTAATCTGTATTTCTCTAACGCACATGTGAATTTAAACCACAAAGACTGCCTCCAAATGGTTTCTATGCTCCCTTCCATTGGTTGGAGCCTGCCACCTTTCCAAACTCTGGTAGGAATTGCATTCCAGGGCAGGTGAGATGTTCCCAGGAAACATTAATGTTACCTTGTTAAATCCCTGACTGCCAATGGGTAAGACTTTAGGCAAATCCATAGCCTAAACTAGCCAAACTCAAAACACACCTAAAAACTTAGTTTTTGATTATGGATGTACGAAGAATTTGTTTCCATTTGTTTTCAACCAGAATTTACCCAGATACTACTTCGTAGACTCAAATGTAGACTCAGATGCAATCTGTGGTCAATCAAAGCCTGTACATTTCTGAACATGCAATGCAATTGGCAAACCAAAGAAAAATGATTTTGAAAAAAGTGCACAATCATGTTTTAAAAAAAAGGTTGAAAATTCATACTTTTCGGAAATGCTCGCAATTGATATGTAAGTTTGGAAAAATGTGCACCAAAATACACATTCACTTTCGTTTGAACAACAACCAAAGAGAGAAAAAAGATCTTGCAATCAGATATGGACATGAGTCAGAACAAACTTCAAGGTGGAAATTGGTGAACCTTGATAAATGTACCATTTGCTGGTTCTGTTTTTCAAGACTGTCAACAAATCAGGTCATTTGGAACTATATGGAAGAAATGTGTGCAAATTGATCATCAATGCATCACTGCCTTCACACTGAAAAGAAAGGTGAATGCCTTGCGTAATGCAGTCTGAGGCCTTAGCCAGACCTATGGTTTATCCCAGGATCGTCCCGGGGTCATGCCTGCCTGCTCCCGGGATATCCTGTGTGTTATTTACATGAACAGGGATGACCCCAGGACGATCCCGGGATAAACCTTAGGTCTAGCTAAGGCCTAAGTATCACAGCTTGAAACTTTAAAAACCTAGTCCTACATGTTTATTACATTTTCATCCTTTCTTCTAAAATACAGGTTCCCAGCCATACTCACAGCAGCCTACTGTGAAGTAAGTGAGACTGAGAGATGGTGAGTGGCTGAAGACCAACCAGTGAGTTTTGTGGCCAAGCAGGATATTGCACTATGAAAGTAGTATACAAAATACAGGAGCCACACCAAGCAGGATATAGCAGTTTGAAAGCAGTACATGGTATGCGTCAATGGGATTCAACAGTTGTCAGTGCACTTCAGTACTGCTATAAAGCAGTAGTGTGGCTCCTGCCTTTTATATATCACTTTCATGCCACTTTCATAGTGCAATGTCCTGTTTGGTGTAGATTAGGCTGGAGAGTTGAACCTGTGTCATCTCACTCCTGTCTGAACACTCTAAGCACCACAAATACTATTCTCTTTTGCTGGTAGATCCCAGGTATACACTACAGATCTATTTTTGTGGGCACTCTGCCCAGTAAATGAAAGCTACAAGTATTTATTTTTAGGCTGCCTTTAAGGGTGAAACCCTCTCAAGGTTAAAGAATAAAATACAAAATCTAGAAGAACATATTAAATAAAAATCAATATAAACAGAGATTAACCATGAAACCAGAAGCTCATGACATAACACGAAGGCCAGTGAAAACAGGTGAGTCTTCTAAAGTAATAATAATAATAATAATAATAATAATAATAATAATAATAATAATTTTATTTGTAACCTCGCCTTTCCTTCCGGATCGAGGCAGGGTACAACATAAATGCAAATGCCATAAAATACATATAATTAAAACATTTAAAACTAATACATTATTAAAAACAACACATTATTAAAAGGCATCTTAAAATTCAACTGGGTAGGCCTGCCAGAAGAGTCTTTATAGCTTTCTTAAAATCCAGAAGACTGTTAAGTTGACGAATCTATCTCGGCAGGTCATTCCCCAGAAGGGGCCTGGGGAACCCCCAATAGAAACTGATTCCAGAGGTACAGGGCCATCACTGAGAAGGCCCTCTTCATTATACTCACCAGCCTAACCACCCTTGGTGGTGGGCAAGTGAGAACGGCCTCTGCTGATGACTTCACTGTGTAGATGGACTGATATGGGAAAAGCAACTCAGCCCAATCGCAAAATTCGAGAAATATGTCCGGAATTTATAAGTTAACTGATTGATCAAATAATATTCTCAGTGTGTGTGCGCGGGGTGGGTTTACAAAAACAACCATTTTAAATTTTAAAAGAAAAAAAATGCAACAAGCAATGTTTGATAAGTTTGCCTTCCCGTCTTGGTCTTGCAGCTTTTCAAAGTCAGTTAGTTGACCAGAGCTGGAAATAGAATGGATCTTCATCTAATCCAGCAGAGCTCTGGTCTTCTCCTTGTCATCCCCAATATTTTTCAAATAACTGTCCAAAACTCCATTTATACTATCATTTTAATTGAATACTAACAAATAATAGTTCAGTGAATGCAAGATTTAGTGCAGCACATAAAAAAATAAAGCAACAATAAAATCATGCACATAAACTAAAAAAAAAAAAGGCCCTAAACTCTAGCTGTCATATTTTTCTAATGTCAATTTCTTCTTACTGACTCCCTTAACAAAAATGCAATAAATTACCATTATTGGTAAACATTTGCATTCGGTCCTGCAAAACAGAGATACTGATAACAAACATAACTCTCCCCTGTCAAAACAGCATTCCCATCTTAAAGACGTTATTTATCATGTGTGACTTTCAGGAGGTTTACAAGCAGCATCTGCGGAAGCTAATTTAGGGGAACACCTTCATTCTGACCTCAGGGGCTTTTGGTAGGGAAAAGTAAAACAAATTAGAACTCAGATATTCACAAACATACTGGATAAAATCAATAGCTTTAATTTTCACATTTAAACCCACAATTTCCATCTGACAGGCTCAGCAGGTTTTAATGGACACAATTTACTTTTACTGTTTTAATTGTTTTTAGTCAATCACTTTTATTGCTTCCCTGCATCTGACTAAACAAATTAATAGAGCCATGTTCATAAATGATTACTTTGTAAAACTGCTTGATACACGCATTTGACAATTTCACCTTCAATTACTGCCAGCATTAGTAATATTTATACCAATAGGTATCCTTATCACATTTTATGAATTCAAGACACCACAGAAAGGCAACAGGTTAAAGTAGGGGGAAGCAAGTGAGCCTCAGTTTGCAAAGAGAAACCTGACATAAACACCGCCTTTTAATATCTAAAAACATGCCATAACATAGACCAGAAAGGCCCATTTAAGAAAGCCACTGAGGGAAGAACAAGCAGCAACATGATCAAATGACAGCAGAGTTGTTGTTTTTATCTACAATAGCAGCTAAAGGTCACTATAGCTGTTTTTTTAAAAAAACACCACTGATAGAACAAACTGATCAGGCAAACTATGAAAGCACCTGAGGGGAAAATACATAAACATTTTTAAGAATGGACATTCTTTGAAGGATATTGACAGGATAACCACATTAACCACATGAGAGCCAGCGTAGTATAGTGGCTAGAGTGTCGCACTGGGAGTCGGGAGATCTGGGTTCTAGTCCCCTCTCAGCCATGGAAACCCACTGGGTGACTTTGGGCCAGTCACAGACTCTCAGCACAACCTACCTCACAGGGTTGTTGTTGTGAGGATAACATGGAGAGGAAGAGGAGGATTATGTATGGTTCCTTGGAGGAGGGGGAAAAGGCAGGACATAAATGTAATAAATAAATAAATAAAATTAAAACTTGCTGGTTCTGCTATATTTGGGTAGTATCAGCTTACCTACCCTGGCCTCTCATTGCCTTCAAAGTCATCGAAAAACATAATACTCTGAAGCAAATGTACATGTTCATAGCAGCGCAAACCATGTGAGGTGTCTCCTCACTAAATGCCCCCTTCCAACTCTATGGTTCTATGAGGGAATGTGCCATCCATAGACGTTTTCAGAAGCCCTTTCTCTTTTTCCCACAGAGAAGATAGTGTTCAGTGAAATCTTATGATAATATCTTGAGTTTCTCTCCCACTCTCAGTGTGTCTGCCTTTCTATGGTTGAGAGTAACCAACTGCTCAAGATTGCCCGTGGACAGCTCGTGGATTTTTGACAAGTTGTTTGAATACTGACTTGGATATCTACTGACCAGGATTTTATAGTTTAGGGTGGAGAACATATTTTTGTTTTTAACATAACAAATCGTGATACAACATTCTTTGGTTGGTCAAAGAAAAAATGATAGTGCCTTTTTAATTATCAGTAAAGAAGCATCTGTCTAAATAAAATAAAGTAAAGCCCAGTGGACACATGTGGTAGCAGTGTGCTGTAGGAGAAAATTACAGGCTAAAACACTGTGCTTAATGCTCTTAGGTGCCCAAGTTCAAGATCATTTCATCACTCGTCAACTGTTTAATGGCTCTGAAAATCTCATTGTGACCAACTCTTTTTAGTATTGCTTACAAACAAATTTAGTTTTCTTTCATTCATTTTATTGCTGACCCTGACTTAGCTTAAGATGCTCAAATAGCTGGATACCAGACTTGCTTACTTTAGTATCAGTCACATGGACAATGAGATCAGGGGTATGGCGTACTGAATCGGTGCTGATGCTTCTTCCTCACTTCAATGCGTTCTCAAAAAGGGCAGTGTCAGGGTACATCATTTATTTATTTATTTATTTATGTTTTTATTTATTTATTTATTACATTTTTATACTGTCCAATAGCCGAAGCTCTCTGGGCCTGACTATGGCCTTTGTCGATCCCACAAGATGACACACATGGCGCCGGTGAAATAATAAATTTTATTGGATCCCTGCAAGGCTCAACCGGAACAGGAAGCCTTCTAATACTAATAATGCAGCGGCCAGATTGATTTCGGGAACCAGGAGGTTTGACCATATAACACCTGCTCTGGTCCGCTTGCACTGGCTGCCTGTATGTTTCCGAGCCCAATTCAAGGTGCTGGTTTTGACCTATAAAGCCTTACATGGCTTGGGACCACAATACCTGACGGAACGCCTCTCCTGACGTGAATATACCCGGTCACTACGTTCAACATCTAAGGTCCTCCTCCGGGTGCCTACTCCGAGAGAGGCCTTTTCGGTGGTGGCCCCCAGACTATGGAATGATCTCCCTGACGAGGCTCGCCTGGCACCAACGCTGCTATCTTTCCGGTGCCAGGTTAAGACTTTCCTCTTTGCCCAGGCATATGGCGGCACATCTTAATCACCCACATGTTTAGTTTTTTAACAGTTTTTAATGCTTTATGTGTGTATGTTCTGTGTTTTAGAATTTTAAATTTTGTATACTTGTTTTTATCTCAATTTTAGAATTTCTGTAAACCGCCCAGAGAGCCCTGGCTGTGGGAGTGGTATATAAGTGAAATAAATAAATAAATAAATAAATACTCCTTCCTGTTCGGAGGGATCTACTGGGTGGGTGGAGTCAGCCCAGGGTGTACAGGGGGGACTTGAGGGGCGCTCCAGATGTTTTGCCCTACAACTCCCCTCAGCCCCAGCCAGCATAGTGGGGGATTATGAGAGTTATTATTATTATTATTATTATTATTATTTATTTATTTATTTATTTATTTATATAGCACCATCAGTGTACATGTCTGGAGAGCTGCAAGTTTCTCAACCCTTTCACTGAGAAGGTTCCATCTGCCTTTCAGTGGTTCATCGCATGGGGCAAATGGGCACAGAGATGCGCAAATACGTTCTTTGCAGTATGTGCTGGAACAAATCCTAGAAAAATAATTAGATAGTTGTGGCTGCTCCCATTGCTTTGCATTCCCATCTTGTTCTCCTGACTTCTACCAGTTGCTTGGCTGTGCAATCTTTATTCTCTACCCTCCAAGATGGCAGGTCTTTTTACAGTCCAATAGCAAAGAGGAGAGGTGCGAGGTGTGGCAGATGTCCTCAGATGTATTGCTGACCTATCACTAGTTGAATTGTCCATTGCTTGACTGCAGTGCTTCTTTGCTCTTTCAATCCAACAATCTTGGTCAACCTAGAGAAAACATTCACAAATTCCATCAATAAATCCAAGCAATTGCCACAAATCATACACACATGGCTTCTTGATAAACAATTTTTCTGTAGACCAACAGAGAGCTAAATTTTAAAGTATATTCCTAACGACTCTTAAAGCGGGGGGGGGGGAAACCCTCTTGAGATCACACCTTTCTGTGGTACTTTGTAGCAGAGCTTTGCAGGTTTCATGGGAAATGCTGTGTGTTAAACAAACAAAAGCATTTAAGCCTCAAGCAACCAGTGTCAATAAATTCCCATTGGCCACAATCTAGGTAAGCTAGGGTGACCATATTTGGGAAACCAAAAAAGAGGACACCTAGTGTGTGTGTGGGGAAGCAGCTTTCTGAGTCCTGCAGAAAGTACGTTATTCCCCCTCCACCTTAAAGAACCCGATTGGAGTGGAGGAGGGGAAAGGATTTCATTCTGCACCACCACCACCCACTCCAATTGGGGCCTTTTCTATACTGTCCACGAATGACCCACTTTCCCCTTTAAGACCTCAATTGGAGCTCGGGGTGGGGGAATGATGTGCCTCAAGAAAGCATGTCATTCCCTCCTGCCATGGTAATGGCAGACTTAAAGAGGAAGGTGTGTCATTCCAGGACATTATTGAAAATTATAGAAAATCCCCCCTGACACCATGGAAAGAACAAAAACCAGGACAAATCTGGGGAAATCCTGACAGTTGGTCACCCTAAGGTAAGCATACAAGCCCAGCAGCAGGAATGAAGCATGTTGGATCATGGCCTGTGTGTCGTTCTCATGCATATGTGCAAACACTAGGATTGAGTTGGCTTTGTTATTAAACCAAGGCCCAGTATATGCGTAGAGCAGACAGTTGCATGCTATTGAAGCTGAAAAATAGTTTCGAGGGGTGAGATAAAGGAATGTTTTCATGCAGCCTGCTGTTGCCCTCTTCAATACATGTATCCAGAAGTAACTCTTGCTAGAAATGGTGCATGGCAGCAGGTACATGTGATGAGTACATTTGTTTGCAAACAGCTGCAGCCATGCGCCATTCTACATAGTGGGCTGCCATGGTATTCTTAAATGAATCCACTAGACCTAGCAAGTCATTGCTTGAAGTGGCGTATTGCCTCAAGGATTCATGAATAAAAATACCCGTGAGGCACTGTTGGTTGCTGCTAGTTGCATGCAATTTGAAAGGAAGTGGACCATCTGCCTCACAATGCCTACCTAACCAGCAACTCAACCCATGATGCCAAATGCATTTGTGTAAGCCTGTTCTTTGCAGTATATGCTGGAACCAGGCATTTGCTGCCTGAAGCAAAGGACAAGATGGTGCCCCTTCCCTTTTCCACATACAGAAGTCAACTGGACTGGTAGTTGTATCTTACTGCAATGCTGGCAAAGGGATAACATCTTCCTCTGTGCCTATGGCAGCAAGAGCCTAGGGCATGATGCATGGCTCCTACTAAAGGAAACAGCCAGGGTCTATTGCTGTCACCACCACCCCAGCATTTGCCACCTGAAGCTGTTGCCTGTCTGCCTAATGGTAGGGCCGGCCCTGTTAAAACCTGAAGAATTGCACTTGCCCATTAAATCGAGGCCTGGGAGAAGTAGCTTTTCCTTCCATTAACTTGGATGCCTTTTTTACTTGCCCTCAGCACATTTGGAGCTCTACTCTTTACACCAGGTTGTGGAGTGGGGAGGGGGGAGAAGGAGGAGGTAAAGTCTGAGGAAAGGCAGGCAAAAGAAGGCATAACTGACTTGTTGGTCAAGTCAATGTGGACGTTTTTGGTACAATGCACTTGTCTTTGTATTCCCCACTAAAGATGTATTCCCTGCCCACCCCTGAAATATATACAAAATGCACAGGTGTTTTATTCTTTTTTTAAAAAAAAAAACACGCCCTCAAAAGCTGTCACTGAATGTAAACAAACCTTCCCACTACTTAATGATATGAATTACTCTTGATTAAACAAGTATTCTCCTCTGAAATATATTCCACCTTTTTTCAGTGCATGAATACACACAGCTGTTCAAAAGCAAAAAAAACTCTGTACCTTTTTTCTTTTTCTTTTTAGCATGAGATTGCACATAGTTTATGCTCAAATGTCAAGTGGATGCTAGCAGCCTGTCTTGGATGGCAACTCCCCGGCGGATATCTGTGGTCAAGGACCCTCAATAACAGCTAAATCCAAGAAAATCCAATCAACCAATAATATGTAGAACTTCACAGTTCTACATATTCACAGGTCCTTCTTCAAGTTAAATCTCAAGAAGGCTCTTAGAACTAGCACATTTAATGCAATTTGACTGTTTGGGTAAATAATAATAATAATAATAACAACAACAACAACAACAACGCTTAATTATTTTCCTACTGTCAGAAAGTCTGCAAATCAATGGAATTGTTCGAGAATGTTCCAGGATAAGTTGTAAGCATATTGAAGCACAAGCCCTGCTGAAAAAGAATCACTATGGTTTCCACAAAAGTAAATCCTGTCTCACTAACCTTTTAGACTTCTTTGAGAGTGTCAATAAACATGTAGACAGGGGGGATCCAGCAGACATTGTTTACTTGGACTTCCAAAACGCCTTTGACAAAGTCCCTCATCAAAAACATCTGAGCAAATTTAGCTGTCATGGAATAAGAGGAAAGGTCCTCTTATGGATCAATAAGAACGTAAGAAGAGCCCTGTTGGCTCAGACAAAAAGTCCATCTAGTCCACACTCTGTTCACACAGTGGCCAACCAATTGGTGCATATAGGCATACTGCTTCTGATACTGGACTTAGCACATAGCTAAGTCAATAAAGAACAGAAAGCAGAGAGTAGGAATAAATGTAGTGGGTTCCCACAGGGATCTGCATGGTTCATAAATGACCTGGTATTAGCTTTTTCAACTTGTTCATGAATGATCTGGAATTAGGAGTGAGCAGTTTGGTGGTGACACCAAATCATTTAGGGTGGTTAAAATAAAAAGGTATTGTGGACAGTTCTAAAGGATCTCTGCAAAATAGCAAATGTCAACAATCGACAGTTCAAAGACAACCCATACTCAACCACTGAGTGTGAGTTATCATCTTGTGGGAACCCTGTAGAAATAGGTGTGGAGGGTTCTGTCTCGGTGAACCACATTGGATCAGAATGTTTTAATGACATTCTATTTTTAAAAGTAGGTAGCAACGTACCTGGGAAGTGAGCAAGTGGCTTTGAAATGAGTAAGGGACTTTGGTTTCTCCAGATCAGTAGTTCTCATTTGTGAAGAGAGAGTTACAAGATTGCCCCCAACTCTTACAAATTAGTGGTGAATCAAGCTTAGCTGGGACCCCCCTTTACCCTGTACACTATGTACAGGGTAAAGGGGGAAATCATCAGCTTTATTAAAGCTTTTCTATTCCTGTGAGGAACTTAAAGCCTTTTATGGACTCACTTACCCTCTTTCATTCATTCTCTCTCTCTCTCTCTCTCTCTCTCTCTCTCTCTCTCTATATATATATATATATATATATATATAAATTAATTCTGTATCTGCTCAACCCTAGAATTAGGACAACAGTGGGCACTGTCAAGACTTACCATAGCCTGATTCTCATAGTTATTGTTGACATGCTGAAGTCACTTCAACGTGACATTGCTATTTTGGATTGGTAACTTATTATTCTAAAAGGCCTCATGTTTTTAGAATTAAAATTTAGTCCATCATAGGGAGCCATCCATGTTCTCCAGTACAAGATAAATCTTAGCATATAGAAGCAAACAAATTACAAAATCTTGGGATAAGTTACCACACATTCCCTTTAACAGAACATTAATGAACTAGCAGCCAAAGTTCAAACAGTTGTTGCCTTTTAACTTTAGAGAGATTCTTTGCAACTTTGTTTTTGAGACCTTCCTAATCATTAGAAATCAAGATGGGGCTTGCATACAATTTTGTGATGTCCAAGTCCACTTTGACTACCATTCATGCATGTAGAGCCAGCTCCAGCTTTGAGCGAGCCATGGGCAAAGTACCCTTTGGTGGTCTCCTCTACTTCTAGGACACGGAAGGCTTACCTGGAGGGGATCTATACTATTGCTTTTAAAGCGCTTTAAAGCGCTTAGTTTAAAGCACTTTGAAAACGTTTTGAAAACTGTCTATGCAGTGTGTCCTGGGCCCCAACAGTTGTCAAAACTGTTATAAAGAGCTTTATAGCAGTAGTGTAGATTCCCCACCCTGGAAACAGTGGCTGGCAGGAATACTACAAGCAGTGCAGGGTGGCTGGAAGTCACCATTCAACATGCTTTTTATATTGTTGAAATTAGCAGAAACTGCATAAGCTCTCAAAAATGTTACCCATGTCCATAGCTTTTAAGAACTTCCTAAAGCAGCCTTCCCCAACTTGGTGCCCTCCAGATGTGTTGGACTACAACTCCCCTAATTCCCAAAAAGCCACAATGGCTGGGAATGATAGGAGTTACAGTCCAACAGAGATGGAAGGCACCAGGTTGGATAAGGCTAGTCTAAAGGGTAAAGTCATGGCACATCAAAAGGCTTTATGGCTGCTTAAGATATGCCTCATCTCTGAAAGCAAGATAAATTGTTCTATCAGTTTACACCACCCAAGCCCTTCTGTTGCCATGTCGTAAACATGATCCCAATTTACAAGCTTTTAGAAAGATGCTTTACTGCCTGCGCTTTCCTCCAGCGATGGTGCATCTTTATTGACGCAGTCCAGCTGAGCCTCTGAAAATAATTTCAGCTCCACAGTAACCTTTCACACTGGAGTGTGACTTTCAAGAAAACACTCAGCCAAGCCCTTGGTATAAGGTCATGTCAGAAAATGAAATGGCAGCGTGCGCTGGCTCCTGTGAAGCACAGAGCAACGGGAACTCACCTCTCACCTCACAAGGCCTCCACTTAAGCCCTATTAAGGTCATAAGTGACAATGGCATGAGAGCCCTCAGTTCACCACACAGGCTGTTCATATCCTCACTTTATAGCTTCCCCTATCTTCACTCCTCCACCTTAAGCCTTTTGAGAGGGTAAATCTAAATAAACTTTCTATAAAGGCCAAAGGGCTACTCCTTCTTCATCCTTCTACCCCCCCCCCTCCATTTTTATAGCTCCTAAATATCACATGTAAAAATATCAGTATAAAAAGGGTCCTTTGCTCTCTGCAGTGCTAAGGTTTAAGACATGTAAATAATGGTCAGCAAGAGGCAATTGCATTTGGCAATAAAGCAATGGTAGGTGAAACGCTAATGTCCTGCAATGGTCCTATGGGTAAGCATGCTGTGTGTGTGCATTTATACACAAACACCCAAAAGATAAAGGGATGGTAGATAGAAGGAGGTGCCAGGACTGTTGTCCCTTCCTCGTTTTTGCATGCTTTAGGAAAGATCTGTATGATGAGATGTCTGTGGGGAAAGGTGCCCTTGGCTCAGGTCCTACAAATAATATGTGATTCTTAGGTCTGATTCTTGCTTAGGGTATTTGAGGTTCTGGATTCAATACATAGGCAAATCCGTACTCCAGGGGAAACAGGGGCCCAGAAGAAGGCATAGCTCAGTGGCTGAGCCAGATACTGAGGAGCTAGGCGTGAAGATGTCTGCATTGCCAGAAAAAGAGGACAAAAGAGGGCAGATGTAAATAATATTTACATAAGCTAATTCATATGTATAGATGGAAATATAAAAATAACTATAATTTAAATAAAATAGAATGTATTTCATCATAACGAGGAAGACCCGTAACTTAGTTCCTTGCTCAGCCTGCAGTCTTATAACTGTTGACGGGCAAGATCGAGGACCCTGCTCCCCCCCCCCCTTCTGAATAGCTCTTTATCTTTAAAGGACCAGACAGCCCTTCAAGCAGGGGGCCAGCCCCTGTGATGTAGGCCACGTGCCATCCTATTGAGAACTTCTCATGTCATTCCTCGGCATTTTCAGTTAGAGCAAGGATGGGTGGAAAGTAGATCTCCAAATGTTAGCTTGTGGAAAAGGAAGCTGACCTGATCACTGAAAAGCATGCCTCCCTGTCACCAAAAACTGGTTGGATGAAGGGGGAAGGTTAACCTTTCCCAAACATGCCCACCAGGGTTTCTTGTGCAGCATCAAGCTTGACTGGAGGGATGTGGGCAGGGGGTAACCTTGGTCTATAGGGATTCCATCTCCCTGCTCAGATAGCCCTCTGTCAGCCATTTATTATTATTATTATTATTATTATTATTATTATTATTATTATTATTATCTAATGTTGGACACTCAAAACAGGACTAGGATTTCATTGCCAAACAGTTTCCCTACCTGAACTGACTGGGGTGGTCTCAAGTGTAGTATTGAAGAACCCAAGGCTTGTGGGTTATGCTGAGGCTATTTGTCAGAAGCAGCTCAAGATTTCATGGCCACCATGTCAACTGAGGGCCTGTATCAGATAATATCTGGCCTAACACATGTGGAAGGGCACACCATAGACCTGTTTTTTTTTTCTTTTCTTTTTTTTTCTGTGCTGGTTGGGAGAAAATGACCTGTGAGTAGGAAATCCAATAGAAATTCCATTGGCATGGACAAATCATCTGATTAGTTTCGGCCTTCGGGCTAACTTCTGCAAGAGTGAGAGACCAAGTCTGGTGGTTGGCACCTAGAGGCTGATGAATCTGAATGGATTTCTGAGGTCCCTTTGGATGTTCCTAAAGGCTTAGCCAACAGTCCTGCCAAGGTCCTGGTTACTAGTTGGAATGAGGGGAAGACTGGGGCTATTGATAGGATTGCTTCCCAATGTCCTCAACCTTGTTGTAGAACCATGTCAGCTCCTTCAAATTCCAAGAAACTGGGGGTGATGAAAAAACTGTGTTTATTAGTAAAGTGGAAATGGCAGAAGACTTGTAGCAAATATGGTTGAACACAGGTAAGAATCCATTTGTGATCTTATTCTGAGGCAGGGGTGGTGGTGAAGAAATCTTACTTCTTTGCAGCTATTGCATTTGCCAATTCCCAGCATTCCATACCATTGATTGTGCTGGCAGGAGCTTCTGGGAGTTGAAGTTCAAACTTCTGAAGATTTATCTTCTGCTTACCTCTGAGTTAAAGGACCTTAGATAGCACAGCTGGAAAGATCACAGCTGGAGATCTTGGAGAGCTATTGCTAGTCAGAATAGACAGTATTGCAACCTTCCCTGACTGCAACTCCCATAATTCCCAGCCAGCATAACTGCAAATTATGGGAGTTGCAGGCCCATATGCCTGGAGGCCACCAGGTTGGGCAAGACGAGATGGACTAATAATGTGACTCACGTGGCACCTTCATGTGTTCAATGTTTCCCTGAAAATGTTCCCAAACTAAAGGCAAAAAAGTCAGTCCACTTATTAGATCCAAAACTTCACCCAGAGACAATTTTGGACATAACACCAAATAAATAAATAAATAAATAAATAAATAAATAAATAAATAAATAAATAATTACCTGCCTCTCCCTCTGGATCAAGGCGGGGAACAACATGGAATACAAAATGTAAAATACATAAAACTGATTAAAACATATAAAAACTAATACATTGAAATAACTGTCAGAGGTCTTAAAATTCGACTGGGTAGGCCTGCCAGAAGAGATCAGTCTTTATTGCTTTATATTCAGAAAGACTATTGAGTTGGCGGATCTCTCCTGGCAGGCCATTCCACAGTCTGGGAGCGACAGCAGAGAAGGTCCTCTGGGTAACAGTTGATAACCTAGTTTTTGCTGACTGAGGTAAATTCTTCCCAGAGGACCTGAGTGTATTGGGCGGATTGTACGGGAGAAGGTGACCCAGCAGGTAACCTGGACCCAAATCATGTAGGGCTTTAAAGGTAATAACAAATGCTTTAGACTTCACCTGGAAACTAATTGGCAGCCAGTGAAGTGATTTTAAAGTTGGTGTAATACGGTCACCCCTAGGGGTACCAGTGACCAGCCTGGCTGCCATATTTTGAACTAGTTGAAGCTTCCAGACTAGGCACAAGGTAGCCCTATGTACAGTGCATTGCAGAAGTCAAGCCTCAAAGTTACCAGTGCGTGTACTACCATCTTTATGTCTTCCAACTCTAGGAAGGGGCACAGCTGGCGTATCAGCCAAAACTGATAGTAGGCACTCCTGACCCTATCTGAGCTGTCATTTGGAATGATGGATCCAGGAGCATCCCCAATCTACAAACGCAGACTTTCAGGGGGAATGTAACCCCATCCAGAACTGGTTGACACACCTCCAAACCCAGGTTGGGGCCTTTGATGGTAAGCACCTCCATCTTGTCTGGATTCAGCTTCAGATTGTTTTTCCTCATCCAGCCCATTACCACCTCCAAGCATTCATTCAGAGGAGACACACTATCCTTAGCTGACGCTGTTGTCGAAGGCGTAGAGAAGTATATTTGGGTGTCATTGGCGCATCTGAGCATGCTGGCCCCAGCCTCAGCCATGCTTCTCCCATGGCCTGGCAGCTAGAGACAGGAGAAGTACTACAGCTCGGTGGTAGAACATGAGCTTTGCAAAAGGTCCCGGGTCCAGTCCCTGCCGTCTCCTAGCAGAACTGGGAAAGGCCTCTATCTGAAACCTTGGAGAGCCTTTGTCTGTCAGTGTAGACAATACTGAGCTAGATGGAACAGTGGTATATGGCAGCTTTTTATGTTCCTAAAAAAGCTGGGGAGAAGCCAGGCACTGCAGTACACTCAACTGCTAGCACTGTGGGATCTGTCAGCTTCATCTCTGCTGCATTGTGACCCCTCTTTGGAGATGTAGCTAGGAGCCAAGTCTCTGGGCTTCGTTAAATTAACAATTTATAGCACGCTTGTGATTGGCCACTCACAGAATTTTGTCAGTCATTTTGATGACAACGTGAATCTCTTGCTCTTTCCCCTGGTTATTCTGTTTATAAAACACCTTGGATATCCCAATTCTTCTGAAATATCTCTGATTTCCTGCCATGTGCAGCCCTGCAAAACACCCACTAGAGGGCACTGTCCCATTCAAGTATATGAGCAGGGAAGTTTTCAGCTACAGACCACATGGTCGCCTCTCTCCTCCCGTGTAATTCAGCTCATTACAATTGCAGAAGAGAAGCAGGAAGCAAAGCCTCAGGAAGCAAATATAACTTCCCTTTAATCTAAAGAAGCCCGCCCCCTCTCAAGTAAGCACACGAGCCAGGGCCAGACTTGGACCCTAGCATGGAGGGTCAAAGGGCTTGAACCCTTTGTCCCTGCCTGAAATCTGAATTGGGCTCCCTGTGCCTGTAATTTTCATTGCCAAAAAATGATCCTTTAAAACACCGGAAATTGTTGGCAATGAAAATTATTGAAATGGGGCCACAACCTGGGTCAGAACTACAGTGGGTGGGTGGGTGGGGGGAGCTAGGATTTCTCCAAGCTAGGATCCCAATCGGATGGGGGGGCACTTCACCTACTTTAGAGTTAGAAAAAGAAAGACAAAGAAAGTTACAGCTATGGCTGTAAGCGTGATCAATGCAGTAGGAAGAACTCTTTGAGCCATGGCTGTTTGCATATCAGGAAACATTTCCAGAACCACTCTGTCTGCCTCCATGCGAAAGCTTATCAAAACTGTCTGAAGTTTCTCCAGATTATATTCCTGATGAGGTTGATGACTGGTGCCAAATTGAATATCGATAGGACAAAATCATTCTGATGTTATGTGAATAGGCTCTATATTGCTAAGATATAATGCCCTCACCTACTGCCCACATTATCCAATGTAATGCTGTCACCTACTGCCTACATTATCTATCCACACATACACTCTCATGCAGTGCAGTGATTCTTACATAACTTGCTTAACATCCACTGGAAACACAACACACGAAACAAGCTCCAAACATTTTCCCGCTGAGCTCCTGCTGAATGCTATTCTTTGAGGCTGGTTCTTAACCCACCCATCTAATTGATGCATCCCATTCTCCTAGTCCTGTACTGGTCCCTGAACGGCCATGAAAAATACATGGGAGTAATGATCAAATTGAATACCACATGTTAAACTGTTATTAATTGATATTTGTTTACAATACGTTTTCATGACACATTTAACAGCCAGCAAGACCTGTGAAGCAAGAGAGAGTTATTTATTCATTAAGCGATAAGTATGCATCTCAACATCGAACAATTAAAGATCTTACCTTACTCATATAGTTACACTCTTCCCATTAATTATTCAAAGTCGCTAATGTATGCATATTGGTTGTGTTTATGCTTAAAATTCTCCAAAGTGCTAGAGAAGGACCCTTAAGGTTTATCTCATTAGCTGCTCTACATAGACAGAGTCAGTGATTGAATACACCTTTTACATTATTCAGAGGGTTTTTGCACACTTCTGTTCCTTTTTGGAGATATGTCACTGGCATGACAAGTGAGGCAAGTATTTCCAAAAAGTGTGTGTGGTGGGGGGGGGGAGAAATATCTGAGCTGCACACCTGAGACTGTGTACAGATCATTCTTTTCTGTGGAGCAACAGGCAGCAGCGGCTGGTCCATTAGGGCGAATGAGCTACTGAGCCATAGGGTCAGGCAACACTCCTCCCCAGGTAGGCCGTTCCTTACTGACTCCTTACTTACAACCAGTCCACGGGGTGGCATATATTCTCAGCCTCCATGGTCAGTTTCTCAGTCTTGTCAGGGTAGAATTCAGCAGGGAAGACCCTCCCCAGGGCCTGTTCAGACATCGCGCTAAGCCACAGTGGGTCACTCAAAGATGAGATCTATGGTGACTTAGCATATTGGGGAGTCCCTCCCCCCCATGATATTTCAACTATCCACCTCTCACACCCATTTTCTGCAATAGGGTTACTGGCCCCCAGGGGTGGGTAGCGTGGCACCTGTTGGGCTCTTCACTGGTTGAGCTGGCCGCGCAAAGGGAAAAAACAGCTGACCATAGAGTCTGCCAACCAGAGCGCCTGCCACTTCTGGTGATGCTCTTGCCAGCATGCATTATCTCTATGGTTGCACAGTCCTTGGGAAGACCAAAGTGGCCATTGTGGCCAGAATCATGCTGCACCACGTGCTGGGAGACAACAAAGTTATCTGGGAGAGGGGTAAGTAAACTACAGTGCTCTGCAGGGTAACAGTCATCTGACGGAGGCATGCATCATGGCTTTCCTATCCCTTCTGGTTCTGTGGATAGTTTACCCACCCTTCCCTCATGATCATGTGAATAGGGCTACTCTGTTCACAGAAAACACTAACCTACACTCAGTGGCTGAGTGTGAGTTCTCGTTGAACTATGGGTTAGTGTGTTGTCTGAACCCAGGACATTTTCTATAGGGTGCCTTGTTAACCACCCTGCACAACACACCAACAAATCATGGGTTCTCAAGATGACTTGTTTGAGAAAAATAATCTGTACTGTCTGGTTAACAAGCCACCTTGTGGGAAATGTCCTGGGTTCAGACAACACACTATTATTATTATTATTATTATTTATTTATTTATTTATTTATTTATTTATTTATTTATATAGCACCATCAATGTACATGGTGCTGTACATGAGCAACCCACAGTTCAACAACTCACACTCAATCACTGAGTGTGGGTTACCATGTTGTATGAACCCAGACACAGGCACGCAGCATTTTTGTTTCATAAAGGTACAGGAGAGAATTTATGGGCAAAGATCATATCTATGAAGATCAAGGATAGGTGGTAACTCACGGATGGCAAGTTACATGCCCCCTCTTACTCTTGTATAGCCCCTGCTGCCATTTCACTGCCCATTTGGCAGCGACAAAAGAATAAAACATCAGTGCTTTTTTTTTCCAAGTCAGATTTAGCCTCTCTAAGTTTATGTAGTAGTTTGCTGCTAAACCTTGGCAGCAAAGTGCTGGTGTGTGTGTGTGTGTGCGCGCGCGCGCAAGCGTGCCTGCGGCATGGCAGCAGCAAGAGTACAGCCTGGGGGGAGGGGGGTTGCTGGAGGTGGAAATTGGCCTCATACTCTCCAAGTTGCCCACCCATGCAATGAGGGCAGGAGGAGCAACTGGAAAGGGGAGGAAAAACTGGTAGGCCTGCTCAATGAATTCTTATTTCTTATGGAATCCTTTGTCCAATCAGGGACTCAGAAGGGCAGCAGAGACTTCCACCCTCTGGCCAATGAGGCTACTAGTCCTGATGGCTCTTGGGCTGAGTGGATTGATAAAATTTGGCTTAGGCTTACTGCTGGGCTGCTTTACTTTTGGTTACTACTTGAAAGTGAGAGAAAGGGCTTCTCTGAATGAGCTATTTATAGCACACTCGCAACTGGCAACTCATGGAAGTTTCCTGGGGGATTACATCACGCTGTAAACAAACAGGTCATCTCCTGTGGTCTCAACACACACACCATTCAGTTTTTTTAAAAATCAGAGATATGCTGGAATAAATGCCAAAAAGCACAAAATTGGCAAGGCGCAAAGCTGACAATTGTGCTGTAAACTTGCTGAGGAAAGACTTCCCTTGCTATCAGAGGGAGACAGGGCAGAAGAAGCAGTGAGACGTTGTTTCCAGCAATTAGCAAGTTCTCACTGCTGGCTTTATTTATTTATTTATTTATTTATTACATTTTTATACCGCCCAATAGCCCAAGCTCTCTGGGCGGTTCACAAAAATTAAAACCATCATAAAACAACCAACAAGTTAAAAAACACAAATACAAAATACAATATAAAAAGCACAACCAGGATAAAACCACGCAGCAAAATTTGCATAAAGTTAAAATACAGAGTTAAAACAGTATAATTTAAGTTAAAATTAAGTTTTAAAATACTGAGTGAATAAAAAGGTCTTCAGCTGGCGACGAAAGGAGTACAGTGTAGGTGCCAGGCGGATCTCTCTGGGGAGCTCATTCCACAACCGGGGTCCCCTCCTCCGAGTAGCCACCTGCCTCACTTCCTTTGGCAGGGGCTCACGGAGAAGAGCCCCTGTAGATGATCTTAAGGTCCGGGTAGGTACATATGATCTTAAGGTCCGGGTAGGTACGTTCCTTCAAATAACCTGGCCCCAAACCGTTTAGGGCTTTAAATGTCAATACCAGCACTTTGAATCGGGCCCGGACCTGGACTGGCAGCCAATGAAGTTGTAAAAGGACTGGCGTAATGTGATCTCGCCAGCCAGTCCCTGTTAGTAAACGGGCTGCCCTGTTTTGTACCAGCTGAAGCTTCCGGACCATTTTCAAAGGCAGCCCCACGTATAACGCATTGCAGTAATCCAAACGAGAGGTTATCAGAGCATGGATAACTGTAGCTAGGCGATCACTGTCCAGATAAGGGTGCAGTTGGTATATCAGCCTAAGCTGATAAAAGGTGCTCTTTGCCACTGAGTTCACCTGTGCCTCAAGTGACAGTTCTGGATCAAAGAGCACCCCCAAACTACGGACCCGATCCTTTAGGGAGAGTGCAACCCCGTCCAAGACAGGTCAAACATCACCTTGCCGGACAAATGAACCACCCGCTAACAGTACCTCCGTCTTTTCTGGATTGAGTCTCAGTTTGTTAGCCCTCATCCAGTCCATTACCGTGCCCAGGCACTGGTTCAGAACAGTTACTGCCTCACCTGGGTTTGATGAAAAGGAAAGGTAGAGCTGGGTATCATCCACATATTGATGACACCTCAGTCCACATCTCCGGATAACCTCCCCCAGCGGCTTCATGTATATGTTAAACAGCATAGGGGATAAAATAGAGCCCTGCGGAACCCCATGGCTTAGGAGCCACGGCACAGAGCAATAATCCCCCAGCATCACCTTCTGGAATCGGCCATCCAAGTAGGAGCGGAACCACTGCAACGCAGTACCTCCAACTCCCAGCTCAGACAACCTATCCAGAAGGATACCATGGTCGATGGTATTGAAGGCTGCTGAGAGGTCCAGGAGAACCAACAGGGTCACACTCCCCCTGTCTCTCCCGACAGAGGTCATCCCACAGGGCGACCAAGGCAGTTTCCGTTCCAAAACCAGGCCTGAAACCTGATTGAAATGGATCTAGATAATCCGTTTCATTCAAGAGTGTCTGGAGTTGTCCTGCAACCACCCGCTCAAGCACCTTGCCCAGGAAAGGGATATTAGCCACCGGCCTGTAGTTGTTAACATCCTCCGGGTCCAGGTTAGGCTTCTTCAGGAGTGGTCTAATTACCGCCTCTTTTAAAGAGGCCGGCACCACTCCCTCTCTCAAGGAGGCATTTACAACCTCCTGGACCCAGCCGGCGATACCCTCCTTATTTGATGTAATGAGCCAAGAGGGTCAAGGGTCAAGCACACAGGTGGTCGACCGGACTTGGCCAAGCACCTTGTCCACATCCTCGGGCCTCAATAACTGAAACTCATCCAATAAAACTGAGCCGGACGGTGCTCTGAACGCCTCTACTAGTGGTGCTGCATTAAGTGTGGTGTCCAATTCATGACGAATCTGAGCGACTTTATCTTCAAGGTGCCGTGCAAACTCGTCACAGCGTGTACCGAGGGTTCCACCATCTCTCGCCCTGGCCCAGAGTGTAACAGGCCACGAACAACACGGAAAAGCTCCGCCAGACGACACTGAGAAGATGCAATGCTGGTGGAAAAGAACTGTCTCTTTGCCACCCTCACCGCCACAGAATAGGCTCGATAGTGAGCTCTAGCCCGTGTTCGATCAGACTCAGCACGAGTTTTCCTCCACCTGCGTTCTAGCCGTCTCCCCTCTTGCTTCATTGCCCTCAGCTCAGGTGTATACCAAGGAGCTGACCGGGCTCTGCTCAGAGGGAGAGGACGCTTGGGCGCGATCGTGTCAACCGCCCGAGTCATCTCTGCATTCCACAGAGCGACCTGGGCTTCGACAGGAGCACCGGCCATATCAGCAGGAAAATCCCCCAGAGCCCTCTGGAATCCATCGGAGTCCATTAGCCTCTGGGGGCGGACCATTTTAATAGGCCCCCCACCCTTGCAGAGGGGAAAGGCCGCCGAAAGTCTAAACCTCAATAGGAAGTGATCTGACCATGACAAGGCGGTAGATGTTAATTCCCCCACTTCCAGATCACCATCCTCCTGCCCAGTCGAGAAAACCAGATCAAGCGTGTGTCCCTTTGCATGTGTTGGGCCGATGACATGTTGAGACAGCCCCATGGTTGTCATGGCAGCTATGAAGTCCTGAGCCGCTTTTACTCACAAAGGCTCCTGAGCCCCACCCAGACTCACCTGCTATCCATTAGAGCTCTCTGGCCAGAGCCCTACTCAAGAGGAGTTGCTTTCTCCTGAGGAGACCACCTTTGCAACCAAACACTCCTTCTTACAGGAGGCCTACTGGTTTATTGTTTGAGGTGATGGCACTCCTGGGGGTCAAGGGTTTGCTCAGCATGTGCTCCAGAGTCAGAGGTCCCTCCCCATGTCAGGGAAGGACCTGGAGCCTTCTCCCCTGAAGGCCCAGGCTCCTCCTGGGCTGGTGTCAGTGGCTGATGTGGTGTCTCCCTGGTTTCTGGAGGATCTACTTCTTCATCTGAAGAGGATTCCTTTAGTGAGGGCACGACAGATTCCAGCAAATCTCACAAGATTTGGACACCCCATAGATAAAAGGAATTAAGTTTGTATAAAGATTCTTAAGCATGATCTTTTAAAATTTAATTTCATTGACCTCTTCATGGTAATAAGCTTAACAGCAGCCCCATTCCTGGTTCCCCAGACCCCTAGGACTTGTATCCACCATCAACTTGGACCCTCACTAAGACCTCCCCTTCAGGATTCTCTAGCTTTGGTCCTTCCTCTATGATTCTGTACTAGAGGCATTCAAGATGCAGGGCTCCATCACACGTGGGAAAACACACTCCCTACCATTGCTTCTCCGCTCCTGGTTTCGTTGTTCAGTTACTTCCTGTTTCAAAGCAGGAAGTAAACAATGAGCACAAGGCCCATTCAGTCGGGCATTCTAATCACACTGCTTTTCCTGCACACAGGAGAGAACAGTAACTTCCGGTTTTAAAAATATTTTGGACTTTCTGTGTTTTTTCTTGTGGCACAAGGAAGGCCAGAAGGCGTGTGGGAGGCAGACGACATCATTTGAGGAACCTGTGAAAAAATCTGTGAGTGCCCAGTAATGAGTGTGCAATAAAATACGCGTCAGATGGAGCCTACAGCTGGACAGCCATCTGTCAGGGATGCTTTAAGGTGGATTCCTGTATTGAACAGGGGGTTGGACTCGATGGCCTTATAGGCCCCTTCCAATTCTACTATTCTGTGATTCTATGATACTCAAGCAGAGCTGAGAGGAAGATCAGCAGAGCAGACTGCCTGTGCCAGCTACCCATGTCAACCCTGTTCAGACGACACACTAAGCCATGGTAGCTATGCATTTTGAGCTAAACATTATGGTTTAGCATGCGAATAATTCCTAACCATGGTGTCTACATAACCACGGTTTAAACATGCTCATTAACCATTTGCTGCAAAAAGGGTTAGCGGCCTAACCATGGCTTAGTGTTGTCGTCTGAACCAACCCTTTGCCTCCACTTCAGAGCCCAGCACAAGAGAAGCCATCAAACCATGTCCCAGAAGACTGAGAAGAGAACAGAACATCAATAGAAAATGACTCTAGAGCAGTCTTCTTCAACTTGGTGACCTCCAGGTGTTTGGGGCTGCAACTCCTTATCCCTGACCACAGGGCTTGATGAGAACAGTAACCCAAAACATCTGGAGGACACCAGATTAGAGAAGGCTGCTCAAGAGACATCTCTCTCTGTGTGTGCATGCTTCTTTGTGGGATGGAAGCAGAACACACAGCTCTGTGGTTTGAACACATGCCCCAAGCGCCACTCTATCCCTGAGCTTGCCAGGAATAGTGGCCTACCTGGAGTACAGGAAAGGTTGGGAATGGAAGCCACATCCCTTTTCCCCAGCAGAATCAAGTATAATAGCAAGGAAATCTATAGAACCAAGGTAAGAGACTTGTCTTGAGTTCACTTAGATGTTAACCATTAAAGAATTGTACTGCAGTGCTGAAGTGTTCTTACTGCCATTGCAAGGAAGAAGGACTGCAGAATTAGTTGGCTCCTTTACCATTAGCCACACTTGCTTCCACCCTACCAGTCTCAATGGGCAACAGATGCAACAAGAGCCATTCCATCTTTACCAGCCGATTCAAACATGAGTAACTCAAATTATCTTGAAGGAGAAGGCTATCAATGGCTACTAGTCCTGATGGCTATATGCTCCAGTATCAGAGGCAGCAAGTCTATTTATTGTACACCAGTTGCTGGTGAACATGGATGGTCGGGTGCTGCTGCACTCATGTTCTGCTTGTGGATTTCCCATGGGCAGCCAGTTGGCCACTGTGTGAACAGAATGCTGGATTAGATGGACCTTTGGTCTGATCCAGCACGGCTCTTCTTATGTTTTTGTGAGTGTGCTTGTCTCTTGTCTCTTGATTACTGCATTCAGGCTGTAAATGCAGTTGTTGGTAATGTAAGCAAGGTTACACACAGCTCCCTGACAAGGCTCTAAAACTGGGGTGGGCAACTCTGGTCCCCCTGAGAGCCAACTGCAGGCCACAACCCTCCCATACTGCTGCAAGTGGCTACAGGGAGCTGCAGGACTGTGTTTAGTGGTATGGGGGATACAACTGTCCTAGGAAACAAGGTGTGCGCTCTTTAGTCGAAAGGCAGTCCTGCAGCAGGGCTTCTCCTAAAATGCTCTTGCACCTTTTACTGAATTTGTATTTTTCCCTTTTGGGGTTAACCACATTGAATGTTTTAGGAGAGGCAGGATATTAATGCTTTAACTAAAACAATAAGTAAAAAAGGGAAGAGATGAAGGGGAAAATCTGGAGGCTGGTCTGGTCTTAAGGGGACAGCACACAATTAATTCACTGTGCCTGAGTACAATGCATTGAGAGTTATGTTAAATGTAATGATGGAGAGAAGTTTTTTGGGGGGAGGGGGGAGGCTATTTGCTCCATTTTCCTAATTCACATTTCCACATACTTCCCCATGACCTAGTCAATATGCACACGGCGGGTTTTACTACACAGCCTTGTAAGCGGCTTCTGGTCTAGTTAATTTCATCATTCTACAGGGACACCTAACAAACTGTTAGGAAATAAAAGGGTTCTGGAATAGCAGGGCATTACTGAATTAACCTTGCATTCTCTCTGCACCCTTTCTCGAATGAGCAGTCAGGTAGATATATCATTAGCTCAGGTTGACAGCGATATGATCCTGGCTCTCACTGTCATTGCCAGCCCCAGGCCTTTGAGGGGCCCCAGTCAAGACACCCTCAATGGCTCCCCTCCTTCACTGAGTCTACCTTATCACCACCATTGTCACCAGCTGCAATTGCTTCTCATCCTCTTTCTCATCATTGCTACCACTCGCTTGTTTGACAGGCAGGGGGTCCATGAGCAAGCAGGCAGTGGCAACTTCTGCGTCTCCTCATCACCACCACCCTTGTCTGGGCCAGAGCGAGAGCCAAGTGAACAAGCAGGTTGCAATGCTGAATCATAGAATCATAGCATAGTAGAGTTGGGAGGGGCCTACAAGGCCATTGAGTCCAACCCCCTGCTCAGTGCAGGAATCTACCTTAACGCATGCCTGACAGATGGCTGTCCAGCTGCTGAGGTGTGGGTCCTCAGCAGGTGCCCAGCCACACTGGCCCTTGAAGCTGACCGGGCCTACCCTTGATGCCAGCTGCCTGAAAAGCTGTCGCCTGTGCATAGCCCTGTCTGAGGAGGCTCGGGGAGTGGGGGGAGGCATAGATGTATGCCACCAGGTAACCATATTTACACCCTTCTTCCTGTGATGAATATAAAGGCAAAAAAGGCCTTTTGATCTCTATAAAATAGACGCATTCAATATTTCACTCTTTTTCTTTTCTTTTTATTAATGGTGTTGTTAACAATTATTGTGAAGAGATTTGCCTTTTTGGTGTGTTCTTTCTTTTTTCTTTCAGTTTTTTCTTCCCCTTCTTTTTGTTTCTGTTGTAATTGCACACACACACACACACACACACACACACACACACACATGCAATTTCTCAAAATATATTGAGACAAAAACTCTTTATCTCAATTTCCCGTGTCCCATTGGCTCCAAATATTATTTGCTGAATAACAAATTTTGAGCTACCCACTGCCAATTTACGAACATAGTGCTCCCTCTACTGGTCACTGATAATATTGCATAGCAAAGCCTTTCAAATTAGCAACACAGTGACTGAACTTTGCGAGGTTTATGAACCAGTTAGAAAGCCATATTGTTGTCCGATTGTGAAGAATTCTTTGTACGCCTTATTAATAAACTTATAAGGATCATATATACTACTTCCAATTTTCAGAGAGGGAGTGCAGTTGCATTTGTAGCCATGCACACGCGAGAGGGAGGTTATCTGCAGATGTGAGGAATTCCCAAGGTAACAAAACACCTTTAGAAAAGAAATCTTAATGGATGGCAGCCTCTAAGCAGTCCAATAAGTCCTAGGTATAGTCAGACTGCTGACTGCAGGGAGGAGGGAGAGAATGGGAAATTGGTGGGAAGGGGAATGGAATGGAATATCACGGAGATGAAAATGGTTAACTGCAACATTTTGTTGCACATCTGACTTGTGTACATTATTCTTGATTCATATATTTGTCATGGCATGTAAAAATAGCATGCCTAGTTATACTTCTAGTATCCTAGAAGGCAACAAGGGAGAGGGCCTTTTCAGTGGTGGCCCCAATTATGGAATGATCTCCCCGATGAGGCTCGCCTGGCGCCAACATTGATATCTTTTCAGTGCCAAGTCAGGACTTTTCTCTTCTCCCAGGCATCTAACAGCATCATAGGCTGAGTTTCTTAACTGACCCCAGAATAGTTGTTTTAAATGGATATTGTCTGTTTTTGTTTGTATTTTATGCTTTTTATGCTTTTAAATGTTGTATACTGTATTTCTTTTTAATGTTCTCTGTTTTTAACTTTTGTAAACTGCCCAGAGAGCTTCAGCTGTGGGGCAGTATGTAAATGTAATAAATAATAATAATAATAATAATAATAATAATATCCTGCATTTTTTAAAAAATGTAATTACTTATTTGTAAAGACTATTTCTGTCATACATGCAGAACCAGGAAAAGGATTGTGGGGTTATTTACCATACAGAGAAACAAAAAGATGCCCTTATAAATGCATTTCTGTGTGTGTGTGTGTGTGTGTGTGTGTGTGTGTGTGTTTAAGAGAGAGAGAGAAAGAGAATGAATTCTCTCTCTCTCTCTAGTTTACCCTAATGATTTATCCAGACATCCTCATTGATCATTGGTTACTATCCCAGAGATAGTTACAAACAGCTAAGTTGCATTGATCTCAATGGAAGTTACACACACTTAATCAAAGACAGGACTGCCAAATCAAAGGAACTAAATCCTCCAAAATCCAAATATTTTTAACTTAAACTGAATTGTTGATTAAGCTCAAAATTGCTGGTTTGTACTAGTATTGTGTGATGATGGTGATGGGAGATCATAACAAGAGTGGTATATCAGCAGGCTTAGTCATGACTGCCTAGAAATGCTCACAAATTTGTAAAACAGCTGTTCAGCCATTTCCAAAATAGCAGGGCTACTATTACCAAAGCCCTGCTAATCCCTTAGATTTAGATTTAGTTGAGGATGTACATATAGTCTTTGCCATCTTTTACAGAGTGCCAAAATTAAATAGTTCATCTGTTTAAACCATTGACTTATTTATTGACAGTATTTTTAAACCACCCAATATCTGAAGTTCTCTGGGTGGTATACAATACATTAAAAATATACAGTACAAAAAGTAAAACAAAATGAAAATAAATAAAAACAATGCAGGGAAAAACCCAACGTGAAACCTGCAGCCACAACCATTATGACATGATTAAACATCAACATCAAATAGTAGGCATGTCTTTGGTGCTCGCCTGCAGAACCAAGCTCTGAATTGACAAAATTCAGTGTGCCTTTTGCTGCCCTGCCAGACAGGCCTCTCTGGAGAATTCCTGAGAGACACAAATCACCAGCCTGATACCATCAGACAATTACAGAGATCAAACTTCTCCTCTAGTTAAAGCAGCTAATAATTAGCCACTTCTAAGCCATCCAACAGTCACCCAAGGGAATGCATACAAGCGCAGGCACTAGACAGGTTATTTGTAAAAATCAGAAAGATGTTCTTGATTTACGGACTGTTTCATGTCAACCTGTCATTGCCTTGGCTGAATAAGCATTGCCAGACGTCGCGCTATACATGCCAGTCTCTGGCAGGACAAGCGTTTTGTGTGTTTCTGGTTCCCGGACAGCACTTAGCTGTCACAATGTTTTAGCTCTTTACTGAAGGGTTTCCTACTCCTTTAGGGGAGGAAGCTTACTGGTAGAGCACATGCTTTGCATGCATGAACTCCCAAGGGTTCAAATCCCAGAATCTCCAGTTAAAGGACTTTAGGGAGCAGTGAGTATTGGGAAGTTCTCTGCTTGGAGACCTGGAAAGCTACTACCAGTCACTGGGGTTTAGTCAGACTTAGCCTGGCAACTTTGTATATTCCTTCCCCAATTGCCTGGATATCAAGACCTGTTTTGTATTTTAGGCCAGGATCTAGCCCCAGGTTCCAAGGGTGAACCTATGAAGCGTTAGCACACTCTGGCATAGGTGAACACCCTTTATTACATCCATTTTCCACACTTCCTCAGAGAGGCTTAGAAAAGGAGCCCAGCAGCACCTCTTTCAGCCTGAGGGCCAGATTCAATTTTGGAGAAGCTCCCAGGGGGCGCATTGCAGTGGTGGGCAGGTGGGACTGAAGAAAAAATGGGGCAAGGTAGCTTAATGCTTTCACTGCATCTTTTAGGGGAAAACTCTCTTTCCTCAGCCTTAGGGAAAGCCTTTCAAGCTTTTCAAATGGAGAAAAAACAACACAAACGCCAAGAGACCACCAAATGATTGACGGTCAGAGGAAAGAAGGTGTGGCCAGGGGCGTGGCCTTCTGGAGAACCCATGAGGGCTGGATTGGCCACAGGCCAGAGGTTCTACAACTCTGGTTTAGAGATATAGGCCTTAGCTAAACCTACCTTTTGTTCCGCGATGGAGAAGGGAAGATCTCATGTTGTGATTAATGCGAGATCCCTCCTCTGTTTACACGTGAGAAGCGATGACCTCGGGAAGAGAGGCGTCACACCCGCCATTTTTTTATTTTTAAAGAAGATGGAGCGCACAAACACTCATGCGCTGAAGGTAAAAGTTTTTAAAAATTTAGTTTAATTTCCCCTCTCCCACCACCCTAACTCTGATGGGTGCAGCGGCCCCCGGCTCCGTGCAAGTAATCGTGCGGAGCTGGGTCAAACTGTGGAAATGGGCCACATGTTCCGCGGTCTCGGGCTCAGCGTGAGACCGTGGAAAAAGTGGGCCCAAGGGGAGGGCTCTATCCTGGGGCAAGGGAGGGATGATCCCTCCCTGATCCCGGAATCCCCTGTGCATCATCTGGACACACAAGGACTATCCGAGGGATCACCCTGGGATAAAGCCTGGTCTAGCTAAGGCCGTAGTTTAGCTTCTCTGTAATCCTGTGAGGTTCATAATTAATTGTGGATTTGAATCTGGACTTCCCACCCTCAGCCAATCCCAGCATTCCATGAACCATTCTGTGTCTCTCCAACACTCTTTACCTTTGCTTCATCCCTGGGTAAACACAACAGCTACCAGACAGCAGGGATTATGGGGGGAAACTTGTCGGGCAGAGGTTACAGTATCCAGGCAGATGAAGTCCCCTACTATAGGATATAGAGTTGCCACCCCTTTTTCTAACATTTGGGGTAAAGGTGTCCAAGAACGGATGGGGAAATTGTGTCAGTACCTACACTAAGGTGCAAGTGTACTACATGACTGACAAGCATCCAAGTGAAACCAAGCCCTCAAACATGCTTTGGTTTATTTAAACATATTTAGCAAACTCAAAAACATATTTAACAGATCCAACTAAACTTCTGGCTCTTTCGCTCTGCCTCTGTGCATTCAAATTTTAAGAAATTACTGTTTATATGGTCCAAATTACACAATATGTTAAATACATGATATCATTTAATGCATATAGGGTTATTTTTAGGGGATCCTCTTCGCGCCGCTCCGCCCGTCTCCCGCTCTGCTCCGCGGAGCGAGATCCGGCTTCGCCGCCGTCACTATATCGGCGGCGGTGCCAGAGAAACCACCCACCTACCCTGCCCCCTTACCGTCTTCCGTCGCGGGATTCAATTGAGGCCCCGGTTGAAGCCGGAAGAGGCCTTGGCCTTCACTTCCAGCTTCAACCGGGACCTCAATTGAAGCCGGCGACGGAGGAAGGTAAGCTTCCCTCCTCCCTTACCTGGCGCCGGCGCTGCTGCATGGATGGCGGCACCAGGTAGGCCAGACCCCTGCCCCTGCCCCGCCCCCTTACCTTCCTCCATCGCGGGCTTCAATTGAGGCCCCGGTTGAAGCTGGAAGAGGCCTCGGCCTTCACTTCTGGCTTCAACCGGGGCCTCAATTGAAGCCCGCGACGGAGGAAGGTAAGCGTCCCTCCTCCCTGCTCCCTTACCTGGTGCTGCCGCCGCCGCCGCCACATGGATGGCGGCGCCGGCAGCGCCAGATTAGTCCCCCTCCCCCCCACTTACCTTCAGGCGAAGCTCCGGATTGAGGCGATCCTCTTCGCCTCGATCCGCCGGCCCCCCAATCCTCTTCGCCTCCGCCTTAAGGGTAGGCGAAGCCCCCCGCTCCGCTCCTGCTTCTCCGGTTCGAGGAGAAGCGGAGCACATCCCTAGTTATTTTCTCTCTCTTTTAAATAACATTTGAACTAAATTATGTCCAACCCTAGTTCTTATTTTATATATTTATATCCTGCCCCAGACATGTACTTTTAGGGCAGCTTGCAACAGCAAATATCAGGCTTTAAAAAAAAAAGTCATAGGAATGGTAAATCCTGGATAAATAAAAAAGTCTTTGCCCAGGATCAGCAACATAAGAACATAAGAAGAGCCATGTTGGATCAGACCGAGGGTCCATCTAGTCCAGCACTCTGTTCGCACAGTGGCCAACCAACAGTTCCAGCAACATGCCCCGATTAGCGTAGCGGCTTGTTCTGCGCTGACTCCAGCTCCTTCGTTCTTGATTATTGCACCTATATACCAGTTTGCCTTCCTATCTAGAGATACAAAGAAGCAAATACAGAAACAAACAAAAAATCATGAACATCAATTTAGCTGATATGGATTTATTATTTTTAAGCTCCAGCATACAAGCACAATTTTCAAACCCGGATGAACTGATTCAATACAATCATCTGGAAATCATGTTGAAAGAAAAGTATCTTTACTCTCAGGCATCACACCCCAAGAAGAAAGAGCAGGTAGCAAGCAGGGAATTGCCCAAAGATCTGGATGTAATAGGTAAAGGGATTCATAAAGGAGGTAACACTCCATGCAATATACTGGGCGCAGGATACGTAGACATTTAATCCAGTTTCTAGAGTTGCACAAGAAACTAGCCAGCAACCACTAATACAAATGTTAGGCACTGCATGAGTTAGGCTGCTACATTTTGCAGTGGCTGGAATTTATAAAACTTATATATAGTTCCATCTTGGGACCAAAACAGACATTACTTTAAATGTGTGTCTAGCACAGGGATAGGGGATGTGTGGCCCTCCAGATGTTGTTGCACAGCAATTCCCATCAGCCCTAGCTAGCACTGCCAATGAGTAATGGCTGATAGGAGTTGGAAGTCCAACATCTGGAGGAGTGCATGTTCCCCATCTCTGGTCTAGCAGTTATGTCCTCTGGATCTTAAACACACACACACACACTTTGGTCCCAATCATGATGGGACCGCTGCACCTACTGTAGAGTAAAATTGAAAATAATTATCATCAACTTTATTACGGACACCGACCAGACATTACACATGTACAAGAGTAGGGCAAAATTACATACAGATTTGAAAAGTATGCAGCAGAATCAATTCTGGAGAGACCTTATTCTCACAGCATTCAAAAAGAATTCTGCAAATGCCTCGATTGCGTCTCTGTCCTCTGTGGCCCTGAAGTAATGAAGAAGTGCATTAATTTCTAAACTGGTGTCAAATAATAATATCTCTCTAATCTTTGTATAGAAACAACAGAGTAAAACGTGGACAACCGATTCAATTTCATTGCTTCCACATGGGTACAAGCGATCATGAAAAGTAATTTTCTAAAACCTCCCCTGCAACAGAGTAGATGGCAGGACATTAAATCTTGCCAGTGTTAGTGCGCGCCGATATTTGGGTATATTAAGCATTGAAAAATATTTCGCTTCTGCCATTCCGAATAATGTAGCTGCTAGACACACATTTAAAATAATGTCTGCTTTGGACCTTACGTTAAGGGCAGAATCCTATGCATATTTAGACAGCATTGGAAGTTGTAGCACTTTTGTCCATCTAAACATGTATGGGGTTACGCCCTAAAAGATTTTTTAAAATAAATAAATAAATCTCAGCTGTTTCAGGCAGTGTGCTCACATTTCATGAAAAGTGAGTTTGTTCATGGAGGACAAATATACATATCTGCAAAAAAATGCATGACATTGCATACGAAATGGCACTCAAAAAGCAAATGTTCCCTTCATTTCAATATGGGAATCAATGGCAGCCATGTTGTGATGCTTTTTTTCTTTATACTGCTTTCTGAAGGAGTGCTAGTTACTTGTCCATCCCATGAAACTCTTTGTGAGATTCTTTCCTCCACCTCTCAGACTGTTTGCAGATTTTCTTTTTGTCCACAAGTATTTCACATTTGAAGGGCCTCTTCTTATCCCATTTTGTTTTCACAGCTTAGGCAACAGCTTCTTCTTCTGCTTCTTCACTTTTTTTTCTCCCCTTCCTTCCAAAATATTTTGGCTCCTTTAATTGCCAAACATTTGCACTCAAAACTTGAATGATCCCCATGGCTCTTCTATTGTGGTTACTTTTAAGTCCCTTGAATTATGTTGTTTTGACTGATCTGTCAAGATTTCAAAACTTATTGCTGACTAAAAACATCTGCGGTACCAAAAAAGGCCAAGGCAAGGCATCTCTCTGGCTACAGGGAACCTAGTTTCCCACTAGAGGGCAAAGCAAGCCTATCTGAATTGAGCACAGACCTTTTGTATGCAACAGGTTTGAGAAACAAGGACATGAATTGATAAGGCATGTAATCTGAACCCTACTCTCACTTTGACCCTTTAGCAAAATAGTTTTTTAAAAAAATCTAGTGAAAAATCCCTATTGGATTCATTTTTATTTCTTGCGCTCTCTTTTTTTATCATATCCCAATTTTAGGGGAACGAAGGTTTAGGTAAATCAAGCTTGAATTGCTGACTTCTCCCTGTCCCATTCTTGTTTGGTTACCAAATACAAAGGGAGAAATGGTGCTTGGGAACCAAGTGTCCCTCTATTTACTTGGGATGGGCTACTGTGGGCCTCTACGCTTTGCAGATTTTGAGATCAGAAAGCTCCAATAAAAGGGTGAGCAGCTAACCAAGCAAAGTGCAGAAGAGGAGGTAGCTCCTTGGCCATTTGAGTCTTGCCTTCGGTGCCCCTCCCCCTAATCCTCTTGGCTTGACCAAAGGGCAGGAAAATCTCCACCCCTAGTGTGCAGGCTGGGGGATCTTTTGCCAGTTTGCAATCTTACTTGTAGAGAGAGAATAGTGGTGGAGAAGCAGAAGAGGGAAGAGATATGGTGTGCGAGTATAATCATGTTGGGGAAATATTGCTGAACATTTTAAGAGCATGACAGAATAGAAGAATCAACTATCTTTTAAAAACCCACCATAAATAAAACAGTCCCCCAGTTATGAAAATTCAACACAGCACAGCTACAAATAAGACAAATATGAATTAAAATTAAACAATTCACCTGTCAAACCATAGGTTAAGATACAATAATGGAGGCAACGGAAGACAGTACACATGGCATAGTGTTCTCATCTTGATGTATTCGTAACTCATTGACTGGGTTTGGATGTTCACGTCGGGAAAAGAAGCCACTGTGGCTTCTCCCCCTGCCCCCGTGAATTCCCACTATTTGCATAACCCCTGGGATGCAGCGCGGGCTGGTATGTCACCCAAATCCCATGGATGGCACAGTAGGGGTGGCTTCCTACCCACCTTACAACCCACAACTTGCAAGGGTAGGTAGAAAACCACTCTCACCAAGTGCCGGGTTCAGACAATGCACCAACCCATGCTGCATCATGGGGATTATGCAAATGAGTCGCATGCACAGCCCACGTGGAGGCAGGGGGAATGCCTGAACAGGCTCATTGACTTCCATCAATGACTTAGAAGCATTATTTGGAAGATTTTAAGAAATCAATTGCCTTTGATAAAGACAGAATCGCAAAACACATTAGGAAAGTGGTGCAGCTTTTTTGTTTTAGCTTTTACAGCTTCTTTTTTAAAGTTTTCCCCTCACAGGCCTTCCCTTGATCACTTTCACTGGTTTAAAAAGATGTCTCAAAGGCCTCCCAATCCTTTATATTAAAATTCCCATCATTCTTCACCATTGGCCATACGTGCAGGTGTGGAGGGCAGTTATAGATCCATTGCATACAAAGCAGGTGCTAACCTTAGCCAAACACAATATGCTAAAAAACCAGTAACGTTAAGGTAATAAATGGCTTTATAGCGACGTTTTCATATTAAAGTAAAACACAAAAAATATTTTTGAAAATATAAAGTATATTTTTATATATATATATATATATATATATATATATATATATATATGCTCTTTATATTCTTTAGATACATATTTTTAAAAATATTTTTTGTATTTTACTTTAATATGAAAACTTCACAAAAAATCCATTATTACCTTAACTTTCTTGGTTTTTTAGCTGTTGTAGATCCAAACATCTAGAGAGCACTAGGTTGCCTGTCCTTGTACTAGATGGGCTCAAATAGTTCCCCTATTAAATATAATTGTTACTTACAAATGAGCAGGAAGGTGCTTGTCTGAGTGAGGCATGTACATACTGCAGGGACTTCTCGTTTGAGGAGTGGAGCATGTACCAGCTTTTATCCTCTTAAGCTCTAGAGAAGTTTGAGAAGTTGCTCTACACAAGTACAAATCCCCAGGTGTGTGACTGCACAGAGACCATGAAGAATGTAAGATATTTTAAAGTGAGGATTTGGGTGTTTGGGGAACAGATACAAATAGGGCTTTCAGGTGGTATTTTTTAATCTCTACTTTGAAAAGCTAATATTTATATTTTAAATTTTCTGCTCTCTTAAATTAGAAATGACAAATACAAATTAATCACTTTGACATAGGCCTGTATAATTTCTATCATCAACAGAGAGAAACCTGTTCTAAAATAAGCAAAAACACAAGAAATCAAGGTGTGCTTCCAAAACCACATATTGGAAGCAATGAAGGCGATCACCATAAAAGAAATTGATTCAAACAACTTAGTACCCTCCGGATATGTAGGTCTAAGTCTCCAATTGCCCCCAGCCAGCACATCCAGTCAAGTCAGGGAAGGCTGAACTAACCTGTAGTCTGGATGTGTCCTCAGCCTTCATACACAAGAAGCTAGTCAAGAACATCACACAGGTCTGATCTCAGCCCAGAAATGTTGCAATTCGTTTGCCTTTACAGCTTGGCTGCTTTCCATAGTATGCATTTGTGATTAGGTTTATTTTAAAGTAGCACAGAAGGCAGCCATATCCCAACAATACACTTTGTAATTAGGGAAAGGACTTAAATCCCAGATACTTAACACATTTACTTGAAAGCAAGCCCCATTGATCTGAATAGAACTAGCTGCAAAAAAAAAAAAGCTGCTGTTTTGTGAATGGGCAATATTCAAAGACCTGCCTGTGCCAGGGTAACCCATTTTCTAGGGAAGAAATGCTCTAGGGCATGACACTGTGCACATGCCAAATGCATCTTTCTGCAGAGAATGGGAATTCCCAATGCAGCAGAACTCATTCCAAAAATAAGTTATGACAACAACATTCTGGTCATTGCCAGTTGGACAGCAAGAACGAATACAAGCTCCCTGAAGCTGGTTGGCTTGTATGAAGCTAGCAACTAAATTGTGCCTACAAAGCCAAATCTTATCTGTAATGCCCAAAGGCAGGCATCATACCACTCTCTCTGAAATTAAATTAGATGTCACAAAAAAAAAAAACTCAAATAACTAATACTAACTCAATGGGATTTACTTCAGAGTAGACATATACAGAATTGCACTGAGTTAACTTTTCAAGCTCCTGCTGCCATTACATTATTACATTTACAATTCATAAATCCATTGCTCACAAGATGAGGGAAATCAGGTGTCACTGGATGTTAAAATAAACATGTCAAAAGATCACAGATGCTTAAAGAATAGGTTTATTAACAATATTTTCACAAACATTCTAAAGAAAATTTCAGAAATCTCTAAACTTAAAATTTGTTCTCATTGGCAAAATATCCCTGAAAAAGAAAGAAAGAAAGAAAAAGCAACGGAGAGGAGTAAAAGAAAAGCTGTTTTCTAGCCTTGCATTTTTGGAAATGTTTTGCTAATTCCTATGTTTTGGTTTTAGTGCTCTCCATAATCCTTATTGTACACACCCAACCCTCCTGCTGTTGCTACAGAAAGGGAAATAATTGAGAAAAACTGTTTTTTCCCCTTATATGCAGAACAGCACTAGGAATTTTCTTTGTCTGCTCTGAACCTGATAGACAGCACAGTTTATTATCACCTTAAAATATGCAAATTCAGCCAAATTATTCTGGAATACAAGTTGAATTCGAAGCCCACCCTTCTCCAAAATGAAGCACACAATGCAGTACAAGAATTGTTAGCATGCATTTTGGTGGTTATTTTTGTACTTCAAAGTATGCAACTTCACCTCTTAAAAAAGGGATTCCTATTGTATTTTGATTAAAATGTACTCAAACATTTTATAACATTAATATTTATTGCTTTATATGAATACTGTATTGAAAGCCCAAGCATCCAGTTTACACACAAATTATACAATTATATACCGTTTCACAATGGCAGTGAGCACTCTTTACAATCTACAAAAATCTACTTTACAGAAATTTAAAAATTCTAAATATCAAAAAAGTACAGTTGAAGAAACAGGTATAAATTTGGCAGCCAGTAAATGCGACTGGGAGGTTGCATCTTGAGTGTCTTTACATGTCGATGTCTGAAAAATATAATGTGAAGAATTTAAAGCAGTCGTTGTGCTTTGAGCTGGTTTTGGAAAAGAAAGTGTTAACACTGGCTGTCAAGGAGCATGTTCAAAAAATATTTACTACACTTTCAAAATGATGTACAAATTATGGTAGATTCAATGCACCCCTACAACTTCTAGCCAGCCATTAAAATAAGGTACATAACTAATTATAGTGTATGCAATGATGCAATGTCTTGTTATCAGTGTGATCGGCCTTCTTTGAAACAATTATCTAAGGCCAGAAACTGCCTCAGTTCAGAGAAATTGTCTTGTCAGGTTTGCAAACATTCCCCCTACAAAAAGCTGAAGCTATTGTTTTGAAGTCTGTTCTCAACTTAAAAACACATTTTCTCAGGAATAAAATGAAAAGCTTTCATTCAGGCACCTCAGAAATGTATGAAAGTGTTTTATTTGAACAGATCTCTTGGAATGTATTTAACCTGGTACTTTCAACAGTGTTTGGATCTTCAGGATATCAGGTGGGCCCACTTTTATTTGGTTTATACAGAGGTGAAAATGTTGCCTTGTGTGAAATGAACTCAGTTGCTTCCATTAGAGAAAAAAGGCATAATCTTAAGAGTGCAAACATAGGTTTTCTTTAGATCAGCATGTTTTCAAGTACTGTATCTAAAATGTGTAGCTTTTTTTAAAGCACACAATGCAGTTAAATGAAAATCTGGAAACCTATTAGAAACCCTATAATTCACGTTAATGTTGAAACTGTATCCAAAAACAGAAAATAACTGCTATAGCATTCAGGGGAAATAAAGAGAGAGAGAAGCAACTAAGAGTGCTGTTCTATGCATGTTTAGACAGAAAAAAAGTCCTACAACTCCCAACATGACTTATTTTTGTAAGACTTTTTTCTGTGTAAACATGCATAGGATTGCATCCTTAGTGTGGTAATCTCCAAAAAGTTGTCAAAATTATAATTACCTTCCAGTTTAAAAACTTTAATTCTAAATAAAAAAACTATACACAGACCACTGATTTGACCATACCGAAATTTCAGCGGTAAGCAGGACCTGAAGGAGTCGGTATTTCACAGTAACAAGTACAACTCTTTCAGGATTTAACGCATTGAGAAGTTCAATTTACAGCCTGCTTCTCTTGTAAAACTAAAGGTCCACTTTTATTACATAAAATTATTTATACAGTGTAAAACCAGAGCCTTATGGAAAATACTGCCTCTAAGTGTATTTAAATAATTAGTCTTGTTCCATAGGTTCTTCTGCAGCTTCTGTGGCTTCGTCGCTGTTTTCCATTGGGGTCTCCAATGCTGTTTCAGGAGTTTCACTAACATATGAGCCCAATTCTTCTGTGTCACTGCAGTCAGCTCTGCTACTGACAGATCCACTGTTTTCACTGTCTTCAGAAGGCAAGTCCTTCTCTGCTTGAGTCTGGTCAGATTCCTCCATCTGATTATTCTCCTCAGAAATATCTTCTTTCACAGTTAAGGATACATTGTCTTTATCTTGATCTTTTCTTTCTGGAATAATTTCTCTTGGTGTCATGAGGGATTCTGGAATAAAGTTAGAATTTAGCATTAAGCATACATACTTAGAAGATCAAAACTAAAAAGTTCAAAGAAATGCTATATAAATACTATGTATGCAAACATGTAATTTGTTATATTGGGCAATATCCAACACTTCAGTATGCCAATAGGGTAAACTGGTTTGTCAAAAGTGGCTTACTTATGCTAGCAGTTCATCAGTGTAGGATACTGCCCAATGGGCAGTAACCAATGCTGTAGATCTGTTTGCGCTTTTGACATAGTATTAGCACAAACGAACTCTAGTGGCATGCCAATAGCGTATCTTCCCCCAAAGCATGCTAGAAGACTGACTCGGGGCATTAATGAATTCTGCACTGTGTGCAACATACACCACATATAACTCTTGTGTATCAGCATTCACATACATTCCTTGTTATTTCCTCTGCTGCAAAGGAAGTAAATAGATACACACCCCAAGTCTTTCAACCAGAGGTAACTCAAGACATCTTGTGGCCTAGATAAGAAAATCCAAATGGCAATCCTGTTATGCACCTTGGTGATCCAATCATAATAAATGAAATCCTTGACAATTTGCTATCGTTTAATGACACCAAAAAATCAGTCACCTGAAGTGGTTCACTTCTCCTTGCCTAATGGAAGGGCCAACTCTAATCCCACCCAATAGAGAAAGCAGAATAGACAAAAATAGTCTGTCAAATGTTGCAGCTCCATTGCGACCCTACATTCACGTTGGCCTTAAGGCTGAAGGGAGACATTATCAATTGGGAAACATGTACACCATGTACAGGTGAATCCAAGTTTGTGGAAATGACAAGTATTCACAACCCTGGTTTACAGAACATAAATAGACATTCAATCTGGGTGTTGACATGAATTTGAGTTATGTACAGTTCTGGATAAGTTACTGAAATCATCAGATTAAGCATTGACTTTAACATGCAGTCTACATGAACTGGTAGTTCAGTACCAGTGTAATAAGCAATGTGTGTACAAAAAATGATTAAAAAGACTAGAATTAAGTTTTCTCATTCCTTTGCTTCTTTCCCATTGTTAAGATGATGAGTTCAGTAAAAATATCCTCAAATGTAAATATATGGGATTGGATCCAGGCTTAGTCATACCTGGAAGAGATTTATGAAAATCAATGGGACTTAAGTTAGTCATAACTAAATAAGTTCTCTTTGATTTCAATGTGTCTATTTTGAATAATCAATATGACTTCTTGACACTGAATAATCAATATACCTTCTTCCTCCTCATCTTCCTCTTTACAATGCTGTCTCTCCGAAGTGGTTTCTTTTTCTTTTTCTTGAGATTCAGAGGTTGTCTCAGTCTCTTCTACCATTGCTGAACAAGCTTCACTTTGGTTGGAAGTTTCTTCAAGTTCCTTCTCTTTGTCAAATTTAAGTCTTTTTACCTCACGCCCCTCAACATCCGCTGGATCTTCTTCAGGATGCTTATTTTTTACAGGACTGCTTTGGACTCTTTCAGGCTCAGTTGCTGGTGATTCACTGGAAGACAAAAATTGGTGTAGATACAAAACCTCATATCCCACATCAACACATAGGCAAATCCATTGTAGATTACGGTGTTAGCCTCTTTGGGTCACGAACATTTCTACTACTTTGCCTAAGTGTGCATTAAATTAAACATTCTGGTACAAACCAAGAAACTACTCTTGTTGTGCCATATGAAGGATGAAAGCAAAAAATCCGATGAAAAATCACAATAGTCTGAGCTCTGATTTCAGATGAGTGAATTTAATTCAATCAGTGACAAGACTACTATGCCACCATTTAGGCTCAGCTGGAAAATTCTGCTCTCATTAGTCAATGTTATTAGTTCTTTAGTTAACACACAACAAATTTCTCATTATCCTCAGACGTGATCTAATAGTCTCACTGGTGTTAATGGGAACAATTGGGTCACTCTGGGGTAAGTTATTTATAAACAGCAACCCAGTGTCCTGATCTAGTGATTATTTGTGATAAGGGATAGCCCATGCACACAAGAAATCTGTGCATGAGTCAGAGTACACATAAGCAAAGGACTTTTAAGGGTTCAGGGGAAAGGAAATACTTTCTCAAAATATGCAACATTTCTTTGGAGAAAATGTATAGCTTGCATTGAAGAAGGATTAAAAATTATAAAAATAGTCTATGTGAAACACAAAAGCCAACCAAATCGCCTGGTACATGTACTCTTCTTACAAACCTGTTAATTTTCTCTTCTGCTTGTGGGAGACCTGACTCCTTATTCTCTGGGCTGTCTGGTAAACCGTTTGTTGTCATAGGAGGTGACAAAGAAACTTTTGGTCGATTTATAGGTCGAGGAGTTCCAGGACCATTTATATTGGATCTGCAAAGACAAAGAAGTCTTATATTTGATTAATCAATTTTTGAATGTCAGTTTTCCACTGGATCCAAAATTATATTTAGTTCTCTTTTTTAAAACAAAGATCTGTGGCTAAAGACAAGGAGATTCTTTTATTTCACATGATTTTGTCAGAAAAAATATTATATCTTAACTATATTGATTATGAACACTTTCTGAAGAAAGGAGAATCTGACAGCATAATCCTAAACATGGGAATTCAGATGTAATCCTAGTGATTTTAATTGCACTTTCACCCAGCCAATGAGTTTAGGATTGCAGCCCAAATCTAATAAATTTGTGAAAGAATGGAAATGTTTTAGGAAATGTTGGAATGCCAAATAAAATATTAGATGAAATCCTTTTCCTCTGCTGTAATTTTATCATTCTTGTTAAAAAAAAAAAAGTAAACTTGCTACTGGATATATGTGTAATTGTATGTATAATTTAATTATTTTATAAAAAGTTAATTTTAAACGAAAAATACATTTCTTTCAATATAAGATAGTTTAGATAATTAATTTACATAGGTACAAAGAAACATTAATCTAGAAAAGGCTGGTTTTCCTACTAATGGGAGGAACCCTTGCAATGAATATATCTGAGCCTTCACAGATCTTTCCTTTCTTTGCGTGAAAGGAAAAGGGCTGATCCAAAAGATTGGAAATTATGCTTAAATACCCAACATAAAATGGGCAGGTCATCCAAATTCTAAAACCATCAACTTATATTTTCTAGGGTAGTTATTCTCTCTTTAAGCATTTTCTCTTACCTCTCAGAATAGCTTGGTGAGTTTCCGGGAAACATTACACCATTCATCCTGTTTAAACTATTGGAATTATTTTTCCTACAAGAAATGACAGTGTTGTAAGACTTCTACAGTGTTTAAGCAATTTAAAAATAATAATACTTTGGCTAAAATCAAATACTTGTAGCTTTTTTTGGATACACTTAAGTATTATTTATACCTCAAATTAACATACTTCTAATCCCATTATCTATCCTTATTAAGCAAAACCTACCTTATGGATTCCTGCATTGAGCAGGGAGTTAGACTCGATGGCCATATAGGCCCCTACTATTCTGATTCTGTTTAAATTCTTTTCAATAAAGCTGAATAGCAAATAAATATCAAACCAGAAACAAAACAGTAAATATTGGGCAACACAAACCTAATTTTTGCCAGTCAAAATCTCTACATTCTCAGCTCCACCCTTTCCAAATATGTGTGCTTTGTGATCAGTTCAGAGTAAGATCAATGCATTCAAATATGCAAGCAACTCCACATGGCAAGCTGTGCATGAGCAGTGGCTCACTATGCTGACCAGCCACTTCCCTCCATGCCACTGCAAACTTTATAGCTACTTCAGGGTATAATTTTAAGTTGCCATGAAGTTGGCTCTTGTTTGTATGCACTAGGCTTTAGACAGATACAATATCTGGGCAGCGTGCTCCAACCCCGTCCCTGCCCATGCTATACTAATTCTCTAGCTAGATTAGTTTACTCAATAATCCTCCAAGAACACTGCCTCAAGTTATGGTTACAACTAACAATAGATCCCCTGTCCTTTCTGCAAATTGAAGGATTCCTTCCATTCACAGAAGGGCTAAAAGAATCCCATTAACCAAAGGTGGAAGCAATTTTTGCCCATTCTTCCCTCCTCCTACACTCCTCCAAGATTTTTCAAGGTCCCCCAACCATCTAGAGAAGATTTTCAGGTGCACAAGGAGATGCAGAAGGAAGGAGGAATCAGTGCCAGCCACTAACCCCCTTTCACTGGCGGGAGTGTCCCATGAACAGAACAGACCTCCACTCACAAGAAACCCCCACCACTGAAAGGGAACTCAGAATTCAAGTCTAAGTTTATAAATAGTCGGAGATTTTAGTCGGGTCTATGACTTTATTTAGGTATCACCATGCAATCCTGGGGGAATTACATATAGGAAGCTACTACTGTCCTAGATTGATTTCTTGTTTTCTCACAAGACAAATTTTCATACCAAAGGAAGGATAAAATGAAACCAGCAATTATGTACAAGTAAACCACTGCACAATACAATCACTACTGGGATACAAAACACCACAACCTCTCCTTTCAGATGCAGCTCATCCTCCCTATTTCCGCTTCCTGGACTTTTAAAGCGCGCCCCATTCCTCCGGATTCCTCAAATACTCTTCCAATTTTGCTTTGCTATCAGATTTTTACGGGCCTTGATTGCTTCATGTACCTACCCAACATCTGCCTGTCCTCCCCCACCCTATATTACAGGGCTTATTCCTCAAATATCTGAAGCTTCTGCTAGGTAACATGAAAGTGAAGCAGCTTATCATAAAGCAAGCCCCTGGTTCTTGCCTCTACTATGGAGATGTGTAACTTGCAGCCCTCCCAATGTTTTAGCCTACAACTCTCATTAGACCTAGCGAGGATAGCCAATGGTGAGGGCTGAGGGACGCTGTAGGTGAAAACATTTGGAAATCCACAACTTTCCCATCCTGCTCTATTACAACCCTGGTTCTCCAAGTTCCAAGTCAAAATTCTATCTGCTCTTGCAATCAGCAACTAGATTGAACAGTGGACCAATAAGTCTCAAGCACTGGGAACTGCAAACCTGGCTGGAAGTGTATCCCTCTTCCACTCCCACAGCCACCTTTTAAATTGAAGCATGAAAGTTTAACTTTGAACGGAAGGGAAAGAGGAAATATTCAGATAAGGGTTATAAATAATTGCCCCAGCAAGCACACACATAATTCCCTCTGTTTTCCCCTCCCATTCTATGCTAAACCTTTTCTAGCAGCAAAACCAGAAGAATCTGCTGTTGCTCACTATTTACACCCTCAAACTTCATTCAAATGGGAGGAACACCCTGCCAAGAGTCAGCTGGTGGCCCTCTGCAGGCCAACAGTTAGCTGGTCCCTATAATGGGTATTCCTGAATTATGGCTTGTTTGTGTCTAATCTGATCCTCCCCATCTAACTGTTCTAAAGCTGATATTATCAGGAACTACCTAAAATTAAAATAATTAAGATTGTCTATGAACTAATTCAGAGACAGGACACACAATCAGTAACAAACATTACTGAGATTGCAATATCAAAACTGGTTGAAAACTCCCATTAATTATTTTTAAATTATGAAAAACAAAGGTCATACTCACTCTGAAGATGGATATACACAACTGACAACCATGACATTCTGTAACACAAAAGAAGAACACATAAATGCCAAGAGGTTTTTTTTTGGGGGGGGGAATACTCCCTCTTCCCCAAATGCTCCCTTGCCTGTCCATTCTCTTCACACCAACAGCATTCTCAACCTCTTGTTTCCAGGTCCTATGTAAAATGCTCTCCTGGGCACCTAGTTTCTTCAGCTGTCAGCCATCTTGAACATTCTTCCTCACATCTAATGTCATCTTCCACTCATTTCCTCAGGCACCTTCTTTTCAAGCCTGCCTACACTGTCCTGCTACCTTCGGCTACTCTGGAATGCCGTTCTCGTCCTACTCTGCTTCCCATCTCTCAGTGTCCATCTCTTTCCCTCCTCACTCCCAGCAACAGGACATAGCCTCTCCCTACGCTTTGTATGAGGCTTTCTCCAGCCCATTTTTTTTGCCTTTTAACCACCTCCACCCCTGGCCTTTGCTTCAAGTTCTAGTTTATCAGCATACGAGCTACACAGCTTTCCTGTCATCAGTTAAAGACCTGTAAAAGATTTGACATTAGAGCAACTTAGCCAAAAGATGGGCAGAGAAGCACCCTGGGATTTTAGGATTTCTTTCTATTGAATAAAATAATCTGATCTCCTCCCCCCACCCTATTTTTCCTATTGAAAACATCACACCTGGAATTCTTGTACAGTTCCGTATGCGAGAGAATACATAGGCCTAGTTCATATACATAGTGGCATGAAAACAGTAACCTCTGATGGGGCACAACCACATTATCAACTGTCACTTCATATGTGGACCAAGTTCCTCACACACATACTGCACTTTCACAAATTGCTGCTAGAAAGCCATAGCTATCCACATGGTCATACCAGGTCAAGTGTTACCTTCTCCATACCCACTGTATACCTGGAAATGGTCTGTATTGGGGTGGGTGGGGAATACACCATCTAACAAGCAATACAAGGCAAATAATTTAAACACTTTAAACAATTGCTAAAGACAAGAACTCAACTAAAGAAGAACTGCTGTTGGTACTATGCTGCAACAGCTCTATGAATGTTTGTTAAGTGGTATCACTACAATTTCAGTTGAGCAACAATTCAACCAGAAGTCAGCTATTACCTTTTCTACTCCTCTGAGAAATTTGTCTGTTCCTGTGTAATTCCTCCTTGGGTCTGTCAGCAGTTCACAGAGTCGCTGAATAGTAAAGGGGATACTGAAACAAAATGCAAACAAGTTAAATTTTGTTTTGAATGGATGAAGTAGGAAGAAGGAATAACCCTGCGTTCTCCTTATCTGCATGGTTACTAAAACTGAACAGGAATTTAACATATCTTCATTTAGTACCTCTAAAAACAAACTAGGCTCAAATGTACAGCAGATGGCACTGCAGCATCACAGAATCAATTGTTTAGGCAATGAATTCACCCCAAAGTGCCCTTGGATGCTCAAGGAAATCCAAAAAGGCTCAAATGACTATAGTTATCATGTACCGGTAACTACCGCCTTGGTCAGAGAAACAAACAACTGAGTGTCTTATCTACACCATACTAGAGATAAGTTTCTCGCTGGCTTTCCTGAATGATTTCTTTCCAAGACTGTTCAAAATCTTAATGCACCAGGATGAGAAAATGGTATGGGCTAAAATTGTAAAAATTCCTAAAAATGTATTTTCATGCAATAATATAATTCCACATCACCTGGGGAAAAAGAACTTAAATGTTGTTTTCCAAAGAAAAAGCAAAGCTGACCATTTTTGTCTAGGGTTTCCCTGTCATCTGTTTTAAAAACTGGACATGAAGTCAATTCTTGCTGAATGCAGTTGAGTTGTTTAATCATAACTTAGAGTAGGATGGGCAACATGTTTGGGCGTATTCCTATTATCCTGAACTACGAGATCTAGAAATGTTCTTGAGTAAATAAAGATACATCTTAAACAACTTCCTTCCCTTGACTCTTCATGCAACCCCATTCTGTTCTACAAAGGTGTATCTGTCATCAATCCCTTTTGTTCATTCTCAGAGCCTTATTACCCATATATGCTATGGTGACTGCTCTCTTCACCTGAAACATACTTCTCAAATGTGAATTTGTCTAGTCCCATTACTTTCTTTTCCTGAACTTCCCTATACCTGCACTTCCATAACTACTCACATCAGCCTTCCCTGCTGTTCATTCATCTCCAGCCTCTACGTTGTCCTGTCTTGTGTTAGTGTAGTAATTTAGATCCCTACTTGCTATATAAAATACATTTAAACAATATATAATGAATAACATTTAAAAATACTGTATAATAAAAACAAAGATCGTTGGCAGCAGGATAAAACCAGACAGTAGGGAACCATTTTTACGAAGTCTTTAAAAATGGTCATTGGAATAATACATTCCCCCTCCCCCTTCCTGCTCTTCTGAAAGCAGGCAGTGATGCGGCAAGGTATCTCACTCTGGAGAGACTGGGTACCCATTGTTGCTGGAAGAGGGGTGTTAAAAAAAAGTCAGAATTATCAGAATTTCAAAAAGAGCCTGCAGAGTATACAAGAACATCTCAAATACCCAACTTATACCACACAAAGCAGGAAGACAAAGGACAACATAGCATTGACAAACAAGTCCTCTCTCACCAACAGGAGTGGGGGTGGGGGCACAATGCTAAAAGTGTGGTGTAGTAGCTAGAGCCAGTGTGGTGTAGCGGCTAGAGTGTCCGACTGGGAGTCGGGAGATCCAGGTTCTAGTCCCCACTCAGCCATGGAACCCCACTGGGTGACTTTGGGCCAGTTGGACTCTCAGCCCAACCCACCTCACAGGGTTGCTGTTGTGAGGATAAAGTGTAGAGGAGGATTATTATGTACACCGCCTTGGGTTCCTTGCAGGAAAAAAGGCGGGATATAAATGCAATAATAAATAAATAAATAAACTCTCTGTTGAGATTTAACATTTTAAATGTTTTATTTGCAAATGATCTACACTAATATGTAATAAGCATTGGATAAAGCCAGCTGAGTACAACAGGCAGGTATAAACTAGTGCTAGTACCATTCCGAAATGCTTATGTCCTAAGGAGAATAACACTCCATAGGACATCATCCCTAGGAGCTGAACCTAGAAATTTTTGCAATTTACTAATATTGCAAGGGGTGTTTTATAGTTCCCCAAAACATCACAAAATCCTCAAAACAATTTAAAGGCACTGGCAAATTTGGGGGGGGGGGGGGGAGATGGAATTTGGACTTATCAAAACTGTTCATTTCATTTAGACTCAAAGTGTTATGGGAAGCTAGCAGACTGCTGCCTTAACTCCACGAAAGTGTAAACCAGAGATAAATCCAGTGTTCTTCAGATGTGGGGCAGAAATTTTTCCAAAATGGAAATTTTTCTAGTGCTTAATTTCTTTGCAGACAAGTTTCCGTTTTATAAGTTTATTAATAAAATTTGCTAATACACGACTAGGAAAATTTGGCAGTTTCAAAGCTGTAATTAATGTTGCACAGTTAAATTATCAGTAGCAGTTATAGGAGAGAATATACATATGTCATTGATATATGAAATGGAACTAATAAATAGTCACAGCAAGACTGAAGTTGAACACTGCTGAAATAGACTTAACTTTGTTGAAATAGATGAGTGGTTGTCAGCATATCATGAACAGTTCTTTCGGTTGCCAAAATGAATTAGCATGCATGTCAACAGTTTTCAGTACCTTTGTCTTTTTCTTATATTTACATATTGTCTCTAATTTTTACAACTATTCCATTAAAAATTTCTACATAATGAAACAGTTAAATCACATTCAGTATGCTATAAGTATTTCAGGTCAAATACTTGTGGTGTAATGGGACACGGGGTACTTTTTTTTTTAGGTTTGTCATTTATTAAATACGAGAATAAAAAACATGGCAAGTAGATCTCTCTAGGGCAGGGGTGGGCAAAGTGTGGCTCTCTGGATGTTCTGGCCTATAGCTACCATGAGTCCCAGCCACCATAACCAATTGTAAAGGATGATGGGAGTTGTAGGCCAAAATATCTGGAGGACCACAAACCGCCCACCCCTGCTCTAGGCATCAGAACATTTTGCAGTGTAAACTAAAAAAATCCTATGCAAGTTAAAGTAATTTGCATTGTAAAACATTCTGGAAAGTTTTCGAATTCACAATTTTGCACAAAACCCACATCAATGACTACAACTCTCATAACCCCTGATCATTAAACATGCTGTGTGGGGCTGATTTGAGTTGGAGTCCAAAACATCTGAAGGGCACCAGTTGCCTACCCCTGGGGTAAGACATCTTGCTTCATATTGGGATGCAAGAAGTGCTTATCAGCTACTTCTAACCTGAATAAAAACAGGAGAAAATGTGGCTTCATATCATCCAAATCCTACAGCACCAAAACCCTGAAGTATGATAATAAGAAACAAACTAGACCTATGTAAAGCTAGATATTTTTGAATATGTACATCTGAAGTGCACAAGAATAATTCAATAATCTACTATCCAATTAGTAAGGTACGTGGCACAATATGACCCCAAATTCCCAGTGTTTAATTCTATGGATTTAGATTTTTGGCAGATTACAAAAAGAACATCAACTTCTTTTCATGAAAAAACTAGAAATAACTAGGACCATAGGCTTGAATGCAGAAACATGTTTATGGAAGTTTTTTTGATTTAGTGGAACTTTTCTGCTGGCAGAACAAGGGAGAAGGCAATCTTCACCAATTTCCTGCCTCCCTCTGTAGTCCTTCTGCCCCCTGAAAATCTGTGCTAGAAGGTTGGAGAGCCTTCAGACAACATGGGAGGTGGTGTTGGTGGCTGCAGAGAGAGTGCATTTCCCCTCTTCCTGGAGAATCTTGAGTGACTCTACTCAAGGAGTGTTCTGGCTGGTGCGGAAAAAGCTGCTTCCAGACCATTATATTTATTAAAAGGTCTATTGTCGGCTACAAATATTTTATAATTATTCTAGGCTATGTTTTACAGAATTATATTCCCACAGCTGGTTAAAGTTTCTGACTTACAAGATCAAATAATTCTTTTAACATTTGGCTTTTTCTTAAGCACTGTATTTTATGTACTGTGGCAAGACAGCCAATTTTTGAACAATGAAGGCTCATACGTTTATGAGTTCAAGATCCATTCTTCTATTAAATTATACTGGATAAAAATTCCAAAACTCAGCTAAACCACTGTGCTTGTATTTGGAATTTACAATAAAATGTTTTGGTTTCTGGATTTGCTGAGCTGGGAAGCTGCAACGTTAAGGTTTCATTTTTTGTTTCAGTAAGCTCTGATATGGTAGTATCCTTCACTTTCATAATTAAAATCCTAGCTCTGTGGAAGAATTCAATGCCAGTGTTGCCAGTCTAAAATCTGGGAAGACTGAACTGAGAAGCCCAGTTTAACGTGGCTTCAACAGATCATAAGTATCTAAGTGCCTGAACTCAGAGGCTTCAAAGATTCCTATGTGCCTTGGCCACTCTTCCTACTCAGGCTGAAGCCGGCAGGGTGGGAAGAGTGGCCAAGGCAATCTTTGCCTCCCCATCCTTTGTTCTACACTATTTTCGCTAGACAGGCTTTTCAATCCATCTAGCAAAGGCACTTTGGAGGAGAGAAAGAAACTGGAGGAAACTCAGGATAAACCTTATCCTGCCCTCTCTAGTCTCCTCCCCTCCCTGCCCACCGGAACACCCCCTTCCCCAGTTCCGAAACTGATGTTCCAACCTCAGAGAGGCAACCAACACGGTTCTCTCCATGCTGGCTATGAGGGATCAGGGTTGGATTTCCAATTCCTCCTTCGTAGGTCAGAACACTGTCGAAAGGGGTTTTCCGAGCCATCCTATGGTTCCTGGAATGCTTGCCCAGGGATCACAGCATTGCTCTCTGAGTAGCTCAAGTAGAGCTTCTGTCCTCAGTACATGCTCAATTGGAACGTATTCATCCAGTAAGCTATTAAAAAGCTGTGATGCAAATTAGAAAGAGCAACCTTTCAAGAGCATCAGCCCTTCTTATAATCTGAGCTGAAAGAAGGTAAGCAAATGACTTCCATATTTACCACAATACTTAGCACTTTGCCAAGAAATATTTATAGCAATTTTTCATTTTGCTGCACATATGGCAGAAAATTACTACAGTATGAAGGTCAGAAATAGAATGCCTAAATTTGACAATAAATCACACAGTCCAAACAATAAGCAAGGTTTGATCCAAGATTGCATACCCATTAAAGCCAGTGACTATTTTCAGAATGCGTTCTTTCATCTCCTCAAAGGGAATATACTCCACATTGGGGTTAGGAGGGCCTCTTGGCTCAGGAGCTGAAGTTCTGAAGTCATCCATCACTTTCTCCAATTTGAAAATAAAATAGCCTTTGAACTGCGACCACTGAATCCTGAAAAGAAATACACACAGTTTGCTTAACAGCATATGAAAAACCACATGCTAACCATATTTATATTAAAGCAATAAAGCATGCACAGCAGAGTTAGTTTTAAAACTACCTGCAGGCAAGCAAGACAAAACAGTTATCAAATACAAAGTACTTTGTGTTATGCTGCAAAACCAAAATACATGACTTAAATCATTAACAAAACAGGTAAGATATGTCATAAAGCCCCCAAATTAGAACTCTTAGGCCAAGATACAAATCTGAGAGTACGTTAAATAAAAACCATTGTAACAAATGAACTAAGTGTGTCAATGGCAGATGAAAAGTAGGATCAAATAAGACTATTGAGAGCAAAGATGCCTCAAAAGTGAGCAGCAAAAATCCCAGTCCTCCCATAAATTTAGTGTATAGAAAGAAGGGGACACAAAACAAAAGGCACTTTCTGCTCACTAATAAAAGTCTGGCCCACCATTAATTTCTTCCCAGTTGAGCTTTGTTTAGTTCAACTCCCACTGGGTGTTATTCAAGTTGGAATGAACAAAGTCAACTGACCCACCAATGTGGATCTTCATATAGGCATTACCAAGGTAGACCAGGGAAGCAGCTCCTATGCTACTGCAGTGATGTAGGAATTTGTCTAATGGACTGGGACTGGGAGCTACTTGATATGTGGAGGAGCACTGTCCTTACAGTCAGTGGAAAGAAGAGTGCAAGATGGGATTAATGTTTCACATTGTCAAAATCAAGTTTAAATTCACATAAAGGATATACATATATTTAAAAAGCAGCAGCATTCAGCATCTAGGGATAGAGTCCTGCAAGTCCTTGACTATTCTTCCTCCTCTTATTCTCCATTATGTTCTTCCTCTTGCTCCTCAATATCACAGCCACAACAACTATCCAGCCTCCCTTGATCAACAGGTTGTAGATCAAGGAAGAAAATCAAGTCACAGAAAATCTAGACCCCTGTGCTTGAAAATAGACCAAATTATATTTCTTTTGACTTTCAAGTCTACATACTATAGTGTTCTATGCAGACATATTACAGCATATACAGAAAAAAAACAAGAAAAATCAGAAGTACCCAGAAATAAGAGCTTTTTATTCAGTCCTGTGTATGTAGGGTTAGCTTCTAAAGTAGGCTTATCAACTCACAGCCTAGGGATTCATTTCAGCCTCAGAGGCTTTCCGTTCATCTCCCACCATAGCTCTTGCCTCAATTCTAATTATTTCAGCCATTTTCTCATGAGCAGGCAAATCCACAGACAGAAGGCGTTAAACATGGTTGCTGTGAAGTGAGCTGCAACCAAAACACTCTCAGAATTCTCCTTGTACGTCAACTGCTCATTTACTGTGTCCCATTCAAGTGTGTGAGTGAGTGTATGACCTGGAGGCTGGCAAACTATGGCTACCTGCAAAGGCTTCTGGGTGAATGGCTGCTTCTGCTTCTAAGCTAGCAAACTGTTATTGCCTTCTGTACCAGTCAGCAACATTCCTTTGCATTATGGGAAAGATGGGTCAAAAGCACAGTTACAGTGATCTCATGAGAACAGCAAGTCTTATCTATGTAACCTGGTACTGTATCTGGAGGCTTTAACGAGCTGACATTCCAGTCTCTCCATCCAATTAGTAAGTGCACCTGGGTGAAGGGGATGCTTATGTGTGTCAAAGAAATGCAAACTAGTGCCTTGTTTATCACAACAAACTAGACTTATGCTATAGATTCTTATGATGAGAAAAGCTGCTTTGTTATTAACAACATGCAATTAATCACTTAAGCTTAACTTGGCAGCAATGCCAAGTTCAGTTTTGCTATAATTGTTCTTGTGCCCAGGAGTGAGGGTCCAGATTTTGCCGAAGGGCCTTTTGTGCAAGAAGCTTTCGCAGTCTGGTCCACTTTTATTGGACTATACCAATAAATTTAGTCTCCTTGTAAGCAAACCTGTGAGCCTGGCTACTTTTGTCTCCTTGGCAACCCTGGAAAAACCTGAAAGCCCACGGCCAGGACAATACAGTGAGCAACTGCAATGCAGAATAGGACGATGGGTCTGACAAAGCTCCTGTTGGCATTCACAGTATGACCAAGACCGTAAACAAGAGTATGTGTAAAACGCTTTATAACTATTAATGCACAAACCAAATATGATGCAGTTTGGATTTTGCACCCACACACACACACTTTCATGCATTATGTATCCAATGGCAAATACTAGCTGTATGTTCTTCAAAAATCACTTGGCAACTATCAAAAGCTTAAAATGCTATCATTTCAAAAACAAAAATAAAAAACAAAGCTGTGCCAAAGCAGGAACTGTACATTTCTACAGTACCCTAAAAACAGTCTTTCGGGGATTTTGCACAGTTCATTTTGAGCTGTGATTAAGAGTCCAAGACTTTGATGAAAAGCTGAGAGTTGTTTTTAACTTCCATGTGATTTTCTTAGTTGTTTGATGAAATCTTCTCCCACATCAAATATAAGAATGCAAAATTAGAAACTCACAAAGTCTGTCTCCTTTCTCATGTTAGCAAAGGTTTTTTAAGGTATTAAAAAGGGAGCTTATTGAAGATTATTAGAACCCCAGTTTAATATGTAAAATACAAACCCTTAAATATGTTAAAGTATAAAGCAAAGAGTAAAAAAAGGTAACAAAATTGGGAACTGCGGGAGTTGATAATAATAATAATAATAATAATAATAATAATAATAATAATAATGTATTTATTTCTTACCCCCCTCTCCCTCTGGATCGAGGAGGGGAACAACATTAAATATAATACATAAAACTGGTTAAAAGAGCATATACAATACTGTATTTCTTCGATTCTAAGACGCCATTGATTGTAAGACGCACACTAATTTCAGTACCACCAACAGAAAAAAAGCTTTGATTCTAAGAAATAATAAACACATTCACGATTCTAAGACGCACCCCAATTTTAGAGATGTTTATATGGGGAAAAAGTGTGTCTTAGAATCGAAGAAATATGGTATTAAAATAACAATCACAACATCTTAAAATTCTTAGGTTTAAACTTCATCTGGGTAAGCCTGCCGGAAGTGACTAGTCTTTATGGCTGTCTTAAACTCAGAGAGAGTATTAAGCCAACAAATCTCCTCCGGCAGGCCATTCCACAGTCTGGGGGCAGCAGAAGAAAAGGTCCCTCGGGGTAACAGTTGCCAGCCTAATTGTGGCTGACTGGAGTAGACCCTTCCCAGAGGACTTGAGTGTACGGGAGAAGGCGATCCCACAAGTAACCTGAAAAATAAGCACTGATTTGGCAATGGCTAAGTTCCAACACTGACCTCCCTGCAATCGGAGGACAAGTAAAAGTATTGTCAGAGCATTTATCTAGTAAGAGCCAATTAGGAGGGCCAGCCATTTTAAAAGCACAAAAACAGGCAGCTTATCTTAATTCATTCTTTCATCTTGCAAGAAAAGTGCTCTCCAGCAGAGATGCTGCAGGAAACAATTACAAGAAAGAGGTCTTTTTTCTAAGTATTTTTAAGAGTTGAAGGTTCATAGTCTCCTCATTGATACCTATTTGGGTTAAGAGCTTGGTCTAGCGGCCTTAGGTTTACTTTAATGCTGATAAGCACTTTTGTGCAAACTGGCAATTCGACATGTATGGCCTTGCAAAACAGCCATTGTATTTATCTTGCATATAATTGATTCACACACAAAAATGTGACATTTAATTTCTAAAGCTTGAGTCAGAACCTTTATCAAGAATTAATGAAACGAACAATCAAAAGTTATTTTTAACTTCTCTCAGAAATTATTTTTATTGCTGTATCTATTCTAGTGAAAATCTGGAAATCAATGGAACACTGAGGCACACTTGTCCAGGGCCATTTATGTTATGCCAGAGGTTAGACCCACCTTGGATGAAAGCTGATAAACTAACCCAAGCAATCTATTCAGCAGAATTATACTGAATAGACCTCAAAGGGTACCGAACAACCTTTAAAAATTCCTAACTTTGGCATCCTGAGCAAACATATTAAAAACTACCAAAAAGGGAAAGAAAACCAACCCACAGCTTAAAAGCAATCCAAAGAACTGTGAGCAGAAGGAGAGAATACATCAGCAGTGTTCCATGAATTCTCGCACAAGCACTAGTGAAAGCCTTTTCACAGGGCAGCACAACTATTTCAGGAGTTGCATTACAATATGAGGAATAATGAATAAGAAACATATAGACTATATTATATAAATTTTAGTGGCCACAAGTCCTGAGAGTGAGCTTGGGTCAAGTCTTACCAAGAGTTTGCACATATGGAATTCCTCTGGATTGGGGGGCTCATTTTAGTGCAATGCTCTTCGGTTAAGTTGGGCTCAGTCCTTCCAAGAACAGAAGATGTTTTGTGCTTGAAAAATGAGCAGACCTTTGGATCCAAACCACTGACACTATCTTCTTTTTCTTAAACTAAACCCTCTGTGTACAACTACTTCAGTTACAAATGGTGTGAGGTAGGAATGCTCACATTCAGTATGGAAGGAGTCTTTAGCCTCTAAAACAGACAGCCAATCTTTGAAGAGGTGACATAACAAATATTTAGAAACCAGCGCATAGCAAGCTTAGAGTATCTGACTGGGGAAAATGAACTGAGAAAGGTTAAATCAAAATAGCATGCATCCACTGAATTTAGTAATGCAAACTCAAAACTAAACAGAATAACTAATGTCAGGATTTAAACTATACTTGAGCCAGGATACTCAACTTGGCAAGCAAAGATTGCAGCAGTTTTCCTTCTGTATACAAAAGTTTAGATTTTTGTACAGACTGACCAACCGACTGAAACTTATAATTCTGTATTGTGCTCTTATAGTTTAATGCTTGAAAAAGCATTTCTAGTATCAGTACTTGCAGTGGAGAAAAATGATCAGCAAGACATTAATATTTATATATTTAGGTTAGGAACATAAGAAGAGCCCTGCTGGGTTATCCAATCAATGCGAGGGTAGTTGAAGTCACACATTACTACAATATGTCCCACTGATTCCAACCCAGACAACACGCATCATCTGTAATTTGCCAAGTCACTTTGAAGTTTACATGTCTGTCACATGTGCCTGTGTCTTCAATAATCTTATGCCTGGTATCATTTAATTATTTTTGGAAGGTTTTGTCCACTAACGTATCTGCTTCTCTCAACTTCTCCAGGTCAGCAACCTTGGCTTCACAGGAGCAAACTTGTTCCCTGAGAGCCTGGAGTTAATTTTATGAGCACATCTGTCCAGCAAACTGGTACGCTTATGTGTGACACTCAGTGCAATACACTGGATAGCCCCCAAAGCACTGCTTCATAGTTCTTCAATGGACTTGTTTACCAGTCATTTATTATCATTAATGGAGAAAGGCAGACTGCCCAGGCCTCCTTGTTTAATTTGCCTTTCTGCTTAACTTATTCCTGTGACAGGTTATTATTAGGACCGAGACACTCTATAAGTTGGGGCTCCCCCAGTAGTCATACAGCTATGTTCCTCCCAAGCCTGTCCTATTTTTATAGCCCTGGCCAGTCCCATAACTCTTGTTGAAGCCAATTCATTTCAAAGGGCCTCGTTTAAAAGAATAAGTAAGTGTGGGTCAACTACTGGGCTACACTAGACTTCAGTGAGTGAAAATCTAGGTCAGTGGAGCTCTCCTGGGAGTGGGGATTTTTATTAGAAGAATAGACAAAGTATAGCTCCATTTCTTTCCCAAGTTTCTGCAGAACAAAAAAGTACTATATTTCCAATGAGACTGAAAAGAACTCATACAAGTTAACATTGCTATATCTTAATTATTCAGAGTGTGGTTGTTTTTAGGGTAAATAATGATTCAAAATATGTACAGTTATAAATGACATATCTAATGAAACAGTGAAGGTTTTTATTTTTTTAAAAAAAGTGGCCTAATGACAAATATGATCACATAAGCAAGACAAAAGAGGGTGGTGCACAATGGAATGAGTTAACAGGCAATAATCCAGAGCCAAGAATATAACCATAGGAGAGAAAAACAAAATTTTACAGTGATCCAACTTTGGGTTGGATCCAGACTTAGTCATGCTTGGACTAGGTGCACTGAAATTAATGGGACTTAAGTTAATCATGACCATCATTGACTTAATAGGTCGACTCTAAGCATGACTAAGTCTGAATGCAACCCTTGACAGTTTAAAGCAGGGGTGGGGAACCTGAAGCCCTCCAAATATTGGACTACCATCACCCCTGACAACTGGCCAGGCTGGCTGGGGTTCATGGAACTTAGATCCCAACAACATCTACAAGGCCACTGGTTCCCATCTCTGATCTAAAGAGGTGTTTCAGGAAGATTCATTCTAGGGAATGTTCCTCTCAGAAAAATGCTGAGGAATTGCAAGAAATAAGAGAGAAAGGGTGATACAGCATTTACAGAGGCATATGAGATTGTAAGTGAAACATTTAGTCAGGGTTAAAATTAGCCGCTTATCTAGTCCCTTGGAGGCAATTTTAATGTATCACACACAGCCAGACTAATGGGGAGAGAGGCACATAAACACCTGAAGGGTGCACACCATGGTGGAAAAAAATCAAGTTTTGTCTCACATGTAGAGCTCAGAACTCTAAACTGGAAAGGAGACTGATTTGAGGCAGTGTATGACAATATTGACATATATTGACAATTGCACTGTGTGACTTCCTTATTGCCTTGAGAGTTACTGGCTCTTTACTGTTATGAGACTGAGCAAACCCTGGTTCAACCTTTGCTTCCCTGTGTAAAATACGGTCACTAATATGGTAGTTACACAACAGGCTCTCTCCCACTCCAACCCATTCTTCTTTTCCATGCCCTTTCACTTCCTGAAAACAAGCCTGGCAGGTAGGACAAGGGCAGTGTTGAGGCAAGTAAATGCATGATTTTCTTAATTCTTATCCCAATATTAGCATATGAAAAGTGAAGGGATCTTCCGTCCTATATAAAAGAAATGCTTGGCTATGGCATTTGAGTTGCATAATATACTACCAGTCCTACAAGGAAAGGGGTCCTCTCAACCTGTCACACCCTTGCTCTATCCACATTTGAACTGTATTAAGTTGCTACACCTATGCAACAACCTTAGTGATCTGTTCTGTGATGCTGCACTTGTGCAAGGGCACCGAATACTGCCAACTTTTTAATCTTATCACAGGATTAAGCTGCAAGAAAAAGCACTGCTTTGTTTGTTTTATTTATTTAATATGTTTATAGTATGATTTTTACAACATGTATAAGGAAGGCATCAAAAATAAATAAGCTACCCTCAAAACACACACATTTTACTAGTGTACTGGCACAATTTCCAAAGGAGGAGGGCGTATAAAAACTGATCATTAGAAGAGGGTGAACTTTTAGCCAATGTCACCATCTGCATGATTGTGAGACTGTTTTCCTTGCTCACCACTTTCACCCATAACTTGATTCAGCCTACTGACGTTTTCATTCTTCTTGTTACCATGGCTTCATCACAACAATGCTGCAACAAGCCTCTCAGAGGAATGTACAGAATACAGTAAGTAGCTTATTCAGCAACCAAGGGCTATATTTTAATGCAAGAAAAGCACAGGGGTTTTTTTGTGCCAAATTTGCTTTTCAGAATTATCCCCAAATTTGGCCAGATCATGCATAATACATTACCCTATTCTAGGCAATCACATAGACAATCCAACCATACACTGAGGCAAGTCTTTCTGCTATTTTCCCAACTGGGGGTAGGAGACAGTAGCTTCTGCTACCAAACTATTTGAGGCTTCTCAACTTTTCATTTAATTTTATAGCTAAAGAAAATAATTCATATTTGCTTTTTCTTTCATGGGAGGAAGCACATTTCTTATCCTTACACGTGATTATGAGAATTGGGAAGCTTCCTTTACTTGGTTAGATCTTGCACTTATCTGGAAAATGGTTTTACCAATGCCAACAACAACATTTAAGCTTTGCATCCATAACAGAAAGCTACTATGGACTTTACAGTCTTGGGAAAAAACAAGCAGTTTACATTACATATGTTTAATTACTTAGAAGATTACAGTGGTTCAAACAGAGTTAAGTTTTAGATTGAAACTGTGATTATTCAGCATGGAAGATACAGGCTGCAATCCTCTTTCCAAGAAATAAGTCTCACTGTATTCAGTGGGGCTTACTTTGGAGCAATAATGTCTAGGATTATACTGTCAAAAACGTATTTATACAAGGCATCCAAATAAGGTAAACTATGGCCATAGCTAGACCTAAGGTTTATCCCTGGATCATCCAGGGGTCAAACCTGTTCATCTAGGTGACACACAGGGGATCCAGTGCTCAGGCAGGGGCGAACCCTGGATGATCCCAGGATAAACCTTAGGTCTAGCTGTGGCCTCTGTATAACATGAGAAGTATGGTCCAGTGGATAGAGTAGTGTCTGAACCTGTGTTGAAGTCTACCACTTCTACTACAGAATCACTATGGAAGCTTTCAAAAAATTACACTTAATCTGTCTCAAATCCCCTTTTATATTTTCAATATGAATAGTAGTAGTATGCAACTTCATACTTAACTGCCAATTTTCTACAGATATTTGATTTTTCATTTTTCAAGTTTTTTTTAAGCTTGAATACACATCAAAAGGCATTAAATTCTATCAAGCAAGCATCAATATCACAAAACTCACGAAGCAGCAACCAACCAGTCAAGGTCCAAATGGCCATTCAAACAGAATACTAATTTTAGTTTCTCTGGGCTTGGTCCGAGGCACATGCTGAAGCAATTTTGCTAAACTGAAACTAGTCAATGCCTGGATTAGAACTACATGGGAACCTTATGGAAAGTGCCTTGAGTTCTATGGGGAAAAGGTGAAGACAAATATGGGTGCTGTAATGCACACAAGTTCCTTTACAAGGAACGGCTTTACGTTCATTTCAGTATTACAGACAGCTGTGTGGATGCAAAGCAACATACATGTCATAGAAAAAAGCTATTAAAGAAAGAGAGAGAAAGGTGAAGAGGTACAACAGCTCCAGTAGCAGAGGCAGTAAACCTATGTACACCAGTTGTTGGGGAACATGGCAGGAAGGTGCTGTTGCACTCGTGCCCTGCTTGTGGGTTCCTGCTCAACGGCGGTGTGAACACAGCACTAGATTAGATGCAACCTTGGTTTGATCCAGCATGCCTCTTCTTACATTCTAACTCTATTCCCATGGTACACACGTTTAATTTTTACAAATTCTTGCTCTTTTTACCATTTAACAGATATATAAGTCACCTTAACTTTACAAGCATTTTCAAGAAAACTCTTCAAAATGTTGGTACCGTTTTTGTTCTTGTAGATGTTGAGATAGCTCTCATTTAGGCAGCATTTGAGGGTAGTGGTCATTTTGAATTAAAATACAAAATTTACTTCAGTGCAAGATACTAGACATCCTCTTATTTAATCCAGTTTCTTCAAAAACATTTTTTTAAGATCTCTCATTTCATTCTTTTTAAAATAACCAGTTGTTACCCACGATCAGTTTATGAAGAAAAATCAAATCTAACGGGTTACTTTTAACTATGTCTCTTAATCACTTCATGATTTGTTTACAAGTCTGTATGTTATCGGCATATCATTGTACTTTGGCGTGCACCTGTGTTTATAAAGTTGTACAGAGACCTTTTTGTGTTCATATTTCAATTTGCTCCAATTTACAATTAATTGTGTTTAATTATACTTGACATTTTTTATATTGGTAAAACAACTTTATACTGCCCCCCCCAAAAAAAGTTATGGATGTAAATAAACTCCCGACTTTAAATTATAGTGAAAACAGTTGCTATTAGTGGAATCTGCATGTCAAGAGGTTTCCAATGAAGCGTGTTTCATGAGAATCGGTCAACGGGAAGGCAGTAAAAAAGGAATAACCAACTAACCCCCAACTTTCTCTATGTCATCAGTATCGCACAAAAGTATTGAGTCCCCCAGATAACGACACTGATTAAATATTCCTTTCATTCACTCTGTCTGGGGTTGCAAAATGCTTACTTTCATCATCAGTTATGCCTGAAGTGCTGCTATGGTAAACTGCTCTTTCGACAAACAATGCTGTGTTGTTTCAACAGTGATCGAATCCCTGAGCTCTCTGCTTCTAAACTACATCTGAAGTGTTGACATGGCGGGGCAGGGTGGAAGAAACCATTGTGACAGGAGGCAACCATTGCTAAATAGCACCTTAATTAGCTTACAAATCAGCTGATAAAGAAAAATTGATTAATGAAGTTACTGAGAGTTCACCGGGTGGGGGTGGGGTATTACTTATTTGATTAGAAATAGAAGCTGGCGAGATTGGTCTCTAAATGTAGTTGCCCAAATAAGATGCGTGTTTACATGGTGCATACAGTGCTGTACTAAATCAAAGGCGACTGGAAAGTCTAGTTTCTCATGGAATTAACAAAATGGAGCAAATCAACAGGTATGGCCTAAAAGTTATTTTCCAGGCTGGTTTTATTAATACCAATTACTTTGGAAGAGCAAATATCAGATATGAAGATATATCTATAACCCCCACAATGCCTGACACCATAACTTGTCTAAAAAATCAGCGTTTCTTTGTTTTTTGCCAGGAAGGGTGGTGGGGAAATTTCAATATTAAAAACAACTGCTATTTCTGGAATTTCCAATCCCAGATTAGAGACACAGGACCCAGACATACATGTTCTTATTGTTGGAACAAGAACTAACGTACCTCCACAGGATAGCCTAGCAAGACTATGGGATAGTATTCAAAGTTTGTATCAATAAACTTTGGATTAGTACTATTTTGATTACTACTATTAATTTCTATAGTACTTTTAACATGCTATAGTACTTTTACAATCATTTCTATTATACTCATTCATGATCAGTTACCTTGAATTACTCCAGCTGATTAAAGCCTTCACCCAATGCAAGGATAAGGGCAAACAATGCTATAAATTAACAGAACTAGATTTTCCCTGGGCTCAAGAAAAACTGTATTTATTCCCTTCCTACATATCACACACAGCAAATCAGACCAGACAATAAGAGGTATATGCGCACTTCCCACATCCTTCACACCCCATTCTTCCACTCAGTCAAGTTATATGTCCTCCAAACTCATATAACTTGACAGTTAAGGGGTGAGGAAAGACAGAATGGGGATATAGGAAGAATGCACAGATCTTCCAGTTAGCATAACAGTATCTTGTATGGCCTGCACATGCATAGAATCTATTATCCTTTTCCTTATGGGTGCTGTGCCCATGCAGGGAGAAACAGTACCTATTCACTATTAATACTCTACATTAAGGGAACAGACCTACAGAAAAGCGCTAAATGTATCATCAGTTGCATGCTAGATTCTGACAAATGAGAAAACTCACCTCACAAAGAAAATATACTGCATTATCTTATTTATTTTATTTATTACATTTCTATACTGCCCAACAGCTGACGCTCTCTGGGTGGTTCATAAAATAGGAGTAAAATGTACCTGATACTGACTGATCTGGATATGCAAATATTCAAAGACTCGTCAGTTTGACAATCTTTTAGCATTCAAGAAAGCTATCAAGACTGATCTCTTCTGGCAGGCCTATCCAGTAGAATTTTAGGATACTTTTAGTATGCTTTTAGGATGTTTTTTAAACAGTGTATACTATGTTCTTAATCAGTATTTTATGCTTGCTGTTGTTCCCCGCCTCGATCCAATCGGAGAGGCGGTAAGAAATTTATTATTATTATTATTATTATTGAGAAGTACAAAACAAAAATGGTAGAAATGTAGAGGAGGAAAAAACATTAGTCTATATATTTACAGACTAATAGGTTCATGCATGGATTCAATAAGTACAGATGAATGAAAGAGCATGAGTCAGCATCTAACTAGGTAAATGGTTGCAAAGAAAAGAATGAGAGATCCTCCAATTGCTTGGTGTTTTCCATCGTTACATGCTGCCCAATAATTCACATCTCAGACAAGATGGGCATTTGTAAGACCAACATAGCTGGGGAAGAACTTTACTCACTTACACGTCCAGGCATGCAGTTATATTTTGGGTACCAACAAGAGCTTCAAGTATAGAGATTGTGGAAATTTCTTGAAACTTAATTAACTGCAGTTATACATTTCACAAGGCCAAGTTCCACCAGTGTTCAGCAACCAGCTCTGAAACAGCAATGAAGTTTCTGGTCTGTAATCATTTTTGAAGCATCTATCCAGAGATATAGTGCAGAAAATTTTCCAGCGCTTTATTTTTTTGTAGAGAATTTTCTATTTCATAAGTTTATTAGTAAAAATAAATGCATGTCAATTGCAAATACAATATTTCCAACAGCTTAGAGATTTTATTATATATTTTATTATACATAAGTATTACAAATAAATTAAACAATAATATGGAAGCCTGACTGTTCCAAACTTGCAATTAGTTTTTCTTATATGAAACCCTAGTATAAATATGTTTTTGAAATACATTTATATCTCAGAGTGAAATGGAACTAATAAATAGTGACAGCAAGACTGAAGGTAGCGTGGAAGAGAGTTGAACTCTCTTGAAAGAGATGAGTGGTTGTCAGTATACCATGCACATTTCTTCAGGTTGCTAAAATTAGTGTATCAACAGTTTTCAGTACCTTTCTTTTTCTTAAATTTTTAAAAACTGTTAGGGAAACACATGTTAGGGAAACACATGCTATTGTCTTTAAATTTTTACAAGTATATAATATAACCTTTAAATATTAATATTATTCAAAGATTATATAATTACATAACATAACCTTTAATTAATATTAATCATGCTTTAATTTTTGTACCTTCAAATATTTCAGGTCAAATACATGTGGTATACTGAGACATTGATGGTGCTATATATAATAATAATAATAATAATAATAATAATAAAAAGTTTAATATGTGGTACTTTTTTTAAAAAAAAAGCTTTGTTGTTTTCATGTTAAATTAGATCTCTCGGGTATAAGAACATTTTACAATGCAAACTAAAAATGTTCCTATGCAAATTAATCAACACAAACCACAAATGACTCTATGAAAATGTACCTAATTCGCATTGAAAAAAATTCCCATTCAAAATTTCCGGGAAAACCTAAATCACTGTACCTATCACTTGAGGGCAATCAATCAATAAGGAAGTCATCCAATGAAAAAAAAAAAGCACAATATACAAGTAACACAACTTCTGCACATTTCCTTGATGCTCATGATAGTGACTTATAAATGCACAGCATTCCCTATACCAGCCTTCCCCAGCCTATACAGATAATGGAAGTTTAAAACCTGCTGTTCAACCATACAGCTGAAACAATTTACATGATGAAAGAAATGTACTCCTGCAGGAAGTATCTGAACAGATCTGAATGTAAAGATGGGTTTACAACCTTATCTCACTTGCCACCATCAACCATCCCACACTTACTGAGTAGTTTTATAAAGCCTGAATATGGTCCAAGAAGCAGAATGGTATTTGGACTTGATCCAAACTTTCAGTTTCTAAAATTTACAATTGAAATCACAAAACCAGAAGTCTTGCATCCAAGTTTGATCATTCTCTTCTGACGAGGAGAAAAACTTGCCTAATAATTGTAGTTAAAATAAAAAATCCAAAGAAATACTCGAACCCAAAGATATGGACCTGGTCCATGCAACACAAAAAACCACCATAGTCTGTCAGCCTTGTTTGTTTCAGCATGGCTTGTTATGATGTCCAAATCCAGCCCTTTTTCTCACGGTGGTTTGAGAACCCATGGCTTGCTGTTGGGTTGGTAAGGGTGGCTAGTTTTCAAAGTGGCTTGTAGAGACTTGCAAACCTGGCACAATGGCTTTTCAGAAAGGGATACCCAGCCACTTGGCAAGAGAGGAGAAAAACTTGGATGAGGTGTCGCGAACACCTTTGGGATATGTACTGGGAGCAGGTGGAAAGACGAAGGGGGAAACAAATCATGACAAGCTGGAAAGTGCCTGATCATCTGTCGGCAGCAACATGGCTTAGCAAGCAATTAACTAACCCACCATGGCTTGTTTTCAACATGTTGAGGTGTGCAAAGTGGGTCTTCTCTGTTAAAAATTCAATCTGGAGCTCCGTAGAGGTGATTATCTGCCTTGATTTCTGAGCGGCTCCCCTCTCTCTGCCTCGTCGAATTACCCATGGAAGAACCCATTCAGCATTTGGGTAACTGGTATTTACAGAAATGCTTACAGCTCCCTCATTTGTAAAGATAAAGAGATAAAACTTGATTCAGAGCCACAGCCTCCACTGGATTCTAACACACTATCAGTAAAGCAGCCAAGACATACATGTGGCATCTCTGAATTAGCATACCTCTGTCAGGTCACTCACAGTGGCTTGTTTCATTTCATATACCTCAAGGAACACATTCATACTCACTAATTTTCTGAAGAAAGAAGAAAGACCTTGGTACAGAACACATTCGTGACCCACTGGCTACAACATCCAATTGGAGTAATTAGATTATTTTGTTCTACCTGAGAGGATGTAAGAGTTGACTGTTCAGTGAGGAGGGGCTGATCGCAGGCCACTTTGATTAATGGGAAAAGGAAGTCTGATGAGGTAAAAAGGGGGGGTGGCATGGCATGAAAACAAACTAAAAACAGCTATAAATATTTTAGGCAGCTTAATAAAAGATTGGACAATATTTATTTATCACATAAATCCTGTAGCAACACCTACAAAGAAAAAAAAGACACATTTCTTCTTGTTATTGTCTATATTTACATAGACGAACACAAAGGCTGCTATTCAATCAATCTTTATTTGCTTAAAACCAAGGATGATTGCGAAATAGGAGAGAAGAATGGAGGGAAACCCAAAACAAATCCACAATAATCAAACAATCTCCACCATTATACACAATTTCATCTAATTTTAAAAGCAGTTATTGCAAATAATGAAACTTGGTATGCAACGTATTTGTTCTGATCAACCAAAATTATACAAAGGTTCTCAAAATTTGACATCTCAGGACAAGAAAAAAACAGGATAAAAATCTCTCTCTAGGTGCCCGATACAATGGGCTGCATAATAAATAATGACAAATATCCTCTACCTCCCGCTGCCTACAGATACAAAGTGATTGGTCCCATGGAACTTTAAGGAACCTTCCATCCAAGCAAGCAATAGGCCTAGTTTAAAGCACAGCTTGCAGCTATTCATTAAAAATGAACACTCACCCTACTTTGTCTTAAAATTTGATTTGGCTATTGACAGTTCCATGCTGTGACGCCTTTTTCACGCATCCAAACTCATCCTGATCTGTCCAATTTGACATATATCTGTTTAGTACAAAGCCAGGATGGGGAAATTGCAGGCCTGCAGATGTTGCTGGACTGCAACTCCTATCATCCCTCACCAGTGGCTGTGCTGGCTAGGGCTAATGGGAGTTGTAGTCCAACAACATTTAGAGAGCTACTAGTTCCCCACCCCCAGAATTTGGGGAACAACAGTGGTGTGCAAAAGCAGTCTACTAGGGATGTGCAAAATGGGTCTTCTCCACCTCAAAATTCGATCCAGAGCTCTGTTGAGGCGATTCTCTGCCCCAAGAGAACCGCCCAGGGAGCTTCGGCTATTGGGTGGTATAAAAATGCAATGAAGAATAATAATAATACTCCACCTCGTCAGATTACCCATCAGGGAACCACCCATTTTCCATTTCCACGTCAATGGAAGTTAATCAAATGTTTACAGCTCCCCCATTTTTAAAGATTAACAGATAAAACTTGGCACACTGACAGCTCTTAAGGAGGGCTTTAGCCACGCCAAATTTGAATCAGATTCATTCATGCTTGATTTTTAAGAATTTTTTAAATGGAAATTTAAAAAATGCTTACATCTGTGTAATTTTTAAAGAGATGAAAAATTGGCATGGTGATAGCTCTTAAGGAGGACTTTAGGCGTGCCAAATTTGTAGCAGATTCATTTGTGCCTTGAATTTTTAGAATTTTAAAACTTCCCCCCTCAAACCATTATCCTCATTAAACAAAAAGACACACACAGAGAGAAACATTAATCCACCACTGCCCATTTACGGAGGGAGCTTTTATCCTTTACTTTGCAGATGCAGAGCTCCACTGCTGGTGGTTGAAGCCTTCTCCAACCTTAACGGTACCTTCTAACATACTTGTCAGAGTATCTTCAGAGTCTCCCTCACAACAGGGTGCATTGTACAAGTCTAACTGCCCCAGTAGCTTCAAGGAAGCACTAAATTTGTGAAATCTTTGTGCAAGATAATTACTGTATTTATGAACAAGCCTGGTCTCAAGTGTTGTTATGCTTCAACGAAATTTCTAGAATAACGTTTCCTAACGATTTAACCCTTGGAAACCCATAAACAGACTCTGTTTTTAAGGCAGGCAATAGTCCTATACTGTATGATTACTTAGAGATTCAATACCTTAAACTAATTTGCAATATACAACGTATGCTGTTCAAACTAAGAACTGGAAATTGTATGTCCTGATGCTATGAGCTCCTGAACAGACACCTAACTCCCAGTAACGTGGCAATCCTTTGCCAAGCTGTACCACTTCAGACTATATTAATATGACTTAAAGCTCTTCCATACAAAAATTCCCTTCACATAGAAAACTAGATGTCAGGGAGAAGGTTTGTAGCCTAGCCTTTTCTCTGACTCCTACTCCTCTATGTTCATAGAGGTATTTTGTTTTGGTATGGAGAGGCATTTATTCCATACAAGTCCCCATCAGCCCCATAAACAGTTTTTCACCTCAATTAGCATAAGACCATAGAAAACCAGATCATAAATAAAAATAGTGATAGCCCTAATACAAGGGTACAAAACTAACACAGGAGTCTTCCTTCTGTCCCCACCCAGCCCCCTTCCATAGCTGTACACACAAGGTCAATCGTAAGGACAAGGAATACAAAATTATGAGCTACTATGATTCAACATAATCATAAAAGATCAGAAAACTCACACCATGACCTGATTCGCATGTAACGACAGTCCATGGTTGCCACACACTGCCCCCAGCCTCATCAGTTCCTGGCCTCTTTGCTAGAATGTCTGAGGGAGAAACAACCCAGAGTTTTAATGCATGGTTTGTCATTGGGTTAAAACTCTGGGTTGGTTCTCCCTCAACAATCCAGAGTGCCGGGTTCATACATCACACCAAACAACCCAGGAACTGTTGTTTACTAAACCAGATGCAAAGCAGAAGCAGCAAGCAGGCGGGACACAAGCATTCTCATTCATGTATAGCTTCAACCAATTATCTGTAAGGACTGTAAGTGACTCAGCTACACTTGCCATGACAGGATAGAGCAGTACTATGCTACTAGAGCTATAGCATATTTACAAAGTCCAGCTATCCAACATGTACACTTTTTACAAAGAAATCATGCCTTAAACCTAAGCAAACTTTCATTATACTTTCAGGTAAATTTTCTCTCATTTTTCAGAACTATTCATCAAGAGAGCTCATGCTACTTCTAGAAAATGGTTTTAAAATCTATGTACCTAGAAAATGCTAAAGAAAAGGGGGCTAAATATGAGACACAAATCTAACTATTAACAATAGTTCAGCTGAGCAACAAAGTAAATGTATGATCCATTGATGACCTACATCTTTTAAACTGATGACCTACATCTTTTTGTGAACTGCCCAGAGAGATTTGGCTATTGGACAGTATAAAAATGTAATAAATAAACTGTGGAGTCCGTTTCAGAGTTAAAATGTATACTATGCTGCAAATTTCTCAAAACTGAACTTTCAAATTCTGTTTATTCCCCTTTCAGTAAATTCCTAGGCGTTGTTTCAAAATAACATATTTAACATTTCATTTGGAGAAACATTAAATCAATTTACATAAACCCTACAGGTATTTTTAAAATGTTTTAATCGTGTGTTTCTTATTATAGCTTTTAAACTAAAATAATACTAAAAAAGTTCTTGTAAATAATTCTGAAAATATGTTCTTAATATTTTATCCTGAAATATAATGAACTCTTCAGATACCAAAAAATGTAAGATACTATGGGCAGTATCCAATGCCACTCAAGTGCCAGCAGGACCCACAATCAGTGCAACAGAAAGCTAGCACTTCTTAAAACAACTGGAACGGAGCCAAAACTCATTTCTGGAACAGGTCAACAAAGCTCACACTGACTTGTCCCACTTCAAAAATGAACCGTTTGGCTCAGTTCCGGGGTTGCTCTAGAAAGCGCTAACTTTCTGTTGCGCACCAGTGGTGGGCCCCACTGGCAAAACATAATTAGTGGAAGCACACAAACAGTGTTGGTTACTGCCCTATGTATGTACTTTCCAAAGCCAAAAACTTTGAGGATCAATACTGGTAGTAAAGCAAAACAATAACAGAGCAAAAATATTTTTGTTAACATTTAAGGACAGATGTGATCCAAGCTACAATAAAATATGGCCTGTACACACATCACAATAACCCTGAATTAAAAAAAAAAGTCTGGGTGATTGTAAGTGAAGCAATGTGCTGGTGCAAGTGGGAGTGGTTAAATAACCCATGGACACTCTATCCCTGGGTTGTTTATCATGACATGTGAACCAGGGACTCTAGTCTCTCTCTCTCTCCCCCAACAAGCCAGAGTTCATAGCAAACAACCCTGGGTTGTTTAGTCACTCCTGCTGCACACTGCCACATTCACAATACCTCAGATATTATTATTTTTTAAAAAAAAAATCAGGTTATTGCAACATGTGAACTGGGCCAAAATAAAAAACTGAATCTGCAAAACAGAAATACAGAAGCTATTACAACAATTGTTACATTTTATCATAGTAGCATAAATAATTGATCCTGGGTCTTATATTTTCAAGCTGTACCATGCAAGGATGACAAAAATAAAAAGTTTAAAATAAGTTTATACTGATGCAACAAAAAAACCAGCTATTAAGTGCAGAATTATTCTGTGTAATTTAGGTTTTGCATATACTAGGAAAAGTCAAGCGCTACATTTTTTTCTTATTTTGCTAAACTTCAGTTTTTCCCCCAACCCAGAGTCACATAGTATAAGAAAGTTGACTATTGTAAGCTCTGAAGTAAGCTCTGAAAGATCAATATCCACTTGAAATAAGCATTCCTTGCTGAAGCATGCATACCACTATGACAGACTGGAAGCAAGAAAATGAGCACTCACTAACAGTACACACTGGAGATCTTTTCCCTTCCTGCTAGGCAGTGAGCCAATAAAAAAGTCAGAGTAGCACTAGAGATTATCCCAGAGAAATGAAATAGTCAAGTAAAACCCAGATATACAAACAAGTGTGTTCAATAACTGCACTGCACTCTCTCCCTTGACTGCTCCAACCTATAGGGAAAAGCTGTAGCTCAGTGTTAAAGGGCATATTTTGGATGTAAAAGGCCCAAGTTCAGTCCTTGGCATCTCTAGGCATGCCTGGGAAAGACTTCTGTTAAAACCCTGGAAAACCACTGCCTGTCGTTGTAGTAGTTTTTTCAACATTTAATGTCATTCTTAGCATTAATTCCCTATCTGTAAATTGGGTCTGAAAATGGCCAATAAAAGTTTGCTTTCCATGCGTGGCTCTACTTCTGGATCAAGAAGCACATGCACAAAAAAGGGTCTTGTGCGAGCAGTTCCCATTGCTGATTATTAAGAGTGGCACTGTATCAGACTTTGGACTTGATATGTGCATATTTATGTAATGCTAACGAACTCGTTTTGCCATTATGCAGAATTACCGTTGCCTGGCTCAATACTAGCTAGTAGATCAAAAACAAATGAAAAGCAAAAAAGTTCATGTATACCTTTGTGCAAGAAACCTCACATAAATCCACCTTTTCACACATGTAGTAGCAAAATGTAGCAATAGCCTGACTCAATGTTTGTAGCTTGACTTAACTCACAACTCTGAAAACTGATTGCAAAATACACAGTAGATTTCCAGTTTTTGCCTATGAAATCAGGGACCAGAAGTGTATAAAGCCCAAAGAGGAAGAATCACGTTTACTGTATTCACTAGGATCAATTAAAGCTGATAAGCAACTCTAGGAAGGATCACAGGCAGTTAGAAATATACTTCTCAAACTCTGATAAGTAAGTGCAGCAATTTTTAATTCTGTAAGAAAGTTACCTCAACAGAAGAACTTGAGAAACACTTACACTGCAGGGTTCTAAATTTGGAATTATAAAGAAATGTAACTAATGAAGTATTCCAATGTTTGAAAAGCATTTAGTTGCTAACTTTCTTTCTGACTTTTCTGGGAACATAGAAAGAAGCTATCAGTCAATTAAAATCACTCACATTGTCTCTCCAGTCTTGGCAACATGACAAAGAAACTGATCCAGTATCGGACACACTTCCTTCTTCCCCCTCTTTTCAAAATCTGTGAAAAGAACAGAAGAAATGGGGGTGGGGGGGAGTTATTTAAAGGATACTTTGTTTGTTAAACACCATCTCACCCTCCTGCTACCCCATATACTAAATATAAACACACATACACCAGAACAAGGCCTTAGAAGCCTCTGAAGGATATCAAATACATATTAATAGCTCGGAAATTGATTTTCCCCTTGTCTTTCAAAGCTAGTTTCTAATACTAGGCCACCTGCCTTAGGTAGGAGAGCAAGGTGAAGCATACGCAATGCAATCCAGTGATTTGTTGGTGTGGGACAGAACATGGAAGGAAAAGGTAACAGGAAATAGAAAAAGGAAGGGGAAGGCAATTACAAGGGAACACAGACATCAAATATGGAAGAAAGTGCAGATAATGTAGGAAAGGGCATTCCAAAGGTCCTTTAAGGAAAGAGTGGAAGAGTCAGATGGAATGGGAGGAACGGGAAACCACTGGTGTGTGGGTCATATTAGGGTCGCTATATTACCACCCTGGCCACAGATACTTTCACGCACTGAGCAGGGCCCTCTGAACAGAACTGCTCAGACTCTGGCGGGACATTGGGGGTGAGGGGGAGGAATGGGTTCCCAACTACCCAGCTTCTCTTCCTTCCCCTCTTCCCTCACCCAGGGAGATTAAAAAAAGTATCTTCCCTTCCCACAGGGGATCTCTGGAGGTTCTTACGTGGCTCCCCCAAGACTGAGGACCAGGCCTTATCTCCTCATTCCCAAGGCCGGTGGCTTGCCCCATTCTCTCCTCTACCCCCTACCCCCGTGACCTAGGGGTAACCCCCTCCCCTCCCCCCCAAAAGCACCCACAGCCTCCACCTTTTAGTGCCTCCTGCAGTCTGTCGACATCCATGATCCGCCGCTACCTCTTCTTCTTCCCCCTTCTCCTCCTGCCCTGCCCCCCGGGCCCTCACAGGAAACAGGCAGCCAGCAGCCGCGCAGCGACGGGGGCTCAGCTTCCACCACACAATCAGAGAGGGAGAGAGGGAGAGAGAGAAACACAGAGTCCCCGGCGGCCGGGCTCAGCAAGCTTCCAACATGGCGCCCAAGCCGTCGCCGTGCGCGCCCCCGACACACTCTCGCAAGCACACCGAAACAAGCCTCTCCTCTTCCCGCCGGCACGGGGGCGCGCTCGCAGAGGTGGGGGTGGGAAAGAAGAGGAGGAGGGCGGGGCCATGGCCGATGACGTCACCGCCCCGCCGGCGAAAGGCTGAGGCGAGAGCGAGAGCCGCAGCGATGGAGAAGCAGCCCGCGTCAGGATTGGGCGAAAGGCGCTTTCTTTTGGCTCGCGACAGCCGGGCTGGCTGCCCGCCCGCAACGCCCACTTACGGTCACGTCACGTCACATTCTGGCTGAGGGCGCCGCGTCTTCTCCTCCTCAGTCTGCGTGTTAAAACTAGTGGGCTTGCCGGTGTGCGCCGGACGCAGACAGCGCTGGGAGTTACGGCGCTTCCATGTTTACACGCGCGCACGCGTACACACATACGAGCATTTCTGTCATTCATCAGGCAGAGTGCTGTGGCTCCCTCGGCGTCTTCACCCCCCTTCGCTGTCTGTCCCTTGACCCGTCATATACGAGCCTTCCTTCCCTCACACGCAAACTGCTCTCTTTGTACTAGTGAGGGTCTCCAGAAGGACGCAGTTGCAACACCCGTCCAGACAACGTCTGTTATTGGGCAGATTAACAATATAATGGAATCAGATTGCATTACAGGGGAACACAGCAGTGTTTCCCTGTGTTAAGGATGAACAGCAATATATATATATACTCCATATAGCGTCCGCAGGCATTAGAGTTTCTGTCCCCGGTTCTTTGTGTGGCGGGAACACTGGTCCAATTAGCAACCAAGCAATGAGTATCGACTTGCAAATGAAAGGGTTGTGGGGAGAATTACACAAAATGTGGCTTCTAGCAGCTGGATGGCGCTAAGGTTATTTTGGTTATTTATTTATTTATTTCATTTTTATACCGCCCAATAGCCGAAGCTCTCTGGGCAGTTCACAAAAATTAAAACCATGAAAAGCATAATAAAACAACCAACAGTCTAAAAACACAATTACAAAATTGTCAGACTATACCTTTGGACACTTATCTCAGTTTTTCATCATCTTGCTTGTGAAGTCTGCTCATTATTTTATGAATGCAGCTGACTGCTAAATAAGTGGAAAGCCATCTATTTTATTTGAATTATTTTAAACTTTTATTTTATTTTTCTGCCTATTTTCTGATAGTGTCCCCCCCACCCCACCCCGGTTGTTGTGGAGAGAAATACCTTTGAACGCGAGAAAAGCTACAGTGTCCGGGGGCTGTCTAAAGGTCTTTTGCCCTGTGGTGGCTGCGAATCGGTGCTGCATTGCCACCAGGGAGCAAATAGATGAAGCTGCGCAGTGAAAAAGTTGGGTACTTTCCTTGACTTTTCTCGCTGGAGCGAGGTCACCAGGAGGGAGTGCAGGCTTTACCGTGGCCATTGGGCTCATGGAACATGACCCCTGCCATCCACCCTGTCTTCCCACGCCCCAGGCAACCTACCATGGACCTCGATTTGCCCCCAGAACTCCCCCAGCATCCACATGAAGCAAGATCACTACCAACAGATAGTGGAAATATGGTGGTGATCTTGGAGGAAAGGAAAAAGTCACAGTAAGTCTGTGATTTTTAAGGGGAGAAGCCCTGTGGTGGCTGCAAATTGGCTGCTGTTCTGTATAACCAACACAGCGCCACTGCACAGCTACCCCATGGTAAATAGGGCATGTAGACAGCACCCCGCTGGCTGACGGAGTTTAGGATTTTGTGGAAACCCTGATGTGCTGGTGGAATTAGAAATATGGCACCATTGATACAACAGGGTCTAACATCTGCTAACCTGCTGCCTGTAGAGCCTCTGAAGTGACTGGTTGCCAGTCCCACACACTTTCAAGATCTCCATCCTGGATGCCGATCAATAAAAGCTTTGCCACACATGCTAGGTCTTTGTTGCTAGGCAATGGTTGATAGGGATCCCTTCCCACTGGGCTCAGGTTAGGACTGCAGTGGGGCAGAAAGTTTGATAGACAAAGGGCAGGCTTCTCAAGGTGCAAAAGTGGGACAGATGTAGCCTCCATGGTGTATGAGACCATCAGCTGTTGGAGGAAGTGAGGAACTAGGATAGAGGGGAAAGCATTAGGAGAAGGATGGATGCAGAGGGGCCTTTACCTAGACTGCCTTCCCCTATATACACCCAGTTGACCTCTGAGATCTTCAGAGGCGAATGTTGCCAGATAATATCAAAAAAGCAGTCCTTCTCAGCAGTGGCTCCCACTCCTTGGAACGCTATCCCACACATGCTTCGAGAGGCATTAACCATGACAAGGTTTGCATGCCTTTTGAAAATCTATCTGTTTACACAGGCTTTCCCTGGCCTGTAATATTGTTTTATTGTTTATTGATTTTGCTGTTATGTTTTTAATTATTTATTATTTTATAACATTTTATATTGTATTACATTTTAGTATATCCCACTTAAAGGTTGTTGTTGTTGTTATATTAAGTGGTATATAAGTATATGTATTTAGGCCTGCTGGGGAAATGGAAAGATATGAGACATGAGAACAGGCATTTTATTTCTTTTGCATTTTGATGGACATGTTCAGGAGCTGTAACTACTAGATCAACTTTTTGCCCAGATTCAGAGAATCTGGAATGTGGAGGATTTAAAGAAATTGATTATTTATTTAAAATATTTTTGAGCCATCCTTCATCCTTGCAGATACCAAGGCATGTACAAGAGTATGGTCACATTCACCATATAATATGCAACAAAAACAAAATAACAATATCATGATAATTAGACCAAAGGGTGGGTGGAGGACAGCAAACCCAATACAGACAAATCATCTCAAACAATGCCGGAGCAAACAACAAGGTTTGAACTGGCACTGGAAAGATTGCAATGTTGGCACCAGCTGCACCTCCATGTGTAGGGTAATTCCTAATTGGGGCACCACAACACATAAAGTACCCAAGGTCCTTAGAGAAGAGCCTCCCCTGATTATCTCAGACATGAGCAAACTGATAACGAAAGAGATATTCTTCAGATATTTGGGCCACAGCCATTCTGGGCTTTAAAGGTAAGCACATTTAGTATCTTGAACTGAGCTTGGAAGCAAATAAGGAGCTCCTTCAAAATTGGTGTAATCTGATCCCACCTGGCTGTACTGGTTACAGTTCTGCCTGTTGCATTCTGCATTGGCTGAAACATGAGTCATCTTCAAGGGCAGCCCCATGTACAAGTCACAACAGCAATCCAATCGGGAGGTTAGCAGAACACGAGGTACGACCATGGGCACACTATCCCTGTCCAGGAATGGTCATAGCTGGGAAACCAGATAAAGCTAGTAAAAGGCATTCCTGGCCACCAAGGCCACCAAGTTCTCAAGTGACAGAGCTGAATCAAAGAGCAACTCCAATCCACACAGCTCTTTCAGAAGGAGTGCAACCTTGTCTAGAACAGGCTACTGTTGCCATGCATCCTCTGTTCACATGCATACTCATATGTATATGCATGTCAAAACATACACAAGACCAAAGGGACCTTTTCCAAAGCTATGGCATGCACACAGGAAATTTATGCACAGCTTAACAACCTGCAAGCTTCCTGTGGGATCACTGGGATGGGGGCAAGGTTAAAGCCTTCCCTTACCACCACCTTAGTGTGAGTGTGGGGTGTGTGTGTGTGTGTGTGTGTGTGTGTGTGTGTGTGTGTGTGTGTGCATGCATGTGCCCACCACCCCACCCCCAACATTTGATAAAGCCTTCAGGCCGAAAAGATTGTGCATTGCTACTATTTTCCAAGGGAAAACTTGAGTGCTGGTGAAAATGGTGGGTGCAGGACAGAGATGGATAGATTTATAGGAGGAAAGGAAAATAGAGCAGAAATAGAAACGCAAGCATTTCACTTTCTGGTTGGTTCACAGATACTCGGGGAAACAAAGGGGCACAGGCTCCTCTTTGGCCTCTCAGCATTTGATTACAACTTCAAACTAAACTTTAAAATTAGGAGCCCTAAAACAGGGCTTTTCCTTCAATCTTGACTACACCAAAGAAAATAACAAGCCTGGAGAGAGGCAGGGAGACTTTGGGAATGGAGACAAGGGAGGGGCCTAACTAAAATGTAACTCCAAAGATTTTACAAAGTGCATAAAATGGTTGCAATCGGCTCAAGACATTTAGTAGCAGCTTCCACAATGCTCTAAATTCTCTGCTTGACCACCACCATTGGACTCAAAATCAGCAAACCATGCTGAGTTAGCAAGTGCCCTGTGAGGCTCTGAACCTTCCTACTGGAAAGCATAGGGTCATGCATGTCCACTGCACATGCTCAGTAACCTGGGCCAGATCTACACTTTTGACAAATTATTACGATCCCATCATTGTAACTCTGGGGCATGGCTAGACGGGGGGGCGGGGGGGGAAGTTGAGGGGCATGATCTCAGGATTTTATGATCATGAGATCATTCCCCTCATCTACATGCAGCGCGTGACATCCCAGGAAGAAGACGATGTCGCGCCCGCCATTTTTAATTTTTTTTAAAGGAAAATGAGTGCATGAGGGCTCGAACATAATTGTAAGTTGTTGGTTTTTTTTAAAAAAAACCTTGTGCTCCCCCCACCACACCCCCGATGGCCACAGAGCTCCTGAGGAGCTCTGAACCCGGTTCCTTGCATTTACTCATGAGGAGCCAGGACAAAACCACGATGGCGGGCCTGTACTCCCTCCCTGTACTCGGGATGCCATGTGCACAGGGACAATCCCAGGACAATCCCCAGGATATTGCCCAGTCTAGACATGCCCTCTATGTCCCTCTTGCACATTAACACACTGACATTTCTTGTGGTATTTTGGAAAATTCGGAATAAAATTCGGTATATGGAATGTGTAATGTGCATATACCAACAGTTATCCATGCACTTCAATACCTCTATAAAGCAGTAGCTCTGGACAGCCAAAAAGACCTCCTCTTAGAACTTAAGTTCCAATCACAGCAGCCCACATGCCATGCTTTCAAGTCAAGTAACTTATTTTGCTGGGGGCAGGGGGCAGGGACATTGTCTTTTGGACTGAAAGGCAACCTAGGCAGGGAGGTGGGGGTGTTTTCCCTCTCCACATATAATATAAAGCAGTAAAAAGACCTGCACCCCTCTGGGAAGGGACTGTATGATAGTGTATTATGTTCTGTACAGTGCCTCAGGGATGCTTCTGGAGCAAAAAAGAAAAAAGAAAAAGGTAGAAATCAAATAAATGTTACCCGGAAAATGTTGGGTTCATTTCATCGGAGGATATGAACAAAGTGTTCTAGTCCTGTGCAAGAGCTACATAGTGGTAGTCTACTGGAGGCTTTTATAGGGTCTGTTTCTTCGGGGGTGGGATAAACAATTTGGGAGCAAGGCAGAAACTTAAGGTAGCAAAAACCCTATGTGCCTGGCCCATCACATTAAGTAAAGTGCATGTTTGCACAATAAGGGCCAATTATGAACACACCAGTTAACTTTCATATTATCTGCTGTCTGTTAGCCCGCTGGCCTGACCAGCATTGCCTGAACTGTGATTAGGTACAGTGTGTGCTGAGCAGCTGTTTTGCTCTTACTAATGAAGCTCCAATTAGGTATTTAATGATCTTTGACCTGTACTGGCCTAGGGCAATTTTGTTCAAAGAAACGTATGTGCTTTCTGCATGTACTTGGATTGGTTTAGGTTCCATTCAAAATGATCCATCCAAGCCCTATGATTTCTTAAGACTGCTTGTAGACATGGAAGCAAGCCATGGTACAGCTAGGTGACTTTAGACCCGGGGCTTAACCACCCTCACCCCCACCCCGCCTTTAGATTACCCTGAGCATGGGCAGCTTTGCATTTTAACTCATTTAAACCATCATGTCTACATGGATAAAATGGAGTTTGCTTCTGTATCTGCTGTTCTCTAGGGGAACCTCTGGGCTGCAGGGCCCTTTGGCTCCAAGGTCCAACCCTAGCTGCACTACTGGGAACAAGCAATCTCCAAGGTATCATATAATGTGGAATGGGGCCTCCACTGCCTCCTAAGTTCATCCACCTCTATGGATTCTACTCTGGGTGATCTATGTCGGTGGGGAAATTACACTTCTAAAAGGTGTAGAGATCACCGCTGGCATTTGTGTGATGGCATTTGTGATCCTTCATGTTTGGAGTAAAATCAGAATAAGCAATGGCTACCTAGATTTTAGAAGAAATGCGTGTGTCCATTAATTGCTTAAGAGACAATTCACATCATGGCCCATCTAGTTTAGTGCTGATGTAGTAGAAAGATCAAAGGAAGGCTCAAGGCTCAAGCTGGTGCTTCCAAGTGGTAATTCCTTATGTGGAGATTGCCCAAAGCATTTTGATCAATGGATTGTCACATGTCTCATTTTGACACATACTTTCTTGAGTTGTGTTAGCATTTATATACACAGGTTTATATACCACTTTCTAGTCAACTAACAAAGTGAACAACAATAGTATAAACATAAAAATATAACAATAAAAATGTAATAATTGGCTTTTCTACATGACGCTAAAATCCTGCACCATTATTGGGGCTTCTGCTTCCAGATTCCTTACAGGATTAAGACCGGCTCCTTTACATGTGTCCCCCCCCCCCCGGGATTTTCATTCTGGGCAAGTTCTATGTTTCATTATACCGCCACTAGATGGTGTTATAGTATAGCTGTGATATAGCAGGAAATTCATTTTCTCCATTGAGAATAAAGCTGCTATAATGGCCAGAAAACACTGGAGAGGCCCTAGAGCTTGGCAACATTGTGCAAAGGACATGCAGAGAACCGTGAGCGACCAATGAAGAGTGTAAAATAAAAGCCTCATGTAGAGAAGCCCATTCACTCGTCGGTAATATACTGGATGGGTCATACTAGAAAAAGGAAAATGCATTATTCTAGTGTGACCCAAGAGCCAGTGTGGTGAAGCGGCTAGAGAGTTGGAGTGGGAGTCGGGAGATCCGGGTTCTAGTCCCAACGCAGCCGTGGAAACCCACTAGGTGACTTTGCGCCAGTCACAGACTCAGCCCAGCCTACCTCACAGGGTTGTTGTTGTGAGGATAAAATGGAGAGGATTATGTACGCTGCCTTGGCTTCCTTGAAGGAAAAAGGCAGGATATAAATGTAGTAGTAATAATAATAATAATAATAATAATAATAATAATAATAATAATAATAATAATATGCATTAAGTAAACTTCACACAATCGATTAGTACTTTGAAGCCCCAGCTTGAAGCTTTCTCTCTTCTGCCACCCTTTCATTTTTGAGTCCTACTCTTCACCTTCCCCATCACTTCTCTCTTATAAGAATGAAGTAAATGGGGAAACACCCATGAATCGTCCTTTAAGTGTTAATGTACCTCAGAATATCTCTGAATACATTTAGAGATAACTCCTTGAGAAGATGGCCTCTCTTTCTTGAACCACCCTAAGGGTTATTTTCATACAATTCAAGTGGCAGTGGCTTCTCAAACAACCTCCAGGCTGACAGGGACACCCCCTCCCACCCCCTCTCCCGTTCTTTTCAGTTTTCAGAACAGCAGAGCCAATTTGTCATTCCATGAAATAACTGACAAGGCTCATCCATCTTTAACATTCCTCCTGGTGGCTGTACATATTATGTCTCAGTAATGTCCAATAAGGAGAAGAAACAATAGCTGTCCAGGGTACAAAAAAACATATCAAGGAACATTATTGAATCAAGGATCTGGTTAGTTCAGGCTTTGTAGCTATAGTTTGATGAGATTTTAGCACAGAAGAAATAGTATGGTGTTACACACTCTTAGCCCCCCCAACTCTAATATTTTTATGTTTTATTTCATTTTTGTTCTAAGATAGATAATAGTTTTACCATATAACGAAAACATCAACAGTACACAACACAAACAGTTCATCTTACATTGTTTGCCAGATATGCTAGTCGATACAGAAAAATTTGAGATGGGATAATATTAAGCTGTGGGGTGCCACAGGGTTCTATTCTATCCCCCATGCTGTTCAACATCTATATGAAGCCGCTGGGTGAAATCATTGGGGGTTTTGGGGTTGGGTGCCATCATTATGCTGATGATACTCAGCTCTACTTCTCATCATTGGAGTCAGCTGGGACTGTGAAGGTGCTGGACCAGTGCCCGGAGGCTGTAATGGGCTGGATGAGGGCCAATAAACTGAAGCTGAATCCTGATAAGACGGAAGCTCTGTGGATTGGTGGTTCCCGAGTCTGGGAATTGGGTAAGCAACTTGTTCTGGATGAGGTGGTGCTCCCTCTGAAGGAGCAGGTGCGTAGCTTGGGAGTATTCCTAGATTCATCTTTGTCACTGGAGGCCCAGGTGGACTCTGTGGCACGGAGTACTTGGGGTCAGCTTCGGCTGATCCACCAGCTACGGCCTTTCCTGGACAGGGACAACCTAGCCACAGTAGTGCATGCACTGGTAACCTCCCGATTAGACTACTGCAATGCACTCTACATGGGGCTGCCCTTGAAGACGACTCGGAAGTTGCAGCTAGTGCAAAATGCAGCAGCTAGACTGCTGGCGGGTACATCTTACAGAGACCACATAACACCGGTCTTAAAGGAATTGCACTGGCTGCCTATATGCTTCCGGTCGGAATTCAAGGTGTTGGTAATGACATTTAAAGCCCTAAACGGCTTGGGACCTCTATACTTGAGGGAGCGCCTCTCCTTATATATGCCTGCCTGAGACCTGAGATCTGTTGGAGGAGCCCTTCTCCGCATCCCACCAGCACAACACATTCGCTATGATGGGACAAGGGAGAGGACTTTCTCTGTTGTGGCACCCCGACTGTGGAATGCCCTCCCCTTGGAGGCCCGACTGGCGCCAACGCTGATTTTATTCTGGCACTAAGTGAAAACATGGCTTTTTAACGAAGCTTTAAATGGTTGAATTCACTAAGTTGTCACATTGTTTTAACTGTTTTAATAGTTTTACTACTTTTAAATTATATATTGTTTTAACTTGGTTTATGGTTTAATTTGTTTTTAGCTGTGTAGATTTACTGTTTTATACTGTATGCTTTTATCTGTATGCCACCCCGAGATCTTATAGGCCGGGATATAAATGTTTTAAATAAATAAATAATAAATTAATAAATAATAGTGTTCCTATTTCAATTTCCAGTCTTCCTAACTCGTATACCCTTCTAGAAATGTGACTAGTGGATGCTGGTCTGTGGAGCCTGCATTAATAGTAACCCTACACACACACACACACACACACACACACACACACACGTTATGCAACATGGTGGTGGTTGGAGCTGCTGTTCAAGAAAAACAGTAAGACACTCTTGACCTCAGGGAAGTAGTTTCGATATCCTTTGGATCCTGGACAATATTCTGAAGTCTCATGTAATCAAGCAGGATTGATAACAGACATGGGTTCTAATTCTTATCCAGAGAATACCCCCGAGTATTAGATCATCCATGGATATTTTCTTTTTCTTTTGCAGCGATGTGCAACTGAACTGAGATTTTGGATCAAAGGAAAAGGAAGCTAGCGTCCCTCTGAATTGGGGCAACAACTATCTAAAATTCCCTTTGTTGTCTCCCCCTAATTTTCCAAGTCCCTGGCTTGGAATTTATTAATTCTATTTTTCACATAATTACGATATTTTTTAAAAAATCTAGTAACACAAGTGTTCTCTGGGTGGTGTACAAATTCAAAAACCCAAAATACAAGGTAATTGGTCAGATAACAGCAGTAGCACCTAATGAAACCAGTAAAACCAGTAGCATGGATAAACTGTGCAAAGTGTGTACTGTGCCTCCCTTTGTGTGCAAAGAAAGGGAACCGCCACCTCTGCCGTTTGCTCACCCCAGAGATTTACGTTTGTGAGTGAAACCAATTCATTGTGTAGCAAACCAGACATGTTTTGTCACTATTTTTGAGGCCCAGTTTCAATAACTTTCCATGAGCAACATTTGAAAAGTAAGCATAAAGGCTCAATCAATCTTATCAAGGGTTCCCAAACTCACATCCATCAAAACAGTGAGGAAGTTGAACACCACAGCAGCTTCTGTTAAGTATTCATCCTGTCCTCAGGCTAACAAAGGGACTTTCCAAAAGTCAGAACATGTGTGCAAGATCATTCTACGATTTGGGCGTCAAGATGATTTCAAAGCAACTGATTTTTTAATCATCCAACACGAAAAGATAATGTGGAATCTCCAAAGATGGCCGCTTTGCAAAGTACCTAAACTGGCTTCTTGGCCAATCTTACTGTATACGTAATAACCCATTTTTCTCTCTGCACCAGCACAAACCACCTACCCAATTCACCCAGATACAGAGAGACATGATAGCACTCTTCAAGTACTTATTTTTTTATTGCACTTCTATACCGCCCTATAGCCGAAGCTCTCTGGGCTGTTTACAAATTTAAGACAATTCAAAACAAAACAATAGTATAAAACCATAATATAAAAAACAATATAAAAGCACAACCAAGATAAAAACAGCAGCAATGCAAAAATACAAATTTAAAATACAAATTTAAAACAGCAAAGTTAGAATTAATTTATAGACTGTTAAAATACTGGGAGAATAAAAAGGTCTTGAAAGGTTGAAAGGTTGTCACACAGAGGAGGGCCGGGATCTCTTCTCAATCAAGTCAGAGTGCAGAACATAGAATAATGGGATCAAATTACAGGAAACCAGATTACAGCTGGACATCAGGAAAACCGTCCTGACTGTTAGAGCAGTCCGACAATGGAACCAATTACCTAGGGAGGTCGTGGGCTCTCCCACATTAGAGGCATCCAAGATGCAGCTGAACAGACATCTGTCAGGTATGCTTTACTATGGATTCCTGCATCGATGGCCTTATAGGCTCCTTCCAACTCTAATCTTCTATGAGTCTATGATACAGCTTCATAATTTACCCACAGAATGGGTTGACCATGATAATTGTGGAACCAGTGCTTAGGTTTCCAACCAAGTGTTCTAACCTAGCCTTCCTAAACTAGTGTTCTCCACATTTTTTGCACTTCAACTCCCTTCAGATCCAGCCAACATGGCCAATGGTCAGGAATGCTGGGAGTTGTAGTCCAAAACATCTGGAGGGCACCAGGTTGAAAAAGACTGTTATTAAATATTGATTAAAAAATTCAGGTAAATTCAACAAAACAATGCCCCATAGGTAATTGGAGATGGTCTGGCCAAGTGCATGCTGTTCTACTCTCACAAGTCTCGACTTGACTAGAGGCAACTGTTTGGCGACATCTATTCAGTCACCTATCCTTGAAGGACCAAGAAAAAAAGAGGACGTTTTATGTACCTAAAGCAACTTACCCCAACTTGGTGACCTTCAGATGGTTTAGACTACAACACCCAGCATTCCTGACCACTGGCCATGCTGGCTGCAGGAGATGTCCAAAACATTTGGAGAGCACCAGTTTGGGGAAGGCCATCCTAAAGAGGTTTGTGAAGTAATCATTGTAAACTGCCCAGAGAGCTTGGTCTATGGGGTTGTATATAAATGTAATAAATAATAATAATAATTAATAATGTCTGTCTGTCTCTCTCTCTATATATATTCTATCCCGTCCCCAAAAAATTCCGCTTCCCCAAAAAAATCCCCAGAAACCACCCCAGGATTTTTCCATGGCTTCAATATTTTCAGAAATTTTACATCTCTGCTTGTACTGCTTTATACCTGTAACACTTTCATGGCTTTTATTTTAGGCAATACCAACTGAAATTAACAAGCAGTCCCTATTGAAGTCCCAATTTAAAGGACGTATTTATTTCTGGCTAGGGCAGATGTATGTTCTTGTGTGGGTATATATGCCGCCAGATTATCAGATAATCAGAAAAGGACATTTTAATTTGTTCTAGAAAAACACGAGGCTACTCAAATACAAGATTTGCTCAAATGTTTATTTATTTACATGTAAGCCTAAAATTGTAAATGACTTTGAAATGCACTGTAATTGCCTCCTTAGGAGCTATAAGCATTTTGGTGCACTTGTCGAATAAAAATATACAAGACACTTAAGTGGCATGACATTGATTGCAATTGCTCACAGACATACTAACACTTATACAGCTACACATACACAAAGCAATTTCTGTTTTTCACTTTCCACTTGTATCAAAATCTGTATTACTTTGCTGCATATACTCATATAGCTACACAGGACCAGACTATCAGTGGACTAACCACTAACAAGGGTTAAAGGGGAAAAAAACTTGAATTATTTCAGTTATTTCCAGCAAGCATATTTGAAGAAATGCTTCAATAGAACTTGCTTCCAAGGTTTTGTGCTTACAAACCAAAGTTTATGTTAGACAGCACACAACAAGGCTGATTCCTCAGACGTCCTATTGACACATAGGTCATATTTTTATGTAAAGTGTTCAGGATCTAAAAGTGAAGCACAATCCTAGATGTTGTGTTTTACATCAGGAAAAATGGGGAGATGCGAAACTTTGCTGGGCAAACCTTCATCAAGTAGCATTTTGGCGTTTGGAATCCTGCAAGAATGTCAACATTCTAGCCTGATATACAAAAGCAATTTGAATATGGGAGAAAGCCATTGAGCTCAAGGTAGCTATTTACACGCTTAACATGTTATTCATTTGCTCTTGAAAGGATCTCTTCAAAGCTTCATTTGCTTTTGATAAGATCTCTTGACCTTGAATCATTTGGACTAAGGGTTAGACAATTGCTGAAATCAAGCACTCTTGCCTCCTGATACTATACAGTTAGGTACATCTAAGCTTGAAATCAACAGATTTAGACATGCCTAACTCTGCATAGGACTTGCCTCCAACAAATGAATTCAAGCAAATTTTCATACTTAAGTATGCTTAGGGTTGGGATTTTAATTATTTCCCCATAGGTGTGATTTCAAGGGTGATGGCCAGTTCACATTACTTGTGCCCCCGTTGGCTGAGTTTACTTTCTTTGCAACTGGAGGTGCAAGTGGACCCAACCATTAGGCAGAGTGAAACAACTCCCTCAGGCAGCAGATGTTGGGGGTGGGGTTAGGGTGTTGGAGGACAGCACTGTGTGTACCATATAACCTGCCCCTTACCTAGCCTGTTGACTTCTGGTGCAGTGGAAGATGCTGTCCCAATGCCAGTCTTGAAATAAAATTCAGCTCTCAGCCTGGTTGGCTTTTGTATATAGAAGCGGGGTAGGGAAAGCCATCTTGTCCTTCGCCTCAGGAGACCAAATATCTTGGGCCGGCCTTGGAGAATATAGACTTGACCTACACCAAGTCAGACCATTGATCAATCTAGGCTAGTACTGTGAAGTCCAACTGGCAGCAGCTCCAACATATCCCTTGAGATCCTTTCAACAGGAGATTCAAGGGACTGTTCCCAAGACTTTCTACATGTAACATATGTGATTTACCACTGAGCTTCTCCCCAAGTGTGTGTGTTGCCACTCATTCATTGATTGCACAGTGAGCTCATTACACCACAATGGCTAATAGCCAGATAGACGCCAAAGTGATCAGAGCGTAGCTCCACCATCACAGGACCAACCACAACAAGATTTAACTTGGTGGATACATTCGCCCTAAATGTCCTGATTTTACATTGATTTGTAGTTATTCTGAGTCATAATAGTGGAAAATGCCCTTCTAGTGACCTTATGTTGGTGCAGAATATAACACTATGTATGGATATGGAAGATGATAGAAAGTATTTATAGTATAGACAGTATTTTATAGTATAGACAGTATTTTATAAGTGACAGCTATTTTTAAAGTCGTCAACATTGAGCACGACATACATGCATTTATATAAAGTTAAGTTGAAAAGCAAACTACTGTTAAAAATGAAATGTGATATAGTGCTGAAAGTTGTAGCAAAGTATAAATTATTATGCTAAATGGGCAAAGCATTTAAAAAGTAAATATATTTATATAATTGTTTTTAAAATTTCTTTAAGAGCTTTACAGTCCACCCCCCCTTAAAAAAAAAACACACAAAATAATACAATGCACACAATGTGCAATCACAAAATAATACAATGCACACTGGAAATGTTTTCTTGCATAATTCGATTAATATTGTGCAGAAAGGTTTTAATGTTAAACCAAATCCTTCATATATCAGGTAGAAGCATTGAAAAATAAGTTTCCTTGTAAAACAAACAATGCACAACACTGCAACTTCTGTAAACATATAAAATAGTATGAGAGATAATGGCTTCTTCTACCACAAAGTCAAGTCCTTTCTTTCCTTCATTATATAGGAACCCACACCTTTAGCTTAAAATAATTGGAACTTAACTTCAGAATAGCTTTGAATACACAAAAAAGGTTACAAGTTTGACTCTGAAAACAGAAAGTATATGATTTCAGATGAAGTTTCACACCCGTACTCATCTCCAAGCTTTGGGCTCAGCTTATCGTAAGTCTGCCAGACTGGCCCAAATACCAAATGCTAGGTTCATGTATGGAGTAGTGAACAGCACAAATTCTACAGTTGCCTTTTTGCAAAAGACAGCATTACAGAATCTGTCACCTTAAAACACGTCCAGCTTCAGAATTTGGAAAACACATCCAGGTTCACATCAGAGATTTCTTTTGAAATGTGGGAATGCTCTTGGGTGTCATACAGATGTCTCAAGGTATATGAAATGTAATATTAAAAAGGATAACAGAAACATCTATTTCAAAAAAAGAAGCTGCACAAATTCTGAATTTGTTCTGGAACTAAGTGCTACATCAGACATCTGCAAAAGAAACCTGCATACTAACCTTATGACAACATTACATTTTCACACCTCTTACAGCACAGCTTGAATCCTACACACAGAAACAAAGTCCACAAGGAAGCAGCTCACACAGGATTATTTTTCACCTTTTGAAAAAAATGCATAAACAATTATGTAGATTATGCCTTAATCCATTAAATGGATTATTTTCATACACTGGCCTGTGGGAAGAGGTGCTATGTAGACATTTTAGGGACAGAGGATTATATTAGATAGCCTTTTGGTCCTTTCCAAAGTTATGAGCTGAGTTAAGCTGCCCTTCTGCCTCCTCTACAGGTTTATTTGACTTTTGGATGCCTGTCAGAGAAACCCCCATCCACTAACATCTTGAAGGAATATGAATCTTCCTATATACTGTTAGTGCAGTTAATCTGCACTCTTACACAGTAAGATCAAATCGTGTGGGATTTCAATTTAAAAAAATAAGTGCAAATAGGGAAGTAGTTTAGGCTTTGTGGCCTACAAAAATCATGTTAAACCACAAAGAGGGATGTGGCGAGGTGACATGCCTTTCTGTTTTGCCTCTCCTCTTTTCATATCACTGGCCCGATAACACTTTCCTAGTACCATCTACGGGTTCAATTAACTTTATTTGCATAGTAGCACCTACACACCTGAGCAGTGAATTTTTTAAAATACTTCATGTGCTCTTAAAGGCTTTCTTCACCTGTTTACTGTCACTTAGCAAACACCGAAAACACTTTACAGGCCATTTTCAGGTATCTAAAAGTCAAGTCACAAGGGCAACTACATCATAGAATCATAGAATCGTAAAGTTGCGAGGGGCCTACAAGGCCATTGAGTCCAAGCCCCTGCTCATTGCAGGAATCTACCTTAACGTATACCTGACAGATGGTTGTCCAGCTACCTCTTGAAGGCCTCTAGTGTGGGAGAGCCCACGACCTCCCTAGGTAACTGGTTCCATTGTCGTACTGCTCTAACAGTCAGGAAGTTTTTCCTGATGTCCATCCGGAATCTGACTTCCTGTAACTTGAGCCCATTATTCCATGTCCTGCACTCTGGGAGGATCGAGCCTGGCCCTCATCTGTGTGACAACCTTTCAAGTATTTTAAGAGAGCTGTGTTCTGCTCCCTCTGTAGGCCCCCTTAAATTTCCGTACTACATTTTAGCAGTTGGGTCCTTATTCTTCTTAAGCTAGCATTGGAAGTAGAGTTATTCTCAAAAAGAATATACATGTTCAGAGGCAGGAAGAAGTTCTAAAGGTGCAAGCAATTCCCACTAGAGTGTATGGCAATGAGAGAGATGTAGCAGCCACTGAAGTTCTCCCTCCTGCGCAGATATTACTAAAGACAAGGAACTGCTGCCCAGAATAGAATATATCCTCAAATTACCAGCAAATATTCTGTTCCTCAAATTCCACTGGTAGAATGTCAAATTCGTATTTCTGTCAAAGACTGCATTCTGCATTATTTTCTCTCAGAATGGTACTGTTATTATATAGTGAGTCCACACTTCTGTTCCTAATAACTACATGGGGCTAATTTCAGAAGAGTAGCTATGTTAATCTGTTGCAGCAAAGATGACAAAGGGCACAATCCTTCACAGACATAAGCATGCTTAAACCTGTTGAGATTAATGGATTTAAGGACACTTAACTCTGTATTGCATCATGATCAAAGAGTCCCATGTCACCTTAACAACTAGCTAATGAGACTTTAGAGGCAAGAGCCTACTTGGTCCTTTATATACAATCCTACCCACTCGTGCCAAGGAAATAGCAACAGTGGCTGCTATTCTCATTGTTTATGTAAACACTTGCAGGGAGAAAAGCTATTCTCTTTTCTCTCCCACAGGAGGTAATAATTATAGGAGATGACACTACTCAGCGGAAACACTGGTATTTATTAACACTGTCATACTAGGCACTATGACTACAGCTTGTTTCTTGGTACTTTGGTGCAGACTTTTCCAACCTGGAGTACTGCAACACTCATCACCAAGGCCACTGATAATGATAGGAGTTGTAGTTCAAGAGGATGCCAGGTTGGAGAAGGCTACTTTAGTACCTTTGATCACAGAAATGTTCCTCCATATACTACTGAAGTTTCATCTGCTAGTGATGATAGTTGTGCTATGTAAAAACCCCTACAACGGACTTAGCAAGGCCGATACTTTAAACCAAATGCCTGTATATAAGAGCTCCTGAAAATTAGCTGCTCACTTCCTTCAGAACTGAATAAGCTCCTGCAAATGTAACTTTCAACCCTGCATTAAGATGTGTGCAGTCCATTTGGGAACACAGGTCAATTAGCCTTTCTGCATTGCCATTATGGCCATTTGCACATGCACAATGCTTTGCATATCTGAACACAGATTAGCAAGTTTACACTACCAGTCTGCAGAGGATTCCTTTGTTACCTGTGTACAAGACATTCCAAAATAGGATTCTGTGCATGCAAGACAAAGGACTGGATCTGCTCCTTTAAAAAAAAAAAGGCAACAGAATCCCATTGGAGATTTTGTGCATGGAAGATGATTACCAGATCAAGATGCTTGTGTCCAAAATTCCTGAGGTTCTATAAATTCAGACTGGTGTATCTAATATACTTCTGAGGAAAAATGTGCCTCATTGAAGGGCTTTTTTTTTTTTTGGCATATCAAAAGTGACAAGTACAGGCAGGTAGTCTCGGCCTCTATGTGTCTCAGTGGCATAGCATTATTGCTGTGCATAGAATAGCAATTACTACTAGTTGGTAGTGGGAGGGAAAAGTACAGTTCAAAGTGTTCAGGCTTCTTTCAATTTAAAAGTGCATCTCACTAACACTATATGGTCTTATTTCAGACCGTCACTTGATGCTAAATGGGAAGAGGACAGGTAACCACTTGCCACTGATGACACAGCTTATAAACATCATTTTAAAAAGGTACAAAATATATGTTGCAACATTGGAAGTGCACTGACATAATATGGCATAAAAATCCCTACATAAGATGACACATCTTTTTGTTTAAAGTGGAGAGAACATATCTGAAGTCAGATCACAGTACAAGAACACTGTGGCATGTAACGGCAACCAATGGCTTGTTTAAATCATGGATTGTCAGAGCTGAGAGCAAATGAGTGAGAGTGCTGCCTCCTTTGCATCAGCTTGCCCAAGCAACCCAAGAATGCCCCGTTCTTTGATTGTTAGTCATGACACCCAAACCTGGCACTCATGTTGTTGAGGATTAAACAATCCAGAGTTTGAACTCATGCAACTCTGGGTTGTTTTAATCTTCAACAATGCAGAGTGCTGGGTTCGGACATCAAAACTAACAGCCAAGGAATGGGGCCTTCTTGGGTTATTTGGGCAAGTGATGCAACGGAAAAGGAATGCGTAAGCAGGAGGCAGTGTGCTCACCCCTACATGGCCCCACCAATTCATGCATTGTTAACCCTTTAAGTTGTGTTACATGTCAATCAGGTCTATATCTCATGCAGTTTCCATTCCTTTCAATAGGACTTGCAGAGAAGTTCTAGGTGGATTGTGCCCTCAAAGTGCAATCTCCTAAGTGCGCTCGTACAGCAGCAGAAGCAGGAGCATCCCTTCCCTGTTACCACAGAGAAGATTGAGAGCCTACTGCAATCATGATGAATTCCCCTCAGTGTCTCAAAACAAGTAGCCTATACACAGATCCTAATTAATGCTCAATTAACAGTACTAGAGCACTACTACTTCCACTGTGAACCACTTTTCTGTGGCTGGCTAGAGTGCCAATCTGCTAGCTTACCAATATTTGAATCACATGGGCACTTCTCCAGATACTAGTTCCAAGATCCAACATGCTATTAACATCTGGGAAGTAAACAGAGCAATGAGAGTGCATTAAGAGGAAAAGTTAGGGATTTTCCTCTTCTGCCGTTTAAAATTTAAGTGACCCCTGTAAGCATACTCAGCACCGTTATTTTCAAGTACAAATGATACGTAGTGGTCTTCTCACACAATTACACAACAAAATTCAGATCTCTCTCTCTGCTCACTATTCACTTCAAGCCATTCATTTTCCTGAATGAATGAAACTTAAAAATAATTGCCTAATGTATGAAATTCATCTCTCTCCTCTTCATTCTGAAAGGCTCTTTATTTCAATGGGAGTTTTCCAGACTCACGGCCTTGTATTCACCAAACAAGAGAAGAGTCAAATTACCTTTAATAATAATTTCCAAAGAATTCTGAGAGCTTCCAAGGAAATTCTTAACATATTCACCCATATCCATTTGCATTATCATCACACCCATGAGGCAGTAACCTATGCTGCCATTGGGATCCACTGCTAACACAAGAGGGAGAATGTGGTTCATAAAGCAACCATAAATGAGTGCAAATGCTTGTTTCCAGAAAGGGGCCGGTTAGCAAAGCTTGCAAAAGATAGCTCTGCTAACCTGTCTTGATCTGGAAATAAGTGTTTCCATTAGTTTTTGGGATGCTTTAGGAAGAGTTCTGGTAGTAGTGGGTCCTGCTAGCAGAACAGAATGAGCAGGAGCTCAGAGGCAGTATCGGATACTGCCCATTAACTTTGTGCACATCGTTAGACAAGACAAAAACAAGAAAACCTTGGTAACTTTGCTTAATCCTATGTCTACACAAAAGTAAGTGCTAATGAGTTCAATGTGGCTTACTCCCAGCTAAATGCATATAGGATTGCAGCGTAAAACAGTCATATTCCCTTTAGTTAAGCCTCAAGAGGGCTGGATAAAAAGATGAAAACCAATCAAAAGATATTGCTCTGATTATAATCTGAAGTTGGCTCCAATGTTGACAATCACCCGACTTTCATATGCCTTCTTCACAGTTCTCTCAATTTGTTTCAGAAAAACTTGTGGGATTCGCCCACATAAAGTGTGTACTGTATCGAGGAATTTTGACTGCAGAGGGTAGTACATTGATTGGAAGAGATTGTCTTCAAAGGAAAACTAAAGAGGAAAATGGATAAAAAAGACAGACAACATCCGTCATATTTATTATTGCATTCCTTTAAAAACAGCAATCCATTTTTTTAAAATGTTGAACCTTCCAGTTTTACACAATCACATTTGTACCATACAGAGGTAAACCAATGTCAATATTGTGCTTGTCCCTTATGCAGCCAGATTCTACGCAGAGTTAGTTTCTCCTAATTGGAATCACACCACTTCCATCTAGCCCAGAATGGTCTGGCCAATAGGGCCTCTCCTGGATTAGAGGCAAGGGTCTTTACCTAGTTCACTATCTGAGACACTAGATTGGAGATGTGGAGGCCTGAGGAAAAGAAACTCAGAAAAGTTGGAAAAAAACACCCACCTTTTCCCCCCAGGCACTTTGTTTGGTGCATTTCCCCAATTTTGGGGATGTTGGTGTTGGTGTTCTTGAGCTTTTTCTGGGCTTTCTCATCTCTATACAGGTCTTATATACACAAAACATGCACTCGGCCACCAAATTATGACCCCTCTCTCGTCATCAACCTAAGTCTAATTTTCTCTCCCCACTCTAACGATGACTTTCAATACATTGCAACACTTATTCCTCCTTTCCGTCTGCAAAAAGCAGTATTTAAATGCTAGGGCAGAATGGCACCATCTCAAGCAAGCTGCCGCTGCTGCAGATACTGAACTGAGTTTGGGCTGTTCTGTTGTGAACCTGGGCCAACAAGTTGGGGCTTGTCAGGCTACTGGGCTGTACTACAGCTAGAATGTTCCCAAAGACTTTGATGGCCAATGCAGTTGGAATGTCTCCCTGCAGAAACAGGGAGACCCAGATTCAAATGCCCACTCTGCCATGAAACTGACTGGGTAAACTTAAGCCAGTCACTATCTTTCAGCCTATCCTACTTTAAAGGGTTGTTGTGATCTTAAAAGGTTGTGAGGATAAAAGACCACGTATACTTTGAGCTCCTTGGAAGAAAAATGGATATAAATGTAATGTAACTAGATGCACAATATCACATTATAACACCATATAAGACTTTGCTCTCTGGCACCGCAGTACTTACATCACGTATCACTTCATATAGTGCTTTAAAAGTAGGCTGCTTATCATCATGGTAGACGCCCCTGTTCCCATGGAGAATAGAAATGCCTTCTTCCTCTGCACCTTTACAGTTACTTCCGTACATGCAGTGATCTGGCCGGTAGTTCCATTGACAAGGAAACAGGTAGAGACATTCTAGAAAACCCAATTTGAGAGGGGGAAGTGCAGAGGGGGGGAAATGACTTTACACAGCACAAAGAAATTACCAACCAGTAAGAGGTATCTATAATTTTGTACAAAACCCGCAAATATGAGAAATGTGTAAAAAGAAGAAATTAGGAACAGATATGCGTACATTTAATTCCAATAATTCTTTTTGGTTACATGATTTGGGGTTATGACTTTGGGGTGAGGAGGAACAGAAGGGTTATCGGAATTGGCAGTTTTCAAATAAATGGTTTAGGGAAAGGCCACCTTCAAACCATGGTACGACGACCATATGAAAAGGAGGACAGGGCTCCTGTATCTTTAACAGTTGTATTGAAAAGGAAATTTCAGCAGGTGTCATTTGTATATATGGGGAACCTGGTGAAGTTTCCTCTTTGTCACACCAGTTAAAGCTGCAGGTGCCCTGCTCTCTTTTAAATCTGGTCACTCTAGTATAGCTCCTGCAGCTTTAACTGTTGTGATGAAGAGGGAATTTCAGCAGGTACTGCATGCATAAAAATGACACCTGCTGAAATTCCCTTTTCTATGCAACTGTTAAAGATACAGGAGCCCTGTCCTCCTTTCTATATGGTCACCTTAAGCCATGGCTAATGCTCTGCGTTTGTTTCCTGAACCAGCCTTCCTCAACTTGAGTTCCTCCAGATGTTTTGTACTAAGTCTCTAATCAGACTCAGGCAGCATACTGTAGCTCTAGCAACATAGAAAAATGAGCATTAAAATGCCCTCTGCTTCTGTGTAAAGGCATGGTAATCCTTTGTCAGTGGGATCCAGTGATGTGAGAGCTAACAGCTCCCCACATGGTTACATCTATTGTGCAGAACAATTTTAAGTGGTGAAATCATACATCAAGTGACCATCTGTTATCATCTTTAGTTTGGCAGTCCAGGTAGAAGATTCAAAAATCGGGTAGGGGGCGTGCACAAGGTGAGGAAAGTCTACATACCACTCTCTCTGTATCAAATATTCAAACAAAAACAGAATATATTATAATATATACACATATGTCTATAATATATACATATAGAGTTTGTGCATCATGTACCTGGATTAAAGTAAAAAATAATATTGAGCAAGTCCTGGTCTCCCCATGTAATGTAGTTTTTATACTTTTGGTATAAAGGGTACAGCATCTCTTCCCATGTCAAGCCTGCTGGTATCATGCTGTTCTGAAAGACAGGGATAAATGATTTTTTTAAAAAAGTAGCACTAGTAGAAATCACAGCAGGAGGAAAGCAAAACAGTGGTCTAAGAAGCCCTGCTGGGTTCTTAGAACCAATGAGTACAAAAAGGAAGAGCTGCTTTGGACAAGATGGCCCTGTGGTCATTTCTATGTTCAGCTGGTGGCTCAGGATCAGCACACCTACACAAGGAACCTATGAAGGAAAGTTGTGCAGGTTGTTTGCGTGAAACTTCTCTTTCCAGATAGGGTGATTCTGCACAACCAGCTGAACATTCAAGTGACTACGTATTTGGCTGACCACTTAAGACTGCCAAATTCAAGGATGTCCAGAAGCATGGTTTAATCTAGCCTCCTTTTAGTGTGCACCCAATTTGCATCTACATTTGCATACATACCGTGACACAGCTTGCTTGTGTGCTTGTTTATTTGCCCAAAGCTGAAGCTCTCTGGGCAGTTTACAACAATTAAAACCACAAAATACATAATAAAACTACATCATTTTATATACAATATAAAATGTAGATATTTAAAACTACAGCATAAAAGTACAAACCAAAATAAATCCTAGCAGCAATGCAGAGATTTAAAATGCAGTAACAAATTGAATGTAACACACCTACTTACTCCTCTTATTTATTTAAATATTTGCATGCCATCACTTTCACTCCCTTTTATTTTTCTCCATTCATGATGCCACTTCCTAAATAAGAACTCTGGCCCCACACTGGGTCATTTAAAAAAAAAAAAAGAGGGAGGGGGGGAGAGGCTCAGCAGCTGTCCCAAAATAACCTCTAGTCAGCCTCTTGGGTTTCATGAAAGCTTTAATAGTTTCCTAGGAAGAGACCACAGCTCAGTGGTCAAGCACGGGTTTTGAATGCAGAAGGTCACAGGTTTAAACCCTGCTTTCTCCAGCTAAAAGGACTAGGTAGCAGGGGTTGGGGAAGACTTCAGAATGAGGCCCTGGAAAGCTGCTGCCAGTCAGAGCAGACACTACTAGACTAGATGGACAAATAGTCCAACCTGGACAAAGTTCTGCCTGGTTCTGGCCTGATCCACTCCAGACTTGCTAGTTCTACCTTGGCCGTTCCTCCTCCCTAGCCTGCTAAACTCTGCTCCTGAACTGTCAAAGTCCATCAGGCTCCAACCCTTCCTGACAGAATTTGTCCTGGCTGTGCTTCACCTGACCCCACCTGGAAAAAAGGAACATAGCTCAGTGGAAGAGTACATGCTTTGCCTGAAGGTCGCAGGTTTACTCTCTGGCCTCTCCAGTTAAAAGACTCAGGTAGGTGAGACCCTGGAAAGCTGCTGCCAGTCAGAGCAGACAGTACTGAACAAGACGAACAAACATTCTGACCTGGTCTAAGGCAGCTTCCTATGTACAGGAATCATCTGAGCCATACAATTCTTAGTGCTGTGATCAAATTTGGAGCTTCTGGAGAAGGGTGTTTTTTCGGGGGATGGGGGAGGGAATCTATGAATAATATCTGAAGACACATAAGGTCCTGGGACTTGAGAATACATTGTTGTTTTGCCTAATCAGGTGAGCAGAGAGATGTGAAACATATCACCATCAAAATGCTGCCAGACAAAGGCTACCCTGATGATGTCCTAGTGTGGTACCACCTTCCTGTGGTACCATAATGACGATCCTTTCACACAACACCCAGTCAGCCCAAGTAAACTATTCCTTAGCTATGCTACTCTGGGAAGAAGTGACTGATTCTGGTGGTCAATACACATTCCTCAGAAGACAATTGTCCAGGTTGCTTTATTTGATGTGCGAATCTCATCTGTATAAAAATGAGCTAAACCTGTTTGGACCAAGGACACTTTATAAGAGCATCCAGAAACGAGTGAAACCTAATCCTGGGCTGATGGGATGAGAAAGGTGTTTATTTCCGAAAATAAAAACAAAAAACAAAACTTACCTTGAACTGGGTATTTCTTATACGGGTTAAATTCATTAGCATGACCCCAGAATTGACTCCAGTCATTCCATAATATGGGTGGCGAGCAAACCGACTGTACCAGCCAATCTTTGGTATTTCATGTTCTGGTGCCATTGCAGCCAGCTGCGTGGAATTGAACGCTCTCAGAAAGCTCCAGATGTCATCAATGGGTCTCAAGAACAAGACATCTGTGTCCACATACAGAAGGGAATCCACGTCTTTTAAAATCATCTTTGGAGATGGCCAGGAGTTGGAATAGAAAGGGGAAAGGAAAACACAACACAATATAGACCAAAGCAGAACAATTACAGGCCAAGAACTCATTTACCCTGTGTATACTTACAAGACACAAAACAGCATAACCTTTGACCTAACCTTCTATTATGTAAAGAAATGTGCCGTATAAGTACATCAGAGTCTACCTGAAAAAGTGAAAAGTTTACCATGTTATGGGCCTTAGCTAGACCTAACTATTATTGCGCGACGGAGGGGTGAAGATCTCATGATGTTTTTATCACGAGATCCCCCCTCTGTTTATACGCAGTGCACGCGGCCTGTTTATACGCACCCGCCATTTTGGGTTTTTTTATTATAGGGAAAGATACGCACAAGCGCTCGTGCACAAAAGGTAAGGTGTTTTTTTAAAACAAAAGTATTTTCCCTGCGCACCCCACCCCACCTCCGATGGGCGCAGTGATCCTGAGGAGCTCTGCACCCTGTGCACGGGTCCCGGCTCCTTGCAAGGACAAACCGTGACACCTGGCCACACAAAACCGGGCTCAAAGGGTAGAGTGAGATCCTGGGGCAAGGGAGGGATCATCCCTCCCTGATCCCGGGATCCCCTGTGTGTCATGTGAATGCCCTGGGATTTTGTCCCTTCTAGCTAAGGTCATGGAGTCTAAGAGGATGAGTGGCGGGGGTGAGGAGGTGCTGAGAAGAATGTATGTTCTTATTTATAATATTTATACCATGTCTTTCAGAGATTTTTTTAAAGAAACTTCCAAAACATAGCTACCAAGTAATATGAATAAAACCAAAAGAGAATCACATCATTAAACTTAAGTTGTATTAGTAAAATTTTTATAAACAATAAAAATAGATTTTTAAAAAGCAAATTGCTGAAGCACAAGACCAGCAGTGGGAACATACTGTTGGGAGCAACTCCTATAACCAACTAAACACCCACGGCAGGAATCAAATGGGAAAGTCCTTTACTTTTCCCTTTGATATTAAGGAAGACCCCTCCCTAAAACTAAGGTTTTAAAAACGAATCTTAGGTTTGGAATACTTAGTACTTCTATTTGCCTCTAAGTTAATTTGTGTCCTGGCCTTGCATCATTCCTCATCAAAAAAAGCAAGAAAGCTCTTGCGCTTCCTATTGGCCAACACAGTTGACCTTTGCACCATCTTAGGGAGTTCAAGGAGTTTCTGTTTGGTTTAAGATCTGTACTTACGATCTACCCTCGTCTCTCATCACTGTCATTTCCCTGGATGTTTTATAGATAATGTATTGCAACCAGTTAACTAAGGACCAGCCACATACTCATTCCCAGTTCTCAAGATGAACTTCCAGGACACAGCATACCCGTATGGACAATCCGCCTTCTATCCCCTGTATGTAGGAATAGGTAACAGTGTTATCTGCAATGTAATGATCCTTCTCTTAGTCTGAGTCTTCTCTCGCTGGTGCTCTCTCTCTCTCTCTCTCTTGTCTATCTGCAGGATCAGTTAATAAAGCAATATTGGATTACTCTAAATACTGTTGTCGCCTTGCTTTTCCCCACCATAACCTGGGTATCCCAATTCCTGGTGCAGCACATCCAAAACCTTTGGTTAAAGATCCTAATACATGTCCATTCAGGAGATTGTACGTAATTTGATATGTACAGCAACAAGAATGAGCAAAATGATACCATGATCAATATAAGAACTTAAGAAGAACCATGCTGGATCAGACCAATGGTCCATCTAGTCCAGCACTCTGTTCACATAGTGGCCAAACAGCTGTCAACTCAGAACCCACAAACAGGACACGGTGCAACAGCACCCTCCCACCCATGTTCCTGAGCAACTAGTGTATATAGGCTTACTGCCTTATATCAATTCAGACCTTTGGTCCATCTAGTCTATGGCCATCTACTCCAACTGCGAATGGCTCTCCAAAGTCTTTCGTGCAATCATATGCATGTTTAGCCTGGAAAAAGTCCTACAACTCCCAGCATTCCCCAGCCAGCACTGCTAGGACCTTTTTCTCTATCTAAACATACATAGGATTGCATCCTAAGATCCTTGAAGTACTGCATACACAGATCTGTGATTGAACTGGACCCCTTCCCCAGTCTGTTCACTTTTGAACTGTTGGACAAAATTGTAATGCCAGATGGATTTCCGTGGTTGGCTAACTAGTTATCTCAGTGTCAATATATCAAAGGGGAGTAGCCAGTCCATTCTTATTCACAGTGTGCCCTCTTGTGGCCATCTGATTATGTATGTATCCATTCATAATTCCAGTAATTTCATAAAAGTCACATGAGTTGGTCTCAGTATTTCTTCAATTGTAGCTGAGTGCCTCTTTTCTAATTTACTTTCCTTCTATTGTCAGAAATAAATCTCTCCCTTTGTTTGCCTTCTTCCATAGATTATTCTATTATTAGAGAGCCAAACACTAGCTCAAGTGTGCGAAATCCAGGTAGAAATTACCACTCTGCTGCAAAGTTCACTAGGCCTTGTTCAAGTCCCCCATTCTCCCCCAAATTTCCAGTCCTTTGACTGGGAGCAGAGGGGAAGGACAGACACGTAATCCCATGTATGGCCCTGATCCCTTGGAAGATAATCAGGACTGGAAGGATACAAATGTCACCCTTAAAACCACGTACACCTTTAAATTGGCCATAAAAGATTTTCTATGCCACAGGACATATTTAGCAGAGAAAATAAATCTTGAATGCCAAATCTGAATCATTTGTTATTAAGATCTCAATACGTGAATCTCAAATATAATACAGCACTTCCTTGTTTGGGCAATTATTGTATTGTCTGAGCTAACAATTTTTTAAAAAACCTCATAAATGAAATAAGCCATTAATTCATATCTGTTTTCTTGGAAGTTAGTCTGGATTGCATAATAAAGTATTCTTTGATACAACCTATTCTCAAGAAAATTTGCAAATATCCCTAAAATAATTTTTTTTAATGAACATGGGGTGGCATTTGTTTTGTGTGTGTTTGCTTTACTTGTGGCTTTTAGGACTACTCATTGGTGGAAAAGGCTACTGTTCCATATAGACATCTTTTCTGCAGAATATTTCCACTTAAGAAATTGTTCTTTACTCCATTTATGACAAATGTGGCACTTTTGCCTAAAACATCTGACTTTACATTACCCTTCTTCCATTTTTTTCCTTTATTATTTCCCATGGATTAATTCCCAGTCTCTCCAATTCATATATATTCATTGCAGTGGAATCGAGGATGTTCACAGAGAAGTAATGAGTGCCATTTATCATGAAAACGCCCCCCCATTCAACGCCAACTTCCCACCCCCACATAAAATGAATCAAACCCTGAGGCCAGCAGAATTGTCTTGGATTAACACCACACTTCCCTTTGAGGCTGGGCATTTAGGGAGAGAAGTGTCGGTATGGATCTATTAGGCCGCACTCTTCCTTGAGCTGTACTCTGTTAATCAAAATGTGGTCCAGCTGAAGTCTGAACTAAGAAACTCTTTAAAATGCTTGTATTCTGCTAATGCTTATATAATCTTGTGATAAGAGTTCCTCGCTCCTGATCAAAAGGGAAGCTCTAGTGACTTTAACAGAGCGTTGATGCTTAATAGGTGTGATTTCCCTTTGTGACTGTGCTGCAGGGATGAGGGATAGGCACAACTCTAGGTCAGGAAGCTATTAAAAGCACATGGACATGCTTTTACTCCAGGCGCTGGAAACCAATTTGAGACAGATTGCTGTTTGTCATTTAAAAGACATCCCTGAACAGGATTCCCTCTCATCTTTCTGTACTATGACTATGGGCTGGTAATTCCATCAAGCTGCAGCAGGGGGAGATGAGGAGTGGAGCCACTCTATCAGCTCAGCTGAAAGACCAGCTTCATGAGACTCCTCCTCTTCCTAGCAGATTCCATTCCAGATTGTCATTATAAGGACTAGTATTCAACTTTAACCATTGTTTCCTGAGTTTGCTTCCACCCACCCACCCTTCCTTCCCCACCCCCCTCTCCTCGTTTCTGTCATGCCTTTTAGATGTTTAGACTGTGGGTCTGAACTGCCTTTATTGATTTTATGAGAGCAGCTCTGGAAGCCTTTTGACTAAGCAGAAGGGCAAAAATGCTTTAAAGAAAAGAACGGGGCTGTCACTTGAAGGGCTCCATAATAAGATCCACATTGTGTTAGGAGGGTATAAGAAATTGACAATATTACTATATCATATTTTTAATCCACCCAATATAATAAACAATAATTTATTAAAAGTATAATGGGCAGCTGGGGTGGAAGAGAGAGAACTAACTGGGGTGATTCTTAATTGAAAAGGAACACAACATGTTAGTACTATCTAAGGAATGGTTTCTTGAAATAAGGAACAGGTGTCAAGTCTAGCTGGTAATGATATGGGCTGAAATGACCATTTGATGCCATAGTTCTTCAAGGAAAATGTTATCTAGCTGAAGAACGACAATGTTATAGTACTGTTTGCCCTATAGCATCCTTCCCCAATCTGGTAGCCTCCAGATGTTTAGGAATATAACTCCCAGGATTCCTGACCATTGGCTATGATGGCTGGGGCTGATAGAAGTACAAGTCCAAAACATCTGGAGAGCGTCTGGCTGGAGAAGGTCGCCCCTATAGTGTATGTGCCTGAGCTTGTTTCCTTGAGGTACATCCTGAGAACAACTGGCGCAATCTACAACATCACAGGTAGTGTGTCTCACAAAGCTCCACTTCCAGATTTTGCAGTGAAGGAGTCAATTCATAACTTTATCACAATGTTCTTTGCAACTTCTGGCAAGCCTCATGAATACAGCTGCCCCAACAAACTTGATACTTCAAATACCATGTTGGAATATCTGCCCATGAATAAGATTCAGAGGCTTAGGATGCAATCCTATACCTACTTACCTAGGAATAAGCTCCATTAATTCAATGAGACTTACTTTTGAGTAGACATGTATAAGATTGCACTGTCAGTTAAGTTAAACTTCCACTAGTCAGAGCCTGATATTTTTTAAAATAGTAGTAGTGTTGGAAAAACTCTAGACTAGAGCAAAGACCTGCTACCTCCAGGAAGCTGCAGTCAAAATAACTATATAATTGAGAGTATAAAAATGATGCTTATCCACCCAGCTCATCTTTGTTCTGCCTTGAAGTATGCTCATGAGACTAACAAATTCGCTCAAACAGATTAAGAACAGGAAGAAACCTGTTCTAATACAGCAACCCCCAACTTGGTGCCCTGGCATGTTGGCTGGGGATGATGGGAGTTGTCATCCAAACACATCTAGAGTGCACCTAGGTTAGGAAAGGCTGATTTAATCTATTGCTTCCTTCTGTGACCCTGCTGACCTGTTCCCATTGCACTAGTGGTGGGTCCCATTGGCATATGGATAGTATTGGACACTGCCCAGTAACTCCTGCGTTTTGCTATTCAATAACTGGTTGGGAGGAAGGGGCACAGCAGCAGGTCTTGTTTTTTCTCTGCTACCCAACTTACAAGACAAAACACCACCACTGAGACTGCCATCTTGTTGGTTTTTGGAAAAAAGGGAGGGTCAGAAGGAGGAGCCACATGACAGCTCTGCAAATAAAAGGACCATATCCATTTTTGTATAAGGCCAATACAATAATCTGTGATCACGTTCTTTAGGCTCTGCTTATGGAAGTCTGTGGTGCCTTACCGGAAGAAAGAGACGCTGGGCAGCGCATGGCTTGAATAATTTTTTCCATTCCTGAGCATTTCCTACGGAAAAGGCGATGGGGTAGACATGATATTCAAACTTCTTTGTGTACGAGGGAGGCCATTCCTGTAACTGTAAAGCACAATGAGGAAAGTGGGGATTAGACTCCCAGGGAGGCAGTTTATGGAAACACTACTGCTACAGAGTCAAGCAAATTAAAGCAAAGCCCTTATCCAGACTGAGCTTTATTGAGAATTTACTACTTGAAAGAGTTTATCTGCTCATTAACTTGTGAGTGTCGGAGCATTTCTAAGTATGTCTGCAGGCTTATAATCGAAAGATCTTAGTTTAGTTGTGTGTGCTTTTTTAAAAAAAGAAATTACCAAAGGGGACTCACTTTCTTCTCAAATTCAGACTTCAGGGAATCCTCAGCGAAGATGTGAAATTTGAGCTTCCTGTAGCTAAAGAGAACTGCTGATTTCAGCATGATGAGTGTTTCTTCCAGTCGGTCACCACACGCTACCACCGCCAGATGCATCCATTGTGGAGCGGAGAGCTGGAGGGTAGAATGCTTCTGGTCCTTCGGTCTCCTAATAACATCAACAACAACATCAGTAACTACAACATATGCACTTGAATGTGTGTGTTTTTCTTTTTTGGAGACTTGACATTAAAGGAGTACAATGCTATAGGGATGAGAAGAGTGTGCCAGGGTTATTTCCATCATGTTACCCAATTGCCTCAAATTTCAGGTGCCATCACCTTCCTCAATCATCTTCTGGCATCACAATTGTTTCCTTACACAGAGCAAATTTCATATAGTTCAGTTTTAGCCTTATGTTTAAATAGCAATTAAAGCGGAAGATTCAGAAATACAGGCATGGCTGTCCAAATAAAGGCTGGGTGGTTTCAGAGGTTGCTGGGAGCATAGGCCGGCCAAAGACACAAATTACTCCCGCGTCTTGTCAGCAGCTTTCCCGACTACAGAAATGCGTATCCCAACTGTAAACCAAAGGCCTCACTGTTCAGAGGGCAGTTATCTACCATGATACTTCTTTCACAGCTTTTAGTCATACTTCCCTTCCAGAATGGGCAACTTGTGGCCTTCCAGATGGTTTTGGCATACAACTCCCATCATCCCTCACCAGTGGCCTTGCAGTCTAGGAATGATGGGACTTGTAGCTCTCCAGATGTTTTGCCTCCCCTCCATACACCCTCTATTATCTCTCTGCCTCCTGACTTACACAACTTGTTCAATTCAATGTTTTTTAGAAATTCAAAGAGTAGATATGCACACAGGAACTGTTTACACAAAACAATGCCATTAATTTGAACAAACGATTCTCAGTACAGAATCGTGGCTTCCTTGGTGCAAAAATACAAACAGTCCTAGGACTGGGACACTTCAACGTAAACAGAACAGGGCTTCTCCGCCCCCTTCCAAAGCCTAAAATAAGGTCCATAATAGCAGCTGCTCTATATTGCAACATAAATCTACTTGTGCCTTAAGGGACACTAGTTCTTGGTTCTGCAATGCAATATATTTCATTAATTGCTTAAAAATCCGAAGGCTTTTGTCTTAATTAAAACTCAGTTTCTGCAGTGAATAAATGATGGCACACTACATTTATGCAAATAGTATTTACTTTCTGGCCAATTAGTGCAAACCCCACTGAATTATTAAAGTGTATAATTGGCTCCTTGCATGGATTGTGCTCTTTCCCCTTGCTTACTGCTCTGCTTTTTGTCTACTTCTTCTGTGCTTATTCTTAATTGCATCACTAAATCAAGCAGTACACAGAAAATGAACGTTTTGACATGGGCTCTTGGCCATGAGCTCCAATCGAAACAGGTAAAAAAAAACAACCCAGCTGTATTTCTTACGTTGAAGCCAGAATGTTTTCTGTCACAAATATAGCCCTTAACGAGGAGCACCAGTTTTACGTATGATCTTGAATTCTCAAAGTTGGCATCTAACACTGGATTCCTGGAAGCGTTCATTTTGTTGGAGTTGCTAATTTCTGGGGATGTATATGTATGTAAACTTGATGGCACAATCCTATACTGAAGATACGCCGCCTGTGGAGCAATAGGATGAAGCCAGGGGAGACTAGGAATTTTTGTGAACCGACCAGAGAGCTCCGGCTATTGGGCAGTATAGAAATGCAATAAATAAATAAATAAATAAATAAATAGGATTCAGTGGAAGCCTAGCTACCCCCAGCACTAACTTCAATGGGAGGAGAAAACATTAAAAAAAAAATAGCCACCACTGTATGAATGGCCATTCCACCCACATCAGCATATGATGTAACTCAGGAGTGTTGAATCTCTTTCAGCCCAAGGACCAGATTCCATTTTGGAGAAGCTCTCAGGGACCACGTTCCAGTGGTGAGTGGGACTCAAGGTAAACGGGTGTGGGCCAAAAATACCGGAATATTTTATTCTAAAGCTCTTACTTCCAGTAAGGAAGCCTTTGGAGAGGCATTTCAACCTTTCGGAACAGAGAACAAACTGCACGAAGACTGGGAAACCACGAAAGGACTGGTGGTCCAAGGAAAGGGGAGCGGGTGCCAGGGAAGGTGACGTGGCCACCTGAATTTGGTTCCTGGTATAACTCAAAACCCAATAACAGCACACGACTGCCAGTATGTAAACCCCACATAGGGAGACCATACTTCAGATGATAGGGCACCCAGCATGGGAGTATATCTCTCTGGCCCTGTCACACACTGTTACAGCTCACGAGGAGGAACTCTGGTGCCGCAGAGTTTGCCATAAGAGACAGCTTCAGCACCGAAGGATTGCTGGGGCCAGGAGTTGTAGCGGTCTGCTTCTTCTGAACAAGCAAGAGGAGAAAGCACTGGGGCTGATTCACACTACAACCATGTGTGTGAAAGAAAAAAGGGTGCGTAAAGAAGATTGGGTTGTAAAAGAGGATGGGAAAGAAAGGCTGGAGTGTTGGGTTATTGTGCCAGAACTTTTCTCTCTCTGGAACTCTGTTTGTGCTCAGAAACAAACACACATCACGCAGGTCTTACACAGCAGAGCTGGTTTATTTCCTTCAGGCTTCTGTGCAGTTCAGTTCAGATCAGCACACTGAGGCATACACAGAGAGCAGTGATCATAGAGCAGTGATCAATAAGCAGTGATCAGTTCCATTTTACAAAGTGAGAAAATATATACACATCTTACACAATTCTTATCTACATTACATACAGCTGTGATGAGGCTAACTTAGAATCTTGGCAAGGTTCCCAGAACAGCCTCTATCTCAAGGTAATTGCCCACAGATACTTTCTCTGTTTAACCCTGAGATAGCCATACACACACAATTTTAATGACTAAGCAAGTATTTCTTTTCATATACTTAACAGTCCTCCTCTTGCGCATGTTGTTTAAATTGTGTTACAATCTGAGACCCAGCTTTAAAAGCATCTCTTTGTGTTTTACCATTGAACGTTCCACCTGTCCTTCCTCATTTTGTTTTACTTTGAATACCCATTTACTGTTAATGGCTTTACGACCTTCAGGTAAAGGTACTAGCTCCCACGTTTCATTTTTTTCCATTGCTCTGATTTCCTCTGACATTGCTTCATGCCAGCCCTGAGCTTCTGTAGGTTCCATCTCCTGAATTTCCTCAAATGAAGTAGGTTCATAGGCTATTAGTAAAGCTCTATGAGAAACCTGTTTGCTTTGGTATTCATCTGAATAACGAATTGGAGCTTTGCGTTCCCTTTCTGATCGTCTTGGCATAGTTACAGGCATAGTTTCCTCCTCTACAGTTTCTTCCCCATCCCTCTCTTGCTGAGATTGTTCAGGAATTTCTTCTGTTTCTACAGCTTTCTGTTCTACAGGCAAACTTACATACTGTTTTGTTTCCTGCATTTGTTCATGAAAAACTACATCTCTGCTCACAATTACACTTTTGTGATATGGAGACCACAAACGATAGCCTTTTGTTTGTGTATCATATCCTAACAGTTTACATTCCAAACCTCTTTGAGCTAGCTTTCCTGGTCTGTTTTCTTTCTGAATATGAGCAAAACATTTACTTCCAAAAACCCTTATATGTGACACTCTAGGTTTTCTTTTGTAAAACATTTCATATGGAGTTTTTTCATGTACAGAGTGGTAAAGCCTGTTTAACAAATAATTTGAGGTGGACAAAGCTTCTGCCCAGAACAGGTTAGACAATCCTGACTCTTTCAATAGAGCTCTTAACATGTTCTGCAAGGTTCTGTTTTTCCTTTCTGCAACTCCATTTTGAAATGGTGAATATGGAGCAGTAAGGTCATGTTGTATACCCTCATCACTGAGGAATTTTTTAAATTGGTTGCTGAGAAATTCACCTCCCCGGTCCGTTCTTAGATTAGCTATAGGTTCTTTAAATCTATTTTTACTCCACTTAACAAAGGCTTTAAACTTTCCAAAAGTTTCACTCTTCTGTTTTAACACATACACAAATCCAAATCTACTGTAATCATCAACAATAGACAAGAAAAATCTGTTTCCTCCTTGACTTGTCTCAAAAGGACCTGCAAGATCTGCATGAATTAATTCAAAAATTCTTTTTGTTGTTCTCTCACTGTGTTTTGGAATGTTTGACTTATGACACTTGGTTTCACTGCATACCTTACATTCTACATAGTTAGAACATGGTTTGATTTTCACCCCTTCACACAATTCTGGAATCTTAGAAATTGTTTTATAGTTAGCATGACCAAACCTTTTATGAATTAAATGGATACACTCTTGGTGTGGTTTGCAATTGGCTATTGTTTTTGTTGTGACTTTGCTGGCTACAACTTCATTTTCTGTACAGGTATTAATCACATACAAAGATTCTTTCATTATTCCCTGCACACACACCTTGTTTCCATGTTTTATAGTACAATTTTCTTCAGTAAAACAAACCTCATACCCCATTTCTGTTAACTGAAACACACTTAGAAGGTTTGTTTCTAATTCTGGTACATATAAAACACTTTGTAGTTCAACTCCCAGACAATCAAAATATACATTACCCACACCACAAATCTGGATTTTTGTTCCATTTGCAAGAGTAACACACTTTTGCTCTGAAGTAGAAGCTTCCAAGGTTACAAATGAAAGTTTGTCTTTTGCCATACTTATTGAAGCCCCAGAGTCCAAAAACCAAGGATTCATTGTCTCTTTGACTCTTGCTAGAAGACACTTCTTTGTTGATTCAGCTTCATTCATGTTGCTTTCTCCTCTCCACTTTGCTGTCAACAGCTTCTTCTTCTTCTTGTTGCAATCCCGCCTTAAGTGTTCTGTGGAACCACAGTTAAAGCATTTCCTTGCCTTTAATGCAGCCACCACATCAGAAGATTTATGGCTTTGTTGAAATTCAGCCACAGGATGTTTAAGGCTCTGTTGTTTTGAAGCTTGTCTTCTTTCATAGGTTTCCAGTAGTTTTCCAGCTACATACTCAAGGGTTAAATTTTTCTCCTCTTGACTTTCCATCATGGTGACAACCGCGTCGTACGATGAATCAAGACTTGACAAAATCACATAGACTTGGTGTATAGTTGTAAACTCCATCCCTCGTGCCCTGAGTTGATTGAAGATTTCTCTCATGCTTTTCAAATGGTTTGACATAGACTCCCCTGGTTTCAGCTTCATTCCATACAGTTTCCGGGTTAGAATTACTTTACTGCCCGCTGTTTCTCTTTGATATACAGCTTGTAGCGCATTCCAGCACTCTTTTGATGTATTCAAAAACTGAATGAAGGAAATTTGAGAGTCTTCCACAGCTAATGCAATAACTGCCATTGCTTTTGCATCGTCCTTAAACCATTTAGCATTCTGTGGATCTGCTCTATCTGGTGGATCCTCTGTGACTACATACCACAGTTCAGCCTGAATCAGATACATTTGCATTTTGTAAGACCATAATGCATAGTTAGAGTCATTCAGCTTTTCTAACAATTGATGCAAACCAGACATATTAGCTCCTGCCATTCCCTCTGCTTTAGGAATTGGTATCTCACCGTCCTCCTGCTCAGAGTCCTCCTCAGAGTCAGCCGACTGAGATTTTTCCTCACTTTGCAGCACTGGCTTTAGCTTGATGTCTTCCTTCATCAACAGTTTTCTGTTTTAGCAGACTCCTGGTTCTGGTTCTGATACTGCACCATTCCCATCAAGTTCTGGTTCTTCTGCCTGGGTTAGGCTGGCGTAGGCTGGTCTAGGCTAGACTGGGCCCATAACCTTTGTTGGGTTATTGTGCCAGAACTTTTCTCTCTCTGGAACTCTGTTTGTGCTCAGAAACAAACACACATCACGCAGGTCTTACACAGCAGAGCTGGTTTATTTCCTTCAGGCTTCTGTGCAGTTCAGTTCAGATCAGCACACTGAGGCATACACAGAGAGCAGTGATCATAGAGCAGTGATCAATAAGCAGTGATCAGTTCCATTTTACAAAGTGAGAAAATATATACACATCTTACACAATTCTTATCTACATTACATACAGCTGTGATGAGGCTAACTTAGAATCTTGGCAAGGTTCCCAGAACAGCCTCTATCTCAAGGTAATTGCCCACAGATACTTTCTCTGTTTAACCCTGAGATAGCCATACACACACAATTTTAATGACTAAGCAAGTATTTCTTTTCATATACTTAACATGGAGTGGGGTTGGGATTGACATAGCAGGAGAGAAGAGATAGTAGACTCCAGGAGAGAGAAGGAAAAACAGAGGGTGATGGACAGAGAAGAATGGTGGAAAGGGGGCAAAGAGAGGATGATCTGGAGAGATAAAGAGAGAGAGAAGAAAAGACAAGCTGTTTTACCCACTGCTCAGTGTTCTACAAAGCTGCCTTTGTCAGCACCAACAAAGCTGTCTTTCTTGGCACTGGACATAGCTGGTGTCAGGGTTGAGTGGGCTAGAGGGGGATTCCCTGGAATTCCCCCACAGAGGATCTCATATGCCAGCGCACAGTCTCTCCCTCACCCCATTTATTTTTGCAAGGTGCACGTTGCCAGTGCTAGGCGCAGAAAGATCATAAAAGCACATTGCAAAAACAACGTTCTGAACCACAAGGAGCTTCAGTCAAAACAACAACTGCCCCCTTCCACCCTTGCTCTTAATTTGGTTTATGTACCAACACATAAATTGCTTCTTTTTTCTGACGAAGAATTGCAGTAACTTACAAGGCATTTCCCCCTTTAGTACAGGCAGGTAGTAACTGCATACATTTACTGCCTTTTAAGAATCTGAAATCAATTCACACGAGCCACAACAGAGCACAGGATGATACATTAATAGAAGACCTGACTGTGCAGCAACCATATTAAGCTGGAACCCAGAAATTATAAAATAAAAGGAATACAGAATGAGGTGTGCAACCCAGCAAAATAGCTACAGCCACAACCCAGCTTTCTACAAAACGTGCACCACAGGCAGCCAACACATCACTCAACCAGGCTTGCCAACATTTATTTATTTATTTATTTATTTATTACATTTATATATCACCCCCATAGCCAGGGCTCTCTGGGCAGTTTACAGAAATTCTAAAATTGAGATAAAAACGAGTATACAAAATTTAAAATTCTAAAACGCAGAACATACATACATAAAGCATTAAAAACCGTTAAAAATAAACATGTGGGTGATTAAGATGTGCTGCCATATGCCTGGGCAAAGAGGAAAGTCTTAACCTGGCGCCGGAAAGATAGCAGCGTTGGCGCCAGGCAAGCCTTGTCAGGGAGATCATTCTATAGTCTGGGGGCCACCACCGAAAAGGCCCTGTCCCTCGTTGCCACACTCTGAGCCTCTCTCGGAGTAGGCACCTGGAGGAGGACCTTAGATGTTGAACGTAGTGACCAGGTATATCTCATCCCAACAATGTAATACTAGGGATGTCGGAGAAATCTGCCGTTTATACAAATGAGATCGGCTTTCTGTGAATCCAACCTGCAGATTCCACAGTGGACCTGCTTTTTCCAAGTCATGTGGATTCCATGGTCTGGTTTTTCACATTTTAGCACATGTAGAACGAAATTTTGGTTACAAAAAAAATCAGTTCCATCAATTCCAACAGAATGAAAGACGCCTGACAATTTACAAAACACTGATGGAATAGATTTAACCAAAGCCGTACATCCGCTAAACCACCTCAACAAAACAGAGACATGAAGGCCCAGCTGTACTGCATATCTTCCAAATTTCTCCAAAATGTCTGGAGAGTTTCCGGGAAAAAGGGCATTTATTTATTTATTGCATTTTTATACCGCCCAACAGCCAGAGCTCTCTGGGCAGTTTACAAAAATGTGTTACTCTACCCACACACCATGTTCAGCCAGAAAGAACATATAGAGATCATTGGTGCCTGTCTCCACACTATGTATGTCTGTTCCCTTTGATTACTATGTGTAATTATTGTTCAGAAGTGCCACGGAGACATATGAGGTTACCTTATACCAAGTCAAACAAAAGATCCATCTAGCTCAGTGCCACACTGGCAGCAGCTCTTCAGGGATTTACCCAGCCCTGCTACACAAGATCCTTTATTAACTGGAGATGCAAGGAATTGAACCTGGGACCTTCTGCATGCAGTCCATGTGCTCTACGACTGGGTGACAGCTACTTTCCCCTTTCAATCTGGGCTGAGCTACTTCCTCAGAGAAAGCACATTTATCTTGAAGGATACTTATTTTAGAAATGGAGGAGTATTTTATGAGAGTTAATATAATGTCTAAAGCAGATAGCTCTGCCATCAGAGGTGAGGTGGGTGATGACCAGGGGGAGGTCTTCTCTGAGCAGACCCTAAATGAGCTCTAGTCCATGTTATCTCAGATTCATCCCACGTTCTTCTTCACCTGTATTCTCACTGTCTCACTGCTGCCAGTATCTTAGGGTGATTGCTTCAGTGCACACTCTGTGGCAAAAGACCAAGCATGATGCAACCATTTCACTTGCCAAGAGAATCAGATAAACTTCACTCTATTCCTATCAATCCTGAACTACTCAGAAAGTTCATCTGGCAACACTGAGCTTGTGTAATGGGAACAGAGACAGAATATTGCTTTACCACCTTCGCTGCCACTGAGCAGACCCTAAATGAGTTCTAGTCCATGTTAGGTCAGATTCATCCCACGTTCTTCTTCACCTGCATTCTCACTGTCATCCGTGCTGCTTCACTAACAACAATCAGCAGAAAAGGCTGTCTAGGAGCTATCGTTTCAAATCATTTGGGTCAGCTCTCCATTCCAGAGATCAACCAAGATTTCAACAGGATAGTTAAAAGCATCGACTGGTACATCCTCAAGTGCAGTTTGGAAACTAGCTGGACTCAACAGTAGGTGGCAAACCAAACAAGTCAGTCAACCAGCTCTGCAGGACACAGCAACAATTAAAATCCAAATCTCAGCCAGGTATCAGTCTGTATGTGACAAAGGGGTAACTTTAATCCCCTCTACATCCTGCCCAGTCCTATCCCCAAACTCAATAGAACACCAAATCCAGCACATGACCTGCTATATCTATGAGATCCAAGATGTACTGGGCCACGGCAGCAGTACAAAAAGAGGAGTATCAACATGAATATTGAACCTCTCCAAAACTAATAGCCTGAACACCCCAACACTAGATCTGAGACCACCTCTGCTAGCTCAGTAAGGAAGTCCGCTAAGCAATGGAGTGGGCAGCCTACTAGCAGAACTCCAAATCCATCACTTGAATGCAACACCAGGTACCTGTGCTCAGCGTAAGTGTTCTGATGGATAGGGTACTAGATAAGCAAGATAAGTCTCAGAAATAAGTCCCATAACATTAACAGGGTATTATATTATTCTGAAGTGTGCATAGGACTGCAACCTAAATGGGTCTGCTTCCAAGTAAATATATTTATAGTTAGGCTGCATTTGTAAGCATACTAATCATAGACTAGTAGAGTTGGAAGGGTCCTATGAAGCCATGGAATCCAACTCCCCACTCAATGCAGGAATCTACCTTAAACCATCCCTGACAGATGGTTGTCCAGCTGCCTCTTGAATGCTTCTAGCGTGGAAGAGACCACAACCTCCCTAGGTAATTGGTTCCATTGTCATACTGTTCTAACAGTAAGGCAGTCCAGCCAGAATCCAGCTTCCCGTAACTTGAGCCCATTATTCCGTGTCCTGCACTCTAGGATGATCGAGAAGAGATCCTGGCCCTCCTTTGTGTGACACTCCCCTCAATCTTCTGTTCTCCAGGCTAAACATGAATGATCTGTCAATGCCAAGGATCTATCAGCCAAGAACTAGTCACTTTGCCAATTCGTAAAAAAAGAAAAGAAAAGAAGTCACAGGACAGGTGCAAGGACTTGCAGGAAGGGCAAAGTGATAAACACAAACTCGCTGTTACATCTCAGTATGCAACTGTGTAATCATTGCTTGAATTGGTATGGTGGCCCAGAGCCTTAGCATTCAGGGGACCCAAAGTTCTGACCTCCGCTAAAAACCAATATGCCTTATACTGAGTCTTCGGTCCATCTAGCCCAGTATTGTTGAGACTGACTTGAAGTGGTTCTCTGGGGTTTAGGCAGGAGATTTTCATGCCCAGCCTGGGGATGCCATAGATCAACTTTCTGTATGCAAAGCACATGCTCTACCACAGAGCTACAACCCCTCCCTTCTCAACCTCACAGTATTATATATGAATGCTTACTTGATATAATATGTAAATACTTAAGGATAGATTTATTCTCTCCAGCATTATCCACACTTTAATCAGTGGAACTTTGGAAGATTGTACTCCTCTTCCATGTAGATTTGGGCAAAAACTATCAAAGTATAAGAAGATGGATAGCTGAAAACTCTGTATCCCTGCTTCTTTATTCTGACGCTGTCTCCAATGATAAACAGTGCCTGCCAACCCAGACTTTGTAAGATGTAACTTAGGGGAAATAAATAAGACCCAGATAAAATAAAATTTCAGAACATCAGATAATTTATATTCATTTAAATGGGAGACTCGCAGTGGAATCCTATACTCCAATACTCCAGGGTGAGATAGGCCACCACTACACTGATGCAACATCCACCATATCCTACACTTGCCCAGGTCAGAATAGAAGGGGGAAACACACTGCTCCAAAAGCACAGAAAGGAGCAGTAACAGCCACACCATCAGCGTCCATGGCAACACCACCAGTGCCCATCTACTATGGCCGGTGTGGCAGTGTTGCAGAGATGACATGGCATAGTTGTAGAGAGGTTGCAGGGAACACATGGAGGTGATGTGGTGAAGTTGTGGAGATGCCATACTATCTCCACAACTTAGTATCTCCATGTCAGCGGGACTTGGGAGGAGCCTATCCACTCACGCTGATAGGGAAAACACCATTATGTCCTCCCACTGCACCACAACACACAACCTGCCAGATATAATTGTACCACAGCACTTCCCATTGTGTGTGGCATAAGAACATAAGAAGAGCCATGCTGGATCAGACTAAGGGTCCACCTAGTCCAGCACTCTGTCCACACAGTGGCCAATCAGGCATCGGCCAGGGATGAACAGGCAGTACATGGTGCAACAGCACCCTCCCACCCATGTTCCCCAGCAACTGGTGCACACAGGCTTACTGCCTCGAATCCTGGAGATAGCACAACCATCAGGGCTAGTAGCCATTGATAGCCTTAGCCTCCAGGAATTTATCCAACCCCCTTTTAAAGCCATTCAGATTGGTGGGCAAGAAAGATGCCAGAAACAGGATTTGTAGGCATCTCTGTACACAGAAGTTCAATACCCCTTATACCACATCCTGCGTACAAGACCTGCTTCTGATCACAGTACACAAAGGGACTGCAGGAGAAGGTATGCAACACAGTATCCAAACAGCTCCCTTGAGAGGAGGCCTGCAGAGAGCACCTATACTTTTATTTGTTTGTTTAAAATATTTCTTGGCTGCCTTTCAGGGCAGAAGCCCTCCCAAGGTGACCTGCAACAATAGAACATATAAAACCAATACATTATGAAAAGCGATAAAAACACAATAAAACTGTGAGAACACAATAAAAACTACAATAAAAACAACAAAAATGAATACAGCAACAACAGCAATCAGTAGCAGGACAGAGTAAAATAATATGTTTTCTGGCCATCTTAGAAGCTTGCAATGATGGATGATGGAGCATGGCAACCCCACCCCCTGATGGCAAGTTATTCCAGAAGTGTGGGGCCACTGCAGAGAAGGCCCACTTAAATGTGGTCACTCACCTAACTGCTCTCGCAGGTGGGCAAGTGAGAAGGGCCTCTCTAGCCGATCTTAAAATGGGGGCAGGCTGATATGGGTGAAGGCAGTCCTATAGCCTTCCTCTGGGCGAGGGTTCAGGATCTATTGAGGGGTGGGGAGACTTGGCCAAGCAGGGGAAGGAACAACTGGGATAGGCAACAAGGGAAGCCAGAACTACACACTGTCAAGTGGTTCATTCCATAGGGCACAGGATTGGAAAAATGGAGATGGGAGTTCAAGCCCCATCAGGAAGAATAGGAGGAATAGGATCCCACATCTTTTGCACTCCTGAAAGAGACCCTGAAAGAGAAAGACACATGCATGGAGTCATCACTGCAGCAGGGCTTCTGTGCAGTGAACAGTTGTTCAACAAACAGCAGGATAGCAGGTGCATGTCAGGAACACCATTACCTGTTGCATAACTGCCTGTCATTGGGATGGCAAGTGTGCTGTAGCCATTGGCCATACTGGCTGGAAGTGATGGAAGTAGATGTCCAAAACATCCAGAGGGCTTCAGGGTGGTGAAGGCTGCTATTGCTCCCTCCGCCAGCATAACTAAAGTATAGGATTGTTCCCCTCACTTCCCATTTCCCAGAGAGTTTTTACCATGTTAGCACTGCATTCATTCGGCACTGCCTAAAGCGTCCATGATAATCTAAGAGATATGCTCTGAAGAAAAATGACTTCAGGAGGTACAGTTGCTAATGGAAAATAATCCTGTCTTAATGCACCCATTTGAATTCAGTCCATGATCCACGCCTGGCCACAGTAAACATCCCTTGCTCTCAATCAGATACAATGCTGGTAAGAAACCAGCCGCTTTAATAGGGTAAAGAATACGATCTTGGAGAATGGGGCAGTCTTTCATTCAGAACATCTCTGTGAAATCATGAATCAAAGGCACACAGAGTTTATTTGATAGATGAGGTCACACTGAGCTAGAAAGGGGATGGGAGAGCAGTTTTCCAACCCCGAGAAACCACAGAGCAATTAACTATACTTCCCTGAATTAAAAGCCTATTATTTTCTTGCATTTCAGTTACACCGTATTTTTTTTAAAAAAAGTAGCATAACAGGCATAAACTGCAGTATGTTTTTCTAATTGCAATTTTATAAAAAGCTCTAATTAATGTCTAAATTAAAGGCATGTTGACTGTTCAGTTAATTATTCAGCTTCATATTATTCTACAAGCATCAGTAAAGGCGCACACCTGTCATGACGTTCTGTTTTCATTTTGACACACTAGTGTGTTTGGGCAGGGGGTGGGGAGAGAAGACAGCAGAAATTTAGTTGTTAGTGTTGACAGATCTACTCTAAATTGTCACTGCAACTTAATCAGTAGCATTGTTTAGAACAGTCTTCCCCAACAAGGTGCCCCCAGTTGTGTTGGACTGTAACTCCCATCATCCATGTTGGCTGGAGATGGTGGGAGTTGTAGTCCAATACACCTGGAGAGCCCTGGGTTGGGAAGGCTGGTTTACAACAAATTCAGTAAGTGTTTTTCAAGGCTGACCTCTCTTTCACAAAGATGAGCTTTGCTCACACATCTTTTATCTGTGCAAGAAAATGGGACTCTCAAAGTACGTTTCCCCTAACGGGACAAAGAGCATCTTCGGGGATGTGGGTCCAATTTTCATGGGGACAATACCCCCTCCCCCAAGAACTAATGTCCTGATCCAAAGTGCCCTTCACCCCATCAATTCTTAAGAAAAATTAAAGAGACAAGAGATCCCAAATATGGATCTTCTGTATCTCGTCAAGATTGGACCTCAGGGGTACAGAAATAGGGATGCTGCATTGTTACCTCCAAACATTTTCACTGTATTGTAGACAACACTACTTTGTTTGGTTTTAATTCCATTTTTTGTAAAGTCTGTTTTCAACATGCTTGTTGAAAAATCTCAAATATCTCATTAAGTCAGAGTGTTCTTGCATCTAACATTGCCTTCATAAACTTAGCCATGACTATTTCAAAAGAAAAGTCAGTCAAGGAGAATATTATTTTTAATCTATTTAAAATTCTGCCTCAAGCTTATCTTAAAAGAGCTATCAATCCATTCACTTGGATCAAAAGCAAGAAAAGAGATGTAAATGGATCTGGAAACCCATAAAATTAAGGGAAAGACACTGAGTTAGGAAATCTCAATATTCTTTCCTCCCACAACACTATTCCAGAAGCTTTTCTGCCCAGGAGAAAAGCAACCTGAGGAGGAAAGGGCACAAACATTTCACAAAATGAATTAAACGGAGGATGACTTCAGCTGTTCATTCTGACAAACTTTCTGGAAAGGATGTATGCTTCTCATATTATAGATTGATCATTTATGTTACCCACTTCAGTAAATGGTTTAAAAAAGCAGGCTAAGGTGTCATCTAGTGGATCTCTAAGGGTTCTCACTTGACGATTTTTACTCAGGTATGATCCTACAGTGGAAGGCACTCTGTACCGGTTGTGAGTGGCACACAAGTACTCGGTTATCCAAACCTGAGTCAAGTGAAAAACAGCTCTAAAAGAATTGCAAATTCAGTAGGTACTACTATGTAATGTGAAAGAGAAACACATTTTCCACTGCCCGGGACCCCAAAGTGTTCTCTCTCTCTCTCTCTCTCTCTGAGGTGTGTGTGTGTGTGTGTGTGTGTGTGTGTGTGTGTGTGTGTGTGTGTGTGTGTGAGAGAGAGAGAGAGAGAGAGAGAGAGAGAGAGAGAGAGAGAGATGCATCTCTTTCAGATGTTGTGGAATACACACAAGGGCTATGTGCTAATCCGTACCCTGTAAAGATTAGCCCAAGGCTATAACCCTCAAACTTCTTCAAAGTAATTCCCGTTGCAAGCAAGTAAATTTTCATGGAATTCTTTCTCCTTCTGTTAGGATTGGGGCGCAGGGCTACCACGAGGCAAAACACGCTGAGTCGGAAGGGTGGTTAGACCAGTGAAGAGCTGTTTCCTTCCACGCCAATGAGATGGGGATCAGGGTACAAGAGGACCCCCAATCTTTGAAGAAGACACACCCCATTCCACCCTCCCAATTAAAACAACAACAGCCCAACACCGTTCATTACTCATTCGCGATCGGCATTCAAGACGCAACGCAAACCAGAAACGAAAGGGGGGGGGCAACTCCACGCCGAAGGAAGGAAGCTTTACCTAACGCTTGCAAACTTCCCTTTGGCCGCGCTTCGTTTGCCTGTCTTTTTGTGGAGACGTGGCTGCTGCTGCTGCTGCTGCTGCTTCTCCCTCTTGGAAACCTGAGCTGCCCCTTCCTCCTCTGGCTCCGCAGCCGGGACGGCTCGGAAGTGTGCCTGGGCCACCAGGTCCCCGCCAGGCGCCGAGGAGCGGCTTCCCTTGACCGCCACTTTCAAAGGCGGCTCGTCGTCGTCGTCCGCGCTGCCCACGAAGAGGTAGAGCAAGAGCAGCGTCCCCAGGCAGAGCGCGAGGGCCACCACTTTGCAGTAGAGTTTCATTGTGCGCCGGGCAGCGGCAACAGCCTCAGCCCCGGGGAGACGCCGCCTCGCCGCCGCTCATCGCCGTCACCACCATCCTCCCGCTCGCTCGCCGGCAAATTGGATCCAGCCTTGACATTTTAAAGCTGCTTTCTCGCTGCCCCAGGCATTGTGCGCGAGGAGGGAGTTGGCGGCGCACAGCGCCACCCTCGCCCCGCGCCGAGTGCGGCGGCCAAGAGGGAGAGCCGAGCAGCGATGGGGAGGGAGGAGCGAGGGCAGCCCCTACCGTAAAGTTCGGAGTAGCACCTCGACGGTTTGGTATAAACCATGAGTTCTTACAATTTTGCCACACACACACACAAAAAAGACCTCACCCAATACTCTGAAAGAAAAATCCTTACACACTCATATACACAGAGACCCCTCCAAAACAGCACACAGATAGAAACAATTCAGGCCAGGCTACACTAGTGCTTTTAAGAGCTTTATAACAATTTTGATAACTGTCTATGGAGTGTGTCCAGGGCCCCAACAGTTGTCAAAACTGTTATAAAGCGCTTTAAAGCAGTAGTGTAGATCATAGAAACACAGGAGGCTACCTCATGGATCCATCTATCTCACACAGTAGTTACGGGCAGCGATTTTCCTGGAGAAGCCAGGGATTGAACCTGGGACCTCCTCCGTAGAAAGCAGCTGCTCTAACCACTGGCCAGAGCCCCTACCATGTAGAAAGCTGCCTGCCGGTCCAACTAGCCCAGGCAGTGGCTCTCCAGGGTTTCAGGTAGGAGTTTTCCCAGCCCTACCACTGAAATCAAACATCTATTTCAAAAACAAAACAAAAACAGGCACATATTTTGCTGTCTGAGGTGAAGGACAAGATGGCAACCTCTTTCCCTCTTCATCCCATGTAAAGGAGCTGACTGGACTGTCAGTTAAATCTAGCAAAAAGACAGTGACCTGAGCAGATTAATTTAGGGTGGATCACAAAGCCCATCTCCAACATAAGGGATCTCTGGGATCTCAGAGGGCCACACTGCCCAGCATCTGCAGCCTGAGGCATCTGCCTCACTTTACCTAAAGTAGAGGCATCCCTAGCACATAATATCCCTGCCTGAGCTTCTTGACTGACTCTTTGGCAAACTTGGGTGGTGGGGATGGGACACTTTACTGGGGCCCAGTGAGCCAGGCCAGGCTGTAACCACATTGTCAGATGGGGGGAAATTGAGGCTAAATTGTAGGTCGTGCTAGGCAGGGCCATTCTGACTAGGCAGTCAGAATGAGGCAGCTGCCTCAGGCAGCAGTTGCTGGGGATGGGGAGGTTTTAGAAGATAAAGCTGCATATGCCAAATTGCCTGTCCTGCAGCCAAGCTAACCTGCTGTCTTCAGGCACAGTGGAGGTTGCTAGTGACTGCCAGTCTAACCAACTTGTGTTATCTGTACAGCACCATGTACATTGATGGTGCTATATAAATAAATAATAATAATAATAATATGTGGAATGGGGAGGGAGGGTCTTGTTGCTTGCCTCAGGCAGAAAAATGTCTTGGTCCAGTCCTGATGTTTAGGGATATTTATGGATGCATATTTCCTTCTAACTTGAGCACCTACCTATTGTCCAGGTCTTGCAACATTCTGAACAATGAGTGACTCATATCGTCATGGATGGATCTAACTGTACTTATTACAAAACAGCTGGAATTCAAAAGGACTCTTCAGGGAGAGATGGAAGCTCAGTGGAAGAGGACATGCTTTGCATCCAGAAGGTCCCTGTCCTCTCCAGCTAAAAAAAAAGTGGGGGGTTGTGAGACCCAGGTCTGAGTAGGCACAGCTGGGTTAGATGGACAAGCTGGAAGAAGGCAGTATTCTATGTTCTCTAACTGCAACAGGGCTTGCAGGCTGAAACAGAACATATCCTTGGCATCTCTGAGAGCAGGTGATGAGAAATACCTCTGGAGAGCTGCAGCCGGTCAAACAGACCACGCTGGTTTAGACGAACAAATATTTTGAGAACTGCTTCAGGATTTTTTAAAATAAAAAGTGGTATTAAAAATTTCTTAAGTAAATAGTCTTACCTGGAATAAGCACCGGAGGGCTCTGCTGGTCAGCTACAGTCCCCCTGCTGAGATATGGGCCTGAGCAGTTCTAATGATGCCAATCCCTGATGCTGACCCAACATCATTTTATTGTTTAATTTCCCATCAAAGATGATAGTGTTAGACATGGACTAACATATAAGTAACCTGTGGGATCTTGTGATAGCCACAAGCAGAGATCATATCAAAAACAGATCAGTCAGAATCACAGAGGGTAGCAGCAGCTCTATTCTCACACAAAATCACACAGGTAGCCATTGAAATTGGTGGGCTCAGGCCTGTCTAACTCTATATAGGACCAGGATGCATGTCATTAAGTGGCTTTGAAATAATGTTCAGAGGAAGCATATTTCTAAATTATAGATGCTGTTGAAAAACTGCAAGGATAGCTATCACCTTCACATCTTTTTGTGATTATTCCCTTTTTACAGATAAAGAGCTGACACTGAGAGGTAGTAACTTATGAAGACTTGAACCCAGGCAAGAACATAAGAATTGACTTGCTGGTTCAGCCTTCCTTAACATGGTGCCCTCCAGATGCTCTTAGACTTCAACTCCCATCAGCCCCAGCCAGCAAGATCAGTAATTATGGGAGTTGTGATCCAAAACATCTGGAGGGCACTACGTTGGGGAAGGCAGATCTGGTCCAGCACTCAGACACCATGTGCAATGGTGTCTATAGTTACATTTAATGATTCGTTTAATTTTTGTGGCTCAAAAATTAAATGCATCATTAACATTTGCAAAATAGCACTAGATGCAAACATATAGTCTTGCTTTTTTCATTAAGCACACTCCCCAAATCTGATTCCTGTGAACATCTGGAAAATTTGGACTCCATGCAAGATGAAGGCCTTGTTTTGGCATTTACCAAAATCACAACTTAAAGGAGTTGTGCATTTTTGGATCAAAGGGCTATGTCCAGTCTAGTCTAGTGTCCTGTTTAGTGGTTAAATCATGTCCAAAGAATCAGCACATCTGGACTCTGTCCAGTGACTCTCTGTATTATTCAGAGCGGAACATATGATTTGCTGGTTTCCTAAACCCTTGTGTGTTCAATTAAACTATGCTTGTTTATCCCTCCTGGAAGAAATACAAGAGGAGGAAACTGAACAGTGAGTTGTCACAAGAGTTGCAACTAAGCAGGGGGGAAAAACACCACCCAGCCCCTCCAGTTTGGATCTATCTGGCCTCATCTTTCCGGAAAAGGGAGAAGAAAGTTGGTTTCCCCACCCACATCTGGTTTCCTATCTTTAAGTAATGTATATTTATATTTTAAAAATAAGTTTCATTTGTACATGCATGCCAGGGCAGACTGAGCTCCATGGGAGCTGTTTTGTACATGGACAGCAAAAGAATTAAAATGGCTACTTTGCACTGGAGGAGTGAAAGTACTGGGCAGTGGCAACAGGGAAAGGAAGCAGTAAGAAGAAGAGCTTCTGCCACTGGGCTAGATAGCTATATCATGCCCACTCATGGTGTCACCCAGTGGTGAGAAGGAGTAGGAGGTGAATGGCATTAGAGGGGCAAGATATGGGTAAGGCAAGGCAGAGCAGGGAAGCTCAACCAGGTCTCTTTCCCCACCAGTACCACCAAAGTCCCTGACCAAGCCAAACTTCTTACTGCTTGCAAGGCTGGTGCTACCATAGAGGCCACTCAGGCGGCCGCCTAGAGCGCCAAGGTAATGGGGGCGCTGAGCGCCGCACCCGGAAGCCGCTCTCCCACAGCGGCTCTGAGAGGGCGGCTTCTGGGTGCGCCATTCCGAAGCCACCTGCCCGCCCCAGCATCCTGGCTTCGCTTCGGCTGGGTGCCCACCCAGCCGAAGTGAAGCCACGCCTGCCCCCCACCCCACCCCAGCGTCCTGGCTTCACTTCGGCTGAGCGGGCAAGATGGCACCCCACGCCCAGGTACACTGGGGTGGGGGGGGGGGTGAAAGCAGCTCACCTGTCTAGGGCGCAAAATAGTCTGGCACCGGCCCTGACTGCTTGCCCATCTGCACAGCTTGCCCCGCCTCCTCACAACAACTCTGTGAGGTAGGTTAGGCTGAGGGTCAGTGACAGGCCCAAAGTCACCCAGGGAGCTTTATGGCTGACTGGTGACTAGAAACTGGGTCTCACCAGCGCAAGTCCAACACTCCCACCTCTACACCACGCTGGCTCTTTGTCTCCTTTCTGTCAACTTGCCCATCAGCCTGCCTCATCTGGGGAAGAGGAGAGGTCATAGTGGGAAGTACTGCCCTGCAAGCAACATAAGAGAAGCCAGAAGGATCAGTCGTTTCAAATCAAGGCCAGTGTTCCTGGCAAGCCTGTTGTGGCTCATGCGTCCAGGTGCTGCTGCTTTATCACCAGGTTCTGGTCCAGGTGGTACACCTCTGGATCCCCTCCCCCTCAAATGCCATCCTACGTGACACCTGCAAAGCAGGCCAAATGAAATTCCCACTCCAACACTACTACCTGTTTCAAAACCTAGTCAGTCCATAGGTACCCCAAAAAGGAATAATAGGGATGGTAAAGTAACCCAGTACTTGCTCATTTTTAAGAATGATGGTGCTGAGATCATTGGTAATTTATTTATTTATTTAAATCATTTCTTGGCTGCCTTTCAGGGCAGAAGCCCTCACAACAATAAAATCCATAAAACAGTTAACACATTAAAAGCAATAAAAAAACAACACAATAAAATAGCAATAAAAGCCAACAATAAAACCAGCAAGAACAACAATGGCAATAGCAAAAATCACTGTACTCATCATGAGAAGGCCACGGTAAAGTAAAATGTCTTCAAGGCCTTCTTAAAAGCCTGCAAGGATGGTGCATGGTGGACCTCCGATGGGAGTTTGTTCCAAAAGTGTGGGGCCCTTGCAGAGAAGTCCTTCTCCTGCATGATCACCCACCTTATTGCAAATGAGAAGGGCCTCTTTTTCTGATCTGATATGGGTGGAGGCGGTCCTTCAACCCATATCATGGTAAAGTTCTTTTAGATCCCAATCCTAACTTCATATAAGATGAAACCAACGCAATCACCTAATATAGGGATAAGGAACCACTTTCAGCCAGATAGCCAAATTCAATTTCAAAGAAGCTTTTAAGGGCTGCATTCCAGTGGAAGACAGAACCAAAGTCAAAATGGGTGGAGCCAAAAATACCAGCATATTTTAGCATATAGCTCTTACTATTTTAGGAGCAGCATCTAACCCTTTTAGAATGGTGAAAAACTGTGCAAAAGCCAGGAAACCACCAAGCAATTTATAGTTGAGGAAAGAAGGTGTGAACATCTGGTGAACCTTGTGTCGTGTTTCTCAGAAAACTCTTGCTTTCGATGGGAGGCAAATTACGAGGCATGCTAAGTAAACCACAAAGCTTTTATTAAGCAACAAACATCTCTTCTACCTGAAGCAAGTCTAACTTCTTGTAAACGTCCCCCTAGGCAAAACTATGCAAACTAAGCAAGACAATTGTCAGCTCAAGAAGAATAGGCAACCACTTCCCAAACGTCTGTAACTTCAGGGAGCCTGGTGCGGAAGCAGGTTCTGGCATAATCGAACTGACTTTCTCACGCCTTCCTTCCACCCCATGCATTTGAGCTTCTGGCGGACACTAGCATCAGCTAGCTTGTCAGAACGCTCACCTCCGGAAGAAACCTCACTTCCCACAGAGTGTGTAGGATTTGGCCTTGAGGAGATAAGCTCTGGAGAGGGCTGACTCCCAGCTGGGGAATCACCCGTGAGAGCGTCCTCCCCCACTGGTACAGGCTGGCTGGTGTCTGGCGCTGCGTCTTCTAGTTCTGATTCTGATTCTGATTGATTTCCTGAAACATCTTCTCCCAAGACAAGGGCAGTAGTGTTAGACATGACACCTTGGTCCCTGGGTCTGAGGTTCCTCAGCCCTGAACAGGGCAGGATTTTTTCGGGTGTGTGGTTGTAATTTGTGTGCATAGTGCATACCACTACAACAACCGCACATTGCACTTTCTTTGTGCGTGCTCTTTGTTGCTTAGCGTCCCATTCTATGACATTTAGAAGCCTACACAGAGTAGTAGAAGATCCTGGTAACTGAATAGGACGAATGCAGAAGACTGTTATATCCAAGAAGCATCATGAACTCCAACAAAACATTATTTGGAGTGAGGGATAAAAACACACATGTACACCTAAGAACAAGAGGGGGGAAATGCACAAACACAGTACAGCTGTTTTAAAAATATTATATCAAGCCTTTGCTAGACCTACCTTTAAATCCGTGTGGGAGGAGGGGCGAGCCTGCGATTCAAGTAGCGCGGGCTGTCGCCCAAGTCTAAACGTCAGATGCGATGGGCTAAAGGAAAGCTCCTTCGCGGTCGCCATTTTTTTCTTAAAGGGCCGGGTGCGCAGGAGCACACGATCGACCAAAGTGACTTTAAAAAAAAAAAGGTTTCCCCACTCCCCCCACCCTGCCCCGGATATCTGCTCATATCTCAGGCTCTAAAAAGGCTACAGACTCACTTTCCTTTTTTAAATGAAAGCTGGGAATCTGGAGATTATGGCTCATCCACAGGGGGTCAATTGCCTCTCCTTGCCCCTTCCTGTGGATGCCCATGAACATGGATGAAATTTGGAATGGTTGTCCTCATACTGTGACAGTTAGCCATCTCTCCCTTTCTCTCATGTTCTCTTACAGCATGTTCCCAGCCATTGTAGGTGAAAACATAGGATTGCTGTCACCTACCCCATGCATGTTTACAGGGGTGACAGGGGGAGTGTTAAGCAAACAACGACAACCCAGTGTACATAAGTGGTGCATCTTCCCTTGTGATGGAATCTCACATGGTCTCAATGAATTACTTGAGCAAACATGTACAGAATCAAGTTTAAGGCAGAAATCATATGCAGTTATTTGGCAGTAAATGTTAAGAAAAGGTTATGCTTTTGCACACATGCATATAAATGCATCTTGCAACTTCAACATCTACATTTAAAATCTGTCCCCATTTCTTAAACTTAAAAACAGTTCCTTAGGAATAAAAGTAAGACCTAGTGAATTCAATGCAAATGACTTTGAGTGAACATATCCTTAGGAGTGGACTAGAAGATCCTTATTATAACTTACTTAGGGGAAAGCTCAATTGAACACGATAGGATTTACTTCTAAGTAAATATACTTTGGGTTGGGCTGAGTATGTGAACCTGCCACACAAACTGTCCCAGGTAGAAATAGATTATTGATGTTCAGTACTGGAGCACTACACAATCCCATATATACAACTCGGAGGCAGCACACCATAAGAATAACCACGTTGCTGTTGCTGCTGTACATGAATCTTGTTTCAGTCGCCCCACCAGCTCAACCAGAAACAGTAAGGGAGGGACAGGCAAGGAAGCAATGCTAGGATGAGGAAAGGAGCAGAAACTGGTGGGCACGGGGCGACGTTCCTGTGTTCTCCCCCCACCTCATTTCACCTATGAGCTGGAAAACAACTCATTGGGCCAGTGGTCCATGCTCAGTGGAACAAGATGGGAAGTCAGTGATGTGCCATGAGGGAGTCTCATACTACAGCCTGCTTTATGAGAAATGTGGTCCTGCAGGCCTAACAGGCCACGGCTCTGCCTTTAATTTTCCAACCTCCCTGGCTAGGCCTGACCCAGCCGTGTTGCAGGAAATTGGAGAATAGAAATAGACAGACCAGGTGTGGGCAGCATGAGGCACTGTTGCCACTCTCAGAATGGAGCTACTTCAGCGTGAAGGAGCCTGGTCGTGCTGCAGCCTGCTACTACCTCTGTGCCTTATGAGGCAAGCGCTCCTGTGGTGCCATTTACTGACCTCCTATCCTTTCCTGAGCCTTTCCTGTGTGGCTGGAAACTGACAGTAGAGGCGGCAGCCATAGCAGAAGCAGCCATTGTAAGCTCCATCCGACGAGCGTTTTATTGCACGCTTATTACTGGGCACTCACGGAGTTTACTCAGGTCCCTCACATGATATCGTCTGCCTTCCGCCCCTTCTGGCTTTCCTTGTGCGACAAAAAAAACCCTTTTTAAGTCCGATGTTTTTTTAAACTCAGAATTGCTGCTCTCTCCTGCTGTGTGCAGGAGAAGCAGCGCCATTAGAACAGCGGACTCCATGGGCCTTGTGCTCATTGTGTACTTCCTCTTTTGAAAGAGGAAGTAACTGAGGAATGAAAACATGGGCAGAGAAACAACAGTAGGGAGCATGTTAACCCCTGGTGTGATGGAGCTTTGTTACTGCTTTCAGAAAGACATCATGACTGGAATTTGGTGGCAGGGCAGTTGCACCCCCCTTGCCCCTATGAGTGGATATCTGTGGTCCTGACCACTGGTTGTCACTTAAAAGCATCTATCAACTCAAAGTGCTGGTCATTCTAAGGAAGGACACTATGGGGTGGAGCTTAGAGATGACTGAGGCCGTACGGAAGGGGAGGGGGAGCAGGGCCATTCCACCCAGCCTTGCTGAAACACTGTTTCTTCTTCCCCTCTTTCCTGCTCATCCCTTTTTCATTGTGTGTCATGTCTTTTTAGAGTGTGAGCCTGTAGGCAAGGACCATTTTTAAACACACTTAGATTGATTCTAAGCTGCTGTGGGGGACCTATTTTTGGCTGAGGAGTGGGATAAAAACATTTTAAATAAATACATCCCAGTAGGTTCACAGCTGATAAAGTAGGAAATGCCACCGCTTTTCTTACCCATTCTTTGCCTGTACTCTCATTCACCCTTCTTTCCCAACTGCTGGTGGGCACAGCTCATGACTACAGGTGGAGGAGGGCAGTGGACAACAGAAATAGGAAAAACATTCAAGGGATGGGAGAAGCCATACCTGCTGTGTCTCCCACTTAATCATTAGTTTTAGGGAGAGGGAGAGCAAATCTCCAGATTGTTACATAGCAACACTGACGAGATGACAGGTTCTTTATAGGGTTGGCATTGCTACGTGAGACATTGTAAAGTTACGACCACTGGAGGGGAAGTAATTGATTCATTCCACCCTCTGCTGAAAGTCCCACATATTTAAATGGAATTCACCTCTCAGTAAGGCTGTGAGCCAAAGCACACTTAAGCAGAAGTAAGCTTCACTGCAATAATTAGAACTTAATGCCAACTAAAGTACTAAGTTCTGGAGCATAAATATGTTTTGGAGTGGCATTGCAAACCTACAACAGGGGGAAATCAATTAGATTTTCATTTTGAACTTGTAGCACGTTTAGAATACAGTTGTGTATATTTTTTTCTGATTATTATACATACATGCACACAAAATAACACACACATGCACACACTCCATTTATATGTGGTAGAAACCCCAATTTCCCCAGTTTAAGGCCACAATCCTATACACATTCACATGGCAGTAAGTCTCATTGAAATCAATGGGGCTTTCCTCTGAGGAGAAATGCATTGGATTGCACTGTTAGGGTCTGTCTCCCCTTCCCTCCTGCAGCAATTTGGCTTTTAAACCCTAATTGTCACATGAGGAGGGAGCTCACTGCTGGGCAGGGGAGGGCTAACCCGTGTGCTGTGACCCACACTCAAGCACCCACCCCAAGATGGTAGTTAGGTTTTTTTTAAAGCTTCCATTTTCACCACTAATTGCAGCGGGGGCAGGGGGAGGACCTCCTTCCTGCTGGTGTGTGTATATATATGAAGGAGAATATGGGGTGCCCCCTGCCTCTTGCATATTCCCTCTCAACAGTTCCCCAAACGTTGGCCTTCAGGCTGAAAAATGTTCCCCGCCTCAGATTTAGATGAATGAGGTAGTATTTTCTCTCTGAACTTGAAGCAAATTCTCTAAATGGTGACATTTAGAAGGGAAGGGGCTTAGCCTGATCGTTATAGATCTGTCCTATTAAAACAGAGTGAACAAACATCTTTGTGTAAAGCACAACTGATTTATTGTGTGTGTGTGGTTGGGTGGGTAGATGCATCTTCTTGTTTTTATGTGGCTTGAAGAATGCGTGGCTAGTGATGTCTGGAAACTTAACTAAAGCCAGATGCTTTTTCTCTATAAACAAAGCAAACGAAGTTCAAACCCAGTATAAACATAGCATTATTCAAGTGGAATCTTTCCATGTAGTATGATGATAATTTTCATATCATAATGCTGCTATCCACTACATACCATCAGCATTTTACAATCTGGCATATCCGTGCAACCCAGGGATAGGTTCATTCACATGTTTCTTTCACATTGACTGTGCGTTCAGTAGACATTGCAAATACATGTCATCTGACATTCAGACATAACTGTCCACTATACCAATGCACCAGCTATTTATTGTGTAGTAGTTACTAGCTTGTATTGTGTGCTCTTAAAAGGTCTGGATCCAGTGTTGCTGTGCTGTCATCAGAGCTGGAACACTTTGATGCTTCCCCTTGACGTGAGTGTTTGGATCTGAGAAGAAAATATACAGAGGATGCTGATGGAGACCTGATGTGCTGTTTGATTTCTGAAATGGGAGAAGATCGGCAGAGAGTGGGAAGAATGCAGAGGAGCAAAGAAGGTACTAACAAATGATTGATGGCAACAAGTGCAGCCAGGCGCACATGGCTGTTTAGTGAAAACCCTCAACTGAGACAGAACTGAATTTCAGAGTGAAAAATCATCAGGGAATTCACTCAGCCACTTACACTGCTGTCCTGGGTTTATAGCAGGTCTACGATTTAAGACATTATGTATGTGTGGAAGTTCAGTCTAGTTTTGAGCAAGATTTTGTGTTAGCTGCAGGTATATTATAAGGTTGCCATTGACAGGTCTGGCCAATTCTTTTGCCCTTGGCAGAAATATCACCTGCAGAAAGCCACAGGTGAATCTTTTAATGGCAGAAAAACAAGAATTTGCAGTTGATAAGCTCCATCCAACAAGCATTTTATTGCATGCTCGTTACTGGGCACTCACGGAGTTTGCTCAGGTCCCTCACATGACATCGTCTGCCTCCCGCGTGCCTTCTGCCCCTTCTTGGCCTTTTTTGAATGACAAAAAACACCCCTCATTACATCTGATGTTTTTTTAAACTCGGAATTGATGCTCTTTCCTGCTGTGTGCAGCGCCATTAGAACAGCGGACTCCATGGGCCTCGTGCTCATAGTGTACTTCCTCTTTTGAAAGAGGAAGTGACTGAGGAACGAAAACACGGGCGGAAAAGTGACAGTAGGCAGAGTGTCCCCACCCACCCACGGTGTGATGGAGCTAGTTAAAGGGACAGGAGGAGGGGAGGAAACTCTAAATATATATTTTCAGAGGGGTAGCCATGTTGGTGTATTGCAGCAAAACCAACAAAGAGTCTTGTGGCACCTTAAACTTTATAATAACTTTATAATATATAAAGTTTGTTCTTCTCTCTCTCTCTCTCTCTCTCTCTCTCTCTCTCTCTCTCTCTTTGTTAAGGGAACACATTCATAACTCTGGAACTATTAATGTCAACAAAGAACATATGGAACCAGGCACTTCTGGGGCTACTGTTTGATACTTCTGTGCTGAATCAGAAGTGAGAGTTCTACATGCTCACCATAATATCCTGACTGATCTTGGGTTTCTCAACATTGGCTGTGTGGACTAGCGCGGAACTGGGGTCAGCAGACTTGAGAATTGATGGGCTTGTGAGATCTGACTTGATGTAACTGAACAGAACAAAAAAAAAAGAATGTCAGGCAAGGGTGAGCTTCTAGGTTTCTCTGGGATTGCAAAAGTGAGGTGGGAGAATATGATTGAATCACAAAGAGTCTGTCCTGCTTTTCTATTTAAAATCTAGAAGGAGGCAGCCCTAACCGCTCTTGCTCTACTCTCCCTTGATAATGGTGGAGGTAGGCAGAGGGAGAGTGTGTATCACACAGGAGGAGAGGATAAGGGAGCAGCAGGATGAAAGGAGCTCCCTCTGCATCCTCCTCTCTCTGTGGAAATCTGTGCTAAAGGGCTGCATACATTGCAACGTGGCTATAGTTTGAATTGTTTCTGAGTATGGAAATGCAATGATAAAGAAAAGCTTCAACAGCAATGTCGGAAAGAGGGGAACCACAGAATACAGCTAGGGTATACTCCCTGCTTCCCTGCTAGCCTCAGTCCTGGTGCTGTTGGCCCCATCCCAGGTGTGGTTTACATTAATATGAGTACACAGTAGTTGTGTTCACAGATAACAGCCCTTAGATGAAGCCACTACATTCAGAAGAGCCATGCCCGGACATAAAGTTGCAATTCAAAATCTTTACAGGTATAGGTTTGCTTGAAGGGTCTGAAGGTACTTTACTCTTGGCCTACCAGCAAGTCTTAAGGAAACAAAAGAGGAATGGCAGCAATGCATGATGATCCAGATGTGTTGGACTACAACTCCCATGATCCCTGACCATTGGCCATGCTAGCTGGTCTTATGGGAGTAGTAGTTCAAAACATCTGGAGAGTGCCCAGATTGCCTACTCCTGATGTAAGGGCAATTGGAGACAGCAGTACAGCTTTTTAAACATAACATAAAATCAATTTCATCGTAGACAATTAGGGACACATTCACACTGTGAGATTTGTGTGTCTCATCCAGGAAATCTGATGCAAAGGAAGCAAGGGCTTCTATAACTTTAAAAACTGAATAGAAAATGAAATTTTGAGCAGTGCACCTCCTGAAATTTCCCTCTTCCACACAATTATTAAAGGCACAGCAGGGGCCTTTCCACACGTCGTACCGAGGCCGCTTCTAAGCGACCCCAGTGCGACTCCAAACCGATCGTCTAGCTTACCTTTGGCAGAGACGAAGAAGAGGCGTCCTTGCCGCCGCCTCCACCCACTGACCTCCTCGCCGGCCGGCGAGGAGGTCAGTGGGTGGAGGCGGCGGCAAGGACGCCTCTTCTTCGTCTCTGCCAAAGGTAAGCTAGACGATCGGTTTGGGGTCGCACTGGGGTCGCTTAGAAGCGACCTCGGTACGACGTGTGGAAAGGCCCCAGCTCTATTCTCCTTTGCATCTGGTTACCCTGTCCATAAACAAGTTCGAACACTTAAGAGTTAAACCAGTTGTGGATCCAGTTATATTAAGGGGCTGAACTGTCAGCAAGTTATATTTTTATTGCTGCTATGGGAGTTGTTCCTTGGTGTACACACACAGCTAAATGGAATGCTTTACACGGGACTGACTTAAGGGGGGAACCGTAAGGAATTCTGGATTCACACGTCTGACTTGTGGCTGCCAACTGATCAGAAAAAAGCAGCCCTGGCTTGCTCTTGCACTTTTAGCAGCAGTCTGATCCATATCGGTTGGTGAAGCTTTCAATAGGATGGAGCTGCTAATGTCTGTGGATCAAGCTACATGCAAGAATATCTCCAGCATCTGTGAATGGAATATACAAACATGCATTAATTGTTTTAAGGCAAAGTACTCTTAACTTAATTGGCTTGTGGACCTCAGCCAATAACATAAAACAGCAATAATGATGTAATACAGGCGTAGTTAAGAATTGACAGTAACGATTTTATCATCATCAGAAACAGGATGAAAAGGTATTTAACGTAGGAGTCAGTCCGGTGTAAAAGGCATTTCAATACATCATTTTTTAAAAGTAGCTGATAAAGATGATTGATCCCATCATTAGGTTGTTAGTCTATTACTGCAGAGACATAAGATGAGAAATAGATTACTTGTTCAAGTCACCACAAAAATATGAATCAATCTAGACAAATTGGTGGCTGCCACTGAAAATGGCAACCATGTGTCTAGTTCCCATGTGCCTCCCCCTCTGTAGCATTTAAGAGTGCAATCCTATGGGGATGTCTATTAGCCCCTGAATTTGGTGGCTTGCGGACATCTAATGAAGAATGGGAGGAGCGGTAATCTTCATCTCCACGCTCTGCCCATTCTGCATTTTAGTAGGTGTTGTCAAGGGGGAGGGATGGAGGCTGGGGAAAGCTCGCATCCCCGCTTTCCCAGTCCCCTCCCCACCCATGGAAACACCCCCTTTCTGTCCTGTCCTGTAAGGAATTTCCCTCCTACTGACTTCAATAGAAGAGGGGAATTTAGAGGGAAAATGCCTCCCATTGCCTTTTATGGTGCCCATGACAGAACATAGGGTATGACAGTGGTTCCCAAAGTGGTGTCCACAGGGACCTCCAGTGGCACCCACGAAGCTCTCTTGTCCCTGCTCCCTTCAAAAAAAATTGTTTTAAGAAAAACCTTGGAAAATGTTAGGGCAGTTTTCTTCCTCTCCTCTCTACCCCTTTGCCTTGCTATTTCCTCCTCACTCTCAGCTGCTAGCCTGACTATTTCTCTCCCTTTACACCAACTCTTTAGCTCATTTTTGTCTAGCTAAGCCCCCACGGCAAGCATTATGTGACTAGCCACATCCACTATAGGAGCCATTTTGTGGTGGCGCCTGCAGCAGTTCCCCACATTCCCATATGTGCCGACAGGTCCAAAAAGGTTGGGTATCTCTGGGGTATGGTATACCTCTTGCACAAAAAATAGGTGTTGTCCTTAACCAGAAACAATATACTAAAAAACCAAAGAGGTTAAGGTAATAAATGTTTATAGTAAAATAAGATGAAGAATACAATCAAGACTATAGAGCACTTACAATATACAGTACATTACTCATTTAAAAATACAGTAAAAAAGTGCTTCACAAGCTTGATTGGCTTGGCCAGACGCGTTTCGACTCGGAAGTCTTCTTCAATGGCCAGTCAAGCTTTTCAGCTTTGTTGTCTATCAAGCTCCTTGTTCCCTGCCCAGAGAGCCCCATCCTGCAGCAGCTGAACCCAGATCATACTAGAGCATGGGAAGGGAATTCCTATCTGCCATATCCTAGCAACAAGGAAACGTGGGGCTGAGATGCAGGAGACCCTGAAAGGGAAAGGCGGGTTGGGATTGCCACCCAGTCCTCCTCCCATGACTTGGACAGCTGTACGACAGACAGCAATTATGCACCAGCTCCATGATGCATAATTGTCTCTCGTGGCGATTGCAAGGGTGCAGGAGCTTGCCCGTGGGTGTGTCTTGTGTCCACAGGCTGTTTGGTGCAAAGTGCCCTTTTGCCATAGTTTCCTAACATGAGGACAGGCAGTATTGGGGTCACTGCTGGCTGAGCCATTGGGGACGATGAAGTTTGGGAGCTATGGGTTTGCATGCTGTGTTTTTTGATGCTGGGAGTGTTCTGGGATGTGTGTGTTATTGCAACTACATCGTCTCCCTCTGTGTGTAGACTTCACCACCAGCACAGTACCAGATTATTGGGTACTGGTGGAGTGTCCAAGGATGCTGGGGGCATGTCTGCTGTTTTCACATTGTTTTTGTAATGTGTCTGTCTGTGTGTTTTCCTCCTCCAGGCTGAGCACACATTGGATATGGCAGGTGTAGCAGCAGTATATCTGCAGTTTATCTCTTCCCTTGCCTGCCCCCACATAATGTGTGTACAGGATTGCTCTGTTGGTTCTGAGTAAACATGCTAAGGATTTTGTTGTCAATTTATGTTCAAGTAAATGACAATAATCTTTGTTTCTTCCTTTAACTTTGAAATTTGATAGCAGCAGGACTGAAAGTGAATAAAGACCACAGTCAAATGCCTCATATGAGGAATTTACTGAACGTAAAAAGACCTAGATTTCCTACTAAGAATTAACACAGAATTGAACAATCCAACTCTCCATATTCCATCTGCAGGGATTAAGCAAGGGATTTGGATAAAGACTGAAGTAGGCTAGAAATAAAAAAGCTAGAAAAATATCAATGGATGGTCATAATACTATTATGAGTAAAGCTACTATAGCCTATAAAGTCCTGAGAAATTAAATCAATGACCTGGAAAACAAGATCACGTAAAGGTACATTAGATTAGTGGGGCGTCCCTCAGGGCATATGAGAGAAGCAGCAGCCCTTAAAACACACACATGGACATGGAAAGAGAGGGAGAGGGAGAGGGAGAGAGAACAAACCCTGGCTTTTAGTAAATGCAAAGATGAAGAATTATGATTCCCCCCCCCCCTCAACAGTGTTCAGAGACATTTTATATTCTAATCTCTAAAAGCCTCTTAAGCAGCACTTGGATCATACTTTTCGAGCGATGATACTTTTCATACTGTCTGCCAGCATGTGGCTAGAAAACCATGTAAAAATGTATCTTTATGATTACATCGCCCTGCAAGTTGAGTCTATTCATATTGCATGTGAATCCAAAGTGTATCAAAAGCATCCTCAGCTCTATAAGGGCTCCATCACACCAGCGTTATAGCTCACTGTTGCCGTTCCTTGTATGCAAAGGACTCAGATGATATCGTCCATGTCCTGCTGTGATTGCGGTTCTCCACCCCCACCCCCCTTTTAGTGATTTTTTTTTGGCGCGCAGAAAGTCCGTTTCTTCTGGTAATGCGAAAGCACACCGCTCAAACTTCAATGTGTATTTTCATCCATAGTTTTCAATCCGATGTTCTGTGGGCATGTTTTCAAGGGGTGGTATTGCTGACGAAAGTGTGTTCAAGCGATGGTATTGATGACGAAAGAGGGGTGTGCCTTTTCTCCAGAGGGTGTTTTTAAATTCCAATTCAAATCCTTTCCTCCTCCTGCTTCCTGGCTGCTGGGTTGAATGAAAGAACGGTCTATTGTACTTTCGTTCGTAGACCTTTGCTTCATGACTTGCTTTGGGGGGTGGGTGGGTGGGGAAGCAAGGGAGGGATGCACTGGTAACATCGTAGAGGCAGTGGGGGAGCGAGGGAGGGTGTACCTCACCTCCATTCCCTAGGAGGTTGGGAGAGGCTACCTAGCATGCTCTCTGGGCTGGTTTCCCCACCAAGGTGTTAAGGTGGACTGGGCTGGCTGCATAGCTTTTCTCCCCTCCCCTTTCCCTGACTATCACCGATCTCTCTCTCTGTCCGTCCTCTGGCGTTTCTTTCACTACCTCTTGCAGCCCAAAAAGCCTCCAGCAATTCATACGGACTTGGCAATTAAGTGCCCTTTACTTCCAGGTAAACGCAGCTCTGGTTGGGCTGCAAACCGAGCCATACTTGCTTAGGAGTAGAAGCACCCCCTACTGGGGAGGGGCACTGCCAGACAAGCTCTTTCCACTTTAGGCAGCCCGCCTTGCACATGACCCAGCCAGGGATCCTCTGCTCCCCCACTGCGCCTTCTCCCCAATCCTTTTCAATAAAAGGGGGCTGCAAGTTGCCCTCAATCCAAGGCTCTGATGTGGCTTACTCCCAAGTAAGCACATGCAGGATCGCAGCAGGGCTCCCCCTCCTGTGAAGCAAGCTGTCCCTTCCTTCCCAGTAACCAAAGGCAGAGGGGTGTTCGAGCTCATTGAAATGAACAGGATGCAACCGTGAATAAGTGCACCCACACACCTACAGTCTTTCATGCGTTTGGAAGTGCGACAAGGGGAACACTAGGCAATCTCCAGTGGCAGCTGATAGGAGTTTTACTTCATTAATCTATTAATCTATAGATTAAATTTGCATGTGGGTTATAAGCAATCCCTCTGGAGTAAGAAGAGATCCCACTGAACTCTCTGTTCTTACTCCTGAGTAGGCATTTTCACCTTAACAGAAATGTGAGAAATGCACCCTCCTTGCCAGCAGTGCCCTCATTTTTAAAGATAAAGAGATCAAAATTGGCACAGTGATAGCTCTTAAGGAGGGCTTTAGCCATGCCAAGTTTGAATCAGATTGTATCATCCCTTGATTTTAAGGGATTTTTAAAATGGTAAACAAATGCATACATCTGTGTAAGTTTAAAGATAAAGAGATCAAAATTGATACAGTGATAGCTCTTAAGGAGGGCTTTCAGCACACCAAATTTGAATCAGATTGGGTTATCCCTTGATTTTTTAATGATTTTTTTAAATTCCCCCCTTAAACCCTTTTCCTGGTAGTTCACTAGTGCGAATGTTCAATCTTCCATTCCTTTCATCATGGGAAGCTGTGCATCTTCAAGTTCATAAATTACAGTTCTGCTGGTTCCCTTACTCAAAAGTAAATCCCATTGATTTCAACTGCATTTACATCCCTATCACACTAAAATCTTAAAATAGCAAACTGGAAAGAAGTGTTCTGCAACCGCATGCTTACTTCTGAGCTCTTACTTCTGTTTACTCAGAAGTAAGTCTCTCTCTGTTCAATGGTGGTTACTCAAAAGTAAGCCTGCATCTGACTTTGGTATGTTCACGCTCCTAAGCCTCCAGGTAGGGTGCGGGGAACATGTGTAGCCTAAGCAACAGGGAATAACCACATAGGGAGGGTGCAGTGTCTGACTATCACCAACCAATGAACTGTAGGGGGAAGTACAGAGGAGATCTGGGGGAGATGTGCATCTCAACAGAAGAACAGGGATACGCTGGTGCGCAGGAGAAGAGAGGTGTAAAGATGAATGAAATGTAAAAGCACAAAGGTGTACGAAGATCAGGTTTTCACATGCTATGGAAACGAGGGTGGATAATTTGAGGGTAAACCAGGGCAAATGTGCAGGTGTGATGGAGCTTTAAGTCAGGAACCTGAAAGTGGCCAAATAAAGAATAAAAAACAATTGTCTGCTCAAGAACATGATATGTGTGGATATTCTTGAAAAGCTTCTCTGGTTCATTTGTTTAAAAATGCTTTCTGTGCCTTTGTAGGAGATTTTAAAATACCAGAAGCTGAAAACACCCCACACCAAATACAAAATCCTAACATCCCAAATAACCATTTGCTCTTGCCATCTTGTTGGCAGAAGAACGGCTTTTCAATCTCTCTGTTCCCACCAGATACCAATACTGAAAATTTAAAAATAATGAGCGACATTGTTAAAAGTACTTTTAAAAAAACAACAAAACTCAAATCCTGTCCCTTCTTTTCTGGACCATTTCAGAATCACCAGAAGTCGGGACATTACAGAAATGCTAAATATTGGTATTATTCATTATATTTTATTTGCTAACAGTATTTATCAGCATATTTACAAGAGAGTTAGTGAATACAAAATTAACAAACAAAATAAAACATTCAATTAAAGCACTGTCAAACTACATAATTAAAAATATAAATAATGCAAAGCAACAGTAAAACAATATGAACTAATTTCCAAATGACTGTTGGAATATCTATATTTGGAAAAGATACCAAGACAAATGAGCTTCTCAGCGAAGTGTATTCTAGAGCTTTGGGACCATTACATGTACCAGTCTTTGCCTGATACATAACAATCTTACCCAGCCTTCCTTAACCTGGTACCCTTCAGATGTGTTAGACTACAACTCCCATTATCCACAGGTTGGGGAAGGCTATTTACTCACAAGAAGTAGCAGTGTTGAGTCAAGGGCCTCATTGGCATATCTTAAAACCGCGTTTGTGTGCAGGGGAATGACTCCAAAATACTTTGACGATGCCCAAATTATGGAACTCTCTTGCAAGGTGATTGCTTGGCACCACAGTTGTTATCTTTGAGGTGCCAAGCAAAGAATTCCCTCTGCCTTCTCCCTGGCTTTTAATGGTATTGGAAATCATTTTAATGGGTTTTTAGTGACCACTTTACCTCCTCTGATGCTTTCAGTGTATGTTTTACTACACTTTGATATTCTTAGCATTGTTTTAAGCCTCCTTGAAGGTGCTTGTGCAGAAATTTATGTGGTTTTTTTTATTATTAAATTTATATACCGTCCCATAGCCGAAGCTCTCTGGGCGGTTTACAAAAGTTAAAAACAGTGAACATTAAAAAAAAAGTATACAAAATTTAAAACCATCAAAAATATAAAAACAACAGTATCAAACAACAGTATCCGTGTAAACAAAAACAGTTCTGGGGGCAAGACAAATATATAAATAAAGGGAAAAGATGGTCTTTGACACATTTGGAGCCAAAACTGTGATCAGCTTCTTGAATTGGGGCTGGGGAAAAACTGGTAACCAAGGTAATTTATTTATTACATTTCTATATCACCCAATAGTCGAAGCCCTCTGGGTGGTTTACAACAGATGTTTCTGAACAGGTATAATGTGTTTTTGTCAGCACACCCCCATCAGTAGGCAGCATTCTGGACTCACTGAAGTTTCCAAGTGGTTTCCAGATTTCCACATAACATACACTGGAGTAGCGTAATCCAGCAATTGCAAAGGCCTGAATGACAGTATTTAATTTGCTATGAACTTATCACTAAGTGCGGCACTTGTTTAAATTCCTTTAAGTTAAAGAGATACACTAGCTATGCCCAGCATTGCATTCAGCAGTTGAAACCTATGAAAGTTTAGGATGACCATATGAAAAGGAGGTCAGGGCTCTTGTATTTTTAACAGTTGTATTGAAAAAGGAATTTCAGCAGGTGTCATTTGTATATGTAGGGAACCTGGTGAAATTTCCTCTTCACCACAACAGTTAAAGCTGCAGGTGCCCTGCCCTCTTTTAAATCTGGTCACTCTAGTACAGCTCCTGCACATTTAGCTGTTGTGATGAAGACGGAATTTCACCAGGTTCTCCATATATACAAATGACACCTTCTGAAATTCCCTTTTCTACGCAACTGTTAAAGATACTGGAGCGTTGTCCCTAGTTTTACTCACAAGTCAGTTCTACTGATACTTATGGGGCTTGCAGCCCATTTCGTATTAGTTGAAGGAACTTAGAACTAAGTGTGTCTAGAATTGTATTGATTTTATTTATACAAGATACATGGTTCCCCCCTTCCCATTTTATTCTCACAACAACCCTGTGAGGTAGGTAAGGTTGAACAGCAGTGACTGGTCCGTCATACATTAAATTTCAGAGCTTGAGAGATTTGACCAGAGGTTTCCCCATAGTCTGACATGCTAAGGATGTAACCCTATGCATGTTTAGACAGAAAGAAGTCCTACAAAGCTGATAGTTGTAGGAGTTTTTTCTGTCTAAATATGTACAAGACTGTGCCCTAACCCAGCTTTCCCAGTCGAATTTTAAAATATCTTAAAAGATTTTAGGATTTTTATATTGTATTGGTTTTATGTTTTTAATCAGTTTTATGTTTTCTATATGTTTGTATTCAAAATAATCCAGAGGGACAGGTGGGTAAGAAATAAATATTATTATTCCCCTACTTGTAGGCCAAAACATTTGGAGGGACCCAACTCCCATCAAGCCCAGTCAGCATGGCCAGTATTATTATTATTTATTTATATAGCGCCATCAATGTACCAGTGATCAGGGATTGATGGGCACAAGAACTGATGGCCAGTTATTTGGATTGCTTTAAGTGGTGGATAAACAAATTCCTGGAGAAAACTATCAGTGGCTAATAGCCCTGATGGCTATGTACTACCTCCACAATTAGAGACAGTATGCCTATGTACACCAGTTGTTGGGGTACATGGGCAGGACGGTGCTCTTGCACTCATGTCCTGCTTGTTTGTTTCTCATCTTTTGACCACCTTGCAAACAGAATGCTGGACTAGATGGACCCTTGGTCTGATCCAGCAATATGGCTCTTCTTATGCACTGTAATCCAACCCTTACTTCCAGGGAAACGTGGTTAGATAGGGGACTGCACAGCCCTGGCCTGATGGGCTTGTGCTATTATTTACTCATTAACTACATGAGAGGCGCACTTGGAGAGCCACTCCTGCCTGCATTGCTTCCCTGCCTCGCTTCAACGTGGCTAGCAACACCGACAGAGCCAAGCAAAGAGGAACGCAGCCGCCCCGTCTCCTCTCTTCACCGCACAATTGAGGAACTAGGGAAGGCGCCAGCAAAAGGTAGAGCGCAGGCGCAGCCAGACAATGATGTTTCCCTCCACTCTCCGGCATCTGTCACGTGGGTCGCCTCTATTCCCTTTGGACTCTTCTCTTCTGCGCCGCTGTCACTCTCGCACTCGCCTGACGATTTGCGATTGGATGAGATCTTCCAATGATTTTAAAGCCCGCCTCCCAAGTAACCTGCCTCCACGGAGAAGGATTGGCAGCAGCTTGTATCCAATAGAATGCCTAGGCGTCATCAAGGTGGGTGGGGCCGTGGGCTGGAGGAGGAGGAGGAGGAAAGAGGTTCTGAAAGCGCGTGTGGAGCTGCGTGGAATACTTTTAGCTCGGTAGCCTTGGTAGGTGAGTGTTGCTGAAGGGCTGGCTGCTGTGGTTTGCTGGCCCACTCGCTGCCCTTCTCTCTCTCAGAGCCAGTTTCCAGGGGGCAATAAACTGAGGCCGTAGGAGACGCGAAAGGAAAAGCAGGGTCTGAGTAAGGGGCTAGTAGAGTGGAATCAATCGTGGCAGCCTTTCGTTTTCGCCCTTCACAGGTACCCCTGTCGTTGCCTCTACTGTAATGCTGGCGGGGGATGATGGGGGTTGCAGTCGAGCACATTTGGAATGCACTAGGTTGAGGAAGGATGCTTTACAGGCATCAGAGTTGGGAGTTGTAGGAGGCAACTTCCCATTGGCTCCACGCTGCTAAAAACTTCGGAAGACTTCTGTTTCCTCTGTGAAAGGGTGTGGGGGGAGGCAGTATAGCCACGGCTGTTAGGCATGGGACCCCCGTGTTCAGAGGCAGTGTGAATTGCCTCCATATGCTTCATGTAAATCGCCTCCATCCCTTACTTTCTAGGTGGAACACCCATGCACTTATGGGTGGACTAAAAACAATGGATCCCACCCAGTAGCTTCTTTTTAAAATTAAGGATTTGCAAGTGCTAGAATTTAGTGAAGGTGGGCTACATGCTGGATTAGACCAAGGGGGTATCTTGTCCAGCATTCTGTTCACACATCTGCCCATGGGAAACATGCAAGCGGAGCACGAGTGCAATAGCGCCCACGCTCCCATGTTTCCCAATAACTAATATACATAGGCATACTGCCTCTGATACTGGAGGTAGCATAGAGCCATAATGACTGGTAGCCATTGATAGCCTTCTCCTTCATGACTACATTCATTGTTACAAATGATGAACATTTTCAATATGTTATTTTCACTCACATGTCTCTTGGTGTGGTCTTGAGGACACGATATGCACCTACCTTGCTAAATCTAAACCGGTCTGGGTCTCATCAGTGCCTGGATGGAAGACTGGCTGGGAACCTTGAGTTCTGTGATGGAAGAAAAGTGGAATATAAATGTTCTAAATATACTATTAGAGTACCGAAACGGCCTAACAGTATTAAACAGGCCCTCCTTTAATTTCAGCCCCACAAATTAAAATTTGCTCTCCCTGATTAAAATTAATCATCTATGACTTTACTGGAAAAATGTGGTTATAACACCCTTGTGTTTAAGTGCCACTCATAACTCGTGTACTGTATGTAGGTTTAGTTGGTGATTCTTTTGTTTCCATGACATAATTTTGCAGGCCGTGGCTTTCTGGCTGTATTCAGCATGATAACTCCAGTATTTGAACTGACTCAGAATCCAGATTTTCTTACAATAACTATCAAAGTACCTTACTCACGAGTTTCAGAGTTTGAGGTCTATTTTGAAGGGAAAGAATTCAAATTCTATGCAAAACCGTACTTTCTCAGGTAAGTAACATCACTTTATAAGGCTGATTTTACTTTCCATTGTCATGCTTGGTACATTATGTTCATGAGTGTTTCTGCCTTTTGGGAGCAAGTTTGCTCATGTCAGAAAATCCTTAAAATAGGATAAATTCTGATATCACACACTGGCTGAATTCAGATGTAATAACAGACTGGTTGGTTAGAAGGATGCACTGCAGTGACCCTCGGGATCAATCCTGGTTTGTTAACTAACTGTAATTTGTGCAGACCACAGTATCCTGCATTTAGATGCAAATAGGAAAAAAGCAGTTTGTTCCAAATCATAAATGGAAGCTTCAATTGTTTCCCTCTTGTTAATGAACAAGGGAGAAAGGGAATATGTGTGAGCTTGCTGTGGCATATTGTTCTGTCTGAATTTGTCCAGTGTTTGCTTACTATGGATACCTGCTTTTATACCAAGAAATTTCTGTGAATATCTTCTGTGTGTACATTACAAAAATAAAATACTTTGTATTGGCTTCTTTGAATGTTAAATTCTCAGTAATTCTTGCAGCAGCTCTATAAGAGAGGTGAATATTATATCTATCCTAGATGGTGGTGTGAGGTTGAGATAGTATTTTGTCTACTGCCATTTTATTGTATTAATTTAAAGCATTTTTATCTTGCTCTTCAGCCAAAAACTCTCCAGGAGGAGTGCATATAAGCAGTTAAACAAGACAGTCCCTGCCTTAAAAGACCTGTTGCGCAAGGAAAGGGGATGGGAAGAAGGAGGAAAAGTTTCTCAGCAAGGGTGGTGGAATTGCCTTGTTTCCTCCTCTCCTCTCCCTCAGTATGGCCTTCTGGAGTGGCTACTGGTGGTGACTTTATGACTGGGTTAGGACGACACGATAGTCCACATTAGACTAAATAAATGTTCATTTGCACAGTTAAAGCTAGTGCGCCAGCTGCGCCCATTCCTAGAGATGTCGGACCTGGCCACGGTGACACATGCCTTAGTTACATCCCGATTGGATTACTGTAACAAGCTCTACGTGGGGCTGCCTTTGAAGAGTGTTCGGAAACTCCAGCTGGTTCAAAGAGCTGCAGCCAGATTGTTGACCGGGGCTGGTTACAGGGAGCAGACAACTCCCCTGTTAAAACAGCTCCACTGGCTTCCAGTCTGTTTGGGGGCACAATTCAAAGTGCTGGTTATGACCTATAAAGCTCTATATGGTTCGGGTCCAGGTTATTTGAAAGAACGTATTCTCCCTTATGAGCCTGCCCGTGCTTTGAGATCTTATGGAGAGGCCCTTCTTTTAGTCCCACCTTCTTCACAGGCACGCTTGGTGGGAACATGGCAGAGGGCCTTCTCGTTGGCTGCTCCGGTGCTCTGGAACTCGCTTCCTGGGGAAGCTAGGCTGGCTCCCTCCTTGATGGGCTTTCGGAAGCAGGCTAAAACTTTTTTGTTCCAGCAGGCCTTTGGAGAATAATCCAGCCCTCCATCTATGTTAATGTTTTATAATTTTGTTGTGTATTTTTTTAATTGTTTATGGTTTTGTTTTCCTCTCCCCCCCATGTATATTTTAAACTTTGTAAGGCCGCCTTGAGGCCCAGCATTGGGCAAAAGGCGGGATACAAATAAATATAATAATAATAATAATAATAATAATAATAATAATATTTTCTAGAAATAACCAACTCCAGTAATCAGCTGTGTGCAGAGTTGATTATCTGCACAACCGTTGATTATTGTGTCCTCTGCCAGGATCTGTGCATTATTTCCCTTGCCTACAGAGTCACGAGGCAAGAGCAGCAGAACCCTGCTGCTCTTGCCCAGCGGGGCTTTATAGGCAGGGGAAATAATCCTGTCCAGGAAGTGCTTGAGGAACCGCCGATCTGCAGCTCCCAACACACTTCCCAGGACAGGCATATGCAGTCCCTGGGTGGGGTGCTGCCAACTGCACATCCCTTCTCCCCGCCACAGAGGGAAAGTGCTGGCGATTGGGGACAGGGGATGCTCACCCTGCCCTTATAACCTACTCCACGGATGACTTACTAGTCATCTGTGGAGCGGATTATAAGGGCAGGGTGAGCTATTGTGTTGTTCGAACATGCCTTATGATTTCATGGCTGTGGTGAGATCTGAACTGGGGCCTTCCTGGCTTCACTCGTAGCCCTGCTGTGTTGTACGACAGAATGAATAACTGGAGTAGAACTTGGAGTAAGATCCAACAGGACCCTACAGCTGGCAGAGAGCACTGCTGGTTCCCAGTGCAGTGCAGCCAGCCCCAGTGGCAGTATGTGTGCTGCCCGTGCCACCAAAAGTGCTGATGTAGCTCTTCTGGGTGCAAGCCCCCAAATGACCAGAAATGCAAGTTTCTGGAAGGGGCAGGTCACGCTTTCCAGAAATGTGCGTTTCTGGTCATTTGGGGCCTTGGCCCTGGAAGCAGTACATTGCCTCTGGTGGGGCTGGCCATGCATTAGAACCGGTGGTGCTCACTGTCAGCGGTAGGGTCCCATTGGATTCTACCCTTAACTCCCTAAGATGCTTGGCTTTCATGATTTATTTAACATTCATGCTTGCTGAGCAAATCTTTTGAATGGACAGGTAGTATCTCTTAAATGCTGAAAAGGCAGAAAAGAAGTTGGGTAGGATTTCAAGACAAGTGGTGGGTCTTTGGTGTGTTGCGTTCATTGCTACCAAACACGTGCTAGTTTCTTCCTTGCATCCTTTCCCAGTCTAATCTCAGTCTTTCTGCCCATTCTTATTGCCATTCTCTTCTCTGCTTGCTACTAAATTGCACATCTTGCAGTTTCGACTGCAGTCTGTATGCAGCTTGGTTTGCTAATGCCAGGCATCCATGCATTGGTTGCCCATTATACTAATAGTTGATAAAATGCCCCTTAATTTCTATCCACAGATTGGCTCTTCCTGGGAGAATTGTAGAAGATGGAAGAGAGAGAGCATCATATGATGACGACACAGGTTTAAAATACTTTTTAAAACTTTATTTTGCAAGTCTTTACTTCCACTCTGCTCTGTCATATTGCACCTGTATGAATCTTCTTCCCATCCCACCAATGATAAAAAATATAGCTCGCTGTAGTGGTTGTTAGATGTGCTTTATTTTAAAATATCTTGCTTCACAGAGATAAGCAACACACTTAAAATGGTTTGTGCTTGCTAGAAAGAAGATGAGGTTGGTTAACATGTTAGGAATTTCTTTCCACAGATAGCTTCAAACACAATCTTATCTGTTGGAATGTGTTGCATGACAAATTATGCGTTTAGGAAGAATGTTTCTGTATTGCATCTCTTTTCCTCTCTTCCCGGCACTGGATTTTTGTGGAAGATTGATCCATCAAGTTCTTGGAGGCACATTGCTATGCATGTTTAGACAGAAAAAAGTCCTACAACTCCCAACATTCTCCAACCAGTCAAGCTAGCAGGGGAATGCTGGGAGTTATAGGACATTTTTCTGTTTAAACATGCACAGGATTGCACCCTTAGGAGATGTATGTTAATTAAAGCTCTTCCTCGCAACATGATTTGAAAGAGGGACTTTGAGATGTATGAGCTCTAGGTATGGAAATGACTTCTGCATCTTTCTACTGGGTGGATGTACAAGTTCCCTTTTTGCACGTTAAGGTGGAAGCTCAAACTAGGAGCTTATATTATCTGTTCCCCTATTTGCTGTTTTCTGAATATGAGGAGCGTTCCCCTCAGTCATTGGGTCTACTAGGCCATCCCTGCAAAAAGACGGAATGCCATACCTGGGATGGCTAGCTGTCCCTAAATATAGGAAGGCATTCTCCTTAGCAAGGTTCAATGTTCTCCCCTCTAAGCTATTAGAGGGCAGATTCAAGAAAATCCCAAAGAATATTAGATGCTGCCCCTGTAAAGACGTCGAGGTGGAGTCCATCTTGCATGCACTATTTTACTGCAGTTACTATCAAGAGGCCAGGAAAGACCTAATATGTCCTATTATACAGCATTTATCCGGTCGCTCTCCTGCGTCTTTACTTCAGGACACCAATAAGCTTATTACTGAGCAAGTGGCCAAAGTTTTGAATCTGACTATTCTCATTAGACCACTCATGGATGTCTGATCATGATTTTAAACCTACTGATAAGCATTTTTACAGATTTTGTATCCTTTCTTTTTACCATGTATTTTTATTAATGTCTGTGTACTTATATGCTATAAAAATGGTTTGTTGACTGTAAATAAAGATAGATTGATATCTTCAAAGAATATGAGGAAGAACTAATGAGTGGGGAAACTTGCCTTGCAGGCCTCCCCTGGAGCAATGCAATCAAAATCGAGACCTATGTTTTGACGTAGTATGACCAGCAATTATTACTTTTACCTTTTGAAACATCCTTGTAGCTTCTCAGAATATGAAAACTGTCTGTCTTTCAATGGAGAAAATCCTTTGTTAATTAAATCCTTTTCTTTCAAGGGATGTTTACAGTCCATCTTCCCAAGGAGATTCCTGGAGAGATGTTTGAAGGATTAGACATGTTGACAGCTCTGTTAGCACCGAAGAAATCCAGATCAGCTAAACCTTTAGTAGAAGAGATGGGTTTGTATGATTTTTATTAAAAATTGGTTCATGAGCTCTTTTTCTGTATGTTCGTATAGCGTGCCTTTGTATTTTAGAAGTTGATGCTGTCCAACATTTCCTGTAAATACGCATTCAATGGTTTTTATAGGTGGGTATTACTCCTAGTTGGTTATACATACACAGCCTTATACTGAGTCACTCCATCTAGCTCAGTGTTATCTATGTTGCTAAAAATTCCTCTCCAGGGTTTTAGAGAGGAATCTGTCCCAATTTTACCCAACGATGCCAGGACATGAACTTGGGATTTCTTGCAAGCAAAGTAGCTGCACTGCCACTGAGCTATGGCCCTTCCACCATCTCTACTTGTGGAACTGTAACTACCAAAATATTTCTCACCTGTGATCTAAATCTAGGACGTTTGTTCTGATCTTTGGGAACACACACACACACCAAAGAAGGAAGAAGAAGAAAAGATAAAACGCAACAAAATTGAATTACCCATAGCAGCAGGATCTAGCATATTATTATTTTATTTATTTATTGCATTTATAGCCTGCCATTTTCCCTCCAAGGAACCCAAGGCGGCGTACATAATCCTCCTCTCCATTTCATCTGCACAACAACAACCCTGGGAGGTGGATTGGAATGAGAGTCTGTGAGTGGCCCAAAGTCACCCAGTGGGTTTCCATGGCCAAGTGGGGACTAGGACCCGGATCTCCCAACTCCCAGTCCAACACTTTACCACTACACTACACTATATGCTATATTACTATACACAACCACAGCCAAAATATTAAATTACAAGCCCCAATGAGATCCTATCTTACTGGAATCCCAACTCTAGCCCCAAAGAGAAGGTGCAACAACCTCAAAGCACTTTATTCAGCCTTACCTTAACGCAACAGAAAAGAGACATTCTTTTCACCAGGGTTCCATATGCTGAACCGAGAAAGGGCAACTCGCCTCCTGTATGTCTCGAAGAAGCAGAGTGCCAGGAGAAGAAAGATGGGAAAAGCCTCTTCTGGGGCAGATGTCTCATTGGCTACTGCTGTCCTCATTAAAGGATGTAACGCTAAAACCAGCACAATGACCTAAACATCCCAAAAGTAGCCTCCAAGACTGTTGGTATGAGGCTGCTTGTATAATGACCACCCACAAGTTTTTATAACTAGACTCAAAAGACCAGGAATTTCACAGTTTTTCCCAGCAACCACTTCCTTAGGAAGGCTTCTAAGATTGGAGGGTGAAGGGAAACAGCCAGCCCCTGATAGCAAGCACAGAGCCTTTCTTGCCTCCATGAGACTGGGCCTTAGACCAAGGTATCCTCATTAATCATTAACCGGTACTGCACCTGCACTGTCATTTAGGAATGACAGGAGAGGAAGATAGTGTCTCTCAGCCACCTGCTGACCTTCCTGCTGACTGCACTTATTTGTTGGTTATTAATTAGTAATATTTATATACCGCTCCTCATTTGAACTAAATCCTGTAGCAGTTTACAAAAAAATAAAAACAAACAAAAAGCTCCCTCCCTCTCTCTAATGCACGCACACACAGCGTAGTATCATGAGGGTGGGTTCATAGATAGCTCATGGCTGAGGGAAAGCCCAATTAAACAGATATGATATCAATAAATGGCTGAAACTGGCCAGTGTTGAGGTCTGACATTATTATTATTATTTATTTATATAGCACCATCAATGTACATGGTGCTGTACAGAGTAAAACAGTAAATAGCAAGACCCTGCTGCATAGGTTTACATTCTAATAAAATCATAATAAAACAATAAGGAGGGGAAGAGAATGCAAACAGGTACAGGGTAGGGTAAACAGGCACTGGGTAGGGTAAAACTAACAGTATAAAGTCAGAACAAAATCATACCTCAGCCTGCTAATTTCTAACCCCAGTACATGCTATGTGGGCCTTCAGTGTTCACATTTTCACACCCGGCAACAAAGGCAACCCCTTACTTCTGGTTACTTAGATAGGGGCCATTTCTACACCTGCATTTTACCCCCGGGATCATCCTTATGTATCGAAATGACACACAGGGTATCCCGGGAGTAGGCAGGGACGATCCCTCCATTTTCTTGGGATACTCCTTAGGTGTAGAAAGGGCCAGGAACTCTCCCTGAGGCAGGCTTCTCTTCTGCCTTCATTGATGGGGTTTTCCTATGTGTCACGCAGCCTATTTTTTGAGTGGCTAGGGATCTTTTCTAGCTTGATGGTTCAATTTCTGAATAACTTTAAGGACTACATTACAGAAATAAAATCTTGAATTAGCTATAGTGAGTTATGTATCATGTTAGCTAAGTATTAATCCTGATTTTGACCAGTACTATATAGTAGCATTATTGGTTTATCTGATTATACCTCCGTCTTGCTACTTAAACAAATATAGTGGGTGTAACTGCAACATGAGCACACTTTTCCAGTTTTAAGACTGTTTTTTTTAGACAGAGGATTGTATTTTTTCACTAAGATCTCTAAATATACAGTAGTGGCTGATACTATGTTTTTTAAATGATGAGTGCAAAAATATCTTAGCTTAATTGACAATGACCACTTCACACCACCTCCGAGATTTCCACATTAGGTGTTATTTTTGCATCGATGCCTGTACTCAGGGGGCTCAACTTACATTTTCCTGGACAACACTCTTGGTATAGTGTACATATTACGTGATGGGGGACCTACCTATGCATGTAGGTCTCTAGTTAAAATTATATCTAATGTGTGAATAGTTAGTGTCCTGTGAGTCAGTGCAAACTAGCCTATTCCCTATTCTTCCACTGGGTGTTCTATTGGATGTACACAAACAACTCTTATTAATCTTAAACCCTATTTTCACTTTCTGAACGAAGTGATTGATTAAGGAAAAGAAGAATTTTAGAAGTAATTTTCTAATTTTTGCTGACCGCAAAGCTTCAGGTGCTGACAATGAGGAGGACATGGAGGAGGAGGAAGAATTTGACTGGGAAATTGAGCAGACTCTTTATGAAGAAAGCAGAGAGACACTATTATGTTCAACTTGCACCTATGGATTTGGAAATCAGAAGTCAGGAGTTTTCAGTCGTCTTCAGGTTTGTAGGGATATCTTTTTTTAAGTATCTGATCCCTAAGGTTTTCTAGTCAATACAACTTCATTCCTTCCATGTTCCCCACACCATAGTAAAATCAGAAAAATATTACTGTATAATATTAATGTGAAGGAAATCTTCATGGCAGTGTTATTGAAATGGGATGCAATCGCTTGGTGTGTTTGGACGACACTTTAGTCCACTCCACAGATGGCTATTTCCAGGGTGCCTTTGGGCAATACGGAAGTGCTGCTCTATGGAGTGGACTATTTCCACTCTGTGGGGTTGTCATCTCCCCCCCCACACACCTCTCGTCCCTCCCACTGAAGGCGGAGCTGGTTACCACTTACCTTACCGGGGCGCTGCCATTCTGTGGGGAGGAGAGATGCACTATGCAGTGATGTGGCGCGCCTGTTGCCGAGCAACAGCCACAGCGGCAGAGGATTCCCACTGCCTGTCAAGATGAGAGGGGGCTCCACCTGGGTTCTTTCTCTTGTGACAGCTACTGCGGAAGACACACCACTGTCGTCACTGGAGAAAGAAGACCTGCTGAAGAAGTCTCTCCTGTTGACAGGAGGTGAGATTCCTCCACTGCTGCGGCCAACAGACACGTTGCGTCTCCCCCAGTCATGTGAGGCGACACGTCCACCAGTTGTCACTGTGCCAGGTGCAGTGGGACAGGCGATGGGAACGTCGCCACTGACGTGTCCTTCACTAGAGGAGACCGTTACAAAGCCTCTTCTGTGATGGCAGCCCTCGGAGAAGCACACGCTGTCCCCACCGCAGAAGCAAGAAGCAAGGGACTTCAGAATGCTCTCCTTATGTTCAGGGCACGTGTCCAGCCTCCAGTGAGCACCAAGCCATGTCATCCCTCTCATGGCTTGGTGCCGATGTGTCCTTCCCCATTGCGTCAATGGCATTGGACAGGGGCGGCTGCAACAACGCTGCCCCGTTGCTATGGAAATGATGGTGACAGAGATGCTGCTATGATGAGGCAGGAAGGATGCAGGGGAATTGGATGCACAAACATCCGCCTGCCTCAGCAAAGGATTGCCTTTCTGTTTGCGTGAATGGGGATGGGACGCGACGCGGAAGAATCCACGCTGCTCATGATAGCAGCAGATCAGATCCTTGCATGCGCCCCTGCCCCAATATCAGTGGATGGGTTTCTCCCGTGGTTGGACTTTCACGTCCAGCTGCGGAAGGCATCCTTTGCCCCCCACGCCCCGCAATCCATTTGGGGATCAGCTCGAGGGGATGGAAGGAGCGTCTTCTATCCCCTCGAGCCTATCTCCAGATTGATCAGGGTGGTGGCAAGGGACGTGCATGCCCCTGGGAATGTGTGGGGCACCGTGACTGGAGGCGCCCCACCCAGGGACAGCATGGTTTAAGCCCCATTGGATACAGTGGAATAGTCTGAAGGTAAGGGACTTATCCATAGTATTATGCTTCGTTCTTTGTGCCATGATTATGTAATGATTGTGGGAGGGAACAGAGCATCTGTTAACTGTCGTACATAAAGATACTGGGTTACATCCAGACTTAACTGTGCTTAGAGTAGACAGTTGCAATTAATGGAGCAAGTTAGTAATAACTAACTTTAATCCCATTGATATTATTAGGTCTACTTGAAGCAAAACTAAGTCTGGATCCAACCCAGTATTCATGGAATTAAGGATTTAAACATTTTGCTTATGCATTGGTTATCAAGTAGATATAAATCTTTGTTCTTGAAAATCATCATTATGATTGCTGTATGAACTTTTCTTTTAAATATGTATTTTTTGTAAAGATTAAGTAACAGACAAGGGAAACCTTGTGTTTTCTTCTCATATGGACACGCTTAGCTGTTACCATGGGATTTCTACAGATGTGCATAAAACCAGGTGTTGGTACCCCTTGGTTCCTGAAACTTAATGGAAGTTATGCAAAACTTTGCATTGTGTAATTGGCCAGTGTAGAGTGTAAGAAGTGACTTTCTGTGGCTTGAGCTAGTGTATCCATAATGGAAAAGGACACACTTAAAAGAAAGGTCGCTTAGCAGCCTCTAAGATGAAGTTTACAGAATAACAGTTAACTATAAACCTCAGAATCATAGTCTGGCTCGGGTACTGCTGGCTTTACTTTTTAAATACATTTCTTTCTATATAAACAAAGAGAGCCACACAGCACACACTTGTCTGAAGGATACAATATAAGAAACCGACGCATTGTGTTAAATGGACCGTTCAGCTTTCTCCATTATGGAAGCAGTGGGGTTCCGTAAAGATTTATGTTGGGGCTTCGGCTTTCAAACTTACTCATAAACCATGTGGATGTAAAAGGGAATGAGCGGGGAGGTGGGGGGCGGCAGGTTTGCAGATGTATTCTTCAAAGCTGGCTGTGAAGAACTCTGACAGGATCTTTCCCCATTGGAGTAGCAGGATGACAGGAGAGAGATGGTGCAGATAAATGCAAGCCTTAGTTGCGCAGGTGCTCTGTGCGGCAGAAAAAAAGATTCCTCCTCCCCTCCGTAAAGGTTGTCTTCCGCCAGCTGAAAGGAGCCGCAGGTGAGAGCTCCTGCTCTGGTGGGGCTCTAAGCTTTGGCTCTTTTGAGTGTGGGCCTTGTGATAAGCTGCTTTGAGGACTCTAGTCAAAGAGCAGGATAATAAATCTACTCAGATGGCTTTATCCATGTATTGTGTTAGCGGCACGGAGACCAATAAAAATCAAAGCCACATCAGAGTTGCTCAATGTGGAAAGCGGCTCCGGTTGTAGCAAACTTTAACAATGCTTGTTGAGCATTCCAGACATGAAGAACCTAGGTCAAGTGATAAATCGCCACCAACCCACATGGGCTATGTTCACATGTAACACTGACCCAAGATTTGTTTTAACCCTGGTGCGGTGAACAAGCCAGTGTCGGTCTTGCAGACCAATAAAGTCATCACAGCTTGTTCAGCTAATTATTGGGTTGTTTCCCCTCCTCTGCCAGCACCCAGGTGGTATCCCAAATGCCCAAGCAGCCGTAGAAGGCTAGCAGGGATTCATGAGGTTACCAGCCCACTTCCCATGCATAAGCAGGGATTGGATCTCTCTTCAGAAGTCTTTGGCAGCTGTCTCCCCTTCTTAGACAAGCCCCACAGAGACTTGATTCCTCTGTAGGGTAACTCTTTCCTCCCACCAGACATGATAATTGAAAAAAGTGTTATAGCCAACAGTGACTGCTGTGCCCCCTTTGATTTTAGTGCATTGTATTATCCACCCATCAGGGGTGACTTAGCAGAAAAGTTTTGTAAGATTTATGTCCCTCTCCCCAACAGCAGAGGTTACGCGGTGTAAACAAACCAGCTCCCATGGTCAGGCATAATAGCTCCCTGGGGGCAGACCTTGGCTTGCTCAGTGTTGTGATAAGAACTTAGCTGATACTAGCTAAGTGCCTTGAGGATTTACCAAGCCATACAGCTGGGAAAACATTTAACCAGTGGAAAAATGGCCAGTAATCCTTTTTCTCAGCCTTTGTTCCCCTTGAGAGTTTTTCATTTTTGTACTATGTGGGTGTAACATTCAGGGAATCCTCCTTAGATGTGCTTCCAACATGCAACCGATGGTAGATGGTATTTATGTACACATAGGTCCCTTAAAGCTTTTCTCTCCATGCATAGCAGCTTTAAAAAGTATAGTTCTGGCATGGGTGGAACTTTAGGTCAGGGAGGAGTTGGGGCGTGGAAAGAAAATGGTTGTCAGGGAAAATAAGGCAAAGTAAGAGTCCAGGGGAAAGGCAAGCAAATGCAGTTTAGCCCGAGGAGTGGTTTCTCTTAGTGGGTTGGCAAAGAGATTTGGGTGGGACACAGAAACAAACCAGGAATAAGCCAGGTTTCCAGGATTAGAAAAAAAATAAACCACTGTGTGATGAGCCTCTGGAGCTGGCTGCCTCCCAGTGCTGGGCAGAGTCAGGTTGACCATGGCTAGGATGGCTTGATCTGAGGAGGCGGATAGCTGGCTCATGTCCACGTTCTGGTCGAACCGCTTTAAAGAACTGCAGCTGGACACCTGTGGGGCTGGGAGGCATTGCAGTGCAGTGCTAAGGCAGAGGATAAAAACAGGAAGAAGGAAGCAGGCAGGACGGTTAAAGGACATATGAGAAGGGAGAAAAGAGGAAGGATAGACAAACTAGGAAGGTAGAGGGGGATACACCATAGAATGTAGAGATCAGGAGGAGGAGAATCCCTGCTTTCTCAGTCCCCGCCCACAGAACTGCCCCCTTTCCCCTCATCTCTGAGGTCACCCTTGTGACCTTGGAGAGGCAGCCAGCACAATTCTCTCCATGACAAGCGGGAGGAGGTAGGGAGCTCAGAACAAGACTGAGTAGCCTTTTTTTCTTCTTCCAAATTTTTAACAATGAATTTGTTTCAGTTTTACACCTTCGTTGATTCTTTTGTTTTCATCTTACAGGATGAACTGAATGATGTTATTGATATTAAAAATCCAGACCTGACCCCTGCAGTTGAACGCAGAGAGAAACGGCTGGCAGCAGAAGCTGCCAAATTTGATCCTGATCATTATCTGTAAGTATTTGCCTGATTGTGTGCTTCAGCAGTATCTGGTTCATCATCACTTCACTAAGCAATAGAGCAGGGGTGGGTGCATCTAAATGGCTGCTGCTGCTTCTGGATAGGAAGGGTATGCTTCCTATTTGTCTTGATATATTGTCTTTGTTGTATATTAGAGTATTCATATACACTTGTGCTGCGAGTTGTGCACAAGGAAACCCATGAGCACTCTGAATTCTGGATCTATGGCTTTGTGCTCTCTAATATAATAAGGGAAATTGACACACACTGGTCCATGGGAAGGAAAACTGCTTTTGCACATGTTTCAGCCGAGTCTCCCTGAGAAATGAGATCACTTGTTCAGGTTTTAGTAATTTCTACCATATTTCGCGTTCTGTTACTTAGCTGGATGGAGAATGGATGGAGTGATATGGGTATTATTATTATTATATTTATTTGTATCCCGCCTTTTGCCCAATGCTGGGGTTCAAGGCGGCCTTACAAAGTTTAAAACATACATTTTTGGGGTGGGGGGGAACAAAACCATAAATGTTTAAAATACACAACAAAATCATAAGACATTAACATAGATGGAGGGCCAGATTATTCTCCAAAGGCCTGCTGGAACAAAAAAGTTTTAGCCTGCTTCCGAAAGCCCATCAAGGAGGGAGCCAGCCTAGCTTCCCCGGGAAGAGAGTTCCAGAGCACTGGAGCAGCCACCGAGAAGGCCCTCTCCCATGTTCCCACCAAGCTCCCATGTTCCCACGATCGTATCTCGGCATGTCTTTCAGATATCTCAGCTTGGCTGCTTCATCGTCGCTTGAAGCTTAACATGGCAAAGACTGAATTGCTTGTTTTTCCTCCTAAACCTTCTCCTCATCTCTCATTCTCTCTTACTGTCAATGATGTTACGCTTACTCCGGTCAAGGAAGCTCGTAGCCTTGGCTTTATCTTCGACTCCTCGCTCTCCTTTATTCCTCATATTGAGGCAGTAGCTAAATCTTGTCGATTTTTCCTGTATAATATTGCCAGGATTCGATCATTTTTGTCTGTCTCTTCTGCCAAGACGCTTGTTCATGCACTGGTTATTTCACGGTTGGACTACTGCAACCTTCTTCTCTCTGGCCTTCCTTCTTCTCACATCAGCCCGTTGGTTTCTGTTCACCACTCTGCCGCAAAGATCATCTTCTTAGCATGCCGCTCCGACCATGTTACTCCGCTTCTGAAATCTCTTCATTGGCTTCCAATTCACTTCAGAATCCAATATAAACTTCTCCTGTTAACCTTCAAAGCTTTTCACGGTCTAGCTCCTTCCTATCTCTCCTCTCTCATCTCACACTATTGCCCCGCTCGTGCTCTTCGCTCCTCTGATGCCATGTTTCTCGCCTGCCCAAGGGCCTCTACTTCCCTTGCTCGGCTTCGTCCATTTTCGTCTGCTGCCCCTTACGCCTGGAACGCTCTTCCAGAACATTTGAGAACTACAAGTTCAACCACAGCTTTTAAAGCTCAACTAAAAACTTTTCTTTTTTCTAAAGCTTTTAAAACTTGATGTTGTGCAGACTTCTACTGTTACTTTCTACTGTTAGTTTTTCCCTACCCTGTGCCTGCTTACCCTACCCTGTACCTGTTTGCATTCTCTTCCCCTCCTTATTGTTTTACTATGATTTTATTAGATTGTAAGCCTATGCGGCAGGGTCTTGCTATTTACTGTTTTACTCTGTACAGCACCATGTACATTGATGGTGCTATATAAATAAATAATAATAATAATAACAAGCGCGCCTGTGAAGATGGTGGGACTGAAAGAAGGGCTTCTCCAGAAGATCTTAAAGCACCGGCAGGCTCATAAGGGAGAATACGTTCTTTCAAATAACCTGGACCCAAGCCATATAGGGCTTTATAGGTCATAACCAGCACTTTGAATTGTGCCCCCAAACAGACTAGATGCCAGTGGAGCTGTTTTAACAGGGGAGTTGTGTGCTCCCTGTAACCAGCCCCAGTCAACAATCTGGCTGCAGCTCTTTGAACCAGCTGGAGTTTCCGAATACTCTTCAAAGGCAGCCCCACGTAGAGCATGTTACAGTAATCCAATCAGGATGTAACTAAGGCATGTGTCACCATGGCCAGGTCCGACATCTCTAGGAACGGGCGCAGCTGGCGCACTAGCTTTAACTGTGCAAATGCACTCCTGGCCACCGCATCACCCAAAACTAGACTCCAGCTTTATAATATAAAAAATAAGTGCTGCCTGCAACAAAAGAACGGAGAATTTCTGAGCTCTAATCTAAACAACTTTTACTTAACTTCCCTATATACTTTTTGAGAATTGAAATAGTTCTAGCTGGTCAATATCTGTAAAGACTGGTCAATATCTGCAAATGCTGAACAGGAGAGTTTTGTATTCTCACTTTGGACTACATCTAAGCTTGATTTCCAGAATGTTTAGATTAATTGAGCTACACTTTAAAGGAAATTACTCCCCTAAATATGTTGATTGAAGAGAAAGTGCAGGGAACATTTTATATGCTTGCTGTTGGGACCAATTCATGGCCCAAGGACTCTTTGTTAACCTCATGGAATCTCAGTTGAATTTTGCCAGAGGACTGTGTGTGTTGCATTCCTCAGAATGGCCAGCGTTCTTTTGGTAGTTACTTTACTGTTCAATAGATAAGGTTGATCAGTTTTGCTTGTGTTTGGGTTATACAATGTTCTAATCGTTGGTTATTTCTAAATAAACCATTACTTTTCAGTTATTCACTAACACTAAGTCCCATGGGTCAAAACTTAAAAAAGAGGAAAATTATATTTCGGCTGGGTTCAGTCTTAATGTGAAAGTATCATTTGTGCTAACCTTAGTTAAGAAATCACTCCATAGGATGAATGCCTGATATTGTGTAATGCATGAATTCTTTTATTTTTCCAGTGCTGACATTTTTGAAGATGAAGTGATTTGCCATTTGTTGAAATACAAGCCTTGGTGGGTTAAAGCCTATGCAACAAAGATGTCTCCTCAAGAAGGCAGTCCTTGGAATGAGAGCAATCAACCTGCACTTGGTAGGACAATACTTTAGATGCTCCTTTTCTGTTGCATGACCATTGCAGACCTCTGGGTGTTTTCAACATTTACTTGGCGTTCCTTTGTGCAAAAGAGGGATTCTCAAAACATCCTTCTGTTCCTTTTCAAAGGACTGTAGAAGTTTGCTAGAGGGAAGTTGAGATTTCACGATGTATAGTGGCATATAGGAACAGAGGTAATTACCTCCACAGTGAACTGCCACTCTGCTCCTAACGTTATCCTAGGAGCCTTTCTTTCACTTGTTCTCCTCCCTACTCTTAAAAAACAAGCTTAATGCATTCCCACCAATATAGAGAAATCTCAGGCTTCTGAGCAAAGAGAGGTTCGAACTTACACAGAATAATGTTACTGAGTGGATTCAGATCTGATTGGACAAAGCGGAGGGTTCTCCCAATTGAGGGGGAAATTAACAACAAACTAGCCTTGAGAGAAAGTGGTAGTGGGACAGAGTTTGTCTAGGAATTCAGAATTCAGTCTTCTGGGATCTTCTTTGATTTTTATTTGAACCCTAAGGTCTATCAGTCAGAACAAGATAGAAAATGGTACCTTGGAGAGCAGAGTCGATGATCAATTCTGAAACACACATAGGAATATATAAATTACCTGTTTGATGGCAGAGATCAGGGATTGTAACACAACACTCTTGAATTGGCCAATAGAGTGGAATAAAAACCTGATCAAAAGCAATCAATTATGCTCCTATTTTACGATGATGATCCATCGGGCTGAAAGATAAGCAATTAAAATTTTCCTCTGACATTTCTCTTACTGATTGAACAAAACAGTGGCTGTGGGTTTTTCATAATGCTTTGACAAAAAGCAGTGTTTAAATTGTGCTGTACTAAAAGATGTGTGTCTTCTTTTATCTAACTGTCTTTAGGTTCACTGTAGTTGTGACAGTATTAAGGAGTGCATTATATGCCCTTCTATAGTTTAATTATTGTTAGTGGAAGTACTTTCTGTTCCTGCCAGAAATCTTGTGATGAGGAAAATGACTTCAGCTTGCACTATTTAAGGGACATTAAGAGTGAACTGTTACAGCTTTTATTTGTGAAGTAATTTATGTTGCAAAATCCAAATACGACATTAAAAAGATGCTATATTACTTGACCAGGATAATTTTATTTCATGTAAGAAATAGTTGATTGTCGCACCTTCAGGAGTAGAGATATAAAATGTCTGGAAATTTTGTGGCTGTGTGTGTGTGTGTGTGTGTGTGTTTTCTGTTTTTTAGTGGGGGGGGGGAAATGGAAATTTTGGGAGAAATTGAAAAATAAGCAAGACTGATTTTTTTTTAGTGCTTTTTACAAATCTTAAGTCACTTTGTTGCTTTAAGACAGCCTTACCCAACGTGACACCCTCAACATATTGTGGACTTCAGGTCCCATCAGCTTCATGTAGTTATTATTATTATTTATTTATATAGCACCATCAGTGTACATGGTACATTGTCCAATGGTAGTATGTCCAATGGTCAGGAATGCTGGGCACTGTAATCCGAAGCATCCAGAGGCACCAGGTCCAGGAAGGATGCTTTAGGAACATGATGCAGCATTTCTGTTCCTAAAGTTATTTTATGTTTAACTTAGTTTGCTCATGAAATTATCATTCTATTTTAAATTTTTAAAAGTAAACTCAGTAAATTTGTAATTACTGTCTGAATATATTAGAACTATATTAAAAGACTGCTACATCATCAGAAACACAGGACTCTGTAGAACAAAACCCAAACTGTCAAGGATGCACATTTACTGTCAAAAATGCACAATGGTGACTCTGCTTGTATGTTAGGAAACTGAGCATAGATGTTCATTAGTAGAATGTTCTTTAGGTTCCTCAGGGATTATTTTAATAGGGAATAATAAAAATGCTGGATTTAAAGAAAGGATTTAAAAAAGAATTTCCTCATGGTTTCATTATTTCTAGACGTTTTAGATTTCTAGTGTTCTTATTACATAGTTTTTAGAAATCATTTTGAGGGGGAGAGTAAAGGCTGGGTAACAATGTATAAATATTTTGTCTTAAATTCTAAAATAAAATATTTCATAATCCAAAACTGTTCAATTTTTCCTATTTTTCAGGGGGGGGGAAGGTTTTTGTTTTTCTGATCCCCCCCCCCCCACAGGCCTTCACATCTTTATTCAGGAGTATTAAATCTGTGTTGCGGTTGCATGATTCAGTGCTTTTAAACTAAAAGTGGGCGTCTTGGTTCTTGTGTTAGTCATCTGGAGCTCTTTGTTCCATCGGCACAGCATGAATTCTCATCTTTGTGATGGACCATGATCTGGGTTATGTGCAGTGGATATACAACTGAGTCCACCCTTCAGCAACAGTTGGAGTGAAGATTTAGGGTTTCTTGTAGTAATCTGATTCTATGGATTTAGTTAGTCCAGGCGTGGGTAAGTTTTGGCCCTCCCGATATTTTGGCCTACAACTCTCATCAGCCCTAGCCAGCGTAGCCTGTGTGGAGGGATCATGGGAGTTGCAGGCCAAAACACCTGGAGGGCCACAATGGGCCTACCCCTTGGCTCGCCTATCAACCCTAGGCTTGTTTTCATGATATGGGCAAATAGGTATTTGAGTTACCTGCCTATAAAAGTGCATGTTTTAGTTGTCAGCTTGAAAATGGGGCCCTTGTGGTATATTTAGCTTATCCAAATTTAGTCAGAGTGAGATCATGAAGCAGTGTTATTCCCACATCAATTTTTCACCTGTCAGACGTGTCCCTTCCTTGATTGTATACACCACATGAATGAGCAGCTGCTTCAGTGTGACAGTTAACTAGTTGGCAGTGTTTTATAGTTTCGCTGGTGGTAAATGGCAAGTACATCCTAAGCATCTTATATGCAAGTAAGTTCCCTTCAACATGTTTGCACATGATGGGGTGTCAGCCTGTGATCGGAAGAACCTTTACACACAAAAATGAAGAAGAAAAAGGAGTTCCGTCAACTTCACAGGTACTTGTTCTAAAACGATTGTGTGTTAGATTTGAGCTGTGAGGATTTGCGCTGAATGCAGATGGCGGCTCCCTCCCCCAGGATTTAATAACTATTGCAGCATAGCAACAGTCTTTCTAAATTTGTCAGAAATGGAATAGCAGCAAATGTAATAACTTCTACAAGTGAAAGAGAGATTTAAAAGCCCCTAATGTATCTAATTTACACTCACTTTCATGCCAGCTTGCACTAGCCAGATGATTACGAGTCCTCAGCGTACACCCTCTGCACCTGTTGATGAGCGTTGCTCAGTAGTCCTTTACTTTCTCTCTATTGACTTTCTCTCCATGACTGATGGCTGTTTTACCAGTTTTATGCCAACCCTCTGCTCATTTACCTAAACTGGTGTTGGGATTCCTTTTCTAAAGCGTTTTGTCTTCTCCAGGGGTTTTGGCCTTACCACTCCCATCAGTGATACCCAGCATAGCCTATGGGAGGGATGATGGGAGTTGTAGGCCAAAACCTGTAGAGGGCCACAAAGATGTTTGAACAACAGGTGCCTGCACCGAAGGTAATGCTGGGAAATCTTCTGTTACACCAGAACTGTTGTGATTTGGTCTATATGTAGTAGTGAGGCTCTTGTTGCTGAACAGATCCCTGTTATGTACAACAGTAGAAGTAAAAAACAATCATATGCAAACATGATCTGGAAATCAGGTTGTGGACTATGCAGTTGGACAATAGAATAGCCAGTGGGACCTGCAACAAAATGTTTTAATTTATCCCCATCCCCTAACAGGAGTGTTCCTGTTTAAAGTTCCAGCTAGCCTGGACCAAGAGCCTTGTAGTCCTGGTAAAGTGAGACGCTTCAGGAGGTGGATAGTTTTTGTTTTTATCTTTCCCACCTTCCTAGGGATTTTCCATACTGTGCTATACAGCACTGGAGAACTCACATTTGAGGCTGAGCCCTGACTCGGCATTTATAACTGCCTCTTAGCCCTGAGTCTTCATTTACAACGGTATTAGCAGTAGGGACAAGGTGTTCTTTGGAGAAGAGATCTCCTTGTTCTCCTTTCTCAAACTTCTCTGCATAGCGCAGGAAAATATTTTTATCCTCATGACATGCATTCTCCAATATACTCTCTGGGATAAACCATTAGGGGCTAGAACGGGCTAATCCTTAATTCCTTCCCACCCTACGAAAAAATTCTCTGTCCCCAATGTATCTAGAAAACTCTTCCTTTTGCCGGGAGCATTTCACTTCCAAATTGCTAGGCACACAACCGCCCAAGTTCCCAATTTGTATGAAAGATTGCTCACAGAAGTGGTTGAGGTTTGAAAGAGAAAATGGATCAGTGCTTTATATCTAAAGCATCTTCCTTTCTGTTAATGAAGGTGTACTAAATTTATTTGCTGTACTTTTAAACCACCCAGTAACCAAAGTTTTTTGGGCACTGTACAGTACATTAAAATGTACAGTGTAAACTTTAAAACAATAAAAACAGTGCAGGTTAAAACTAAATTAAAACCAGCAGTAGAACAGACTACTACTACTACTACTACTACTACTACAATAATAATAATAATAATAATAATAATAATAATAATAATAATAATAATACTAATACTATATTAGTTAATTTCAAAAAGCACTAAAACATTTCTCAAAACGCCTGGGAGAACAAAAAGGTCTTCACTTGGTGCTGGGAGGACCATAGTGTAGGTTCCAGGCAAGCTTTCTGGGGATAGCATTTCATAAATAGGGTGCCACTACTGAAAAGGCCCTCTCTCTTCTAGCTACCTGCCTCATGCCATTGGGCACAACCCTTGAAGGAGGGCCTCAGATAATGATCTTAATGTCTGGGTAGGTAAATAAGCTGTCTAGCTCTTCCCTATTTTGGACTAACTGAAGTTTCAGGACCATTTTTAAAGGTAGCCCCACATATAACACATTGCAATAGTCCAAACAGGAGATTACCAGAGTGTGAATAACTGTCACAAGGCTATTGCTGTTCACGTAGGGTCATAGTTGTTATATAAGCCTAAACTGATAAAAAGGTGCTCTGAGCTATGCCTCTAGTGACAAAGTAGAATCTAAGAGGACCTCCAAATGACAAAACTTGCTCCTTTAGTGGGAGTGCAACCCCCTCCAGATCAGGTTGAATGTTACTTAACTGGACAGACAAACCACCCACAAGTATCTGGGTTTTATCTGGATCGAGTCTCAGGCCTCAGCTAGACCTACCTTGTATTGCACGATGGAGGGGGTGAAGATCTCGCAATATTTTTATCATGAGATCTCCCCTCTGTTTACATGCGACGCGCGATGACCTTGGAGGGAGAGAACGTCGCACCTGCCATTTTCTTTAAAAAAAACCAAGATGCGCACGAGCGCTCAAAGGTAGGTATTTCTTTTAAAAAATAATTTCCCTGCTCCCCTCCAACCCACCCCTGATGGGCGCAAAGCTCCTGAGGAGCTCTGTGCCCCGTGCACAGGTCCCAGCTCCTTGTGAGTAACCATGAGGAGCTGGGACAAGCCATGACACACACACGTTCTGTGGTCTCGGGATCAGCCCAAGACCACGGAAAAAGCAGGCTCAAAGATCAGGGCGAGATCCTGGGGCAAGGGAGGGATTATTCCTCCCTGATCCTGGGTTCCCCTGTGCATCATGTGAACTCACAGGGACGATCTCGTGGATCACCCCAGGATATCGCCCCATCTAGCTATGGCCTCAGTTTATTGGCTTTCATCCAGTTTATTACTCTCCCCAGGAACTGGTTCAAAATATCAACTTCCTTATTTGTATTAGATTAAAAGGAGAGGTAGAGCTGGGTGACGCATCACTCCATATCTCCAGTGATTTCCCCCAGTGATTTCATGTAGATGTTGAAAAAAATGGGGGATTAAATAGAGACCTGAGGAACACCATAACACAGTTGCCATGGGGTATAGCAATACCCTAGCACCACGTTCTGGAATTGGCCATCCAAGTAGGAGTGGAACCACAGTAATACAGTGTCCCGACTCAGACAGCCTATCCAGAAGGATACCATTGATGATGGTGCTGAAAGCTGCTGAGAGGTCCAAGAGAACCAATAGGGTTATACTCACCCTGTCCCTCTCCTGGCACAAGCCATCCCACATGGTGACCAAGGCAGTTTGCTTTCCTAATCCAGATGTCAAGCCAGATTGAAATGGGGTCCACTGGTTTTATAGCATATCAGCTTGATAAAGGTAAAATCTGCAGAAGGGGAATGAAGAATAAAGGGGTTTTAAAAATATTTGACTCCACTCTTCTCTGCAGTTTCTTAACACTGTGTAATAACATGAAATTGAGTTTAAGATTGACCCAATTTATAATAGGTGAAATTCTCACTGTAGTGGCAGGGCTTACCCTTCAAAACAGGTTAATATTTTCCCACGTAGCATGTAATACAATAGTGTAGGTGACATTTTGCATGGATACTTCTGACACATTAAAAAAAATCACCATGGAATGCCCTTAGCTTTATTGATTTTTTCCCCCAGCTGTGCCTGTATTGAAACTGCAGTGGTTTTAGTATTTCCAAAGAGACAAAATATTTTCCTTTGTAACTTGCTTCTTTATCCATTTTTGCAGTTGTCTATTTCAGAAATATTAATGGGATTTTTGCAAAGATCGGTTGAAAAAGGACGTTCAGGAATTCTTTAAAAGAGAACTTCTAGAACTGCTTCCCCCCAGTTATTACAGAAGATATTCCAAGATTCCTCTTACCTATCGAGACAAGTGTTCAAACAAAAAACCTCTTTTGTTTGGCATACGTTAGTATGAACTCTTAAGAATTCTTGGATGAAATGAATTTTCTAGACCCATTTGAATTGTGGTTTAGGTCTGGCTTTGATATTGAAACTGTCTTGGCTACCCTGTGAGGTTGCCTCTGTCAAAGACAAGGGAGTGTGACACCAATGATTCTTCTTGACCTCTCTCTGCCTTTTATACTATCCATCATGGTATCCTTCTGTAGAGGCTGTGCAAGTTAGGGATTGGCAGTATGGCTCTTCCATGTTCCCACTCATACCTGGATGTGAATCTCCAAAAAGTAGTGGTGTTGAGAGAGATTTTTGGTTGGTTCTGTAGCATTTCTACTTTGGGGTCCTGCAAAGTTCTGTCATCACCTGTGTCATTGTCATGTATAGCCCTACTGCTCCTGTATTGGGAGCAGGTGATGCAGGTAATCAATCAGAAACAGCTTCAGACTCAGAAGACGCCTAGCCAGAAACCAGGCAGTTAGAGCCAGTGGGGGAGGAGGTTCACACGGGAGAGGCTTCAGCTGGAAATCTGCCCCCTCCGGAGTCTATCTCTTCAAGGCCAAATTGTATGCTTTCAATGGACAGGGAGTCAACTTCCGGGGGTGAGCATTCAGTAACCTTACTTGATGCTAGGAATCACCGAAAACTAAAACGTTCAGTGAGGTTAGCGCAAAGAGACAGTCGGACAGATTGCATAAAAAATCGTCCACGCATCAACCACCTTGAAGTTATGGACATTTGAAAAGTCTTTTCTTTTCTTTGAACGGACAATTGTCTTGCTTAGTTTGCATATTTTTTGCCTAAGGAGGAGTTTCACAGAAGGTGCCTAGTTTGTGTTACAGAAGTGTTTATTGCTTGCAATAAAGCTTTGTAAATTGCCTAGCACTTTGCCTCATTCGTCTCTCAGAGAAAGCTGGAGCAGCTACAGTACACGACAGTCATTTAACGTGTATGTGAAACTACTAAGTTTCACATCTAGGGATTTAGAATGGAGTATCATCAATATAGAAATTGCGCCCAACTCTTAATTTTTCTTTCTGTTTTAGTAATAGATAAGGACCTGTAAAACCTAGTCTCCAAGAGCAGAAAACAAGCAAAACCCACTCAATAACACGATTATAGTGATTAGAAGCAAAAATTAAAAGCAACAGCTACCCACCAACAAAGGCCTCTCAGAATGAACTTGTTATTTGGGCTTGGGAAGGCAAGCAGTGAAGGGGCTAAGTGGGTTTCCCTGGAAAGAGCATTACACTGCTCAGGTGCCACAACTGAAAAGATCCTGAGTATATTGGTCCATCTACGGAACTTCTGTCAGTGAGGAAAGGCTAAATAAAGTTTAAGAGGCTTTTTCACTTAGAAAAAAAAAGACTAATTGACATGATAAAGGTTTATAAAATCATGCTTGGTATGGGGGAAAGTAGGTAGAAATGTTTCTCCCTCTTTCATGATGTCAGAACGTGAGATTATTCAGAGATTTCCCTAGTAGGAAACAAAGATTGTTGACCCTTGGAGTGAAATGGCCCTCCAGAAATATGATCATGAATAAGTTCATGATTTCTACATGCTTGGAACACCCTGTGCATGCAGCAGAAGTATTTATTTATTTGCAACATTGATATACCACAGAATATAATAGTGCTGAAGTACACATGTTTGTGAATTAAAAGAAGTCATTGAAACCAAACACTCCAAAACTACCTGCCAGCTTCATGAGCTTACAGAATGTTAGTGACAATTGTCCTTACACAGACACACAGGGATTGATGATGGTAGGTTGTGGGGCTGGACAGGGGAAAAAGCAGTCCTCTATATCTTTTCCCTCTCCAAGAATGCCCCCCCCAACCTGGCTTGAACAGCACCACAAGTCTCCTGTTCCATGAAGTCTGGAGCCCTGAACGAGAACACTCTACTTAATGGCTGTGGATACATCAAAACATTTTGTTACTGGTCCCACTCGTGAAATTGATTGGCAAGAGGTTTGGGACTGTGCTTCTTTATGCAGCACATAATTAATGAATATATGCTTGATTAGAAGGTCTCTTTCGGCTCTCTGACTCAGGGGTGGACTTGTCTCCTTTAACGATATGTCACAATATTTTGGTGCATTGGTTGCTAGAAGGGAAGTGTAAGTGCATATTTTTGACTAAAAGATGTGTTTTATGATCTGATTGCCTTTGTACTCTAGGTTTTTGAATGTTGTATTTAATTAGAATTGATTTTTCCCCTTAGGGGAAAATTTTATTGACAACTTATTGTAGCATTTATTTTCAATGGGTAGATATATTTTTGTATTTCATGGTTGTTTTTGATACAATTGTATTTGCTTTGGTGTGTCAACTACTTCTTTTGGAAGGAAATGTGGAGTACAGACATGGAAATGAGTAGAAATGAAATGTAATTAGCTTATGGAATTCACTGCCACAAGATGTGGGTGATGGCCAGTAGTTTAGAGTCTTCTGTGCTTTGCTACCTTATTCTTAAAGGCAAGTTCATGTAGAATAAGTCTTACCTACTAGTTATGATTGCTCTATGGCAGGAGCCCCAACATGGCATCTGTGGAGTCCTCCAATGGCACCCACAAAATTTTCTTCCCTGCCTCCTTCAAAAAGAAAGAAGATGCAAAGGCGGTCTTTTTCTCTCCCTTTCCAGACTCTCCCTTTGCCTTGTTATTTCCCCTTTCCTCTGAGGCCTTAGCTAGATTTACCAGTTATCCTGCGATGGAGGAGGGAAGATCTCATGTTGTGTTTAACGTGAGATCCCTCCTCTGTTTAACCACGACGACCTCAGAAGGAGAGGCAATTGCGCCTGGCATTTTTTTGGGGGGGGGATTAAAGGGCCAGCAGCGCACAAACACTCGTGCGCAAAAGGTAAGTACTTTTTAAAATTTCAATTACTTTCCCCACTCCCTCCACCCTACCCCCGATGGGTGCAGCACTCCTCCTGGCTCCTTGTGAGGAATTGCGCGGAGCCGGTTCAACCTGCGGCCACACGTTCCACGGTCTCGGGCTCAGCCTGGGACCGCAGAAAACCGGGGCCAAAGGGGAGGGCTATATCCTGGGGCAAGGGAGGGATAATCCCTCCCTTATCCTGGGATCCCCTGTATGTCATGTCCCATCTAGCTATGTCAGACTCTAGCCTCACTAGTCTCTCTCCTCTTTAGCTAGCTGATTCTCCCCTCCTAGCTTCTAACCTGGCTCTTTTTCTACCCCTTTGCCTCCCTGTTTCCCTCTCCTTCCCAGCCTTTAACGCTGCTCTTTCTCAGCCTACCTCTTTAGCTTGCTGTTTCTCCCTCCTGTCAGCCTCTAGCCTTGTTCATTCTCTCCCCTTTACCTTGCTATTTTCCCCTCCGTCCCAGCCTCTAGCTTTGCTATTTGTCCTCCGCCACACCTGTTTTGACTAGCCAGGCCCCTCACAGTTCCATGGGAGCCATTTTACAGATGTGCCCATAGCAGATTTTCAGATTTTCCAAAGCATCCATGGGCCCCAAAACGTTGGAGATCCCTACTCTATGAAATCTCTAGGTTCAGAGACAACATCTTACTGGATGCCAGTTGCTGGGGAAGTAACTATGGGAGTAGGCTATTGCCATAGTGTTCTGCTTATGGGCTTCCCAGAGATATTTGATTGGCTGCTGTGAGCAATAGGAGGCTGGACTTGATTCAACAGGTCTCTTGCATATCAAGATCAGCATCTAAATTTGGGCCTGAAAACAAAATGGTAAACACCTCAAACAATGTCAAATTGCAATGTTACAGCTCTGTCCTGCCAGTTCTAGTAAGAATCCTGGTGGCAGCATTTTGAGTACACTCTGTAACCCTCCTGTTACACTCCTCTAGTCTTGATTATACTTGAAAACATTATTAGACCATGTAGCTTAGATTACTTAAAACACATTACTTAAGCCTGAAAACTAAAATAAAATAGCAATTAAATTGCTTTGTAGAACTAGAACTAATTCTTTGTAATAACTGGTTTTATTTGCTTGATTTCTCCTGTTTCAAACTAATTTTCACTGGATATTTTAATACTTTTGGACAGAACATGTTTGTGCTGCCATACTTACCTGTGCTGTTTTAGCTTTTGTGTTATGTATCCATTTGCTTTTAAGCCATTTTGTCTCTATCTACTCTGTTGTTTTTTCCTGCTCCACACTTCCCCCACCAGGCTGCTGAAAAGACATTTCTCCAAAGAAAGCCAGCAGAGATATTCGTACAGGCACCATCATTATTGGCTTTCTGACCAAGTATCCCTCCAGTAGAGGGCACTTCATTCCTTTGGCTGACAGCCCCAATTTTCCTTTCATGGTTCCATTGTATAAAGTGAATTAAACGAATTCTTTGCATAAGCCTAACTAATTATGTAGCCTTTCCCATGGGGATGGGGAGCGGTGGACGTAGCAAAGCAGCTCTGTGCTGCTGCTCAGATCTACACTGTACCCTTGCTCCTACAGGCTCCAAATGAAAAGGGTTCAAGTTTTTGTTTTGTTTTTAAAAAGTCACATTCGGCTTAGTTAACAGTTCATTTTATTCGGTTTCACAATGTGGAATTCTGAAGCTCTGTTTTAGGCGACAAGCAGTCTTCAAAGCTTAGGCAGCAGTGCGCATTTAATATATCATTTACATGCTCTGAGGTAATTTATTTTGTCTCTAGTAATCCATCTTGCTTACTAGCGATCAGTCTCCAATTTCCTTTAATAGGAGAAGAAAAATGATACTTAATTTTTTAAAAGGCCCTGTCTTTCCTTAGGTTTCTAAGTGCCCAAATAAAATATTCACAAGTCTCACTTTTATTTATTAGGCCCTTGAATTCAATGAAATGGTTAGTGTCTGACATCACAGACATTATAATATATTTTACAGCCGTGATAGGCAAAGGAATTTCACAAGGGTTCTAAAAGTCACGACCACCATAATGGTTTGATCCACACCAGGTTGTATGTGTGCATTGCGGCAGAGGTGGCGATCTGGAAGATACAGATTGGAGGTCCACTTCTACATTATGGTCACCTGACTGCCCCATTTCTACATCATAAAGATGAGTGATACTTGCTTTTCCTAGAGCAAATAGGGTCTCTTATTCTTTATCCAAAGCCATCAAAAGGGGAAAATCCCACAGGAATTGCTAAAAAAGCCAATGGCTTTATATTAAAGGATGTTTAATATAAAATTGCTCAGACACGTTTTGAATCCTCAGGTCCTTCTTCAGGGTACTTTGTTAGAATGCAATGGGTATCATTTACTCCCCATCCACACTCTCCTATGCCACCTTATTCTTTATCCCAGAAGTATTCAGAGCCAGTGTGGTGTAGTGGCTAAAGTGTTGGACTGGGAATCGGGAGATCCGGGTTCTAGTCCCCACTTGGCCATGGAAACCTACTGGGTGACTTTGGGCCAGTCACAGACTCTCAGCCCAGCCTAGCTCACAGGTTTGTTGTTGTGAGGATAAAATGGAGAGGAGGAGGATTATGTACACCACCTTGGTTCCTTGGAGGAAAAAAGGGGGGCTATAAATGCAATAATATTAATAATAATAATTCATATTACTAGCTTTCTCCAGTAAAAAGAACTGGGTGGTATAAAAAGTAGGATTAGCCATTACCATTCACACCAATCAGCTTTGGTTCAATATAATTGCTTGTCCTGAGGAAGCAGAGCTGCTCATATATAGTGTTCTTATTTTTTCTGTTAGCAAACTCAGGTACTGAGTGCCAAAACAATTGGAGTTAAAATAGGGCCTCTGAAAAAGAAGAGAGGGTGCAGGGTCTTGCTATTTACTGTGTAATCTGTACAGCACCATGTACATTGATGGTGCTATATAAATAAATAATAATAATAATATCAATATGTACAGGGAACCCTGAGGTTTTCAGAAGTACAACTAAACACACACACACACAGTCACCCTGTGGGGCAAAAAAATCCAAAAACATACCAGTTGAGGTCTGACCATGCTCAGTAGTCATAGAATATTGACTGTCAGTTGAAAAAGTAAAATAGAAAATTGGCAGGGGGTGGGAGGTGGAATGGCCTGCTTGCGGAGCATGGCTGTTTCCTGGAAACCAGAACAGATGTGCTCCTCGTAGGTGGTGAGGATATACTGCAAGTCGTGTGTGGTTGCGTGCGTGTATAAATGCCCAGCTTGGCTATAAACATAAGAGCCATGCTGGATGAGACCATACATCTATCTTAGCCAGGCTGAATTTTTGACCCAGTTTGAGTGCCTTTGCAGAGGGGGCGGGGGGGGGGGGAATGCTGCCCTGAGATCCGAATGACATGGAGGGTTGGAGAACCTCTATATTTAGTTTTTCTTCTTTTCTGCTTCCCCTCCTTTTCTGTCCAATTGTCTTTGCTTTGGGGCCTATTTTCTGTCCTGTGTGTGAGTGTGTGCACGTGAGAGAGAAAGAAATGGTGTGTGCATATGCGTTTGCCCTGCCTGCTGCTGGCATGCTGCCCCTGGAAGATTTCCTGTGAGCGAATGTAGCCCTTTGGTTGAAAAAGGATCCCTACCTGTGACTTACTAGCATCGTTGGCTAATTTCGTTATGCTCTAATCGTTTCTAATTCTGTTTTTATTTGAGTGCTGTGAAATTATTTGGGAATTCTAATTCTTGATTTTTTTTATTTTTAAAAAATCAGATTTCTATTGGTTTGGATGCTGAGATGTCATGTGTGTGTGTAGAAAGGCATTTCTGCTTGATCAAGGCAACCTTGCCAAATTCCCTCAATTTCCCCATCCTGCTTCAGCTCCCTCAGATTTTAATGGGGTTCTTCAACCGGGTCTTTGTGGGTGAGGGGAGTCCAGAAAGTTATGATGGTGGGTGAGGAGCCAGGAAAGCCCCCATCCTACAAGTGGAGTTCTGCTCTTTTATCTCTGAATCCAAGCCGTAAGATAGTTTCTTGTGAGGAGGTCTAGCTAAATATCCCTTATAGTGGATTTACATGCATCCCACACAATTCTGTATTCCATGCCATCTGAATGTATTTAGAGCAGGAGTATATAACCTGAGGCCCTCCAGATGTTTTAGGCTACAAGTCCAGGAATCCCATGCTAGCTACGGCTGATGGGAGTTGTAGTCCGAAACAACTGGAGGACGCCAGATTGCCTGAAGGAAAGGGGAAGGAGGGGGCGATTCTGTACACCCTCAAAATCTGCTTTGGAGGATTGGGGAACTCTTCAGAGCTGTTCCTGGAAGAGCATGGGGAGGGGTGCAGAGAGGAGGAGGAGGAGAAAGTCATGTTGCACAAGCGGACGTATGTTCACATGCTGTTGGAGTTTGCCTGTCCTGTTAGCTTGGAATTAAATGTCAAAGCACATATACATACACACACCACACATCAAGGAAGAATATTTGCAGATTGTTTTTTCAGTGGAAAAACTTGATCATTATTAGTGTGACATACTCCATTGAAATAACTAGCTCTGGCAACCTCTTCTTTAGCATCTGCATATTAATCTGCATATTAAATAAATTTGTAAAGGTTTTTCCAGATGCATGGTTCAGTACATACACACATACCAAAGTCATGGATTCCCATGTTACAGGTTTAATCGAAGTGTGCCTCCCATTAATAGCTTTTATCTCAAACAAGTTAAAATTGACCTGCAATTTAAGTATTGCTATGCCTTTTGGTTTTAGGAATAAGCTACACATATTTTTCCGGGTTCTGTATTCTTAAAGTAATTGATATGCTGTTCATATAGATATTTTTTTTATTAAAAGGAATAAGAGGAAGAAGTATTTGAGCTTCCTCTTTTTTCAAGCAATTGACTATTTTTATGCATCAGACAACTATTCAAACCATTTACATTCAAAGAAATATACCTGCACTTATATTAAAAGGAACAATCTTTATTCAAGCTAGATTTCAAAGTAGTTGATAACTGCAGATATCTCTGTTGGTGAGAGTGGGATAAGTCTTGAAGGGATTTCTTTAAAACCAAAAAAGTTGCATTAATAATCCATCAAAGATTTTTTTTTTACCTTATGGAATTGCCTGCAAATCTCACTTGCTGATCTCTAGTGTGCTCAGATGTGCCTTTATATAATGCACCTCTACTTCACTTGATCTGGAGCAGATGATGACCTACGTTTAACATTTTCATTGCTACTGAACGAAAATGAGTGCCTTACTTTCTATAGAACATTGGAATAGTTATAGCTTTTCTCTCAGTGTGTGGTGCAAGTTTATAGTAAGCCATAAGGAAATTGCTGTTCTGAATAGAAACAGGCAAGGAGGTGCTGCAGAAGCTAACTTAACAGAGGAGGGGTTCTAGGACTTAAAAAAAAAAAAGTTTCGTCAATACCACCCTTGTTAGTTCAAGGTATGCAGTTTTTAGTGTGGCTATGGGTATGGTGTGTTAAAATAACCTTTTTGTTTTTAGTTTCCTTTACAGAAGATGAGAAAGAACAGCTAAGAAAATTCACTAACAAAACTTTCCTGCTTGATAAAAGAACCTGTCATCAAGTATATCTCAGCTTGGTTGATATACTTCTGGCATATTGCTATGAAGTCTATGCCACTGAAGGAGAAAAGAACGTGAGTTCTCGTTCTCTCTCTCCCCCCGCCCCCTGCCCCTGCCCCACACATATACATTTTCCCACATGCAACTTTAGTTAAGTGGCTCCAACAGTATGGCTAAAAGGAATTTGTCTGTCATCTGGGAGACATGGCCTTTATTAATATTCCAGTATTAAAAAACAGAATCAAAATGTTCTATTACCAAGGGCACAATCCTATGCATGTTTAGACTGGGAAATGCTGGGAGTTGTAGGACTTTTTTTCTGTCTAAACATGATAGGATTGCATCCTAAGTTAGTTTGAAATTAACAATCCAACGTGGGGTTGGGGGGCTATTGCTGTTTTTGACTGCTGGCCCAAGAGCTATGCGCAGGTGAGGAAAAGAAGCCACGACGATTTCTTTCCCCCCCCACCCCCATCATCATCTGAACCTGGCCATTGTACAAGTTGGTTTCTACACCTTCTTTTGTGAACTCTGTGTAATAGTACCTTCAAAGAATTCCCTTCAGTCAGTTTTTTCTCCATGGTTGGGTTGGGTTGGGCTTTCACTCCGTGAAAAGAAAAAGTTTAGAAGAAAGAAAGAGATCGAAGGGACAAACAATTAGGTGAATATTTCAAACTTCAGAGTATGAGACAGTTATTCTGAAGGTGAGGGGTGTGGAAGGAATTGAAATTGTTTGGTGCCAGAAAATTTTAGGAACACCTAGGATTCTTCTAGCCTTGAAATTTGTTACTAGACAAACAATACCTTTTTTTTCCCCCTCCAAACCGTTTTGGCCTTGGACATTTCTACAATATAGAGAACAAAGGAAATGGCTAGGCAATATGTTCAATATAATTTTCAGTTTATTTCAGTCTGTGCTTCATTATATATCAGGCTTTAATAAATCAACATTGCATATCTTGCAGTTTTCATTTACTTCTATGAGAATAGTCTCTTTTTTTAATAAACATGGTGTTATGTTCTAATCTAGTCTCTCCCCCCCCTTTTTTTTAATAAACAAGGTTGAGTCACCGTGGAATATACGGAAATTGAGTTCAACTTTGTGTTGGCTGGAGGTAAGATAAATGTATAACTATTCATAGGGCAATATATGTTAAATTTATAGGCATATCTGATAAAGCATTAGTATTATACTTGAACTGAATGTGGAACAGAATTGGAATTTTACAGGCAATTCTTTAGACTTAGTCTTTCTTACACATTACTGTTGAAATAGATTTGTTTTGTTCTCCTTTATAATCATATTCCTTTTTAAAAAATGTTCCACACAGAGTTTTACTAGCTTTTCGGAAGTCCTGATATCCTTCGGAAGAAGAGTTCTATGCTATCCGCTCTACAGACACTTCAGTTTAGTGACTCGGGCTTTAAGTGACACAAGTATGATACTACAACTAGGTAAAATATTTAAGATTTGATATATGGTTTGAGTTGCATGCATGCTTTCTTCATACTCTGACTGCTTCAAAGGGGTTGAGTATTTGTTTATGGTTGAATAAATTTGTTTACAAGAGCATAATTTTAGATAATGATACTACTACAGATCTAGTAAAACAGAAACCTTTGGTACCATGATGACTTGGGTGCATTGGGGAGAATGAAGTGTGTTTGTAAAAGAATGGAGCTGAAGTATTGTAGGACAAAGTATTCTAGGTTGACACCTGGAGCTTTGAGATTCACGTTGAAAAAGCATACATTTTGTGAGGAGCAGACATTCTTTGGGTTTACTTGAAAATACACAGCTTAGGCTGTGCTATGAAATGAGTTGCTCCCCAATCACTCCCTCATTTTTTTGACAAAGACATGGGGACACACATGGATCTGATGTGGTATGGGGGACTTGATCCTTGGATAAATAGTGCCTGGCTGAGTAGTACCTTTGGTGTCTGTCGTAGTCAGTTTTGCAATGCTACCCAGAAGATTTATGGGGCCTGGGGCAGGTGCGATGTCCATCGAGAATGACGTTCTCAAAGCATTGATCTCTCAGCTACTGTGTTACAATTTGCATCAAGCCAAAGTTCAAGAAGCCACATTCTCAGCAGTAGCACTATGCAACACATTAGAACTATAGCAAGGTCTTCTTATACTATTTTTTGTTTCATTCCTTATTTTAGAATATTCATTTTTTTGTTAAAAATAATAAAAGTTTTAAATAAAATGGTATCCAGCTGACCTCTTATAGCTCACAGTTTTATTTTATTATTAATATTTATATAGTGCTTACAGCAGTTACAGTATTTGAAGTGGTAAGTGCTCGGTAACGTTGCTTCAAACAAAGCTGTGTTCTGCTGCTTTTTACCTAGCACAAATGACATAGTGGAAATTGAAAAAGAAACATACTTCAAAGCTAATTGAAGGAAGATCATTTTTGTAGTTAATACCAGAACAACCTGTAGAACCTTGAAAGAAAGGCCTCCTTAGCTCCCTGCAGACAATACATTACAAAACACAAGCATTGAGCTCAGCTTGCCACCCACCCACCCAGCTCGGCACCCTGGATGTGACTGCCCAGCTCACCCACCCCTACGGTGGGGGAAGTCAGTATTTCAGAGTGGTTAACAGGGACTGACAACTGTTAGAAAACTATGCCGTTGCTGAGTTGTCCCAGCCTTCCCGCGGGAGACCTTCATTGATTCTCATCCTTGCACTGCTGTGCACATGTTCTCAGAACTTTCTTTCAATCTTGATCTTTTAAACAAGAAAGCTGATCATTAGAATAGTGTGAGAAACTGTACTTTCAGGCTGATTGGCCCCGCAGAATAAGGGTAGCTGAGCGGATAGGCTCACTTCAGAGCTTAAAGGTGCTGCTTCAGATGCTGTCCAAGTTCAGATGGCTGAAGGTGAATCTTGAATGTTGCTATAGCCATGACCTTTAGCTCCCTTGCCCATAAGTTCTATCAACCTTTAGAGGATTTATTTCCCAGTAAGCAAGCTTAGATACTTTAGGTCCCCAGAACACTACTTCTTCGCTGTCTTCCTCCCCACCTGACTTTTCAGCAGAGTTGATCGCATTTTCAGAGGGTATAACAGTCCATGGCTTGTTAGTTTACAGCAAAACACCAACCAAGTCTGCAGATCCAGAAGGACAAGGGATAATGCATACAGCAAACTTAAGAAAATGGGCATTGAGACAGCGAGGGACACACAGTGAATTGAAATGGGATGTGTGCTACTCTGCGTGTTTTCTAAGGATAAGCTGGTGGGGGATAAAAACTTACCGTGCAAGTAGTAGGGGTTTTTGAGCCTTTGTGGTAAGCATGAAAACACAGTGGGCTCGCAGATGAGGGATGGAGGGAACCGCCCTTCCTCTACCTGCCTGCTTGGTAAAAGGACGGTTGCTTTTCTAAATAGTAGACTCTTAGCTGACTGGGTTTTTGTGTTTTTAAATTTAAAAAAACCTTTCAGGCTAGTAAGACCTTTTTTTTTTTTTGGTGCCTTGTATAAATACGCACAGAATCAAAGTGACTCAGACCATTTGACTATCAGTTTCTAGTAATGTAAGGGAGGGGTTTGACAGGCTTAGGCTGCAATCCTATACATCCTTACCCCCATTGAAGTCTGTGGGATTTACTTCTGAATAGACATATATAAGGTTGCAGTGTTAGTGTATCTGTAACAGCCATTGAGCAAAGCGTTCTGTTGGTAGAAAGACAATATGACTGCATCCCTTAGGGTTGCCCTATTTCTCCAGTCACTAATAATGTTAAGCATTGTGAAAAGTCAAATGGAACTGGTTTAGTTTCTTTCTGCACTGGCAAATGCTTTCCTTTAGTTGTGTAAAGTTACCTAGGAAACCATTGTAAGGGGAAATGTGATTGGCTCAGTTGGATGATTGTTGGGAGTTGTGGGTGGAATTTAAATAACTTAAGGTCCTCTTGATCATATAGTTGACAAAAATGAGTTCTTAACCACGTCCACTTATATTATTTCATTAGAGAAAGCGAGAGCACAGAGCATGATTATGGTTTTCCAGATGCTTTGGGGGAAGTTAATGACATATTATTGAACTAAATAAGTGGAAAAATAGTCCTAATAACGGAGTATATTAAAATAATTACTATGAATAGAATATTATGAGTAAAAGCATTGAAAATGTCAGTATTTGTGCATTGAAAGCTTGTGCCTATAAGTATAGGCTGTAATCCTTCCCACATTTATCTACAGTTGGAGCAATAAGCAATTGAGTCTTTTTAAAAACTTTTTAAAAACTTTCTTTTCATCAACCCCCTCATAACCGTCTGGATTGTACTAATTTTTTCATAATAAAATTGATAAACTCCCATTTTCCTCTCCAAACAGAGATGCTCAAAGTGACTAACAAAAACATATGTTAGATCTAGTGAAGGTAGTCAGTGACAATAGTAGCTACTTATAACAGGTGTCCACAATTTTGACTGACCAAAGAATCTAGTCAGAATTTGAAGGGGTGGGTAGGTTGTTCTTGTTTTGCTAGTGAATGGATCTAGCCAGGCACCAGTGGGAATAGTGTTTGTTTGCAGCAAAGGCTGCAAGCAAACTTACGCAGCTGTAAGTTACGCAGCTGGAAACATTATACTTGCCCTGTTGAGTGAAGTCATGTATGTTGGGATCTCTAGGCGTAGCCCTGCTATGATGCACCCCTCTTGCTCTTTAAGGGAGGGGTTTGTTCACTCCATTTTCCTGGGGGCGGGGGCTTCTCCCTACAGTGCAGGACTAGGAAGGCCTATATCTCGGCTTCCTATTCTATTTATTTTATTTATTACATTTTTATACCGCCCAATAGCCAAAGCTCTCTGGGCGGTTCACAAAAACTCCTAGTCTCCCCTGGCTTCATACTGTATGGTTAGTGAAGTCTGCCCCTAGTGGCTCAAGGTGTACTGCAGCCTTCAACCACACTGACACATTTTAATTAATTAAAATGCTCTAATTAATGTGTTTTAAAAACAAAATAACCCAAGGTGTGCAACCCTAGGGTCTTACTAGTATGCATGCCAAATTTCAGGTCTCTTGGTGTCACAGTCTTGGAGCTAGGGTGGTGCAGATGGACAGGTACACATCCTCTTATTATTTAAGATTTATGTATAAATTTGTGATGCTTCTTTGGGTCCAGATAAAGCCTTAAAGGTGACTTCCCCACACTGAGCTTTAGAGGCTCTCAAAAGAAGCAAGATTTCTCACTGCTGTTGAAGTACATCTGAAATCTGGGGTAAAATTGGAGGCATTCCCAACCATCTCTCGCTAGACTAAAAGATGAGCCTTTAACATTCTAAAAAGGGTATTACCCCTAGATGGTGTCTAATAGGAGAGGGAATCCGTTTCGAAAATGTAAGTTTAAGGAAACTAGGGTTGTCTGCTGCAGAAAAATCCAGCCATGCATCACCGCGACAGACCTGGGTTTGCCTGGCATTCGTGAGATGAGCCACACGACAGTTCCCGAAATCTGGGAACTTTACTGGGGGTTGTGCAGAATTGTAGGTCAATTGGTGCAAAATTGCAGCTATTAATAGTTTGATTTGTGCAAATTGCTTCTTCCAGCAAGAGCATCTGCTGCATCATTGTCCTTTCCATGAACTGAAGCAGCTCTTCTGTTTGTGGAAGGGCAAGCCCTAGATCCAGCCATATGTGTTTCTTCCCCCCACTCCACCTACTTTGTTCCTAATTCTCTAAAACAGCGTTGAACAACACGTGGTTTGTGGGCCACATGCGTCCCCCCAGCCTTAAGTACTATCCCTGCTGCCCCCCAAATTTGCTGTTGTACTGGCTACAGCAGCTGCCAATTGACAGTTTGCCACTGAATTTGAGTGGAAATTCAACAGTGGCCTAAGAAGGCTGCATTTATCTTTGAAATGATGGACTAGAGTCTAGCATTTCGGCCTCAGTTCTTCAGGTTTAAGTCCGCAGCCATGTAGACTAGAACATTTTTTGATAAATATAATTGAATTCTAGAGTTCTTGAGATCAGAAGTAGATCTTTCCAGCCACAGTGAGATTGCATGGGAGCCAGGAAAAATAAGTTGCGTTTCAGCATTGAAAGAAGCTGCTTAGGAATTCTATAGAAACTATGTTCTTGGGTGGTTCAATGAAAAGCTTTGACTGGCAACTGTTGTCTATCTGTGCTTGGTCTTAGGATGGATATTTGAATTAGGTGATTTGTGGGGAGCATTCTTTCTCAATATTGATAGTAGATAATATTCTGTGACTTTTCAGGCTGGGTGGCAAACTGGGTGTGAAAACCGTGTATAAATGGTCGTAGATTTGTCTTTCATAGCAGGTAGTAGCTCTTGTGCCAGATGTCTAAACTGCTATTTAAACTTAGAGTTTAAAAAAGTTTCCCTGTTGCTAGGGGAACTCTGCAAATAAACCCAGTTCTCTAAACATATGCAAGCCTCCATAAGGCTTGTTCATAAGGCTTTTGTCTTATGAACAAAATATGTTTGTGTATTAAGGCTTTATTTTCTTTGATCAGAAGGCTGTTGAAATATTAACACTTTCCTCACCATGTCCCGTTAGATTTAATTTTAAAATATACCATATACAAACTCAGCTGAATTTGATAACCATTTGATTAATGAGTTAGTAGTGTATTAAATATTAAAATGGCTCTTGACATAATTAGTAAATTAGGAGGAGTGGTGTAAAAATAGATTAATCACAAATAGCTCAGATGCAGATGTAAATGTTGCTTTTGTTCTTCTGTGAGCTGTGCAGATAAATATGTTTTCAGTCACTGGAGGAAGAAAGTGTTTTAATTTTATCATATCTTGTGTGTGAGAGGATTGTGTTTGACCTGTTTGTGTGATAAAAGTAGGAGAGGTGTCTGCTGTTACTTCTGTGTGCTCATTTATTTATTTATTTTATTTAAAACATTTATATCTCGCCCTATATCAATAAGATCTCAGGGCGGTCACTTCCCTATACTCCTTTGTCTGTTTAAGCAATAGTCCTAAGCAAATTTACTTGGAAGCAAATCCCATTTACTTTGAGAGTGCTTATTCACTGGAAGTACTTACTTTGTGGTACCAATCCTAGTTCACTGGACTTTTGTGATAGTCTTACAGATATTTGGTACCGTTGTGAGGACTACAATATATAACATTTGGGATTTCAACTTTGCTAACAGCCACCTATCAGCAGCATCTTACCTTTCCTGAGCATTCTCCTGTTGGTTCAAACCCATGATAGGAGATGAAACATACCCCACCTTTGAATGGCACTCTATTTACCTGGCAATCCAAGGCATTGTTGACTCACTCCTTGAAACACACTGATGTAAAACATTACTCTCTATGAGGCTATTAAGCTTTTGTTCCAAAATATTTTTTAGAATACCTCCTATTTTGTTCCAAAATATTTTTAGAATATCTTTAGAATATACTCCTAGGTAGGTATTTAGTAAATTCACCCTCTCAAGTTCCAGTCCTTATGGTTCCAGTACCATCCATACACAAAGGGGATCTGTCACCAGACTTGGGTGTGTGTGTGTCTTTGGTACTTTGTAGAAGTATCAAAAATATTAAGGGAAAGCCCTGAAAAAGGGTGGGGTGGAAGAACTCAAAACAGCTCAATGAGAACCTAGCATGCTCAGTGAGCATGGTATGCAGATCAGTGTTTGGATTACATGAAAAAACAGGTTTCAGGTGCATGGCAAGAATGAAATATCCTGGAAAAGGGCATGGATCCTTGAACAAGAAATCTCCACACTGTGGTATTTTGTTGCAGGTCCCACTTTCTATTATAAGTTGAATTCTCTTTTTCTGCCAGATACTATGACCGTCAACTCTTTTTGTGCAGTGTAAAAGGAAAAAAAACCCTGTTCCTCTCCTCTTTACCTTGGATTCTGAAGTTGTGGCGGAAGGGCGGAAGGAATTAGCAACTTAATGCAGCCGAAATCCATGGCCTCTTTCCATCCACCCATCTACTCTCTTCTTCCTTTTCTGTCTTTTCCAGCTACCATACCTTGCCCTTGAAACAAATGTAGTGCCATAGCAGCCCTGGAATTTTTGTATAGTGTAAGTAGCAGTCCATGGTGAGCAAGCATAAACAAAATATATGCAATTATTTAGGTGTTTTATGACACCTTTTCCCTTGGGAGTGTTAAGTCCTCCCTGCAACATAGACCTGATTCAGACCAAGGAGCCCAAATCTGCTTCTTCTTAGATGTATGGCAGGATTTTAAAAATTGCATTTAAAAAATAGCATGCTTAACACAGCATGTAGTTTCACATAATGCTTGTGTCCCAAATCTAGCTCAAGTCAGCTGTAACTGTGTGTGTTCTATCAGTTTGAATAGAATTTAATCCTGACAGTTTGTATCTGGTTTGGGGTCTGTGCCTGGAGCAATTGGAACTAGTCTTGACGTCTCCAGGCATAGTGTGAAGGCACAAGATGGACAATCTTGCTGAAGCTGAGCAGATCTGGGTCTTGTCATTGTCTGGATACCCAATTTACATTGTCTTGAATTCCATCAATGGAAGAACAACTATAAATAAATCTCATTGTTAAAAAGATTCTTGTACAAATGCTAAACAAGTTGGCCATGCTAGACCTTGTTTTAGAATACCATTGTTTGAATACTTTTGTAACATTTTCTCAAGTTCTGGTAAGTGTTGCTTCCGACATCTGTTTGGACATGTCTCTGAAAAACTCTTAACTTTAAGCAGCGTTCCTAATCAAGAAGAACGCCTGTGATTTAAACAATGATATTCTCACTTGATGTTTGTAGGTTAACTTTGATTTTCACAGTTCCCAGCCATGTCCCAGCCATTAACTTTAGGATGGAGAGGAGAGTATATAATTCGATGCAAAACAAAGTCTTTGACCTGGTTTGCATGTAATGACGGCAAATTATGACTTAATTAATAACCTACAATTAGTAGTTAGGTTAGCTGTGGTTTGTTTAACCCATGATCAAGCTATAGTGTCAAGATTCGTGCATCATGAAGCAACCCCCAGTCAACCCAATCGGGTTGAATATTCAAAAAGGCTACAGAACACGCTTGGCATCTGCCATGGCAAATGTTGGGCTAATTAACCCACAATTTGCTACTGTTACATATAAGCAGTCCTTTTGTTAATGTATACTTCAGTTTTCTCTCCCCCCTCCACCATTTCACACTGATTTGCATCCTGAAAGTGCAACAGTTAGCAATGAGTACTGGATTTTGTTTTATAAAACAAATCTGTTTCTGCACAGCAGGGGGAGTTTCAAGTTGAATATTTGGAATTTTTGACTTGCTTCTTATGTGTTACTCATACTCCATGTGCTTGGGCATGGAATAATTTGGGAGAGCAAGTCCCAGCATCTTCAAAAGCTGTCATCTCCTTTTTACATTCAAGTTCTGATATGTACGTTTTGACATATATCCATGTGTTCTCCCTGACCCATGAACACTTCATGATATGGTATTTGAACTCTTAACATTGCTTCATGGATAGGAAAAGTGGAACAGAAAATCTCAAATAATGGTAGGGAAGGGAGCTGAAGCTTTCCAGTGCAGAGATCTTACTCTTCAACAATCTGTTTAGGACTAGTCTCATTCACTTTGAAAGCTCATTTCATTTTTCTACCAATGGCAGTCTGAGATGTCACGGTGACGGTAATAGCAGCTATCGGACACATTGCAAGAGCTCGTCTTGTTACTTTATGGGAAATTGTGTATTTCTTTAATATCTAAATATCTAAGCAGAAACGGTTTAGGTATCAAATCCAAAATAGATGTAAGTGGAATGTTGCTAAGGAAGTGAAACAAAGTTTGACTTCAGAAGTGTAAAGCTCTCAAAAATGGGGGACTTGGTTAAAAGGGAGATTACATCTCTGCAAGATGTTCGGAGGCTATTTAGAACCACAGTAGTAAAGTCGGGGCGTGGGGAGGGGGATAAAAGTCAAGTTGTCATTGCTGTTGTTAAACAGTTGGAAGTCAGAAATTCTTGCTGATTTTCTGCAGACACCTGGTATCTAGTGCTCTGACTACTAGAAATGTTTAAAGGGGGGGAGTGTTCAAACATTTCTAGTCAGTTCCAGCACGGAGGAATAGTTACGTTGTTGTTGTTGTTGTTGTTGTTGTTGTTGTTGTTGAATAAACTGCATACTAATTAGTTGCTATAACTATAGAAGCACATTAATATATAATTAGAGTGCTGATTCTTAAGACAGTTGCAGAGACCAGATAGTTACTTAGCAATGTAAACCACTTGGAAATCTTGAGATGTACAGAAGCAGCTTAAATTAAACTAATAAGTAAGCATAACATTTGGAGTAAAGGTCATTCAGATAGATCTGACCTTTCCAGTGACTTTCTAGTCCCTGGCACCAGTATCAATCCATAATATAAATACATATGCTATCGTGCTGTACATTGACTGACAAAGATGTTTTCCCTACAGTTCTTTCTTTACAAACAACAGCACCTTGCTTATAAGAGGGGCATAATTTCAGTTTTCGCAGATTTCATTTTAAATTAGGCTGCTTTTTTAACACTTAAAAAATATAAACTGATTTGAAAGGTTATTTAAAAATCTGATTTTAAACTTTTTTAAAAGTTAAAGCTGTGAACATAGCAGTCCCTGTTTCAAATCTCTCTCCTGTGGATGAGAGGCCCATGTCTTGCCTAAAGCAGACTACAGAGTTCGTGAGATAGATGAGATTTGAAACAGGGACTGCTTTGCACACAGCTTCAAAGCCTTTGCCATTATTCCACTGCAGCATTTGCATATTTTTCCTGGCTATGCTCTGGGCTGGAAGATGCTACAGATTGAGATGGAGAAAGATTGTCACTTGATATTTAGAAGTCAATGGTTACTTGATATTCTTGCCAAGCCCCTTAAAGAATTATCTTTACCGCATTTTGAGTAAGGCAACAGCATTAAGTCCACTGTGCTGTTTTCTCCAGAAAATGTTACACTGATATTTTCAAAGCGGGAGGAGAGATCCCCACCCCCGGTGTGATATAAAATTGAACAGCTTCAATAGAGCCTTCAGCTGAGGTCAGGAGGGGAGAATCGTCATTTCAGTACCTAGCAAAACATTGCCAGTTACATTCAAACACTAAAGTTCCACAGTTCTTTAATTTTGACACATGTGGCGATTTTTCTCAGATTTTCATCTACCATTGATCTAATATTTGCCAGGAACTGGAGAAATAATAATGGCATTTGTGGTTGATCTGGCAACTAACAGCATGTTACTAATAAAGTATTCTACCAATTTCCCATTCAATTTTTCAAGTAGGAAATTTACAGCAGGATGAACTATTTAATGTGATTACATTTTCCTATCTCTTACAGGTAAAAGTGCAGTTCTGAAGTGTCTGTTAGATATTCACAAGATTTTTCGTGAAAATGATCCTGCATATATTCTTAATGACCTTTACATCACAGATTACTGCATTTGGATTCAAAAGGCCAAGTAAGTTTTAAATCTGTAATTCACTTGATGAATCATTTTGGCATGTTTGACCTGATATCCTTGTAGAAAATCATTACAGTCACCTAAAAATATCCACCTGGCCTAAGATCTTAAATAGAAACTTTTATCACCCATTCCTTCCTGCAACTGCCACTCATGGTATTCCCGAAAGGCAAAAGCAGGAACTCAAGAAACCAATCCCTGTCATTTATGTAAAAATCAAACCAACAATACACTTTAATATACTTGACTTTTGCAGACACCACTGGTATCATGTTGAAAGTTTACCTATCTTGTGAGAACTTGTAATTTTGAAAATAAGGGAAATGGCTAAACCATGTTAAAGTAAAAATGTCTAAATCACAGCACAACACACATTCATTCAGCTAAGGAGCCATATTGGCAGCTGTTCATATTCTGCACCAAAGAACTTCAATTTCTGTCAAAGCAGGTTACTCCTATGAAGCTGTATGCAAATGTCTTTATTCTGCATAAAGGGACGTAAGCTGTAGGCATTTACTTGGAATCAAAAACATGCTTTGCTTACAAATTTGGAAACAAAGAGTATTGAGGCAGGAGGGAAAGTTATATCCCTATCCATGAATAGCAGGACTGGGGAACTTTCTTCAGTAGAGGACTACATTCCCTCAAGGAAAGAGGTCAGGGGCACCATACTGTGTAAATGGAGCCAATGAAAATGTACGTGTGTGTGTGTGTGTGTACGTGTATCACTCACATCAACCACATTTGGCTTCTATGATATGTGGAGAGAAGGGCCCTCCCCTCTTTTTCACCATGCATCCCAGAAGCCAAGTGATTTGGCCATGGAGAAAGGGATCACTCCTTTTCTTCATGTCCAGATTGCTTGGCTTTCATGCTGCGCCATGAGGAAGAGAGCCATCTTCCACTGTACTGAAATGCAGCTCCCTCTTTCTTGCTCCTCAGGAAATTGGAGCTAGGGGATGGCCATTGTGGGGAAATCCAGGCATTTTGGGGTTGTTGGATCTTGCCGGAGCCCCCAGCTCAGTGAGCCAAGCTTTGGGCTTTTTTTCTGAAATATGGGAACTTAATTGGGTTTTTTTAAAAAAAGCCATTTCCCCACATCTGGGCACCATTTGTGCAAACTGCACTTATTATTTACTTAGCTTGCAAACATTTTAGCTGTAAATTCTGCAGATTTGCATAATTTGTACAATAATAATAATAATAATAATAATAATAATAATAATAATAATGTATTTGTTACCCGCCTCTCCCTCTGGATCGAGGTGGGTTACAACACAAATGCAAACCCCATAAAATACATATGATTGATTAAACATATAAAATTAATACGTTATTAAAAGCAGCACATTATTAAAAGGCATCTTAAAATTCAGCTGGGTAGGCCTGCTGGAAGAGATCAGTCTTTACGGCTTTTTTAAATTCCAGAAGACTGTTAAGTTGACGAATCTCTCCCAGCAGGCCATTCCACAATCTGGGAGCAGCAGAAGAGAAGGTCTTCTGGGTAATGATTGTCAGCCTTGTTTTTGTTGACTGGAGTAAATTCTTCCCAGAGGACCTGAGTGTGTGGGGCAGATTGTAAGGGAGAAGGTGATCCCACAGGTAGCCTGGACCCAAACCATGTAGGGCTTTAAAGGTAATAACCAACACCTTATACTTCGCCAGGAAACTAATTGGCAGCCAGTGAAGTGATTTTAAAGTTGGTGTAATATGGTTCCCCTCCCCTAGGTGTACCAGTTACCAACCTGGCTGCCATATTTTAAACTAGTTGAAGTTTCCGGACTAGGCAAAAAGGTAACCCTGAGTAGAGTGCATTGCAGAAGTTGAGCCTCGAAGTTACCAGTGTGTGCACTACCGTCTTTAGGTTTTCTAACTCTAGGAAGGGGCGCAGCTGGTGTATCAGCCGAAGCTGATAATAATGGGGCCTGGCATTATACAGCTTAAACAAGCCACCATGGCTTGTTATTTAAGCCAGGGTGATTGTGCGAACCTGGTCACTGTCTTTATGATTTTAAATAGCTCTAGATGCATGAAGTCTTGAATCATTCACATTGAGAACTCTGAATTGAAAGATATTACATTTGCATTGAAAGCTATTCTATTTGCATGCCCTGTGCCAGATTACTCATGACATTTTATATGTATTGAATCATACAATATTAACATCCCTAGCAATACTTAAGTATTTATCTATGAGTAAAGTGGATATACAGGACTGCTGTGCAAATAGTTTTACCCTCCCATGAAGCTGCTTATGAGGCATATGAATAAGGAAAAGAAATGTTTAGGTTTGAAAAATTGTGTAAGTATTATACGGTGTTTGAAATATTTGTTTTTATGTCAATCTTTAAGTGATGTTTTAGCGCAAACTCTGCATTTTTACCTGTTGAAACCTCTGCTTGCAAATTTTACATAATTCGTTCTATAACAATTGGAGTTAACGTACATGAGATATTCAGATAGAATTATGTACCGTAGTTTCATTGAAACAAGTAAATTGTTGTTACCAGCTTCAGAAGAAGCCTGGATATTAAACCAGTGTTTTAAGTTGGTTTAATATCCTGGTTTGTTCTAAAGCTGGTAACAACAATTTTGTTAATTTTGTTGTTAATTTTGTTCATCAATTTTGATGAAATGGGAAATTATGGTTAATTGGGTGCTTCCTGACATCTTTTTCAGTTTGCCTAAAAGGGGGAACAAAGCAGCTGCATGTATGCCCAAAGTCTTGTTCATATCTTTGCTTATTAAGCTGCAATATTGATTGTCTGAACCAGACCTCTATGTATGCATTAAGCTGAGAGCTATTTATTTTTGCTCTCAGGAATGCGAAGAAATGTGTGTTTGATATTAGACTAATAATACTCAAAGCGTAGGTGTGGAACAAGGTTGGCAGACGTCAGGCTTGTGGGATCTACCTTGGTTTTTTACTAGAATGCTGAGATCCACCAGCACCAAGATCCAATCTTTTGTTTGCAAAAGACATACTTGGAATTAAAGAATTCTGAGCCTGGGAATTTGTTCTGAGTAACAGAATGAATTGCACTCCTGGATAACCTCAAGCTTCCTTAATTTCAACAGTATCGTTGAGGGTGGGGGTAATTTTATTGCTGTTGATAAACAATTGAGAATTGTTGCTCTACCAGTAGATCCAGATCTTCCTTCTGCCTCCACCCGATGTAGAATGTAGTCTTAATTTGCATATAATTTCTGAAGCCAACACACTTCCTCTTGGATGTATATAGTGGACAACTTAATTAGCAAACTGAAGAAAAGCAGCATGAATGGAACTAACCATTTTGTAAAACAGATTTTCCAACAAGAATTTTTTTGGGGGGAAGAGCTGCATCACTCCTCCTGTCAGTGAATATAAAATCTAGCAAACCAGTCATTGAAACAAGCTATCATCGTCAGATAACTAAAAACATGGGCCATCTGTAAGTGACTGATGTATTAACATACTTAGTGCAAGAATGTATGTTAGGCACCAGTAAAGCAGAACTTACTTTCTCTGCAAAGAGGGCAATTAAGCTATCTCACTATCATAAAGACATGGTAGAATTGTTGCCTCCCATTAGAGAAGTCTGAGAGATGAGCGACTTGAAAATCTCCTGTTGCTACTGTTCTCTTCTAATACGTATTGCATCAGGTTGTTAATGGCATGCTTAATAGAATCATATTTGCCTGCTGTTCAGGGCCTTCACTTCTTTCACTATATACAAAGGGGAATGGACTTCTTATTTCAGAAGAGGGGATCTTGGCAGGTACAGCTTGTTAAGCAGGAGTAATGAAAGCAACAACTGTTACTCCCCCCCTTTTTTAAACTACTTGTTAAATTGATGGTTTTCCTCTGGGTTGCCCTGAGTTTCGGTTTTGTGTGCTTCAAACTGCAATTACCCCATACATAGTATGATGTGAATTGTGCATAGGTCTACAAAAAGTGGGGTGTACCTGGATCTGTCTATATTTTATGCGTTCATTGGCCATTTCTGATGTTGAATCTCACTAATTTCAGCTGATTTGACTCATGTTTTGTACCTCTGCTTTTGGAACGTGTTCCTGTTTTAATCTTGTAGTCTTCCTTCTGCCTCTCCCTTGCACACAGAAACATTTTGTCTTCACTTAATGCATCTTGATGAAATTTTATTCATCTTTTTGTCTTGTTAAAAATAGTGTTCCTATATAGAGAACAAAAGAGGAAATACACCCCAAGACCATTTCCAGTGCCTATGAAATTTCAAGTCCTAATGCAATAGTTTGTAAGGTGCCTTTGGTTCCTATTTGCTGTGGCACGCTAGCTTGACTATTCTACCTGAATTGAAGGTACAGGAACATTGTCTTCCTCTTGCATTTTGTCTTCTAAATCCTAGCCCACCCTCAGCGTGGATATGAAATCTCTGGAACTCTTTCTTAGAGAAATTGACCACTGCTAGTAATTCTTATGTCCATAGAGAACCTAGCAGTACGTGCATTTAATTAGTAAAAATACCAGAGTGGATGACTCCCTGACAAGCCTATGTATCAAGGGACAGGAACCATTCCTTTACATTTGATGCATCCTGTCCCATCATCCCAAAGAGCTTTGGAATGGTGCTGGGATGACCCCTTGGGAATCTGGAAGAAGGTTCCCCTTCCTTGGCTTCTCTAAAGCTGTTGGAGGGGGCTGAGCAGACACTGGACACTTCAGAAGGAGCTCTGGTAGTTAACAAAGCAAGATGGTTTGGGTGATACTCAAATATTTCTCTCTCTGTATGTCTCAATCACATCTCTCTATCTCTTTTTCCAAATACACCATTTTCATTATATAATGGCATAGTGCTAATTACAGCTACTTTCAGAGGTGGCAGCTGCTTCTGGAAGGAGAAGACGTGGTGATTCTGCTAGCCCCCTGGATGGGGGCCTGTAAGAACAATTCATCAAGGAAGCACTGTAGGTAGCTAAAGAGGAACTTCCAAAGAAGCTGGCTACTGGTGGTGGCTGGCTACTGTTGTGCCTGATCCTGCCCCTCCCTGCTTCTTGGCTGTTGAGTGTTAATACTCAGTTCTATCCGGCTGCTTGGCTCTGCTTGGGTTTACCTGGCCTCCCAGTGTGAGCAGCAGCTGGCTATAGCTGCACTCCCATGGGTGGATGGTACTAGCATGAGCTGAGTAAGTGTAAATTGTTTTCCAGGACTCCCTGTATTACACAGTCGGTGTCTAAAGGCACATTCCGTAAAATCATTTCAGAAGCTGATAGCTGTTAACTGTTTAATTTAATCTTTACAGTGTTTTATCCTGCCTTTTAGTGGAAGCTTCCAAGGCAGCTAGGCATTGTAGTTTTCCCAAAGGGACTGCACAATTCCCCCACCCACCCAGCAATCATTTCTGTTTGCCAGCACTGAAAACAACTAAATGCAGGTTCTTGAAAACAGCAGTTCTCACTTCTGCAAGGGTGACTAACGTTTCAAAATTACGTTTTTACTACACAGCAAAAGAAAAACAACCCAACAAATTAACAAATATCAGATCTAGCTCCGCATATATCACGTACTGCAGAATTCTCGAACCTTTCCCCCCCTTGTTTTAACATTCCTATCTATGTGTCCAGTACACTTTTCTAATTCCTACAAGACCTTGTATATCCTTTCAGATTGGTTAGTGTTCTTACCTTGCAGTACATTGCTTAAAATTTGTAAGTCTAATTCCTGTTAGAAAATGTATAACTTGTAGAACCTTATCTCATTAAGCTTGTGCTGTAGGACATATTCTCCAAAGATGCAATAAATCTGCATTGACTAAACTCTATTTCAAACATCTATAAATGTTCTGAGAAGCTAAGTACCATTGACAGAGGGGTTGAAACTGAGCTTCCCAAGTTTTTATGTAACAAATTTATTTATTATAATAAGCTTCCAGATACTTTCTAATAATGCCAGTCGTAATTTGATTCACTGGCAAGTGTGGCTTTTTTTATCTGTTTAGTTTGCCAGGGATAATGGGTGCTGTTAGTATCCCAGGCACCTGTTTGGTGGTGTGTGTGTTTTGATATTGCTGCAAGGCATCTCAGACGTCCCTGAGTGCAACATTTTGAATGCCCCTGTGAGAACTGAAAAATAATAATAAAGAAAAATAGGGCGGCAGTGGCGGGGGGCGGGGAGCACCTCAGGCGGCAGCATTAGCCATCATCCCATTCAGTTATGTGAGGCTGTGCTTGCTGTGGTTAAACATGAGCAAATTAAATAATCCTTCTGGAAAGGACCTTTAGTCTAAGACACTCTCAGTGGGCTCTTTCCTGCCCTCCTCCTAAAGGCTCCTCCTCCAGGTTCTTCTAGCAAAGCAGTCAGCAGCATCAGATTCAGCATATGCTGTACCATAAAGCAAATACTGCACGCCGAGTGATTTTCTAATATTGCTTTAATCGCTCCCTTATATGCATACCACATAAAACTTTCTATTTGTATGCAGTTCGGCAATTATGAATGGGTGAGACATATTGCACAAATCTGCAAAACATGAAAGGAGGAAGCTGGTAATAGGCTCTCCCAGGTTGCAGTGGATGCATAGAGAGCACTGGAGGCAGCTCTTACAAGATTCTCGGCAGGTGTTGTCAACATTTTATGTTGAAAAGCCAGATGCGACCAGATGGAAAATTGCATCTTTAACCCCTGAGGTCATACAGCATGTTGCCTCTTCCCTTGATCCTCCTGCTAGGCGAGCTTATAGCTCTCCCTGTTGTCAACCGTGATAGTACTTTCGTTTTCACAATAAAATTAAAATTAATTTGTCACAGAATTTATTTATTTTTTGGTCAGACATTTAAGCAGAGGCTCTAAATGCTGTTTAGAGAATATTGAAAGTCTGTCATAGATAAAGAAAATCCAGTCGATTCCTTATGTGCTTGTTTTGTTTTCTGTCTACCTTCTCGTCGCTTGCATAAAATTGCTGGACCTGTGGCATCGCTATGAGTCAATGTAGGAAAATCTATGAAAGAGGGCAGGTATTTTATTGTAGATCAGCTGCAGAAGTTTTGAGATAAGGGAGCAGAAGGTGGCTTTCCAATGGCTTTGAGTCAAGAGAACCGTCAAGCACACCAGTTTCTTTGCCAGTTCGCACATCAGGATAAGCCACCCTGATAATAAGCTACTGTGGATTGATTGTTTGCTTGCTAACCCACATTATCCACAGCTTGCGATGGGTTGTTTCAACCTTAGTCCTCCCTCCCCCGCTCCGAGCACATATCCCATGAGCCTTTGCAGCACAACTTCGGCAGCCTACTCCAATAATGGGCGCATTTGCGCTCATTAGTGGATAGAGGGTGGGTTTTTTTGTAACTAGTTACTGCACTTTAGCGGATTTGTGCAAATTTCCCTGAAAGTGTTGTTTAAGTTAATGTGCGTACATCTTCCCGAAGGTGAAAAACCATAAAGTTAAATATGTGCAAATCTTCCCAAGGGTGAAAAAAAGGTGTTGCTGTCTAGGGAGGTAATGAAGTGGAGGAGTAAATTGACTAGTGTCATTTCAGGATGTAATAGAGGGGATATCAGTACCAAGATCGCAAGGCGTAGCTGGCAGGGTTTCTCGCTGCTCTTGCCAGGTGGCTGTCTTGGTGTTTAAAGCAACCTATGCTGAAATAGCTCTGTAGGGTTCGGACGTCACAACATGCCACCCTAAACAACCCTACTATAATCCATGGGTTCCTACTGTGGCTTGTTTGCGACAAACAACATACGATGGAAAAGCCGCACTGGGTTCGGACATCATGGTAAGCTGCCCTGCAACTGCCCATGGTGAGAACCCACCATGACGGGCATATCAGGTCTCTGAGTGATTTCAGATGGCCAGGGTCTTCCATAAAGGAATGTAGATTCCCTAATATAGCTCTTGTTGTCCAGGGCAAAGGCTAATCTCCTGATGAGATTAGAATACAAGCAGGGAGATGGAAGTAGAAAACATCCACACAGAGTACCAAAGTGATTTAATGATTTGCATTCAGTGTTGAGAGTATGCCCTTGGTGATGCTTCTGATTAGGTCAGTTTCACAGCAGTCCCAGAGTGTCGGTCTGCCTTTGAGTGACAAATATGCTTTGGATATAGTGCATTCCATGAAGGCTTCAGCTTATCCTGTGATGACTTTGCAATGGCAGCTCAGCCCTTCATGACCGAAAGGCTCAATTATTGTAATTCCCTCTTAGCACAGCTTACAAGCACAGCATTGCTGTAGCTGGCAGCGCTTTCGGAACATAACAGCACATCTGCTTATGCCCCAGAGCAGACGTGCTGTGTTAAGCTTGTCCTTTTATTCGTTCCATGAGTGGCCTATGGCCACGGCTAGGGTAGTTTTAAATCCCCTAAAGGATAGAAGCCGTTGTTACCTTTTTATCTCTCTTGGAGTTGTTCTTAAGAGTGTGTGTCTGCTCATGTTCCATCTATCTTGTTAGAATCTCAGTGTGTGTGGGTAAGATAGCTGCATTTTCTAGGCCTTTGTAGTGGGCCTTCACTTTATCCAGGGCTACATATGACAGTCCCTGTGTTGTAGTAGTTAGAGAGCGTCTGTCCTAAATCACGAAGACCAAGTTCAAATCCTGATACGAGGCCAGGCTGTGTTTCTCAATGCCTGCCTACCACATTGGGGGGTTGTGAAGATAAATGGCGTGGGGAAGAAGGAATGGGGCGAGGTAGGCCTGTGAGTCAGGAGCTCAGCCAGCGAAGCAGAAGTGGGGTCCATAGGCAGAGCAAGATGTGGAAGGAAAATCCAAAGCAGGGGGAAGAAGGGCCATGGTGGACATAGCAATTGCTAAAACCCATAACAAATGATGAAGAAAACAGACCAATACAACAGACTTGGTTTGCTTTCCAGAGGCAAGTCACTGAACACAAATACAGCCAGGAGTTCCTCTATTGTCATTAGCCTGGATATGAAAGCAGCACGTTGTCGGTTCTGCGTGCCCATGGGAACAGCAGCCACCCATGCTACATGGCAACCCACATTTGAAATGGAGGAGAGTTTCAAAAGCAGTTTGCATTACGGCATATGGGGAGGGGGGATCCATGGGGTATGATTTTATTGAATTATCCACCATTGTATTCTGTGGCATCCTCTTCACTGACCATTTTCTGAAGTATTAAAATGTGTGCCTTTAGTAATACTCATACCATTTGATAACATTACGTCATTTTTAATTTTATTTATAGCTTCCCAGCTATATATGCAGTGTGAGTTTTGTTATAGGCTCTGGCTTAAACAAAGATTGGTCATGATATAATATCTGTCTAGGTTATCTCTTTATCTTCCTGTGTACTGCAGTGGCATCATCTTCATCATCATCATCATCATCATAATTTCTTACACGACTCTCCATCCTAATCGAGGCGGGGAACAACAATAAGTATAAAATACATAAAATATTGATTAAAAACATAGTATACATTGTTAAAACTTCCTAAAAAACATACTAAAACATACTAAAAGCATCCTAAAATTCCACTGGATAGGCCTGCCAGAAGAGATCACTCTTTATAGCTTTCTTAAATGCTAAAAGACTGTTAAGTTGATGAATCTCCTCCGGCAGGCCATTCCACAGTCTGGGAGCAGCAGAAGAAAAGGTCCTCTGGGTAATACCTGTCAGCCTAGTTTTGGCTGGCTGAAGGAAGTTCTTCCCAGAGGACCTGAGTGTGCAGGGCGGATTGTAAGGGAGAAGGTGATCCCGCAGGTAGCCTGGACCCAAACCACGTAGGGCTTTAAAGGTGATAACCAACACTTTATACTTTGCCTGGAAACTAATCAGGAGCCAGTGAAGAGATTTTAAAATAGTTGGTTGGGCTGTGGGAAATCACAGTCAAATCCTTTTTCACTGTGAAGCTTAATGGATGACTTTCAACAAGATGCTCATAGCTTAACCTACCTCACAGGGTAGTTGTGACAGACAATTGCTTAGTAAGAAGGAACGGAGAGCTATAAATGTAACAAGCCAGAGGATCTGGGCAATTGTACACCTCACAATTGCATGATAGTACCAATGTTTATTTATTTATTCATTTATTTATAATATTTATATCCCACCCTATAACATTACGATCTCAGAGCGGCGTACAGATAAAAACATACAATATAAAACAATAAATAGGCACAGTTAAAAACAAATTAAACCATGATCCAAGTTAAAACAATATATAATTTAAAAGCTGTTAAAACAATGTGCCAGTGAGTTTAACCATCAAAGGCTTTGTTATGCCTGTGTTTTTTGCAGCAAATGCTTAAGGACTAGAAGTAACACATACACCACTTGGAAGCCTAATTGACCCAGGCCAGCTATACCTCTATATTTTACACAGTTGCTGTAAAGAACACTATTTCCCCCCCACCAGCAATTTAAAGCGTAGCAGCAGTGCCAGTTCTGGTCTGGTAGTGGGTAGAGTCTGCTTTTTCTTAAATGTGGAAACACAGCACTTGCAAGCAAAACTGTGTTTAGATATCAAAGATTAACTTAAATCACATTGTTTTGAACAACGGCACTGATTTACGTGATGTTTGAAGAGATATCTTAAGTCCTTCCCGGCTTAGCCTCTGTATATATTTCGGCATATATTTAACTTCCATTTCCTTCTGGTGTTTCTTTTTCTGCTGAAAGGCTTTTTGTTTGCTTCTGGACGGAAATGGCCTCTATACATAATGGACAAATAACTCTCAGAATGCATTCTGAGATGGAAAACAAACTTTCAGTTCATGCAAAAAGAATGTCTACTGGTGCAAAAATGAGTAGCCAATAAAAACGTGCCCACCCTGTTCAGATTCCCTCCTGGGACATGGCTCAGCTACTTCGTATTTAGAATAGGGAATCATGAACTAAAACTGCTTTCACAAATGATAGTAGGTATATAGTTTTGTAAGCAAAGTTGATAAAATCAGTTTTTAAAAAATGATTTGTGGAATTGGAAACAAAATCTCCTTGTTGGATCAGACCAGAGGTTCATCTGTTCCAGCATTCTGTCTCCAAAATGCCCCATTTGATGTTTTTGGGAAGCCTTGATGGTGATAGCTTTGCTCTGTTTTCTCTTGAGCATTTGGCAATTGGAAGGGTACTGTCTCTGAATGGGTCATTTTAAAGTGGAATGCTCCAGTGGAGGGGTATTCCTGTTCTCATGAACAGTCTTAAAATGTAGATCTTTACTGCTAGCCAGTGTCAACCCACAGTCATATGGGCTAGGAGAAAGGCTTCCACAGGGTATATAAACGGTGGCTGGCTTGGCTTTACCTCAGGTGGAAGTTCCCTGACCTTTAATCTGGTCATTTGGCAAGGCTCTCTAGAACTCCTCAGCTCCCTTGAGCCCAAGACTAACATTTTCCAAATCCTGCTCCTATATGTTAGCATCAGCGATGAAGGCAGCTCACTTTTGCAAGGTACTCTAGACTCTTCTACAAATGTCTGCAGACCCTCAATCATGATGAAGACAACACATACTGGAGAGAACACTGTAAAGGGCAATGTTGTGGTCTGAATGTGTTGAGTTTCTATTTCTATGGAACTCTGCACCTAGAATTTTCAGAAATAGATTTGGCTTTAGCCATCTCTAGTATTGGACTTGCCTATAGGTTTGATATAGATAGTGAAAGTACCCATATTTTGTCCATATAAGAAATTTTTATTTATTTATTTATTTATTACATTTCTATACCGCCCAATAGCCGAAGCTCTCTGGGCGGTTCACAAAAATTATGTGTGAAATTATGTGTAAGAAATGTGTGTACATTCCATTTTTATCTCCCACCTCCCAACACACACATAAAAGCAACACCCATTTGAGCAGGGTGAAGGTATTTATTTTTAAAAAATTATGCTGCCCTTTTCAGACTTGAGCCAAGTTGACACTAAATCAAATATAAAACTATAGTTTAAAACAATCAAGACTTTGCAGCAAAATAAATTCAGTAACCCAAAAATAGGGACTCACTGTTGCCCATCTCTCAGCAAGTTGGTTTCTAACAGCTAGGAAGGCCTTTTAGTCCAATTGGAAGGCCATAAGGAAAGGACTAACCTGACCTCAGCAACAGATGACATTCCAGATCCTGCCCCTGTGTTTACCTCAAACAATGAAGATAAACAGAGCAATTTTAACTGGTGCCAGGATTCATAAAGGGATATGTACTCTCCCCTAAGGTATGATGGTTCCAGGCCACAAATTCCTTAAAAGTGAGCACCTTGAACCAGGCCTGGAAGAGCGAAGGCAACCAGTACAGTTGCTGCCAATATAGTTGAATATGTTCTCGCCATATTTATCAGGAAGTCATCGGAAGGTCTGAGTCACCACTTCGACCACTACAGCTTGGTTTCTGAAAATGGCATATATCAACCTGTCTGCACTGTCATGTGTTCTTATGTCTGCGTTCAAGCACGATGCCTCTTAATATCGATAGTAAGTACCTACCTCAACCTTATTACCATAATATCTCTGTAAAACAACAACTATACCAAGGATATATTAGCTAGTATATGTAAGAAGCTGTATTCAGTGTACAAGCTTGGAGTAACAATAGGTTTGTCCTGGAGGCTGGAAGGAGCAAGAGATAGGGATAGAGGGTGCCAGGAATATGCCTCTCTATTTCTCTTTTTTAGCAGCCCTGTTAAATGGGGAATTTAAATTCCCTTCCCAGCTGCTCAATCACTTTTTCCTTTTGATTATCTTCCTTCAATCCTCTCCACCCCCACTGTTTGTTCCACTATTTGTTCCATCTTGCCGCAGTTTCTATTCCTTGAGGCTGTGTCTGAACGCTGCACCTTGCCATCGGTAGAGAGGAGATGCAAGAAAGGCTCTTCTCTCCCTTCGGGTTCCTGCTTTGATTTCTCTGAAGTTTCGGTGCAGGAGGCAGTTTGCTACCAGCTTGCAGAAGGGGGTCAGCGATTCATGTCGTCTCTTTTCAGTCAGCACTTCTCCGCCGTTTCCTCCTGTTTTGACTACAGGGACGACATGTAGCCCGTGTAGCTGTTGCCTTTTTAAGCAGGTGCAGCGTGCAGCTGTGATCAAAGAGGGGAAGCTGCTCTCCATGCAAATAGCGTCTTTCTGTTCTGTTCTCAGCCTTGTCAGGAGCTGACATCCTTTGGCAGCAATTCTACCATCAACCACTTAACTGGGGTGAACAGAGACAGAAAGAAAGGGAAGGAAGGGCAAGTGTTCCTTTCTCCTGCTTCCTTTGATGTTACATTGAAATGATAATCTTGAGTTTGGGAGGGGGCATGTCCCTTCACTATCAGCTGTTCTGCAGGGATTCCCTTTGTCACCAAGAATCGCTCTAAGCTAGTGCCTGGGAGCTTGTGGCAAAGCAGGGATGATAAGATGCCCATTGGAAAAGCCAGGGGAAAGACCCTCCTTTACAAGTGATGACTTTCTGTCATGGATGGGAGAGAACCAATCACCTCCTGTCTTCAGTATCTTCAGAATCCTGTTGTGCTCTGTTTTGTAAATCCACAAGTCAAAATCATGCAGGATTCTTAGAACAATCTAAAAAAAAAGGCTTTGTGGCTTTGGCTGGGTTTACACAACACGCTAACCCATCCAATGTGAGTTGTTGTTGAACCATGGGTTGTTGTCTGAACACAGCGTGTTTTCTGCAGGGTGGGTTATCATGTTTTCTGGACGCAGTGCATTTTCCACAGGGTGGGTTATCGTGTTCTCTGAAGACAGCATGTTTTCCGCAGGGTTGTGTCGTGTTTCTCAGAAAACTGCTTTCGATGGGAGGCAAATGACGAGGCTTGCTAAGTAATCCACAAAGCTTTTATAAAGCAACAAATGTCTCTTCTACTGAAGTGAGTCTAACCTCTTGGAAACGTCCCCCTAGGCAAAACTATGCAAACTAAGTAAGACAATTGTCAGCTCAAGAAGAATAGGAAACTGCTTCCCAGTTCAGGGAGCCTGGTGTGGAGGCAGGTTCTGGCATAATCAAACTGACTTTCTCACGCTTTCCTTCCACACTGTGCATTTGAGCTTCTGGTGAACCTTAGCATCAGCTAGCTTGTCGGAACGCTCACCTCCGGAAGAAACTCACCACTGAGTGTGTAGGATTTGGCCTTGAGGAGATAAGCTCTGGAGAGGGCTGACTCCCAACTGGGGAATCGCCCGTGAGAGCTTCCTCCCCCACTGGTACAGGCTGGCTGGCGTCTGGTGCTGCGTCTTCTAGTTCTGAATCTGATTCTGATTGATTACCTGAAACATCTTGTCCAAAGACAAGGGTAGTAGTGTTAGACATGACAGGTTGCCTGTTAACCATGCAGTGTGGCTTGTTAACCACACTGAACAACTCAACAATAAGCTATGGGTTCTCAAGGTGAAAACTCGAGCAAATATATCCATGCACAAAGTTAAGGGCCAAATTAGAACTGAATGGCGAAGACCTGTTTGCGGAATTGGGTCTGTCACTGAACACAGTACAGAAAAACTGAGTGGGCTTTAAAATGCAGCATCAGCAACTGGGCGAAAAGATCTGAACCCTCCTGAAAACCAGCTTTTTTGAGGAGAATATGTAAACGGAGAAGTTCCTGCCAATGCTGATCTTTTTTCCTCCCCTTATCTTTGTACTTAGGGAATCAGTAGGAGTTGTTGTAGGCCTTGGTGCTGTCACATGCAATTGTATCTTTGGTTAGACTGAAAAGTCTTTCAAAGACTAATATTATTCCTGAAACCAATGCTCATAACTAAATTTAATTCCAGTTTGTTCTTTCTTGTGTATGCACTGAATGAGTCATCTGTTTCATTATTAACATTATTTTTCTGTAACACTGTTGGAGCGTGACACTTGCTTTTTCTGGCTGAGGCGAAAGGTCCGTCTAGTCCAACAGTGCGCTTCCCAACAGTGGCCAGCCCATTGCCAGGAAGCTGTGGTGCTGCTGAGTGCTTTGCTTGGCTGCCAGTTTGGACCCAGTTGAATTTTTTTTGGCAAGATCAAGCCATTTCCAAGGCCTGAGTAAAAGCCTTCCTTTCCCCCAAAAAGAAAACATCAGTCTAGCATAGTTTCTTTTTATCATTCACTAATCTATGGTCATCTCTTGCTCAGCTCTTTGTAGCATCTACCTATATAGACTATTAATTCTCAGTGGAAATGCTTTCTTTAAGAGATTTGCTTTACAGATTATGAAAATAAATGCCACAACTTAACGTTTTGTCTTCCTTTAGCACCTTTTATGCTTGCTTCATTTGAATTGACCTCCTGAAGTCCCATAGAATCAGAGATAACTGGAAAAAGATAATCAGACTTCATTACCACTGTCTCCAGAATGCAGCAGTGCTTGCAGTAAGACAACACCCCGAGCTGAGGGTTCTTGTGGGCTTCCCTTTGGGATGTCAGGTTGGACAATGTGGGAATAGAATGCTGGACTAGATGGCCCTTTGTTCTGATCCAGCGTGGTAAGTTGAACACAAACTTCTAGAGATAAGCCACAACCAACCCAAAAGGAGAACCCACAGTTTGTTGTTGGGTTGTGAACTCTGGGTTGTTTAAACCCTGGGTGGTTTTTATGTGTGGACCCAGAAGTGTGGGTTGTTTTGCCAGGCTACAGCAGTGGTGGGCAAGAGTAGTAAAAACAAAACAAAAACAGCCCAGCCGCTCTACATGTCAGGTACTACAGTGCTGCAAAGCCGTTTGGGATACAGGGAGGGATTGGGTGAGAGATTGGGAAAACAAACCACGGGTTATTCAATTATCTGCCAGACAAATCATGGGTAGGGCAACAAAGCATTGGGTTAGCATTATGTGTGAACTCTATTCTTAGGATGAAGATGACCCAGTAATAATAAGAAACAGTGCAGGCAGAAAGTTAGGAAGCATTGGCAGGAAACAGGCTTGAAATAGGGTGAAAATTCTTATCCATAGGCTCCCTTGTCTCATTCCCCAAAGCACCATTTCTGCTCTCAACATGTGGTGCAGCCCCTGCTGCTTAAATGGTTGGGATTGATTATATCAGTGCTAGGAATCAGTAGACCCACTCTTAACAAGATTAAGAATATTGCTGTTCTTTCCCTGAAAGTTTCCCTGGACCTGTGTGTGCCTGCCTGCACCCTCCTTTTTCATTTTCATCAAGCAAACAAGAGGATATGCAGCCAGTCCCCAGGTCTTTGTTTTGCCTTAGAGTGCATCACAAACTAGAATATTGATGTGGAACCTGCAGATATAACTTTGGCTCTCTAGTTGTGAAATTGCTTTCATCAGGTATAAGTCACTGAAATTCTTTGTCCCTTGGATGCTTGAGTTGCTCAACAGTGGAGACCAAGGAAAGAGGTGATAAAGCCTGTCATGTAATCTGACGGTGTAATCTCATCCACAGTTACATTTCAGGAAGCCTGAAACAGCCGGTGTCCTTGACCAGTGAGGGATTTTACTGTGTCAGTGTTGAAGAATCTATTATTTAAGCCCAGCATGTCCGTAGGAAAATGTCAGCCTTGGAAGTTGCACATTTGTTCCCATGCTAGGCATGAGATGGTGTCATCAGGGAGCCTGCAAAACTGACTGTGCTAAACTGCTTAGATTCTGTCTTACTACACAGAATCCATTATGTTTTGCAGGAACCCTATTTGTCTTCTCTTTTTCCCAATTAGTAAGTCTTAAATAACCTTTGAGTAGAGGAAATCTTGGATGAGCTCCATGGCATTGAATGCTCTCAGTGATGGGACTTAAGCGCACACACCCTGGACTTAATTACAAAGTTACACACTGAGCTCAACTTCCCCCCTGGTTGAAGCAAGATGGATTGATTTAAGTCAAGGCAGTTTAAATCAGTGATTTAAACTGACAAGAAACAAAGCTGATTCACCTCAAGTTTCCCATTGCTACTATTTCACATATTTACTAAACAATGGTGCAGATTTGAACACTAAGCCGTGTTAATTTGCAACTCAGTCAAGTACTATTTATGCTGTTTCATTCTTATAACCAGACCTTGTGTCTCTCTGTCACACCGTGTGCATTTTGCATGCTTTTTTTTAACTGTAGTGAGAATGTCTTTAAAATATTATCATATAAGTTTTTTTATAGCCATTAGCCACAGTGGTTTGTGAAGCTAGGTATGGGCATGAGGCAGGGGTGGGCAAGGTGTTAGCTTCCAAAGGCTGCATGCAGTGATGAGTTGGAGCCACAACCGGTGCACGTGTGCATACACTCAAACAGAAACACCCACACACCCATCCCTCTGAAACACACACTCATCCATGCATGCTCACACACTCATCCATGTGGAGGTGCGTACAAATGTACACTCACATCTGTGCATGGACAATGATCTATGCAAAGCTCCCAAAACACACACACACACACACACACACTTGTGGTTGAGATTGCTCTCCTGGCAATGCTAGTAGTGCTTTCAGATCAGCAGACTTTTCCCCACTGCCCAGCTGATGGTTGTGGGGGAAGTGGGTGGGGCTATGGGGAATGCCCACTGGTGGTATTTATTATTTATTTATTACATTTATATCCCGCCTTTTTTCCTCCAAGGAACCCAAGGCGGCGTACATAATCCTCCTCTCCATTTTATCCTCACAACAACAACCCTGTGAGGTAGGTTGGGCTGAGAGTCTGTGACTGGCCCCAAGTCACCCAGTGGGGACTAGAACCCGGATCTCCCAACTCCCAGTCAAACACCTTAGCCACTACACCACACTGGCGAACATCTACACTGGGCCGTTTGGTCTCCTGTTGTTCTTTCCAGTGTTGCTCCTTTCTGCTTCAGCCACGCTACATTGACCAAAAACAAAGCTGCGGACCAAAAGGACCTGCCCATGACAGATAGGTTAAAGCAAGGGTGGGTGACACTCTTGGAATCGTGGGCCAAATGGACAGCATACCGTCAGTGTTGGGCGGCCCAAAGCGAAGAACTCCTTGCTTTGCTGCTATGTTTCGTTTAGCCTTGAGAAGACAAAGCTGAGGAGGGAATATGATAGCACTTTTCAAGTACCTAAAGGGTTGCGATGCAGAAGAGGGACACAAGCTGTTCTCTGTCATCCAAGACTGTAGGACACGAAATAATTGGCTTAAGTTATAGGAAGGCAGATGTTGGTTGAACATGAGGAAAAGCTTCCTCATGGTCAGAACAGTCAGACAATGGAACCTAGAGAGGTGGTAGGTTCTTCGTCACTGAAGGTATTCAGGAAAACACTAGACAGCTGTCTGTCAGGGATGCTGCACTGAGCCAAGGGTTGGACTCGATGGCCTAAATGCCCTCTTGCAACTCTGATTGTTTGGGGCAGGGCCATGCTGCTGCCCAGGACCACTGCACAAAACACCTGGATTTCTCCATTGGTTTCCAAAGGCAGCTCTCACTTGCTCCCCCAAAGAGGGAAGAATCGGCTTTCATTGGGAATTCAGAATTGAGACAATAAGAAATTTTGTCAAGTTAACCACTATCATTCTGTTTGTTTTTACCTTTTCCTTTCTTCCCTTCTACTAGTATCTCTTCACTCCCACCACCACCTCAAAGAAAAAAAAATATTGGAGAATAAGCTGCAGTCTGAACAATGTTACCTATTTGTTTATACTAAATACAGGAATTTGTGTTTTCAGCTACAGCTTTGGGCTCTCTGCTTTATTACTCCCCCCCCCCCCGACCTCTTGTGTACCAAGTGGAATGGGCCGTGTCATTGTTTTGACAGCTGATAACCACCAGAGGAGCTTTCACAGCTACTATGTTGTTTCTTGTTATCTTGCCTTGTTGAAGAACTGCCGTTTGCCCTGAGTTGTGTTAGTAATTTAACTCTAGTTTTCCTGCATACGAGCAGTGCTATTTGCAATGATCTGATCAGGCCACAAATGTTTTACAAATAACATTCTGTGCTATTAGCATTGACTTCTTATGTACAAACGCAGGGAAAGTAAATAGGAATGTTTGACAGATCTGTTGTCTGTGTCTGATGTCAAATATGTTTGAGCAGTGCGCCACTTGAGCCCCAGCCTTTTCAGTGCTCTCCAGCTGAGCAGCCTGATGATGAGCCTCTCTGTGTGCAGAGAGCTCTCCAGGGAACGGCCTTGATACGTGAGGCGTCGAAGTGGTGTGTGGGTGAGTCGTTCGCCACTTGTTCCCTTCAGGGGTGTCTGACAAGTGTTTCAGGAAGCGCTCTGTGGCCGAGCACTGTGGGAAAACTGGAGATGGGAAATGGATCCCGACAGCCAGCCTCACTCAAACCACCCTGCAGCTTTTGATAGCGGGCCTTTGCAGTGGCTTGAGTTTTACCATTGCACTGCTTTAGACATTTCAAGCATGCCTTCTTGGTTTTGACTTCCTGTCTCCCACCGGGAAGGCAGTGCTGTTTGAATGCAGCTGTTGTGCTTCAATGACAAAGGGATTGTGGTGATCAAAATAAAGTCTCTCCTTTCTTAGGAATTCTTGGGAACAAATAACTTTTTCTCTTTTAGTTCCTTTTTTTTATTCCACCCTCAGAAGAGTGGACAAGGTTCTTGGAACATAGGAAGTTGCCTTATACTGAGTCAGATCATTGGTCCATCTAGCCCAGTATTGTCAACACTGACTGGCAGTGACTCTACACGGTTTGAGTAGGAGTTTTTCCAGCCCTACCCGGAGATGCCGGGGATCGAACCTGGGGCTCTCTGCATGCAAAGCAGATGCTCTAGCACTGAGCTATGGCCCCTCCCCTTCTACCTCAAAATATGGTGAGGTAGGTTAGACTGAGTAGGAAAGAGTGGCCTGGTTTGCACATAACACTAACCCGTGGTCTGGCTTCTTGAATAGTGAGTTGTGATGTGTGAATTCTGCAGTGCCAACAAGCCATTATTTATTAACCACAAGCAAACCAGAAAGAGAACCTATGGTTTATTGTTGGATTGGGAACTCTGGGTTGTTCAAACCATGGGTGGTTGTAATATGTGAACTCAGAATTGTGGGTTGTTCATGGTTTGTTTCACCAGGCTACAGAGGCGGCAGAAAAGAGCAGTAAAAAAAAACTCTGGCTGCTCTTCATGCGAGTACTACGCACTACAAAGACTTTTGGAATAAAGGGATGGAGTGGGCAAAGGAGGAGGGAAACAAATAAGTCAGGAATTGAGAAAACAAACTGGTTGTTCAATCATTTGCTAGGCAATCCTTGAGTAATGCAAGAAATCAGGGGTGGACAACTTGTGGCCTTCCAGATCTTTTGTCCTCAAACCCCCATGATCCTTCACCATTAGTTAGGGCTGATGTTACTTGTAGGCCAAAAGATTTGGAGGGCCACAAATTGCTCTCCTGTATGAAACAAACCATGGGTTAGCATTACATGCAAACCAGGCCAATAACTGGCCCAAGATCATGATGGGAACCCACAGTCAGCCAAGAGTTTATGGTCACCAGAACCTTCCCCCAGATCTTGTCCTTGACTTTACGCTCCATCTCTGTAAGATTAGTGGCAATCCCCTGCCTCCATGTATGTGGGTGGGGGTAAGGGATTGTTTCTGTAGTCAGCTGCACTTCCACAGTACTTGGGAAGCACAGCTTGAGAAGGATGAGCCCCAGCCCTTTGTACAAGCTTGGAAGTTGGGGGAGAAATCCTTCCAGCAGTTGTGCTGTGCTGTGCTTTCCATGTGCTTCCAAAGAGTGGCACTACTCCTTGGACACTTCCCAACCCCTTTCCAATTCCAGGCTTAGATAGACCCTCAGAAGCACAATTCAATTGTGTAGTTGTTCTGTGCCCTGAAGGCTTGGGTTTATCACGCTCACTACAGAGCAACAGAATGTTCACTATGGTAAGTCAGTGGAATTACATAATGTATGCAGAATCCAGCTTTTCTTGGTGGAAGATGTCGAGCTGGGTTTTGCTATCCATAGCTCTGAATAGGAAGCCTTAGGCATGTTACTGCTTCTGTCCAAAGTGGTGTCTCTGGCTTGCCAGTTCTGTTACAACTGTTGTCAGCAACGTCCACTGAAACATCTGATTTTCAACACTGTTGCAATGTATCCCCAACACCTAATCAGACAACTACTTGCCATGAATGTAGACAGCCTAGGACAGGAGTCTTGTAGTGCTCTTCAGGCCTGGGGAGTGGGACAGGAGTTTCAGGAATGGGGAAGAAATAAAGAAAAACTTGTCCCTCCCCTTCCCCCTATCCTTCCACTGCTGTGCTATATGTTAGCCTGAAACATGAGCATTTTGTAGCTATAAAGTGGGACAGGTAAGAATGTACAATTCTGGAGAGTTCCCCTTTTCTGAAATATTACTGTATAATACAGCTCAAAGGTGTGTGTTTTTCATCCTACCAGCATGCATCCTCCCTCCAACTTTAATCACCCTCCAGGATGCTTACTATAAGCTATTTGGGCCTTGAGCACATAAACTCCTTCTCTCCTTCTGTCCTCCGTATTCCTTTCCATGTGTGTGTTTTCAACTGACATCCTAACGCAATGACTGGGTTTGCATGATTGCGGGAGTGAAGGATTTTCCTCCCGCCCCTGTGCATATTGTCCAAACCCAGCATGTAGTGTGGTGGGAGTGGCTTCATACCTATCCTACAACCCATGACATGCAGCAGGTGTTGTAGGGTGGGTGCAACACACGTTGCAGCACAGGTAATTATGTAAACAATGGGCACAGACAGGGATGTGGGAAGAAGCTACGATGGCTTCTTTCCAGCCTCTGCGTCTCAACTGCCCTCATCCATGGACTTAATCCGTGTACTCAGTTCTATCTAACTTCTGGTTTCTTTAGGACTCCCCTCTCCCTGCAGGCTCAACAGCCATATTATTCTGTACCTCTTGGATGCTCACAGGTTCTTGTGGTCATTTTTTGTTTGTTTTAACTCACAAACTTAGATACTTCTGCATACCTAGACAGTACCCTGAATATGTAGAAACCACTACCTTATTCTTGGGTGGCCCTGTTTCACTCAACCACTCAAATTTGGTTGATAGACATGTAACCACCCAAGTATGATCTTAGCAAGAATGATATGGTCCAAACTGTTTGGAAATAGTTTTATGATGCACGAGGGAACCTTCCTATGGCAAATGGTGCTGATATATCATAGAATAGTAGAGTTGGAAGGGGCCTACAAGGCCATCAGGTCCAACCCCCTGCTCATTGCAGGAATCCACCTTAAAGCATCCCTGACAGATGGTTGTCCAGCTGCCTCTTGAATGCCTCTAGTGTGGGAGAGGCCACGACCTCCCTAGGAAATTGGTTCCATTGTTGTACTGCTCTAACAGTCAGGATTTTTTTCCTGATGTCCAGCCGGAATCTGGCTTGCTGTAACTTGAGCCCATAATTCTGTGTCCTGCTCTCTGGGAAGATCAAGAAGAGATCCCAGCCCTCCTCTGTGTGACAGCCTTTCAAGTACTTGAAGAGTGCTATCATGTCTCCCCTCAATATTCTCTTCTCCAGACTAAACATGCCCAGTTTTTTCAGTGAATGCAATGCGGTCTGGTTTTTTCTGCCTGGATCACTATCCCATTTAGACCAAGCAGGAATGCACTGAGAGAGCATTGCATCACTGCACTGAGCATTACGAACAGATGCAAAAGCTCTTCTTTCTAAGGTTCTGCAGCTATGATATTTACACAGCCACTTAGCCAAAGCTGCAATTATAAAACCAGTGGTATTCAGATGGTGTATAATTTGTGTACACAATACCATGAAAGACTAATCCATCCTTTAGGCTAAGTTCCTGTTGAGTCTAGCTAATTACCACGGGACACATCATGCTGCATGTGTTTGCAAAGAAACCTGAGCCAGTTCGCTGTACTAAATAGAGTATGCAACTATTCAAATAAGCTGTTTGGGTTCTGAATCCTGGACAAAAGAACACATCCATCTTGTTGGTGTCTGTTAAGAGTTTTCTACAGAGTAGACATGGAGCATATTTTAAATTTCTAGTAAATATACAGCATATTCATATAGGGTTAAATGCATATATTATTTTAAAGCTAGTTGATGTCTAAACCTGAGGTGCTTATTAGAAATAGCCTTGAATTTGTCGTGAGGGACATGGAATTCTGCATCTTGACTAATGCTTGCACATTAAAGGTGTAATTGTTGAAGATCTGCCTCCTCTCCAGGCACACTTTTCAAGCCTTTTACCTTCTGAAAAGAAATGTTTCAGCCAAATGTGGAGTTTTATAACTGTGGTTAAAGGTTCATTTGTAAAGGATTCTTTTCTGTCTCTAAAGCATTGTATATAAAATGCTTCTATAGGTTCATTTATGGGATTCCCCCACCCCTGCGCCCTTAAGCTGGCAGAAAATTTATACTTCAGTATCTGCTCTGCTATTGACCCTGGCTGCTTCTGTGTGAGAGAGAGGCTGCCTCCACACTCCCATCTGTGGTATCTTTCATTTTTTATTGATGCTTAATTGAGCTTTTCATGTATTTTCCATACTTTCTGTAGTTAAATTATGTCCCTTTTTTGTCATCTATCTGCAATTACTGCTTGTAATTTATATTGAAATTTTATTTTCAAGGTGTATGACCTTAATTCCCTGACTTCTTGAAGTTTTAGAACATTAGTGTGGATGGACTTCTTGGCTCTGTCTGGATGTAAAAATGAGCTTTAATAATCTTATCATTGGCAGCTCTTCATTTGCTCCTTCAAGAGAGGTTTCCTAAGTGGCAGTCTGACATAACCAGTGGTTTTCTTGTCTGCAAGAGCTATTTTGTAGAACTCTGAAGCCTTATCAAACCAAAGTCTGGATACAGCATAATCAAAGTAGCAGATGTAAGTCGTTCTTAAGGGAGATGCAAAATCTATCATGATTCTCTGCTCCTACTTGTTTCATTGTCTGTCCAGATCAGAAAATGAGGAAGGATACTAATGTACCCCAGTTAGGATATCCAGCCTTACTTTTTCGCTTTTTGGTCAATTTGTTTTCAAAATCTTCTGCAGCGCATGCACACACATACTAATATGGCCGAGAAAGAAAAGGAGATATACACATCGTGTGCAGAATCTCTGCAACAGGCTCTGCTCCATAGCTGCCCATAGGAAAACAAAGTGGGGAGGTGGAAGGGAAAGATTTGATAGAAGAGAAATTAGCAATCCTGTTGCATTTACCTAGGAGAAAGCCCAATAAACTCAGTAGAATTCACTCCTGAATATATATGCATAGTATTGTCCTGCATGTTACATAACCATCAGTCCAGGAATTTTGTCAAGTATCCCTGAAAAGGGCTTAAGGATCCCCAGGGGTATTAGTATCTTGGGAATATTTTTTATATATCTTGGAGGAAAGGTGATTAGACCCCAAATGTTAACAATCTGAATATCATTGCAGAATAGTATCATTTCATGATATCTTAATCCAGACTCCAGCAGAAGAACTGAAAGAAATGACCTGGGATTATTGGATATTGTGATAACAGTCCAACAATTAAAATTACTACTTTAAAAAGGAGAAAACGAGCTTTGGTAAAATTGCTTTAAGATAAGGACTTGATTCAAAAGATGGTGGTGACAGCACAGGGTCATGCTGAATGGCATCCATTTGAGTTGTGGAGTCTACGTCTTATGACCCATCTTAGTCATCATGTTTATTAGTGACCTGAATGTAGATTGTTAATACAACATTGGTTTATGATGCCATTTGGGAGGCATTACAAAAATAGAGTTCCCAAAATTATACAGGAAGGATTGGATGAGCTTGTAGGCTCAGTTGTAGAAATGGGATGAAATGTACAAGTGAAAAGTATTTGAGTCTTTTGCCTGCACCCAGTGGATGAAAACTGGGACCTGAGTCACCATTTTATCTGATACTGGGAAAAGGTTTTCGTGACCAGCTTAGATGGTGAGTCTGTGTTCGTCTGGAATGTTTACCAATCTGCTCTCTGAATGTATTCTTTTTTCTTCATGTTGTGCTTTTCATGTTCCATGTCCCTGGTTATAATTTGTTGTAATCAGGGTCGTTTACCCAGCTTACTGTAGGCAACTGATCACAAGTTTACATAACATATTAAGTCAACAGGATTCATGCAATAACTTTTGCTTTCTGTAATATTTCATACTTGTTTGGAGGATTTTTATAAGCTTTCAGACTTGGAATGTTGTGAGTTTTCACAAAATGCATCACCCTGCCTGTCAGATCACCCCATCTTTGGGCATGTACCTCGGCAACAATGAGCCAAAGGACATGATGGGCACCGTCCTAGCTGTGAGGACAGCAAAATGCTGATGCAACAACATTACATCCTGAGAAGGCATACAACTTGCAGGCTCTCCTCTCTCAGGGATATTGGGCAAGTGTGATCCTTGCAGCCAGGCAGTAATCAGAACGGACTCTAGGTGGATTTATTCTCCTGGCAGCCTGCACCGTCTGTGCTGCTGAATAATCTGTCTAGCCAGTTTTCTCTTTGTAGGTAAGGCAATTATGCTGCTGTTTCAGCACTGGGCTCTGAACTTTTGAGGGGGCTTGCGAAGATTACTGGCATTCAAATCCTTTGTTCTTGCTAAAAAGCTGTTAAGTTTTTGGCAGGACAGATAATAGAGTGGCAAGGTGAACTGACACACCCTACAGTTCAGCACATTATCTTTCTTTCTCTTGCTAATGCAACTACTCCTTGTCCAGGTCTCCTGCTGGGATCAGAGACATTAAATAGCACTCTCTTGTAAAATCAATCAGCTATACTGATGAGCACAGTGGGGTGTCATTCTGTATATGAATGTATACCAGGACCCAGTATATAGGCAAGGAGATTGAAAGAGAGTAGTGGTTGGTTGTCTGCTTAATCATATGACAGAGCCATTTCTCATGTTGTAGAATCCCCAGGGAAATCTTTGCTCTAACGTAGCCTAAGAGGTCAGAAGGATTTTCTTCAAAGGTTTGCTTACTTTTAAAAAAGAATTAACTATGAAAAAATAATGTGTGGTGTGTGTGTGTTTTAATTCACAGAGCGTATGCACACTCCCTCCCACCTCCACTGATGGTATGCTAGGGATAACAAAATCTCTGTTCTGTTTTTCTGAGGAATGTCAGGGAGTCTGCTGGTCGTTCATAGAATCATAGAATAGTAGAGGAAGAGGCCCATAAGGCCATCGAGTCCAACCCCCTGTTAAGTGCAGAAATCCACCTCAAAGCACACCTGACAGATGGCTGTCCAGCTGCCTCTTGAATGCCTCTAATGTGGGAGAGCCCACAACCTCCCTAGGTAACTGGTTCCATACTGCTTTAACAGTCAGGAAGCTTTTACTTCTGTCCAGCCAGAATCTGGCTTCCTGTAACTTGAGCCCATTATTCCATGCTCTGTGCAAGTTAACTCATTTACAATATTTTAATGTAGAGATTGAACAGAAGGGGTGCTCAAAAGCATCCTTGCTTGACTCATTTGGTCATACAGATTTCCTCCCAGCAATCTCACATCTCTGCTAACCCTTAGCCTCATCGTTTGTGTACAGTTCCTGAATCAGGAAAAGTAATCTCTTATCACTGTTGGTCTCCACAAGCTTATCCCACAGTTGACTCCTGTTGATTAAATCAAAGGCTGAGGAAAAGTCAATGAAAGCAGCAAATAGCGTTTTGGAAGGACCATTAGTATGAAATTGTGCAAAACAAAAATCTGGTCCACAGTACTGCAGCCTTTTCTAAACCCAGCTTGCCCCTAGTGTAAGATGTTGTCCTTGTCTTCCGAATCAAACAACGTCTGGAGAAGAAAATGGCCATAGATTAGACCTGATATCCAATGAGTTGATTGGTCAATAGTTCTGAGGTTTAGATTTATCTTCCTTTTTATAAAAGTGGAAGAATTATACTCATCTTCTATCCTTAAGGGAAGATTCCTATAGTACTAATATGAGAAGACAGTTTTGCTAAGAGTCTCACAAGTCAGGATTACTCTTAAAACCTTCAGGTAGGATCATATCCTCCCCAAGTGCTTTGCACACCGATAAGGTATGGATCAGTTTGCTCAGTTCTTGTTCTATGACTGGGGGGCCATAGTACTTGTATCATTTCCAAAGATGATACTAAAATAGGTATGCCAAGTACTAACTGAAATACATGCCTCTGATGCTGGATTTGATCCATTATAATATATAGTTGATCAAGTCCCAGCTGCAAGACCCAGCTCCTTCCATTGAGCTATCATAAACATGTTTTTTCTTCCTTTCTAAGAAGGTTCTTGATCTAAGCATCAAGAAGCCAGTGCTTCCAAATCTACTTCCAGCTTCAGGTGCCTTACCTTCCTAATTAATTGAGACAGGTTCTTTTTAGCTTGATTGCATTCTGTATCATGCCACCCAACTTTATGAGAAACCAGCCCAGGTTTATGGACTATTCTTGTTAGGAATGGCCTAAAGTTATTAGTTATAATCAGTTCCATCCTTAGGATCTAGGTGGCCTTCAACAATGTTTTGGCATACTTCTAAGGACTATTCAAATGATCCTGGACTGACTAAGAGAGGTAGACCATCTTAAATGTTTCCCACTTAGAATCATAGAATAGTAGAGTTGGAAGGAGCCATCATGTCCAACCCCCTGCTCAATGTTCCCTCTGTTGTTTCCGTAGGTAAAGGGCACAGTCAGAGAGGTTGTATAAAGATAGGCTAAAGTATAAGCAAATGATTACTGGTGAATCTATAATGTTATAGGTCACCTTATAAGGTAATAAATTTGGTGAGCAAAAATATAATTTGACACTAATTGATCTGATATCAAGAAATGCAAAATACCTATTAGACTTATCCTGTGAACAGCCACGAAGACATCAAAATGGAGAGGCAAGTAAGATATTATTATTATTATTATTATTATTATTATTATTATTATTATTATCTGGGAAAAGGTCATTATCTTGACTGTCTTTGTTCATTAATAATTTTATCCTGTGAAAAGTGATCATGTGGAAAGACATCACTACAGTTCTGTTTTAGTTAAGTCCTGAGCCAACACGAGCATTAAAATCACCACAGACTGCTATGCTTGCTGCAGGAAATTATGCATCACAGAGGTTCCAATATCTCTGCCAACTTTTCCCATAGAATCTTTGAGTTCAATGAAGATTTATCAGGTGGGAAATACATATTTAAGCAAAGATATTTAAGCATATTAATGTGCCCAACTCATTTCTCCTTTTACCAATATTGATAAAATAAAATAAAATTACTTTCAGAAAAGTAGATTACCTCAGCCTCAAGCTTTACCAAGACTAGTATATCCAAGCCTCCCCTGGCTCTTCCTTTCTGATGGTATTTCATCATAGGAATTAAAAAGGAACTGATTCCCTGCAGTGAAAGAATTGAGGTTTCCAAGAACCAAGTTTCTTGGAAACAAAGGATTCCATAGGACAAAAGAAATTGACTAAACTTTTGATCTATTAACTTTTTTTGCCACTCAGCAATATTCCATAATAAAATAGAGAAGGCAGAATATGAATCTAACCCATCTGGTCAAGGGAATTTCAAATAGTGATGTTGTGCTCTAGAGAGAATAAGGCCAGATCTACACCAAGCAGGAAATAACACTATGAAAGCGATTTAAAAATACTGTATAGAATGTGTCATGGGCCCCACAGTTGTCAGTGCACTGCAGTACTGTTATAAAGCAGTAGTGTAGATCCTGCTCAAATTAGATTTTACCCATGATTTTCCATAACCAAACCCATCTCCCAAGTTTAAAAGATTTTTTGATCTCTTGCTTGGATTTGCCCAAGTCATAGTTGGCTTGTATGCCCCTAACATAATTTATGGGGCAAGTGGAAGTATTATGAGTAGTAAGCATAGGGGATGGATCTCCCTGATACTCAAAACCATCCTCTTGTCCAGGCCATGAAATGGTGCTGTTGTTTGGATAAGTCACATAAATAGGCTTGGCTTCCACAAAATTCTTATTATGAGCACTCCCTGAAGGAGTGGCTCCTGTTGTGCAGATTTGGGGAGTGATTGATGACCTTTTGTTGAACCACTTCTTGGTATGAATACATGAAACTAGGTGTTTATGCCCATGTGTGCTTACTCCACTTAAAAGACATGTTGCTACTCTGAAAATTGGAGAATAAATTCCAAAAACCTTGACAGTGTTCAAAACAGGTGAGGGTTAATTTGATTAGATCTCTTGTTTTCTTATACCCTACCATGAGAAAGTCAGGTACCCTTTTTCCTCCAATAAAATCCCAACTGTAGATAGAAAATAGTTTCTCTGCACCTTCTTTCATGAGCCATCCATCTGTTTCAGTGGCCAATTAGTCCTAGAGGTGGATGAGGGCCAATAAACTGAAGCTGAGTCCTGGCAAGACGGAAGCCCTGTGGGTGAGTGGTTCTGGAGTCTGGGAAATAGGCTCATTGTCTGTTCTGGATGGGGTTACACTCCCTCTAAAAGATCAGGTTCATAGTTTAGGGGTACTCCTAAATCCATCATTGTCGCTGGAGGCCCAAGTAGCCATGGCAGCTTGGCTGGCTTTCCAGCTATGGTCTCTCCTGGACAGGGATAGCTTGGCCATGGTGGTACGGACATTAGTAACCTCAAGACTGGATTACTGCAATGTGCTCCAGACTGCTCCGAAACCTGGAGCTAGTACAGAAAGCAGCAGCTCAGCTGTTGTCAGGAGCTGCCTCTTTTCAGCATATAACTCCTTTGCTGAGGGAGTTGCACTGGCTACCTATTGGCTACCAGGCCAGGTTTAAGGTTTTGCTACTAGTGTACAAAGCCCTAAACAACTTGGGACCAAGATACCTGAGAGAGCGCCTTCTCCCTTACCAACCTGCCCAATCACTGAGGTCGTTGGAGGGCATGCTCCTGGTGGTTTCATATACACCTGTGGCCCGATTGGAATCCACCAGGAGGAGAGCCTTTAGTGTAGTGGCCCCTTCTCTGTGGAACTCTCTGCCCCTGGAGATCAGGCAGGCACCAACACTAGGTTTCTTCCGCCTCCTCCTGAGGAAAAACTCTGTTTCGAGAAGCCTTCCTCAACTCACTAGCCACTGTTTTTCTGGTTCCTTTGTTTTTAAATTGAAAAAAAATGCTTTTTTAATCTTTCTTTTACTGTTTATACCTATATTCACCATTCTGGGATCTGTGTTAGATAATTGAACAGAATATAAATATTGTTAATAATAATAATAATAATAATAATAATAATAATAATAATAATAATAATAATAATAGAAGAGATACAGAAATCAGACTTTTCCAGGGAACCATGTGTCTGAGATGCCCTTATTAAAGCTGTTTTTGTTTTGTTTGTTTTTTTGTCTGCCGGTTTCAGCTCCTTCCCTAAATCTCCAGGCTCATCTTCCATTTTATCCTGCCCATAATGTTATCTGGCATACCAATTTCCATTGTTGAGGCCTCTGGCCACTCATCTAATATAATTAGGTCAGGGCCAGTTAAAGTGAGATGGGAAATTTGAGTAGTATTGTCCTGGGTTTCTGCCAATTCTAACACTGGTTGCCTTTTCCCTAGCTTCTTCAGTGGGTGCCATTGTGTAGGAGACAGCCTTGGGCATGCCCCGTCTTCAGGTGAATCTGCTTGCTGTCTGCTTATGAAGGAATGTTCCTCATCCTGGGCTCCTTGAGCACTTTTCTCATGGCTAGGTCTGATGGTATTTGAGAAGGAGTAGCTTCCCCCCTCTGCCTGCAATCTATTGTGAAACAGGCAAATACAAATTCCATTCCCTGCCAACCTATATCTTGACAAGGCCCTAAACCATATCCTTCTATCTCAGAATCAGACTTTCCTCTGAAACATCAGCATTGGGCAGGCGTGACACCTCTTCCCAAGACCTCCCCATTATGACATATTATCTGAGGGGAGCAGCTACATTTTCATCCTTTAGGCTGTTCTTGGGATGAAATGTGTGGAGCAGCTACGGGGTCATACGTATACTGATTTTCAAAGCACAACAAGGTTGCCCCCTTTGCATTGGCAGACATTGTCTTTCGGAGGTGGGTTCTTCAGAGGATTATGGTTATTAAGGACTTGTAGTCCTAACCCTTCACACCCACACATATTTTCAGTACTACTATGTTTTGCTGCAAATTTGTTTCTGGGCAAAATATAAAGTGCTGGTTTTTACCCTACATAGACTAGGACCAAGGGACCTTCTCCCCTATGTTCCAGCCTGCCACTGTCCTCTGAGGGTCATCTGCTGCCCCTGACTAATGTGAGATTGGCAGCCACACACTTAAGGACCTTTTCTTTTGCCACTCCTGAGCTGTGGAATGACCTGCTGGTTGAAATGTGCCTGCTGACTTCTTTGAATGTCTTTAAGCAGGCATTAAAGACTCTTTAGTTCCGACAGGCCTTGCCTTTTTAGAATTCTTATTGCTGGCTGTTGTATATTGTATTATTTTATTGATTGTTTTATCTTGTTTAAATTGTTTTTAACATTGTATGTTGCCTACAGTATTTTGTATATAGGAGGGATGATGATGATGATGATGATGATGATGATGATATATCCGAAATGATAACCACTGTCATTTTGCCATTCCTCAGAGAAAACCAGAATTTTGAAATTACTGTAAATTCCTCTTGAGGGCTACAAGAGAGCAGTCTCCTACTTCTGAAAGAGTTAGATTCCACTTATCCTTCTGGTCAATAGGCTACATGTTTTTTTTATTTTCTTGAATTCATAAACCATTCCTTTATCCAAAAATGGATTCCAGAGCTGTAACAAATTATTGTGGAAGCTATTCATGCTCAGTTTTTGTTAGCTTTTGAATTGGAAAGGAACACAGCAATAACACACTATTTTTAATGCAAATTTATTGTTACTAGATTTGAATTTGATCTTAGAAAGCTACTTAAAGCTACTTAATTTGATCTTAGAAAGCTACTGCATTGAAGATAAAGTGGTCCTTCATATATAGGCTCAGTCCAACATGATAGCTTTTTCGTGTGGGAAAAATGCTTTAGAAAGGAATTCATGCATCCATGTGTACCTGCATTCTGACACCATGACTTCTGCATGCATTTCTCCGCAGGAATCATTTCCAAACACCATTGTGCAGGAAGACATGTTAAATTAAAATCAGCCCTGCCTGTCAAGTATAGGGGTATTGGAATTGTTCAAGATAACAAAACGCGCTTGAAAATTGGGTAGCATAAAAATTTAGAACAGCTTTATGAAAATAGTGGAAGTTTTAAGAACTTTTTGGATGAAATTTAGCAGGAAATGAATAGAAGGGAAGCAATGGGGGGGAGGGAGTCTACCAGGCCCTCTCACAGTCACATAGTATTGTCAAACAGTTGTCCTTCCTGGCGTGTGAGCAGCTTCTGGGACGCTACCTCCATTGCTTCGTCTGTTCCCTGAAGCTGTATGTTAACTAAAAACATGCATACTATCAATTTAGCTTGCAATTAAACGTTTTCCTTAAGCAGTTGGCGCTACGACAACTGATAATTACCATGCACAACACTTTGAAAAAAGCCTTATTATGCTTGTTTATGTAGGATCACTCTTGGCATAATAATAAGCTATCATTACTACAAATGTACTTACTGTATGAGCCCACCTTAATGTAATCACAAGACTCAATTAATCACACGGGAGAATTAAATTGAGTGGCTTTAATCTTTCTAAATTAAATGCTTATCAAAAGAAAACTTCAGGGTGCGTTTACCAGGTCCCTCTGCCCCTCTGCTTTGCTTCATGCACTTCTTTTTTTGTCTTTGCCTGGGGTGACTTTCACACTCTGTCTCTTTGCTTTCCTTCTTTTAGGCATAGCGATTACTGAGCGCGGTCTCCTCCTACAGTGCTCCTCTTTTGAAGCGGCTTGCAGCAAGTGCTTCCTGCAGCTTGGCTCAACTTTCCCCCGTTGGCATAGATCTCGACTGTTAATAAGCGTTCCCTTTTTACTTGGCATGTCGATTCCTGACACTTGGTTCATCACACAGAGTTCGCTTACTCTTCCTTCCTTCCTTTTTTCTAAGGGAAAACCAGCTAGATTGGCAATTCCCATGAAATAGGTTTCTTGTCCGCTTCAGTGTATCCTTGCGGGGGTGGCCACAGCTCATTGACAGAACATGTGCTTTGTATACAGAGAGTTGTATCCAATGTTAGCCCTCCAGGGATGGGTAACCTCTGGCCCGGGAGCCAAATCCAGCCCTCTAGAGCTCCCCAGATGGACCCTCTTCTAGCCCTGTTGCTTCCCCCCAACCACCAAGCAGTTCCTCCACACCCCAGTTCTAAAAAGTTGAAATGTCTCTGGCTTAGTTACTGGCAGTAAGAGCTCTTAAGCTACAACGTGCTGATCTTTGTGGTGTTTTTGACCCTGACCCTTTTGCCTTCATCTTCACCCATCACTGGAATTGCTGCCCCAAGAGTCCAAAATAGAATTTGACCCTCAGGCGGAAAGAGGTTCCTCAATCTTGGAATAGACCCATTGAAATGAATGGGACTTAAGTTAGGCTAACATTGGATACAGCCCAGAAAGTCTAAGATTCAATTCAAGATTTAAAAAAGAAGAGCATCTCTGTTCGAAGGGCTGGTAAGGACTCCCTGCTTGAGACCTTGGAGAGCTGATAACAGACAGAGTAGCCAATACTGGGCTAGATGTACCAGTGGTTTGGCTCGGTATCAGGTGGCTTCATGTTACTACTATTCCAGGAGAAGGATCTTTGCTTCTTAGTTTCTGCCTAGTGCTTTATCAGGATTTCCAATCGCTCAGAGTTCTCCTTGTGTACAAGCAAATGCTAATAGAATTCCCTTGCAGAACTTGCAAAGTGCGACAGTGGGGCTGTTTGCCCGATGAACGCCAGCATATCATCAGAATCCAGTTAGTGAGGTCGGGCATCTGAGGACCGGAGCAGCGTGTGTAGCCCCATTCCCCAGTTTTAGCCCTCACACATTTGGGAGAACACATGAAGAGGGCTAAACTGTTTCTTTTTCAGATATCTTTACATTTGACAACTAGGCAAATCAGTTTCACAGCTGCCTCCTGCCCTGCAGGTGGGGATCAGCTAACTATTCAATGTTGTTATGGTTCTCCCATAATGGATAAAAGCTGAAAATGGTACACACTCATGCCAAGGCAACTTAGTTTAGCTTAGAAAAAGGGTGAGTAAGGGGAGACATGATAGAGGTGTACAAAATTATGCATGGCGTGAAGAATATGAATTGGGAGACATTTTTCTACCTCTCATAATACTAGGACCTGGGGTCATCCCACAAAGCTGATTGGTGGGAGATCCAGGACAGATTAAAAAAAAGTACTTCTTCACACAACACATAGTTAAATTACAGAATTCACTAACACAGAATGGCGTTAAAAGAGGAGTGGACCAATTCATGGAGGATAAGATTGCTGATGGCTACGTTGAAGGCTTTATGCTAACTCTAGTATTAGAGGTAGTATACCTATGTACTCCAGTTGCTGGGAAACCTGGGCAGGAGAGTGCTGTTGCATTCATGTCCTGCTTTGGGGTTGGTTGACTACTGTGTGAACAGAATGCTGGACAAGATGGACTCTTCGTCTCAATCCAGCATGGGTCCTCTTATGTTCTTATCCTGATTATTGTCCATCTGTATGTATTCATCTACTGACATAAATAGGCTTATGACAATTTGCCTATATGAGCAGATGCACTGAATGGTGCGGGATCAAATACGGCTCTCCGATTCACACAGGGTCTATTTTATTCCCACGTATATGTAGCCATGGACCATCACTTCCTGGGAAATGAGGTGAGGTCTTTACAAAACCTTTAGCTCTTACTGATAGCAGGAGCCATATTATTACCATATTAGGAAATTAATAAAGTCATCTGTTAGCTGAAAAGCAACCTCAGTGTGCATGTCTCTTTCTATGTGAACTTGCCAAATACACAGCGAATTCAGCATTTTAAGATTAGCAGCCATGTTCCCTGTGTTCTGAACTTCTTGATAAGAAGTTGCTAGCCTGTCTGTTTCTTTCATGTACACACAATTCAACACAGAATTATCTGTAAGATTCCACATACGTAGTTCAACACAAAACTCCATTTTGAATTTCTCTTATAATGCAATACAGACTCCATCTTAGATTTCTTCTAAGTACAACACAGACTCTGTTTTTAAATTTTCACTCACATCTCTATCTTGATTAATTGATTCAAATGATCCTATCATAGATTTTCTGTATGGAATTTTTAGAAATAAAGATTGATGAATTCAGAAACCGCTTGAAAACACCTTTTTACAAGCTATAGTCTATCTTTACTGATCAAAACCAAACCATGCCTTGATACTTAATGTTTAACAGTGCATCCCTATACTCAGAAGTAAGCCCATTTAGTTCAGTTATCCCTAGGTAAGCAACTACAGGAGTGCAGCCTTACTGTCATCATTACCTGGAAAAAGCATTTATCTCAATTGGCTAGGTTTACACTGAGTTGAAACCCTCCTTCTTAAGATTTCAACAAATGTCTTCTGCTGTTTTTTAGATGAGTGAAACTGAAATGTTCCTTATAATTAATGGCATTGTAATCATGCTGAGGAGAACTGTGATGAATATTTGCTTGCTAATATTAACAGAAAAAACGACCCAAACTGCGGTCACTTTTGTCCTGGCTGCTGTGAAAGACAGACACAGTATACTATAAGTTAGGTTCTTGAAATATAGTGTGGGGTCTTAAGGCTTCTGTTATAAGGGGTAGTTCTTATTTTTTAAATCTGCCCAGTGTGGCGGGTGGTAGACGTATAATTGTTTTTCTGTTATTTGTATTTCTATTATTAATACTTGTTATGATTGATGGCAAGAGGAATAAAATATAACTGAAATACTGTAATAGTAGCCAGCATAGAGCAAAGCAATCTACACACTCAAAGTTAAAATCATTCACAGGCTTAAACCGCCCAGAGAGCTTCGGCTATTGGGCGGTATATAAATGTAATAAATAATAATAATAATAACAATAATAATAATAATAATAGTGATGCAGCCTTGGATTGGAAGAGCCAGGAGAAACCCAGAGAATGTATGTCGAATTGCAGAATGTAATCTGTTTTACTTGTGGTCAACATAAACTTCTCAGCTTGCCAAATCAATGGTAAATAGCTGGGGGGGAAATCCAGAATACATTATCGTTCTTCTTTTAAACATTTCCTGCTTGATGAGTGGAGAGCCTTTTCTCAAATCAAGTGCAAGGAAGCTACTGTTTTCCTGTATCTGGTTCATACCACTGCCTGGGAACATGCCCTTGTTCATTCTTCTGGAGTTATTCTCTCACCAGTAAAATAAAGAAGTATTAGTCTAAAAACAAGTTAAGGCGAAGCGCATCAGAGTTTGAGATACAAAGAATGATGGGAAGTCCCGTGTAGAGTTTCTCCCCGCTTTCCTGCAATAGTGTCTAGTTCAGTGTGCCCTATGTCTTTACAATGTGCATTTCCTTGCTTCTGTGAGTGACAGACAATACTGCTATTTGGGACAGATAACACACATTGTAAGACCACTGTCTGGAAAGTTGAACTAAGCATTATGAAGGGGGAGAGGAGAACTCTCTATGGGGCTGTAGGTTTTATTGGCAGTTCTTTGTGAAATATGGCTCTGGAATTGCTGGTCTTCTGAGAGCATGTAGTAGTCCAATTAGAGTACTATTAATTGCTGTGTTGAGCAAGAAAATGGCAGGTCTTGTTGCATAATTTGATCTAGACATCAATATTTTCCATTCCTTTGCAAAGGTGGCTAATATAGTTTTTCAGCTGTTGGCCGACTTAAGCAAGAAAAGTTAGTAGTGGCTCAGATCCTGGGTTGGATCCAGAGTGTCCACAAACAGAAAGGTTCCTTCCATTCACAGAAAGGACTGAGATCCAACAGACATTCACACTTTTGGAAAGTGATCTTTGCCAATTCTCCTTTTTCCCTTGCACACACACACACACACACACACACCCTGCCACCTCCCCTGCTAACCTGCAGGGCAGGAGCAGCTTTTTGAGGAGCACAACATTCTGCAGGTGGAATGGAGGATTCCGTAAAGATCCCCTACCCTCTTTTTCTCTTACAGGAGAGTCCTCTGGATTATATTTGATCCACAGATACTCTGGATCTAACTATTATGTTTCGAGCTTTAAGATAGGGGCGTGCTCTCCACCCCGGAATTATATGGTAATCGTGAACATCCACGGATCATTTGATCTTCCAGAATGGAGATTGGCTGCTTCTAAATCCATCAAATAATTTCAGAGCGGAGATGGCCCAATCGGAGCTTCTAACGTCTCTGAAATTATTCAATTGTTTTGTGTGTGTGGTGGTGGTGTGGCTAATTGAAAACCTCCCAATAAGGAACATGACCATTTTGTGTGTGTGGTGTGTCTAATTAAAAACCTCTCAATAAGGAACATGGGGTGATGGGGTGGGGTAGTTTTGTTAATTGATATTGACATCTGTGGCTAACCAATTAGGAATTGCCACAACACTGTCCTTGACCATGTTCTCCTCCAATCACAGTGTTCGGGGTAGGGAATGCCAATAATTTTTCCATTCTCATTGGGGTTCTTGGTCTGATGACGTTAGTTTCGGCCAGAGAGAGAGAGTGAGAGTGCAAAGATACTGTTTGTTTAGTGTTCATTGCAAGTTGAATTTATTTAGGAGAGAGAGACTTGTGTTTTTTTCATTTGGCTGTCTTTAATGTTTCGTTAGTGTGAGCTGTTCTACTCCCATCACATGCGCATCCAAAAATCAAAAATCCTTTTTAAAAAGCCTTTTCTTTGACTTGTTCCTTCAAATATTCATTTAAGTCCATTCAAGGCAGCTGTGTGTGTGTTTGTGTGTGTGCTTTAACTTAAGAATCTGAGGGGGAAAGAAGCTGTTTCAATTGAAATTCTTTTGGAAATACTGTTCTGTTCAAGCTTTTTCCTCAGTGTTATTATTTCCCCTTAACGGTTTGATGTGCAAAGTTGAGCCTTCCCAGCAGCACTTGGCTTCAAAGTTACACGTGTCTTCTTGTACTTGTATGTTTGTGTGTTTTAAGGTTGTGCCGTGCACACAAGCAGTACACAATTAATAAAGCACACTTTGATAACATTCCATCATGAGGTGTAGGAAACGCTGCTGGTTCTGGCTGTGTGGGGAGAGGGAGTGCTGGGCTAGTTAATTGTGTGTTTCTGCTCGGACTCATAAGTCAGACACAGTGTGAAAGTGCTGCTTGGTTTGCTTCTACACTTGAGTCAGGCAGGCTCTTTATTATTGATGGCTGAAAGCGAGGAGGAGCTGAGGAGCCTTATGACAAAGGTGAAAGAAGAAAGTGCAAAAGCTGGGTTGCAGTTAAACCTCAAAAAACCCAAGATTATGGCAACCAGCTTGATTGATAACTGGCAAATAGAGGGAGAAAACGTGGAGGCAGTGACAGACTTTGTATTTCTGGGCGCAAAGATTACTGCAGACGCTGACTGCAGCCAGGAAATCAGAAGATGTTTACTTTTTGGGAGGAGAGCAATTGATAAAATAGTTAAGAGCAGAGACACCACACTGACAACAAAGGTCTGCATAGTTAAAGCAATGGTATTCCCCGTAGTAACCTATGGCTGCGAGAGCTGGACCATAAGGAAAGCTGAGCGAAGGAAGATAGATGCTTCTGAACTATGGTGTTGGAGGAAAATCCTGAGAGTGCCTTGGACTGCAAGAAGATCAAACCAGTCCATACTCCAGGAAATAAAGCCAGACTGCTCACTTGAGGGAATGGTATTAAAGGCAAAACTGAAGTACTTTGGCCACATAATGAGAAGACAGGATACCCTGGAGAAGAGGCTGATGCTAGGGAAAGTGGAAGGCAAAAGGAAGAGGGGCCGACCAAGGGCAAGATGGATGGATGATATTCTGGAGGTGACAGACTTGACCTTGGGGAAGCTAGGGGTGGCGACAGCCGATAGAAAGCTCTGGCGTGGGCTGATCCATGAAGTCACGAAGAGTCGGAAGTGACTGAACGAATAAACAACAACAAAACAATTACTCCTATTGGCTGGCTGGGCTTCCAGTGCGGCGGGGGGGGGGCTCCTCTTACTAGCCTATGGGAAAGCTGTTGTTGCGTTGACTCGACTCGCTCCAGTGTGCCCGACCGACAGTGCGGGAGTGGTGCCTCCTCCACCTTGTCCTGCAAGCCTCCTCTCTGAGGTTGGGCAAGCTGTGTGCTGCTGTTGTGGCATTTATTCATATATTTACATACTTATTATTGCGCTAAGCGCTTTCCTGCTGCTTCGTTCCCTCTCCCCCGCGAGAAGAGCCTGAGAGAGGACTTCTGAGTTCAGACTTTAAAAATTCACTATAAATCTCTGCACACAGGGATCTGCTGCAAAATCGGTGCGCCTAAAGCCCTCTTTAGAAGATGTCATGGTGCCAATTTTCATATGATTATCTGTAAAACTGAGGGAGCTGCGAGCGTTTCTGTTAATTCCCATTGATGAGAATGTACTGGTTACTCAAAAACGGAAGAGTTCTTCAGTGGGTAATTCGACAAGGTGGAGAGAGGGACCCGCTCTGGAAATCGAGGTGGAGAAACACCTCTACGGAGCTCCGGATTGAATTTTGAGGCGGAGAAGACCCACTTTGCACACCCCTACTATAATGTACAAATGTAAATGGATACACTCAAAGGAATCAAAACAAGGTTTTGAGGGATTGAAGACACTTTCTGATATGTGGGATATTGGAGCAGGCCTGTTAAATTTCTTTCTCTATTACCAATCTTTTGTAAAACATCAGTATCTCCCCCCCCCCCACGACCCTTCTGTGAACTTACTGCTTCTTAATGGCCATGGAGACATGGACTTTCTGTCTCAAACACTTTTTTTCATAATGGAGCAATATTCTCTTCAGTGATAAATGGAACAGAAGCAGGGCCTTTTCAAGCTATAAGTTTGTCTGTCAGTCTGCAATCGAACAAAATGCATTTGTTTCTCAACGGAATTTGATTTTTGGAACTTCTCTGCAAAGAGTAATGAAATAAATCATCAGGAAAAGGACAGAATTGCTTAGTTCAGGAATATTACTAACAGTCTTCAAAGGAATAGAGAGTATGTACTCCTCAGGGGAGACAATGGAGAATTATGGGGTTAGTTATGACAGAAGGAAGGTTTCTCCAGAGAGAGCAGCCACTGAGTGGTGAAGGGAGGAGTGGATAAGGGAACGGGGACAGAAATGGAGATTGCAGGTGCAAGCGGAAGCAGGGTATGAACCCTTTCAGCAAGAAAATGAGTTTAACTTTGATACAGTCAGGGGGGAAAGGAGCACTGGTACAATTAGAGCTGAAGATTTGCCTGCTGCAAGGGGATGAATGTCTTCCTGTCACAATGGGTGACTGTTCTTCAAGAAAGCTTTTTATTTATGTATCAGGCAACATAAAACTGGTGAAGGGAACTTTTCTTTGCAATGTGTCCCACCCAGAATCTCCGAGAGCATCCTGAAACTTGTTCTGGCACGGATTCTCTGCTTCAGGGATTACAACTCAAGAGCAGTCCTTGACAATAGAACCGCCTTGGTCAAAAGTTTACTCCAGGCACTTGGCTCTGTGGTTGTGCTGCTGCAAAAGGAATTTGTTCTTTTTCATCAAGGAAGGCGATTCTTGTCAGGGATGCTCGTGTGACAGGATATCCTATTGTTGTTTTCAGGACAGAATATATAATATGCCTCCACTTCTGATATGGTCCGGGACTGTTTTGCAACGTCACTGAAAGACGAGCAAGGCCTTCCACCTCTCTGAAAAGAAATGGCATTGTCTTCTTTGAATGAGTAATACGTGTGCCTGGCTCCAAGCCAGACCTGTGCACTGTTTAAATGTTTCTAGAGTCCTGAAGTTTGCTGATCTGGCTGCTAGCCAAACATATGTAATATTCATTCTGATATTATGGCTGCTTGTCTTGAAAAATGTGGTTTCTGTGTACACATTAGAGTTTGTACCCTTTCAGACTTAAATACCCAAAGTGCTCCACCATTTTACACTAAGAAGTGATGAGAACAATGCAACAGAGTTTTGTTTTTTTAACTGTGTGGCATTGCAACCTAAATTGTGCTGCAGGAAAAAACCCGAAAGCAGGAAAAACGGTATTATTGCCTGCCTACACAGGTGAAAGGGAAAGGAAAGGAACCTCTCATGCAAGCACTTCAGTCATTGCTGACTCCTAGAGGGACACCTGCTTTTGCCAATGTTTTCTTGGCAGACTTTGCAGCGGGGTGGTTTGCTATTGCCTTCCCCAGTCGCAGTTACCTTTCCCCCAGCTAGCTGGGTACTCATTTTACCGACCTCGGAAGGATGGAAGGCTGAGTCGACCTGAGCCGGCTGCCTGAGAACCATCTTCCACTGAGATTGAACTCAGGCCGTGGGGAGAGTTTCGGCTGCAGTAACTGCTGCTTACCACTCTGCACCACACGAGGCTGTGTGATAAACTCAGGTGATAAACTCATAAATATTCTTTATCATAAAGAACTTGCAAATAACCTGTAAGTGAATTTTTAAACTGCCAACAAATACCCTGTGATCACATTGTTTATTATGTGCTCCTTAGTCCAATAAGGCTGCTACACCCAAAAAGGATTCATCTGTATTAATTTGTCTGGTGAAGACCAATATAACCTGTGGCCTGCATGCTTTAAGATCATTTCTTTCTCTTTGCCCCATGGAGACTTTTATACTCTTCCTAGAGAAACGTGTCAATAGTGCCAGGTGCATTCAGTGAGTATTTGTGAATAGATAAAACTTCCTTCCTCTAGACATTACGCCCAACACCACATCCAATTGTGAGTTTGTGTGGTTTGATTCACACATGCCAAGCAATGGTTTGGTAGATAGGTAGGTAAAGCTTTACCAGTGGTTACAACAAGCATAGTAAAAACAATGCTAAAATAAATCATACATTCTGCAAGGTCAGAAATTTTGTTCTATACATTTGGGCTGTAAGAGCGAAGTTGGCCAGTGCCAATCTTGCTATTGCATGTAAACAAAAAATATATTCTTTCTGAATCGGACCAGCTGGACTTTTTCTCAAAAATCCAATCTAAATATTTAGAACGAATTTGAGAATAGGGCAGTAGAACGAATAATGAGGCAGATCCTCCACTTTGCCACTACGGCAAGGCCAGAGTCTTGAAGCATAAGGAATTTTATTAAAACGCCCTCCTAGCACTGCATCATTGGAACAAGCCCTATCCAAGGGTGCTTCCTCCACTCCTTGTATGCTCTGATTAATTCATTATTCCTAGTTTGCAGCAAACCAATTTGCCATTGACATCCAAAACAATAAACTATGGTTTGCAGACCTGGTTTGCAATCCTATTTTGCAGGAAAAGCAAAAACTTCAGTTTGCCGATTCGGATGTTAGGAAATAATTAAGTGGAGCAAAGAGAAGGGGAGAAAAGGGCGTGGAAGCTGAGCATTTCCACAGTGTTGAACCATGGTAAGATGTTTGCTTTGCGAATAGAGAAAGGAAATTAACTAATGCTAAGTGAGAATCTACTGCAACCCACCTCTAGGGGTACAGATGAACAGATGGCACCTGCTCTACAGTAAATTATTCCATATTGTAAGTCCAGGGAAAGATGGGGCACAGCTATGATTGACTGAAACACACATAGTTCTGCAAAAAGGTATCAAAAGCAGTTTAGTCCAATCCTGGTAAGGCAAGTTGATTATCCAGCAGCCTCACAGGTATGCAGTCCAAAAGCAGGTGCATTGCGGAAAGATGTTGAAGTCGTAATTTCAGGGTATGTGTCCATTTCTTTGGGTTGTACACATGAAGGGCTTCCAGGCCATGTGTATCTTTCTGATATTTTAGATATGCATCTGCTGGCTGAGAAGGAATTTTCTGCAAATAAATGGGGCATTGATTAAATCCATGAGGTGAAGCGATTGAAAAACAACTAACATGATACAAGAATTAGGAGATGGTACAATTCTTGTACATGGTACAAGGATTAGAAAAATTAGGATATTTAAGCGGTGGACATAGAAAAAGAAAATGCCTGCTATTTTTGCAGATTAAATGCATTTTTTACCAGAAAGCTTTTTTTTTTTAACAAAGTAGAGAACAACAAAGCAATACAGTTGCATGAAATATGGAGCAGAAGAGAAAGGAAGAAAGGGAAAACCAGGTATAAATAGCAGACATACATCCTGTTTTTTTGCAGTAGAGTTTTGTCTAAGGCTATCAATCAACTTTTCACCACTTCCTGCAACAGCGGGTCTGCTATAAATCCTGCCGTAACTGACTGGGTTTCATTTCCTCTGCCAAACCCCTGCTAACCTGCGAGGCATGACACAATGACACCAGAGCGAGCAGCTGATAATGTAATACACAACTCCTGTGAGGCGAAAGTTAAAGTGCTTGTTCTCTCAGCTGAATGATTTTAAAGATCTTTATATTCTAGTTCCCAGGGGGGATAATTACTCAGTATAACACATAGTGCTTTTTTTTTTATCTCCTAAAGGAATTTTATTTAAAAGCGTGTGGAAAGGATGGGGACAACTAGCTGGTGTTTTTTATTCTCTCACCCCTTTCTAAATTGCCTCCGTTTCAGGAGGCAGTGTGACATCTTAAAAACACATTCCAGCAGAATGTTATAGTTCAACCCCAATTATGACACTATTAAAGGAAAGGTTGCAGCTCAGCACATATATGAGGTCTGGGTTCCACTCCTTGTACTCTGACTTAAAGAATCTCAGGTAGCCAGGTGAGGATAGCCTAAACCGCCTGAAATCCCAGAGAGCTGCTCTGACACAACTTTGCCTGTACCGGACATCTGAATGGGCTGGTCTTCTCCTGCATAAGGCAAACTTTTATATTCTGAAAAGACTGCAACTGTGACTCAGTTCGAGCCATATAAAAGTATTTAAAACAGCATAGAATACTTTCCAACTTTTAAGGGAAATACACACACACATACAAGCTTACAATTAAGCCTCCCTTAATCCAAGTGTTGCAGATTAGTTCCTGTGCCATGGTCAATTAGCTATCGAAGCCATTAATTTATTTCATTTAATAATTCTCATTATTTTTTAATTGAACAAGCAGCTGTCCTGCATTTGGGGAGGGGGTTGATGAGAAGGAGCCTTTTGTCTCATACTTCATCTCACGTAAGCAATGCATCACACACACACACACACACACACACACGTGCACTTCGTTCAGTACTGTAGATCTGCCCACATGGGAAGACGCTAATCGTGGCAGGCTATGCCCCTTCCTCCTGAGTATGGTAGATAGGCAGCTTTTGCATTTGTTTGTTTAAAAGATTTATAAGCTGCCTTTTAAATTATGTTTCTACCAAATTGTAGCGAGTATCATGTTTAAAAACCAGTGTGATCCAATATGTAGATAGGGGCGGGGGGAAAGGCCAGGGGAAGATGGAATTCTAAGTGTGCAAAAATAAAGATTTTATTTGCCCAATGCAATTCACATTAAAATGTTTCTTTAGGGGCCCTTAAACAGCATGGAGCACACTAGAGAACATAGTGGTATGTTTTTTAAGAGCTCTGAAGAAGCTTTTTTTCTTTAATTTGAAATGCAATGGACCAATAAAATCTTTACTTTTCTAAACCTTTTGGTTTTCATCCCACCCTCTTTTTTCTGTCCTTGGTTCCTTTGGTTTCCCCAAGACTCTAAACAGCACCATTTTTTTGTTTTTAATCTAGTAATGGCTGGCAAGGTAGTTCATTAGGCAAAACTACAGAAGGCGCCAGGAGGCAGTGTTGGCCAGCATCGTGGAAGTGACCCAGTCTTGTATTGATGTTATCAGCAAATCTGGCCACCTCACTGTTCAGTCCTAAACGGAGATCATTACTGAACTAGTTAAAAAAACCAACACTCCCAAGACAGATCATTTGAGGGGCATGGGAGACCTATTTTGTACATCCCTCTGTTGTGACTCTTGCCCATTTATTTCTACTCTCTGCTTCCTGTTCTTTAATCACTTACGGGTCCATAAGAGGATCATTCCATAAGAGGAGCTCCCCCCGCCCCTCTTTCCCTGCTGCACAGCTGATCAGGCATCAGTTGGGCAGAAGGGAATAGATGGTTGTTCTGGCGCTGGTACTGGCAATGGGAAAACAGTGACTTTGGTCAGAATAAGTGAGGAGGGGGCAGACAGGCCTTAACCTAATGCAGCCAAGTTCGCCATTTCCACACTGCTAATTGTACAGCAGTGGAGAAACCACCGTCTTGATCAGGATCTCCAAGTGGTGAGGGAAAAGGCTTTAATCTTGCCCTCCAGCAATGCCAGTCACTTTGGGGGCGGGGGGGTTGTATCTGTGTTGAGAGAGCCCGTGGGCACAGGGTGTCAGTGTGTGTGTATGTCTGGGGAGGAAGGGCATCTGTGTGTGTGTGTGTGTGTGTGTGTGTGTGTGTGTGTGTGTGTGTGAGAGAGAGAGAGAGAGAGAGAGAGAGAGAGGGAGGGTAGTGAAGGGTGCATGTGTGTATGCCTGGCTCCATCTGTCCTGGTCCGACCACCCTCCAGCCCTGCACATCCATGCAGTCTCCGAGGGAATCTCTGTTCACCAATGTGGCCTTCTACCTAAAAAGGCTTGTCTGGCCCTGTCTAATTCCATGACTGCTAAGCATGCTCAGGAGTCATGGTAGGCATGGGATAAGAGCAGTGACTGGCTAAAGAACAGAAACACAAACAAAACACACAGTCAGATTGTGAATATTCTGGAAGTTTGGGTAATCCCAAGACTGAGAGCTCTCATCATTGCTTAATTATGCTTCTGTCATTGTCGACATCTGTTAGTTAAATGTCTTGTGACAGTCAAAAAGCATACATTTAAATCCCTTGTATGTTCTCTCCTCCCCCCCTTTTTTTTAAAGGTCGAAGAAGTTGGCAGCCCTTGCCGAACGTGTGCAGAAAGCCGAGCTGAGTAAGGCCAAATTGGGTTTTGAACTAGACGAGCTGGAAGCAGCAGCACTTCTTGTTCAAGAGGAAGAAAAGGAGTTAAAAGCCGCTGGCGCAGACGTTTCTAAGCAGCAGCTGGCTCCCTCCGAAGGAGAGGCGAGTGACTCTGAAGACTCAAGCAGCACTTCATCATATGAGACAGGAGACTCCGATTCAGATGAACAAGAGTCCTCAGCCAGCGAAGATGGGAAAATAAATCCTTTACAAAGCACACTCCAAGAGGAGAGGACAGCCCCACTTATTGACTGTAATGGATTAAGGCGAGACACGGGCGCTTTGACGTTAGATGTTGGTAATGAAAAATCAAAGGCTTCTCTACAATCTACATCTGCTCCTGGGAAACTGATAGAGGAATTAGGAAAGCAAATGCAGACTGCAATTAGGCTTACGGAGCAGCCTGAAGGGTTGCCTTCTGTAAGTGGTGGCGGTGGCGGCACTTCACAAGAGATGGGAACGAGCTGCATCACTCAACCTCAAGGACTTTCAAAGGATCATAATGGAAAGAGACATTTCTTGGAGGTGACTCCAAAACCCGGCACTTTTCTGTTTCTTGGCACAACGAAAGAAGCTCCTTAAGCCAATGTAAATGGGGTAGGCTGGGGGTGCATTGATGCCTGTTGTGATGGTTCATTTAAATAGGTGTCACTTCAGCAAAAAAATTCATGGAGACGACGTAGCATACATTTTAAAAAAAATACGTTCCATTTTTATTTGTATTCCTAATTGAGAGACTTCTTGAAAGATGGTGGACGAGACTGAATTGAATCTTGCTTGATATGTCAGTGCCCAACTGCAAAATAGTCAAATATTGATGCCTGTATTTAGGAGACTTCTGTAATCCTGAGTTATTTATTGAAGTGACGTCATTCAACAAGGTTAGTTGTATTACAAAAGTCTAATCAAACATTGATAAAGGCTTGCTGGCTTCTGTTCTGTAAATTGTTTTATAGGGTAAGTTTATGTTTGATTTTAAAAATTAATTGGTCCCCAGCTTCTAAAATGTTATGGCCCTGTTTATTTGCTTTTAAGCATTTTGAGATATCCAGTGTGCCTATGTAGAGTAATAAGCTGTAGCCTTGTAGATTTCAGGCACTTGCATTCAGGGAACTTGTCTTTCAGTAGCAGTTGCATATTCAAAATATTCAGTGCCAGTGCAACCAGATCCTGTGTCTTTTTACTTGGAACTAAATCCTAATGGGTTTAGTGGGCTCACTGCCAGGTAAGGATGGGGGAGAAATTCATTCACTTACCATTTTGATGAGAACTTACATAATTCACACTTCTCAACCAATACATGAACTGAAATGAAGTTATCCTTTGGTATTCATCCCTTTGAATTTTACTGTGCTTGTTCTATCAAAAATGCATGCACTGGGGGGGGGAATCTTACAAAAGTGCATCGTATTAGGGAAAATCGCATGTTAAAATGCATATGTTTGGCAAAATTGCACACACAAATACGTGCAGATTTGGAAAAGTGAGCATGAAAGTACATACGAATTTTCATGCTGACGTTTTAAAATAAACTGCAAGTTGATGTGGATGGAACAAAGTCAAAAGTGGAAAAAAATCGAAAAAGGAACTTAAATGGACAGGTTTTCCTGTCCCTGCTGCCAGGTAAGTGCATATGCAAGCATCCATCCTGTTTATAAACATGGCTGTACTTGGTTATGTTTTTCAAACATGTAAATGGAGTAGTCAAAATACATTTCACTATAAGTAGGAACCCTTGTTTTCATGTTATTATTACTCCAACTATGCTGCTAGCATGTGGCTGAGATGAGGAAAGGTGGGCTCATGGTTAGGGTGTAGGTCTGTAAGACAGGAAATGTCATTTAGTTGTAACTCTTCCAGGGGCTCATGCAACAATGCACCATAATTCAAACAGCATTGCTCAGCAATGTGCCTCAGCCATTAGGCTATCTTCTTGTTCCTTACAAGTTAAGCTTTATTTGCTAGCAATAGGCAGAACAAGCCTGGTTTCAGGTGGATAATTCAGCATCCTAAAAATTCTGCAGGATCTTTTTTTAAAAAAAGAAGAATTTAATTACGTGTTTCCACCATGGTTAGCTAAGGCAATGCATCTGACACAAACATTTTCTTAACATGCCTGATTTCTGTAAATTTGAAAATAAAAAAATGGGGTTATATAATATACACCACCAAAGCATTGTGGTGCTGTAAAGAAACACCTATTGCAAAAGCTGAGCGTCCCATTCTTCAGCCTTGCCTCCTGCATTTTGTGCCTGGCAGCTGAGGAGGGAGCTTGCTTGTCCTTGCTCTGAACAGCTGTTTCTCTCTGGGAACTGACAACTTCTGGGTTAGTGAAATCAATCTCTTTATTCTGGCCAAGGCATTGGCTCTCCTCTTAGAGAGGAAAAATGATTACTTCAGTCTGACTTCATTGGAGCTTGACCTTTCCCCCTCTCCCCTCCCCACTTTCTTTTCCAATATTCAGGTAATTTTACTAGCCAGAAAGAAAATTTGACTTTCTATAACTGTTAGCAATAGATGAAACTCCTGTATTTCCTCTAAGTCAAAGAGAGCTGTGCTTTATGTGTGGTGGCACAAGATTGCCACTGAAAATGGCATCCTATGTTGAGGAATTTCTCCCTAGCAATTAGTAATCCTTAAACTTGTGTCGTGATGTCATCATGTACGTTTCCCCAATCCTGCCAGTGATGTTCAGCAGGCCAGAATCGTGAAGATGTCTCTATACAGATAAGTGTACCTAAACATTATGCGAAGAAGAGGGGGAATTCCACACGAGGATGCATTTTTCAGTGCCATCCATACAACGCCCATAGCATGTATTTCTGCCTTCGGAAGTTGTCCAGAAAGAACAGGTGAGTCATTATTCTAGTTGCTGAGCCACATCAGTGCTCCACATTTGTCCACTCTCCTTCTTGGAAGTCTTGCAGCCTGATCTTTTTCCTTCAAGCATTCTAATCTTGCAGCATTCTATTTCTACCCGATCATAGCTCCTGTCCATCTAACTGTTTTTTATACCTTCCAAATTAACAAGCAAGAGAGTACGACTGTGCTACTTTCACCAGTCAAAGCCAGCAGGAAAATGAGAAACTAGTGCAAAAATGGTGGCTACGGTAATATAGTACAGCTGTTAGGGCAGATGCTGTTCTAATTCATTCTTTTGAGTTTAAGTGGTTGTGGTTTTTAATTGTCAACTAAGTAGTATCTCCCTGAGTACTTTACCTGTTGTGCTTGAAAAGGCCGCTTCCTCACACCATCAGACCCAATAGTTGTAGGCCAAACATTCAGAGGGCCACGCTGCCCATCCTTGCGCTAGACCATGGTTTACTTTTGTAAGTGAGGTTGCATGCTATATTGGAACACTCCTTTCCTATATCATGCATATTCGCAGTTACTATAAACCATAACAGTGAAGGCTCACAAATTCCCTACATCCACCCAGGACTGCTTCACACTTTCCACTAGCGGCATATTACATTAATGTTCCACTGGTGTTTACTGCACTAGAAGTGGAGAGGAGGTGCACATCTCTAAACCTGCAGTTCCTTGGTACATATCCACTTAACACTTGAATGTTTTTACTGTGGAAAAATGCCTACACTGCTGTAACCTACTTGTAAAGTATGAAGCAGCACTCTGTTCTTTTACGTGCTAAAGAGACTGTCTTCTATGTGCCCAACGGCAATATCTGAAAGCATCATTTTTATATGAAGAGACTTTACTATTGTCTGGAATTCTTTCCCACTGAAGACTTGTCGGAATCTTGGTATCTTCTGAAAACGTCGTAAGACCTTTTCTGTTTGAGCTGGCTTTGGGAAGCCAGGGTAAAGTCAGTTGATGGGAATAGTTTCTATTTCATGTTAATAAATGTTAATTGATTTGATAACTTTATGTATTTTGTAATTATCCACTTCAAACCTAAGTGATGCAGTGATCAATAAACATTGAAAGAAATGAAAGCTTCCCCGTTTTTCATCAAAAAATGGCTTAACCAGCATGAGGAGGAGTGGAAGGAACTGGATTTATTTCATAATGGAGGAGAAAACTATCAATGGCTGTTAGCCATGATTGGTATATACAGTATTACTTCCAATATTGGAGGCAGTATTCCTCTGTATACTTGTTACTAGGGAACGCAAAGTGTGCTTGTGTGTGTGTGTGTTTTACTCATGTTCTATTTGTGGGCTTCCCACAGCCAACAGGAACAACGCTGGACTAGATAGACCTTTGGTCTGAATCAACAGGGCTCTTATGTTCTTATTTTAATCGAAATACTTGGGAGATCCCCACCTTTACATGGCTTGAGTGAGCATGTTGTAAGCTTATATAACTGCCCAAAACAAAAATCCACAGAGCTTGTCTCACTCGTGGTGATTTGTATACATGGCAGCTGATTCACACAACTAATTCACAAACATTGATCTGTGCAGAAAATAAAAAACATTGGTCAGATTGAACAGGAAGCCCCAAAATAAATCAAATGGGGCTGTTCGAATGAGACTCTTAACATTTTCTATCGTCTGCATGTCAGTGTAAAACTATGAAAAAAGTGCTTATTTTCAGTATATCTGTTATCAACATCTTAAGGTTTTTGAATAAATAAATGCATCCAATGAGTTCATAACTGAACTGAAATTTTATAATAGAAGACATCTGGCTGTACCGCACTCTTAAAGTGCTTTACAAGAGTAACACAACAAATGGGCCAAACCTTTATTTCTCCTTCAACATTCCATCTTTTGTGTTCTCTCCCTGAAAGATTATGTACAGTTTATTTTATATCAAATGAAAGAAACACTGATGAGCCTCTATTTACCAAGTGTATGATGAACGTACCAAAGAGATAGATGCATACCTCTGGAGTGAGTGGACACGCCGGCCTGCTTCTTTTGACACAGCTAAATATTGTCAGCTGATGTCTCAAGCAAGGTTGGAGAAAACAAACAGGGAAACGCATGTCAGACAGATAAATGGCTTTGCTATTTAGAGATACCCATGGATGCTGTTTGTTTCTGAGATAAGGTGAGATGTTCTCCAAAGCAGCAAAAAGATAAGACAAAGATTGGAATGAATGTGGAATTGTGTCATTTGGATGCCTTGCCATCAGAAGAGAGAGGAATATGCTCCCGGGGAAGCTTGAATATGTTTCTGAATAAATATCTAATTGGCACTCCTATAGGTATGTTAATATCATGAATCCATCACCTTTTGTGTATCCATGCGTGTGCTTTCCCCTTTTCCTTCAATGAAAAGGGTAGCTTGTACATTTGTTCATTCACTGTGTTTCTATATCACCAGATAGCCAAAGCTCTCTGGGTGGTTTACAAGGATTCAAACCCTAAAAATACAATACAATATAATATTTTATTTATTTTATTTATTTATTTAAGTATTTTTATGCCGCCATTCAGCCAAAAAAGGCTCTCATGGCGGCTTACAAAAGTATTTCTTGACAGTCCCTGCCCACAGGCTTACAATCTAAAAGACATGACACAAAAGGAAAGGGGATTGGGAGGGAGGAGGAGGAGGGGGAAAAGGAAAGCAAACTCAGGCACTACAATCTTAGTTGGAAAGTTCAGCAGTTGCAGTTGACAGCAGGAGGGAGGGGGGCTCTCAGCTGGAGCTGGAGCTGGACCCAGGCACGGTGGAGAGATGCCTGGCTGCTGCTTCCTCCCTCACTGGTGGCCTCTGCAGAGACAGTTGGTAGCAGGAGGGAGGGGGCTCTCAGCTGGAGCTGGACCCAGGCACGGTGGAGAGATGCCTGGCTGCTGCTTCCTCCCTCACTGGTGGCCTCTGCAGTGACAGTTGGTAGCAGGAGGGAGGGGGCTCTCAGCTGGAGCTGGACCCAGGCACGGTGGAGAGATGCCTGGCTGCTGCTTCCTCCCTCACTGGTGGCCTCTGCAGTGACAGTTGGTAGCAGGAGGGAGGGGGCTCTCAGCTGGAGCTGGACCCAGGCACGGTGGAGAGATGCCTGGCTGCTGCTTCCTCCCTCACTGGTGGCCTCTGCAGTGACAGTTGGTAGCAGGAGGGAGGGGGCTCTCAGCTGGAGCTGGACCCAGGCACGGTGGAGAGATGCCTGGCTGCTGCTTCCTCCCTCACTGGTGGCCTCTGCAGAGACAGTTGGTAGCAGGAGGGAGGGGGCTCTCAGCTGGAGCTGGACCCAGGCACGGTGGAGAGATGCCTGGCTGCTGCTTCCTCCCTCACTGGTGGCCTCTGCAGTGACAGTTGGTAGCAGGAGGGAGGGGGCTCTCAGCTGGAGCTGGACCCAGGCACGGTGGAGAGATGCCTGGCTGCTGCTTCCTCCCTCACTGGTGGCCTCTGCAGAGACAGTTGGTAGCAGGAGGGAGGGGGCTCTCAGCTGGAGCTGGACCCAGGCACGGTGGAGAGATGCCTGGCTGCTGCTTCCTCCCTCACTGGTGGCCTCTGCAGTGACAGTTGGTAGCAGGAGGGAGGGGGCTCTCAGCTGGAGCTGGACCCAGGCACGGTGGAGAGATGCCTGGCTGCTGCTTCCTCCCTCACTGGTGGCCTCTGCAGTGACCTGAAATATGAAAATATGAAAGCATCGGCATACAAAAATATAAAATAATTTTGCACTATCAACAATAAAAAAAATTCCAGAACCTGTTAAGTATCATATGCTATTCAATGACTAGGAGCAGAGAAAGGTTTCAACCTAGCACTGGAAAGTTGACAATGTTGGTGCCAGGTGGACCTCACTGGGGACAGCATTTAACAAGCGGGAGGCCACCATGGAGAAGGCCCTCTCCCTTGTTGCCATCCTCTGAATCTCCATCAGAGGAGACTCTTGGTGGAGGGCCTCAGCTGAAGATCATAGTGGACAGATAGGCATACAATGCTGTTCATGCCATCAAAGTGAGTGAGGAAGGCTGGGCAGCATGTATTCAAATGGAGCTGCCACTTCCCTTGAGGAATGGCTGGATCAAAATGCTCAATAATAATGTGCAGAGCACATGTATAAATTGCACTCTCTGGCCAAGTGCAATTGCTAGGACCTAGCCCAGGTCCTAGCTATTCTTTTTACTCCTTCCTTGTGATCTTGGCCTGAAGGACCATCCTTTATAGGACCATCCAGCTGCTCTCTGTCGGTGCCCCTAGGCTCCCATTCCATACTGCTGGGCATTGCTATTATTCCTGTGCCCTGACAGGTAGCTGCTGCTATTGCCACTCCTTACAGCCAGACTCACTTCCACTGGATTTCAACATCTATCTCTTCTGGACCTGATGGGTTTCTTACTCACTGTCTGGTTCTTTGTCATTATCATTAGCTCCCTTTCCTTCCTGGTTTGTTTTAATCTAATTTTTTCCTGATCGTTGCTGAGCAGAAGATGGCCTGCCTTTCACCAAGTAGGTTAAGATGTTATTAGCTGTTGCAACTGTGCAGCAAGTGAGAAATACGAATAGTGAGATGTTGGCTTACATGTTCTTCAACTGTAGTGCTTACGAGTCCTGAAGGAAATTTGCACAGTTTCTGTCCTTCAATTTGTGTCATTTACCCAAGTCTAAAACTTTCTCAAATAAATGGAGAAAGCATGTATTGTTAGGAAGGAAGCTGTCCTAATTGTCTTGGTTAATCTTGGACAATGAACGTTGCCTTTTAGGTCTGAAAAAAATGGGGGTGAAAATAACATGGAGGGAGGGAGCGGTTCCCGCCCCCCCTCCTGCCGAACAGGATTTGCCTGGCACTACAGAGAGAATATGATCCTGTTCAGATGACTCGCTAAGCCTTGATGGTTAAGCATTTTGAGCTAATCATTGTGGCTTAGTGTGTCATGTGAACCATTCCTAACCATGCTGGCTATATAACCACAGTTTAAACACATTCACTAACTATCTGCTGCAAAAGGGTTAGTGGCCTAACCATGTCTTAGTGTGCTGTCTGAACAGGCCAGTGGGATATGTGCAACATTCCAAAGCCCATTTCTTACATACTACAGGAATCCCTGCCAACGTTTCTGTTTCGCAATACCATGAGAACTAGAAACAAGTCTTTACAAAAAGAAGAAGGTAAAACTTGAAATTCTACAGGAAGCCAAATTTCATCACAGGTTTTAAATACGCTATGCTGTACATTCGGCAATATATTGGAATACACATGAAGGCAACACAGATTTAACTTGTAATTGTGAATAACATGGCTCTGTTACTCAATAGTTCAGCCTGAGAATGCAATGCTGGCCTTGGACATTTTTGTACCGGAAGCAAAAAGAAAGCATGTGCGCGCGCACATGCTCCTGCTCTGGATGGTTGCCGGCACTGTTTCTAATGACACACGCAGAGATGAGAACTGGAGGCTGAAAAGCAGCACATCTTCTGCCATCTGGGACCGATTTCACATTGCATCAGGGGAAGGCTGACCCTCAATAGAAGCACCGCTGAGTTTCTGGCTTCTTTCCAGCACCACTTCAGCACCATTAACATTATTTATTCTCTCTTATTTAATATAGTTCTCGACCGACTTTCTCTAAGGCCCATGGTCCAGTTGTCCCTCCGAGGCTGTGGATTCATCAGCTTTACAAGGGCGAGGAAACATTTGGCAGCAAACCTTCAGATGTGTAAAGTTCAACCTGATCTGGGCCAACGCGCACGTGAGTCGGCCATGTTCAACGATGCAGCGCTCAAGACCTTGGCAGCTCAGTGTGTGAACTGCTTGCAAGCATTGCATTTTAAGAGGATGTCAAGTGATAAAGCTGTGTGTTCTGGGCTGGCACGTTCACACAAGCAAGCCACCTGTTGCTGTTCTCATGTGTGAATGGACTCCAAGGAGCCTTCTGTCTGACGTTTCTGCAGGAAGGCAATGGTTGTACAGTTCAACTCGGAACCGGGGATAAGAGGGAACAATGTGCCATCTAATTACTCATGAACGCAAAGACGGTTCCAGTGAATGAGTCATAAATGTTAATGGGACTTGTAAGCATAAATCACCTGTGAGCCAAGCTAGGAGCTAATCCCATAAATTCCACTCTTAAATATTCTTGGCAGTGGCCAAGGCTGGTGAAGCCTCCCCCCCCCCCCATTACCAATAGTGGCGTAATTAGTTTCTGCCTCCTGTCTGCACTTTTGGAGTGATTTGGGAGGAAAGAGCCCCATTCAGTTCAGTAGATAAACTGGCCTGCCTGTTTTTCTGGATGTAACTCCGCCTGCTCTAATCTGCTGCACCGGCCATTGACTTGCCTAATTATGTGTATTACAACTGCAGAAGGCTTGCAGCAACAGCAGGGGGGCTAACTGTGGAATGAGCACTATGATTATTCCATCTGTTCCTGCAGAGCTGAAAGGGGGGGGGGCGCTGAGGCCAGGCGATTGCGGGGCGGGGGGGGGCGGATACCCTCTAGCACAGGTGCCTCTGGAGGGGGAGTCCCGTTACCAGGTGCTGGCAGAAAGCAAAAGAAGAAGAACAAGAAGAAATCAGCATTGCTCTTTGGTGCTTTATGATAGCATATTGAAGCTTCCCACTATGAATTAGCCCAGCTAGGCACAACTGAAACGCTGAAAGAAAACTGGCGGTCCCAATACGATTTTTGCATCTTATTGTATTTGCTAATCTGGGAGACTCACAGGGGTGATTTTTTAGCAGATTTTTCAGCAAGGAGTTGGGGAATTATTTAACCCCGGAGCTGTCTTCATGGTGCTGAGTTGGTGCCACTCTGTTGCCAAACCCTGGTGTGGGGTGGCAGCGAGTAGTACAGAAGCAGGGAGGCCGCGCAGGCTTTCTGGTGGCCATTAGGCTTGCCCCCCTTCTGCCTGGTGAACAGTGACCAATCAGGGGTCACCACCTGCCCATCCACCCCTCCACCGCAACTCCAGAGTGAGGCTAAACAGCGGATACGCCATACTCGCCTCACTACAGAGAAAGAAGTCAGGGTAAGTCCCCGTCATTTTTCCTCCACAGCTTCACCAGAAAGCCTCGGGGTGGGTGCACGGTGGCTGCGTTTAGACAGCCCTGCTCCCCGTCTCAGCCTGCGAGTTTTCTCCTGGTGATGTTCCAAGCATGTGCTTCTCTTTGCAAATACATCTGGACAACCACTGGATAACTGCTACAGACACACGTTTTCTGGCACTTGCTCCCTAGTAAGCTAATTTAGCTCAGACAAATTTTGAATCCACCTAAGGATAAACAGTCTTTAAACCAAACAGATGAAACTAGTGTGAGAAAATAGCCATATAACACTATACAGCTAAAAAACTAAAAAGTCCTTATAACCACAACACAGCTCATTAAAAACAACTATAACTGAAGTAAGGCTTTATAGTACCAAAAGTAATTAGTAATAATTAATAAAAGAATAAAAACCTCTGTTCTGGACTGATAAATCAGCTAAAAATGGGTGCCACAGTTTCTGAGTCACTACCAAGAAGGCTTCAGTACATATACTTGTGGCCCAACTTGGTCTGTGTAAACAGACACAATATCCTTCAGCTGCTCTCAGTTGGAACCAGAACACTGGTGGTTCATATGCATATATGTGTTTGAATCAATTGAAATGACTCCTCCGAGTGGCATGAAAACAAATCCACAGAGCCTCCACTGTGAGGTGATTTCCCTTGGTGCTGCTCAGTTCACAGTCTCAGTGCTAACTGTTTATTGTGCTAATGGCATCCTCTCGCCAGAGAAAACATTATACTTCACATCTGAAGTGGTTGGCAGAAGCTGTAATCGAGGTGTGAAGTGACTTTCCACATAAGAACATGGTTTTCATGCTCTTTCTATTATCGAAAACTCCTAAGCAATTAGAGTTTATAAAAGGATCTGGCAGCTTTTATGTAGTGGGGGGGGGGGCGGGGGGGTGTATTATTACTCGATGGATGTTGTTCTAAAATCTCACATTTACAAAGGAGAATCAATACTGCTTAAATATTGTTGTATTTAACACAGGCATCTACAAGGATTTAACTTGGAGACCTCTTGGTTTTTTTTGGGGGGGGGGCAATTCTTGCCTCATTTTTTAAAAAAACAACAACCAAAACATTTTTTTTAAAGGAAACCAGGTTTGGTTTTTTAAAGAAATATTTCCATAGAATGAAGCGTTTTCGAAAGCATTTTAAGCTGACTTTCATTAGCCTGCACACTAATCATCTTTACACACTAGGATGTTGTGAAGAACAGGAGTAGCAGGAGAGTGGCCTTGAGAAAAGTGTCTTGCGAGCCAGAGAGTTATATGCTGTGTGGGCACTGCATTATGACTGTCATCGAGGGAATCAGTGTGGTGTAGTGGCTAAAGTGTTGGACTGGGAGTCAGGAGATCTGGGTTCTAGTCCCCACTCGGCCATGGAAAACAACTGGGTGACTTTGGGCCAGTCACAGACTCTCAGCCCAACCTACCTCACAGGGTTGTTGTTGTGAGGATAAAATGTAGAGGAGGAGGATTATGTACGCTGCCTTGGGTTCCTTGGAGGAAAAAGGCAGGATATAAATGCAAATCATCATCATCGAGGGGCTTCTCGAATACTTTCACACTAACCTACCTTGCAGAGTTGCTGTGATTATAAAAAGGAGAGGGGGAGGGGTATTCCAATCCGAGCTACTAGGAGGAAAAGTAGGTTAAAATGAAACAAACACAAACAAACAAACCATTAGTACAGATTGTGCTTTCCCTAAGGGAGTTCACATTCACGATCACAAGACACAACTATCCATGTGAGGGAGGGAGGCAGGAGCATGTATGCTGGGTCCTGACCGACCGCCTACTCCCACTGTGATAAAACCCCCCAGGGATGCTCTGCCCCAGGGTTGTTTATCATGACCTCCAAACCGGAACGCTATGTTTTTGGGGATGAACAACCAAGAGTTTGAAACCATAGTTCAACCATGTGTTCAAATTCTCTCAGAAGGGGCAATTATGCCAGCAAATTTAATGCAGTCCCGCAATGGAATAATAATAATAATAATAATAATAATAATAATAAGAAGAAGAAGAAGAAGAAGAAGAAGAAGAAGAAGAAGAAGAAGAAGAAGAAGTAGTAGTTATCAGTAGTTCTTTCTTTAAAAACACTATCGAGTTTTAAAGGAATGTAACACAAACCCCTCTGCACCTATTTGTTTGAAATTTGGCAGGCATAGTCCCTTCCTAAGGGACTGCTACACCTGAAAATGCCATCTAGTTCTGATAAATGGGTTGGGGGGGAGTTATAGCTGTTGGTTGATTTCCAATTATAGTCAATAGGAGGTATGAAGATATGGATTTCTGAACTGAGATTTGGATTCAGACCTGAGCTGAAGCAGCTGGGCTCTGAACTGATCCAAGATGATTGGGGTACAAACTACATCTCTATTAAAAATGTCAAGTATGAATGCAAGAAACATGTTAACAAACAGGGTATACTCATTAGGAATGTAAAGAAACATTAAGCTTTGAAGCAGTCCTTAGCTTGTGATTTGATTTTGGTTGGGTTCACCTATTTTTCCAACTTGTGGTAAACTAGGGGGGCAGAACCACTGACCCATGGAGATTTTTTGGATTCCTCCAGGGGGTGGGGCTCATCCTCCAAGCCCCACCCCTAGGAGGAATTCTCCCCCAAGGATCGGGGATAAGAGAGGGATGTGGATAGCAGGGGACACAGACAATGCAGGGAGAGGCAACTGGTCTTCCTAACAAAGTCCCTTTCTCCATGCTGAGAGGGGAACAGAACTCCGTGCCTCTCCCAGCATGGTATAGAGTGACCATGTGGACAGGAGGGCAGGGCTCCTGTATCATTACAGTAGTCTAGAAAAGAGAATTTCAGCAGGTGTCATTTGTATGCATGCAACACCTGGTGAAATCCCCTCTTAATCACAACAGTTAAAGCAGCATGAGCCCTGCCCTCCTGTGCATATAGGCACCCTAAGGATGACATCAGTGGAGGTGACAACTGACTGCCCTTGTGGGATTCCATACCCATGGCAAAAGGATTGTCTGAAACATTCACCAGGACTGATCACACAGTTTACAGGTAAATGCAAACCTTCAGTGTGTGATCTTAGTGAGGGCATGGAAAAGCAAAATGGAGGCACACGGCCCTAATGAAAGATCCATATGACTGTATTTACCTCAAGGATTGAACACGAGAAGCAGGGGGTGCAGCAAACAAAGAAACACACAACTATTAGCAGCTGTGTGAATAGGCCCTGCTTAGATTTAGACAACAAAGGGCAGGGAAATACTGCTGAATATAATGGCATTGTCTGAGTCATCAGCTGATTTTTAAAACTTTCCATTGAAACCTCAGTTCTATTATTTTGCAATATGACTCATGCCATGCACAAGCCTCCCAATTTAAGAGTGCTCAATATAAAGATATGCAAAAGCTAAAAATAACTTTATATATATATAGAAACAGCTGCAACTATTATCTTGCTAGTAAAGGGAAGATGATGATTCCCAGAGAAGTCTTTTACAAACATCTGGCAACTGATGGCAAAAAGCAGGCAAGTAGCTTTCTGTGATATTATCTCAACTGGTAGAGCCATTTCCAGGTACTTGCTATCCGTGGGCCTCCCTTAGCCCCAGAACATATGAATAAAGACAAGAATGCCCTTGAGAATGGAGAAAGCATTTTATCAATGCAAAACTACAGGTAGCTGCCAAACACCTGAGTTTAGAAGACGGGGCTTCCCAGGTAGATGCAAATGTCTCTTTGGAGTATTTAAGTCCTAGTAATCACAGTCAACACAAGTATCCCATTAGATTTCTGTTGGTGCCAAAGTTTCCTGCTACCACGGTAGAGAGTGTGCACATGTGTACACTAGCAGTGAAAGTGGCAGCATTGGGGGATCAGTGACGGTGGGTATTTCAGACGTTTGAATACTATTCCTTCATCTCTCTTCCTATCATCTCCACTGTAGTTGCCAAATATGGTTGCCCATGGCCATAGTCTGGCCCTAACATGATAGAGGAGATACATCATGCTTTTTATGTTAATGCAGCTACATCGTATTGGAACAGGAACTTTAGTGTCTACCAAGTTGTCCAGAGTTATGGAAAGCAAAGTTCTTGTGATATCTTTCTGTGTTCCTTGTGTCCTATTACTAGAACAATTAATTAAAAATGGTAGCACTGAGCCCTATTGATTCATTTAGCACTTGGAAGCTTAATGAGGTGTAAATCCTACAGGCAGCTGCATGGTGGAGCTGACAAAGTAATTCATATCAATTGATGTGATTAGTATAGGTCCTCAATCACTCCATTGTTGCTCCCTACAATCTGTCATCTTCTGAACGAGGGAAAACTTAACTTTCAAATTTCTGTTGGTCTGGATGTAATTTTTTTCTGGATTGTGCTAATGGGACTGGAAATGTGATGTTCTGTACAGACAAATAAATACCATATTGCTCCTTGTTGCAAAGGGAAAGATGATTCCAGCCTTTTGCTCTCTCTTTAATTGCTCACTGTAAAACTTGCATATATGCTTCTACAAACTGCATGGTCCATTCCTTTAAAGGGGGTGATCCTACTGGCATAGCTCAGGGAGTCCAAGACCTGTTTTGGTGTTTTGTCAGAGCTCCAATTCAGATGGCAAAGTTCTGCTCACTGTGTTGGTGGAATCAATGACATTAACGCTTTGGCTTAAACCAGGGGTGCACAACTATTTCAGCCACATGTGATGCTGGTCCAGAGACTGGGAACTATACACATGTGCACACACACATACATCCAGATACAGATAATTATTTCTTTGTTAATAGGAAAGAGTTATCTTTGGGGTTCCCTGGGGGAGAGGCGAGAACTTCCTCTCGATCTCTTCCCCCAATGATCCTGATAGCAATTGACAGTGCAGGCAACATCAGAAGTGGAGGAAGTGGGCTGGGGGGATTTGGTAGCAATGGGGAGGTTGGGGATTTGCTTTGGGGGGCAGCATGTGGCCCACGGATCACAAGTTGTGCACCCTTGGCTTAAATCTTCAAACTTCCTCCCCAGTTGAAAAAGGTCTATGCACATCACTGAATATGCTCAAATTCATATTTTATTACCCTGTCCTCTCTCTCTCTTCTCTTGTTTGCTTCTCCTTTCCTGCCCTCTTTTATTTCTTTCCACTTTCAACAGTTAGCTTGGAAGTTCCATGGGGCAGAGACCTGTCTTCCTTTTCTTATTTTACCATGTTGTTTTGCAAAATTGTTTGAGTACTCATGGCAGTGTTTATACACACACAGAGAGAGAGAGAGAGAGAAGGAGCATAAGGAGATGAAGAGCCAGTTATGCAGAACAGGCACATCTGATCTGTTGCCTTTCTAAAAATTCAACATGAGCACAAGAGCTGGTGATGGGGGATTTCCATAGCTTTTTAGTTTATATATGCAAGTCCTCTCCATTACCCTCCAGCTCTTAATGTACATGTAAAGGGGTGGAAGGGGATTGCACACCCTTTCTCCTAAGTGGGCTCTACCTAGCCCATTAATTTAAGATGACACAGAACTCTTTGTTGTTTTTCAATTATTCACAGTGAAATGTGCAGTTACTTCACAGCTACTACCCTAGATGGGCCAGCCCAAGACATTTTCTTGCCTGAGGCAGAAGACAAGATGGTGCTCTCTCCCACTCCATGGCAAAAGCTGACTGGAATGATAGTTGAATCTTTCTTTGAATTGGACAGCATTCTCCACAACACTTGAAGGTAGCAGGAAAGCTTAGAGGGTGCAGGCCATCTAGGCCCCTACTCATGAGCCTCCCCAGTGAATTACAGCACAATCCAATCCAATACACTTCTACTCAAAACTAAGTCCCATCAAGATCAGTGGGGCTTGCTCCTAGGAAATTTTCCAGTAGGTGCTGCTACCGTTGCACCAGCCCACCTGAGCACACAGTTCTGGGGCGCCTGGGAGCATCTGTGCCCTCTCTTCTAAAGTTAGGGTTTGTTTTTTGTTTAAATTGGCCTAAGTTTCACCCCCCCTTTTTTTTTAAAGCTGTAAATGCGAAGGATCATATTTACAGCTAAGTGGGGGGGGGGGGGACAACGGCAGAGGAACGGGGTGCTCCCTCCCTTGCAGAATATACACACACACCCTTTAATTTTTTTTTTACAAGGGTGCGGAGCCTTGCTCCAAGCTAAAAAAGTCGGGGTAAGTTAGAGCGGAGCTTTGGGGCTTTGCCCCTGGATCACTTCAGAGTGACGACTGCATCATGTATTTATTTTATTTTATTTTATTTTATTTTAATTTTATTTTAATTTTATTTATTTATTTATTTATTTATTTATTTATTTATATATTTATTACATTTTTATTCCTTCAAATAACCTGGCCCCAAGCCGTTTAGGGCTTTGAATGTTAGTACCAGCACTTTGAATCGGGTCCAATGAAGTTGTAGAAGGACTGGCATGATATGTAGATCACCTGCCACCAGTCCGAAGCTACCGCAGGGGAAAGCGCCCATGTAGACAAGCCCCTGGTAGCAATCTTGGAGTCCCTTGAACCTTGCAAAAGATTGGGGAATGGCAAGTGACTCAGGAGAGATTTCTTGTGGATTTTGCAGACTTTTAAAGGTACATTATGGCTGGAAGGCAGCTGAAGAAAATGCAACTGTTCCCATTGTTAACATTTCCTAGCATTTATCGAATGTGTTGAGGGCTTCTCTCCCCGACAGTCCTTTTCATTGCTGGCACATTCCATTTGGCTTGGAATCAACTTCACAAAGTGTGCACTTCCAAAGGCTTAGAAGAAGACGGGTCATTTGCTCTTGTCATCACCCACATTAAAAAAACACACAAAGTGGGTGGAAATGCTTTCGATCGCATGCAAACTCAGAGGTCATGAAAGTGGAATGGAGACAGTGATGGTTACGCAACTGTTTTGCGCTGTGCTAGCAACCCATTTGGGGCTCACTGGTATGGTTGTCATAGTCAACAAACAAAGCAGCTATATACAAATGTATTTTAGGAGATTTTTTTTTCTTTACTCATAGTAGGTGGGTGGCACAGATAAGAAACGAATCCATGAGGAGGGTGGTGAACTTACAAATGTTCTGCAATCTGGATTGGGGCAGAGTCACCAGATCATATTAGGAAGTGGTTATGAGTGCAGACTCCACAATTATCACTGCCATTTATTTACTTACTGAGGATACAATCCTATGCATACTTAGACAGAAAAAAATCCTACAACTCATAGCATTCCCCAGCCATCCATGGTGACTGGAGAATGCTGGGAATTATGAGGGGGTTTTATATTTAAAGTAGGATTGCACCCTTGTTTTGTTTTGTTTTATTTAAGCTACTTGTATTTATTTATTTATTTATTTATTTATTTATTACATTTTTATACCGCCCAATAGCCGAAGCTCTCTGGGCAGTTCACAAAATGTAAACTACTTGATATCCTAAGATGTCTAAATGGTTTACATAGAAAACCCCCAATACAATGTAAAGACAAAATAAAATAATAAATATATTAAAAACTTTAATAGAACAGAGCCGTGTGATTTCAAGTCAGGGAAAGCCAGAGGAAACAGATACGTCTTTAAGAGGCACCTAAAGCTTACCACAATTTCCTCCTCTTGGACCACATATGGGAGCACATTCTGGAGGGCGGGTGCCACTACTGAGAAGGCCCACATACGTGCTGTTACCTGATGACACACGGTTGTGGAATAACCAATAAGGCCCCAAAGGTTGTTTTGGTGTCTAGGCTGGATATTCTGGTCCCAAATTGTTTCGGGCTTTGAATGTCAGCAACAAAACTTTGAACGTAGCTTGGTAGCTATTAGGCCACCATGTTGTCATGTGGACACTTTTCCATATGTTCATTAATAAAAATGAATGAATGCCCATTACAAATACAATAGTAGGCAAGCTTGGCAACTTCAAAATTATTAGGGTGCCCATATGGAAAGGAGGACAGGGTTCCTGTACCTTTAACAGTTGTACTGAAAAGGGAATTTCAGCAGGTGTCATTTGTATGCATGCAGCACCTGATGAAATTCCCTCCTCATCACAACAGTTAAAGCTGCTCTAGGGCATCAGAACATTTGCTGATGAAAACTGTTAGCTTTCCTACGCAGTTGAACCTAATTTGCATTGGACATTTTTCTAATTCATTTTTTTCTGGAGAACCCACATCACTGCATGCATCCCGCAGACTTGCATGTTGAAGTGTGTGTGAATTAGTGCGCTGTGGCTGAGCTCAATAACCTGACAGTCTAATGGGAGTGTGGGCTACACAGTTTAATCATATTGTGCACAGAAGTGAAAATGATAGTGCTGACTTCATTCTGGCTTTACTCAAAAATGGTCACAGCCAGACCGGTTGTCTGGCTTTTACAATAAAATAAAACACTGGCAATTGGCCGGGAGGCTAAAAAAACAAAACTCAACTCCAGGCCAGGATTTTTCTGGTCATCCAGCAACTATAGGCCTAATTCCTCATTCCTTTTGGCTGCTGTTTCTGTCCAGTCATCTGGCACACTTTGGAGTGCCAATGGTACTCCCGATATATATCTTTATTATTATTTGTCACTTCTATCTACTTCTAAATGTCATGCTCTCCATCTTAGTATGTCACCCAGCCATGCTTCTTGCCATTAAACAGGAATGAATCTCATGGCATCTATATAAGAATAACACATTTGCTTTCAAGGACCAGAGCCTTTGTCAGATGCACACGCCAGTAAGTGAACAGTGGGTAGATACATAGATATACCACAGGTAGAGAGAAGCTGAGGTAGGTGAAACATTCTTACAAAACGGGGCCAGAGGCCAACAAATTATGCACAAGATAATACGCAGAGTAAACGAAAACACAATCCTATAGAAAGAGTGAAAAATCCAACCAGCTAGTGATGAATTGGCAAAGCAAGATGAATGGTATACACAAACACCAATTTGTGAGTGACAATTGCTCTCTGTAGCAAGCTTGGCCACTTCTAGTTCTTATTGCACTTAAGTCTGATACTATCAAATTTGCAAATGAAACAGGAAGGTTACTTCAGATGAGCTGTGGTCAGCAACCTGATATGTAATATCCATACTAGTGAGTTGTTTACACACAGTTAAGGAGATCATATCAGTCCGATGCTTCCTGTAGGGCTGACCTAGGCCTGTTCTGAAGGGGCAAAAAGAAGCAGAGCAACCCACAAGGGGTTTTTACGTGTTGTGGGCCATGGCCTGTGTCTGTTAGAGCTGAGCTGACTGCAGCCTGTCTGGAAAACACTCAAGATAAATCACGGGTGCCATTTACACGCATGCACTCTTCGGGTATGAGGAGACTATTTGAGAAGGAAGACTCGAATGCCAGCGGGCTGAGCCTGCGCTGAGGGAGATGAAAGATTACAGTGATCAGCTGTGTGAGGAGAAGAGATTTTTCTCCATCTGTCCACCCTCAAGGTCCTATTTCCTCATAAACTATTCCCTGAGACATGGAGAAAATTGAAGCTGCTCAGAAATGAAAAAGATATTTAGCCCCAAAATGAGTGAATATCTGACACACTGGCTGACTTCCATGGAACATATGGGAAGCAGCCAGCCGAACTGATGGATTTTCTGCAGCTTGCGCTCTCTCTCTCTCTCTCTCTCTCTCTCTCTCTCTCTCATTTTAAATGAGAAACTGCCCTCCCCACTCCTTCACCAAAATGTCTCTTCGCACAAAATATAAAAAAAAGTTTCCAAGAAATAGACTTGAGAAGTATAAAATCAAATACAAGCCCCAGCTGTGCTGCTGCTACTCTCTTCTTTCCTACCCTAGAACAAAGACAAAATGACGAGTTAGGTGTGTGGAGATAGCTTCTTTCTTTCTCTAAAATTAAACTAAACAAGGAAAGCATTGCCCCTGGGGGCAATTAACATGAGCGGGTGCGAAGGAAGACGGTCCTTTGCACCACATGACATTATGGCCATTCCACAGCCAACCAGCCACTTAACTCTTGAAAAGCTGCATTTTCTGAAAGCCCCTTTACGCAGTGTTTGTTTTAAATTAAAGCGGCTCCCAGATAGAGTTCCCTTGCAGTATGTTCTGTTCCTTATTAAATCCTAGATGCCCTTCTGTGAACTGGCAGTGATGTGGTCAAGGGATGACCCCCCCCCCTTCACTCTTTTCCCCCATAGGCATTACTGGCCTGCCTTTCCCATTCGTAAAAAGCAGGCTAGCTACTCTGTAAGTGCGCAATTTTGGAGGGGAGTAAAGTCGTTATTGCACATTTATGAATGGGAAAGGCAGTGAGAGTAACTAGCCTGCCATTCCCATTCATAAAAGCATGATAGTGTTTCTATTCCCCTTCAAAATTGCCCACTTACTTACCGCTTTAGAAAGAGAGAGTAGCTAGCCTGCTTTTATGAATGGGAATGGCGGGCTGGTTATTCTCACTGCCTTTCCCATTAGTTGGTTGAGAGGAGTAGCACTGGGGGAGGGGTGGAGAGGGGTGGGAAACAAGCTTTGCACTTGGGCTGCTTTCACATTAAGCAGGCTCCTTTTCCCATTCATGAGAGCAGTAGCTGTTTCATTCACAATAGTGGAATAGCTGGTATATATGCAGTGCACAATAAAGAATACACAGAGGGGAAGGAGAGAGGATGGTTGGCTGCGATATTTCACAGTTGTGAGAAATTTGCAACTTCACAGTAATGACACACCTACAACTAAGGAAGGGAAGGAAACGGGGCAGCCAGCCATGGTATATTGCAGTAACAAGACATCTGCAACTTCTCAGTCAAATGAGACATTGGCAGCTAAGGAGTACCCATAGGGGAAGGAGAAAGGGCAGCCAGTATGGCAAGGGAGCATCTACAGGGCTGGGAACAAGCCTCTCCAATCATGGAATTGCACTGGGTCACCCCTTCAGAGGAACGCAGCAGTTTGCTTTTTCCACTCACAGATAGTAGCTGCTGATTGAAAGCTCCATCCGATGAGCATTTTACTGCACGCTCATTACTGGGCGCTCAAGGATTACTCACATGACATTGTCTGCCTCTCGCGTGTCTTCTGCCCCTTCTGGCCTTTGTTGCGCCGCAAAAAACCCAAGAGAAAGTCCTGTTGCTGCTCTCTCCTACCAGACTGAGTGGGCCTAATTACTTCCTGTATTATTATTATTATTATTATTATTATTATTATTATTATTATTATTAATTTATTTATATAGCACCATCAATGTACATGGTGCTGTACAGAGTAAAACAGTAAATAGCAGAGAAGGGATGGGAGCCATGCGTTTGACCTCCATGTGATGGGGCTTTCGTGTGTGTGTGTGACTTTCCTGTGTGTTTGTGGGAAGGAGGAGGACGTTAATTTCCAGTAGGGGAAATGGAGATGGCAGTAGCAGCACTAGGCCCTGCTGCTGACTCCTGAGTGCTAACAGAGGGCCCTTTCCCTCTTGGTGCCACCTGTCTGCCAGCCCGTCTCTCCCCAGGCTTCCATATTGGCTCACAGTCAGGGGGTGCAAAGGGGAGCAGTGTAGGGGAAAGTATCCCACATTACTCATCTCTTCCATTAAACTTCCCTGAGCAGTGGGGCATGGAGAGGGACAGGAGCAAGCGTCTCTCATTGGCTCAGCAGCATCTGTGGGATTGATGATGTTCATTTCTAAATGCGGGACCCCAGCCACCCAAGCGCAGATGAAAGTGCCGTTTTAAGGCAGTGTTTACTCCGCATTTTTTTGCTTTGTGTGCCCCTGATAGACTAAAGACATTTCTATGAAAATCCAGATAATACCCAGAAGTGCTTTCCTTCTGTTTTCAAACCTTGAATTCCTCACCTCAGCAGAATGAAGTGACAAAATTCTGGGGGTAGAGTAGACTGTGCCATTGCAAACTGCAGGCAGGGGGTCTGCCATTTTGGAACACTCGGCCATGTTTTATTTTAAAACTCCCTGCAAATAATGAGCACACAGGGGGAAAGATTCTAACCACAGGCTTCTCCCTGCTGTGCTAGTTTTCTGTCTGCAGTAGGTCTTTCATAAGGGGCACTCTTCAAAAATGTGTGTGATCTGACATGGTACAGACTTCATTCCATTATCTCAGAACTCTACCATTTCATTTTGGTGTGTGTGTGTACACAAGAGCTGAGAGAAGCAGCATGGATTCGAAAGCACTGTTCCTGTACTATTCCTGGCTACTCTCATTAAGCAGGAACCAAGGGCAGTGGTGTCTTCACTAAACACAAAGTAAAAAGTGAGGAATGTACAGAAGCCATCTTGAAAAGCGCTGTGCTGAATTTTTAGTTTGATTTTCATGTTGGAATTTAAACCTAATTTTCAATTTTTAAAAAAGAATTGAGCTCTCTTTGAAAGCGTTGGGAACAGCGCACTCCTTGCAGTTATCAATGGTTAGATTTGGAGTGCAGGGGACAGCCCTGACTGCAGACAAGGGACCTCCATCTTTGACGATTACTTCTGCAACTAAGAGAGCTCCATCACACCAGCGCTTTAGTGCACTCTCGCCATGCCTGGTGTGCGGATTTGCAGCACGGTACTCACGTGACACTGTGCCTGTCCTGCTGACACCGCGCCTCTTCCTTAGCCTTTCCTAGAACGCCTAAAGTCTGGATTATTTTCCCTAAGCGCATTTTCCTTTGTTAGAAGCGTGTGCTGTGACAGGAGCCTTGCTGTTGGCTTGAATGGATTGCATCAGGTCCTGGCAGGGAAAAGCAATCTCTCCCAGCAGCTGGCTCCAAGCCTCAATATAAAACATAAACCTTGCATCCCAAGCTCAAAAGCGTTTTTTAATATCGTACAATGCCCAAATCTCTGCAGAGATTAAAAGCTCCATCACACCAGGGGTTAACATGCTCCCTACCGTCGCTTCTCTGCCCGTGTTTTCGTTCCTCAGTTACTTCCTCTTCCAAAAGAGGAAGTACACAACGAGCACGAGGCCCATGGAGTCTGCTGTTCTAATGGCACTGCTTCTCCTGTACACAACAGGAGAGAGCAGCAATTCCATGTTTAAAAATACATTGGACTTAACCAGGAGTTTTTTTTGTCGCGCAAGGAAGGCCAGAAAGGGCGGAAGGTGCGCGGGAGGCAGACAATGTCATGTGAGGGACATGAGCAAACTCCTTGAGTGGCCAGTAACGAGCGTGCAATAAAACACTCGTCGGATGGAGCTTAGAATTGTACTCCCTCGATGCCCCCAAAGAGCCAGACTAAAGGGTTCTTCCATTTTTGCTAGGCAGAACGGCGGTCTGGTTGAAGTACTCATCTGACAGGACCTGTCTTGTGAACTGGAGGGAGAAAGAGAAGGGGCGGAGTGGAGTGGAAGAGCAAACAAGTGGAAGAGCATTGGAGGTAAAAAAAGAGAGAGAGAGAGAGAGAGAGAGAGAGAGAGAGAGAGAGAGAGAGAGAGAGAGAGAGAGAGAGAGAGCATGGGAGGCAATTACGTGTGATGGAGCCCTGAATCCAAGCAGCCATCAGATACCAGGTAGTAACATTGCTGTATGAAATTCAACTTCAGCAAGTCCGACCACAGAGTCAGCTCGTTTTAGTCAGCTCCTTTCTATGGCACAGGGAATGATGTTATGGCCTGGATTCTCACTGGGGGTATGTGTGCAATGAGCACTGTTGATGAAAATAAGCAAATATTTCAAAGATACCACTGAAAAAGTAGAGAAATCAACTCCCCTCCCTGCCTTGAGGTTTGGCCTGTTCATGATTGGCCCTGGCTCAGTTTATAAGTGGTATTGCAGCATACTCCCATTTGTGACTGAAGCTGGTGTTTTATGCCAAAAGATTTCTAATTTTTAAAATCTGTTTATTTTAAAAATTCATTTACAATGTATAAACTGGATGCATGATTGCTGGTCACTTATTGTGGCTTTGAGAAACATGTCATACTCATTGCATCACCTCTGTATCAGTTTATTTAAAAATATTTTTTTTAAAGTATGCAAGGGCATTTTTGACTCAGACCTATTTCTGAATTAGGCCTATTAGGCCACTACAACTTTATATTTTAAAGGGCCAAGCAATGAATAACAGGGATAGTCAACCTGGTAACCTCCAGATGTTTTGGAATATAACTCCCATAAGCCCCAGCTAGCACGGCCAGTAGCCAGGCATTCTGGGAGTTGTAGTTTAAAACATCTGGAGCATACCCCTGGAATAACAGTTGTTTTATCTGCTGGCCCTTGACTGCTGGATTCAGGAGTTGTTAACATAGCAGGATTATTATTAACAGAGATATATGGACTTGTCCAGCAAGGCTTCCCAGACAGGCCTCCAGCAGGGTTTTTTTCTAGGCCCCAGGGAAGAGAGCCAGGCAGAGTGGGGGTAGAGCCTGGAAGACTGGCTGAATTTAAAGAGTTAACTCACTATATCTGAATACGAAACAATGACAGACACATATGGCCTTCCCAGCTGACATGATGCATGCATATTTTGTGTTTGGTTGCTTGTACCAAAGGAAAATTGTTGTGTGAGAGCACTCTGGTCCTTCACGTTATGCACTGTACTGCTTTTTAAAGCACTTTTGAGATGAGTAACAGCTTCTCGCTCCGTCTGCCTAGCTTGTTTCCCAAACCTGAACTGGTGTATCTGAGATTCACCCAATCAAGAGCGAATACAATGGCTTTAAAGGACAGACCACATTCAGGGATAGATTTGCAAATACTTACCAAGAGTTTCGGGCTTCAAGAATTAATGTATCCCTGAAACTTCTCTCAGGCCAGATGACACAAAGTGGTGTTAAAGAATATATTACTTATTGCTCAAACAGTTTAAGAGAATAACAAGTTTTTGCCAAGATGAGGCAGATCACAAACATCCCTAAATATATACAAGTTATAATCCATAAAAGAATAGTAGCAAGCATATTGTTAACCTAGGGTCCTCTCAATCTAACAGTCAACATCAAAGGTTCATTTGGACATAAATGGAGGGCATGGCGGACGAAGCCAGCCTAAGCACGTGTGGTGGGTTTCGTGTTTTCCCAGGATCTTTCTCTGCAACCAGATCTAACCTTTGCTTTTTATAACTCTGACAATGTCAATGACCTCATCTTTACTTTGCAACTGGGTTATACTCCTATTCTCAATGTGTATTGACACCAGTAATATCTAGATGAAAGCGTATCTGCTAAACAGATTTCTGCTTCCAGCACCCAACCTACCCACTGGTGGCTTCAATTCCAAGAATACATTCCATTACTCATAGTGATCTCATAACACGTACACACAGCTAGTCACGTCTCTTACTGATCACTTACAATCAGCATATACAGATAATTAGGAATAGCACAATGAATTCTTATCAACAATACATGTTACATGCATGCCGTGTGACACCTTAGGGCGGCATTCCAGAAAGCGTCTTGAAATGGAGAGAGTAGGTGTGTGGCTCTTAGCGTCAGAAGGTGGATGGACAAGAAAAACAAGCCTTGAGTAAGAGATAGTGAGTGGTGCAGGTTTCTCAAATGTCACAGCCCACTGATTGCTATGCCTTTCTCTGCAACTAAGATTAATTTCTCGTGACTGTTGAAGGTGCTAGTGTGGCAAGCCTCAGCTTCAGAAGTCTGAATCATGGAGGCCATTTTAGGGTGGATCCACTATTTTATGATGGATCTGCCATTTCTTTGCACAGACCTAGGCCCCCGTACAGCCTACAATTCCCAGCGTGAAGTGCCTGGGAGGGCTGTACTTACCGGAGCTGAGGCTATACATGTCATCACCCCCACCATTGCCGGCCTTCTCTGCATGGCCTTCTTCCCCACTGCCATTGCTGGCCTCCTCACCGCGATCGCCGCTGGCTTCCCCATGAGTTCACCGGCTTCCCTGTGAGAACACTGGGCAGGTATAAGCACCGATGGGACCTGCTGATGAGAGGCTTGCTCTAGTGTTACACTTTCACCTCTGCAGAAGGAGACTTAGGAGGTCCCATGCCTATATAGTTCATACACATTACTGGCTGATGGGGCTGGTGTGTGTGTGTGTGTGTGTGTGTAGAGACCTTAAAAAACCTGAAACTAATTTCAGGTTCAATCCCATAACAGATTGCCTTATTCTTCAGGAGAATTTACACAGCCATAATATTCTTTTCCATATATTAACAAAGTGTTAACGAATCACAACTTTGCCCTAAGGTGGTGTAAATGTGATCCCCCGTTCTCTCCTGGGGGATTTCCTTAGGTTTTCCTATTGGTGAAAGCCAGTATGCTTCTATACAATGTATCACATTACGGTGACTTGGGGGAAATTAAATCCGTAAGCAATATATTTTGTTTGCTGCTGGACAATTAGGTATAGCAGCTGCACACAGAGACTACCCCACCATTAGGCATTTGGCATGCTGTCAGTTCAGGGGAACATTTGATCGAGAAAGAATGGGGTAAGATGTGATCTCTGTTGTTCGCTAGAAAGGATTTTGGTGGCAGTTGGGTTTTTTCTGCCATCTGAAATGCATTAATTTTGGTTCTTAATCTCATTTTGCAGGGAATATTTTTCACTTTACGCAGTGGCTATTTTAATGGGATTCAGCATGGTGTTTTTTTACTCCACATAAGAAATGTCTTTGCATTCCATTTTGATTGGGAACAACTCCCATGCTCTGGTAGTTCACCATGGTTTCATTCATGCCATTTTTAGCTATGTGCAAAATTTGCTGATGAAATTCTGTGTTTAATTCTGTTTACACCCACCCACCCAGCCTGAGGACCATACCTCCATGTAAAATCTATCTACCTGTTCCAATTAAGCCAAGAGATAGAATGTGACCCAGGGTTACCCAATGACTTTCATGGCTGAGTAGGGATTTGAACCTGGGTCTCCCCAGTTCTAATTCAGCACTCTAACCACTAAACTGCACTGACCCTAAGTCTTTTCCTGCAGTCAGAATTATTTATTTATTTATTTATTACATTTCTATACCGCCCAATAGCTGGAGCTATTCTGTGAAAGTTTTCAAATCCTAAATTTCACAAATACCTTAACATTTTGCAGAGCTCAAACCAAATAGCTCTTCCATTTCCACTCTGCAAACAAAATTACTCATATGTGACTTGATTTCAGATCTTTCAGGTTAAACACAGCCAGAGTCCTGAGTACAGGTCTTGTTCTCTCTGTTTGGCTTGGCTTGGCCTTGTTTGGTCTCACCAGCTGATGAGGAATGTACACATGGGAGCAGGCAGGCAGCTGATGCAAGATGGACTCCTGCCGTTCCTGGCTGGTGAAAGCCAAGAAGCACGGCCTTCCTTCTTGGCTAGGAGTATGTGCAGGGAGGGCAGGATGACAGATGGTCTTTAATCTGCAGCTGTTCAGCCACTGCTCAAACAAATCAACCTGGATTTCTCAGCTAGCTGTTGCCCTGTTTTAGACAGTTCTTAAGGTAATTAATGATACACCAAAGTTCTGTAAGGTTGTTGGTCCCCTGCGGGTTCAGTTTTTTGTTGTATGCGTGTCATCGAGACTGTTGTTGAGGCTTTGGTTGAGCATTTCTCCCAAGATATTGGCAGAGGTCATTCCACTCAATTCTTTGTACTACAGCTTTCTGCATCCTGGGTAGAAAGACTATAGCTCAGCAGTAGAGCACATGTTTCGCATGCAGAAGGTCTCAGGTCCAATCCATGGCATCTACAGGTAGGGCTGTAAGAAGTTCTGCCTTGAAGCCCTGGAGAGCCACTGTGAGTGTCAACACTACTGGGCTAGATGGACTCAGCTGATGGGGCACTGGTGATGTGACGATTGGACCTGTCAGTCATTCCTAGGATTGCTCCTGTGTGGCCAGGAGCGAGCAGTGTCTGTTCACTGGCTTGTGGCTAAATAGTTCATTAGCTATTATTTATTTATTTATTTATTACATTTTTATATCGCCCAATAGCCAAAGCTCTCTGGATGGTTCACAAAAATTAAAACCATGAAAAGCATAATAAAATGACCAATGGTCTAAAAACACAAATACAAAATACAATATGAAAAGCACAACCAGGATAAAACCACACAGCAAAAATTGATATAGATTAAAATACGGAATTAAAACAGCAAAGTTTAAATTTAAGTTAAATTAGGTGTTAAAATACTGAGAAAATAAAAAGGTCTTCAGCTGGCGATGGAAGGAATACAGTGTAGGTGCCAGGCGAACCTCTCTGGGGACCTCATTCCACAGCTGGGGTACCACAGCAGAGAAAGCCCTCCTCCTAGTAGCCACCTGCCTCACTTCCTTGATGATCTTACGTTCCAGGCAGGTACATATGGGAGGAGGCGTTCCTTCAAATAACCTGGCCCCAAGCCATTTAGGGCTTTGAATGTTAGTACCAGCACTTTGAATCGGGGCTGGACCTGGACTGGCAGCCAATGAAGTTGTAAAAGGACTGGCGTGATGTGGTCTCGCTGGCCAGTCCCTGTTAGTAAATGGGCTGCCCTGTTTTGTATCAGCTGAAGTTTCCGGACCATTTTCAGAGGCAGCCCCATGTATAACGCATTGCAGTAATCCAAACAAGAGGTTATCAGAACATGGATAACTGTAGCTAGAAATTAGGGGTGTGCACGGACCCCCCGCTCCGCTTCACTTGCAGATCCGCCATTTTCCGGATCGGGCCGCTCCGCCCCGCCCCCGCTCCGCCCACTTCCGCTCCGCCCGGAGCTCCGGATCCGGATCCGGAGCTCCGTTTTCCCCCCCCCCCATAGGCTTGCATTGAAAGCTAAAAAATTATACAACTTTTTTTTCTGTTCAAGTTAGAAACCTCATGTTTGGCACCATGACACCTCATGGGGATATACACACGCACGCCAAGTTTCAAAGCAATCCCATCATCCCCTGATTTTTGGCAAATTTTTGAAAATCGGGCACCCCACACACAACATCCCTGCGAGGTGGGCAGGGGAGGAGGGAGGGAAGGCAGGCAGGCATGCAGCTGGCATTTCTGGGGGCAGAAGGAAGTGAGCCAAGGATAAGCCAGTAATGCATATAAAATGGAATAAATCAATCAATAAACAAAGGAGGGGTGGAATTAAAAGCAGCAGTGTTGCTCAATAAACAGCAAGAAGAATTTTTAAAAAAAGGCTAAATCTGTCTTTTACCAGCAATAGGGGGACGTGCCCGGGGGAGGGGGAAGTAGCTGCCAGTTCAAGACACTGACAGCCACCAACAGCTCTGAGAAGAAGTAAAACGCTCACTTCGACTCATAACAGGCATTGCTCCACCACTGAAAAGTGACCATTCACTTCAACTCATGATAGGCATTGCTCCACCGTTTTACTCTCTTTGGAAGGCTCTAATGGCCTTCCAGTGCAGGAGAGAGTGGGGGCACGTCCACGATGAGATGCCCTAGGGGAGCTCATCCCCTTGCACCACATCGATTCAGTTGTTCACCAAGGTTAGGGTGGGGAGCAGTGTGTTTCTATCTCTTATTCTTGGCTTAGTATATGATTTCAGGTTGTGTTTGTGCATTTGGTGGGGCTACTGTGTTAAAAAACACGGGGAAAAGCCCGTTCAGATGAAGAAAGAGAAGTTTCCCAGAATCCCAAGTTACCTGTTTTGCCTATGCCCTCCTCCAACTTTGGTATCATCATGACCGGGAGCTGACTCTGCCCCTCAGCCCTTTGAAAAAGGTATTTTTCCCGCCGATTTTTTAAAAACTTCTAGCCCGCGACCCGTACGATGCAGAAAGTTGAGAGTGGTCTCAAAATGACACCCATCCACGACTCTCTGTGCACAAGAATTTTCAGAATGATAGCTTAAACCCCCCCCCAGTTATCCCCGATTCTTTCCCTCAATGCAATCCTATGGGCGAAAAGCCGAAAACGCCGTTTGAGCCGCGCGGTTGACCCGATTTTCACAAAAATATAGCCTGCGACCCGTACGATGCAGAAAGTTGAGAGTGGTCTCAAAATGACCCCCATCCACGACTCTCTGTGCACAAGAATTTTCAGAATGATAGCTTAAACCCCCCCCCAGTTATTCCCGATTCTTTCCCTCAATGCAATCCTATGGGCGAAAAGCCGAAAACGCCGTTTGAGCCGCGCGGTTGACCCGATTTTCACAAAAATATAGCACGCGACCCAGACAACGCAGAGAGGTGAGAGTGGTCTCAAAATGACCCCCATCCACGACTCTCTGTGCACAAGAATTTTCAGAATGATAGCTTCAAAAACAACGTAGTTATGCGCGATTATTTGCCGCAATGCAATCCTATGGCGAAATGTTTTCAAGATGGCGACCGGAGCGCTCCGCCTGAACTAGGAGCTCCGAAAAATGGGCGCTTCTCTTCGCCTTGCTTCTAGGGGGTCCGCGGTCCGCTCCTACTCCGCCTCTGGGTAAGGCGGAGCAGGCCAATCCGCTACTGCTTCTACGCTCCTAATCGGAGCGGAGCACATCCCTACTAGAAATCCCTTCACCAGCCAGGGAACATGGCTATAATGAATCAGAGAAGGGTTGTTGTGTCCTATTGCCCTGTATGTTATTCTTCATATATACAGAATATGTAAGAGGGGAGTAATCCCTCCTAACGGGATACTCCCCTCTTAACTTTGGAGCAGCCACTTCCATGATACCCCAAATAGGGTGTTTTTGCTTCCTGAGTATCTATAGTGAACAAGAGAGAGCAGGAATTAGAGCCAGAGGCTCTGGTGAAGGAGTGAAGTCTATACTTGATGAATGGGAGACTGAGGGGCTGTCTATCCACACCCAAAGCCCTGCCATGGCTGCAAATCTGTACTGTGTCAGTTATATGACGCAGCTGCAGATTCGCAGCCACCGTAGGGCTTTCCTGCAAAGCTGTACAGAAAAAAAAGTCAGGGACTTACCCTGACTTTTTTGGTGGGAGCGAGCTCACCCCAGCGCTTCCACTGTCTGACCTTGCTCCATGGCCAATCCGGGGGGTGGTCCTGGCTGAAGGGAGCTGGCGATTGGTTGCCGGAAACCAAGAAGGGGGGCTCCAGTGCCCAGAGGATCGCTAGAAACTCCGCACTCCCTCCTTAGCATGGGGATTAACCAACGCCCCTGCTAAGTTTTGCGGAAAGGAGGCGCCAATTCGGCACCGTGAAGACAGCCTCTGAGTCATGTTTCACTGGAGAAATAAATAAATGAATAACTGAAAAAGGAGAAGGGAAATGAGACACAGAGCACAAGTTCCATTGCTTGCTGCTAGTGCCACCCAATCATACAAACCTGTAGTGATGCTGCAAGGTTTGTGGTAGTAAAGAGAGAGCCCTTTGAAGCAAAGCATTTTTTATACCATAGACCTGAGGTTTATATTCAACCATCAATGGCTAAATTGCTGCTGTCATTTAGACTGCTCTTGGGTTCGGTGTAATTAGTAATTACTTGTACCGCTATAAAAGAACTGAAAAACCAGCCCCTCTAGCAATTATTTCACAGTATGTGTGAATGCTCAGGTGCTTTTCTAACAGACATGACTTCAGGGTTTAGGCACTTCTCATAAGATTTAATTGCTGGCATACCGGAATGAGATAACACTGCTCTGGAATGCTCTGGAATTGTCTATTTAAAGAAAGCAGGAGAAATAAATAAATAAATCTTTGAACCACATTGCTGGTTTTACCATGGCATGTGGGCTGCACCAAAGCACACATGGGTGTGTGCAGAGTCTCTGGGCCTGCCGCTTCTTAGGGAGGAGAGAACAAGGGATGCTCGAGCTTGCCAAACTTCTCCAAACCTCACTTCAAAGTTTGGCTTTGCCCACTTCCCTTCTCATTTGTTGCCTGTTTGAGGCGTATGGGGAGGGGAGAAGGTCGATCTGCAGGAGGGCGAGGAAAGGAGAAGGGCAAATCATAGTATCGAGCGAGGAAGAGAAACCCTACAAACAGCATCACAAGATTAGGTGTGTCCTGGTGGGAATCTACACTGATGTTATTCTAACATTATGAATGGGTTACTGAATACGTCACATGACCCTGTGTCTCTAACATTGTACATGAGTTGTACTTACTGGTTCTATTTCGTTGTCCTCTTTCGTTGTTGCTTAGTTGTAGTGCTGATATTGATTGCATGTGCAATCAAGAGCTATCGAGATTAGCTCTTCCCTGGTAATTTTCCTTTTCCTCTTCTTTGAGAGTAGCAGAGCTGCTGGGTTTGCTCCGCCCACTTCCTGTTCTCCTTCCTTCGCTTTGCCCTGTTTGCTATCTTATCTGCTACAGCAGTTGGAGCTTTATCACACCAGCGTTATACTGCGCAATCACTGGCAATTGCATGCAAAGGACTCAGAAGTTTTCCACCTTAAAATCTGCTTTTATTGTGAAGTACTCCCATGCATCCTGCTTTAATTGTGCTTCTTTTGCAAAAGATTCGCCCAAATTCCGAGCCGCCGCTGCGGGCTCACGAGCAGGATTTTAAACAAATGCTTACATCTGCGTAAGCTTCAAAGAGAAAGACACCAAAATCAGCACAGCAATATATACTAGGGAGAGCTTTAAGCATACTAAATTTGAATTGAATTGGGTCATCCGTTGATTTTTTTATGATTTTTTTTTTACATTTCCCCCCTCTTTGCAAAGGATCTGAGGAGCACTAAACTCACTTCCTGATAAGCAAAGGATCGCTGTAGCTCCTTGCAGGAAAATTAACACGGGGCTCTGCTCCCAGTCCAAAACTCTAACTAGCGGGTCTTAAATGGTGTTTGAAATAATCCCAACAGCTGGGGCTGCCAAAAGCAGGCCTCACCGTCTGCGCTGCTGAAAGTTTTCAATTTGGTCACCCATCCAAACCCTGACCAGGCCCAGACCTACTTAGCTTTAGCAAAGTGGCTGGCTCCTATGCATTCAAGCTATTCCCTGGGACTTGTGTTAAGATGTTTTGGGAGGGAGTTTGTGTGTGCTTATGACTATTGCTGGCTAGGAATGAGGCAGAAAGTGGGCGGAGCAAACCAAGCAGCTGCGCTACTCTCAGAGAAGAGGAAGAACGGAAAGGATTGAACAGTGTGCCCTGAAATAATGTTACAGCTGAACGTAAGTGACGCTACATTCCAACAGTGTGCCCCGTGATGTTAAAAACTGATACAGATAGCAACGTTAGAAATGGACACTAGCAACGTTATAAGACTAGTGTAGATCAGCCCCTGGTTTACCAAAAAACTAGCGGGAAAGCGAAAGGTCAGTAATGCAACATTCCCTGAGTGTGCCCTGTGACATTTAAAAACGTCAGGAAAAAATGTTGTAAGCACTAGTGTAGATCTCTCCGTGGTTGCATATAACTGTTTGTGGCTGCAAACATTACATGCTTTGGAAAAGATGCCATTATTTTGTACCTTTTACTAGAAAAGAAGTAGCCTGGAATCCTTGAAGTCCTTTAGAAGTAGTTCCCTGTGAACGGCTCATTGTCTTTGCGCCAGGCTGATGTTGTTCAGAGTGAAATTTGCCAGCTGTGAGACAGCTATACCAGCAATGTTTGAGTCACTAAATGATCTCTTAGTTTATACAATGGTTTTCGTGCTAAATTGCTAAATAGCAATCAAGCCACTTGTTATGGCAACAGGTATGCCTCACCCTAGGCTGACCCATCACCTGACTGGAAACCCTGGCAAGTGGCTACATGCATTACTCAGGAGAAAAACGCTGCACCCTATTATTCACAAAATAAGCTAGCAGCTTGTAGCCCTGAATTGGCATGTTGACAGGGGGTTCTTTCCTAGACATCTGGTTGGAGCAGTTCCACCCTGGGCTGCAATGACCCATTATCAGTGAGGAAGAACCCTGGTTTTCCTAAAATATAGGGGGACACTTGCTAGAGCCAGCCAAGGCTCTTTTAATCACGACAGCATTCAACAGGGGTAAAGAGATTTATGGATCACATAAAATGCACTTCATCTTCCTGTCCAGGCTAAGTGAAGATCCAGTTCCCCCAGCAGTCTTGGGGAGAAGGAAAAGCTGTGTGTGGCTCAATGAATTCACCCGGATAAAACTTTGTTTAGTCAAATAACGCATTTCTTTCCTTAATGGGATTTTCTGTGTTCATAGGGCTAGGCAAAACCATCTCTGTTTCTAATACTCATCCTTAAGTGTAAAGTTCCAAAGGTTGTATAAGGGGAGGATATTGCTCATAAAAATGTACTTTCCCTATGTCCCAAGTGGAAGCTCCTTTTCTGATAAAAGATTCTACATCTGCAAGATAAATCCAGCATACACCCATGCTTTCTCTGAAAAGGTCAGCGCACTTTGCTGTTCCCGCTTTCTCCTGAGGTAATGAATGGGATGCAAACATGTGTTATATCTAGAGAGAGAGAGAGACAAAGTAAGGAAATACCATACATTCACCACAACATGTTGTTGGCAATTGTGTCTTCCCATGTAAACGCCATTTCCTACCTCTATATCCCACATTCCCTGTTCTTTGCTACACTGTACTTGTCTATAGAAACACAGACTTTTATCCCCTTTGACAAAAGTCTTTAACACTACCAGACTGTAGGCAGAGCAGCTCAAAACAGTTTGCTGCCTGAGGCGAAGAACAAGATTTACTTCCCCTTCCATTTTTTTCAAGATTGAACATCTTTCTTCAACAGTGATGGTAGGACAACATTCTTCACCACACCTGAAGGCAGCTAGCTTAGGTGTTGCAAGGATTGCTACATGGCACATAGTTAGTTGCCATACCTAGTTGCCATCCCTCAGCCTTTGCCGCCTGAGTGGTAGGACTGGCTCTGATTGTAAGGACCTCTACACTTGTAATTTCCTGCCCAGTAGACAAAGCAAGGGGCCAATCAGCGGTTGCTGTTGTCCTGCCTTGGGGGTTTGCCTAGTCTGTGGAACCTTCCAACTGCCTCCTAGCAGACTCAGGCTCCCAGCACAGAACCATCTCACCCCCAGCTGCAACATCTTTTTGGGACTGGGAGCTTAAGAGGCAGGTTCCTTTGAGGGCAGGTCTTCTCCAAAGGGGGCGACACCAAGGCGAGGGTCTGTCCCCTTATTTGTTTGCTTTGTTTTCTCATTCTACTGACTTATAATTTTGTTGTATGTTTTAAATTTTTTTAAAAACATTTCTTTTCCTATGTTTTAAAATGTATGTTTTAAACTTTGTAATGCTGCCTTGAGGCCCAGTATTGGGCAAAAGGCGGGATACAAATAAATATAATAAATAAATAAGTATAATAAATAAATAGACTGGAAAGCTTTGGCTATGAAGCAGCATAGAAAGGCAATAAATAAAAAAAATTAAAAATAGAGACATTCAACTCTTTATACAAAGGTTCGGTCTTTGGTTGGTTCTAGTTAGGTTTGCGGTTCCTCTGCATCATCATAGACATCCCATGAAGTTAAGGGATAATCTAGTCCTCAGCATGCTGACCACTCCATTATTCTCAAAATAATCTGTATTCCAAATAGCTGCTCCACTTCTGCTTTTGTTGATGTAAACATTTAACCTCATCAACTAGATACTATCCTTGTTGGTTGCCTCAATATCCTTATAACTTGTTAAAACAGACATTCAAAATTATCCCTTATTGTTCTGATGGACTTCAACTATTATTAACTTTTTGGCAGGGCTGAGGGATGAAAACTGGAGGTTTTTTAGAGTGGAGGTTTTTCCCCATGGTGCCCAGCAGTCAGCAATCACCGGTACATACAGTCCCACATGTACAATCACCAGGCACTGGAAAAAAGGAAGGGAGGTGGTGACTCCAACATTAACATCTTGCTCATGGTTCACTCACATGTTGAGAACTAGACATGAATAACATAATCTATACTACTGCTTTATAATGGCATTGAAGTGCACTGACAACTGTTGGGGCCCAGGACACATTCCATATACTGTTTTCAAACCGCTTTCATAGTGTTATATCCTGCTTGGTGTAGATCTGGCCCTGGTGACCTCTGAATGGATTGGTTTGCAACTTCCCTCATCCTCAGCCAGCATGGAGAGAGAAAAGAAAGAATTTGTACTTGGGAAAAATTTGTTATGTAACAATGGAACTAACTTGCTAGATGACTGGAACTTTTGTGAGCCTGCTTCCTTTTTTATGAAAGAGCACTGGAGATTTATGGTGCCTCATATAAGAAGCTGTTTATTTGCAAAGATACAGGCTGAATAGACAGGGTGCATGTAGTAGGCCCAAGGACAAACAGTGTTGATCTCAAAGCTATAGTACTTCTGGAACTCAAAGCTCAAAAAACATAGGATTGCTTTCTTTTTCTCTGTCCAAATTCAACCCGTTGCCTTTGCAGATGTCCTGACCCACAACCACATTTGGAACGTTTTCAGATTGGGGAGGGGGAGATTGTGTTTCTCTCCTGTTGCTCTGCTCTGGCTTCTGTTCCACAATAGGGACAAGCAGTTTCCTCAAGAGGAAGGAAGTAGAGACCATGTGGCCCATTCAGTGGTCGTTTCTGTAGCGCAGCTTGCTTATTTATTTATTTATTACATTTCTACACCGCCCAATAGCCAGAGCTCTCTGGGCAGTTCACAAAAATTAAAAACATTCAAAGTATAAAACAAGAGTATAAAACCATAATATAAAATACAATATAAAGCTTCTTTTGCACACAGCAGGAAATGGTACTAATTACTGTCAGAGTGAAGAAGTAACGGATTTTCTGGGTCACATTCTGTAGTGGAAAAAACAATAGAGGAAGCAGGAGACGTGCAGGAGGGCCACTGCATTGTCAAAATGACCCACAGAGATCCATGAGCGGCTAGTCACGAACCTGCAACAAAACACTCCTAGACTGAGTAAACCCATTCTTCCACATCTTACCTCAGATAGGTTGTGAGCTGACCATCCAAATTGCAGAGATGGCCATTTATTAACACCCATTGTTAGCAAGCAAGCCACACCAAGGTGGAGGAACAGAAGGGCACAGCTGAAAACAATATGTAAGAAGGAATTCCTCTAGTTAAGAGGTGCTCCTGACCAGGGCTGCAGTAATAAATGTAGCACACTTATTTTAAAAGGATTGCACAAGCATTAAGGAACTACTGTCAGAGGAAGATTTAACAAAGGAACGCTTTACAGTTCTGTTTATTCTAAGATCACAGAGTGATATTCCCTGCTGCGCAGAGGGGCCAGAACAGGGCCTGCGTTCCACTTAAACTCTTGACAGCATGAAATCCCTACAGGATTCGTTCAGCAGCTCTAGGATTCCATAACAACAGCTTGCAAACTCTCTGCACCAGCAGCTTGCTGCATCTTCATATGAACAAAGGGAAACAACATTAGGTACTCCAAAGGGGATAATGTGTATTTCTTATACACACACACAGAGAGAGAGAGAGAGAGAGAGAGAGAGAGAAAGAGAGAGAAAGATGTATAGAAGTGCATTCCCTCCACTAGAGCTAAAATCCCATACCTGTTTACTTTGAAGTAAGTTTCATTAAACACCCCCACCCCCCACGAGGAGATGGTCTGAAGATGCATGATGTAGCAACCTTGCTGAAGCTAAGCAGGCCTTCGTCTGGTTGTTGCCTGGATGGGAGACTGTCTGGGGACCTGATATATGGCTGTCTTGAGTTCCATGATGGAAGAAAGGGAAGATGTAACGGTAATAATAAGATCATAAATCAAATAAATGGGACTTGCTTCTGACTGAGTAAACACTGAGCCCATGCAGCTGACCAAATTAGCCAGGAGATGAGAACTCTTGCTTGCATCATCTTAGTTCACCATATTATCATGCTGCCAGATGGTAAGGAGGACTTTAAATACACATGAAGTTCAGATATGTGATAAAATATGTGACTGAATATGTAGTAAAAATGGCTGTCTGTATTAGGGATGAATGATTTTGTCAGTCTCTCAGTTTCTCATTTTTCCAGTCTTAAATTCAGTTCATCTCAGATTTTGAGAATTATCTAGTCTTAAATTTGGTTTGTCCAGGACTTTGAGATTTTATTTTTTAAAAAAAATTGTTAGCATTTGTATGAAAATTCATAAGCACTTTATGTACATTTCTCCAATATACATACATTTTTGTATTCATTTTTGCTTAACATTCACATTTTTTGCAAGCAATTTTCCTAATATTTTTAAATTTCATTCCCCCTAATATGTAGTTCAGATCATGAACTTCTTATTGCACAATTTAGAATCAAATTAAAGAGAATAGGAAAGACCCACAGATCAGTTAGATATGAGATCACTAATATTCCTAATGAATATGCAGTGGAAGTGAAGAATAGATTTAAGGGACTAGATTTAGTAGATAGGGTCCTGGAAGAACTATGGACAGAAGTTTGCAACATTGTCCAAGAGGTGGCAACAAAAAACGTCCCAAAGAAAAAGAAAACCAAGAAGGCAAGATGGCTGTCTGCTGAGACACTGGAAGTAGCCCAAGAAAGAAAAAGGCAACAGTGATAGGGGGAGATATGCCCAATTAAATGCAAAATTCCAGAGGTTAGCCAGAAGAGATAAGTGCCACTACACAGGCTCTGAACACCAGACCCGGCCGAGGCTACTCCCTGCTCAAGCCAAGCACCACTGCTTGATACGCCTGAGGCAAGGGATAAAAACCACCTTCCTCCAAACTATGTGGAGAAAGGGGTTAAATGGAGAAGGATTTTAATATATATAATAATGCGCTGTGAGTTATATCTGCTTAGGTGAATGATTGTCAGAGTGGGTGCTGAATGTGTAAACTTAAGATGATAAATGCCAAACAGACACGTGGGATTTTTGTGGTAGTTTAAAAACAAAACACTCAAAATTCATTTTTAAAAGTTCACAAGCTTTGTTTCAACTAACAACATTTAAAAACCTTTTTGAAACCTTTCATATAATCCTGTCACTCATTCACATACGTGCTTTCCTTTTTCTCACACAATCCCTCTTGAACTTTCTTTATTCTCAGTATTGATTAATATACATCCACTACGTGCACACCACACTCTAAAGACACCACTCACTACACTGACCCTCAAATTTCCCAGAACTTAAGTACCATAAACACAGAGAGCACTACAGACTCTAAGAGTACCTAACAAGTCCCCCTGAAAAGTTTTCTCAATCCCCTCAGTCATTCCCTTATATATCACTCCTCCCCCCTCCCAAGACATTCTAACTCCGCCCACTCAGGCCAACATTCTACAAACCACAGACTTACAAACTGCAGACATACCTTTGGGAACTGACTTGTGGGGTGTAACGCCACAATAAGGAATTATTTTTAAACAAGCAATGCACGGAAGTGGAAGAAGACAATAGAATAGGAAGGACAAGAGACCTCTTCCAGAAAATTAGAAACATCGGAGGTAAATTCCAGGCAAAAATGGGTATGATCAAAAACAAAGATGGCAAGGACCTAACAGAAACAGAAGAGATCAAGAAAAGGTGGCAAGAATATATGGAAGATCTGTATAGGAAGGATAATAATATCGGGGATAGCTCAGACAGTGTGGTCAGTGAGTTAGAGCCAGACATTCTGAAGAGTGAGGTTGAATGGGCCTTAAGAAGCATTGCTAATAACAAGGCAGCAGGAGACGACGGTATCGCAGCTGAACTGTTTAAAATATTGCAAGAAGATGCTGTCAAGGTGATGCATGCCATATGCCAGCAAATTTGGAAAACACAAGAATGGCCATCAGACTGGAAAAAATCAACTTATACCCCCATACCAAAAAAGGGAAACACTAAAGAATGTTCAAACTATCGGACAGTGGCACTTATTTCACATGCCAGCAAGGTAATGCTCAAGATCCTGCAAGGTAGACTCCAGCAATTCATGGAGTGAGAATTGCCAGATGTACAAGCTGGGTTTAGAAAAGGCAGAGGAATTAGAGACCAAATTGCCAATATCCACTGGATAATGGAGAAAGCCAGGGAGTTCCAGAAAAACATCTATTTCTGTTTTATTGACTATTCTAAAGCCTTTGACTGTGTGGATCATAACAAACTGTGGCAAATTCTTGGTGGTATGGGGATACCAAGTCATCTTGTCTGCCTCCTGAGGAATCTGTATAACGAACAAGTAGCAACGGTAAGAACAGACCACGGAACAACGGACTGGTTTAAGATTGGGAAAGGAGTACGGCAGGGTTGTATACTCTCACCTTACCTATTCAACTTGTATGCAGAACACATCATGCGACGTGCTGGGCTTGATGAATCCAAGGTTGGAGTTAAAATTGCAGGAAGAAACATTAACAATCTCAGATATGCAGATGACACCACTTTGATGGCTGAAAGCGAGGAGGAGCTGAGGAGCCTTATGACGAAGGTGAAAGAAGAAAGTGCAAAAGCTGGGTTGCAGTTAAACCTCAAAAAAACCAAGATTATGGCAACCAGCTTGATTGATAACTGGCAAATAGAGGGAGAAAACGTGGAGGCAGTGACAGACTTTGTATTTCTGGGCGCAAAGATTACTGCAGCCGCTGACTGCAGCCAGGAAATCAGAAGATGTTTACTTCTTGGGAGGAGAGCAATGACAAATCTTGATAAAATAGTTAAGAGCAGAGACACCACACTGACAACAAAGGTCCGCATAGTTAAAGCAATGGTATTCCCCGTAGTAACCTATGGCTGCGAGAGCTGGACCATAAGGAAAGCTGAGCGAAGGAAGATAGATGCTTTTGAACTGTGGTGTTGGAGGAAAATTCTGAGAGTGCCTTGGACTGCAAGAAGATCAAACCAGTCTATACTCCAGGAAATAAAGCCAGACTGCTCACTTGAGGGAATTGTATTAAAGGCAAAAGTGAAGTACTTTGGCCACATAATGAGAAGATAGGACACCCTGGAGAAGATGCTAGGGAAAGTGGAAGGCAAAAGGAAGAGGGGCCAACCAAGGGCAAGATGGATGGATGATATTCTGGAGGTGACAGACTTGACCTTGGGGAAGCTAGGGGTGGCAACGGCCGACAGAAAGCTCTGGCTGTTCCATGAAGTCACGAAGAGTCGGAAGCGACTGAACGAATAAACAACAAAATATACATATATCTGCATGTATTTTTTGATTGGACAACTCTATTGCAAAATTTGGAGAAGTACAAATTTCGAATGATAACTGAGCTTCGGTTCACATAGTTGTTCGAAATGCAAAATTGGGTAAATTTCCATTAAAATACAAAATTGGATAACTTTCTCCTCCAGACCTCATCTGTACCAGCTCATGGCACCTTTCAGTTGGACTCCCTGACAATGTTGCCTGGGGTTGATGTGAGTTAGAGACTAAAACAGCTTTCTCCAATCAGATGCCATCCAGATGTTTTAGGCTACTATTTTCATGATTCTTGACCATCGGCCATGCTGGCTGGGGCTGGAGGAAGTTGGAAGCTAAAACTTTTAAAGGGTACCAGATTGGGGAAAGTTGATATATGGTGAATAGAGGCATTGTGGGAAGAGATGGAATGGGTCATCCAGGATATGAACTGAAGGCCAAGGATACAGCAACACTGGTGAAGCTTAGCATGTTGGGGGCTGAATGGGAGATCCTCCTAGGAATCCTATGTACATTCCCCTGAGTTCAGTGGAAGAAAAGCAGGATACAAATGAAATAAATAATAATGTATTTACCCAGCTCAGGATTGCAATCCCTGATAGAACACCTCTCCCGACTTGAACCTATCTGGACACTAAGATCAACATCTGAGGCCTTCCTCTGAGTGCCACCTCCAAGGGAGACTTGGAAGGGAGAGGATTGTCTCAGTGGTGGCCCCTCCTACTATGGAATGAGTTCCCCACTGAGCCCACCTGGAGCCTACACTGTTATCTTTTTGGCACCAAATTAAGACTGCCCTCTACTCCCAGGTATTTAATGGCATATGATTGGGCACTTCTATCAGCTGTCTTGAACAGGTTTATTACTGAAATTGGTTTTAGCTGTCTAAAAATTTCTAAAATGTTGTACATTAATTTTTTTAGCCTAATGTTGCATTATGTAATGTTGTATAACTGTTTGTTAATTCAGCAATGCAAAATCCCCACATCTCAGAGTTTTGGGTGGAGGGGGCAGGGATGGAGCATGTGTCTACCCCTTCCTCTACATGCTTATATGCTTTTACGAATGCAGGGCGGGCCCAGGATAGTCTGTTGCCTCAGGCAAAGGACAAAACGGCACCCCTCCCCATTTCACGTACTGCCTATAGAACCTTACTTCAATATTGGTGATGGGATAGCATTCTCCACCACATTTGAGTGCAGCAGGCCAGTTTAGGGGGTGCAAGATAAGCCATATGTCACATAAAATTTTGTCCTCCAACAGAGGGGAATGCCTAGAGGGAACAGGGAGAACAGTTGGGGGCTGTTGCTGCTGCCCCAAACACCTGCTGCCTAAGGCAGTTGCCTCACTCTGCATAATAGTAGGACTTGTCTGAAGAGGGCTATGGTCTACAGTGGGTACTAAATATGTCTTTGAGTTCTGTGTTTGGTATTCTTTTCTCTCTCTTTCTCTCTCTGACTGGGTTCAGACAACATGATAACCAATGGTGGTTTAAATAGTTGATGGTTGGTTATTTAACCCACCATGGGTTATTGTGTTGTGTGGAGGGAGTTTTTTTAACCAACAGTTGGTTATTTGGCAGGATAGATTTTTGGCAGCAATGGCTGATGGGATACTAGCGAGAGGACTGAGGGGTAGAGAGAGCATGGGATGAGTGTGTAAACTCAGCATGGACTAATAGTCAACTCAGTGCTGATCCTAATCCACACCATGGTTGATTATTATCATGCTGTGTGGGAGTACCCCCTAGAGAAACAACTGTCAAGTTGATTATCACCCCACTGTTGACTATTGAGTTGTCTGAACGCAGCTTCTCTCTCTCTTTTTATCTCATAACAACACGATGGGAAGGGGAGGAGTGGACCAGGATCAGGACTATGGTGTCAGTAATGAGGGTTTAACTGTCTCCCCATGCCATTTTCCTACAAGGTATGGCCACCTCCCCGCACCCGCCACACATAACAGTTCCTCTTTTGTGCAATTAGCAGCTGCCGGTGCAAAAAAGGCACCTGAAAAATGAAAGCAATGCTGCTGAAAACTAAAGAGAGGGAGAGAAGGAGAATCCAGTCACGGGATTCAAAGTTGTGTGTAATTTGACCCAGAGCCTCAGGGGACTTGGCAACCTTGGTTTCCTGTGGGTATTACACTTCTGAGGATTTTTCCAGTTAATGTGATCAGTAGCTTGGGGCAATAATTAGAAGTATTGTTAAAAAAGGTCAAGGCATGTTAGATTTCCAGACAACTTGGCTCATTTGTTCAGACTGAAGAAAATAGCTATATTTTAAGCAAATGTGTGTGCTGAATCCGTCCGTCCTATGTGGCCCTGTTTCAAGATAATGTTTTCAAGGAATAGTAAGGAACGATAATAAACTTTGCATTACAGAGAGAGTGGCAAAGGGGAAGGTGGAGGAATTAAACCAAGAACTCCATAAGCAAATAAGATTTATTCCTCCCTGCCATGTTTACATCATAAAAAATCCCTCTGCCTTTCCTGTTGCTTTACTGTCTGTAATAACCTTGATTCTGCTTCTGACTGGTCCCCAGTTCTTGCATTCCTCCCAGGTGGTACTTAATCTATTTCATTTCTAGGCTCAAGGTTCACTGTTTGTTATTTATCTGCATTGGATTTTTTGTGTGTGACATTTGTTAGCCCAAGGTATGGGACTAATTTGAGTCACTCTTCACCTGCCCATATTATTCTTGATTATTTACTGTTCCTCCCCATTTGGCATGACTGCAACAGAAGAAACCTTGCCTTCTGGACAGTCACTCGCCCTGCATAGTAGAATTGTACCTTCCTGCTTCAGCGTCGTCTCTCCTGGCTCCTGCTCACAATATTATGCTTTCCAGAGCACTCCCCTTTTCATAATCTCCTATAGCTCCTTAATAAACTACTTAGCTGTATAAAGAATTTAACTGGTCTGTAATTTCCTGGTAAGCCAGCAGGTTCCCTAATAAATACACTAGTGTTTTGCTGGCAGCAGGCCAGGCTTCAGGAATCTCTCATGAACTCCACTCGAAGGGAGCTTGTAAAAACATTTGCTCAAGCTTCTCCACTTTCCAGCTTTGCTTCCTTTGCCATTCAAAGCTGCACATTAACCAATGGCTCTCGCTTATCGGTTCTTTCCCCCCCTAAATTGTGTCTACATTGTGAATGATACTTTAAAAAGAAAGCAGCAGCAGCAAGGCAACCCTTGAACATGTCATTTGAAACAAAAGGTGTGGGGTGTACATTTCTTAAACACCAGGATCAGAGGTTTATGTTGCATCAACAGTTCTGTCAATAGTGAAATTTCGCAACGTTACTTCCCATTTTGTGCATTTCATGCCCGAACCAGTCTCACAATTCTCTGAGTACTATTTCTTGAGATGGGACAGAGATATCTATAGGAATGGCCCAAGACATTTTGCTGCCAAAAATCAAGATGGCACCCTCTCCCATTCCATGTACAAAAGCCAAATAGAGTGGCAGCTGAATAATTCATAGAATCATAGAATCATAGAATAGCAGAGTTGGAAGGGGCCTACAAGGCCATCGAGTCCAACCCCCTGCTCAATGCAGGAATCCACCCTAAAGCATCCCTGACAGATGGTTGTCCAGCTGCCTCTTGAATGCCTCTAGTGTGGGAGAGCCCACAACCTCCCTAGGTAGCTGATTCCATTGTCGCACTGCTCTAACAGTCAGGAAGTTTTTCCTGATGTCCAGCCGGAATCTGGCTTCCTTTAACTTGAGCCCGTTATTCCGTGTCCTGCACTCTGGGAGGATCGAGAAGAGATCCTGGCCCTCCTCTGTGTGACAAGCTTTTAAGTATTTGAAGAGTGCTATCATGTCTCCCCTCAATCTTCTCTTCTCCAGGCTAAACATGCCCAGTTCTTTCAGTCTCTCTTCATAGGGCTTTGTTTCTAGACCTCTGATCATCCTCATCCTGATCATCATCTTCAACATCGACAATGGGGCAGTGTCCACCACCACATCCAAAGGCAACAAGCTAGCTTAGGGGGTGTGCGTGCTTCATAGCTCTCTCTCCAACACCTTGCTGCCATCTCTTAGCGTCTGCTGCCTGAGGCAATTGCTTCACTTGGCCTAATGGCAGGGCCAGCCCAGGATATATCAATCTCTGATAGTTTAGCCAGCTACATGGCTTCATGTTTTGTTTTGGTTTTTGACCCTACCAGGCAATTTCTGCTGTTTCTCTGAGCTGGTTCTGATGGTACATATGCTGCTGGCCAAATGCCAGGGATCCCACCACCCAGGGTAGAGACCTCTTGCATGCTATAGCAAACTGCACCCACAGTTAAATAGCCCCCCAGCATCCTAATTGCCTCAGAGGCACATCTACAGAAAAAGCTAGTTGATGACCGGGACGTGTGGCTCTGTTGCTATGGTGATACAGACCCTTCCTTCCCAATCACAAAGCCTGGATGTAGTCAGGAAGTCTTGCTGGGTCACGGAAGAGTTTCTGTCAAGGATGTAGCTGCCAAATGGGCATTGCCCATGGCCACTCATGTGAACAGTTTTTCATCGACCAGGCATAAGAACATAAGCAGTGCCATGCTGGATCAGATCAAGGGTCCATCTAGTCCAGCACTCTGTTCACACAGTGGCCAACCAGCCATCGGCCAGGGATGAACAAGAAGGACATGGTGCAAGAGCACCCTCCCACCCAGGTTCCCCAGCAACTGGTGCACACAGGCTTGCTGCCTCGAATACTGCAGGAACAGGAAAATTCATCACAACAGTTAAAGCTGAAGGTGCCCTGCCCACTTTTAAATCTGGTCACTCTAGTATAGCTCCTGCACCTTTAACTGTTGTGATGAAGAGGGAATTTCATCAGGTTCCCCATATATACAAATGACACCTGCTGAAATTTCCTTTTCAATACAACTGTTAAAGATACAGGAGCCCTGTCCTCCTTTTCATATGGTCATCTACTCTAAGTCCAATGTTTTTTTAAAACATGGAATTGCTGCTCTCTCCTGCTGTGTACAAAAGCAGCACCATTAGAACAGCGGACTCCATGGGCCTCGAGTTCGTTCTGTACTTCTTCTTTTGAAAAGAGGAAATAACTGACTAATGAAAACATGAGGTAGGGAGCATGTTAACCCCCAGTGTGATGGAGCTTTAAGTTCAACTTTACAATGTAAGTTATTTCAGGTGAATGTGTATAAAATTGAAGCAAGAATGCTATCGCTGGGCACTTTCCCTCCCGGCAGACAATCTCCCTCCTAGCAATGGACCAAATAACAAGAAACCCAGACTGATTTGAGTCCATTTTGGATTTCTCCAACTTCCCTAGCAGCTAGTAGCGGGAGGTGGCCACTGTGGCATTTCGCAGTATCCTTACTGCAATTTACACTGAACACAAGAGAATTCACGGAGAGGAAAAAGAGGCAGCCAGGAGCCATGACAGCATTTCACAGTATCGTTACCGTGATTCACTGAACACATGAGAATACACAGGGGGAAGGAAAGGGGCAGCCAGGACAGCAAGGGGTCCCCCTTACTTGCGTCCGTCACGGTGCAGCGGCTGCTTCAATTGAGCCCGAGGACTCAAACCAGAAGACCAGGCCACAGCCGCAGCCTAGTCTTCCGGTTTGAGTCCTTGGCCTCAGTTGAAGCCGCTGCTGGAATGCGACGGACTCAGGTAAGACCCTGCCCCCCTGCCCCTTTACCTGGTTCCGCCGCCAGCGCCGCACGGACTGCGGTGGCGGCGCTAGCGCCAGGTAAGGCTCTCCCTCCCGCCTCCCCCCTTACCTGCGTTCGTCGTGTTCCGGCAGCGGCTTCACCTAAGCCCAGTCTTCCGGTTTGGCCTGGTCTTCCGGTTTGAGTCCTCGGGCTCAGGTGAAGCCGCTGCCGGAACACGATGGACTCAAGTAAGACCCTTCCCCCCTGCCCCCTTACCTGGCTCTGCCGCTGTCGCCACATGGACTGCGGCAGTGCCAGGTAAGCCCCCACTTACCTTTCTTTCGGAGCTCCGGATCAAAGCAAAGGATCTGCTTGGTCTCGATCCTCTTTGCCTCGATCCGCAGCCCCCTGACCCACTTCGTCTCCGCCTTTGTCAGAGGCGAATCAGGCCGCCTCGCTATTGCTTCTACACTCTGAAGCGAAGCGGAGCACAGCCCTAGTTACAAGTAGAAGAGGATGACATCTAGACGTCTCACCCTGTACATTTCCATGGATGAGGCAGGATGAGGGGATCAAAAAAGCCTCGCCTGGAAGTACCCCAAGCAATGAGATCTGTATGTCCTTTGTTTGCAACACTATTATATGCTTTCCTATTTTATGATTTGTAGCTGCTGTATTGCCATACGCTGCCTTGAGTACACTTCAGTGTAGAAAGGTGGGATAAAAATAACTGATAAAAGTCAATAAAATAGATAAATATTTTGGATGGACATCTATTGCCTGTCATATGATTACCATTCTTTCTCTGCTTGTAGCCAAAATGCAGAGCAGCTACATTGTCCAACGCAGGGTTTTCTGAAGCCCCATTATATTTGAACTGGAAGGGAAGTGGAGCTATAAACAGGCTTCAAAAGGGGCTCTGGTTAGTTGCAAAAAAGAGGGAGAGAGAGTGAAAGAAAGAAAAGTAAGAGAAGTTGAAAGGAACAACAAAGAGTTGTAAAGGTCTAGATTTTGGATTTCTTAGCCAAATTTGAAAGAACCTTTAGACACTATCTTTATATACAATTCTTTTATTTGTCCTGATCTTCAGCTAGAATTGTTTCATGATTTTAAATGGAAATACGTGGCCTGCATCCCATATTTGTGTGTGTGCGCGCGTGTGCATGCGTGCGCACATGCTCTGTGTTTCCCTTCTGCAAAACATTTGTGCTCCACTCCAGTTTCCCTCTCATTTGATAGCTTAGTTGAAAGCCCGTCCCTTCTCCCTAGAGTGTGTTGTAAATTGTGCATTAGAAACAAAGGAAGTAAGGAGGGACCGGATGCCATTTTGTATGAACTAAAACCATATGGCAAAGACAATATAAATCTGGTTTGAACAGCAGACTCCCTAAAATACCAAGCATTATAGCTTGCTCCCCAAAGGACAGGTTTTATGTTAGAATGGAGTTGATCCTTGGAACAGCTAAAGCCTCTTAGACTTATATATCCATCTGTGCTGCAGCTACTTCTCTTAAAAGGGTTGTGTTTTACTGTAATATAAGCACTGCCATAGCTTTGGCTACGATGGAGTGTTCAATCTCAACATCTCCCCCAAAAGTCTGCAAACTTTTTCAAAGCAGAAATGCTTAATTTTGTCATTAAAAAAACAAAAACAAAAAAAATGTTCATTTCAGAGAAGGCTTCTACTGTTTTCTTTTAATGTCCACCAAGACTGCTAGCTTCTTTTCTGGTGAGGCTCTTATGCCTTTAATATCTACACTCTGAACAGCAGAAATTCACAAGGTGTCTCTTTTCCTGCATGCGGGTACAGAGAAGGGAAAACCGGCACCTCTTGAACTTCTGGCTCCCAATTCACTCCAGAATCCAATATAAACTTCTCCTGTTGACCTTCAAAGCTTTTCACGGTCTAGCTCCTGTCTATCTCTCCTCTCTCATCTCACACTATCGCCCTGCTCGTGCTCTTCGCTCCTCTGATGCCATGCTTCTCGCCTGCCCAAGGGCCTCTACTTCCCTTACTCGGCTTCGTCCTTTTTCTTCTGCTGCCCCTTACACCTGGAACGCTCTTCCAGAACACTTGAGAACTACCAACTCAATCACAGCTTTTAAAACTCAGCTAAAAACTTTTCTTTTCCCTATAGCTTTTAAATGTTGAGTTTGTTCTGACTCTATACTGTTAGCCTCACCCTACCCCCTGTTTACACTTCCCTGTGCCTGTTTGCATTCTCTTTCCCTCCTTATTGTTTACTACAACTTTATTAGATTGTAAGCCTATGCGGCAGGGTCTTGCTATTTACTGTGTAATCTGTACAGCACCATGTACATTGATGGTGCTATATAAATAAATAAATAAATAAATAAATAATAATAATAATAATAATAATAATAATCATAATAATCATAATAATACAGCTGTTGAAGACAAAGGAAAAAAATGGGGGGTGGGTGGGCACATAAGTTTGCACACCAGACAAGGAAAACACCCCAAAGAGTATGGAAGAGATATAATGTATAAACCCACAGGCAATATGCTAGGTGCTTAAAATATATAGGAAAAGACAGTAATTGTCAAAACAAATGTAAAATGAAATATGCTGTAACTACCCTGAGGACCCAGTCCTGTAATGCATCAGACAAAATCCACACAATGTGAACCAGAAGGCCAAATGAGATGCTACCTCTCCCCAGTCTAGCGTATACGAACAGAGCGGAGTGAGTGAGAGAGCGGATTTACCCACCCTGCCTCAAGGGCATAGGATTTGAATATGGCCCATGCAGTTAAAATCCAATGTGCGTAGACCTGTTTTGTGATATCAATTATTGGATTTTGTCCAGGGAACCAACTACATGAAACAACCCTACACATATTGGATTTTAAGTCCATAGACTGTAGCCAATTATTATGCCTCCGTATGGACATTCAGGGATGTCAGAAGCAAGGCAGGTGCTCCAGGTGTATGGAGGAAAGTATTTTCTGATTCAGCTCATAAAGATCCTGTTCAAGTGACATGCTAAGCCACAGTGGTTAAGCATGATGAGCTAAACATAAGGGCTTAGTGTGTCCTGTGATGCATTCCTAACCATGGTGGCTACGTAACCAAGGTTTAAACATGCTCACTAACCATTTGCTGCAAAAGGGTTAGCGGCTTAATGTGTTGTCTGAACAGGCCCAACGTGTGATGAGATCACTCTGAAATACAGCAGCAAACTGTTCAACTCACCTGTTTCATACACAGCCTTACTCATGAGAATACCAGTAAAAATGGCCTCATACCACATTCATCTGACAATATTACCTAAGTCAGAAGTGGGCAGAAGATAGAACTCCAGATGTTCTGGGAGGTAGCTCTTCTTATACCATCAATCCATGGCTTTACTTCTCCTTTCCCAGTGCCCCATTTTGCTCCTCAGGCAGACTGACTCCATGTAGAAACAAAGACCCCAAACCCCCACACTTGGCTGTGGATCTGAATCAGGAGCATTCAGAAAGGGATTTTTTATTTATTTATTTATTTATTACATTTTTATACCGCCCAATAGCTGAAGCTCTCTGGGCAGTTCACAAAAATTAAAACCATAATAAAACAACCAACAGGTTAAAAGCACAAATACAAAATACAGTATAAAAAGCACAACCAGGATAAAACCACGCAGCAAAATTGATATAAGATTAAAATACAGAGTTAGAACAGTAAAATTTAAATTTAAGTTTAAGTGTTAAAATACTGAGAGAATAAAAAGGTCTTCAGCTGGCGACGAAAGGAGTACAGTGTAGGCGCCAGGCGGACCTCTCTGGGGAGCTCATTCCACAGCCGGGGTGCCACAGTGGAGAAAGCCCTCCTCCGAGTAGCCACCTGCCTCACTTCCTTTGGCAGGGGTTCATGGAGAAGGGCCCCCTGTAGATGATCTTAAGGTCTGGGCAGGTACATATGGGAGGAGGCATTCCTTCAAATAACCTGGCCCCAAACCGTTTAGGGCTTTAAATGTCAATTATAAGGGTGCAACTAGACATGGTCAGGGGTCCTTGTATGTTTTTCACTGCCAGGCAAGCAGTAGCTTTGATGTGGTAGTAGTAGTAGTGACTTTATATTTGCTAGCCCGGTGCTGTGATCTTGATACAATTCATCCCACCTGTGGCTTCTATTAACTTAGACAGACAGAGGTGGGAGCTCATAACCATAGATCCCCCATATCACATTTGAGTTAAATGAGAATTTAACAGTGCAGTCCAATAGTCTACTCAGAAGTAAGACACAATAACTTGGTTCGCACAATCAAACTAAGGCACCATGTACCAGTGGGAGAAAATATATTTCCTTTGGTTTTATTAAAGGGGGAGGAAACACTCTAAAGGATGGTAGCTGAACTAATGGTGTTAAAGGAGGCCATCCCTAGAAGTTGAGTTTCTGTCAAAAACAAAAACTCCCTTCCCCATCTAACAAACGAACCATAGCCTGCCAATGTTCTCAAAGGCAGTCACGGAAAGCTAATTACCTATAGCGGTATAAGACTAGCAATTTTATCTTGCCAGGCTGAGTAGCAGATCCAAATTGACCCATTTATCTGCTATGCTCACACATGCGAATGACCCCCTTGTACCTGTGATGACCAAATAGACCCCCCCCTTCTGCCAGTCACTCTATCAGGGGAAGGCTTTGAACTGTAATCATTCAGAGGTGTGTGAACATCGCTCTTGATCCTGTCTCTCCAGTAGCACTTTTAAAGATTTACTGTCTCGGCAATTTGAAGCAGCAAAGTGGAAATACAGTGAAGGACAGTTTTGAGGGTTGCCACTTATCTGGGGGTGAGAGGGGGAGAGAAACATAATTTCTTGATCCGGAGGGAGAGGCGGGTATCAAATAAATAAATTATTATTATTATTATTATTATTATTATTATTATTATTATTATTATTAATTTAGAGGGATTCCTTTCTATTCTGCATTTTTAATTTTTAAAAAATAGCCATTAGTTTTACATCAAGGTTCAACATAAAATTCAAACAGGATAGTTTCAATGCAGCTCAGTGGTAGAGCACATGCTTTGCATGCAGAGTTAATTCCCTTGTATCTTCAGGTAGGGCAGGGACAAATCCACCCTGAGAGTGTCATCACATGGGAAAATCATGTTTGCTTACTGTCACTTCTCTGCCCACACGTTTGTCCCTCATTACTTCCTCTTTTGAAAGAGTAAGTAAACAATGTGCACGTGGCCCATTCAGTGGGCTGTTTTGATTGCGCTGCTTCTCCTGCACACAGCAGGGGATAGCGGCAACTTCCGTCTTTACGGGTTGTTTTTTGTGGCACGAAGAAAGCAAGAAGGAGCAGGAGGCAGACAACGATGTGAGAGGGAACTGCAAAAATCTGTGAGTGCCCAGTAACGAGCGTGCAATAAAACACTCACCTGATGGAGCTCTAAAACCCTGGGACTACTACCAGTCAGTGTCAACAGTACTTGGCTAGATGAACTAGGCCCGACCTAAGGCTGGTAACCACCTGTAGCAGGGGCCCACTGCCACCACTACCTCCTCGTCCTCCCTTTCTCCTGATCTGCCCTCCTGCCAGATGGGTTAGTTTTCTTTACACACATATGCACGACTCCCTCCCCCCACTGCCTATATGGTTCCACCCTCAGGTGCTGCCTGGTGCCTGCGTATCGGGCAAAGTATCGCAAGAGATCAGCTGGGTTGCGAAATGCATGAGTAGAGTGGGGCGGAGTGTGAGGAGAGGCGCAGCATGGTGTGTGAGGGAAAGAGCAGCTGCTTTTTGGTTCTGCCGAGTGCCTGCATGGTCAGCTGGCTGGCCCACCATGCAGGCAGCCGGCAGGTCTAAGAAGTGGCAGACCCTTTGGAGGGGGAGAGTACCACACTGCCCATGCTCCCCTGTCTGCTGCGTCTGCATCCTCTCACTTCATGGTAGAGCTGGCCCTGCAATGAATCAAAGCTCTGGCTCAGTCTAAGACCGCATCCCATGTTTCTCTCTGAATATGAGGTGGAGAAAGTTTGTGTGATTTCCAAACTATTCAAAGTACTGCTGATACAGTTATACTATCCAGCCATACAACAACTTGTTTCCCATATCTCTGCTAATATGAATCCAATTACCACTTTTTTTTCCTCCTGCACAGCTTATTCTAATAATAGTTTTGCCAAAAGCCCTACAAAGAATGCTATGCATTTTCCTTGCAAGTTAGGCTTTTTTCCCCACTGGAAGCAAAAATGACTAGTGTGCTTTCTCTGGAAGAAGGGGGGGGGGGGAGCCCAGTCCTCAACTACGTGCTTACAGAGACTTTTACTTAAAATAGCGTAACAGCCATTGTGGTGTAGTGGCTAAGGTGTCGGACTGGGAATTGGGAGATCCGGGTTCTAGTCCCCACTCGGCCATGGAAACCCACTGGGTGACTTTGGGCCAGTCACAGACTCTCAGCCCAGCCTACCTCACGGGGTTATTGTTGTGAGGATAAAATGGAGAGGAGGAGGATTCTGTACACCGCCTTGGGTTCCTTGGAGAAAAAAAGGTGGGATATAAATGCAATAAAATAAAAATCTGCTTTATTTTGCGTATGCAGTTTCCTTTATTTGTGGGGTGGTAGAACATCTGCTTTGTATGCAGAAGGTCCCAGGTTCGATCCTCAGCATCTCCAGGTAGGGCTGGAAAAACTCCTGCCTGAAACCCTGGGGAGCTCCTGCCAGTCAGTGTCAACAATACTGGGCTCAATGGGCCAATAGTTTGACTCAGGCCAGATCTACACTTTGTGTCAAATCATTACGAATGTGGAATGAAAAGAAGGAAATAACATTATGAAAGTGGTATATGGAATGTGGATTGTTCCCCAACAGTTATCAGAGCACTTCAATACCGCTATAAAGCAGTAGTGTAGCTCTAGCCTCCGTAAGGCAGTTTGCTATGGTCTGTTCCTGGTTCAGATTAACTAGGGCCTCAGGTAGACCTACATGTCTAGCGCAATGGAGGGGTGAAGATCTCGTGATATTTTTATTGTGAGATCTCCCCCTCTGTTTACACACAGCATGCGACAACCTCAGAGCGCGAGGACGTCGCGGCCGCCATTTAAAAAATTTTCTTAAAGAAGAAGCGCGCACGAACGTTCGTACGCAGAAAGGTAGGTGTTTTTTAAATTTAAACTTAATTTCCCCCCTCCCCCACCCCCAATGGGCGCAGAGCACCGTGCGTGGGTCTTGGCTCCTTGTGAGGAACTGCGAAGAACTAGGACAATCTGCAATGCCTGCCCACATGTTCTGCGGTCTCGGGATTATCCCGAGACAGCGGAAAAAGCAGCCTCAAAGGCAAGGGTCAGATCATCCCTCCCTGATCCCAGGATCCCGTGTGCATCATGTGGACACCCAGGGCCAATCCTGGGGATCGCCCCGGGAATTCACTCCGTCTAGCTAAGGCCTAGGTGTTGCCTGCAATCCATCTGGTTTTTTACTTCTGATTTTAGGAGCTTAGAGATAGTGCACCTTCGAGCATATAGTTCCACCACCCTGAAAACTAGGTTAGGTTGAGAAATGGTGCCAGGCCATGAGCTTCATGACTGAGCTAGGATTTGAGCGAAGGTCTCCCTGGTCCAAGTGCAGTGTCACTGCGTTGATCAGCAAAACAAGATGGCTGCAATATGGAAGTTCTTTTGTGGCTGTTTTACTTTTCTAGTAAAAGTAGCCAAATGCCTGTATATTTCTACAAACAACTCTTTTATTGTTTACATTTTCATCTGGAGCTTCTGTTTCTCTGTCTTGCTGCCTTTCTGCTGAAGGCTACTAGTTAGGTGCACTTCCTCATTCTCATTTAACTGTCCAGCAAACCCTAATTATAGCCTCTCCTTATTAAACACACAGACACACACACAAAACAAAGCCCTCTATCCAACTATACACAATTTACAGTCTAATGGGTCTTACCTTGTTTATTAAGTCAAGCTTATATAACGATTCCTGTGATTTTTTGCAAAATGTAACACTGGGAGTTACGTTTCCACTTTATAAAACTGTTAAGTTTTTCATTAACGTTTTATAACCTTGGGGTTCTAATCATAAAGTCATAAGGACTTTAATTGATTTGAAACTAGCCAGGCCCTGAAGTGTGTACATGTCAAATTGATTCAAATTGATCCAATGTGCTTAAATACATTCCATGGTAAGGAACTCATAGAACCTTATGCTACCAGGTAGAGGCCTAAAGCTCTCTGGGAGCGTAATTACATTACCACCTTGGTACACTAAATTATTGACTAGAACACATTTCTCTGTGTTTGGGCTGAGAAACCAGGAAAATTCATCTGAATGGTTATGAAAGTTTCAATACAGGACTGGGAGAATACAGGCAACCACTTTACCAAGTGGTAACTTACCATGGGGTGCATGTATGCATTTATTATTTGTTACATTTAGATCTCACCTTTCCTCCAAATAGCCCATGGTGACATACACGGTCCTCCTCCGCCTCTCCATTTTTATCCTAACGACAACCCTGTGAGGTACGTTAGGCTGAGAGTCACAGTCACCCAGTGAGCTTCATGGCTGAGTGGGGACTCCCCCAGTCCTACTCCAAGACCCTAACCACTATACCACACGGTCTGTCAGCCATTTGGTAAGCCACATATCCCTTTGGTCCTTCTACATGTTGTACTGCCAGTTAATGAGGATAATTTTTCCACACGTCTGCACCCGATCAGAAATTAAGGGATGCAGGAATGCTATGATTTCCACACACACCGCCCCCACCACTCGCAACTTGGTAAAGCAATGTATAGCTTCGTTTTTCTTGTAGTCTAAACTCGTCCCTACATAGTAACAAATGCAGATGAGTGGCTAACTAAGTAATTATATGTACAACATGCCACATTTCCATTTGATAAATAGCCATCTGGACTCCTCCATTGTGACTCCTGCAAGTATCAGGGTGTAAGTTGGCTTCACTCCTAGGCGTGATCATCATCATAGTTAAGGGAGATGTGCCAATAAACACTCTCCATTTCCTACCCATGTGTCCTTCTAGTATTGCTGTGAGATCTGGGGAGGAGCCCACAGAAAACACTCAGGCAGGATCTACACTACTGCTTTAAAATGGTTTATAACTGTAGCGACAACTGTTGGGGCACAGGACATACTCTAGATACAGATTTCAAACCGTTGTCAAAGTGTCATATCCTGCATGGTGTAGATCTGGTCTCAGTGGGCAGCACTATCCACCACACGTGATAGTAGGTGACCACAGAGCAGCCTAATACACATCAGATGACCACTCCTGAGAGCACAAGGCAAGAACAGCAGAGCAGATAGCTCAAGTAGGTGAAGCCCATAACAACCCTATGACGTGGGTTAGTGTCATTCCACATTGGGCAAAAGTGATGGGGAGACAATGTAATCTTGCCCCAAACCACCCAGAAAATCCAGGCTTTGGCTTTGATCTCAAATTCTTCTCTCTGTGTTAATATAGCCTATGGGTGGAGAAACTCAGGCCTCCCTGGTTCCTCCCTTTTCATGGCCACAGCCCCTTTCCCCAAACCACCGATCATTTGCTGGTTTTCCAGCTTTTTGCACATTTTCTCCATTCTGAAAGGCTGAAACAACCCTTCTAAGGCTACTGGCAGCAAACTATAAGCTACAATACGCTGATGTTTCTTTGCATTTTGCCCCACCTCTTTTGCATCTGGTCAAGAGGGCAGGGCTCCTGCACCTTTAACTGTCATGATGAAGAGGGAATTTCACCAGGTGCTGCATGCAGACAAAGGACACCTGCTGAAATTCCCTTTTCTCTACAACTTTTAAAGATACAGGAGCCCAGTCCTCCTTTCCATATGGTCACCCTAGCCCCATGAATGATAACCTTGCATTGCACAAAACTGCATGTCATGGGAGAAAGGAGCATCTGTTCCCTTTGCCACATCATTGTTTGGATGCAAGGACTGGTCTGCTCTTACTTTCCTCTCCAGACCCACCAAGCTTAGCCCCCAGATCTGCTACGCTCCCTGCCCGAAACTTGATGTTTACATTTTCCATTTACAAGTTGGCAACAGGGTGCTCAGGTGTCCTACTTTTCAGAGGACAGTATTTGGAGAGCTGGCAGAGGACAGTCCTCTATTTGAAGGTGTCCTTGATTTGAAGGGTTGTCCAGTCTAAGTCAGGTTTAGAGATAAACAGTCGTGTGGAACCATCAGAAGGAAAGGGCCTGGAAGTTGTCCATCAACAGCCCCTGGACAGCAGACTGAACCTGTAGGCACACAGGTCACCTTATCACAGTCTTCCACACTACAATGAGATATATTGCCTTTCCATTTAATTTATAGTAATTATTTCTACATTTCCATCTATGCATATAAATTAGCATATGCCTGTTTTTGGGGTCCTCTTTTTTTGGCAATGTGTAACCAACCACCCTAGCTGGCAACTCCATATATGTATTATCTCAGAAATAATGCATAGGCCTTCCTTCTTTATGAATCAGTCTCTGCAGCTTGGGATAATGATAGATTACGAGCGCTGCTCTGGGCCTTGAAAAACACCTTGCTCGGCACATGTGAGAAGCGAAACCCGAACTCTTCCATCCCCCAAACAGGCCGTTCTCGTGTTACCTTCTCACCCCTCTCCTCCGAGTCTGTGAGCGCGCCGGTGTGGCACCCAGAGGCCATAGAGAACGGGGGCCGTTTAGAACGGAATGTGGGACGGGTGGGACTACCTTGCCGGGCAAAAGTGAAGCAGCTGCTTTTTCTCCCCTTTTTTGCCTGCAGGAACAGATTGAGAAACTCGAGAAAGACATGGATGCTTTGCTCATTTGTTTTGGCTCTGAGAGTGAAATTGTCTAACAATTGGAAAGGGCCAAGCAGAGGTTAGGAGTAATGGCACAGAGGGGACAGGATGATTTATCCGCCAAGTCAGCGCCGGGCAGAGGGATAGCTTTATCTCTGCAAGGCCCCACAGCTGGCTTGATCGAGAGTTGCTCTTGTTCTCCTGATAAGCATGCACACTGCCTGCATAATTCTTTCTGGAGGGTTCCTTTGTGGCTGAGCAGCCCGATTTCTGCAAACTTTCTGCAGTGGTAAGATAAAAGATAATGAGACCCCATACATTTCCTGGCAGGGTTTCCTTCCCAAATGGCCCCTTGTAACCCCCGCATTGGAAACAGATTAGAGGTCTTAATTTCCCCCTTATCACAAGCAACACCCTGGGGAAAAGAGCCGTGTCTTTCTCCTCCCACTACCGTCCTTAGAGATTTGCTTCTGACTAAGTGTGCAGGGCTGCTTTAGAGAGATGCAAACTTTTATGGCATATATCTACGGGTGCATGCAGAAACGCAAACATTTTCCCTATCAGTATTAAGGATGTTGGTCGAGCCATCAGGGAACCGAAGGAACTTTCAGATCTATTTGCAACCCAGGGGCTTATCTCACAATACGGAATTGTTCAAGGAAGATGACATGAGTAAAATTAGCTTGGAATCTGGACTTCGCATGTCACCATCATGCAGATATCAATCAGCCCAGACATTAATTTCAGTTCTTTGTTTTAAAGGATATGGGAGGCATTAGCTGCAAGGACTACCCAACTTCGGACTAGACAAACGTGACACACCCAACTACAGGTTATGCCCTTGCAGTGGATACAATTCTCCTAGGAGTTGTCTTCATGGCGCTGAGTTGACGTCGCGTCCCTCTTTGACCCCGTGCTTTCCCTCTCCCAGGGAGGTGTCAGGTAATCCCAACACTGAGGAGGGAGCGCGGGGTTTCTGAGTGGCCATCCGGGTCCCGGAGCTGCCCCACCAACTTCCTGGTGGAAAGCAACCAATCATTGGTCACCTTCCACCAGGCTCCACCTCCGGGTAGACCCCGGATTGCCCTCGGACTGACATCACATGGCGGAAGCATCGTGTTGACATCATTCCCTTTAAAAAAGTCGGGGTAAATTCCTGACTTACTCATATCGCAGCATTGCAGGGAAGCCCCGTGGTAGCTGTGAAGTGCAAATCCACAGCAACCGCGGGGCTTTCCCCATGTATAGACAGCCCCCTAGTTTTGGCAGTTCTGGGCAAGCCACAAAAACATGACATTTATGAAGCTTATGGCTTATGAGCTGCATTTGGCTTTAGTGGGTGTATATTAGCCCATCCTATTGCAGGTACCCAATCCAGCCCAACTTAATTTCTCAGTTTACTCAAGATGTGACTGTGAAGGCCAAAATAGACATTACCTTAAATCTGTGTTTTTTCTTCATTCTTTCTCTAGAATAGGTGCAGAGGGCCAGATTCCAAAAGCCCCCTATTGCTCCCCACACTGGGGTCCTAATCTGAATGGGGTCCCTGTACTTATTCTAGAGTAAAAACGAACATAATACGTAGCCGCTATATATGTCTCCCCACCCCCCAGTGAGGGCAACTTCAAGTTTTGAGGGACTTTTGGCTGTAGACCCAAGAAGAAGTAGTAATTAGAGAATTAGACCCATTGCTTGAGGACTCCCCATGAATGGAAAGGAAAAGAAGGCTCGGATCCAGATTTAGTCATATTTAGACAAGACCCATTCACATCCATAGGAACTAAGTTTTTCTTTTAAGTAACTTTTTTATTTGCACTTATAACAGGTTCAAAAAAGAGAAAGGGAGAAAACAAGCAAACCTACGTAAGTTTCATCAATTTCAGTGGGTCTACTCTTAAGTATCCAACCCTAAGTTTGCTGTTGTTGTGGTTTAAATAAAATGTGCTGGTTTGATCTTTTGATGTGGAGCTAAAAGCTACTTCTTTGGAGACGTCGCAATAGGGCTGGTTTGCTGCCAGGATACTGCCAAATGACTATTGATTTTCTAGCAGGGACTCTTAGTTGCAGACAAGGAGAACTACTCTTTAGCCCAACTGCCTGCGGTGAGTAAGAGAAAGCCAACGCCGTGTAATTTAAGGACACTGCCTGGCCTGGCTAAATGAGTATGTGCTGCACACTTGCAGGATGCTTTCAGTCCCAAGCATGCAGGTAGGAGGGCTGGATAGTTTCCCTGTAGTGATGATTCACTACTTCGGGGCATGAATGAGCTTGGGAAACAGACAGGGAAGTTTGCCTTCAGAGAGCAAGAAGCCAGAACCTTGAAGCAAATGAATAAAGAAAGAAGGCGTGGGTGGGGGGTAGGGATGATTGCTGGGGCCCATCAAAGCACAGGCAGGCGGTCTCAACAGGACTCTTTCGCTGCCGGCAGCCATCTTGCCCTTGCCCACTGCCAGCATTTTCTGCTGTCTTTTCTGATCGCAGCCTTCCTTCAGCGCATTCCCCCTTTTCTTCATGCAGAGCTGGCTGTTGTATAACTGTCTCATGGAGCCCTCTTGCATAAACGAAAGAGCCTGTTGCTATAACTACAATGCTTGTAAATGCAGCCTCGGCCTCATGCAATTCTTTTTTTAGGCAGCTCTCGCAGGGAGAAGACGCAGACAGCTTTATTTTGCTCGATATTAATACAGAGGAGATGCAGAGTTCTAATTTACCTGTGTCCGTTGGATGCTGATGATTAATTTGTGTTCCTCTCTGCCTCTCTCCTCTTCCTTTGTTCTTTTTAAATCCCGAAGGTTCAGATGAATGGCACTTGTTCTGTGCTATCACGCAAGGTCGAATGTAGACAACCCACTATGTGGTGAGTTGAGCAATCGCTCTGCACTGAGACCCACAGAGAACTGATAGACCGAAAAGATCCAATGAATGATGCCCAGCACAGCCACAAATGTTCAACAAGCCCTAGGAGACAAGAGCATCCCCAGGAATGGCAAACGTGTTTCTGCTACAGACACATTGTGCAGGAGCTAGAACTCAAGTGGCTACAGTTCAGTAGATGTGAGAAACCCAGGGCTTGTCCATATGGCTTCTTTACCCCGACGTAAATGCACAGATTTGCGTTTTAGGACGCATGACACAGCCACCCATTTGCTGCAGTGCCAGGTTTTTAACGCGACAATGTTCATATTCACATTTGCGACTTGCCGCGACTTTTGGATCAACGTCTGAGTTTGTACCACATTAGGGTTATGTGTCCTTGGGGGGAGGTAAATTGCATTTTGACATGTGGGTGGAGCTTTCAGGGCAGGACAGAGTGATTGGTTGATTTCCCACCTTCCCACTTATCGCGTCCTTTGACTGCCTCATTCCTTCCTGCCATTTTCATGTTGAACTATATGAATCTGCGGAGACCCACAAATGGAGTTTTTTAAATTAAAACAAAGAATGAGGAACAGGCAGCGAGAGGGAGGAGACGTGTTCAGTCCCCCGCTCGCATCCTTGTCTGCTGCCTCATTCCTTTCCTCACTCGGTTTTCCTCCTATAAGGGGAACTGGCAGATACAGCTTTTAAAATTTAAACAAAGAGGGGGGAATGGGCAGCAAGAGAGAGGAGATGTGTTCAGTCCCCTGCTTGCATCCTCTGCTGCCTCGTTCCTTTAAGCCCTCGGTTTTCCTCTTCTATGAATCTGCGGAGCTCCGCAGATAAAGTTTATATCTTTGCTCGTCTATACTCCATAGCATCGTATATGCAATAATGTGCGTGTGCACATTAATAACTGCACTACAAAAAAATTCAGGAGATAAATCGCTGTTGCTGTTGCAGTGTGACACTCTTTACCTAGATTCGAATAAATGAAAATTCGGGTTTATATTCACTGAGGAGCAATCCCATTGTTATATGGACGGGGGCCGAGATTCAGAGCTCACATGAGCCACAAAGCTCACTGGGGAGCCTTGGACAAGTTACTGTCCTTCAAACTAACCTGCTTTACAGGGCTGTTGTGAAGATAAAATAGGGTTATTCCATAAATGCTGTCCTGTGTACAAAAACGGATAGATAAATGTTAGGACAAAATCTGAGAGATAGATGTCCAGAATAGAGCAACCAAAATGATCAAGAGGCTGGAGCAACTCCTCTACTAGGGAAGGTTATAACAGCTGGGACTGTTTAGCTTGGGGAAAAAGGTGAGTAACAGGAGTACTAGAGGCATACAAAATTATGCACAATGTGGAGAAAATGGATGGGGAGACATTTTTCTCTTACCCCATAATATCAGAACTCAGGGTCATCTCATGAAGCTGATTGGTGGGCGATTCAGGATAGATAAAAGGAAGTACTTCTTCAGACAAAATAGTTAAATTATGGAATTCGCTACCACACGATGTAGTGAATTTGGATGGCTTTAAAAGGGGGTTGGACAAATTCCTGGAGGAGAAGGCTATCAGTGGCTAGCAGTCCTGATGACGCTATGCTATCTCCAGTATCCTGGAGGTAGTAAGCCTCTGTGAACTACTTGATGGGGAACATGGGTAGGAGGGTGCTATTGCACTTGCGTTTGTGGACTTGTGGTCACTGTGTGAACAGACTGCTGGGCTAGATGGACCCTTGGTCTGATCCAGCATGGCTCTTCTTTTGTTTGTATGTTCTTATGACCTTCAAATGATCCACCACATGGCATGCGTTGTCTGATCCCATTCAGTTGTCACATGTTATTGAGTGATTGTGCTGAGTGGTCACAATTACTGGCTTGCAGCAATATTTATGATTGGTGTGTGTGTTTTGTGTGTGTGCATGCGAGAGGACATCTTTCCAGCCTCCAACTTCTTGGAGGTTGCTGGTGCTCCAATGAGTATGATGTCTGACTCACCTATTCAATCAGTGATCAGAAAACCTGCTATTTTAAGACGTGAGTTGAGATTATCTCATGTTGGTTCAAGCTCCACGAAGAGAGGAAATTGGAAGGTAAGGCTGCTGCTTTAAATAACGTGCCCCGTTACAGTAATAATGTTGTGCAATGTCACAAATTGTGCTTGCTTATGACTTGTGATCCATCCACTCACACTTCTACTGGGTCTTTCAGCCCCAAATCCAGATGGGGAGGATGGAGTTCCTGGAACCAGCAAAGATGCCCTACATTGTCCTGGTCCTGAATTTCATTATGAAGTATCTGAAGCTGTGAGTTGAGTTCTGCCTCCATCAACTACCTCCACACGTCTACCATCTCCTGCCATATATCCTGCCAAATATGCCATAAGTTGGCATATTTACGCCAGTATAGTCAAAAGTGTGGACTACATTATATGTGTTGGAGGAAAGCTGCTGTTTGGGAGAACAAAGAGCTGTACAGGGGAATGACTGTAGAGAGATGTTTCCACTCTGAAATTTCTCCAGATGTTTCTTTCCATTTTGCCCTGAGCCTATGATAATTATATAGATTATAGCCATATAGTGGCATTTCAACGCAGGTGTAGAGGGCAAAGAGCTTAGGTGTGGGCTGTTGCTGCATCATTGCCCTGATACTTTGGGTGTTTCCTATGAGTCTTTTCCAACGAGGCTTCCATGCAGGGCTGGGCAAAGCTGGTAATAGGGCCGGGCCAGATGGGAAATGTAGGCCCCATTTCAAACTGCTCATTAAGTTTTTTTTAATCAGTTCTAAATACATATGAACTAGAATGATTTATAAAAAAAGGTAATGGCAGGCACTTTTATTCAAGATGTATATAAGACATCACTTCTTCACATTCAGAAATGCTTTACGTGCTTTTCTTTGGGCAAATTCATTAACAACAACAGAAAAATCAAGCAACTTTGCCTTGTCAATGTTAATGTTCAAAACTGCTAATCCATTCAAATGTTCTTGCAGCATTGCGGACTGAAAGTATGACTTGATTCGTTTTAGGGCACTGAAGCTCCTCTCATTAGAGGCCACTGTTGCTAGCAATGACAGAAAAATTGCTACTTTGTAACAAATCTTTACTCAAGGGTCCCCCTTTGCCTCTACCAGGGGGACTCAGAGTAGGCCCCCTCAAAATTGTAGGCCCATGCCAACTGGCCCCACTGCCCCCCTCCCTCTGCGCAGCCCTGTTTCCATGGCCTCATTCATAGGATTTTATGGGGGTCTAGACATTATCTTCCATAATAGCCTCTCCCATGTTTCCCTCCTGTTTCTTTCGACTTGTTTCTTAACAAAGAAAACCAGTTAATGAGAAGAAGTTGGAACTACGGCACAAGTCTTTCTGGTTCATAGCACAAGGAGCTCTCCCCATCTGGAAGCACCATCATGCCCTCCTCCTGTTTGGGGTTTCCTCATGTGTGATGGAGAAATCCTCCATTTGGTAACATTTTGTGACCCAGATATCTATATATTAACAAGCAGCCCCTACCTTGGAGGAAAAAATAGCTATTTATGGGTCTGGTGGCAACAAACATATTCTGAGTTAAATCCCAGAGGAGGAGCTTTTAGGCCCTTTCTACACCTAAGGATTATCCCGGGAAAATGGAGGGATCGCCCCTGCCTGCTCCCAGGATCCCCTGTGTGTTACTTGGATGCACAGGGATGATCCAGGGATGATCCCAGGGGGGAAAAAGCAGGTGTAGAAAGGGTCTTAGTCAGAACCCATAAGACCCTGTGGAGAAAGTAGGTAATCAACCCTACTCAGGTGAGTGAGTTTGTGACTTTGGTGAAAGCAAAGGGGGACTGAAAACGGCACTTTGCAGAATCCATTTGGAGTCGGTTGTATCAGAGAGAAACAGCATGAAAGCAGCGCAAAAAGGTTTTCATTTTGTTTTGTTAGATAGAACATTTTGTAATCTATAAAGATATACCATTATTTGGGGTGTGTGTGTTGTTACTTTGATTTCTGAAAGAATAAAGAAAATGGCATCCAGCATGTTGGAAATGAATGCTGCTGAATTTATAAGAGGAGACGATAGCCCTGCACGGAGGGCAACAAGAAACCACGCAGAATAAAACTGAATAACGGGGAAGGAATGCTCCTTTGCCAGGTGGCACAGAGCCAGAGCGTTGGGCATGTGAGACTGCGGAAGGCGGCGCACAGCAACCCACGCCTTCTACACACTGCAGAGCGCCGAAAGGATCCTTGTGCCTACTGCTAGGCAGAGGGAACATGGGGAGAAATGTGAGGGAAAGAGCAGCAAAGAACATAACGACTTGGAGTTCTGCCAACTGAAAGCGGAGCAGCCGACAGCAGTAGAGCACCAGGATCCACACTGAGTGCCTGCTGTGAGCACTCAGGTTCCCTGCGATGGGGAGCGAATCTCTGGCAAACCGAGAGCACCAAGGAGTCCTGCTTTGTAGGAGCAAGAGACACAGGAGTGGCAGCTCACTCTCTGGTACAGCTCAGAAGAGCGGGTTTGAGTCAGTAACTGCAAGGCACGGTGTAAAGGGGAGGGGATCAGGTCCTTGACAGCCTGTATGTACATAGAAATGGCGGCAGCAACCGTGGCCATGGGTGGTGGCAATGGAGAGCAAACAGAACCAGCCCTCCTTCCTACCTGAACAGCTCTATGTTTACTGGTCCAAGTGTGCTATTGCCTCAGTGCTGTTTATCCCTCTAGTCCTGACAGGATGTGTGTGATCTGTGACAGGGGTGGGCAATCTGCTGTCCTCCATATGTTACTGGACTCCAATTCTGAACTGCCCCAATCAGCATGGTCATGGATAATGGGGGTTGTAGTCCAACAGCTAGTCTATGAGGGGCCTGCAGTGCAACCAATATAGACTGTGCAGTCCACATTGCTGGGTTTCTATGGTGAGAGAAGTAGGATGGTCCAGGAAGAATAGCTCTTACCTTCACCCTAGGAGGGTTCTCATGTTCCTGGTTGCTCCCACATTACCCATGGATGTGTCCTGGGGTGGTTCTGAATTTAGATTCGACTGATGGCAGGAGCACAGTGTATGGCAGAGGTAGGCAATTCGAGGGCCTGTCCTACACACCACCATAAAATGGCTGCCATGGCCAGCCAACATCTTTATATCTCTGAGCCCCACCATGTAGCCCAGGGGCATTCATGAGAATTGAAGATGGCAATGGCTGGAGATCCTCACTTTGCTTTGAAGCAATCCCAGCTGCCAGTAAGAAAATGTGTTAGGTTTAGGGCGTAATCCTATGCAAGTTTAGACTGAAAAAAGTTCTACAACTTCGAGCATGCCCCAGTCAATGAATTGAATAAAACTGGGTGGGGTAGGCACCTTGAAGGATGCTAATAACGTTGTTCAGGGGTGCGTTAATGCCTGTGGGCACCACAATGTCTACTCCTAGCCTATGGCACAATCATATTCTAAGCTTCTATGGGCCAAAACAGACATTGTCTTATATCTAGCTACTTTTCCCCCTTCCTTTAGAATAGGCACAGGACTCTCCTGATCCAGATTATGACGCTAGCGTGAAGCATAGAGAGGGTTTTTTTAAGATTCAGATCAGCCCCCCCTTGCTCCTACTCTAGAGTAAAATGAATAAAATATGTAGCTTCTTGATAAGGATTTAAAGTCATGTCTGTTTTGGCCCTATGTAAGAGTATGTGATCATTATGGTGGCTGGAACTCCAAATGAACTGGGCCCATTTACAGTGGAAGGCGGGGCCTTGTTGAGAGAAGAATAGGCGTTATTGACGGCAGTGGCTTTATTTTTATTTTTATTTATTTATTTTATTTATTACATTTTTATACCGCCCAATAGCCGAAGCTCTCTGGGCGGTTCACTAGCCCTTTAATAAACCATTGTAGTAGGTGTCCCTTGATCAAGGGCATCTCTGCTTTAGGACAACAAAAAAGCCTCTGGAATAATAAGTATAGGGCTAATTGCAGCCCGTTTCCTCAGCACGGATAAACTGGCATAATGTTGCTGAAATCACTGCTATCAATTTACACTACAAAAAGGATCCATGTCTTTTATTTACCGCAAGACGGAGAGCTTGATTCCCAGACTGTTCTGCTGCGCCAAAATCCATTTACTTCAATGGGCCTTGCACCAAGGCATTTTGGGGTGGGGGTGGCATGTTCTTTGAAAATGGAACTAAGAGTCCGTGCCCCCATAATTTGGCTATATAGACTAACTATACATAATAACCCCTTCCCCCTCAAAGCCTTTCTCCTACTTAATCTTTTAAGTGATTCCCTCGGAGAAAGCTATGCTCATTTTAAATGCTAAATCTGTAAACGTCTAGGAGTCGTTCAATGGCTGCCTGTCCAGTGTGAGCTGCCAATAAATAACACTGTGACAAATGTGGAAGCCGTTACAGTCCCTCTTCCCTGTAACTAGAGGGCAAACGTTTGGGGTATTGAATCATGTGCTTTCGAAGATTTGCTTCACTTTGGCTGGCCTCTGTTTTCTGGCATGGAGGGGGAAAGAGCGCAACAAGAGCTGAACACACACTGAACTAAGAAACACAATTGCAGTGAGCATGTGTGTGTGGAGGGTGAGGAGAGAGGATTAATCAGTTTTGCATTAGAGCAGTGGTGGCGATTACGTATCTGTTAATGTAAATGATTATTTGTATTATTATTACAAACGTGGCCTGGTACAAAATGTTGCTTTGCTTCATGCTCCTCTACAGCACTTTGTTCAATTTGCCCTCCCGCCTGGTTTTGGGCCTCTCCCCACCCACAACAGTTGGCTAACTATATTTTGACCACTGCACGTGCTCAGTCCACATTGGGCTGTTTTGGTCCCCACTTCCCCGAGCCCAAAGTTTCTTTGAACTTCTACAAACCTTGGGGATCTTCTGAGCCTGCTGAAGCCTCTTGTGGGCAGATCGTGCCATTTTGGCTGCATAAGGCCTGGTGTTCATCTCTGAACTTCAAAACAGAGGGGATGATAATAATGATGATGCCACTTTTAGGCAACACATCTATTCTCTCTCTCTCTCTCTCTCTCTCACTCACACCCCCCCCCCACACACACGGGGAATTAAAGTTCTGCCCAGGCCATTCTACCATGTAAAAGTGACAAGCATTTCATTCCTCAGAATCTCGCTGCTGACTGACGTGTTTCTATGGATTCTTTAATTGCTCTCTGTCCTACTCTGTAATCACAACTCCATACCCTATTCATTGGGGTGAGGGCTTCATATGCTACTTACAAACACATGGAGCTGCCTTATAGTGAGTCAGACCATTGGTCATCTAGTCCAGTATTGTCGACACTGGACTAGATGGAGCAATTGGCAGCTGCTCTCCCAGGTTTTCAGGCAGATTCTTTCCAACTCCTACCTGGAGAAGCTGGGGATTGAACTTGGGACCTTCTGCATGCCCAGCAGGTGCTATACCAGTGAACTACAGCCCATCGTCAATTTCCATTCCTTATTACCTTTTAAGATGAAGCACCAGTATGGTAGCCTTGCTGCATGGGTGAGGGGTCTTTCCTAGCCCTGCTACCTCGGACTGCTTAACAGCAGATGACAGCAATTGAAACTAGTACCCTACACACACAGTCAAAGCATGTGCTCTACCCTCAGCTAATTCTTCTTTTCTCTGGGAGCAGGTGTCATGGCAAACAAAGTGAGAGATATTATAGCAGGACTGTATTTAGTGTATATGAGAGAGAGAGAGAGAGAGGACAACTTTTAGTGCTACCAATCAAAAGGCACTCTACAGCTATTTCATCTTTCCCTCCTTAAAAGATATTTTGTCGAGGAAGAGCAATGATGGAGGAAGTAGTGAGAAAATATGAGAGGGTTACAAAAGGGAGAGGATGACTTTGATAACAAATTCTGTATTTAAGGAGAATAAAGGTCTCATTTAGAAACACATACACAAACACACACCAGTATATGTTTACCCTAAAACCTACGGGAAATGGAGCTCTGTAAAGTCTCCTGAATGCCCTCATAGAATAGTAGAGTTGGAAGGGGCCTATAAGGCCATTGGGTCCAACCCCCTGCTCGATGCTGGAAGCCATCTTAAAGCATACCTGAGAGATGGCTGTCCAGCTGCCTCTTGAATGCCTCTAGTGTGGGAAAGCCCACAACCTCCCTAGGTCATTGGTTCTATTGTTGTACTGCTCTAACAGTCAGGAAGTTTTTCCTGATTTCCAGACGGAATCTGGCTTTCTGTAACTATTTATTTATTTATTTATTACATTTATATACTGCCTCATAGCCAAAGCTCTCTGGACGGTTTACAAAAGTTAAACTTAAACTTGAGCCCATTAGTCCGTGTCCTACACTCTGGGATGATCGAGAAGAGATCCTGGCCCTCCTCTGTGTGACAACCTTTCAAGTATTTGAAGAGTGCTATCATGTCTCCCCCCAGTCTTCTCTTCTCCAGGCTAAACATGCCCAGTTCTTTCAGACTCTCCTCATAGGGCTTTGTTTCCAGACCCCTGATCATCCTCATTGCCCTTCTCTGAACACACGCCAGCTTGTCTGCATCCTTCAGAACTGGATGCAATACTCAAGATGAGGCCTAACCAGTGCTGAATAGAGGGGAACCAGTACCTTGTGCGATTTAGAAGCTATACTTCTATTAATGCAGCCAAAAATAGTATTTGCTTCCCCCCTTTCTTTTCTTTTTTGCAGCCACACCACACTGTTGGCTCATATTCAGCTTTCTCACTTGTAGTATTGCTGAGCCAAGAATCCCCCATCTTGTAACTGTGCATTTGGTTTCTTTTTCCTAGGTGTGGAACTTGCCATGTATCCCTATTAAATTTCATTCTGCAGTTCTCTTGTCACCAATACCCTCTGTGAACCTGGCATTGCAAGTGCAAGCTTGGGCAGGGCAATGAGAAATCATAGCTAGTGAAGCAGCACTGCCTATGAATGGGTTCTCACAGTAAATGCTATTAGTTCAGCTGCTAGTTGACTGCTGACATGCTTACCACTGGGTAAGCTTCCATTTCATTCATGAGACCCGAAATCAGTATTAGTACAAGAAGTGCAGAAAAGGGTAACTAAAATGATCATCAGGCTGGAGAATCTCCCCTATGAGGGAAGGTTACAACAGCTGGGACTGCTTCGCTCAGAGAAAAAGTAAGTGAGGGGGAAAATGATAGAGGTAAACACAAGCCCTTTCTATACCTAAGGGTTATCCCAGGAAAATGGAGGGATCGTCCCTGCCTGCTCCTGGGATCCCCTGTGTGGCATTTGCATGCACAGGGATGATCCCGGGATATAGGGCTGGTGTAGTCATGCCCACGATTATGTATGGTGTGGGGAAAGTGGGTAGAGAGACATTTTTCTTCCCCTTTCATAATACTCCGAGGGGGTCCTTCCTCAGAGGGAAGTGCTGTGGATGAGGTGGCTGTGGAGGGGTCCTTTCTCAGAGGCTAGATCAACACTACTGCTTTATAGTGGTATTGAAGTGCACTGATAAGTGTTGGGGCACATCCCATATCCTGCTTTCATAGCGTTATTTCCTGCTTTTTATTCCACATTATCCGAAATACCACAACAAATGCCATTGTGTGTCCAATGAGGTATATATGCACAAGAGGCATATAGTGTTACCATGATGGGATCATAATGATTTGACACAAAGTGTAGATCTGGCCTGAGGCATTGGGCCTGGCTGGCAGTGGATACTTCCTACAGTGGGCAAGCACCAGTAGCAGCAGCTAGCCAGAAAAAGCAGCTGGTGTGACAGGCAGCTCTCCTGTTGTTAGATGAAGAGGTCATGATGCATGCTTACCTTTGAGTAAACCCCATGGAACAGCGAGAGACTTACTTCTGAGTAAACACATATAGAACTGACTTTTAATAGTGTGGTCACTCAGAAGCTCTTTTTTTAAGTCTAAAAAAGCTAACTTGAAAGAAGTGCTCTGCAACCCTATGCTTACTTTTGAGGTCTTACTTCTGTTTACTCAGAAGTAAATCTCTCTCTGTTCAATGGGGTTTATTCAAAGGTAAGCATGCATGGGATTTCAGTATGACTTGGATGCAAATGCAGTTGAAAGCAATGGAATTTACTCTTGAGTAAGGGAACAGCAGATCTCTATTTTATTAACTTGGAGATATACAGCTTCATATGATCAAAGCAAAGGAAAATTGATCCTTCACTAATGCAAACAGGTGGAATTTCACACGGGTGCACTTTTGTACTTGTGGACTATCAGTAAAAGGGTTTAAGGGGGGAATTAAAAAATTCCTAAAAAATCAAGGTACAATTCAATCTAATTCAAACTTGGCATGTTGAAAGCCCTTCATAAGAGCAATCACTGTGTCAAGTTTGATCTCTTTATCTTTAAAATTATGCAGGTGTAAGCATTTTTGTTAATTTCCATTTTTTTTAAAAAAAAACCTTAAAATCAAGGCATGAACTGATCTGATTCAAACTTGGGCTGGCTAAAGCCCTTCTTAAGAGAAAAGAAATTAGTTAAAATGATTGCATCTGCCCACCCTTTGAAACAAGCAAAACAAACCTTCATTCTCCCCACCCCACCTTGTAAACCTTTCCCAAGCCAAGGGGCAGCAACAGTCTTGGCCCATGCACTCCCTCCTGCTTCCTACAAATGGCCTCCCTTCCTTGGAGTTTGTTTAATATGATCTTAGGGGAAAGTGTAGTGTGTTGTTTTACTGTAATTATGCCATTTCAGGCTGCTGTACTATTGTATTTGGCAGAAATAAAGAAATATTAAAAAATAAAAAATTAACTGCAGGGGAAATGAGAACGTAGGGGGCAGGGCAGGAGATGTTGCCAGCATAGTAGTGATACTGGTGAAAAGATACATGAGCAGAAAGAGCGCAACAATGAAAAGACATGAAAGCGCCCAGCGCTCGACTCGCTAAGGAAATGGAGGGGGAAACTGGGGATGAAAACTGGATAAAAGAAGTAGGTGTGATGGAGCTCTCAGTGGATGGGTTTGTGTGTTGCTTGTGACACATTGATGTCTGGACTGCATATGCTGATGTGTGGGAATGTGGAAACATTCACTTAATTTACAGCAGGGTGAGGAATTAGGGGGTCTTTGGAGTCTTCCAGCTCTTTGTTCACGCCACCCAGGCAGCCTGTTAAAATATATTTATTTATGGTTCCACCCCAAGGCATTTTGCTGCCTGAAGCAGAACCCCAATGATTGCCCGCCCCCACCCGCTATGGCCAAGACTTTACGAAGTCTTGCTGTATCATTCAGATGCCAACTGTTGCCTTCATCTATCCTGCCTTGCCCTGCTCCCCCACCCCCACGGTGCTGCCTGAAGCAGATCACGTTCACTCTGCTGCCTGGCAGTGCCAGCCCAGTTTAATTATTGCATTGCCCAGCCTTAACATTAGATAGTGAGCATTTTTTTTAAAACTTGGCAAGAGTTTTAATAATTTGTGGAAATGAGCAAGGCCAAGAGAGGTTGCCCTCTGAAGGCCAGGGAAAGCCCAGTTGGGACAAGCTTCTGCTGGGTCTGACACATCTTGCCTGATGCTTAATTAAATTAATGTCCCTAATGTTTAATTAATATGCTTTGACTAATGTCCTCAGTGTTAACTAACATAATTGATTGTACTGGGATTGCTTAGGATGTTACTTTGTTTTATGTAAACTGAAACAGCGAAAAATTATGTTTAGGTTATTTTTTCCCTTAAGGCTTGAGTTCTGCTTTGGGTTTGGTCTAATGCAGGGGTGAAGAACCTCAGGTCCAGGGGGCAAATCCAGCCCCCTGGGGTTCACCAGAAGGCCCCGTCCCTTTTTCCCTGACCACTAGTTATTTGGTGGAATCTTGGCTTTTGTGCAGTTTTTTCCCCTTTCTAAAAGCCTGGAACTCTTCTCCTAAGGCTGAGTTACTAAGAGCTTTAAGATAAAATATGCTGGTATTTTGGTTATTTTGGCTCCACCCTTTTTTGCCTTTGGCCCCACCCACGACTGGAATGCACACACACACACACGAGAGTTTCTCCAAAACGGAATTCAGCCCTCAGGCTGGAAGAGGTTCAACACCCCTGGTCTAATCTCTTAAAATGTATTTCAGGCTTCAGGGTGGACCTAATTTGGGATGACCAAATTACATGCCATTGAGGTGTTTTAGAGATTAGGAAGGTCAGAGCATCATGAGCTACCACTTAGGGTGGGGAAAGGGAGACTTCAAACTTTCAGGATCTAGTTTAGCTTTTTTTTTTTACTAGAACCCAAGTTCAGTCAATGTGGGCTGGCTGGGGAACTGCCAAGGCCCATGCTGTGGAAAGCTCACTGCTGCTCTGAGCCCCTTGCCCCACTCCAGTGCTTTTTGGTGGCAGTGCTTTTTTTTACCCACAGTGCATGAGAACAGGAACCTCAGGTGCACTGCGTTTGGGGAAAATAAAGGTGGCAGCCACAACCATGGCTCCTGAGGCTGCGTCCAACCAGATGTCCAGGTAAGTGGTGGCCCAGGACACCCCCCTGCCAAGGACTTTCATAAATCTGGAACTAGCACTGTCCAAGGTCTTACAACCAGGCACAAGATGATGACTGTGAGGGCAGAAATACACTTAAATTTAAGGGAAAACGTACCTCTAAGCATATATGCTCAGCTCAGGAATTGGTTTTCCATGCAAGAAATGAGTTCATGGTCCTTTCAGACAAAAACCCAGTCCTGATTTTCTCCCAGGGATTCTTCATTTTAGGAGAAGACATGTCACAGTAAGGGTTTCCAACCTTTAACAAACCAGCCCCTGTAGCTGTCACTTTAACATTAATTTGATAGGCAGTAATTAGTGAGAGGGGAAGCAGTGCCACCAGCAATACTGAAGTACTTTCCCCCCTTTTCCCGCCCCATCTCTTTTTCCTTCTGTATCTTCTTTTTTTAGAATATAAACCTGCGGGTAGGGACTATCTTGTTTTACAGATTGTATGTAAGCCACACTGGGACACTCTTTGACTTAGCAGCAGGATAAAAATACTTAAATACTGGGTGATGTATTATGTTTTACATGCAGGCGTCAGCAGGCAAACCTTACTATGAGATGGGGCTAAATAGTAGTCTTATTCAGGCATTCTGCAGGCATATAAATATTGTGTGGAGAAGGGGGGCAGTGGGGTTTCAGCACCAGCCCTGCCCCCTAGACATCCATGGACTGGCACGGATGATTTGCATAAGGAAAGCCTAGATGTGAGCAGCTACTTGCACATAGGTTTCCATCCAATTGGAGCCCTGGGCTCCAATGACATGGAAGTCTATGCGTGTGAGCAACTGCTCACTCATAGAATTTCCCTATGCAAATGTGCACACCAAAGTGTGGATGTGCAGCAAACCTGGCCACTGTCTCAAGGATGACAGGGATGAGGCCAGCATCATAGTGCTGCTGCTGCTTCCCTCCGTCCCGCCTTTCTTACATGTAGATTCGACCTGTGGAAAATGCCTGAATAGGATGAATGTTTATCTCAAGCCATCACAAAATTTTGCCAGCTGATTTAAGAACATAAGATGAGCCATTCTGGATCAGACCAAGGGCCCATATAGTCCAACCCTCTGTTCATACAGTGGCCAACCAGCTGTTGTCCAGGAACCCACAAGCAGGACATGAGTGCAACAGCATCCTCCCACCCATGTTCCCCAGCAACTGGTGTACATAGGATTACTGCATCTGCTAATGAGGATTGCACAAAGCCATCAGGACTAGTAGCCATTGATGGCCTTCTCCTCCAGGAATTTATCCACCAATCCTTTTAAAGTCATCCAAATTGGTGGCCATCACTACAAATTGCGGTAGCAAATTCCAATGTTTAACAATGCACTGTGTACAGAAGTACTTCCTCTTATCTGGCCTGAATCTCCCACTAATGAGCTTCATAGGATGACCCTGGGTTCTAGTATTATGAGAGAGGGAGAAAAATCTCCCTATCTACATTCTCCACACCATGCATAATTTTGTACACCTTATTATTATTATTATCCTCTATCATGAAATGCTAAACAATCCCATTATTGTAACCTCCCCTCATAGGGGAGTTGCTACAGCCCCTTGATCATTTTCATTGCTCTTTTCTGCACCTTTTCCAGCTCCACAGGTCAGATGTCCATTTCTGCATGTCAGACATCTGTTAGTGGGATAGAAACATGCTAGGGTCCCCCCACCATTTCTTCTGGCCAGTTGGCATCCCTAGCTTCAGGAGTTTACAGTATTTTTGGGTGTTGCCTCTGCCATGCACATTTTAAAATGTGACACATGAAATGTCCCTCAGAAATGATGAATGCAAACCAGCCATTCCAACTAGTGCGTGTGAACCAGAGGCAAGTCGATGTTAAATTTAGCAGCTGTTAGTTTTATTCCTTTATGTCTGCTTGCACTTTGGAGATCATCTCCTCAATCAGAGGCACTTAAAGTAATCTTTGACAATTCATTCATATTCTGTCCTTAGCTCGAGGGAAAATAGAATTACTAATAAAAAGCCTTCGCATGATTGCATTTGTAATAGGATACATTTGGATCCCACTTTCTTAAAAGAGAGGGAGAGACTAAGAAAAGTACATAGGACATAACATTGTGTTTTATGTAGAGAAATGCTTAAAGTCCATAAAGTTTTTGGTTTTGTGATGCATTAAATCTTTATTCCATGTCTCTAAAAACACTCTTTGAATCCATAATTGCAGAAAGCCTTGAAGTGGTAATTGGGGTCCCTTTCTTTTGCTCTGCCAGGGAGCAGGGCCCGCTTTAGCAAGGAAGCTGACTGAGAGTGTCATCCATGGGGGGGGGGGGGGGATTGTGTTTCCCTACTGTCACTTTTCTGTCCCACAATAGGTGCCCAAGCCTTATTGCTGCTGAAAGCCACACGGTGGCTGCACGGTGGCACTGTGTCAGTTATATGACACAGCAGCCACCTCGCAGCCATTGTGGGGCTTTTCCACGAAGCTGTGAATTAAAAAAATAGTTTGGGACTTACCCTGACTTTTTCCCTGAAGCGATGCAAGTATGGTGCATCTGCTGTCTAACCTTGCTCTGGCATCACAACAGAGGTGTTCCTGGGCAGATGGCAAGCCCTGATTGGTCGCTGTCTGCAAGAGGGCAGGGGACGCCCCCAGTGAGCTGAATAGCCACTGGAAATCCCATACCCTCCCTCTGCATCAGGATTAGCTGCCATCACGCTGTTGCAGAGAAAGCTTGGGGTTTCCTTAAATGCGGCGACAACCTGGCCCTGTCAAGGCAGGGCCATGGTCTTCCAAGATAGGTACATTGAGCCTCTAAGAAATGTGTAGACCAGGTCTACCCCACTGTTGTTTCTCATTGGGTAGAACTGGTGTCCAGACAATGTCTTTCTACCCACAGCTGAAACCCTCAGTTCTTTCCATGACTCTCCTGTAACGGCTCTCCTGCTCTACAGGAAACACAGAATACATTCAGGTAGAAGAGTTTTCTTTATTTCGACAATACATGAAAAAACACTTACTTCTGTGGAGTTGTGTAGCACACTGTCTCATCTCCAGGGCCAATACACTAACACACACACACACACACACACACACACACACACACACACACACACACACAGAGAGAGAGAGAGAGAGATGGGGAAAGGTTCCACTTGGGCCTCCTGCAAGAGCTAAAAATGGCACTTTTAAAGCTCTCTCTGTGTGTATGTGTACCTGTTTCAAACCTTAATGAATTGCACTGCTGCTTCAATCAATTTCACAGCCCCATCTGCATTTCCCTAAAATACCAACTGTCCTGTCCTGAGGGAAATTGACAGTAAAGACAGATGGGGCAGGCGCAGCCCAGCAGCCCTCTTGCTGTTCTCAGAATGACATCATGACTGGAATCCAGGGAAGGGGGTTGTTGCACCCCCCTTGCCCCTATAAGCGGATGCCCCTGTTTATGAGTAACAAAAAGGACACAGGAAGTAGGTGAATCTGAGGAGCCACTGATAAAAGGAGAAGAAGAGGGGCGGAGGAGGGATCTTCTGCCGTTCTGCCCTGAACTGGCATGGTGTTTTATTTATTTATTTATTTATTGGGGGGGGGGTTGTACCCACATTTCTACCAAAACCTGGAACTCAAGACGGCTTATGGAAATAATTAAAATGGATTAAAACAATAAAACAATACATTAAAATATGAAAAACACACACACATAACCATTGCAGAAAAAAGTGTCATTAATTCCCCCCCTCATCTGAGGGTGCAAGGATTTGCTGTGGAAACTGCAGAGGAAGAGAATAGTTGCCACAGACCCCCACCCACTCCCAGCCAGCTATCCACCAGCTAAAACAACACCAGTGTATGATCAAAGAAGACTTCCATAGCAGAGCCAAGTTGAATTCTGTATTGTGCCATTGGTTACAATTACAAATGACATGAACTTCCATGGCATTTTGCTAACTATTTTGCAAACTATGGAGATTTCTCCACAGTCCATGAAATATATGTATTTTGCAGGGTTGTCTCAGATCTGCAGCTCCATTCTGTAGAGAGTAGAAGCAGCTTGAGAGCAATGTGCTTCTTCCCCTTCCTCTCCAGTATGTGCCTACTCCATAGGGCAACTGACTATTCTATTGGAAAAAAGGGTGCATTCCTTTGGAAGGACAGAAAGTAAGGTTTAACCTAGGAGTAACTTGCACCCACAAACATATCAAACTTGTTCACTCTAACAAATCAAGTGGCTTGAGTTTTATGAGTCTTAAAATGCAAGAAGTTCTGTTTGTGTTTTTGCTAAAATTTGTAAGAGATGCTGACAGTTTTCAGAAAAGACGGGATCGTGTTTCCCTACTGTCACTTTGCCTCCTGCTTCTGTCCCACAGTAGGACTGAGCAGCTTCCTCTTTCTTCACACGGGGAAGGAAGAGGAAGCAAGTAGCGACCACGAGGCCCATTCAGTGGGTGTTTTTGTAGCGCAGCTTCTCCTGCACAGAGCAGGAAATGGCGCCAATTATTGTCAAGGCCAAGAAGAAACGTATTCTCCAAGTCGTATTTCGTAGCAGAAAAAACAACAGAAGAAGCGGGAGGGACAAAGGAGGATTGCTATGTTGTCAAAATGACCTGCGAGTGGCCAGTCACAAGCTTGTGACAAAACGCTCATCTGAAGACACTCATTGTGTTATTTCAACAACACACAAAACCAACGTTAGAGAAGGAAAACCCTCAATTTACCTACACAGCATAGTGAAATGCCCATCAGGAGGGGAGGGATTTGCATCTTCTTATTTGTCTGGCAGAGCAATCCTATGGGACAGGAAGAAGCCAAGATGGACAAACTTTCTTTTCCTGTGCCCAGTTAGCAGGGCAGAGGTGGGTGGTGAGGCTTTCCCCCATTTTCATTTGACCTTCTATGGCTGTTTGTTTCTTCAAAAACACCCCCTCGCATTGCTCCCAAAAGGAAGGGAATAGACTACATCAGTTCCAGGCCCCCATCTTTATAGCGGTGCTTTGGCCGACGGGAAGGAAGGCAAGTGTGAATTTTCTGGCCCCACGCCTCTGGAAAAGTAAAAAAAAATAAAATGGCAGGGAGGAGGAGAGGAACAGGGCCGTTCCTCCCCCCCTTAAATTTGTTTTTTATATAATCTGTATCTGCGGAGCTCCACAGATACACATAATAAAAATAAAAATGGAGGAGAGGAATGAGGCAGCCAGAGGAGGATGCAAGAGGGACTGGGCGAACCCCTTCTCCTCCCTCTGGCTGCCCATTGCAGAAATGAGAGGGCTTGGGACGGTGTGGCTCCACAAGCCTCTCCTGGCACCCTCCCCTATGCCTCCCTCTTTGTCCTCTCTGGCGTCGGAGTTGGGGAAGCACCAGCTGCTGAACTTCCTGTCCCTGCACTTAGAACTTCCTGTCCCTGCTGAAGTCAGTTGACCCGCTCCGAGGGAAAGCCTCGCAGCCTTAGGAGAGAGGGAGAGAGAGATCCAAAAAGTCCTGTGGCTCCTCCCAGGAACCATAGGATTGCTCCCTAGTTTGCACCACACCACAATTTAGGACTCTTTCAGGAATTATATTTGGCATTCCTGGTGAAACGTGAACAGTTGTATTTGAATTTGTATTCATTCACAAATTAATTTCTTAAAAGATTTCTATCCTGACTAAAAAGAATTCTAAGGGAGATAACACAAATTAAATTTGAAACAAATACGCAATATTTAAAATATTCAAAATTGAATTTGCCCTGTGTCTGCCCCATTATCACCATAGGAACCCATTACGGACTCATAAGATGTTCTTAATTTTTAGGTGAAATGTGTCTTGGTGGAAAGGGGGAAGGGGCTGGTCTCCATGGATCTATGTGGCTAATAAGAACATAAGAAATTTCCTTATATCAGGTCAGGCTATTCAACTAAGCTAGTATTTTCTACTCTAGCTGGCGTCAGCTTCTTAGCAAAGGCCTTTGACTTTGCTTGCTATCTGACCCTTTGAATTGTGGATGCTAGGAACTGAACCTGGGATTTCCTTCATGCAAAGTGGGCTCTCCACCACTTAAGATTCCTCCAGTAAGGGTTGCCCTGGTTTATGCATCCCTTGGCTGGCTTCCTGAACTGAGCATAGAGGGTTGGGTGACCATATGAAAAGGAAGACAGAGCTCCTGAATCTCTAACAGTTCTATAGAAAAGGGCATTTCAGTGGGTGTCATTTGTATGCATGCAGTACCTGGAGAAATTCCCTCCTCATCACAACAGCTAAAGCTGCAGGAGCCCTGTCCTCTTTTGCATCTGGTCAAGAGGGCAGGGCTCCTGCAGCTTTAACTGTTGTGATGAGGAGGGAATTTTACCAGGTGCTGCATGCATACAAATGACACCTGCTGAAATGCCCTTTTCTATACAACTGTTAAAGATACAGGACCCCTGTCCTTCTTTTCATATGGTCACCTTAATAGAGGTTCCCAAGCCTAGAACATATCCCACACTGCCAGGTTTGTGCTACACGTTACAACCAGGAATGGGGAATGTGCCGCAAGATGTGCCATGAACAGTTTTCAGATCTATGGGACATTACCCAGTGAGCCCATGGGGGCAGAAGTGTACACTCACAGGCATGCTATACAAGGTCACATAGGAAGCTGTCTTATCCTGAGTCAGACCATTGGTCCTTCTAGCCCAGTATTGTTGACACAGACTGGCAGCAGTGGGTCTCCAGGGTTTCAGGAAGGAGTTTTTCCAGTGCTACCTGGCAATGCCGGGGATCGAACCTGGGACCTTCTGCATGCAAAGCATGTGTTTCTTCCACTGAGCCACAACCCCTCCATTGCATCCTCTCCAATGTTCAGTAAATTTAGGGTGACCAAATGAAAAGGAGGACAGGGCTCCTGTATTTTTAACAGTTGTATAGAAAAGGGGATTTCAGTAGGTGTCGTTTGTATGCATGCAGCACCTGGTGAAATCCCGTCTTCATCACAACAGTTAAAGGTGCAGGAGCTATACTAGAGTGACCAGATTTAAAAGAGGGCAGGGCACCTGCAGCTTTAACTGTTGTGATAAAGAGGGAATTTCACCAGGTTCCCCATATATACAAATGACACCTGCTGAAATTTCCTTTTCAATACAACTGTTGAAGATACAGGAGCCCTGTCCTCCTTTTCATATGGTCACCTTAATAGAGGTTCCCAAGCCTAGAACATATCCCACACTGCCAGGTTTGTGCTACACGTTACAACCAGGAATGGGGAATGTGCCGCAAGATGTGCCATGAACAGTTTTCAGATCTATGGGACATTACCCAGTGAGCCCATGGGGGCAGAAGTGTACACTCACAGGCATGCTATACAAGGTCACATAGGAAGCTGTCTTATCCTGAGTCAGACCATTGGTCCTTCTAGCCCAGTATTGTTGACACAGACTGGCAGCAGTGGGTCTCCAGGGTTTCAGGAAGGAGTTTTTCCAGTGCTACCTGGCAATGCCGGGGATCGAACCTGGGACCTTCTGCATGCAAAGCATGTGTTTCTTCCACTGAGCCACAACCCCTCCATTGCATCCTCTCCAATGTTCAGTAAATTTAGGGTGACCAAATGAAAAGGAGGACAGGGCTCCTGTATTTTTAACAGTTGTATAGAAAAGGGGATTTCAGTAGGTGTCGTTTGTATGCATGCAGCACCTGGTGAAATCCCGTCTTCATCACAACAGTTAAAGGTGCAGGAGCTATACTAGAGTGACCAGATTTAAAAGAGGGCAGGGCACCTGCAGCTTTAACTGTTGTGATAAAGAGGGAATTTCACCAGGTTCCCCATATATACAAATGACACCTGCTGAAATTTCCTTTTCAATACAACTGTTGAAGATACAGGAGCCCTGTCCTCCTTTTCATATGGTCACCCTAGTAAATTAGATGTAAAAACCTGAGATAAAACCTTGAACAACTGCTGTTGCTCCACTCTCTACCAAGACAAGTGTAGAAAGCTGGATAATTGGATTTTTTAAAAAACCAAACCCTCACATTTATGTAGCAATTTATTCAGTGGAAAATTATAGATGAGAGCAAGGAAGTTTGCAGCGAAGAGCTCCGTTTGCTCAGATGTTTTTCCAAGGTAGGTTGGAAACATGAATATGCCCTGCGTCCCTGCACTAGATGGATTTGTAAGGTTGCTTCCACTTCTCCCAAATGGTGAAAGCCGTGTCCTCTGGCAAATCAACCCATGCACCCTGTTAGTTGAAAGCTCACGGCTTGTCATGCAGGCAGCTAAAGGATTTTAAAAAATATGCATAACTACAGTTGCTTACTGAGGCTTTGCCATGGGTTTGCATCCATGGTGGCTGACAAGACAGTGCTGGAAACGGCTTTGTTCCGGCGCACTTTCTGCCAGCTGGTCTGTGCAGAAGGCCCAATCCTGTTCCACTGAACTCAGTGAGCAGCCTCTCCAGGATTCAGTAGAGCCAGATTTGGGCTCTTTGTTCACCACTTGGATTTATGAGAGCACAGGTCAAGTGAAAAGGCCACAGTTCGAAGGTCAAGAGGACGACTAAGAGCTACATTGTGTACTCATTTCACAAACAGAATGGGTCCTCTCAACGATCAGCAGTGAAATGACTCCCGACGATGCGCTTTGTTCCTAAGTAAATGCGCCAAATAATGGCTCCCCTCCCCCTATCCATGCTCCACCATTTTCTAGGTAAGAGTTGCCACTTAGGGATTTATTTTTGCTAATATCTAGATTAAATTATGCAAAAGAGCATGAGCAGTGTGTCCACTCCTTTCAAGGGGAAAATGTAAACCCTAATAATAGGACTGGTTCACATCACATTTATTTATTTATTTATTTACTTAGGGTGACCATATGAAAAGGAGGACAGGGTTCCTGTATCTTCAGCAGGTGTCATTTTTATGCATGCAGCACCTGATGAAATTACCTCTTCATCACAACAGTTAATGCTGTACGAGCCCCGCCCTGCTTTGTATCTGGTCACTCTCGTATAGTTCCTGCAGCTTTACCTGTTGTGATGTAGAGGGAATTTCACCAGGTGCTGCATGCATACAAACGACACCTGCTGAAATCCCCTTTTCTATACAACTGTTAAAAATACAGCAGCGCTGTCCTCCTTTCCATATGGTCACCCTAATTTAGTGCCTTTGCAAATTTGTACACCACTCTTCAGTGAAAGCTCTCAGAGCAACATAGGATTAAATGATCATATTTCATAGTGTTTTACTATGAAAATATGAGGGCAGAAGCTCAATTAGAACTTTCTTGCAATGGGTTTCTTGAAATTGCAACTTGTGTCAGCTCCAGGGTCGGTAGGGGCCCTTTTGCCCATGTACCGGGTAAAGCTTTTCATACATCATCCTTGCTATAGGCTGAGAGAACATGATGCAGCCAGCCGCCTTGTTGAAGCTAAGCAGGTTTGGGTTTGGTCAATGCCTATCTACGAGGCTGCCTGTGAGCTCCATGATGCTTCCTTTGGGGCTTTTTCTATAGCTGGGACAAGTTAGGGACTAGGACAGACAGGCTTGAACCAGGAACATGTGGGAACTTGCTGACAAAACATCCCTGAAACAGGCCCACTGGACAGGCCTGCAATAGTGTAAAGCAAGTGCTAAAACCCATGCCCCCACATGAGCAATGTTCCTATGACTTCAGGTATAGGATGGCCAGTTGTGAATAGTAAAAAAAAATGAACAAGAGAGGACGCTTATTTGCATAAAATGTGCACATTTAAAAATTATTACTCTAATTTAAATTGAAACACAGTACACTCACCATAGTGTGGAAGACTGTGAACAGGTAACCCATGTGCCTGCTCATTTTGTTGTCCAGGGGGTCCTGATGGGCAGCACCAAAGCCCAGCAGTCCTTTCTGATGGTTCTCTAACTTTATACAGAGCATGAATGATGACTGACTACACATGTGCCTGACCTTTCTCTTCATGAGAGTAAAGAGATGATGATTCACTAGCAACACAGTCATAAATGACATTGGGTTTCTCCTCCTGAGTAAAGGTAAAGGTCAATTCACAGCTAAGCTCAGCCACAAATAGATTGGAGCTTTTCCACTGAAAGATCCTCAAGGTGGCTTTCAACAGGGTGTAATAAACACACACACACATCTCAAAGTCCTGCACCCAGTAAAACACATTATTGTAAATCTGTATCAAGCAGCTGTGATTTTATTTTTTTCCCCTAGTCTAGATTGAGATCCTAGTGTGGAGGTTAGGGTGGGTTTAGGATCCAGATCAAGGCCATTGCTCCTACTCTAGAGAAAAATGAACGTAATATATAGCTGTTACTGTAGATAGGGTTTTAAAGTCTGTTTTGGTCCTTAGGCACCTAAAAACAAAATATGCTTGTTATCATATGCAAATATATGCAGATTTAATCCACTAATTGACTATGATTTAAGTAATAGCCATAATTAGTGTATTGCTCTTTATAAAGTTCGGAGTGGAGCTGCTAGGGAGTCTTCAATTTGGACATTAACTGGGTCAACGTAAGCCGTTTCTACACCTGCCTCCCCCCCTCCCCCCGGATCATCCCTGTGCATGCAGATCCCGGGAGCAGGCAGGGATGATCCCTCCATTTTCCTGGGATAATCCTTAGGTGTAAAAAAGGCAATAGCTACAGCATCAGCTCCTCCAACTGGACGCTTTGCACCTCCTGTCTTGTCTACTACCCAGTTAAAAATTTCAGTGAGTGAAATGTGTAAGTACCAAATGCACACTCCAATGAAGAGGGTTTACAGTGTAACCCTATGCAAGTTTCCTCAGAAGTTAACCCTTTTGAGTTTAATGGGGGTTACTCCTAGGTAAGTGGGTATAGGATTGCAGCCTTGGAGAGCCAATGCTATTTTGGGCTGCATTAATAGAAGTATAGCTTCCAAATCACGTGAGGTACTGGTTCCTCTCTATTCGGCCCTGGTTAGGCCTCATCTAGAGTATTGCGTCCAGTTCTGGGCTCCACAATTCAAGAAGGACGCAGACAAGCTGGAGCGTGTTCAGAGGAGGGCAACCAGGATGATCAGGGGTCTGGAAACAAAGCCGTATGAAGAGAGACTGAAGGAACTGGGCATGTTTAGCCTGGAGAAGAGAAGATTAAAAGGTTGTCACACAGAGGAGGGCCAGGATCTCTTATCGATCCTCCCAGAGTGCAGGACACGGAATAATGCGCTCAAGTTAAAGGAAGCCAGATTCCGGCTGGACATCAGGAAAAACTTCCTGACTGTTAGAGCAGTACGACAATGGAATCAGTTACCTAGGGAGGTTGTGGGCTCTCCCACACTAGAGTCCTTCAAGAGGCAGCTGGACAACCATCTGTCAGGGATGCTTTAGGGTGGATTCCTCCTAAATCTTCTCCTCATCTCTCATTCTCTCTTACTGTCAATGATGTTACGCTTACTCCGGTCAAGGAAGCTCATAGCCTTGGCTTTATATTCGACTCCTCGCTCTCCTTTATTCCTCATATTGAGGCAGTAGCTAAATCTTGTCGATTTTTCCTGTATAATATTGCCAGGATTCGATCATTTTTGTCTGTCTCTTCTGCCAAAACGCTTGTTCATGCACTGGTTATTTCACGGTTGGACTACTGCAACCTTCTTCTCTCTGGCCTTCCTTCTTCTCACATCAGTCCGTTGGTTTCTGTTCACCACTCTGCCGCAAAGATCATCTTCTTGGCTCGCCGCTCCGACCATGTTACTCCGCTTCTGAAATCTCTTCATTGGCTTCCAATTCACTTCAGAATCCAATATAAACTTCTCCTGTTAACCTTCAAAGCTTTTCACGGTCTAGCTCCTTCCTATCTCTCCTCTCTCATCTCACACTATTGCCCCGCTCGTGCTCTTCGCTCCTCTGATGCCATGTTTCTCGCCTGCCCAAGGGCCTCTACTTCCCTTGCTCAGCTTCGTCCATTCTCTTCTGCTGCCCCTTACGCCTGGAACGCTCTTCCAGAACATTTGAGAACTACAAGTTCAATCACAGCTTTTAAAGCTCAACTAAAAACTTTTCTTTTTCCTAAAGCTTTTAAAACTTGATGTTGTGCAGACTTCTACTGTTACTTTCTACTGTTAGTTTTACCCTACCCTGTGCCTGCTTACCCTACCCTGTACCTGTTTGCATTCTCTTCCCCTCCTTATTGTTTTACTATGATTTTATTAGATTGTAAGCCTATGCGGCAGGGTCTTGCCATTTACTATTTTACTCTGTACAGCACCATGTACACTGATGGTGCTATATAAATAAATAATATTATAATTCCTGCATTGAGCAGGGGGATGGACTCGATGGCCTTGTAGGCCCCTTCCAACTCTGCTATTCTATGATTCTATGAGGTAAGGGAAAGGCAAGCCAAGGAAACAAGACTCTGTTTCTCCCTCAGCCAAAGGAATTGTCCAGTGGAAGATGCACACTAGCAGAGAGGAACACTGCTTTGAATGTCTCTTATGCTACAGTCGTTACCATGGTAAAATTTGCTTGTTGACTGAACACCAAATGGTGAAGGAAATCATATGAACCCTGCATTCGCACAGCAACCGTTGCAGAATTTAAGAAGTAGCTCTCAATCTTTCCTCAGCGCCTGAGACTAACAGCAACTTTATCAGTAAGTGAACTTAAATTCAATAAATGAACAAATGAATAAATAAATAAAATTGCCAATACTGCCTTTATTTTTTTAGCTTTGGTTACATTGTAAATTTTCAAGGAAGGTTATGACAAATTAGGTATTCAAATTTGTTTTCATAAGTAAAATGACTGAATTTTGCGAATAAACTCAAAATCAGTTTTCTTCTCCATACAATCATCATCATATATTTTAGCATTTACCAAGTCAAATTTTGTGATTTCAGAATTGGGCAAGTGGTAGGGTTACCATATGGAAGGGAGGACAGGGCTCCTGTATATTTAAGAGTTGTATAGAAAAAGGAATTTCAGCAGGTGTCATTTGTATGCATGCAGCACCTGGTGAAATTCCCTCTTCATCACAACAGTTAAAGCTGCAGGAGCTATTCTAGAGTGACCAGATATAAAAGAGGGCAGGGCTCCTGCAGCTTTAACTGTTGTGATGAAGAGGGAATTTCCCCAGGCATACAAATGACATAATAATACAATACTATACAATAATACAATATAAAACAAGACTAAAATAGCAGCACAGAGTAAACTCAGCAAAGCCCATAGTGCAACATAAGTTTTCATTTCTTTGTTTTATTACATTTATATGGCTGCCCATCAATAAATATTTCCTGGGTGATTATAGGATAAGCAATAAGGGCCCTTATTCTTAAATAAAAGCTAGGGAAAATAAATAAGATGGTACCTCAGGGCCAAACAACCTTAAATGCATAGTACTGCCCTTGAGTTTCTCCCACTCCCAGCAAATTGCAGTGTGGGCCCCCAGATCTGGATTGGGACTCAAGTATGAGGCACGGGATGGGGGATTCCTTTAGCTATTTGCCTCCCACTGGAGTCCCCGTCTCAGTTAGGAGCCTTGTTACAGCATTTAGCAATGGGAGAAAAAATTCTCATTGAAATGAATAGGCCCTCTCTTGTTCTTTTTTGCCATTGCAGACACTGGTGCTAGATCTGGATCAGAACCCCAGTGGAAGGCAAGGGGTTAAAGTTACCTTTCCTTCCATGCTAGGGTGCTGATATGGGTCAGCCCGCTTGCACTGGCAATGTGTGAAAATCAACACTGCACTCAAGGGCAGAACTACGCAGTTAAGGTCATCTGAAGTTTAGCCCTAAGTGATAATAAATGATGGTGCCAGGTGAACTTACTTAGGAAGGGAGTGCCAAAGCCAGGGTACCACCACAGGAAAGGTCCTGTCTCCACTAACCACCTCCCCAAGTGGGGGTAAGGGACGTTTTTGGTAGTGGTAAAGCTCCTGTCTTTAATTGACAAATCCCTTGTCAGCAATTGGCTGAACCCCTAGGGCGTTACAACACATCATATCTCCAAAAGAATTTGATACGACCGGTTTATCTATCATTGTTCCTGTTCATGCACGGGTTCTGTACATTATCTCACAACATTCCACTTATTATCTTTTCACACATATTATCTTTTATGAGCCTCTCATAAACATAGCAACTGTTGCACAACAAACCCTTACACACAGTGGGGGTCTCGGATAATTGCCCTTGTGGTGCTTGCCCCTTTCCCTCCCTTCACAGATTAGTAGTCATTGTAATGTGGTCTACAGAAACTCCATCAAGCACCCCTCTCCCCTCCCCTTGCAGATTAATGGGCACTTTATGTGATTACAGTACCTCTAGGCTAGGCTACACCTCAGCAAAAGCCATTGAACACATCACAGAACAGGGCAGTTTTGCTATATTTTGGAACAGCCTCCCATCTAGTCCAGGATTGTGCATGCAAGGCTGGATCTACACTACTGTTTTAAAGTGCTTTATAACAGTTTTGACAACTGTATATAGAGTCATAGGCCTTAGCTAGACCTAAGGTTTGTTTATTTATTTATTTATTTATTACATTTCTATACCGCCTAATAGCCGGAGCTCTCTGGGCGGTTCACAAAAATTAAATTATTATTACCCTGGGATCGTCCAGGGTCATCCCTGCCTGCTCCTGGGATATCCTGTGTGTTATTTACATGAACAGGGATGACCCCGGGACGACCCCGGGATAAACCTTCGGTCTAGCTAAGGCCATAGAATCATAGAATAGTAGAGTTGGAAGGGGCCTATAAGGCCATCGAGTCCAACCCCCTGCTCAATGCAGAAATCTACACTAAAGTAGGGTGACCATATGAAAAGGAGGACAGGGCGCCTGTATCTTTAACAGTTGAATTGAAAAGGAAATTACAGCAGGTGTCATTTGTATATATGGAGAACCTGGCGAAATTCCCTCTTCATCACCACAGTTAAAGGTGCAGGAGCTAAGCTAGAGTGATGAGATTTAAAAGAGGGCAGAGCACCTGTAGCATCAACTGTTGTGATGAAGAGGGAATTTCACCAGGTGCTGCATGCATACAAATAACACCTGCTGAAATTTCCTTTTCAATACAACTGTTAAAGATACAGGAGCCCTGTCCGCCTTTCCATATGGTCACCCTACCCTAAAGCATACCTGACAGATAGTTGCCCTGGGCCCCAACAGTTGTCAAAACTGTTATAAAGTGCTTTAAAGCAGTAGTGTAGATCCTGCCTTGGATCCACCCACAAATAAACTGAATTTTACAACCTATATAAATTACGCAAAAATAAGGATACTTTCTCTTCTTCACATAATTTATTCCGCAGTTCTTATTGTTGTGTGTAATTCTGCTTCTCCATGGGGGAAGGACCCTATCCACAACCACTGGGAACCTTATTCAGCAAAGCTCTCTAGGATCTGAGATTTCACCGCTGCAAGCATTGTAATCTTTTGGACAACCCTTCAGTCTAGCAGTGAGCTACATTTAGCAAGTGACATCTGAAAGCTCCATCCAACAAGTATTTTATTGCACGTTCATTACTGGGCACTCATGGAGTTTGCTCAGGTCCCTCACATGATGTCGTCTGCCTCCCGTGTGCCTTCCGCCACTTCTGGCCTTCCTTGTGCGACAAAAACAATCCTGGTTAAGTCCGATGTTTTTTAAACTTGGAATTGCTGCTCTCTTCTGCTCTGTGCAGGAGAGGCAGCGGCATTAGAGCAGCAGACTCCATGGGCCTCGTGCTCATTGTGTACTTCCTCTTATCTCAATTTTAGAATTTCTGTAAACCGCCCAGAGAGCCCTGGCTATGGGAGCGGTATATAAGTATAATAAATAAATAAATAAATAAATAAATAAATAAATAACTGAGGAACAAAAACATGAAGGTAGGGAGCGTGTTAACTAGGGCTGTGCACAGACCCCCCCCGATCCGCTTCTCTTCCAGATTCTGCCTGCTCCTCCCCGCCTCAATCTGCCTAGGGTCCACACCGCTCTGCTGTGGAGCTCCGGCTCTGAATTGGAGCTCCGCAGCAGTGGGGTGCCAGGTAAGGCCCCCTCCCTCCTCCCCCTTACCTGCGTCCATCCCGGCCCATCGCCAGCTTCACTAGAGCCCGCGGCAGCTACGGACGCAGGTAAGACCCCCTCCCCCTTGCCTGGCTCTGCCACCGTCGCTGCACGGGCGGTGGCAGGGCCAGGTAAACACCCCTTCCCCCTTACCTGCATCTGTACGCGGTCCCGCGGCTGCTTCAAACAGGAAGTCCAGGCCACAGGGCTCAGTTGAAGCAGCCGCGGGACCATGGACGGATGCAGGTAAGACCCCCCTCCCCCTTACCTGGCTCTGTCACCATCGCTGCTTGGGTGGCAGCAGCAGCAGGGCCAGGTAACCCCCCTCCTCCCCCTTACCTGTGTCCATCCCAGCCCGTCGCCAGCTTCACTAGAGCCCGCAGCTCAACCAGGAACTGTAGGCCCCACTTGTGGCCTACACTTCTGGGTTGAGCTGCGGGCTCTAATGAAGCCGGCGACGGGCCGCGATGGACCAGGTAAGACCCCCCTGTCCCCTGCCCCTTTACCTGGCTCTGCCGCCGTCACCGCATGGGCGGCAGCGGCAGGGCCAAGTAAACCCCCGTTACCTTTTTTGCGGAGCTCTGGATTGAGGCGAAGGATCCGCCTTCACCTCAATCCGCTCCGCGACGCTTCGCTGCTACCCCTGATCCTCTTCACCTCCGCCTTAAGAGGAGGCGAAGCACCCCGATCCACTTCTGCTTCTCCAGTCCGAGGAGAAGCGGAGCACAGCCCTAGTGTTAACCCCTGGAGTGATGGAGCTTTATGTTTGTAGTCCTGAAATGATATTTTTGGGGATGTGCTTGTTAAAACATGTACGAATGTTACTGTGTGAAAGTATATGGGATTCCCGAATCCAGGTTTTTGAGGGACTTGGCAAGGCAGCCTCAACGGGTCCCCTCCATCAGTGAGTCTACCTTCCCACCACCTTTATCTCCAGCTGCTCTGGCTCCTCATCCTCTTTCTTATCATTGCTTCCACTTGTTTGCTTGACAGGCAGGCAGCCAGGGAGCAAGCGGGCAGTGGCATCTGCTGCGGCTCTTTCTTTCCATCTCTGTTGTCTGGGCTGGAGTGAAAGGCACGTGAAGCAGGCTGCAATGGTGATGTGGGGGAGCAAGTCTAGGGAGCACTTGTCAGTTGGCCCCTGCTGAGGTGTGACCATATGAAATTGCATCAAGATCTCAGCACTGGGCTAGCAAATATAAAGTCCCTACTACTGTGGGCCCTCAGCAAGTGCCCAACATGCCTACATTTGATGCCGGCCCAGGGAGATGGAGGGCTGCTAGGGTCTAGTCCCATTAAGGACATGCCAGGCCAACTTTCTGGACTTAGCTAGACCTAAGGTTTATCCTGGGATCGTCCCTGTTCATGTAAATGATGCACAGGATATCCCAGGAGCAGGCAGGGATGACCTTGGGATGATCCCGGGATAAACTTTAGGTCTAGCTAAGGCCTAAGTTTCAGAATTAAAGAACTTTAACCATATCAGGCTAATAATTAGATTTTTGGCCTTTCACACTGATTTATATGATACGTGTACCCTTAGTCCTCCGTCACTTTTATTGATTTTAAAATTTTGCCCCTTTAATATACCTCATTCCATTTATAATATATATATACACTACAGATCGCTGATCATTATTTCTCCCAGAAGGTTGGCCACTGCTATATGGCTCTCACATTTTATATTTGCAAAAATAGGTTGCACAAGCATAGATATGAACAATTGCACTGCAATATTACTTTTTTAATAAAAGGAGTTCATAAAAGTCTATTTCTCTTCTGCCTGCACTTGCAAATCCATGTCATGGAGCAGGGCTCATAATTTCATATTTGTCTTGGAAAATATTAAATTGTGCAATATAGATATCAAAATGTCAACATTGTGGATGTTTTCCCAGTCCAGGTAGATTTTTTTTTAACTGGACTCTTGGAGATGGAGTCTGAAGGCATGATTTAAATATATAATATATAATCAAAATTATTACAAAATAATATAACATATAACCATAAAAAGATTGCAAAAAAAGAGAGAATAATGATACAATAAATCTTGCCATTATATATTATAAAGTTCACATTATTATCAATAATAATTATTAATTATTTTAAACTAATTATTAATTATAATAATTTCAATAATTATTAATCAATAATAATAAGAGCAAAAAAAGCAGTCTCTGAGGCTTATGACCATTTTTCACCTGGGCTTGTAAGCCTCATTGAACATAGTAAGACATACTTTTGACATGCATAGAGTTGCATTGTAAGAAGACTAACGGTGCAATCCTAAGCATGTTTAGACAAAGAAAAAAAAGTCCTATAACTCCCAGCATTCCCCAGGCAGCAACACTACTGGTGTTGCACTACAGGTCACTTACACTAGGGCAACCGAATTTCCATTTGCAATAGTGTCAAATTTGATACTGTCCAATATTTTGTTAGCAGTTAATTTTGCAAAATATTTTCTAACAGTCTGAGGAGGAACACCCTCTCATTTCCATTGTATAGATGGCATCCTGAGACCAGGAGACTGCTTCATGGCACCGGGTTGTTGCTACTTTTGAGAAAACCCTGCGCTTTCGCTGTTGCAGGGTGGTGGCAGCTAATCCCGATGCAGAAATCAATGCAGGCTTTCTGGCAGCCATTCGACTTGCCAGGCCTACCACCTGCCCTCTTACTGGGCTTCCGGCGACCAATCAGGGGTCGCCTTTCACTCGGGAATGCTTTTGCCCTGATGCTGGAGCAAGGTCAAATGGCAGAAGGGTCGTGTTCATCTTGCTTCAGCATAAAAAGTCGGAGTAAGTCCCAGACTTTTTAAATCCACAGCTTCACGGGAAAGCCCTGCACTGGCTGCGAGGTGGCTGCTGCATCATATATCCAATGCAGCACCATCACGCAGCCACTACAGGGCTTTTAAATTATATAGACAATCCTCAGGAGATAATCCAAAGGGAAAGGTGGGATAATAATAATAATAATAATAATAATAATAATAATAATAATAATATAATGATTTATCCAAAGTCATCACACAATTAGCCTAAGGGAAAGGGATCAAGCGTTTTGACTTTAATTTGAACACTGTTCCTTTATCATTCTTTTCCACTTTTAATTTAGCTTAACCTTTTATACTAGCTGCACAATATGCTGTTTTGCTACTAAATGCTCTTCTTCATATGTGTGGTACTAATAATGCTATTTAATTGCTATCATTATGTTCAATACTATCATATGTTCAGTACTAGGAAATGCTATTTAATTACTATCATGAATATTACACACCCAAACACACACACACACACACACACATATGAAAGACAGAGAGATAGATGGAGTAATTTCAAAATACATTTAGAGCTAAACATTTCAACTTTCGCCCTCATCAATAGCTGTGATGTTAAATGGACACCAAAAGTGGCACTTTGGAATGCTTGGCAATAAAAGTTCCTAGGGAATATTTAGGTTTAAATGTATTTTGAAATTACACTGTTGTTAGTCTATCTATCTTTCTTATATATTGTAACATAAGACTGAGAGCATCCATAGTGGATCCAAAGTCTCCTTGTTGCTTTGCTGTTGTACTGCTTTACTGCTCTTCCTCTCTCATTTGTGTGCATTCTGTAATAATATATTGTGTCCTAATATATGTGATAATATACCCTATTTCTTCGATTCTAAGACGCACTTTTTCCCCATATAAACATCTCTAAAAATGGGGTGCGTCTTAGAATCGCGGGTGTGTCTTAGGTTTTTTTCTTCTGTTGGTGGTACTGAAGTTAGTGTGCGTCTTACAATCGATGGCGTCTTACAATCGAAGAAATACGGTATGAAGTCCTACTGTGGCTCCTGAGTGCCCTCTTTGTTTTCTATTGTATTCTCATTCCTTCCCCCAGCCCCAAAACCAAAACACCATTTCTGAAAGTCAGGGGATGCAACAGACCACCATGAAGATAAAATTGCGCTAGTCCCTTACGCAGACACATAAATCCTTAGGATGTACATATGTCCTAAGTCTTTATGCACATAAATCCTCGTGTAAATATAACACAAGAAACCTGGGGATTTTTCTCTCTCTGCTATTTATCTTGCTCAGTTATAAAATTGACCATCTTATATCCCTTCTGTTTCCCAGATCTCCCATGTAATCCATGAAAATGCATTTACAGTGTAATCCTATGCATATCTGCTCAGAAGTATATTGGGGCTTACTCCCAAGTCAGTGGGTATATGAGTTCAGTTTAAAGAACCCTTATTGCTGTGTGGGTCCAGCATACCTAAAGGAACGTCTCCTGCAGTATATACCTACCCAGACTTTAACATTATCTCTTGAGGCCCTTCTCTGCGTGTCTCTGCCAAATGAGTTGAGGCAGAGGTTACTAGAGAGAAGGTGGTTGCTCCATGTCCTCGCCAGAGAGGTTTGCAGGTTTGATCCACTGCATCTCCAGGTGGGACTGGAGAAACACCTGTCTGTCAGTGTTAACAGTACTGGGCTAGATAGACCAATGGTCTGACTTGGTATAAGGCGGCAGCTTCCTATATAACTATGCTGTGGTTTCAGTGCCAAGTACAGACTTTAACAATATTTTCCTGGGCTTAAAAACCCTTTTAGCATAGTGTGTAGTTAAGTCCTCATCAGCTCTCTAAAAAGAGCATTGGGACAGGTTAAGCTGTGTCTTGTTTTATTTTACTGGGCAATTGGCTCCCTAGTGGAGTGGTATGGGGATAGCTAGTGCCTGGATAGCTCTGTTAGAGTTCTGGCTGGTTCTGACTAAAACCCAGAGCTGATTCACAGCCCCACTGACATTGGAACCACCAGCCTCCACTGGATTCAGTGCAAGGCAGCTTCCTATGTCCCCAGTGTGCTCTACAAATGATGGCATGTGCCAGGCATGTGTCATATTGCACCTAGTCTCGGTCCAGTCCCACATCTTGATTCAGCATTTTGTGTGTCATGTTCCCCTCCCCCCCACCCCGCTGCCTGATGTTTGAGGCTGGAACGCACTCACCATTCTAACCTCAGGAGCCAAATTCGGTCCCACAAGCTCGCTAGGATAGGGGGAAGCTGGGACCTAATGGAAGATTGCACTACTTCTTGACCTCTTGGTGTTGGGTGGGCCTGTGGGGCCAATACTTATAGGGCAAGTCTAGACCAGGGGTGGGAGGGGGGAGGATCTCACAATATTCTGCTTGCGAGATCCTCCCCTTTGTCCACATGCGAGCGCGACATCCTGGGAGGAAGGAGGGATGTCACACCCACCATATCCTTTTTTTTTTTTTACAGAAGTTGAGTGCACATGTGCTCCAATGAAAAAGTAAGTTTACCCCCCCCCCCAAAAAACCCGCTCCCACTCCCCCCCCCCCCGATGGACACAGAGTGTCTGAAGAGCTCTGTGCCTGGTTCCCGCCTCCTCAGATTTACTCGCAAGGAGGTGGGATGAAGCTGGAACGGGTGCCCACACACCTCCCATGGTCTTGGACGATCCTGATACCATGGGGGAAATTGGGCTACAAGTGGTCCCAGTTATCCCGGGGAAATGGAGGGATCATCCCTCCCTGCTTCCGGGATCCCCTGTGCGTCATGTGAACGCATAGGGATGATCACAGGACGATCCCCGGGATAAACACTGGTCTAGACATGCCCATAGATTCCATTTCCAGAACTGGTCAAAGAGAAAGAGGGAAGAAGGCAATCCAGACCAAAGGTAGTGGGCCTCTATACTGGGGGGACGACAACAGTGGCTTTTGTTCAATCTCTTAAAGAGGTTTTCCTCCTGTGAGCTTACGTAAGCCTAATAGGCTAGTACAGTCTTCCCCAACTTGCTGCCCTCCAGATGTTTTGGACTGCAACTCCCAGAATCCTTGCTGGCTGGGGCTGATGGGAGTTGAATTCCAACACATCTGGAGGGCACCAGTTCAAGGAAAGCTGGGTGGCTGTGGCTCACAGGGAGAGCACCTGCTTTGCATGTGGAAGGTTCCAGGTTCAATCTCCGGTGTCTCCAGATAGGGCTGGAAAACCCCCTGCTTTGAACTTTAGACGGCTGTTGCCAGTGGATGTCAACAACACTGGGCTAGATAGACCTATGGTCTGACTCAGCCCGTGGAGGCTGGTGGCTCTGATGACAGTGGGGCTGTAGATCTGCTCTGGGTTTCAGTCAGAACTCTAAAGGAGCCATCCAAGACGCTGAATCCTATCGCCCAAATTGGTTCAGGACCTTGAATAGCTCCTTTAGAGTCCAGACTGGTTCTGAACTGAAACCCAGAGCTGAGTCAGAGCAACACTGACATCAGAGCCACCAGCCTCCACTGGACTCCGTGTAAAGCAGCTTCCTACGTTCCCAGTGTGCTCTACAAATGATGGCCTGCGCCAGGGTGTCATAGTGCACCTAGTCTCGGCCCCGTCCTGCTGCTGGTGGCCTCCCCTCATCTCAATTCATCATTTTGTGTTTGTACTCACCATTCTTCCCTCCCCGCCACATCCCCCAATTGTCACTTTGAATCTCATTGCATCTGGAGTTCTTTTGGGCTGCTTTGGCACAGGCGTGAGTGGCAGGTGTATTGCCACCTGGGTCACATTGGCACCTGCTGGAAACAAAGAAGACAATAGTCTTCCAGCTATAGTATATATATATATATATATATATATATATATATATATATATATGTATGTCAGCTGCTTAGCAACTCCTGCTTGCACATCCCCCCACCCCTTCGTCGTCTCCAAACAAACAAGCCAACACGAGTGATGCGAGAAAGGGAATGACAAGGAAAGAAAGGGCCAAGGCCTGGCTGCAGCAAATAGCTCTCTCTTTCTCTCTCTCCCCCCTCACCACGCCTCCCTCTGTGAGGGAAAGGGAGACAGAGAAGAGAAGAGGCTGGAGAGGATTAAAGCCAGTGGCACATTATAACAAAACAGTTCTGGGCAAAACAGTCCTTTATTGACCAGTGCCTTTGTTCAAAAAGCAAGAGTATGAGGAGAGGCATTTGTAAGTAATCAGTGGCAGCACGGGGGGGGGGGAGGATAGTGGGGGGCGGGGAGGATAGTGGGGGGCGGGGGAGGTGAGGAGAAGGCAGCGCCTAAGTGGCAAAGTGCATTTCTGGGGGAGTTCCTCCTTTCAGAAAAGAGAAATAACGGTAGATTTCACTTTATCACTCCCATCTTGAATGCAATTTCTCTGCAGCAAGCCCTACTGCTTGTGTTCGTTAACTTTCAAATAGGCATGCTTTGGATTCCAGCCTGATGTTAATTTCTAGTTTATGATTCAGTTCTAATTTGCATTTGAAAAGTGCCTTTCCTTCAAGTAACCCCAGGGGTCCAGCAATGGAGGGGGACACCCCTTTCCCCTCTGGCACTGCCTGTGCTGGAAGCTCTGAGAGGAACCAGAGAGTCCACAGAGAGTCACCAGAACACCATTTTCAATCCTTGTAAAACCATGCTGTAAAACCATGGAGTGGATGCGTACCTGATTTTATGAATACGAGTGAAGGGAAGCAAAATCCCTGTAAAATATAAGCAATGTCTGGAAAAGTGCTGTTTTAAGCAGGAAGGGAGTCCCTTAGCAGGAGGTACCTTTACAATTGCAATAGCGTCCCACTTCATATGATCTGGTACAAAGCCCTAGCATGGAGAGCAAACTCTGGGACTGTGCCCAGATTCCCTAAGCATTCTGGCTACCTGTTGTTGATGTCTCTATTTTGCATGAGTGTGTCTAAATGAAGAATTATTCCTGTCTAGAGACCACTAGCGCGCTGCTGTATGGAGGTCAGAAATCCACTTCTAGACCTCTGCGTGGCTACAGAGCTTAGTTGATGTATCAGCCTAACCCGGTCTCACAGAGTGTGAGACTTTGATGCTGTGTTTGAGGTTTAAATGTCATTCTGAGCTACTTTTTTTTAATGGTTATATTTATATCCCACTTTTTTCCTCTTGCAAGGAACTGTCCTCCTTTCCCTTTTATCCTCACAGCAACCCTGTGAGGTAGGTTAGGCTGAGAGTCAGTGACTGGCCCAAAGTCACCCAGTGAGCTTCATACCTTGATCTCCTGACTCCTCTAACCACTACACCACACTGCTCTTCACATGGAGGAAAGGTTGGATGCAAATATAGTTCACATCAACAGAAAAATGTCAGACCTGTGACTGGAGGCAAGAGATCTATCAGGCTGCCCATTATGCTCAGCACACTCTTATGCGTATCCTGGTATTGTTGCTGTGGTGTTGCTCAGCAACGTGCTAGCCTCCATGTTAGTGTTTTTTTAATTTAAAAAGGCTTGAAAAGTTTTGTAAAACTCAGGATGATCAAGGGGCCTGGCAAGCACCAGGGCAAGTGTCTGCGGGCACACAGATGTCCATGACCACCACGTTGGGGACCCCAGTTCTACACAGTGCTGAGCATGCTAACACAGACTGTTGTGTTCTGTCTCTTTAAGGGGCAAGCCAAGTAGCCCAGCAAGACCAGGCCATGTGAGGGACCTGGAACAAACAGTTTCACTTTTGTAGAAGAAGCCTGATGGTGTGATGGGTCTGCAAAGAATCCTCAGGGGCCAAAGACTCCTGGGCCTACATGGATGAGTAAGCAGGGACAGTTAAGTTGCATTTGTTTCTTTTCCTTCAGTCCAATTTTTTCTGCCCTGGGTTTATCCAGTCAGTTGTTGTAATGATACAGTCAAGTTTTTGGTAGAAATCTGGTTCATGGGTGCTGTTTTCACAACAAAATAAATTCTGTAATAATAGCGGAAGAGGGTGGAAAACATATCAGGTTTTTTTCTTCATGATTTTATTTCTTTGCAAATCTGCCTCCTCTTTTCCAAATGTTAAAATGTGTCACTAGCAAAGGGGACCGCTTACAACAGGTAGCTGGGCACTGAGCCATTAGCAGCAATTACATTCCACCTCCCTCAAAGCCCTCAATTAATCCCCTTGGTTCTACCTGAAGTATTTGCCTCATTAAAATATTTGCCTCGCTAAAATTAGAATGCCGTTTGAAATGTACATTGGCACTCGCTGTGCATTAACCAAATCACAGTATGTCTTTCCGTCATCCAACGCCACCTTTCTACTTCTGAATAGAAGGAAGCAGCAAGGTAGCCACATGATGGGAATTGATTTAAAAGTGGTTTTGGTTAACCTCCAGCTGATTTAGAACCTAGTACAGTATTCCTTGTACTGGCTGGGTCTTTTAGGCCAAACATATCTGGAGGGGACCAGGTTGGGAAGGCTGAATGGGGCTGGGGAATGCTGTGAGATGTAGGCTTTTTTCCTGTATAAACATGCATAGGATTGTGCCTTTAATAGATGTATGGGCATTTAGGTACAAAAACAAAACATACATACAGGATGGAGGAGACCTGGCTTGGCAGAAGTACGTGTGAAAAGGACCTAGAGATCTGAGCGGATCACAAGGTCAGTATGCGGAAGCAGTGCAATACGGCAGCTAAGAAAGCCAATACAATCTTGGGCTGCATTAACAGAAGCATAGGATAGGATCCGATGTTAGTCTTACATAAATACACCCATTGAAATGAATGAGATTTAAGTTACTCACAGCTAATTTAACTCCCAGTCATTTCAACAGTTCTACTCTATGTAGGACTAGCATAGTGTCCAGATCACAGGAAGTAAGAGTTCTGTTCTACTCTAAATTAATGAGTTCGCATTTGGAGTACTGTGCCCAGGGAAGAGCAACCAGAAAGATAGAGCCTGGAAACCAAGTCCTATGAAGAATGGTTGAAAGAGCTGGGTACGTTTAGCCTGCAGAGAAGACAATTAAGGGGAGATGTGAAATCTGAAAAGAAGATAGAGGAAGATGTTCTCTGTTGCTCCAGAGGGTAGGGTTAGAACCAACAGGTGGAAATTTCAGGGAAGCAGATTTCAGGTGAAGATTATGAGAAACCTCCTAACCATAACAGCTATTCAGCAGTGGAAGAGATTTCCTCAGGAGGTAGTGGGTTCTCCTACTCTGGAGGTATTTAAGCAGAGGCTAGATGGCCATCTGTCAGGGTTGCTGTAGCTGCAACCTGCAGTGCAGAGCCTTCATTGAGCAGAGGGTTGGGCTAGATGATCTCTGAGGTCTTTTCCAACTCTGGATTTAATGTACTGGTTGGAGGAAGTAACAGGTGTGTGGCTTCCTTATGTTATGGGAATGTATATTTTGTTACACCTGAGTTTGCTGTGGCGCTTGGAAATTTTAATGAGAGAATAGACTTTGAATGCTCAGTGGTCTGTTCCACAGACTTGGATGTATGGAGAGCTGAATGAGGTGTACTTAAATCATTACAAATATGCAGGATTAACAAAAGGGTGTGGTATCTGTAAACAGTCCATTAAGAATATAAGGAGAGCTGTACAGGATTGGATAGAAGGGCCATCCTTTCCCCCACAGTAACTAAGCATATGCCTCTGGGAAGCCCACAAGCAGGGCTTGAGGCTCTCTCTTGCCATTGCTACTAGCAGTCAGAGACATACTGACCTGGTTAGCAAGTAACAGCTAACTCTGGGAGTGTTAACACAACACTCTCAGTGGTTGAGTGTAGGTTGTTGTTGAACCATGGCTTAGTGTGTTGTCTGAACCCAAGATATTTTTTGCAGGGTGGCTTGTTAACCACCCTGATCAACCCAGCAACAACCCATGAGTTTTCAAGGTGGCTTATTCAAGAAAAATAAGTCACACTGCATGGTTAACAAGCTACCTTGCCAAAAATGTTTTTAGTTCAGACAACACGCTAACTCATTGTTCAACAAACAACCCACAGTTCAACAACAATTTACATTCAACCAATGAGTGTGGGTTAGTGTGTTGTGTGAACCCAATCTCTGGGTTAAACAACCCATAGTTAGCCATTACCATGCCAGCTCACCACTTCTGCTTTCCTTCCAGATCCGAAAAAATCAAGGAATGACCCTGGGACATGTGACGGCAGCACTCCGCATTGTTGAGGGAGAAAGAATCCAGAGCTTTAACACAGCAACAAACCATGGATTCAAACTCTGGGTTGTTTCTCCCTCAACATTCTGGACTGTTGGGTTCATACGTTTTGCAATTCAGAAAAATAACCGAAGTGGCAAGCAGTGGGAGGCGGTGTGCTCACTCATTGCTGGGCGGCCCAGACTAACTATAGTTTGTTTAATTACATGCGAACCAGGTCAGTGTGTCTTTGAACCTGGAGGGTTTCATAAAGCCATCATAACTAGTAGCCATTGATAGAACTATCCATATTGAATGTGTCTAGTTCCCCTTTAGAACCGTCTAAACCTGTAGCCACCCCTACATCTAGTACCAACGAAAGCCATAAATTAATTGTGTGCTGGGTGAAGAAGTAATTTATTTTGTTTGTCCTGTCTAAACTTCCTCAATTCAGTTTCATGGGATGATCTCACATTCTAGGTGTGTGTGTGAGAGAGAGAGTGCACACTTAAAATAAGCACAAGACCGTGCTCGAGTTAAATCTACTTCTGAGTAGTGTTTTTACAACTCAGTCTGGGCTTAATACGAGCAATGAGTCGCTAGACGTGAGTCCCAGAAGCTGTCTGAATGCCTGGGCTAACACATAAGACATGTGGAAGTAATGTTAATGAAACAGCTTCTGAGCATTTGCAAAGTTCCTTTCCTGTATCATGGAGTAATTCTGACCACTTCCCATCTGGAATACTTTTTACCTTAGACTGGGGTGTCCAGGCAGCCCTTGAACCTTGGTACTTGTCTTTAAATCAGCCTGTCATTCAACAGTCTTAAATATGCAGCATGCCTCCCCGTCACCTGCACCTGCCTTCCCCAACTGAGGAAATGGTTGCATAATTAGAACTGACTCTGCAATTATAGAAATCTGGAATTAGAAGGCAAAACCAGACCTGAGGTCTCAGCGACTCTCTTTTTACAAATTAAGCCTTGTGCACCAACAACCCTGCTCTTTCCCAAGTTTATGGCTTAGTATGAAGGGTGGACAGGGCAGATTTTTCTTGCTTGCTCTTTCCAAGCTTTGCACAGCAGATATTATGATGGAGGGGAAGAAGGGACATAACACTGAATGTTTCTGCTGTGTTCGTTCTCTCTCTCAGCATAAGGATTTGCAGAAAAAAGATAGAGGGTCTTATTATTATTAGTTCCATTTTTATCACCCCTGTAATCCAAGGAGGTTAAGGCAGTAAGCATGCTTCTCTCCCTGCCCCTTTTCACCTCACAAGAATCCTGTGAGGTGAACCCTGCAAGGCTAAGAGACAGCGCATGGGACTTGAACCCAGCCCACCTTTGTCTATTCTGACAAAAGTCCCAGCACACCACACTGCCTTCCTTCCCATCTTTGTACATTCCTGTGAGAGGCCTTGATGTTTCCTCAAAGCTAACAACAACAACAACAACCCATCCTATTCATCTTTCCAAATCAATTAGATAAATATTGACAGGTTTGTAGATGGGGTGGGGGAGAGAGTGAGGGCGGAGGCACTGTGTCTTGTGACCTTGACACCACCAAAAGGCTCCTGCCTTTTGTAGATTGTGAAAAGGTGAGGAACTTCTCTCTCTGCACCAGTCTTCCTGAACCTGGTGCCTTCCAGAAGTGTTGGATTACAATGCCCATGCAGTGGAAGCTGGTGGCTCCCAGGTCACTGGGGCGGTGAATCCACTTTGGGTTTCAGTCTGAACTGTAAAGGAGATGTCCAAGGTGCCAAAAGATGCTCCCATCACCCCAATGAGCGTGGCCAGTGGCTGTGGTGGGAATTGTACTCAATTGATGCCATTGGCTAAGCTGGCAGCCATTGGGCCAGGCATTTAATGGGCTGAATGGCAGGATCAGTGGATATTGCTAGGGCACTCAAACCCTTGCAGTTGCCTCCAGATGTTGGGTGCTGCAGGACGGCCTAGAAATATATGACAACTTTTCAAACATGTGATTCCCCTGCCAGCAGTCTGGTGGTACAGTCCATTCCACCACCTCAGAACTATACCACTTTAAGGACGTTAGAAGAGCCATGCTGGATTAGACCAAGGGTCTATCTAAAGTGTTCTGTTCACACAGTGGCCAACCAGCTGCCCACGGGAAACCCACAAGCAGAACACGGTGCAACAGCACCCTTCCACTCATGTTCCCCAACAACTAGTGTACGTGCTACCTCTAGTATCAAAGGCTTACTACCTTTGATATAGAGGTAGCACATAGCCATTAGGACTAGTAGCCATTGATAGCCTTCTCCTCCAGGAATTTATCCAACCCCCTTTTAAAGCCATCCACATTGGTGGCCATCACTACATTTTGTGGTAGTGAATTCCATAGTTTAACTATGCGCTGTGTGAAGAAGTTCTTTCTTTTCTCTGTCCTGAACCTCCCACCAATCAGCTTCATGGGATGATCCCAGATTCTAGTACGATGACAAAAAGAAAAATGTCTCCCTATCAGCATTCTCCACACCAGGCATAATTTTGTACACCTCCCGTTAGCCTCCTTTCCCCACCAAGCTAAATAGTCACAGTTGTTATAGCCTTCCCTCATTAGAGAGATGATCATTTTAGTTGCCCTTTTCTGCACTTTTTCCAGCTCTATGAAATCTTTTTTTAGGTGTGGTGACCAGAACTGTACACAGCATTCTAAGTGTGGTCACACCATAGATTTGTAGAAAGGCAGCATGATACTGGCAGTTTTATTCTTAATTCCTTTTCTTATAATATCTAACATGGAGTTGGCCTTCACACTGAGCTGCAACCTTATTCTGCTGCATTTGTAAACTAGGCTTTAGTTGTGGTTGGTGAGTGAGAGGCATTCTGCATATGCTCAAAGACACTCTATGGCCACTTCACATGTTCTAGGGCTGAACTGCGGCATTGGAAACATTCGGAGCTCAGCCTTGGAGGAACAAGGCTCCCTGGTATTCCGATAAGAGGGAGGGGCACACCAAATCATATTCGCTTAGCCAGCATTTTGCTTTCTAAAAATGGTTGTGTGAGTTGTGACCCGTACATGCAAGCAGAGCACGAAAACCTGCCCATGAACCAAGAGCTGATTCACTGACCCTTTTGGCACAGCAGTATATAGGTTAATGGCTGGGTGGTGATCAGTGAATCCATGGTTAAACAATTACCCGAATACTCTGCTGTATGCTCATATGGAAATTCCCTGCTCTAGTCCTAAACCCAGTTTTGGAATTTTTGCAGTCAGCAGCAATCTGGGTGCAGCATGCAGAAATTAAATAACCGCTTTACTGCTGAGTCAGCTGGCTCGGTTTGTGTGCATTTTGTGATTCTCCCGGCATGTTAACCTGCAGTAGGGAATTCCTCAACTGGGCAAGAAAGCAGCACTGGGCATCTACCCACCAGGCAAAATATTTGTCTCACCTTTAGTGATAGTCTCCTGCTTGCTCATTTCCATGATCCTTAATCTGCAAGTAAAATGGATTATATAGGGGAATGTTAGGGGCCCCTGTCTGAAATACAAAAAAAAAACACCTCATCCCTGGCTTCCAGCAGTCTTAGCCAAATCATGCCCCTACTAGCCTTCTATAAACAGTAGCTAAGGGAGGACGTTGCAAGAGGTTGAAGACCTCTTCCTTCCCCTCAGTGGAGGCCTGTAGCGACAGCGTCATTGGGGCGGTGAATCCGCTCCAGGTTGCAGTCAGAACCAGTCAGAACTCTAAAGGCGCTATCTGTGGAGCCCCATGGATAGAGTTTTGACTGGTTCTGAATGAAATCCAGTGTGGATTCATCACCTCACTGACATTGAGCCACAGGCCTCCACTGCTTTCCTTGTAATTGGAGCTCTGGATTAAGGGCCAGGCTAGGACTGGGCGTCTGCCTAATAGATACCCCATAAGGTCCTTGCTGGGTTCTGGGGTGAGCCTGGCCTGTAGGCACCCTGCAGAAGGAGCGTGACCAACATATGCAAAATATGAACTGAACTGCTCCAGAGACAAAACCAAACTTCAGTGTACTTCTGCATGGCTTCTCCCCTTTGGCTTTTGTTTCACTGGTCAGTCTCATACCTCTTGCTCTGTTCACTCAAGTGCCTTTTTTATCTGAAGGTAACATGAAGACTCACATACACTTACATCATGCAAAAGTGTGTAATTGTAGCCTGATGGACCTTTTGGAACAAGCAACTACTTCCAGAGAGGAGCTGCAGCCAAGCAACAACAGGTGGGATTTTTTTTAAAAAAATTCTTTCTCTGCTCCAAATTACTACCTAGCAGCTTTTCCCTCCGCAGGGTTTCATGGGCTTCACAAACACATATTTGAAACCCCACAAGGAGAAAAATAGAGGTTTGGGGAGATCCAAGCCCCCTTCTTTTCCTGTTGCTTCTCTGCTCCCAATTGTCCCCCTCTGGAAGTGTTTGTCTTCAATGGGTGCTGTTGGGCTACAGTTATGTATATTTGCATACCAGGGGGGATTCTACACGCCGTACTGAGGGCGCTTCCATGCGCCCCCAGTGTGGCCCCAAAGCGATCGTGTAACTTGCCTGGAGAAGACACGAGGAAGAGGCGTCCTTGCTGCCGCCGCCGCCGCCGCCACCCACCTACCTCCGACCCGGCCAGGTCGGAGAGCTCGGCGGAAGAAGGCGGGCCCCGCCTTCTTCCGCCGAGCTCTCCGTCCCGGCCGGCGAGGAAGTAGGTGGGCGGCGGCGGCGGCAAGGACGCCTCTTCCTCGTCGCTTCTCCAGGCAAGTTACACGATCGCTTTGGGGCCGCATGCTCCCTCAGTACAGCGTGTAGACTCCCCCCTGGTTCATGCCTAATGCTATTTATCCCATAGGTGGTTGTTGTTGTTGTTATTGTTGTATTATATTTATTTATATCCCGCCTTTTCCCCAGTACTCAAGGTTGTAGAATTCTGGGTTGTGGTGATGTGTTTCTTAACTACAAACAACACAGAAAGAGTTCTTTGTAGTTAGGGTGTGAACTCCGAGTTGTTTAAACCGTGGGTTGTTGCTATGTGTGAACCAAGAACTGTCAGTTGTTCATGGGTTGTTACTACAGTAGGGTGACCCTATGGAAAGGAGGACAGGGCCAAGAGGTATCTGGTCAAGAGAGCAGGGCTCCTGCAGCTTTAACTGTTGTGATGAAGAAGGAATTTCACCAGGTGCTGCATGCATGCAAATGACACCTGCTGAAATTCCCTTTTCTATACAACTGTTAAAGATATTAGAACCCCTCTTCTCCTTTGTACAGTATATGGCCACCATAACTCCAGGAAACAGAGGCAATGGGCAAGAGTGGTAAAACAACAACAAAAAACAGCCACTCTACATGGCAGTGCTGCAACAGCACTTGGGATACACAGAGGGAGGGAGTGAAGGAGGAAAAACAAAAAATAACCCAGGGATTGAGAAAACAAACCCTGGCAGATGAGTCTGTTTGTCAGGATAGGACAACAAACCATGGAGTAATCATAGCTTAAATAAATCCTGGGTTAGTGTTATGTGTGAACCAGGTCAGAGTATAGTTTGGGGCTGAGGACTAGCTTGGTGATTTGAGATTCCCATAAACTTTTAGGTTTAATAATTTGATTCTGCATTGTACTGGGAGAACTGGTTTAAAGATATTAACAACTTTGTATGAAGTTCACTATACATACCTTTATTCTTTTATTCTTCTACAAGAGACGGTGGTGGTGGTGTGTGTGTGTGTGTGTGTGAATATTTGCAATAAATCCACAGGCTTTGGTAAGGTTTCTATGGACACAAGGCTTTTTAGAAAAAAAATGGTTACACTCAAGTAATTATGTTTTATATCACATTATCCATTAGCTGTAACCTGACAGTTGCATCCATCATAATATGCTGTTTCAGAGAAATGGATGAGTGACTTTTCCTCCTTTGAGAGTCCTGGCAAATTTTCTAGCTATTGAGCTGGGAAGAAGAAGGAGGAGGAGGAGGAGGAGGAGGAGGAGGAGGAGGAGGAGGTTTATATAAGAAAAGTACAAAATTGCGCTTTAGGTCACATGTACAACACACATGGAAACTAATTCAAAACCAGTGTCACTGTCCTGGCTGAGAAATGTGACAGGCAAACCAATTTGAATCTGGTTTAAATTGATAGAATTGAGTAAACAGCCAATTTAGATGGGATAGCTGACTTACAGCTGTTTCCCATTTTCTGGTTCAGCCCTGAAGTAAACACACTCAAGAGGCCAGGATGTATCTTTCTTTGGAAGTGTTTTCCCTTGGAACTTTCCTCACTGAAAACAGGAAGCACAGCCCATGGTGATCTGTGTCTGGTTGTGGAGAGTGGATGTACTGAAGCACATAGCCAGTCCTCTAGATCAGAATACCACTGTCTTTACTTTTTTAGATAAAGAACCATGTGGTTGATGCTTTAAGGTAGGGATGGGTATCCTGTGGCCCTCCAGATGTTTTGGCCTACAGTTCCCATCATGCATCACTACTGACTATGCTGGCTAGGGCTGATGGAAGCTGTAGGCCAAAACAATTGCAGAACCACAAATTGCCGAGTGGGCAGACTTCAGACTTTCCAAGATATATTTAGTTATTTACTAGAACCCTAAAGTGACTCAGTGATTCAGGGTAGACATACACCTAGTAGAATTAAGGAAAAGGATGCTTCTGAGCACTAAGAAAAAATTAAAAAATGTTTTCAGTATCAAAACTGAGCTTGCAGTCCTTTCACACCTTTTTGTCACTTAAAGAGCAAGAGGTAGCCATGTGGGCCATAAAAAATGGCAAAATCCATATTGGGACAATTTTATTAGGGTAACCAAAATGTCCAAAAATAGCATGCAGGCTTTCAAGTTCTCCAGAGCTCTTTGGGATGGATCCATAATCATTGTTCCACCGGCAGAAGGATGCCACTGGCAGAATGGGACTTCCACATCCTCACCTCCCTCCTACAGCTCCCCATGCACCCCCCAAATCTCCTCCCAACGGCCCCCATTCTGACCAGTACTGAACTAACCAGTGGTCTGACTCCATTTCCTATGTACCGATTGCATGGGGTGTTCTGAGGGATGTGTCTGGTGGATAGATGAGCCTGCCTGGCAGCAGAAAATTGGCTTTGATGGCCTTTTTGTTCCTTCTAGCGCTGTAACGTCTATTTTACTAGCTGGGTTATTGCCGCCAAAGGTGCCTTAGGCATACTTGCAGATGCACCTTGAAATAACACTGGTGACCCCAATCTGTAGCCAGACATGATGAGAACTGGAGGAAAAAATATTTATACAACTTCCTGAAGCTCCTTATCCCTATGGCCCCAGTTGACATAGGTCAGAAAGGTGAGTGTTGGTTTTTTAAACAGATATGAAAATGAACCCATAAGCAGGCTTGCATGGCAGCTTCCCATCAATTCAGCACTGTAGAATGAAAATGGAAGCACAAGAAGCATATAGGAGAAAGAGATGCTTCTTTCCATGCTTTGATAGCAAACAGCTGACTGTGTAGACTACATGGTCTATGCCGTGGATACGGCTCTCCTGATGTTGTTGGAGTGCAACTCCCATTATCCCTCACCATTGGCTGATGGGTATTGCAGTCCTGCAACATCTGGAGGGCCAGACATTCCCCACCCTTGGTTTATGCTCTTACTATTATAGTGCACAAATAAGTTTGGAAGTACATCAGATGTATCATTCAACTTTTTCAAAATCTAGACGCAGGTTTGCCTTTAGAGTTACAACAGGCGGCAATTGTATTTATTTATTGCATTCGCATAGGTGGCTGCACTTAATTATTGCCTTTTTGCTAATGAAAAGAAATCGCAAGGTAGTATTATTTATCCACTCTTTCTGTGACACTTTTACTGTGCAAAGTACTTTACGGCCCTTATTTGCAGAGCATCACGCTGCAACGAGATGAATTAAAAAAGATTTATAAGCACAATGCCGCCTGGCTGCAATCATAATAATCTGAGAAGCACGATAGATGGAATAATGAAAGGAGAAGGAAATCTGAGCAAAGAAACCATCTGAAATGGGGATACAAAGAGAATGCAAAATTCATCCTGATCTACGCCACATATATGTGTGTGTGTGTGTGTGAGAGACAGAGAGAGAGAGGGAGAGAGAACCGGGAAAGACTGAGCTTGCAAAGCTCCCATAGAGAGTAGAGGTGACAGAATTTGGCTCATCATCTGTTCTGTAGGGATATATCAAATATAGCTTGCAGATCGCAGCTGTGATTTCATTTAATGAGAGCAACGCCAAGTACAATGAACTAATGAATGGATGGGCTCTATGTGTAATCCTTTCTTAGGTGTCAACAGCGATTATCCTGGTGGTGAGACACTACCGCTCAGCTCCAGAGTGTCAATCAACCCACACCCCGAGTATTAGGCATTCACTGTTGCCAAGTCTATTATACGGGTGCAGAGTGAAGCGCTGTTAGAATAGGAACCTGCCTGCCGCTGCTTCTTGGGCGAGCTTGGGAAAGCAAATGAGAAAAGATGCCTTCCATATGCGAGAGCGGCGACTGACAGTGCATCGAGCGCGTCTCCCTCGCCAGCTGAGCCACCTCACAATTACCTTATGCGACCCTGTCAGTTCGCTGCTCTGGAGAGACACAACAAGGTTATTAAGCAAATATGATTAATGAAGGAAAAGAACCTCTGGCGTGCTAGAAATTAGGTTTCAAGGCCAGCAGGGGACTAGAGAAATTCTCCACCGTGTACTTTTGGGGGTTGTGGCAGGCTTCTGCGGTAATAGGGTTTGTCTGTGCTGTCGAATGGGTCAAATTCATTCCAGGCGCTCTTGCTTAGAAATCAGGATGAATCTGACCCATTAAAATGTGGTCATGTTATTAATACGTGCAATTAAAAAAGAAGACGACGAAAACTACTGAATTTAATCCTGTGGAGAATTTTCAGTCTATACTGCTTTGCTTTTGTCATACCTGCATGCCCTGTTCCTGTTACTACCAGTTTACTTTGATTTGCATGCATTGTGGGGCTCACTTGGTGTTGAGTAAAATGTTCTAGGCTCCTCATATTTTCTTCCATTCTTTAGGTCCATTTATTTTCGTTGAGCTTAAAACATTTTTATTAGCTTAATCTTACTAAGATTCTGAATGAGAATCCATGTCAAAGGTTCTAGATTCTGAATGGGATTCTGTGCCCAAAATTCTAATCCCAGCAATTAAAAGCCACGTAACAATCATACGTTTTCTGTTTAGTGAATCTATACGTTCCACAGAAGGGGTGGGCAACTTGTGCCAAGCCAGATGTTTTGGACTACAACTCCCATGAGTCCTAGTCAGCATAGCCAGTGGTGAGGGATCTTGGGAGTTGTGGGCCAAAAGCTCTGGACAGCCACACGTTGCCCACCCCTGTTCTAGAGGGTGAACAGGGTTCATTTGAACCCTGTTCAGATGTCATATGAATGCACAGACATAGAATCATAGAATCATAGAATAGCAGAGTTGGAAGGGGCCTACAAGGCCATCGAATCCAACTCCCTGCTCAATGCAGGAATCCACCCTAAAGCATCCCTGACAGATGGTTGTCCAGCTGCCTCTTGAAGGCCTCTAGTGTGGGAGAGCCCACAACCTCCCTAGGTAACTGGTTCCATTGTCGTACTGCTCTAACAGTCAGGAAGTTTTCCCTGATGTCCAGCTGGAATCTGGCTTCCTTTAACTTGAGCCCGTTATTAAATGGCAGGCCTGGAACTCTCTTCCCGGGGAAGCTAGGCTGGCTGGCTCCCTCCTTGATGGGCTTTCGGAAGCAGGTTAAAAAAAAATTGTTCCAGCAGGCCTTTGGAGAATAATCTGGCCCTCCATCTATGTTAAAGTCTTATAATTTTGTTGTGTATTTTAAACGTTTATGGTTTTGTTTCCCCACCCCCCATGTATGTTTTAAACTTTGTAAGGCTGCCTTGAAGCCCAGCATTGGGCAAAAGGCAGGATACAAATAATAATAATAATAATAATAATAATAATAATAATAATAAGAAGAAGAAGAAGAAGAAGAAGAAGAAGAAGAAGAAGAAGAAGAAGAAGAAGAAGAAGAAGAAGAAGAAGAAGAAGAAGTTCATTATAAGCTCTGGCCCCCTGTGCATATAACTATACACACACAAAGGGGCAGCGTGGCCCCACGTTTTGAGGGGTCCTTGGACATGATACCCTCAATGGTCTCCCTGCCTGCACGGAATCACCTATTCCTTAGTGCTGTCCCACTGCCTATTTGCTTGCCCTCTACCTTTGGGCCCCAGCCACCTAAAACAATGCTGTTGCTCCTTCTCCTTGCTTCTGTCATTGCTCAATAGCAATAGAGGAGATGGGTAGACAAGCAATGACAATTAGGAAGAGGAGCAGCAGGGCAAGGGCACTCTAGGAGATGGCAGTGCCCCCCCTGCTTGGTTGTGGGCCTTGGCAAGTGCCCAAAGATGCTCCTAATACCAGCCCTGCAGAGAACATACAATGAGGAACCTCTTAGGATTGTGCTCCCCTTAGAAAGAAGCCTCCGTTGTTAACATGTAGGGACTCTTTCAATAAATGCATGGAAGTTCAGGAGCTCCTTCAGATGGGGGAAAACTGTGTTCCCATACCGTGGCTCTACTTCCTGCATCTCTTTCGCTTCTGCAATGAGTTGTAATTACACAAGGAAGAGAGCAGCGATCACGCGGCTTGTACAGCCTCAATGCAGTTGAATGGGACAGCGGCCTCTAGTGGACATGTTATTGTGCAACTTTGCCTGCACGTGGCAGGAAAACCTGACAAATATTGATTTATCCCAGAAGAGTTGAGTTTTCTGAGGTCTTATTCTTGGCATTATAATGAGAAAATGGAGCGGGAAATGCACAGGAGTTTGATGTCATCAGAATGACTTGCAAACATCCGTGAGTGACCAGTAATGGGCATTCTATAAAACACCCAATTAAAGAATCTCCAAGTGCATGTTTCCACTCTTCTCCCCTAGAATCATAGAATAGCAGACTTGGAAGGGGCCTATAAGGCCATCAAGTCCAACCTCCCACTCAGTGCAGGAATCCACCCTAAAGCATACCTGACAGATGGTTGTCCAGCTGCCTCTTGAATGCCAACAGTGTGGGAGAGTCCACAACCTCCCTAGGTAACTGGTTCCATTGTCATACAGCTCTAACAGTCAGGAAGTTTTTCCTGATGTCCAGCGGAATCTGGCTTCCTGTAACTTAAGCCCATTATTCCGTGTCCTGCACTCTGGGATGATCGATAAGAGATCCTGGCCCTCCTCTGTGTGACAACCTTTCAAGTATTTGAAGAGTGCTATCATGTCTCCCCTCTCCTACTCTTCATATAACACAGGAAAAGGGCTTCCTTTTCTTTGCTTCACTCAATAATTGTACACTTGATGACCAGCAGCTGATTGAATCCGCTAAGAAACATTAGCCCTATGCAGGCGTTCACCTGCTCGCATGCAAGGCTGAAGTGTGGAGGCAGGGTTTGCGATTGCAGGAACTCCGTAAATGCTAGGGGTGTGCACGGACCCCCCGCTCCGCCCTGCGGGCCGATCTGAAAATTTCGGATCGGCCTGCTCCGCGCCGCTCCGCCCATACTCCGCTCCTCTTCGCCACGGAGCTCCAGCTCCGAATCGGAGCTCCACAGTGGAGGGGAGTGGTGCCAGGTAAGGCCGGGAGAGGAGGGTGGAGGGGGGGTTACCGGGCCCTGCCGCCGTCGCCGCCCGTGCGGCGATGGCGGCAGAGCCTGGTAAGGGACCAAGGGGGAGGGGGGCCTTACCTGCCTCCGTCCGTGGTCCGTCGGCTTCTTCAATTGAGCCCGAGGTTCAACCAGGAAGTCTGGGCTGCAAGTGTGGCCTAGACTTCCTGGTTGAACCGCGGGCTCAATTGAAGAAGCAGAGGGACCGCAGACGGAGGCAGGTAAGGGAGAGGAGGGGGGGTTTACTGGGCCCTGCCGCTGTTGCCGCATGGGCGACAGCGGCAGGGCCCGGTAAACCCCACTTACCTTTCCAGCGGAGCTCCGGATCGAGGCGAAGGATCCGCCTTCACCTCGATCCTCTTCGCCACGCTCCGCCGGCCCCCCAATCCTCTTCGCCTCCACCTCTGCTTCGCACCCCACTCTGCTTCTAATTCGCCGGTCCGATTAGAAGCGGAGCACATCCCTAGTAAATGCATTCAGTTGAATGTGCTTACACAGCCCTCTTCAGGGAATGGTGGTGGTGGGGCTTATGCACATGCCAAGACCCCCCGTCCACACGTTAGCCCTACATGCAAGCAGGCAAATGTCTGCATAGCGCTACAAGACTAAGGCGATATGGAAATTCCATCTGTGTTGTATCTATGACGATCCATTCACACACACACAGGTCATAACTTGTAGTCATCTGAAGGTAATCAAGCATTCAGCTTTTCAGTCCAAACGTAATTATTTCCAGTTTGGTTTGCAGCTATGGAATATGTGGTTTTTCATGTGGCTTTCAGACCCTAAAAAAGGAGAAGCTGCAGGACAGGATTAAGTCTCCTACACGTCCCACAGTATTATGCAGGGTTGTTAAAAAAATGTATACTATCTTTATATCTGTTTGAAATAAGCAGTATGGTAGGTTGCTGTGAAAAGCTTAATGTTCAAAGTCTTCTGTGAACGCTTTACGTCTAAATGTATCTTCAGTCTTGTAGGGCCTGCCCGAGGCAGTGAATTTAAGATGCGTCATGAGCTCCTCTTGGGGCCTTAACTAGCTGGCACTGAACTGTCCTCTTGAGCAACTATGCCATCTTGAAGATAATTCCTTCCTTCCTGCTGCAAGGGGAGAAAGATGTCAGCAATCGTATAGAAGAATAGAGGAAATGGAGGAGGAGAATTGACCAAAGAACAGAGGAGAAGGCACCAAGAGGAGACCTCTGACAAAACTAAGACCAAGCCTGGATACAATGGGTTGTGTCTGATGGTGACCTTCTGCTAGCTAGTGGAATGGATGCCCCTGGTGGAACTCCCGTCCCACTGTGTACTCCACAGATCTGCTTCAGAGGGTTGGTGAATTGCCCAGAGCAGATTCCGGGGGTTGAATGGGGGAGGAGGGGGAGTTAAACGCCCATTGCACGGACAGAAGTCTGTTCACGTAACATTGGGATTTAACACAATGTTTATAAGGCCAGATTTTTTTGAAAAGAACAAAGAGCATTTTAGAGTTGCTTTTATGTATTTTGGCAAACTATTGATTGTCGTTCATATCTTCACTTCTGCCAAATGTTGAAACTTTGGGACAAATAGCTGGAGGTTGGGGTGAGAAGAGAGTAAGTGAATGTTTAAGATAGAAGTTCTGTAGTGGCCTTTTCCTGTTTTGTCCCATCTCAAATAGGCAAACATTTTTTACAAAACTTCAAGGGCAATCTTGTATTAGTACATGAACCAGAAATGTTGCTGTGCTGCACAGATGTGTGTCTCATCCCCTCCACACAATTCCCCAACATAGGCAGCCAAACCTCGTCAAATGTGAGGTGCCCCATTGCCCTGGACCATGCAGGAACAACTGCGATTGCTGTGATTGGTTCAAGTCTTGCCAGGCCTTCATTCAATTGAGAGAAGAACTGGCTACCACAGGCATGTAACTGCTCCAGACAATCACTGCTGGTATGGTTGCTGGATTACATGATAATCCTGTATCCCTGGTATGCTTTAGTTTTTCTGGGAACTGTGTTAACTTTGGATTTGAGGATCACACAGTTGGCACCTGAGCATTCTATGTTACTGCAACTTTTCTCATCGGAGGCTATGTTCTTTTCCAGTTTTGCTTCTGCGTCTAACCAGCACTTCCAGTAGGTTTTTTTTAGTGCTGGGAAAATGCAGCATTTATTTGTGAAAGTGAAAGAAATCATGATTTCCTCTTGTGTATCTGTGCTATTCCACTCTATCACAGTGCCACCTAGAGGTTATGTAGTGGAAAAGGAGGAAAGGAAATTCACCTCGTGAAACGCTCGGATCTCAATACTGCATCAAAACTGAAAGTAGATACAGCAGATTACCAACCAATTAATAGCTTTGTGTAGATTGATAAAATGGGTACAGCCATTCTTATCCAGAAAACAGTAAGCTTACTAAATCACTCAAAAGACACATAGGAACCTTTCCTGACATGCTTTCCTCTAAACCAGTGATAGACAACTTCTGTATTGCTGGGGGTCATTCTATTCTCCACATACTGGTCTGGGAGGTGGAAGTGTTTGTTGATGTACAGCCGGACGCCCTCTTAAATGTTCTGTTTCTATTGGAATATGTATGTTATAATTTATTTCATCTATATTGCACCTTTCCCCCCATGACACGACACAAGGTGGGATACTTTCTTAGGTGGTATTCTAGGAAGGTATTCCACTACCGATCAAAAGGTACAGTAGAGCCATTCTACACCTTTCCCTCCATAATAGACCTGTTGTGGTAAAAAAGAAAAAGATGGAAGCAATAGTCGGAGGACAAGGGGAGAGTTACAAATGCAAGAGGATATCATCTGAACCCCTCCAAAAAAATCCATGTTTGAGGCAGAAAATTAAGTAAAAGTCTCATCTGGAAGCACCGCTGGTTGACTAACAACTGCACATCTGAACTACATCCATAGAAAAGTACCATTTTTAAGACAAACAGCTTTGTGGGGGTGAGGTGGGGGTTGCGCATGCATTAGAGAGAGAAGCCAGATGTTCACCAAGCAGGTTATAACACCATGAAAGCAGTTTGAAAACAGTATATGGACATGCTTTTTTGCCCCCACACTTGTTACTGCCCACTTACATCCGTGGATGGCCTTTTGACAATGCCATCCACTTCCCGCACATCTCCTGCTCCTTCTGGCCTTTTTTCCATCACAAAATAGCACCCAGCAAATCCAGTTTTTGTTTGTTTGTTTGTTATGAAATGAAATGAAATGTTCTGCTATTTCCTGCTGTGTGCAGGAATGGGCCACCTGGTCATTGTTTACTTCCTCTCTCTTCCCCTGTGTGAAGAAAGAGAAAGTATCGTGGGACAGAAGCGGGGAGGAAAGCGACAGCAAGGAAATGCGATGCCTCCGTCTGATGATGCGCTGCGTCATGGGCCCCAACAGTTGTCAGTGCACTTTAATAATGTTATAAAACAATAGTGTAGATCCTGCCCGAGAAAGAGAAACTTCCACCAGGGAAATAGGTGAAGAGAAAGTTATGTCTTCCTTTCCCAGGGCTCCTGTCTAATTGCGGGGGTGGAGGAGTGGGGTGGTGTCCCAGTATCCAGGTGTGTGTGTCGGGGACATTCTTGTGGCTATTTTTAAGAAAAAATCCAGAAATGTCAGGAGAGCCAGTTATAGATCTCCCATAGACTAGGGCGACCATATTTTGGAAACCAAAAAGGAGGACAACATGGTCGGCCCCCAAGGGGGCATGTCCAGCACCAAGGGGGCGTGCCCACACGAACATAGCCTTGGTCACATGTCTGATTTTACAGCACACATTTAAGACAAATATGTTCTACATAGCGTCTTAATGTTAAAATCACTGAAATAAAGAACATGTGAGAGATTCAATGTATTTGAAATTAACTTCTACTTTTGTATGTTTTGCTGTACTTTGAAACTTTTGCTATGCTTTGTGTGTTACAGTCTCCCCTTCCCTCAAATATCTTTTCTGACTGTATCTTCACTCATTGCAAGCTGCTGTTGTTGTTAACAGGGTTTGCTACTGGCCGGCCAGATGGCTGGCTTTTTTTAATTTCAATTTTTTAAAAAAGCTTGTGTATAATTGTCACAAGTTTCTCTACTCTAACATTAGGGTGGGTGTTGTGGCAGTTTACCCAAAGACTGGAGATCCCCTTAATGCCAAGGGCTGAAACTTCTCAATATGCAAAACCCCAAAGAGGAGGTTTGTCAACCTGAGTTCGAAGGATATGGCTCCAGCAGTTTTAAAACACAATAATTTTAAAACTTTGAACTTTTAAAAAAATCCTTTAAAAAATGGATGAACAGATCTAATTCAATCCTGGCATGGCTAAATCTCTCCTTAAGAGCTATCATGGTGCCAACTTTCAGCCCTTAATCTTTTAAAAATGTCATTAAAAAAATTATTTTAAAACCTCAAACTTTTTTTTTAAATCCTAAAACTCAATGGATGGACAGATCTGTTTCAAATTTGGTGTGGCTAAAGCTCTACCTAAATCCTATCATGGTGCGAAGTTTCATCTCTTTATATTTAAAAATGACGATTTTAAAAATAATAATTTTAAAACCTCAATTATTAAAAAAAACCCTAAAAAATCAATGGATGAACGGATGTTTCAAATTTGGTATGACTAAAGCCCTTCCTAAGAGCTACCATTGTGCCAAGTTTCATGTCTTTACCTTAAAAAATGATGGAGTTATAAGCATTTTAGTTAATTCCCATTAGAGCTGCTCTTTGGGGAAAACATTCTGGATTTCCCCTCCCCCTCCCGGATTTGTCGTCAAAACCCAGGACAAATCCGGGCAAATCCGGTCATATGGTCACCCTACCATAGACTGTCTAGTTTGGCTGTTGTGATTAATGTGTCTGATATTGGGATGCACAGTGGAGACGGCCTGGAGCTCCATGGCAGACCACATGCATGTGTACATAAGGTCCCACATTAGTCCCTGTCATCTTCATTTAAAAGGACCTTAAGCAACAGGCAGTTTTGTGTGTGAGAGTCTGTGTACACACACGCACATACTATTCAAAGCAAATGCTTATTGAGGTTTGGATGGGGGCTCTTCTAGGCTGACATTGCCATCTGCAATCCACCAAGCACTAATGCTGTGCAGACATTGTTCATTTAAATGGGAGTTGTGTGGGAATCCTACTTAAACGCTGTTCAAAAAAGACCTGGGGGTGGGGTGGGGAGCTTTGCATTGGCTGCGTCTGGTGCTTTGCACCCAAAAGTCTGCATGAAGCACTACAGGGAATGTGCTGCACAATATTCTCCCCACACTCCACGCTCTGCATTCCAGCAAAGAAAAAAAATGCTATGAAGTCTGCTCAATCTGTAGGTATGAAATTTATGGCCCTTTAACAGGCATGCATGTCCTAATCAATCTTGCCCTAGCTCTTGTAAGAGAGCTATTGAAATGAAAATGATAAAAAGCTATTTCCTTAAAGATTCTCTTAAAACGAACTATGAATAATGCTCCATGTGACAAATTCATCCTCCATCCCTTTCTTGTGAGGAAGTGTGTGGTGGTAGGGGAGGAGGAGGGGGCGTCTCTTGCCAAGCCATGAAAATCCTTTATGCTCATTCTCAGGGCTAGGAGAGTCAGACAGCCTGACTCCTCTGCACCCCGCCCAGTCCCAAATGGGTGCAATGTGTTCTCAGATAAGTTTAATAGGCACGCTATCACTTTTTTCCTTCCCACTGGAACACATTCAGAACTAAATCTGGAGAAGGCATAGCAGCTCTGGTCTAAAGAAAGGCACCCTCTGAATGTATCCATTTTGTCCTGGATCAGCTGGAAATTTCTCTCTCTCTCTCTCTCTCTGCATTTTGCAACAAAGCTGTGCCTACTCTATGAGCATCATCAGATGAGGGGGAAATTACAGTTCCCTACCGTCACTTCTCTGCCCCCACTCCTGTCCCACATTACTTCCTCTTTCTTCACATAAGGGATAATATTATTGTTTTAAATGATACTGCTGTTTTTATGCTTTAAATTTTTGTATATTTCTTTTTAATGTTCACTGTTTTTAACTTTTGTAAAACACCCAGAGAGCTTATTACATGTGTAATAAATAAATTAACAAAGAACATACGGCCCATTCAGGGGCATTTTTATTGTGCCGCTTTCCTGCACACAGCAGGAAATGGCGGCACATTTATTTATTTATTTATTTATTACATTTTTATACCGCCCAATAGCCGAAGCTCTCTGGGCGGTTCACAAAAATTAAAACCATGAAGAGCATAAAAACAACCAACAAATTTAAAACACAAATACAAAAAACAACATAAAAAGCACAACCAGGATAAAACCACACAGCAAAAATTAATATAGGTTAAAATATGAGATTAAAACAGCAAAGTTTAAATTTAAGTTAAATTAGGTGTTAAAATACTGAGAAAATAAAAAGGTCTTCAGCTGGCAACGGAAAAAAAAACAATGTAGGTGCCAAGTGAACCTCTCTGGGGAGCTCGTTCCACAACTGGGGTGCCACAGCAGAGAAAGCCCTCCTCCTAGTAGCGACCTGCCTCACTTCCTTCGGCAGCGGCTTATTTTTTTTAAAAAAAGTCGGATTAAAAAGGGGTCCATTTCACGATGGAAAAAAGGCAAGAAAGAGCAGGAGGCACACGGGAGGTGGACAGCGTTGTCTAAAGGATGCATGAAAAAATGTGAGCGGGCAGTAGTGAGTGTGTGACAAAACGCTCGTCTGATGAACCCCTACTTTCTCTATCAACATGCACAATCGCATGGTGGTGTCTGTATCATTATTTTGTCCATATTGGCCACAATCCAACACAAAGTTAGGCAAGATTAAGCCAGTTGAAATCTGGGGTTTAAGGTAATTGTTGGGTTGTGGCCATTAACCTTTTGGTCATTTGGTGTGGGGGTGGAAGGAGAGGGAGAATTGTCTTTGAAGAGTGCCCAATTGCAGCTTACGAAAGACACCCTCTGAATGTAGCAGCTACAGCTTATGACAATCATTCTGTTCCTGTACTATTTTGATGTGATAAGGACTGATACTTTCCATCCTTAATTTGAGTTTTCGTTTCACATCACTTACTATCCCTTCTCACTTCTTGCCTTCACATCCAAAATTCTTGCATGTGTTCTATAACTCCTCCAGTTTCTTCTTGTCCTTCACTCTCCCCATACCTTTCAAACAAGCATTTGCTTATTCTTCTCTACTCAAACTACTCATATACACACTTACCAGGGAGTAAGATCCATTGACAACAATAGCAATTATTTCTGAGTAGCCATATTTAGGATTGCAATGTTAAGTTTCTGATTACTTTTTTCCTGCCCGTTCTAAGGCCTCTACTCAATTCACTTTGTCCGTAACTTACCTGCCATCTTAGCCCCTGTCTTGATGGTAGCGCTTTGGCACTGCAAGGCGCTTGGCTCCTGCACTTGCGTTCTTTCCCAGCATCTGCATGGGATCCCCGCGGTGCTGAGAGGGAAAGGAATGAGGGACAGGAACAAGGCAGCCAGGATAACGAGGAGAGGGACTCCGGGCGCCTGAACCACCTCTCCTCCCTCTGGCTTCCCGTTCCTTCTCCCCTTTTTTATTTTTATTATCTGTATCTGTGCAGCTGTGCAGATACAAATAATAAAATTTTTAAAAGGGGGGAGGAACAGGTCCTGTTCCTCTCCCCCCCTTTTTTAACTTTTTAGGAGGCGTGGGGCAGTTCCTCTCCTCCCCTTCCCCCCCATTTTTTATTATTTTCCAGGGCTCTCCTGAGGTCTGCCCCCTTCTGTCCAGCTCATAGCAACCAATCAGGGGGTGCCATGGGCTGTGACAAGCCTCCACTGCCAAAAAAGTTGGGGTAAGTGCCCAACTTTTTTTCAGCAGAGTTTCTGGCGTTTGCCCCTGGATGACGTGCCACTACTGCGAAGCCACCCCGGGGCAAACCCTTCGTGTAGATGTGCCCTTAGATGCTGTCAATCATTTCCTCCTCTTCGACTCTCTCTCCTGGGTTCAATCTTTGTGCCTCTACTTTCCTCCTACCGAACTCCAAACTGGAGAAAGGTAGAGGTACAAAAATCTCTTCTTTAGTTCTTGTGACTTGGATATCAGCTTTGTGCTGATGACTCTCAAATCTGTTTTTCTCCTTTTGTTTCCTCATCTTGTCCAACTGTGCTCCAAGTTACACAAAGGGAAAAGAGAGTGGGAGGGAAGAGGAAAAATAAGCAAATTCATGTACCAAGGCCCAATCTACATGGAAATGTTTCTGAAGTATTTTTTGGTAATATCCAGATTTTCATGAAATCCCCTTGGTCCATCAGCAGCACACAAAGCAAGAAAAGTAAAATACTCACTACCTAAAAACGGGCTTTCATGGCCAAATGGAACTTGAAGCCGCCATACTTCAGGGTTGGGTGGGCGGAGTCCTGCAAATAGAACTGAACGCCATCAGCCATGTCGGTGCTGCTCTGCAAATGAGAGAGGCTTGCTGCCTGCCCTTACAATGCTTCCCTGCTCAGGGAAGTTTAATGGAAGAGTTTAACTAATGTCCCTGCAGTTTACCCCACACTTCTCTCCTTCCATCCCCCAAAACCCAGTACAAGAGCCAACACCTCTTCCTGTCACCCTCCTTTCTCCACAGAACCAACTGAGAATTTTGATACAGTGCCAGTGTGAAGTTACAGGACTGCAAAGTTGCAATATGAGTATACGGGGCATAGTTTTGCTTTTCCACAATTCCTTGCAAATATTAACGTTTAGATTTTGCTTTTCTGCACTCCCCTTCCTGCTCTATCTATTCTGTGTGAGCCTGCCTGCTAATGCCTACCCTTCTCTTCCTATGCCACCCTAGATTTTATGCCATTTTCTGTGTGGTACTCTATGCTAGGGATATCTTTGGGAATCTGCAATGACAAGCCATTATAAAAAGAATAACCATGAAATGCACACCAAGCCCTACAAAATCTGTATCAAACCTCTTAATGAATGCAGTAAGAACCATTAAGGTAGAGTACAGCAAGGATGTTAAGTAAATTAAATGAACTATGGAGTTGATCAAAGGACCTCCGTCACATGGTATTAATATCAGGGCCACTGGCATCAGGAGTTGGCATGGCTAAGCACCTGCTTAGACCCCTGTGTCAGCACATTTCATGCTTTCAAGAGCCCCCCGGATTGGCTCCTTTTTATCATTAACACCTTTGTCCTTCTGACATCAAGGGCCTGTTCAGATGCACACAGAGCATAGGGGGGTAGGGTAACCATAGAGAAGGGAGGGGTAACAGAACCATTACAAGCGGGCCTGCCACATGAATGGGAACGATGCTACTTCCAGTGGTTCTGTTACCACCCACCCCTCTGCAATTAGTTCTCTTAATTCTGCACGTTTTAACCACACATCTGCCATCCTCCGTGCAGTGAACAGGTGGACACCAGCCACTCCATTTGGAAAATGGAAATAATAATGGCTGCTTTCCATAGAAAATGTCCTTGGTGGCAAGAGTATCACTGGAAGTGGCAGTCACTCTTGCCAGAAGACTCTATAGTCTCTGCCATTCCGCCCCCCCCCCCCCCGCCCCCCAGCGAAATGAGCTGAAAAACCAACAGGGTTCCCATCACACAACATGGGAACCACTGTGGAAACCTGCTAGCCACCTTGCAGAAGGTAGTTAGCAGGCATGGGTTGTCTGCCCACCACGGGGAGGAAATTCTTCAGCCACAAGACACACTAACCCACTGCAGATCACATTTTTGAGTGATCTACAGTAGGTTAATATGTTGTCTGAACATGTGTGAACAAGTGAACAACAACGGCAATTAACAGTTAAATAGGGTGACCATATGAAAAGGAGGGCAGGGCTCCTGTATCTTTAACAGTTGCATAGAAAAGGGAATTTCAGCAGGTATCATTTGTATGCATGCAGCACCTGATGAAATTCCCTCTTCATCATGACAGTTAAAGCTGCAGGAGCCCTGCCGTCTTTTGTATCTTGTTACTCTAGTATAGCTCCTGCAGCTTTAACTGTTGTGATGAAGAGGGAATTTCACCAGGTTATCCATATATACAAATGACACCTGCTGAAATTCCCTCTTCTACACAACTGCTAAAGCTACAGGAGCCCTGTCCTCCTTTCCATATGGTCACCCTAATTAATATACATTGCATTTTTCTGTATTTTCCAAGTTGTGGTGCTGATCTCTCAAAATTTATGGCTTACTCAATAAATAGCCTCCAGGTGAGTAAAAACATTCTGCTCACACGACTTCGATGTGTGGTGCAAGTGTACAAATAGGCTTGACTGTTTTCTTTCTTTCTTTCTTTCTTTCTTCTGTTCTCCTGTGCTTTTATAACAGCTACATTTCCTACTGAAATTTTAGTTGGTACAGCCTCCCTATCCCTGCATTTTCATGCCAGTAAAAGTTTCACCAGTTGAATTGGTGAATTGAATTGGTGAGGAGTCTACTGCCAGTCAAAAAGATTGACGCTATTTTCTACACTTTCTAGATACTGCTTCTGCAAACCCCTCCTATTTTTTCTTCGCACTCTCCTCTTGCCTAATCATTGCTGTTGAGAAATTCTCATTTTAAGATCTTGGAGTCAGAGTTCTTTACTTAGAATATATTCCATCTATCTATCTAATAACCGTGAAGGACATAGGTTAATAGAGAAATCCCTGGGACTTCTGTGATGTTAAAATAAAGAGTAAAAAAGTAACAGGGTATGTTTCCCACCCACCTTCAAGCTTCCACCTGCCTTTGTCTAACAACAATTCCTGTTAATTGGGTAGTTAATCTAATTATCTAATTAGGCAGAATTGCTATTAGCAATTAGTGCTCAGCACTGCATCTGAACGCGGATGGTTCCTTCCCTATTGGGCCTTCAAAAGAGAAACAAGACAGCAATATAACCTCATTCCTCTTCATTACTTTTGGATCTGTAACTGAAAACACCTGGAAATGCATATGCACCATAGTCTGGTTTAATGAAAAGCAAGTGGCTGATAGAAAAAGAGAGCGAGTGAGAGTTTTCCTTTAGATTTTTTTGTATTCCTTTGGATGTGTGCTTTATACCCGGGCTGGTATAAAGGGTCACTGAAGCAGGGGCCCACTGACAAGAGCCTCCTCCACTGTGGCAGTGAGAAGGAAGAGCTGTCGGTGCCATGACCTGCCTGTCAAGCCATGAGAAGGAGGATGAGGAGCAAGAGCAGCTGGTGACCAGGGTGGTGAGATTTACAGAGGGATGGGGTCCATTGAGGGTGTTGTACTGAAGGGTCCTCAAAACCCTGGAGCTGGCACTGCATCGGCATGGCCACTAGTCAGGAATGCAGAGGTGGGCACAGGGAAATGTGTCCACCCCTGCCTCACAGCATTGTACCTTGACTGGTGATATCATCAGATGTTGTATTTTGTGGCTCAGACGCACAAATCTCATTGGCACATAATGGTTGCCTCAAATATGATGTGACCATTTACAGCCTTGAAAGTTCTATTGCTCAGATTTTAATCCTAGCCAGAGAAGAAGTGTTGTCCTGCCTGCCTGCCTCCCTTTCTTTCTGCCACTCCTACCCCCTGCCTTTCTGGCTCAAAAGCCCCTCCTGCTTACCCACTTAGTTGCCTTACTGCTTCACCAGTGGTGATCAGACAGAGGCCTCCAGGCAACCAGGAGCACTGGGAAATGGAGGGCTGCAGGCTGCAGCATATGGTTCTCTTCCCCTCCCAGGATACAAATTCTGAATGCCTGCACAGGGTTCATGTGTGAGGGACTCCCTGGCTGCTGCCGCACATGCTGTCCCCTCCTCTTATGGCTGCATGTTTGGCCAATGTGCATGTAGAGTCCCTGCATGTGTGGGGCAAGTCCCCTCACATATATTTTCATAGGATCATAGAGGAGGCTATCTATTCCAACCCCCTGCTTGATGCAGGAAATCTAGAGCTAGAGCATCCCTAACGTATGCATGCCCAGCTTCTGCTTGAAGACTTTCAGGGAGGGAGAGCCCACCATCCTTCTTGGACAGGGAGGTTGAACCTCAGGCCCCATGCCCAAATCCAGCCCACCCAGATGCCCATGTCCCTCCCCTTTTCCCCAAACCAGTGATCATTGGGTGGTTTTTTGGCTTTTGTGTAATTTTTTCTCATTCAAAAAGGTTGAAAGCCCTTAGGTTTTTCTTCAGAGGCTATGCTCTGAGTTCCCCACTGTTTTTAACTTTTGTAAACCACCCAGAGAGCTCTGGCTATGGGGCGGTATATAAATTTAATAAATAAAATAAAATGAATAAGTAAGATGCAAAACCACCAGGTGGAAGACCTTTCTGATGGTGGTACCTTAGTTATGGAACAGCCTTTCCAGAGAGATGCACCTAGTGCCCTTTCAGCACCAGGTGAAGACCTTTCTGTTCACTCAGGCTTTTTAAATAGCCTTGGGCACAGATTCCTTTATGTTACGGGTAGCATATAAATGTAAACAAATAAATAAATTTAGAGTGTTCTAAGCTAGTCAGGACCAAGGGAGTAGTGGTAAATTTTGAAGTGCAGGCATGCATCATGACAGACCCCGTAGCCTTGCTCCCAAGGACAAGCTAAAAATGCAAGTAACTGTGTTGTTCCATCTCTCTTCCCCTCTCCTACATACAAAAATGCACAAACACACCCAAAGAGCAGCAGTACCTAGCAGAATACCTGCTCGTCATCCCAGCACGAAGGGAATGTCGCCATGAAGAACCTCGACGGTGGGCCTTCTCTGTAGTGGCTCCCACCCTCTGGAAAACCCTCCCTTCGTGCGGTTCAGGAGGCCGAAAATGTAACATCCTTCAAACACCTGCTGAAAACATATCTTTTTAAAATAACCTTTTCTGGACTGTAATTTATTCTGGTTTTATGTCATTTTAAAGTTTTAATCTGGATTTTATGGGTTTAGTTGTAAACTGCCCGGAGAGCTTAGGCTATGAGGCAGTATAAATATGTAAGAAACAAATAATAAATAATACCCAATTTATTAGGATCAGCTGACAGTCATAGAATAGTGAGCTGGCAAAAGGCAGTGGTTAGCATGTTAGCTTTTGGAGGAACCTGACATAGCAGGAGAAAGGGAAAGACACAAACAGTTTGCTGTTTGGGGTTCCCTAACCCCAAACAGCATAAGGCCATCACAGCTCAAGCTTTTCCAGGTGTCCCACACCCCACACCCCCGCCCCCAGCTCCAGGGAGAAAAACTCAACAAACCAGTTCTTAGCAATTTTCATTTCCATCAGGAGCAAGTCTTTTGTGAAACTAATGGGTCTTAATTGCCCATTCAAATGCAAGCCACCCCAAAATACTTTGCATCACAACAGGGATTGTTCACCACAATAAGTTGTTGCTGGGAGAATGCATCCCCTCCTCCAGCAACTGTGAGGATGCAGCTAATCTCAGAGGGGAGTGGTGGTGTGTATGAGTGAATTGTTGTATTTGAGTGTATGTGTGTGTGTTGTACTGTCCCCACTATCCCAGCAGATACTCAATGCGGCCCTTGGGGTCGAAAAGGTTGGGCATCCCTGTTATACATCATACCCTTTGAAAGCAGACCAGGAGGGCTTGCATGCGCCTCCAGTGCACCCCAAAACTTCTTGTGTAGATCCTGCCTACCTGGCCAGAAGAGGCGGAGGAGGAGGAGGAGGAGGAGGAGGAGGCGGAGGCGGAGGAGGAGGAGGAGGAGGAGGCCCTTCTTCTTGCTGTTATCACGTTCCCCCAGCCCGCTCTGCCTCGTGTTGCCAGCCCCTTGTTTGCCCAACTTCACCTCCTCCTCCCACTCGGCCATGCTGCTGATCTGGGTTTGGGGCGAGGGTCTTCTGGCCCGCCCGGCGAACTCCCCTCCCTCAGCCCCAACAGAGGCGGCTCCCAAGGAGCCGGGGTCTCGCCGCTGCCGCTGCCATGTGGTTTCAGGTGCTGCCAACCGCCGCTGTGCCGGGGGAAGTTCTCCCGGGCTGTCTGGGGCCTGGCAGATGGTGTCCCGAAGGTCGGAGAGCTTGGCGGAAGAAGCCGCCGAGCCCAGAAACTTTTCGCCCCATCCCCGCGAGGGGCGATGCGGGGCCTCCTCCTCCTCCTCCGCCTTTTCTGGCCAGGATAGGGGAGGATCTACACAAGGAGTTTCGGGCGCACTGGAGGCGCACCCAAGCGCCTTCAGGACGCTGTGTAGATCCTCCCCTGTAGCCAGTGAAGCAAAGGAGTCATGTGCTCTCTATAACTAACCCCAATCAATAGTCCGGACACAGCATTCTGGACAGTGGAAGTTTCCACCACTTTTCAAAGGCAGCTCAGCATGTAGTATGTTATAGTAATCTGATATCATTTTAAACATCAGTGGAATATTTTAAGTTTTTTTAAAAGTTATTTTAAATATTTGAATCCAATAAATTGGGCAACTCTGCAAAGAATGCCACAAAGCAAAAACAACAACAACAACATTTATTTAAAGCTCCATCCCACCAGCGTTATAGTGTGTTCTCACGACGAATGATATGCAAAAGACTCATATGACGCTGATCGTATATGGTGAATTGCATTCAAAGTACTCACATGACGGCAACCATGTCCTGCTGTGATTGCGGGTCTCTCCCCCTCCCCCCCCCCCCCGGCAACATATTTTGGTCCACATAAAGTGTGAATCTTCTTGTTCTCCAAGTGGCCAATGAGGGAGCAGAAAGATGAGGAGGAGTAGAGCCGCCCCCAAACGAGCACCGCGGAGCCCTTCTTTTCTCAGCCTGGAGCAGACCCAGCCCTCCTAGGGTGCGCGCCGGAGCAGGAATACCAGCTGCCCGTGGGCCTCCCTTGGCAGCCCCCAAGCGTGCACCATGGAGCTTGGCTGGCCCAGCCTGGGAGGCATGCTGGAGCAGGGCAGGGTGGAGGCGGGGAGGTAGACTAAGACTGGTGTGATTGAGCTCGCAACAACAACAACAGCTTTCATACGCTATGGAGACGAAGTGCGATAATTCGAGGGAAAATGGGTAAGTGTGATGAAGCTCTCAGCGGAATAAAACACCTCTTTTGCTTATCCCATTGCTCTTTTGCCATATTTTAATATTTGCACAGATTGATGCTAGTACTATTTGGGCACAATTCTATGCATGTTTAGACTGAAAAATAACTCAGAAAGATTTCTCTCTGTCTCAACATGCATAGGATTGCACCTTCAGTCTCTGCTGTTTGGTGGCAGTTGGTTGGTTTTTAGGTTTTCGGTTTTCTCTTGTACAAATTTGTTTGATGTGTTTTTATTGGTTTTCACGGCATTTCTTGTGCTCATTTTTAGTGTTGAATTAGAATCTTATTTTATCATTATTTTTTAATCTTGTTTTACACTTAATTGTATGTCACGTAGAGAATTTGTCTTGTGAGGTGACTAACAAATATAATCAAATCAATCAAGTGACTGGGAGTGAAGTGCCATCTGTATGCTGATGAAATCTAGCTCTATTTCTCCTGGTCATAGAATAGTAGAGTTGGAAGAGGCCTATAAGGCCATCAAGTCTAACCCCCTGTTCAATGCAGGAATCCACCTCAAAGCATACCTGACAGATGGTTGTCCAGTTGCCTCTTGAATGCCTTTTGTGTGGGAGAGCCCAAAACCTCCCCAGGTAACTGGTTCCATTGTTGTACTGCTCTTCTCATCAGGAGTTTTTCCTGATGGCCAGCTGAAATCTGGCTTCCTGTAACTTGAGCCCGTTATTCCGTGTCCTGCACTCTGGGATTATTATTATTATTATTATTATTATTATTATTATTATTATTATTTATTATATAGCACCATCAATGTACATGGTGCTGTACAGATGATCGAGAAGAGATCCTGGCCCTCCTCTGTGTGACAACCTTTCAACTATTTGAAGAGTGCTATCATGTCTCCCTTCAGTCTTCTCTTCCCAAGGCTAAACATGCCCAGTTCTGTGTGAGTCAGATAAGATAAGATAGAGATAGGAAACTAATAAGACAATTCTCTTGGTTGCTTGTTCAAATGACATGCTAATCCACCATGGATCACTCAAAAATGCAATCCATGGTGGGTTAGCGTGTCATGTGATGGGAGATTTCCCTCCCCACGATGGACAGAGTACCTCCGCTCACTACTCACCTTCTGTAGGAGGGTTAGCAGGCTTTCATGATGGTTCCTGTGTCAACTGGTGGAAACTCCTGGGATATTTCGGCTCGAAATGACCAAAACAAGCTCACCATAGAGTCTACTAGCATGAGTAAGTGCCACTTCTGTCAACACTTTTGCCACTACGGACTTTCTCTATGGTCAGTGTCATTCTCCCCCCACCATTTTATTTACAGCTGCTGGGTGCCCATTTGGGGCATAAAGGATGGTGGAATGTGCAGTTAAACTGTGCGAGTGGTTCAGCGATCGTAAGATGGGTCCTCTTGCCATGTTTCTGTTACCCTCACCTCTCTGTAGTTCCCCTACCCATCCACTCTTCATGCGCATCTGAACAGGGCCTTGGAATAGTTAGGATCCTGTTCAAATGCCACTGGGATATGTACATGGCAGCAAATCTTACTCAAATCTGTAAGATTTTCTTTCATGTAAAACATGCATATGTTTGCGGCTACAAAGAATGATTTGCAAAAATGATGTTTACCAAACTTTTGGGATTGATTGATTGGGGCTGGTCACACAATACAACATCCCACACTCAGTGGTCAAGTGTGAGTTGTTGTTGTACCATGGACTATTTGTGGAACCATGACTTAGTGTGTTGTCTGAACCCAGGATATGTTCCACAGGATAGTTTGTTAACCATGTAGTGTGGCTTGTTAACCACCCATAAACACCCAACAACAAACCATGAGTCCTCAAGGTGGCTTGTTTTGAGGAAAAATAAGCCACACTGCATGTTTAACAAGCTACTCTGAGAAAAATATCTGGGTTCAGACAACACGTTATTTGATGGTTCAACAAACAACCCACACTCAACCACTGAGTGTGGGTTAGCACGTCGTGCAAACCCAGTCAGTGATTCAAAACACTTGTTCTGAAAAGAATGTGTTATCTTCTCTGCTTCTGTACACAGTCACACAAAACAGAGCTAATACATTTCAGAGTTCACTAAATGTATTGAAAAACAAATGGAGGGGGGATTCAGACCCCATGATTCTTCAAATACCCTACATTAGTGGTCAAAGCAAGTTAAAACGGAGACATGCAATACAATTCTCCTGTGTTAATCCAAAGCAAATCCCTCTCTTCAGTGAGGTCTACTCCTAGGTAAGATTAATTAGCTTGCATATCTTAGATCGTACTGCAATCTAAACCATATTAGCTAATCTCTTGAATACCTACTGGCTGTTCTAAAAAATAAATAAATCAGATTAATCATGGATGTTGTCAGCACAATCCTCTGCATGTTTACTCAGAAGTAAGTACTTCCCATTACATTCAGCAGGGTTTACTCCCTGGTACGTGTGTAGAGGATTGCAGCCAGAGTCCTTTAAAGTGTTCGTTGGCATTACTTTTTTTTAAATGCCTCATAACATAATTATAACAATATTATCTACACAGAGGAGCCCCTTCTTTTTTTAAGCAAAGGGATTTGTTCCTTGGGCATCTATGCCTCCGACTTTGACCCACTGGAGGGTTATAACAATAGTTATGTGGTGTGTAGAACCAGTGTCATGTAGAAAACCACTGACTGGGCTAGAAATATAGGCGGTCTTAAGAAATCATCATACATGGGGCAACTGCCTCTGAGTCTGAAATGAGGCCCTTAAATACAGACCATCAATCCAATCTACTGCCCAGTTAACCTGAAGTGTGAGTGTTGATTGCTTGCTGCTATCCTATCTAGAAAGGGAATTATTTGCTTCAGGATGATGGACAGCTAAGCTGTTTGATCTTGAATTGCTAATGCAGTGAAGGGGAAAACACACAAGTGCAACCTAGTAACTTTTGAATGTCAAGGTCACAGTGTTCCCCAGTATGGTGAGATGTGAATTTAGAAATCTAACTATAATTGAAATACATCTACTCACATAAATTAGTATATAGAAATTTGTCTCTTGTGGCTGGCCTATGGGCTCAGCAATGCCCCTAACTTATTTATGGGCCCAGCAATGCCCCTGGTTGTAATGTTAAAGCAATTAAAAATAGAAGACATCAATATCCCAGGAAATCCATGTCCCTCCACCACCCCATTTTATGCTGCTCAGAAACAAACAGTGGTAAGTGTGTGGATGGGGTTTCTTTCTTCCTTCCTTCCAAAATCCCACCTTGCCCGTGGAACTGAAGTACCTTGAGATGGCCCTGCCAGAAGCATCAAGTTGGAAAGAGGTTATCAGTCTTGACCTTTGGTTTGATCCAGTGGGGTTCTTCTCACGTTCAGATACTTCTCTGTGATTTGTGGCATCAGAAGCTGAACAGGTACTATTAAATTGACTTTCCATGCTAGTCAACACAGGTGCCCAAAATGTGCTTGTTAAATTCACAGTAGTAATACTGGTTGCTACTGTGCTGCAAACCACAGCTGTGGGGACCAAGACTTGAGTAAGTACCACACAGTGGTAAAGGAATAGCTTTTCTCTCCCCACCACCCTCACTGCCTTATCGGTTCTGCAAACCCTAACAGAATACATTTTTTGCTCCCCTGTGAAATTATACTTTGTGGTTAAAAAACAGTAGCCCTGTTTGGGGGCATGGAGACACATGTGCTGCTCCATTGTCCCACTGGCAGCTCTGATTTGCATTTGCTTGAATGCAAGTAGACCTATCAGGTTCTTGACTGCGTAGAGGGTTCTTTTCGCTTTTCTATACTGAGCTATCCAGCTGTCAGAGCAAACAGGTTTACGTCAGGGTGATTTGGACATTCAGTGGAATGTCTTGTGCTGGTCAAAGAGGGGTGAAGAGGAGAAACATGTTTGATAGCTATGAAGCAATTGATCCATGGGCAGGAGTTCATCTACACAGGGCTGCCCAAGGAAAAGAATGATCAGCGCTGGAGTTTACTTTAAGAAGGTGAGAATGGAAAGGAAGCAGCTAATCCTTTCCTGCCAGACCGCCTTGTGTATCTAAAGGGGGTGGTAATCGAGAGGCTGCTCTTCCAGCCACTACACAGAAGGTTTTAAAAACATCATCCTTGTTAAGTTCAGTCTTGGTACCATCATCTACAGCCTATGGCCATGCCGGCTGAGGATGATGGGGGTTGTATTTCAACACATCCGGAGAGCACCACGTGGGGGAAGGCTGCTTTAGACAGCGATGGGCTGAAACTCATAATTACCCAGTAATGCGAGTCTCACCTGTTTGTGATTCCTGTATGTATAATGAACCCTGACTCTCTGCCAAAATTGTACTATGCTGGTAATTAAAAATGAGATTTATGACAAGCTAATTTCTGCAGCTCCATGTTAGTGTGGCCAGTTTGTCAACAGTACAGATGTGACAATGGCCACTCAGAGACTGATGCATGGTGATGCATGACATAGTAATTCATGGGGGCAAAAAAAGGGGATTTCGTCCTAAATATGCCATGTATCAAAGATGCACTTTAGAAACATGCATGTGCTAAAAGCCTGGGATATAGGAGAACGTTCTTCCTATCTATTCCTTTAGACAGTTTGTAAATCACACCACATTCCAAATTGCAATGGGGTCAGTTCATCCCTCATTGTTTTAGAGTCACTTTACAATAATCAATTGCCTTTCTTTTCAAAGTTCAGCAGAACCGTGTGATACTTATGTAGCCAAAATTGCACCACTCAAGAAGTGGCACAAGAAGAGATATCAACACACTTTGGGAAGCTCAAAATTCATAGAAGTTAAAAAAAAAATCTTATGGGAGAAAATATTTAAGTGGGAGGGATCCATAAACAAGCCAATGAGGACTGAATGCATTCAGTGGTCACAGCATGTTGACTGACAGGAGAAAAATTGAAATATGCGTAGGGAACAAAACAAAATGGAGTATCTTAGAGTTGGGCATGGCTGGCTGGAACACTTAACAGGAGCACTCCATACTCAAACATTTTGTTGCAGGTCTCACTTGTATTGAGTATTTGCAGTTTGTGCTTCCCAAGTCCTCAAATCACTTTGCATGTTTTAACTCAGGTATTCTTACAAATGGCCCTTGAAAGTAGGACAGTCCACATATTGCATCTAGAAAGGGGAGAAGCTAAATATGAAATGGAAGAGACTTTGCAGTTCACCATTCACTCTGTTAACGATTAACTCTACTGCAGCTCTAGGGTTATATTTTCAGCATATATCGTTATCCACTAGAACAGTACTATTTTATATTTTAAAACATGTATCTGGTAAAATACTGAGAAGGGCACATGCTGCAGTCAATCTCCATGGCACACACTTTTATGAGTGAAATCATGTGTTTCTCCTTGGAACGTGTAAAGCAGCCCTTGGCCGTAACTCTGCCAAAAGTTTTTGTTTGCTTACTTACACTCACATGCTGTTCCTTGTTATCCGTGCCCAGCATGCTTTGTGAGTTTTAAGTTTGTAACTTTGCTTACAGTATATACAGCCTGCCTTCTGTCTTGATTACTGTGCCATTCTTTCAGAAATGAAGGTGACTGGTCCAGAATTCAGAGCTGTAGTAATATAATTGACCTAGGGGAAAGAAGGCATTCTATAGAAAACAATGATATTTGAATAGGTGAATAAGGGGATACTGGAGAAATTGGCTCCATAGCTTGAAGAAATGGGCCCTTAGCCTGAATAGATGCCAAGTTGAAACTGTGGGCCTGTGGACAATATAAAACTCTGCATTTCTTTTTCTCTCTCCTGGCTTGCTTGGTGACATTTCCTGTGTAAAACCCCCCCCCCGTTTTTGCAATATTATATTTGGGTTTATAGGCTTATTTGGGTCTATGTTTTCATCTGAAGCTTAATTTTAAGGTGTTTATTACCCTGTCATGAATATTCCTGTCTGGCTGAAAGTTGGCAAGTGTCTACAGGCTTGGCTGTGCACTTGTTAATATTAAAATTCCGTCAGAAAAGTTGGAATGGGATCTAGAAACAGTGTGCCAAATTCTGAACTCCTGTAGCTTCTTCAGTCAACTGTAGAAAAAGAAAATAGGAGGCTCTGGAAATTTCCCTATGAGGAATAGCAGGGAATAACATGAAAAGGGGAGGGAATGCGATTAGGGAAATTAAAACTTGTTTCAGCCAAGTTGTGTGTATTTTAAAGTATATCTTGATCAAGAACATCCTAATCCAATCCTAGTCTTTATTTATAGAAGCATATTTATACCTAACAAGGGCTCTTGAAGCAGTTTACATTAGAAGAAGAAAGTAACAAAAATTAAAATGTAAAATGTAAAGTCTAAAGGAACAGAGCTGAGTCATTGATTAAAAATCATTAAAAGCCACACAGAAGAAAAATGGCTTTATGGCCTGTGATGGTGCTAGTTTCATCTCCTTTGGGAGGGAATTCCAAACTCGGAGTACTGCCGCAGAAAAGGCCTGTCATGCATTCTCACCAATCAAATCTCTTTTAGTGACTGAACATATAACAGGGCCTCCAAAGATGATCTCAACCTATGGCCAGGTTCACATGGGAGGAGGAGGCCTTTCAAATATTCGGCCCATAAGCCAATTTGAAACAAAAAGAATAAGCATTTTTCACCTAATCAACAGCCCTTTTCGCACCTTAGTGCCCAATCCTATCCAGATGCTCATCAGCTTCCAAACTTGGTGGCTGATGGGTATCCCATGCAGAGCAGAAGGAGCATGGAGGCGATTGTTGCCTCCATGCTTCTGCTGCTCCACATTTTTGCGAGATGGGTATTTTTGACTTTCTACCCAGACTTCTGTGGAGGGAGAGGGAAGGAGGCTGGGGCTAGCTGGTGTCCCCGCTTTCCCAGTCTCCTCCCCCCTCTGCCCACAGAACTGCCCCCTTCTGTCCTTCCTTGGGCTGCTTTTGCATGGTTTTCTCCATGCCACTTGCAAGAGGGAGGGGTCATGGAGCTCGGACTCCTGGGTCTGAGGCCAGAGTGCTGTCTCCAAGCTCAGATCCAAGAATCTGAACTATTCTATGCCTTCTCCCCTCCCCAGATGCTGGGCTCCATCACACCTGCATTTTATTGCACTCTCCTCATGCCTGGTTTGCAGTTTTGTATCACAGCACTCAGATAACATTGTGCTTGTCCTGCAGAACGCCCCCCCCCCCCGGCCTCTTCCCCTCCCTTTTTCGTGTTTCCTAGAGCTGGGAAGTCTGGATTTTTATCCCCAAATGGAATTAAAGCGCCCTTCAGCCTCCATGTAGTGCTTTCCTCTCACTCCTTCCTTTGTTGGGGGGGGTGTGTGCTTTGAAGGGAGAGCTTGCTGACAAAAGGGGAGGGGAGGGCAATTCTCCTCCAGCACTGTGTCGGTAAATTACTAGACGACAAAGCCAGAGCGATGGGAGAAAGAGCCCATGCACATCACAATGAACTAGAGGCAGAAGGAGAAGGGGCGGGGTGGAAGAGCAAACAAGCGAAAGGGAGGTTTCGTCTGTATGGATCGATACCACAAACCCATGTGAAAGGGGCCATAGGATTGCTGTCTTAAGCTTATTTATAGTTCTTGCTGAACTTCCCTTGGATCCAGTTTGTAATTTGGTTCTGAAGGATGAATAGGAACGTAGACATCTATAATCTTCCATGGGAAACCTATTCCTATCAAAAAAATGTTGTCTTGGTATATCTAGATCAGTGCTACTGGAATATAGAAAGAGGCATGAAATGCAGATGAAGCAAACTTTGCATAGAAAGCCCCTTAGAAGGTTAAACTCAAAGCCAGGTACCTTTATCCCTCCAAGAAAACGTGCTGATTTTCTGTGGGCTAAACTTGTGGCAGCTACGCTTTTTATTCATGTGCCTGGTTCAGTATTCAGTTATACAAGCAATAGGTGGGAGTCTAGTTTCCAGTTCCAAATCAAAATGCTGGTATTAACCTACAAAGCCCTAAACGGCTTGAACCCAAGGTGGCTCCACGGTGACACTGCATCAATGCAACAGCCACCTCGAAGCCACTGCGGGGCTTTCCAGAGAAGCTCCACATTTTAAAAATTGGGGACTTACCCTGACTTTTCAGGATGGAGCGAGGTGAACACGGGCCCTTCCACCATCTAACCTTGCTCCATCCTTGATGCGGAGGCATTCCCGGGTGGAAAGTGACCCCTGCATCACAGCAGAGGGCAGGGGGCAATCCAGGAAGCTGTATGGCCACCAGAATGTCCCCACACTGCCTTCGACTTGGGGATTAGCCACTGCAACTCCGCACCAGCAAAAGTGCGGGGGTTTGAAAGAAGTGGCGGCAACCCAGCGCCATCAAGGCAACCTCCAGATTACCTAAATAATTGTCTCCTCCAATAAACACCTGCACAGATCCTAAGATCCAGACAGGTGTACATGGCCTTTCTCTGGGTGAGGTGAGTGGCCACTAAGAAGAAGGACTTCTCAGTAGGAACACCCCGGTCATGGTATCCCCCCCTCCTCTCAAGGCTCGCCTGTCTTTTTGGTGCCAGGTGAAGTCCCTTTTCATTTCCCCAGGCATTTTAGTCCTTCAGCTTAAAAAAAATGCATTAGTGCATTTTATTTATTTATTTATTTATTACATCTTTGCACTGTTGCTAGCTTTTATACCGGTTTTATTCTCCTTTGAAACGGAAAGGTTTTATATCATGTTGTATTTTATTTAAGTTTCGTTTTTTGAACTTCAGCTATTGGGTGGTATACAAATGTAATAAATAAGTAATATAAAATAATTAAATAAAATAATAAAAATAAAGAAACATCAAAGGTGGACCTACCGAAGGGAACTGAACTGCCCTTCGATGTAGCCACATCTAGAACCCAGCTGACCGGTCCTAAACTGACGGAGTGCAAGGACTGGTCAGCTCTGTTCATGATGCACATTTTTCTGATGTTAAAATAAGACTGAACCACATCCCGCTTTATATGTGATTTAGAGTGGATTCCTGCACTGAGCAGGGGGTTGGACTCGATGGCCTTATAGGCCCCTTCCAACTCTACTATTCTATGATTCTAGGGGAGAAGAGTGGAATAACATGCAGCTCGAGCTTCTTTAATGGAGTGTTTTATAGAACACCCATTACTGGTCACTCACGGATGTTTGCAGGTCATTCTGATGATGACGTCAACCTCCTGTGCATTTCCTGCTTCATTTTCTTATTATAGTGCCAAGAATAAAACCTCAGAAAACTTGACTCTTCTGGGATAAATCAATATTTGTCAGGTTTTCCTGCCATGTGCAGGCAAAGTTGCACAATAACATGCCCACTAGAGGCCGCTGTCCCATTCAACTGCATCGAGGCTGTACAAGCCTGCGTGATCGCTGCTCTCTTCCTTGTGTAATTACAACTCGTTGCAGAAGTGATAGAGATGCAGGAAGCAGAGCCACGGTATGGGAACACGGTTTCCCCCCATCTGACATGTGAACAGCAGACGTCGTGTTTGATCCAGAGCTTGTAAGACAAAGCAAGAATTTCATTCTTAGCCCCCACCATACCCCACCCTGTGCTATAACATTGTTACTGTGTGGTTCGGCTGGAAAAGTATCGCAATTGCTGCCTGATTGCAGCATTCAATAAGTTTATTTGCAGTTTATGCAAATAAACTGAAGCTGAATCTTATGGGCTGCTGCAAGTGTTTTCACTCAAGCGTCTAACTGCAAGTTTGGATCTAGATGCTAACATTTTCCATACCCTTTTCGGAAAGTGTGTTGGTAAGGAACGTTTTGCATTGTGAATAGCATCACAGTTTCATTGGAATGACCAAGGGAGAAGAGCCGCTGTGATTGCGGTCTTATGTGTACAATTGCTGTCAGTCGGTTTCTGGCGTGCCTCTTTTTGCTCAGCTGGCTGAACTGCCCTCTGGAGTCTCACTAGGGTCTACCTTGCTCCCCCGCCTTATAGTACTTTGTACAATATTTATTCAGTTTTCACGTTTTTGCTCCCAGGTATCATTGCTATGGAGATGTTTCTCAGACCCATTTATCATTTTCCACTTACCCTGTTGCAGCAATCTATATGCTGTCTTGGTGTCGATCCACACTGAGAGCTTGACTATCCTACAAATTGTTCAGGGCTCAAAGGCCAAGGTAGTTTTTCTTGGTTGCCAGCATCTGGTAAGAGAGGGAGGAGTTAGAGTTCTTTGTTGTTTCTATGGATAATAATCAATAAGACCCATTAGTGAGACAACTACATACATCACTAAACTTTGACCTATGATCCCCCGAGCAGTCCCAAGGTGCCTATTCATACACTGGCGACATCCAGCCTGCACGATTGCAAACCCAATAGAAAAGAGATGGCAAATTTACATTGCCTCTCCCATCTGCAGACTGCCGTAATCCAAATAGCATGCTTAGCTTTGTCTTGTATGCTTGGGGGAGTCTGGAAGATTCATAATTTTAAGACAAGGGAGTATACCGTAGGGGTACATGTTAGGCCAAGCCTAAAAGCAAGTAATAAAAAGGCAAGAATTGCCTTCCTCAATCAGACCAAGGGCCACCTAGTCCAATATTCTGCTTCCAACAAGTTCCCCAGAGGTGGGAAACGTGTGACTTTCTAGATGTCATTGGACTATGACTCCTATCAGTCCTAGCCAGCATTGCCAAGTGTGACGGAGGATCAGAATTGCAGTCCAACACAATCTGGAAGGCCACCCATTATCCAGGCATGGGTTGGCCAGAAGTCAATGGAAGCTCACAAGCACATCTGTTGGTGGTGACTTTCCTCTTGCTGGTCTTCAATAGCTGATGCTGCCTTTTAACATAGCATTCTTGTACCTAACTTATCTAATCATTTCTTACAACAGCAGGACGGGTGGATTGTACACATGGGTTGCAAAGGAAGAGGGTGGAACAAAGGGGTTATTGGTCTGTGCAGTGCTCCACCTGGACAATTATGCCTGGGTGTGTGGTAGGTCTGGAAGTGTGTGTGTGTGTGTGTGTGTACGGCAGGTCAGGTATGCCTGGGTGGGTGCTATTTCCATTTTTCTCAATATGGGGTGTTCCCTGGATTTGATCTTGGGACCTCCTTCATGTAAAACATGAATTCCTGCATCTCTTGTACTCCTGGCATTTACGATTGATGGGGGGGAGAGAGAATGGCCCATGATGTGTTTGATTCCTGTCTGCTGCTGTTGCTCTGGGTAGGAAATGGCTCTGTCTGGGATGGCAAAAGCTCTCCTGCTGCCTGAGGCTGGAATGCACACATGCGGTTCTTCCGTGCCAACCCCCACATGCCTCCCCCCCCACTGTCTATTTCCGGTAGTGGGGTCGTCAGGGCTTTCTGAAACATCTGCTGTTGTGCTCCCAGGATGGACAGCAGCTTCAGAAACCTCTGTTCTTCTATTGTGTCAAATGCCACAGTGGGAGAGTGGCCGGCAGGTCTGGAGAACCTGCCTACTCAGCAGCACTTGTCCACTGCCACTCACAGGGGGGAGCTGCTGGCAGTGGGGGGTGGAGTGCATAATTTGCTCCTCCTCCTGCTTTGCTGCCTGAGGCGGAAGCGTAATCCCTGTTCATGGGAGGGCTGTCCGTCTGCTCTCTGGAGTTTTGGGAACTCCCTCTCTTTTATCCTTGCCATGACATATGAAAGGGGTTATGTCCCCATTCTCCCCCCATGTTGGGGCTCAAACTTCCATCTCTTGTTTCCCTGTACCTGTTTGGTGGGCCAGTGGAAGTTGTTGTCTGTGCTTGTATGTGTGTCTGTGGCCCTGGGCTTTGGCTGCTTGGGAAAAGGGTCTTTCCCTCCCACGAGGGTATGTGTACCCTCTGCAGGCCTCTTGCTTATGGAGCTATGTAGGTGCCATGATGTGAAGGCTTTCCTTCCTTCTCATTGTGTGTCATCCATAAGGGGATCCATGAGCCACATAAGGGGATTCAAACCACTGCCTGTAGGGATGCCTTGGGACTTCCAATAGTGGGGTCGTTTCTGTCTCTGCCCCTGGGGTTGCTGGACTGAGGGTAACATGGTGCCATTGTACATGTTGTGATGCAGGGGTGTTTGCAGCAAGATGGAGATACAGGTACAGCCACTTAGGCTGAGAAGAGGTGTAGCATAGTATCTAAGAACCAGAAATTTCCTGATTCAGTTCTCTCCTCAGCCATGAAATCATGAGATGGCTTTTTTAGGTAAGCTACCACTGCTGTAGTGGTTACCGACAATAGCATATAAAGTAAGCCTGTGTGCACCAGTTGCTGGGGAACATGGGTGGGAGGGTGCCGTTGCACCATCTCCTGCTTGTTCATCCCTGGCTGATGGCTGGTTGGCCACTGTGTGAACAGAGTGCTGGACTAGGTGGACCCTTGGTCTGATCCAGCATGGCACTTATGTTCTTATGTGCTTTGACTACTCAAAAAGCATCAATATAAATGCTATTTATTTATATCCCACCCTTCCTCCAAGGAGCTTTGGGTGACTTGTCTGGGTCCTCCCCTTTTTGTCATTTTAACAAGCCTGGGAGTACATTACTATGAAAGAGTGTGACTGATCTGGGATCATCCAGTGAACTTCAGAACTGAGTGGAGATTTGAACCCAGGTCTTCCCAGCTGAAGTCCAACAAACTAACCACTACACCACACCCTCATCATTATTTCACCTTTCTAAAATATTCAGAAGTGGCTAACTAATAAAGAGTACAATTAAAAAAATACAATCATGATCTAGTAGTAGTAGAGAAGCAGCAGTAGCAGCAAGAGCAGTAAACAGTAATTCCACAAAAATCAAAAGCTAACTTTATCACTCACCGAATGGTTGTTTGCTATCTTCCCACTCAGCTTCATGTTATTGTTTACTTAAAGTACTTTTATACTGCCTTTCAGCTTAACAAACTCCCAGGGGGCCTCACATTATTAAAACAGTCAAATAGCAAGTAGAATAAAAACAAAACTTGAAGAAAACAATAGAAGCAGAACAGTGATATTATTATTATTATTATTATTATTATTATTATTATTATTATTATTATTATTATCTCCCCATTCTCAGGCTTTGGGCAAAGGAGAAACAAGTGTGGGAGACAATTGGATAGATCCACTGAAGTTCCCAGGAAGGACACAAAGCTCCATCACACCGGGGGTTAACATGCTCCCTACCTTCGTGTTTTCAAAAGAGGAAGTACCCAAACGAGCACGAGGCCCATTGAGTCCACTGTTATAATGGCGCTGCTTCTCCCGCACACAGCAGGGGAGAACAGCAATTCCGAGTTTTAAAAAAATCAGACTTAATAAGCTCCATCCCACGAGCGTTTTATAGCACGCTCGTTACTGGGCACTCACGGAGTTTGCTCAGGTCCCTGACATGATGTCGTCTGCCTTCTGCGCCCCTTCCTCCCCTTCTGGCCTTCCAGAATGTAAAATGTGGAGTTTTACTGCTGGTCAGCATTTATTTATTATTGTGCAGTTTTATTGTTACGTTGTATTATTCTTTTAATAGTAATACATTGTATGTTCACCGCTTTGATAACCCTGTGGAAAATGGTATATAAATCTGATTAATAAAATAAAATAACAAAATAGAAGATGTGCCTGGCAACTTTGCCACTTACCATTAAAGAACATATGCAGTGATTGTGACCCCGTTGACACACTCTTCTCCAACCCTCCTCACACTCACAACAATAAGGTTTGAATGCTTACCAGATGTAGTGTAGTGGGTTGTGTGTGCTGGCCTTGCACTGGGGAGACTGGGGATCAAATTGCCTGCTATGTCACGCCATGCACGATCTCTCAGCTGAATCTACTTTGCAAGGTTGTTGTGAAGATGAAAATGGGATAACTCGATGTTCAGCTATTCTGAGCTCTTTGGTGAAAAGGGTGGCTGAGGTGGTAAATATGTTAAAAAAATTTTTTTTACTAATTCTTAAATTATAATCCCTCTTCTCTAAAATAAATAGAGGTTAGGTTTAAAAATAAAACGCTGTGATTCCAATCCAGCTAAATGTAAGGCTTATAGGAAGTCTCATAGAAATTATGGAAAAATTTAGTTGTGAAAAGCAAGCAGTGCAATCCTATGCATATTTACTCAGAAGTAAGTCCCACTGTGTTTGATGGAACTTACTTTCAGGCAAGTGTGTATAGGATTATAATCTTAAATTCTGTTGCTGCTATGAGACATACACCCATCCATGTTTACTCTAATGTAAATCCCATTGAATTCAATGATATTTATTTCCTCTCTGGTAAGCATGGGTAGGATTGTGGCTTAGGCTGTAATCCTCTGTGCACTTACTTGACAGTATATCCATCGAACACAGTGGGATTTCTGAATACACATTTATAAAATTGCACTGTTAGTTACAGGTGTTTTTTTTCTGGATTGGGTCTTATAATATAAAAAGCAAATTGGTACCGATCATCTCCTTCCCTCTGTAATTCATATAGTTGGTTACATCCTTTCTATGGCATTTTTATAACTGCATTGTTCATTCATTGTATTCCCATTTTATACCTGGGAAACAGGCTAGGATATACTAGTTGCCCAAGGCCAGCCTGTGAGGCCAGGCTATGAAGGAATTAGCAAGCCAGACCTTTCCTTGCCTGAACTCCCAGTTTCCAGAGCCTGGATTGCTTAAGCAGCATGCTGGTCCAGATTCTGAAGAAAGGATCATGCTAACCCTGAATTCCTAAAAGGAAAGTAAGAACATGAGAAGTGCTATGCTGGATCAGACCGAGGGTCCATCTAGTCCAGCACTCTGTTCACACAGTGGCCAATCAGCTGTCGACCAAGGACTAACAAAGCAGGACATGGTGCAACAGCACCATCCCACCCATGTTCCCCAGCAACTGGTGTACGTAGGCTTACTAACTCGGATACTGGAGGGAGCACACAACCATCAGGGCTAGTAGCCATTGATAGCCAATCTCCTCCAGGAATTTATTTGACTCCCTTTTAAAGCCATCCAAATTGGTGGCCATCACTACATTGTGTGGTAGTGAATTCCATAATTTAACTATGCGCTGTGTGAAGAGTAAGGTTCCTTAATGTAAAATTCACATGCTCCAGAAGGAGAAGCAGAATGATTTTTGTGATTCCTCCCTGCAGGTGAGTATTATTATTAAACTACATTTCTATCCCACTTTCCTGCAATGAGATCAAGACAGTATTCATGATTCTACACTTGTTTCATAGAATCATAGAATAGTAGAATTGGAAGGGGCCTATTAGGCCCCTTCCAACCCCCTGCTCAGTGCAGGAATCCACTCTAAAGCATACCTGACAGATGGTTGTCCAGCTGCCTCTTGAATGCCTCCAGTGTGGGAGAGCCCACAACCTCCCTAGGTAACTGGTTCCATTGTCGTACTGCTCTAACAGGCAGGAAGTTTTTCCTGATGTCCAGCCAGAATCTGGCTTCCTGTAACGTGAGCACATTATTCCGTGTCCTGCACTCTGGGAGGATCGAGAAGAGATCCTGGCCCTCCTCTGTGTAACAACCTTTCAAGTATTTGAAGAGTGCTATCACATCTCCCCTCAATCTCCTCTTCTCCAGGCTAAACATGCCCAGTTGTTTCAGCGTTTCTTCATAGGGCTTTGTTTCCAGACCCCTGATCATCCTGGTTGCCCTCCTCTGAACAGGCTCCAGCTTGTCTGCATCCTTCTTGAAGCGTGGTGCCCAGAGCTGAACGCAACACTCAAGTTGAGGCCTAACCAGGGCAGAATAGAGAGGAACCAGTACCTCACACGATTTGGAAGCTATACTTCTATTAATGCAGTCCAAAATAGCATTTGCTTTTTTTGCAGCCACATCACGCTGTTGGCTCATATTCAGCTTGTGATCTACAACAATTCCAAGATCCTTCTCGTTTGTAGTATTGCTGAGCCAAGTATCCCCCATCTTGTAACTGTGCATATGGTTTCTTTTTCTAGATGTAGAACTTGGCATTGATCCCTATTAAATTTCATTCTATTGTTTTCAGCCCAGCACTCCAGCCTATCAAGATCACTTTGAAGTTTGTTTCTGTCTTCCATGGTATTAGCTATCCTTCCCAATTTTTTGTCATCTGCAAATTTGATAAGCGTTCCCTGCACCTCCTCGTCCAAATCATTAATAAAAATGTTTCTACACAGCCCTGTGGGGTAGGTTAGGCCGAGGGATTGTGATTGACACAAGGTCACGAGCGAACTCGTGGGGATTTGAATCCAGGTCTCCCTGGGTCAAGCCCAGGACACTAACCACAGCACAAGCTGTCCAGTCATAAGGAAAACCCAGTTCCTGGATATATCCTCAAATTTCATTTAAACATTTAGTGTGAATAATCATCTGCCAAATCCCTCATTAGCCAGTTAGAAAGACAATGTTTCTAAGAATGCATACCAGTCTGAGGCAAAGTTGGGGGCAGGGGGAGCACATTACCCACATTCAGCTGATCAAGCAAAGAGGCTCAGGTTAACATTTACAGTTGGCATCAAGCTCTGGGCACAAATACTGGCATTGATTCCTTATATTTCACAGGAGTTAAAATCATCTGTGCAGGCAACCCAGGTGCAGGTAAATAATCCTGGGATCTCAGTTCAGCCCTGTGCTGGTGAGACTCCAGACACAACACAGAAGCAATTAGCTTGGTGTTTGCTTTAAGGAAAGCATGTTTTGAAGGCAAAGGGAAGCCCCCGGCCAGCTGCATTTCCAGAAACATTAGACCTGAGTTGTATCCCACCTATTTAGCAAAAGGAGAAAAGCCGTAGCAACTGTGGTTGTTAGATGAGGGAACATGAAAACTATGTCCATGTATGGCATTGCAAGGGGCTGTGGGGAATCTTAGTGCTCCTTATTCCCACAAGCTGTAAGGGACACCTGAATAGCACGGCCCACATGGATCATGCGCCTGTTCACATGGCAACATTGCTACCTGTAAATGAATTGCAAATGTGTCCAATTTTGCTTTCTTAGTTTGGAAGATTGCTAGAATATAAGTAAGAAAAGCTCTCTCTCTCATGCACGCGCGCGCGCACACACACGCACACACACACACACGGAGATCCAATTTTTCAAAGAGAACTTGGATTCATTGCAAACTATTAAACTCAGAAGGTTAAGAACCTAGCAAATATGCTCTTGCCAAAAGAAATCTGACCAATAAATATATCACCTGCTGTCTCATTTTCTGGGACCAATATGGCAACAACACTCCTAAACTGCTAAAATATGTAAATTATGGTGTGCGTGTGTGTGTGTGTTATATAATATTCCTGTATTTTCTTTGCACCCGACATGCAGACTTCTTCTAAGTAGGAATGCATTCACTAATTCATTTATTTTATTGTATCGATAACCCACCTCATTCCAAGAGGTTAATTGTTGTAATTAACAATATGTTAATGATAAAACCTTCAATTACATTGATTAAATTATTTATTTAAAATTAATTTTAGATTGCCTATCCAGATTAGCCAGTTCCCATGCCCACGGTATATCTGTCTTGTCTGGATTAAGTCTCGGCTTGTTTGCTCTCATTCATCTGAACTTTTCCTATCCCACCATATCCCTGGCTGCCAAATGTCTATGTAAATAAAAAAGATCTCACACTGTTTCCAGAATAAGAGTCTTGTGGCACCTTAAAGATTAACAAATTTATTCTGGCGTAGATTTTGGGGGACTGTAGTCCACTTCATCAGATACATGGAGTGTTACGGAGAGTTTGAGGTTTATTTACAGTACATGTGGTGGTGGGGGTGTAGGGTGGCAGGAAGAAATGTAAATTTATTTATTTATTACATTTATATACCCCCCCCCACAGCCGAAGCTTTCTGGGCGGTTTACAACAGTGAGATGGGAAATTAAATTCAGAAAGCACTTGACAGTAACAATCACACTATTAGCAGCTGTCATTCATAGGCAGTTGTAGCTGATAACAACAAAATCCTAGTACTAGATAAACTTATTAACACATGTAGTGGATAAGAATCTTTTATTCTGATTCAAGCCTTTGGCAGCAGAATTAAACCTATTGGTGAATTCAAACTCAGCAGTCTCTCACTCTAATCGCCCTTTGGCATTTCTTTGCTCCACAATGGCCACTTTAAGGTCAGTGACAGAATGTCCTGGGAGGGCATCTGATGAAGTGGACTATAGTCTACAAAAGTTTATGACAGAATAAATTAGTTAGTCTTTAAGGTGCCACAGGACTCTTTGTTGGTTTTACTGCAAAAGCCCAACACAGCTATCCTCTGGAAATAATTCCAGAATTAGAATTGATGGGCAGCCACTAAGAAAGCCATTCTGAATGCCCTTGCTTGCCTGATTTTGTACAAAAGTGTTAAACGTAAAGAGAGTGTTTTACATTAATCTTATGGACATGATAGAACATAAAGAGGATTGAGGTGGTGTGTTAGATATGGCCCAAGGTGCCATTTAGAGTTTTGTAAGTCATCACCACTGCTCTGGATTGAGCAATAGAGCAATAGATGTTGAAAGCTTTGGCTATTGGATGGTATAGAAATCAAATAAATAAATAAATATTCCTTGTATATAAAAAGAAGCAATTACATAGTACACTGAGACCAACTGTTCTTTGTTTGTTTTTTGTTTGTTTCTTTAAAGCTATGAAAAGTTGAGCAGGGTGATTATTTTAAAAGAAAAAAAGTTAACAAAAGTGTTTATATCAAAACCTGTACACCAATGAGGATTGGACTCAATAACTCCTGTATCAAGTCAATGACATTGGAATGGCACTTTGAGCTGACCAAACAGAACAGCTGCCTGGTCAGCACTGATCATGAGCATCAGTCACCATTTCCAAAAGTAAGATTATAGAAAGCTCTTGCACAGCTTAGAATGAAGTAGACCCCAAAATGCAGATCCTGTGGAAGTGTGATGAAGCAGGACTAGAGATGGTTCACTTCTATGGCATTTTGAAAGCATTTGGTTGCTACTAAGAATTTAATAAGATGCAACAATCCATGTCCCTAATATTGCAACGTCTGTCATCATCATAGGAGAATGAACTTGATCTACATGCCAAGCGTAGTATCGATGTCAGCACATGTTTATTCCATTTGCTAAATATGCATATCTGTTGGAGTGACATGTTAAACAAGATCTTGCCAATGCCCACACCTATCTTCACACACTGACCTTGTTCACAAAAGCACCATTGGCCTACTTACCCAGCTGGGTGTGACTTGTGTCCAAACCTGGGCAGCATGGCTTATTTGAGGGGAAAATAACAGGGCAGTGTGTGAAGATAGGTATGGGCACGGATAACATTGGCAAGATCTTGATTTGGCATCTTAATTAGATCACGGTTTATGTCAGGGTTGTTTAACCCTGAAATAACCCCCACTATCCAAGTTCTGACAACACTACAAGCCACAGCAACCCCCAGCTGGAGCTTGCACGTGCCCTGAGAGTTAATTAACCCATGGTGGGCTGTTGCGCTGTCCGGGTCAATGCAATTACCCTCAGTAGGTAAGGAAAAGCACTTGCATGAACTTTGGCAAAATAGGGAGAAGGGTTTAAAAGGTCAACATAAATCAACAAGAATGGCAGCACTTTAGAGTATTCTGTAGTAACTGAAAACCACTGATGCAGAAGTGTGACCTTTGATAATAATGACATACAATCGCACAGCCATTCCCACCTTATACCAGTCTAAGAGTTGTTCAGTGATCATTGGAGTCAAAGTCAAAATACTTGGTGGATCCTAAGATGCATGTCCAAGCTTCAAGTTAAAAACAACAATACTCATACAGAGTCTGCTAATTCCATATTAAAACAGCATTTCATAAAAGGAATTGCCTTGTGTCGTGTCTGTTCTAACAGCGCATGAAATCCCAATGTGGTGGGCTGGGCTGGCAAGTGTTCAGTGTTTGACATTACATTTACTAAGAAACAAAGAAATCCAAGGAAACTACATAATTCATCTTGTAGGTTCGGGGGAGGAAAGAGAAAACTGTGAATTCTGCTGAAGAAAACATCAACTTTTTGAGGGAATAAATTGTTCTTCTCATAGTCTGCCTGGAATCCAAGTGCTTCTTAGGGATGCTGTATTTGTACAGACTGTCATTTAATATAAAGGAGTCCGTGAATTACATTTTTAGCTAACTTCCACATCAAATGAATAAACAACTTGCCATTTTTATTCATATTCTGCCTAAATCAATTACTGGATGCAAGGTCTCATGAGTGTTTCCTCTATAGGGGGTTGCTTTTCTTCACTGGGTGGTGGGAAAGTCAGGAGACACCCAGTTCGCATGGAACGACAAACCAAGGTTCCTAGTTCATACTGTCTGATCGCTTCCACTGCAAATGGGTTTAACTGTGGGATCCAACTCTGACTTGTCTCTCCCGCAACAAACCAGAGTTCTTGGTTTGCATGCCACGCTAAACAACCCAAAACAACCCAGGCATGTTTAGCTACTCCCACTTACAGCAGGAGCGATTGGGCAGCTTTCCTTGGGTTGTTGTGATATGTGAACTGGGCCCTTACCAGGGTCAGTATTCCCCAAATGACAGAGCTGTGATATCTTTTTATTTACACCTTTTATTTTCACCTCTGCTGAAAATAACGATTAGAATAGCAGCCAAACCAAGACTATCTATTTCTAAAGCAGAATTGGGAATGTGCCTTGAAATCCTAAATGGTAAGCATTGCCTGAGTTTAGTTCAGTATTCAGTTTCCCACAGTGGCTAGTTGGCCACCCAGAAGTCTCTGGAAAAACTCACAAGCACATGGCCATGATCAACAATCCTGTTGAAAGATTGGTTGCAAGTATCTATTGGTCAAAGTGCACTTGTGCTTCTGAATATAGCTTGAATAATTTAGTTCAAATCCTGCACATTTAGCTAACTCGCTATTCATCCTGACTCCAGAATTCATATGAATAAATTTAGAAAAACGTAGATCCTTGGAGGACTCAGCTGTTCCTGCAATTGTCAAAATTGCCCATTAATTCCTAAGTTTCCTGTTTTTTAATCAGTTACTGATCTATAAGGAGACCTCTCCCATTGATTTACTTCTTTGGTGTCTATGGTGAGGGACTCTGTTGAAAGCTGTTTGAAACTCCTATATATACAATGTCCATCAAATCCTCCTTATCTGTTGTTACTGAAGCCTTCCATTTGATCCTTTACTGCAGGGGTGAGGGAAGTTGGCCTTCCAGATGTTGTTGGACTGCAACTCCCATCAGCCCCAGCTAGCATAGCCAGTGGTGAGGGATGATGGGAGTTGCAGTCCAACTTCTGGAGGGCTGCACATTCCTAATTTCTGCTTTAAGGCAAATACTGCATTTATACTTTCCAGGTGTCGCCATTCTCCAAAATTCGACATCTTCAATCTCACCCGCTTCTATTTTGTGTCTATCACCGTCTCCGCCTCTTTTGTGTTTATTTATTTTATATACTGCCCCATAGCCGAAGCTCTCTGGGCGGTTTACAAAAGTTTTTCCCTTCTGCTTCTTCCTCCCACCTCTCTTTGACCTCTCCTGCCCCTGTCTTCTACTCTCCTGCCCCCTCAGCCTGTTTCCCCCTCTGCATGACCTCCACCTCAATATATTGTTTCCTTTTACTCCTTGCTTACCTCCATGATGTCTGTATACATAGGCTCTGGTGGGCCATGTGGTCTACAAGACTTTAACTTGCCTGCAGTACAAGTAAGCAGCTAGGGCAAAGACTGGCTGTAGAGTTTTCTTGAGCAGGTGCAGCAGTGAGGGAAGTACCAGGTGCTGACACTCCTCATTTCTTTTCTACCCATCTTCCTCTGCCTCTCTTCCTCTTTCTGTACTCACTACTATGGAGAAGATAGTATGGTTATGACACACAAGGACTCTGGCAGGCTAGGCAGCTACCAGGATTTTGCTACGAACCAAAGAACATCTTCTTATGTGAGGCTCAGAGGATGGTTTTTGCTTCATGCTCCAAGTCTGATTCTCCTATTTGTGGGTAGAAATAAAAATTTCCACAGATCAGATAGATTAGTATGTGGTTTGGCTCACTTGTTCGAGTCATCTGGCATAGTCTTACTCAGCTTGAATCAAGAAGGTGCTTCTAACATGGGGTAAAAATGTTTACTCTTATTTTGTCCAAGGATAGTGTGTTCTGCTTTTGAGAAACATATTAGATCAAACTGAGTCATTTCAGATTCAGATACAAAACTACAAACCTGCTTTTGAGACAGGTATTGAGCTTGTTAGGCAGCTACTGTCCCATACTTGCTTAATAAATTTATGAGACACGTTTTCCAAAACTGTTCCAAGAGTAGTCAAAGCAATCTAATAGCAGTCCTGGGCATCTTTGTATGGAAAGGAGGGCTATAAATACAATATTTATTTATTTATTTATTTATTTAATTACATTTATATACCGCCCCACAGCCGAAGCTCTCTGGGCGGTTTACAACAATAAAGTGAGCTATATTATTTCTTCCATGCTTTCCTTGTAATAAGGAGGGCAGAGGGAGGTGGGTAGAAGAACAAGACAGTAGGGTTGTCAAATTTGACTTTGGGTCCACCCCTTCTTCTTGATTGGTTTCATTAACTACTGCAAGGGCTTTAGGTGGGAGAGGAAAGGGTTCAAGCTTCTTAAAGAAATCCTTGAAACATAACTTCCTTTATTCCAGCCTTGTAAAGTGGCTCTTAGCTTAGGCTTCTTATGTTTCAACTCTATGCACAACTTTTTGGGAGTAAGCCCCATTGAACTCAGTGATTTACTTCTGAGTAAACACAGAAGTAGGATTGGGCAGCATCACTGTCTTCTTTGAACTCTGTTGCATTTTTGTTTTTGTTTTGCTTTGGGGGAAGTATGGGTTTATAAAAATAATCAAATGATTATCTCTTTCTTGGTGAGCCAAGTAGCAAATTTTCTTTTTCTTTCATAAACATGGGAGGGAGGGAGACACATTTGCCTGCATATGTCTGCTACTGAAATCCACTTAAAGTTTGGCTGTGTATTTGCGGTCCCAGCCACAGCAGAAGCAGACTGAAACCTGGATTAACTACTGGAACCAGAGGCTTAACAAACAAACCATAACCAGAGCCCTGAGGCTTCCACAATGTAGGCCACAACCAATATGCACAGTAGCCATCTCTACTCGCATTATATAATATAATTGAGTCTCACTGGCACAGGAGGCAACAGAAGTGGCTATAGTGTCTAGAACTATCCAGAACCTCTTGAACATGGAATCTGCTAGTTTCTGTTCAGTTTGCTGATGCAGATAAGATATCCTTTCCCAATCTGGTGCTCTCTGGATGTGTTAGACTACAATCCCCATCATCCCAAGACAGCATGACCATGATGGGGACAGAGCACAACCTATCCGGAGGCTGACAGATAGGAGAAGGCTGAGCTTAGAAGTTTGGTGGATCTCTGGATAGCAGGTTTTGATCAATCAAACACTTTTGATTTGACACGTGGGATTACTCCCACTGCCTGCCTCTCCAATTTGTGGTGGAGAGTATTTTCTTATTCACAGAAGATTGTTCATATGTCCTCAGAGTGCTTCATTTGTTTACAGAGGGCCTGTGCAGTTCTTCTAGAGGGGATTTAATAAGACTCATTTTGACATTTGGGAGGGGAAGCATATTTTTCAGTCACTGTGTCTGAGGATTAACTCATATGACTGTCTGCTTGTGGTGGCCATTTTCCCCCTCTGTTTGTGATGACTCCATTTTTGTGGCGAGCGACAGCTCTGAATAGTTTGTTTTCAAAATGTGGATTGAGCAGTGATGTGGCTTCTGCTTGTGGTGATTGATTCAATTTACATATCTGTCATGGACATGTTGAAAAAGAAACCTTCACTAGTAGAGCAATCAGGTGCGACAGCCCTCACTGGTTCTTTTGCTAAAGGGAAAAACAAAGCTAGTTAGTGGGTTAATTTATTTTTATTTTAGGATGTAAAGAGGAAGGGGAGACTTGCGGATTGGGTGAGAGAGTGTAGACATTCCTAATTTGGTGCAAGGCTGTCTGGGAGAGCACTCTCTTCTTCTGGGGATGTGTAGCCCACTAAGAGGACAGGAGACTTGCTGGCGATGCCTCTCTTCCATTGGATAAATCCAGTGGGTATATCACATTCCCCACTTGAATGCACAGGCAGAAAGACAGTATATAATTGCAGTAAAAAATGCATATGAGTGGCCCAGTTGTTGTGGGAAACTGAGTGGAAGCATGCTGTTCCTCTGTGATGCTAGGTTGATGGCACACTTTTTCTTTTGTATGGGTTTCTGTGGGTTAATCAAGAATTTATTTATTTATGTACTTTATTAGCTAAATTTGTGTCATCTTTTTAACAAATGGCTAACATATCCCCCATCTGTAGGTGACAGATGGAAAGGACCCATTCTTTACTGGATGTAGCTATGTTAGCCTTTTGCTACAATACCAACAAAGAGTCTTGTGGCACCTTAAAGATTAATTCATTTATTCTGGCATAAGCTTTTGTACACTATAGTCCATTTCATCAGATGTATGAAGTATTATGGAGAGTTTTACATAAAGTACGTATGGTGGTGGTTGGAGACGGGCAGGGAAGAATGCTAAAAAGTGAGGTCAAAAGGAAAGGAAATGCAAAAAATAATAATACTGACAGTGACAATCACATTATTAACAGTGGTTATACATAGTGCAGTTGTTTCTGATAATACAAACATCCTGGCACTAGGTAAGCCAAATAACACAAGTAGTGTGATAAAAATCCTTTATCCCACTTCAAGCCTCTGGCAATAGAATTAAACCTGTTGATGAATACTAACTCAGCAGTCTCTCACTCTAACCTACTTTTGACATTTCTTTGTTCTACAATGGCCAATTTAAGGACAGTGACAGTGTGTTATTTGGTGTGAAACAACCAAGTGTTCCATGACTATCTTATTGTTTAACTAATCCAGAATAGTTACCTGCTACCATATTCCCAATCATTAATCAAGATAAGAATCCATTTTGCATCCATAAGGATGGACTGAGTATGCACATGTGCTCTTTTTGCTGGAAGTTGAGACAATCATATTTTGAGGCATCCAAAGTGTCTCCCTGATCTCAGCAACAAGGTTTTCTGACCTGTTTGGCCTGAGTAGGATTTATAATTTTGAATGCCGCCACACAACCTTCAGTTTGCATTGTGGTGTAAAGTTGCAGGTTCTGTTCTGGATATGGGAGGTCCTCAAGCATTGCAGTTAGACAGAAAGAATAACTGACACCCATACGCAGGGTGGGCATGTACACTGGAGCTCTGAAAGGGTGGAAATCCAAACGTTTCACTACTTGTAACTGCTTTGATTGTGAGTGTGACAAGAAGTTTAATTACTTCACATGTAGTAATTATTTCACATGTGTGGCGCAATCCTGGGTATGTTTACTTAGAACTGAGTCCCACTGTATTCAATGGGGCTTACTCCTTGAGTGTATTAGTAATGCAACCCAAGTAACCTTGAGTATGTAGCCTCCTGGGGAGGTAACAGGGCAAATGTTGACTCATTTCTCAATTCACTTGATAACTGAATAGACATGCATAGGCTGTTCTTGTGGGTGGTTATTAGGGTCATACATCTCTGAGTGTTGGGACACCCTCCCTGCTTCTTTGTGGGCGGTTGTCTGAGGGACCACGGTCCTCACAAGGCAAGATGGCAGCTAGCTGAGGTGTCACACGCTGGCCCCATTAGGGTAGCCTTTGTTTCCCCACCCCCTCTCCCGCAGTGTTCGAGTAGGGCTGAAGGGGGGCGGCGGCGAGAGGTGGGCCAGTCTATTTCAGTTTGGGTGACTGTCTTCTGACTGAGCCCCATCGCCCGCTTGGTGTTTAAGTGGGCGACTCGAAACATGTCTCTATGTGCGTATAAGAAATCAGCCAGCTGACTGTTCACTGTTCACGAGGGGCAACCTCCACAGGAGTGACAGGTTGATACATCTTCTCCACTTCACGCGAGTGGGTGAACAACTTAGGCGGCACGTCATGTTCCTCCGCGCGCCTCCTCCGTGTGACTAACACACTTCATTCTGCTTTTGTGTTCTCGCACTCAACGCGGAGAGCAGGGAAGGGCGAGGTGCAGGCCCCCGCCCCCGCCTCTCGCGTAGGTGACTGTCGGAGGAGGGCCACATTCTCCACTCGACGCGCGGAAGCAGCGGGCGAGTACGCCGAAGCGGGGTCACATGCTGGCCTTGTGGGTGGCCAGGCGCCGCCCAACGACGACGACGACGACGACACGCTTCTCTCGGCCCTTCGGCAGAGTCTGAGGGGGCCAACGTCCCGCTCGCCTTGCCGTCTGCCCTCGTCGTCGAGGGAGCCATTCCTCCTCCCCGCGCCCCGGTCCGCGCCTGACGGGACTGAGTGTGTTCGTGTGTGGGGGTGCACGTTCCCCTTCCCTCGCCCCAACGGAGCCCAAGGCCGGGCTGCCCGGATTGGCCGGGGAGGGCCGCGAGCTCCGCCCGCTGTAGCCGTGCTTGCCTGGCTGGGAGGGAGGGGAGAGGAGCGGGGCTGCGCTCCCTGCGCTGCCTAGTCTGGAGCGGGAGCCTGGCAGCGGCAGGAGCGGCGGCGGCGGCGGCTGAGGAGCAGCCGGAGCCTGCTGGTCTGAGGAGGAGTCAGCCCCGTAGCCCTTCGCTCCTTGTGCGCAAGGCAAGGGGGGGCCTCCCCGCCTCGAACGATCCATGACCATGGGCGACAAGAAGAGCCCGACCAGGTAAGAGGGCTGACGGAAGGCAAGGAGGAAGGGAAGTAGTGGCGCTTCGTGGAGCAGGCGAGAGAGAGAGAGAGAGAGAGAGCTGTTCCTAAGATGGAGGGAGTGCAGAAAGGGGGAGCAGAAAGGAGTGTGCGCGGGTGCCAGCCAGAGCACCCACCTCGCTTTATGCTCTGGGGAGGCGCTGCGTGTGGGGACTAGGCCCCAGTGGGGGTGATAGTTGTAGTAGTGGTGGTAGAGGAGGGGGCGTTTAAGATGGAGGAAGTGGGTAAGGAGGAGAGCTTGTTTGTCTGCCTGCCTCCCAGCCAGGTACAGAAAACTCCTTGTTTTCAATTGTGTTGGGAGGAACTGTAGTGTCGAGGGGCAGAAAAGCTAGAGCTCCTTGTGTGGTAGGATGTAGGGGGTGGGGGCGGCGGCTCTATTTTGTGCCCAGGGTAGCTCTTAAGATGGAGGGAGTGTATAAAAGCAAAGAGGAAGGCGAAGTGTTTGTGTTTCTCTGGTGCCAGGGCTAATCTGGTGCTAGAACAGCTATGGCGGCTTTTCTCTCTCTCTCTCTCTCTCTCTCTCTCTCACACACACACACACACACACACACACACACTCACACTCTCCTCGTCTTCTCACACTGACTTCTTCCAGACAAAGGGAGATTTAACAAGGTAAAGGAGACAGACAGACAGATGGAGGGGGCGCATGGAGGGACACGCCTACAATCCTTTAAAGTACAATCAAGCACCCCCACCCCCCACGCACAACCAAAAAAGAGGGAGGGTAGCAAGCCCTCTCAGATACCTTCCGCTGTCCTTCTTTTCCCTACCCTTACAGATTTAATGGGTAGTCGTTGTTCTGTGAAAATCGATTGTCTTGGGATTTAACATTGAAGGGAAACGTTCCTCTTTCCTGTCTTACGAACGAAAATGGTGATGGGGAAGGTTGGGCACAAGATAGGATATCTGTGTTGTGAGGATAAAACAAAGTAAAATTTTAGCTATATAGATGTTTTGCCTCCCCTTCCTGCTACCCCATTCCAAAATGTGATTACTTTTTAGGCAGAGCGCAGAAAATAGGCAGGCAAAGCAAAGGGGTGTATAGCGTGAAACAATCTCCCTTCATGATTTTGTTTCTAATGCATGTTTTATTTCTCCTGTTCTTACCTCCTTCTCTTCCTCCCCCCATCCCTTCCTCTATGCACTTTTCAAGGCCAAAAAGGCAAGCCAAACCTGCAGCCGATGAAGGTTTTTGGGACTGTAGTGTCTGCACCTTTAGGAACAGTGCTGAAGCCTTTAAATGCAGCATATGTGATGTCAGGAAAGGCACCTCTACAAGGTACATTGGCACATTAAAATACGAATATTTCTCATCTCCTTTAACTGTACTGATGCTGACTTGTTGATTTGCCATGGTGTTAGGAGCAAGAAATAACTCCCTTTGAAAGAATACTTAAACCTGTGTTTTGACCTTCCAAGTACATATTAAAAGCAAATGTTTTGCAGGTATCTAATAATTACTTGATGCTATTTGCAGTATGCCATCTTTGTAGATAAAAAGAAGTTATTGGGCCTCTCAATGCATTCAGATATGATTAGAAGTTGGATAATTTTCTGTGATATTTTGGTATAGTTTTTTTAAGCTTGGATTTTCTTTTTTATTCTGAAGGTTGATAAACAGAGAACCACAAAACAACAATAGTTTCAAAAATCCTGTTTTCTTGTACTTGTACTTCTAAGAATGCTTCTAAGGATGTTTTGTCTAAAATGAGAGAGCTGTGTAGAAAACCAGTATTTTCCAGAACAATGTGAAGTGTAGACATACTTACAAATACATGCATGTTATGTACAGGCGTGCTGTTACCTAATGAATCCACTAATCTCACAGAAATATAACAGTAATGCAGATATCTGAGGACTTGAGATGTCATACTTTTTTGATTAACATGCAGATTAGTGATGGAAATTCTTTCAAAATGTTGAAACTGGCATGAATGGGTAGATATTTCTTTCAAAGTAGTTAAGTTGGCCCGTTGTTTTAACTATGAATTGGGTGCTTTTATTTTGTATTTCTCCACAGTACTTTTGGAATGTTACAAGGTTTGTTGTGTGCTTTTGTGATATTGGTGAAATACTGGGATTGCTTATGTGAAGACTGCAGAGTGGCAGACAGTACGTTGTTTTATGTGATTGGGAGTAGATGAGAATGTATTCTTTAGTAATTTGGGCAAGAGGGTGAGAGCAAAATATATATACTTTCAACCAGGAAAATCCTTTTGGATCACTAAAACTTTCTGTGACATGAGTGCATTTGTTAGTTTTGAAATGACAGTAGTCCCTTACATAACTTGTGTATCTGTGCAAGTATGTCTATACTTTATGTGATTTTAACTGGGAGGTTTAATCTATGTCATACGCTTTAGTAGCATCACTAAATCCACCTGTGGCTCTTGCTTACAAACCTGTTGATTTTCTTTAGGGACTGTGTGTATTTTTGGAGATACACTTGCAGGATCAGCATTTTGCAGATGCTTTTTAACAGAGATAGGCAGCTTGTGGGCTGGGTGCACTCCCTGTGTCAATTTTAAGTGTCCCTGCTAAGTTTTAATTTACGTTTCACTCATAAGACCCCCCACCAACATTTTCAGGCTGTAAGAAATAGATTCTAAACTTCAATAGTGCATTTCAATTTTGTATGTAACATATATTTAGTATGCAATTGTACATATCTGTAATGTAATACCTGAGATATATAATTGGGACGCTCTTATTGTTAGGCTGGGAAAACTTTATTGTGGGTCTTTTGTGCTCATGGGTGACTGAGCTTCTGAGGCAAAGCATGCTTTTAGCAACTATACTACAACCTGAGAACAGTCTTTTCAAAAGATACAGAAGTTGGGTATGTCCTGTGCATAACTTGGTTGGGATCTCTTCTTGTTACATACCATCTTTCTTTTCTCTTAAGAAAAAAAACCCAACCTGTTCTATATCATTGGGGGGTGAGGAGGGGAAAAAAAAGAACCTCATCCCACTTGATTATGTATTTATCATAAATTGGTACATTACAATTGAAAATGTTCAACTGGGCATAGTTCTACTTTTTTCAAGTGATAGGACTAAAAATTGTTTGGTTACTTTTTCATTATAATTTGGCTACAACAAATTAGGCAGTGCTGGGCTACCAGTCCCATACCTTCCTGTATGAGTGTAGTTTAACCAAAGGCGATATGACATGTACTTAATTCATGCTTTCAATATAAGATGTAACTTTATGCTTCTTTAAGTGCTTTTCAATAATATTTGACCTTTCATAGTAATGATGTATATTATCATATATAAACTGAAAGTTCTAAACCACTGAAATGGCAGTAACTGAACACTGTGAACTTTATGTTGAGTTCTTGGTTGTAGCTTGGGACAGAGTTACTGTATATGATGTATGTTGGTGTCTGAGGGAAACTTTTCGCATTTTTTTCATAAATACTTAATATATGAAAATGCTATGCCTTGTTGCTGGCTATTACTTGGAATATCTGCATCTGATAATGCAATCTATTTGCATATTTATATTACAGAATATACATACATATTGCTAATATCTATTAGGATCCTCTAACTCAGGTGGGCAGAATGTAGTTTGGGATCTAGTGGTAGATCTTCAGGTGATCTGGAATAGATCAGCAAGAGTTTCTGACTCTCAGTTGTTTTCAAGATAGCGACAACAAAAAGCTTTATTTCCCTTCTAATTAGGCTCCTGAAATCCACAAGATTTGTGTGTATATTGGGGGTGGGGAGGGCAAGGGAAGATGTGTGTATGAGAAAGGATCTGTGTGCATGCTGTAGTTCTTGTACTGAAAATTCCTAGGCTGGCCCATTTTGGGGTGACACTTCTGACGTTAGGAGTCACTGCCTTGGCCTCATTTTTTTAGGGATCCTACCTTCTTGTCACTCTACCCCCTACCCCATGCAGCTGTGTCTCCTGACCCTTTGTTTAACACAATGGTGTAAAACGGTAGGGACTGTCATGTGGAAGAGGGAACAAGAATATCTGTTTCCAACAGTCCAGCGGCATGGGCCCAAATCTGGATCCAATCAGGTTTCAATATTTGAACAGGGCAGGGAAGGTAAGTTGTGTGTGTAATGTTACCTACTCTAGAAAATAAGTGATTAGCTTCAGCTTGTTCAGGACATCCAAGTATTTTGTAAGTTCACTGTAAGAAGTGAAAGCATTTCTCATTCTGCATTTTGTTCTGTAGTGTTTTTAACTCTCCTACACCAATTATGAGAATTTGGTGGCGGGAAGGCAGCAGTAGTACTTGTGGTCCTGGTCGTCAGCTCTGTATTGGTTTGCTAGTTTATGATCAGGGATTTGTGCACTTGCTAGTGGGTTTAGGATTGAGTTATGAGGGTTACTATGGACTGGGAATTAGATTGGGCTGCAACTAATTAACCTTTGAGGTGTTTGTGTGCTTTAGAGAAGGGGTGTGTGACTGAAACTGAAAGACTCACTTGGTTTTCTCACTCAAGAAATTCTCTTGTAGTTTCTAAATAAACTTACAATAAAATAGTGATTTATAATTATGATACGATAAAGGAATATAATTCATATGAAGCTGCATCTGGGTATAGGTTATTGAGTGTACCTGATGTACTTAAAGTATATTCACATTTAAGCTGTAAAGGGTGCAATCCAATGCATGTTTTGACAGAAAAAAAGCCCTACAATACCCAGTATGCCCCAGCCAGCATGGCTGGCTGAAGGGATGCTAAGAGTTGTAGGACTTTTTCTTGTCTAAACATGTGTAGCGTTGTGCCCTAAGTGTAGTAGTTTCTGTCTCTAACCTCAAAAGGATCCCTAACTTGTTCTGTGCAGATTGCTGCTGTCCATTGCACACTTTGCACTACAGTGTATTTGGCTTCCTTTATCAAAAATGTAAAGAAAGAAAAGAAAAAGCGAAACAGAAATTTACCAGAGAGAAAAAGATTTTAGCAGGATAGAGGATTGGAAAGCAGTGATATGCTTATCACTTTAGACTTTCACCTTGTTTTCAGGAGTAATAAAGCTTTCAGGGCCTGTAAAAATATTTGAAATTTCTAAGAGCTGCATAAATGTTTGAGGAGCCAATCCTGCAGAGAACTGAGGAAACACTTTGGATTCTGAAACTTCCAGCATGAGTTTTCAAGGCTCTTTAGATTTGTCTTGGTTGCTATTTAATACTGAATAGTTCGTTAAAGAGGAAATTATTTAAAATGCTTTTTAAAAGCAACATTAATGGCATGGCTTACATATAACAATACAGTTTTAACAGTAATTTGTATTGTTCAAATATATGTTTGGCCTTGGGTAGGGGTTATTTTATTCATTTTTCTTTTTCATTTGATGTGTTGCTATGCAATTTGGAAATGTTAGGCTGCAATCCTTTAGCCTCTCAATGAGGCCTACTTCTAAGCAGACATGAGTAAAACTTTTTCTATTATGTGTTCACCATCCAGTAAATTTTATGTTTATTTGGGCAACACTTCTGTTGTTTTTTCTTATTAGTTTTAAAAGTTTTTTGGAAAAATATTTTGGAATTCAGCTCGGTGGTGCTCTTCTGACACCATCAGTGTGAAACTGAATAAGATTCTTACGTTCATAATTAGTTTCATATTGCTGTAAGTACTACTGGAAAAAGACTCTATAATTGTGTTTAACTGAAATTTTTCTTCTCTGAGAAGCAAACTATATGTAACAGCAGTAAATATTTGTTAAATCCAAGTCTGCCCTAAATGCATAAAAAGTAAGGGGTAAGCACCCTGATTCTGTTTGAAAACAAAGGATGGATGAGAGGGAAGGTACAAAACCCTTTTCATGTCTGCAGTTTACTTTTCCATAATTTGTCAGGGATGCTTTAAGGTGGATTCTTACTATTCTATGATTCTATGTTACCCCCAGAACTTTTCTTTTCCAATACCAAGTATGAACCAGGGTGGGATATAGTAATTGGGAAGGGGGAGCTACAGATAAGTGTGCAGAAGGCACAGGGAAGGTTCATTTCCCTTCCTCATGTGCCTCTTCTGCTCTAAAAGTCTGTTTCCCCTTGAGAAACTAAAGAGTATACTGCTGTCACTTAGTTTTCCCCTTGACTAGGGAGCATGTGGGAGGGGAGGGGAGAAAATGCAGAATACGTGGGAGCTTTCCTGGTTTTCACCTTTATTTTATTTATTTATTTATTACTTTTCTATACTGCCCAATAGCCGGAGCTCGTGTCTTTCGGAAAACATAAAGATCCTTTCTCTTCTATCATGTTACATGACTAGAAACATTTTTGCTAGTACTCTTTTGTTTATTTATATATAGGTGTTCATAACTGAAATGAACTTTTGTGTTAGCCACTTAGCAGAAGTTTGTTTGATCTTGGCTAAGCTGATTTAGCTATTTAAAAGTTTGGATGCACATACACTATATATGCTCTGACTATTGCAGTCCTGTGCATATGCAATGATCTGGTTTGCCTGACACAACAAGCAACAGTGGGTTGTCACCCTTATTTGTTTCAGAGTGGCTCGTCCTGATGTCTGAATCTGACATGGTAGCTTAGGTGTGGGTTGTTAACCATGCACAAGCCACCCTGAGAAACCGTAGCTGGGTTCGCATGATCCAAGATTGTTTCCCTGCCTTTGTGTCTATCGCTTGCATGCCTGGCATTTATTTAATTATCTGCATCCAGACTTGCTGTGCTGCGTGGTGGGAGTGGCTTCTAAGTCATCCCGCAAACCCCACTAGAAGCCATCTCTGTTGCGCGATGCACCGAATTCAGACAAAACAGCAACACATGATGCAGTGCAGGTAATGAGGGTAGGGGAGAGGGAAAATAATGCATACTGCATTATTTTCTCCCGCTGATCTTACAAACCCAGCCCATGGCTTGTTCTGGGTGGCTTGTTTTCAGTGTAGCTTGTCATGAAGTGCAAACCTGGCATGATGGCTTGTGGATGGCTTATTTGAGAGATGTCTAACTAAAATGGCTCACGGTACCCTCCACTCCTCACGGTATCCTCACGGTACCCTCCACTCCTCCTCTTCCTCCTCCAGCTTGGTGCTGCATTTGACAGCAACTGCCTTTTTCCTTTGTAAGCTGAGTTAGGATAACTATGCATGTATGCATGGTTGACTTACCTCTGGGTAAGGGCATGTGGCCCAAATTGGGGAACATAGTGATTTGGGAGGAGGGATTTAAGATTTATCACATCTTGTTTCATGCTGCAGTTCTCCCCCCCCCCCCCCCGGGCCAAGTGGGGTTAAAAAGAGAATATTGGCATGAAAATAGGAAGGGAGAATCCCCTTCCTGAATTGCCTTGGCCCCAAATTGGGACTTTGCGTTCTTACTTAAAGTTAAGTCAATCACATCTACATGCATAGCTGTGCTAAGAATGTTGCTGGTCCCCAGATGCAAAGAGCAGCCACGGTGAATTTTTTTTAAGTGTTAAAGAAAGAAAATAAATAAAACCCTTAGCTACTTTGTCCTCAAAAGTAAGGTAGCCCTTGCGTTGACATATATATGCCCACCCCCCCCGGAAGATATGGCATATATAATATGTCAACGCTGCAATACGTATACTCCTGCTGGGAGCAGGTGGGAGAACGAAGGGGAAACAAACCATGGCAAGCTATTGAGTGCCTGATTGTCTGTTGGCAGCAGTGTAGCTTCGCAAGTGATTAACCAAACCACTATGGCTTGTTTTCAGCATGGCTCATTGTGATGTGTGAACTGGCTTAAATATAAGTTATAAGAATGTAGTCTTATTTTGTTGCAGTATGTATATTACTCGATGTGATGTTTTACTGCTTATGCCTATGTTGTTAAGTATAGAGTATAAGAATTTATTAAGGTTTGGAGAGTTTAAGTACTCACTGTATGGTTGTTGCAGATTGGTAAGTATGAACCATAGAGAGGAGAATGAGTGCTGGATGGAAGGAGAGTGCTGATTGGATGTTTGTGTAGAGCGTCTGGATTGGCTGTGAGAAAGGGAGGAGTTGGAGGACTGTGGAGAATGTATAAGCTGCTTCTGAGGAGAGAAGGTATGGAATGCTTTGGGATAGAGATAGGAAGGGTCTGCGTGTTTGTTGTTTTGGTGGATTGGAGTGTGGGAATGAGAACAGTGTAGTTTAGAAAGGGGTAGAATACGTAGGAGTACTTGAAGTTGTATATTGTGAAATATTAAAGTGAAATAACCTATGAAACCATTACACTTTGTGCTCTGAAATCATACGCTTGTCACTGAGAGAAACAAATAAGCTTTGAACCTGCATAATCATCTTGTTAAATAAATAACATTCATTTAAACCTGGTGTGGACATTGGAGTACCTGGGGAAGGGTACAGGTAATCATATGGTGGCAGCGGAAGGGAGAAGGTTGGATCAAGGGTGCTGATCTGTGCTGCTGTGGGGGCCTAAGCAGAAGTAGGTGTGCCACAGGGACAGAGTTGGCATCTCTAGCCCTGATGAGCACCTGAGCTGTGTCCTTTGGAGTCATAAAATAAAGTGATCCAGAAGTAAACCCAGTGGAGGGTGGGTGTCACTCTCACACCCTCACAGAGCTTACGATTTAAATTTCAGTAGTTATGATAGGTCTGACAACAAATAGAGAAGAGGAATGGATGGAATTTTACATCTAAATAGTTTTTAAACTGACTTTTAGCACAGTTTAGCCATCACTGTGCTTAAAGCACAAAGCTCAAGGTATCCAAAAGTGTGACCCATATCTTTCATTTTGTTGTCTAAATAGAGTCAACGTGTTTGGACTCTAAATAGAGTCAACATGTTTGGAGTCATGAATATACAGCTATCTTGTAAACAAAAATCAAGGGGTTATTACTCGCATGGAAAGCAGTTAATTGGACTATAAAACCCATGTGGATTTTTGAAGGAATGATCCTTAAGTAGGCAAGAAATTAATCTTCCAATTGCTGTCATTCCCTGCAAAACACAAGTAATTTTTAAAATTCAGATTAAAAATTAAATGCATTCCCTTGTGGAAGAAATACTTATCAGAATTAACCTCACAACTGAATTTAGATATAAAGAGCATCCCCCTCTACTTTTCTCTTCTGGAATATCTGTATTCAGAACCCTAGGACTCGTCTTTATGTATCTGAGGGCTGTTTTTTCTCTATTCAAATTCCTTAGAAGTGCCAGTATTGGAAGTAGGAGATGTGTGTGCGGGGGGACGGAACCTAATCCTCACAGACCTTGGTAACATCCGAAGTAGTTGCATTGCTGTGCACATTTGGCAAGATATATGTATTCAGACCTGCATAGCCCTTCTGGATATTCTGAAGGGATATTTCTTCCTTTCAGATAGCATTGGAAGCAACCGCAAAATATTTCTAAGACTGTGCCATCTGGTGAGAGAAATGGTAATTTTCTTCCACATTGTCCTTTTCCATGTCTGTGCCTGGTCTGAAATTTGTAGCAAATAAAATTAAGAATTTCAAAGTTGAACAGTCTTTAATGGTGCTTTAAACTATGGACAAGTTCATGCCTTTCCCTGGGGCTTGCTGCTAGGCCCTAAATTAAAACAAATTAAAATCTATTTATCCTTTAAGCAGGCATTCCATCAACTGGCTCTCTACTCTTCTGTATTGTGGTAAAACGGCTTGGAGACAGAAAGTTAGAACCTTTCTTGTGTGTGCCTTCCTTTCACTGATCTGAGTCTCACCCAAGCAGTCTTTCACTTGGGTCCTTTAAAAGAAGTAGAAGCCAGTTATGTGACTTGAAAGAAAATAGTTCTGTGCTATGCATTTTGGCTAGAAAACAGCTAGATCGCTGCATGTGGAGATCTTCTGTAAAGTGCTTTTGTCTTTAGACTAGTCATCGTGTGTCTCTTCCAGAGTGTAATGCTTAAAAACAGTGAAACCCAGTGACCTACTTTTTAAGCTTTCAAATGGTTCTGTAGGTCAGTGGGTCTCTGTTATGGAATGTAGGTCATTTGGAAAGGTGTGTGTGTGTTTCTTCCATAACAAGTAGCTTTTGACCTGCAGAACAATTTCCGCAAGTTACATAGGCAGCTTCTGGGTCTCTCCTCCCCCCTCTCTTACCCTAGATATAGTATAATTTTATCTGCCTGTTCCTGGTATTCCACTTTAATGTACAAAAATAATTTGGATATCAGCTAATTAATTTTTAAAAGGAAGCATATTCTAGAAAAAAGAAGCTTGTATGTCTTTATTTTGCTGGAAGATAGAGAAATATCAATTTGGTGTTTGTTATGCAATATCCTAAGCCAATTTCCATTATATGACCAGGGTGGGTGGATGCATTTTTTGAAGCTATGGACTTAAAACATTCGCAGAAGCCCTCTTCCATAACAACCAAAACAGAAAAATAACAAAACATCAGAGCAGGGCTTAAGAATTGGCCTCACTGGAAAGGACATCCTGAATGGACATCCTTTACACCAGTCTTAAAATCTCTTCACTGGCTGCCAATTAGTTTCTGGGTGAAGTATAAAGTGTTGGTTATCACCTTTAAAGCCCTACATGGTTTGGGTCCAGGCTACCTGCGGGATCGCCTTCTCCCATACAGTCTGCCCCACACATTCAGGTCCTCTGGGAAGAATTTACTCCAGCCAACAAAAACAAGGCTGACAACTATTACCCAGAGGACCTTTTCTTCTGCTGCTCCCAGTTTGTGGAATGGCTTGCTGGGAGAGATTATCCAACTTAACAGTCTTCAAGAATTTAAAAAAGCCATAAAGACTGATCTCTTCCAGCAGGCTTACCCAGTTGAATTTTAAGATGCCTTTTTTTAATGGTGTGCTGCTTTTAATGATGCACTGGTTTTAAACGTTTGAATTAGTTGTATGTATTTTATGGTGTTTTTATTTGTGTTGTACCCCGCCTCGATCCAGAGGGAGAGGCGAGTAACAAATAAATATTATTATTATTATTATTATTATTATTATTATTATTATTATTGCAAGATGCCACAATCAAAAGGTCCTCTCCATGGAATTCATGCATTTGACTTCCAAAGGCAGGCTCCTGGATCATAGTGTACAGGTGGGCACAATCCACGTGTCTACTCAAAAGTAAATCCCAATTAGTTCAGTGGGCCTTACTCCTAGGAAACTGGGTATAAGATTCCAGCTGCAGTTTTAACCATATTTTAACCATATACGCACTTTTCAGATGATGATGATGATTATATTTGTATACCGACCCATAGCTGAAGTTCTCTGGGTGGTTTACATAAGATTAACACACTTAAAAACAATATACATGAAATTTAAAACTACAGGAACATACAACATGCACAGAAACATATATTTAAAACAACTATAAATAGCTTTAAAAACAAATCCAAGATCAGTAAAGCTCATCACGTATTGCTAAATGCTTGTGAAAAGAGAAAAGTTAACCTGGTGCCAAAAAGATATCAATGTTGGTGCCAGGCGGGCCTTGTTGGGGAGATCATTCCAGAATTGGGGGGCCACCACAGAAAAGTCCCTCTCCCTTGTTGCCATCCTCTGAGCTTCCCTTTGAGTAGGCACCAGGAGAAGGACCTTAGATGTTGAACGTAGTGTACAGGTGGGTTCATGTCAGGAAAGGTGTTGCGTCAGTATTGTGGTCACGAGCTGTGTAAGGCTTTATAGGTTAAAACCAGCACCTTGAATCGGGCTTGGAAATGAACAGGCAGCCAATGTTAGCAGGCCAGAGTTGTTCTTATATGTTCGAACCTTCTGGTCCCTGTTATCTATCTGGACGCCACATTTTGCACAAACTGCAGTTTCTGAACTGTCTTCAAAGGCAGCCCCACGTAGAGTGCATTGCAGTAATCTAACTTGGAGGTTACCAGAGCATAGATAACAGAAGCCAGGTTATTCCTGTCCAGTTAGGGGCGTAGCTGGGCCTCCAACTGAAGTTGGTAGAAGGTACTCCATGCCACCGACGCCACCTGAGCCTCAAGTGACAGAGATGGTTCTAGGAGAACCCCAAAGCTATGAACCTGCTCCTTCAGAGGGATTTCAACCCTGTCTGGTCAGCAAAAACACCCACTAACAGCATCTCAGTCTTGTCTGGATTGAGTTTCAGTTTATTAGCCCTCATACAGTCCATTGTCGCAGCCAGGCACTGGTTCAACTCATCCACAGTTTAGTTTCCTGAACAATGGCTATACCTTTCATTCTGAGTTAATGATATCTACATGAGGATAATCTTACTTTGCATTGGAGGCATTACAACAATGTCATTCTTTCTAGTGGCTTAAAAAAGTAAAGAATACATGATCTTACTCCTTTTGGTTGGCTTTGGTGCTTTACTCCGTTTTGAACCTGAAATTATACCCATTTAATCAGTTCAAGAAACACGAGACAAGGAAACAGCATTGGTTAGTCATCATCAAGGAGGAACCCCGTTGAATTTTTGCGATTTCTGTTTGTTTAGTGTGTCTATTTCCAGTGACATTTGCATTTTATGTTCATGGACTAAGCATTTGTTTTCATGTGTTTCTGGACAATATTTAATAAGATTTGTGAAGTCTGCCATTTAACCTATGACTGTAAGAGACACCAGGGCTTGAATGGAAAGACTTGCCCCTGGGAAGCTATTGTGGATTCCCATTCCTCCTCTAAGCTTGGTCTAGCAAGAGGCTCTAGTGTAGTGACATCTGCAGTTTGCATGGCTCTGCCATTAGATCAGGTAACTGGCCCTTGCTGGATATAATCGTGAGGACAGTTTGGAATTCTTATGTGAGCTTGGCTGCTTCTTCGATGTTACTGATTCTATGCTTGAATCAGTTACCTTTAACTGCTTATTGTTGCTACTTCTTGTCTACCTACATTCATCTGTCTACTAATTGTATTTTTCTCAACTGTGCCTATCTCCAGTTCCTTGGTTCAATCAGTTCCCAATTTCTGATAGATCTCTGGATAATGCTTGCTCTGTATCCCAGTTAAACCATGGCCACTGGCTTTGGTTCTCCAGAACATTGACTTAGTCTCTTGTCAGTGGAACCAGGCCTCTTGGCTTCTGATTCCCAACTGAAGGGACCACATATTGCTCCCCTCTCCAGGTGTTTTAATATAATTCTGTTCTCAGATTTTATTTACAAACATGTAAGATGTTTTATTTGTGTTCAGTGTCATGGATTCCCTAAAGATTTATTATCTCTTTTTCTTTTCTTTTTTAAAAAAATATATTTCGCCATACCTGGGGTAAAAATATATATTGAATTTCTACTTGCTGTACTCAAACAATTCATAGCAGCCCTGTCAATCAGATGCTTCAAGCCTGATGTAACTCTTGTTGGCATTCTCCTTTATAGAAGGATAAGTGTTGTTGTATCATTAGCCTGGTGTTGCTTTTTAAATATATACCTAAATTACCTTCTCTATCCACCCCCAGTATTTTAGATTTAGTGTAGAATTGCTTGTAGCAAGCAAAATTGCTGGATTTGGTGAATTAGCTTACTCCATGACAAAAACAACTTTCTCAGATTTCAAAACTTGTAAAGATTAGAAGAACTTGAATAGTCTTTTCAGGGATTGACTGAGACCGAAGTTGACATATCAAAATAAATTTGAACTAGCTGTTTCTATAACATTTGTACTACTATCTTTCTCTCATTTTGGGTAGGACAGGAAGATGATAGTACCTGCAATAGAATTCTTAGATTTTAAATAGTTTTGGAACACCTCTGCAGGCTTTACAATCATGCTAGCTACATGCTAACTGTTGAATACACCTGTTCCTCCTAGTATCTGAGAAAATTCCCATCAACTTTCAGTGTAATTTCAAATGTTGGGTTTGCTAGAGTAAAAGATGTGCAGTGCAATCTATCTAGAAGCATGGGGACTTACGTGAACATAAGTGTGCATAGGATTTGCAGATTAGGCAGAAGTGGAATCATGTAAAAAGATTTTTAGAAATGTCAAAGGACCAACTTCCTTTATCATTTTTTCCGAAACTGCTGTTACCCGATTTTAAGCTTTTGGAGATGCTGCATAGACAGAGTAGTTTGTGTTGCTTCTAAATAGTGCTTACAGTTTGATAAAAAGCATATACCTAATTGCTAAGACTTCGTTTTTAGTATGAACGTGTGTGACTTCTGCACATGGCTATCAAAGGCATGTTTTCTGCTTATGCTTATTTTGGTTGTTTATATTATTGAATAGCAAGTTGTATTGTAGAACTCTTAATTCTGAAAGTGCTTTTAGTGTTGAGCACTTTCTCTCCCTGAGATTTCAATAGAAGAGGCAATACATTGGTGGAAGATGGCCATGTGATGGAGTCAATCAGCCAGCACAGTCATTTGTCTCCTGGGGATACTCAGAGCACATCATTAGCAGAAGAAGGGGGAGGCTTTCCTCTGTAATGTTAATGTAGTATATTCACTTTCTTGCCATTGTAACTCCGTTGGAGGTGGGGAGAGAAACAAGTAAATCTGGTGTTATATTTATTATTTTGAATGTATTGCTGAATTGTACATCAATGGATCTTATATAAGTTGCTGTTATATTCTGTATGTAGAATGAAAGGAAACAAAAAAAAAGTTAACAAGAAAAAAAAGTTATATTTGAAGAAGTTGCTGTGTGGTAGGTAGGTAGCTTATGCACATCTTTTGTTCATTTAGTGATATTCTAGAGATCATATTTGTTGAAATCTTACAGGTTAATAATAATAACAAAACCTTTGAACCAAGAAAAGCATTGCTAGAACACCTTATGAGTTTTGGAGGTTGTCTTGAGAGATGAGACTGGCAAGCTATTTGCCTGGAAGGACTTGTTATACACTGCACAAGTTGGCAAGGTGTTAGCTACAAGACTGGGCTTGACTGTTTTTCAAGTGTATCCACTGTCTTTGAATTTTTGTTACTCAAAATATCTATGTTGAGATACTTGTGTTTTAAAAATCAACTAATTTAGGAGCAAGACAATAAATGTCCGTATTACTTGGAATCAGCTGTCAGCCCTAGAATAATACAGCTAATTATTATATGAAATTCTTTTTTTTTTTTGCATAAGATATAGATTGTTCTTTGATAGCTAACTTATTGAAATGATCATAGACTGAGGATTCAAATTGACCTTGTATTCTGTATTAAATTATCTGCCAAGTGGGATAACTCCTGTCAACTCCCCGAATTTCAAGGAAGAACTGTGAGATACAGTGTGACTGGGTTTGGATGACACAATAGTCAACAGTTGATTAAATAGTCCATGGTAGACTAAATAGTCCACCATTGATTATTGTGTCTTCTGTCAGTAAAAACCATGCCACAGTTGGTTATTTTCAAGAAATAACCAACGCAAATAATCAACGGTGTGCAGAGTTGATTATCTGTGTTGTGTGGTTGATTATTTCCCATGCCTACAGAGTTGAGAGGCAAGAGTGGCCAACAACCCTGCTGTTCTTGCCCAGTGGGGCTCTATAGGCATGGGAAATAATCCCATCCCAAGAAGCACTTGGGGAACTGTTGATCATGCCGTCTCTTGGCGGGGTGCTGAGATCAACGGCTCCCTACGCACTTCTTGGGACGGGCACATGTCCCTGGGTGGGGTGCTGCCAATTGCGACACCCCTTATGTTCCCAGGGATGTGCACGTCCCTTGCTGTACCCCCCCCATGTGATCCATCTGGATATCTGCTCGAGGAGATGGAAGGAGCTCCTTCCATCCCCTTGAGCCAGTATCCAAATGGATAGTGGCGTGGGGGCAGGAAAGTACTGGGGTCAGGGGGACATTAGGAACTCCTGCTGCTGCTTGAGAGCAGCAGGAACGCCTAGCGTCGCCAGTACTCTGCAGCAAATGGAGGGTGGGGTGCAGGAGGACTGTATCCTCTTGCGTCCTGCCCTCCATTTGCGATTTGTTCTTTTTTGGGGGGGGGGCGTTGCTGACCTGATGTTGTTAAGGACAGCCTCAGGGGAGTGTCTCCCTCCGCTGTGCCGGGCTATCCATTTGGAAATGGGGTAGGGGGATCCCCGTTTCCAAATGGATAGCCCGGCACGGCGGTGGGAGATATCTCAAATGGCTAAAGGAACTGGTAGGGTGGCCATAGCAACAAGGAGGTGGTGGGGTGGAGTCAGATCTGTCTGACCTGCTCCTTGTTGCTATGGCCGCCCCGCTGAAAGTAGACGGCAGCGTGGAGTGATCCCATGCCTTGATAGGGGATATTATCACTCTGCCATGCTGCCAAGAAGTCCTTCTCTGCACTCTGTATCTCCCCCCCCCCCCAATTGAATAGTGGTGCTGGTTCCCGCTTTCCATACCAGGATGCCGCAGAGAAAGATGTCTTTCCCCGTGGCATCCAGACATGGAAAGTGGGAACCAGCGCTACTATTCCTTGGCGAAGCTGTGTGTGTGTGAGAACCTGTGTTTATAGCCTACTCCTCTGATTACTATTAGCATGTTGCCCCATCACGGCATGCTAATAGTCATCCGTGGAGTGGACTATGCACATAGGGTTGGCTATTGTGTTGCGCGAATGTGGCCTATATTTAACAATATTATTTATGTAAAGCTTATTTACTCTACTCTACAGTTGAAAAGTTTCCCAGAGCAGTTTATAAATCGATAAAAGAATGTGAGAATCCGTGGCCTCAGGATTACCATATAAAAGACATGACATAAACGCAAACAGGGATGGAGAGGGAGGAGGAAAAAAGCAAACCCAGACACCAGTTCTTATAAGAACCAGCTTGGATGGAAACAGTCCAGGGGCTGATCTACACCAAGCCGGATATAACACTTCTAAAATGGTATGAAAATGGTATATGTAATGTGTCCTGGGCCTGAACAGTTGTCATAACCCTTATAAACCATTATAAGCAGTAGTGTAGATCCTGCCCAGGCAATCTGATGGAATGGCTACTACTAGTTGATAATTGAAGAAGAGCTAAAGGCAGCTGATCTCTCAGCAGAGCCAATGGAATAGCCCTCCTTCTCTCCCTCTGCTCTTACATTCTAAGTGGACAGAATTTTATCTATGAAAAATGTAATTTTTCTAGACTAAGAACTGCATCATCGCTAAGTGTTTGTAGCCTATGTCTCTGTGATACATCGATACATTTTCCTTACCTACTGAATTTATAGTATAAAAACTGTAAACATCTTTACCAGGAGACAGTCATGTTTCCACAAGCTTTTTATTATGTTACGAAGTAATTATTTGCTGCAGAATTTTGTTAGCATATGATCAGTTGTTTCTTATTGGAGCAAAGCATAAACATGTTCATGTTAAACAAACTTGAAATTCTGATCTCCTTAGTGAATAGTGAGAAGTCTATGAAAGATCTCCCTTATTAACTAGCTATTTGTTTAGTATTATAGTTTAAATATAAATGAAATGTTGCTACAATGTCTATCAAAATTGAGATTTTATAGTAAAAACCTAGAAGTGTTTTTTTTGTTTACTTACTATATGTTTACCTTGTCCTTTGATCAAGTTCTCAAGGCAGCTTATAAAACAAAAATATAATATAATAACTTAGAAACTACATCAAAATGAGCAAATGTTTTTAAGAAAATAAAAAATGATTTAAATTTTAAAAATTCTGTTTTAATAATAATGATGATGATGATGTCCATCCTGGTATGCAGATCATGTAAAAGATTTTGATTACCCTTAGATATTCCAACTTGGGGAGATAAGAGGTGGGAGTGCAAAGTTTTACAGAATACTAGTTTATCTTCCAGGTGGAATAAGTATTTAAAAGAGGTGAGTAGATTCAGGCTTATGGGATCTAATTTGTTAATTTACTAGAGCTCAAGATCTACCAACTGGAGCCAGGTCCTGGATATCCCCAAGTTTCTTCAATTTAGCAAAATAATTTAGGGCTGCGGAGGTGTGTGTTGCTATTGTTCAACAGTTGGGTGCTGGAAATCCTTGTTGATCTACTGCAAATCACTGCGAGATCTACTTATAGATTGCAATCAACCTTCTGCTGGCTCTAGACAAATGCACAATAAATGAGCATAGTTTGATGATGACTAATAACAGCAAGAAAATCTTAGTTGACAGGTATTCAGTCATACTCTTGCCTTCCTCCATAAGTAATAGACTAGCGACTCAGTCTTATCTGATGAGAAAATAGCTGCTTGGGAGCAAATGCTGCTTAACCTTTAGCTATTTTGTTGTGAGATGAACTTGCCTGACAGGGGTGTCAATAAGTTTAGCTGTTCTTCTGAGGAATAGCTAGTTTCAGTTATGTCATTTAATAAATAACAGTTTTTCATAATTTTTCTAGGAGTTTTTTAATAAGTTAAACCATGCTCATTTTGGTGCCTCTAAAACTCTTTATTGTTTTATGTAGAAATACATTCAAATAAAGAATGCTAGTTCAGTTCTGGAAATACTCATTTCAAACTGATAAACTTTGTATCCCTACTACGTCATAACTAGCATTCTATTGCAGTAGATTGTATTGTCCTTTGGACCTGGAGTGACAAAGTACATTGCTTTGTGTGTGCTTAATGCTTCAAGATTAGTGCTTTGTAGTGTTTGATTTGGCTTTTGTAAGAAAAAATGGAGAGTCCTACTTAACTCAAAATAATAAAAAATGATGAACCCAAATAGTGCAGACATTTTAAAGTTATTTATTGTGTAAGTTCATATATGGTAATATTTATGGTAATTGCCCTCACAGCTCTGTAAAGTAGCTCACTATTATTTCTGCCTTGCAAATATAAGTTCAGAAGTTGGTCATTCACTTCTTTTATTTGCCTGACTTATCACCATGCTGCTCACACTCTGTACACTCCCTGGAGACACAACTCAGTGCTAATAGTATCTCTCTTTTTCATGGAGTCTCCAGAATGTAGGCTTGTGCTATGGAGGCTATGGACAGAACCCTTGAATGCTGGAGACAGACATGCTCACCTGCAGCATGCATGATCCCTGCTCACCAGTGAAGCTCAATTGGGTCAATTGTGCTCTTTCAAGATCACACTGATCTTTTAAGAATTTTCAGTGTTGTTGTGAGGAAAAAGGCAAAACTATGATAGAACTCTGTATGTCGTGTGGAAGGGAGGGTCAGCCACATCATAGACTCAATGAGCATCACCATTTGACTTATGGATTAGAGGTGTGCACCCCGCCCTGGAATTATCTGGTAACCATGAACATCCGTGGATCATTCAATCTTCCAGAGTGGAGATTGGCCGCTTCCAAACCCACTGAATAATCTCAGAGTGGAGTTGCACCCAATTGGTCCTTCTAAAGTCTCCGTAATTATTCGACTGGTGTGCGTGTGAGTGTGTGGCATGTCTAATTGAAAACCTCACAATAAGGAACATGGGGTGATGGTGTGGGGCAGTTTTGATAATTGATATATTATTGACATCTGTGGCTAACCAATTAGGAATTGCCACAGCACTGTTCATCACTGTGTTCTGTCCTTCTTCGTGGTCTCTGTGCAGTCACACATATGGGCTTCTCACTTGCACGGAGTCTTGTTCGGGAAGTTTCTATAGCTGATAGAGATTTTTGGCGGGAACCCTCCCCCAACGTGTTCTGTTCTCCAATCGTAGTGTTTGGGGGAGGGAACTTTCTCACGGTCCTTGATTCCATGCATTCATTTCTATTCTTGCTCTTGTGGCGTTCATTAGGGTCGGGGAGAGAGAGAGAGAGATTCTTTTATCTTTGCCCACACAGTGCAGAGTGAGATGGTGGGAGTTTGTTTGCAAAGTGAGATTTAGAGGAGGAGAGGGAGTGGGGCGGGGAGGGAGATCTATGAGATCATCAGACGACTCTGTTTCTTTGCAGAGAGAGGGGGGGGGAACTGTTCTACCTGTTCCACCCGCAGTATGTGCCACCCTGTTCTGTTAAAGCTTTGTCCCCCAATGTGCCTGCCCGTCCTGCCTTGCAGGGCTGGGTTGCAGGATTATTATTATTTGCCCTTAACGGTTTGACATACTGTAGCTCTCCTTCGTCAAAGTTGAGCTTTCCCAGCAGCACTTGGCTTCAAAGTTACAAGTGTCTCTTTGTACTTGTATGTTTGTGTGTTTTAGGGTTGCACCGTGCACACAAGCAGTACACAATAAAGCACACTTTGATAACATTCCGCCATGAGGTGTGGGAAACACTGCTGGTTCTGGTTGTGGGGGGGAGAGGGAGTGCAGGGCTGGTTGGTTGGTTGCGCCTTTCTGCTTGGACTCATAGACGTCAGCCGCAGTGTAAAAGTGCTGCTGGGCTGGCATTATCAGTGAGTAAGCTTCAGACCTGAGTCAGGCAGGCTGTTTATTTCTCAGTTAAAATCTTACTCCTCTTGGCTGGCTGGGCTTCCAGTGCAGGGGGAGGGTTGTCATTCATATCCTCCTCTGTGTAGGGAAGCTGTGTTGTTGCCTTCACTCTACTCACTCCAATGTTCCTGACCGACAGTGGGGGAGGGGTGCTTCTTCCTCCTCATCCTGCAAGCCTCCTGTCCTCTCTGAGGTTGGGCAAGCTGTGTGCTGCTGTTGTGGCATTTATTAATATGTTTATTTATTTATTATTGCACTAAGCGCTTTCCTGGTTCTTTGTTTCCCTCTCCCCTCGCAAAAGGTTCCTGAGAGAGGACATTTGAGTTCAGTCTTTTAAAAAATTACCTATGAATCTGCTTTAAAACTGGCATGCCTAAAGCCCTCTTTAAAAGCTGGTATGGTGCCAATTGTCATGTGTTTATCTTTAAAGCTGAGGGAGCTGTAAGCATTTCTGTTACTTCCCATTGACGAGAATGTACCAGTTACCCGAAAACGGAACGGTTCTTCGATAGGTAATTCGAGGAGGCGGAGAGAGGTACCCGCCCCAGAAATCAAGTCGGAGAAACACCTCTATGGAGTTCCGGCTCGAATTTCAAGGCAGAGAAGACCCACTTTGCACACCCCTATTATGGATGCACTACAGAGGTTGTCTGTGGTGCTCGGCCTCCCAAATAAACTTAAAAAGTCCATAGGTTAGAAGGTTGATTATGTTTATTTTCCTGCCATTCTTATCATGTGACTTGCCCAAAGTATGTATTTAACGTGAGTAGCCAATATCACCGTTATTTTTACAGGTGCAGGAATTTGGACTGAGAAAGTGACTTGTTCAGGCTCATGAAGTTGAGACCTTGGAAGAGGACTCGAGGTCATGCAATATGTCCTTGGCTTGAACATGGGTTTCCCTCTTTGTCACGCTAGCTGTCATTTGTATTACTTGATTATCACACATGTTTTTTTAATTTTCTGAAAGAAGTCAAGGTTTTAAATTAGAAACCATCCTTTTAAAAAACATTCTAGCCCTGGGTATCATGGCCAAATAGGGTACAAACTATTAGGTTGCATCCAATTGGTATCACTCTGCTGACAGAATGTTCTTCGATAGAACAGGGAAGGATGCAATTTTTTATTTCCTCTTCCCCTCATGCCACCTCCCACACTGTTTCAAAGGGTCTCTCAACACCCCTGAACAGATTTGGAGGGGTGCGAGACGCTGTGCGGGGAGAGAGGGAGAATAGCTGAAAATCACCTCGTTGTGCTGACAGAAGCCTTTACTGATCAAAGAGCATTCTGTTAGCAGAGTGACACCAATTGGATACAACCCATGAAGTTTATTACCAAGGACCGATCTTAGTGTGAAGGAGCCATAAAATGACCATGAACTATGTAGTACAAAAAGTATAAGAAACGATTATTTGGGAAACAGAGCATCACACACATGCACACTCCAGAATGTAGCCCGAAGTCAAATGGCTGCATCTAGATTTGCTGGGTTTTTATGGCTTTGTCTGATAAGCATATAAGAATTACAGTCTTATGGAGAATAAGGGGGTGTTGGTATGTCAAATGTAGAATACATTAAAGTGATTTTTTTTATTCCAACAAATGTAAAAGTTTAGCAAGAGAAGACACATTTCTTGTTTGGACACTGGAATTTTTCCAAAGTAAATGTGCAAAATAAGCTTTATTATTTTTTTTAATTTCTAAAATACATACTCTGCACCTTCAGTGCTAGTTGCCATTTCTAGATTGGTGTACAAACAAAATAAAAATAAGTATTACAAAAACCAGCAAGTATTTTGCATAGTAAGCTAATCGTTGCTGTAGACTTTTTGTTCTTAATTTAACCACTGGTAGGTTTATTTATTTTGGAATTAACCCTCAGCACTTCTGACTGTCTAGTCTATGCAGACTTCTCAAATCCTTAGAACAATTGTGCTGTGAGATTATGGAATCAGCTGCTGTTGATGTATGATATAACATGATTGTCCAAATTATAGTTTCTTGAACTTTTAAAAGTTGAGTCATAGAACAACTTCCATAAGCAAATAAATATATGCGGGATATCTTCTCAAATATACTGTGTATCAGAAGGGAGGGATGAGCGACTGGAGGATAATGACTATGCTCCTCCCTAAGAGCTGCAAGATTACGGCCCTGTTCAGATAACACTCTAAGCCATGGTTAGGCTGCTAACCCTTTTGCAGTAAATGGTTAGTGAGCATGGTTATGTACCCACCATGGTTAGGAATGGTCCACACAACATGCTTAGTCATGGTCCACATGACATGTTAAGCCATAATGTTTAGGTCAGAATGCATAAACACCATTGGTTAGTGTGTCATCTGAAAAGGGTGTATATTGTAGTGTCATAGAGGTTTAGTTCCTTTTTAAAAAAAGTATATCTGAGACCTTTAAGGTATATATAAATATCACAAGGTTGTAGGTACTTTAGGTAAGGTGGCTGAGGCATAGTGTAGTTCATATTTTTGTGTCTGACTGCTGATGGAGAAAACCATGCACATTTCGCAGCATTACTCTGTTCTTTATTGTTGGGCTGAGAGAGGCTCCTGACAGGTGTGTAATACCTGCCCCTTAAGGGATTGAGATGTGAGCCTTGTAAAGGGGGAGGGGCATAGAAAGGAGAGAGATTGAAGAATGGAATGAAAGTTTGAAATTACTGTTGGTGCAAGAAGGAAAATAGAGGAGAAGCATAGCTAAAAAGTTCAGGAAAAACAGATAGAGCTGCCCTCATCCAGAAAGGTAGAGTGAACCTCCACAAGAGAAGCTGACAGCAACAGACAGAAGGAACTGGGGCAAGCAACTGTTGCTGATCTAACACTATGTAAAACTGTAGTTTAAAATTAGAGTTGTTCTTATTTGGTTTATATAGTTCTTTTCATTATTTCATTAATATTGTCATTTACCAAAAATCCTAGAGCAAATACTTTAAAATATTTAGTTGTTTGCCTCCAGAGTGATTGTAGTCTGCCCCTCCTCATCCTAATTACAGAAATCTGAAACATTATAGTTGCTGCCCAGTCAGCTTATCTTTGTCCCTATTATTCTTGTGAGTCCCTTCTGTTAAGAGAATTGTTAAGAATCAATTCATATAGCATTTTCTGGAAACATAACTTGCCAGTATGAAAAGTTCTGCAATTAGACTGCTATGGTACAGCCTCAGCTAAAGCTATTGGCAGCCCACACTGACAGTAATTCCCTCCTTGTGGCACTTCAGAACCAGTGGCAAGGAAGTCCCACTTGGCACAACATATGAAACCCTCTTTCTACTTTGGACAGGGCAGAAGAGTGTCATGTTATACTGAGCTTTGGGCAGGCAATGGCAGCTCATGCTGCTTTAGTTTGTTCCATAGTTAGATATTATATAAGACTTCCTTCTCTTCCCTCTAAGTTTGAAAAGGAGAGGAGGGGTATTGTGTATTGTACTGGGTTTTGGGAAATACAGGTTACTCCTCCAAAGCCAAACATAATAGGAGAGGACCCACCCACCCCCGCAATTGTCAGTAAACACAAAAAGCTTTGGGAAGAAAAGAGTCTGTGGCAACCACAAACTGTTGCTAGCTAGAAACCCGTGCCAAAATTTCCTCTAAGAAAGTTGGATTTCTTAAAAAGCAAAATAGCTCCCAATAATAAGCCATTAGGTATGAACAGATTTTCTACTTGGTTAAACAAATCATAAAAGTCCACCTGTAGTTTATTTGCAATTCTACAATTTTAATTTGAAAGCTCCATTTATATTGCTTTTTTTTTTTTAGCTTTTGAGCTTTCATGGATATAGTATTCTTTATTCTTTATTTATTACATTTATATCCCACCTTTTTTCCTCCTTAAGGAACCCAAGGCAGCATACATAATCCTCCTCTCCGTTTTCTCTCACAACAACCCTGTGAGGTAAGTTGGGCTGAGAGTCTGCAACTAGCCCAAAGTCACCAGTGAGCGGCGATGGCTGGGTGGGGACTAGAACCCAGATCTCCTGATTCCGAATCCAACACTCTAGCCACTACACCACACTAGTAAGCAACAACTGCAAATCAAAAAGTTTAGTCCAAGTAAATTTTATTTAAGGTAGTCAACATGGCAAATAGTCAGAGCTAGGGCTTTAGCTAGTTGCATGAATAGAATGCTTAATTTCTTTTCAGATATTTATTTATTTTTATTTATTTTATTTATTTATTTATTTATTACATTTCTATACCGCCCAATAGCCAGAGCTCTCTGGATGGTTCACAAAGCAGAGTTATTTAGCAGTTTTCTGTAGGAATATTAATTAATTAATTTATATCCCACTTTTTCCCAAAAATGGTAGCTAACAATAATAAAATAGTGAAAAACAAAATCTTAAAAACGTATAAAGAAGGCATAAAAACAAAACAAACACACAGATAGTAGTCATTAATTAACTCCCCCTTCAGCAACAGACCAGTTTACATGCCTAAGGCCTGCCTGAATAAAAATGTCTTTTCCTGTTGCCAAAAGGACAGCAGAATTGGGGCCAATCTACCCTCCCTTGGCAGAGCATTTAGAGCTTGGGAACAGCCATCAAGAAGACTCTCTCTTGTATCCCCATCAGACATGCCTCTGATTATAGTGGGACTGAGAGAAGGAAGGGCCTTCCCTGAAGATCTTCAAACCTGGGCAGGCTCGTATTGATGAACAAGGTCTTTCAAATAGACTGGTTCCAAGCCATATAGAGCTTTATAGGTCATAACCAGACATCTGAATTGTTCCCAGAAACAGACCAGTAAGCAGTGGAGCTCTTGTAACACAGGAACAGCAAGCTGCTTTTAACCAATTCTGATAGTGTGGCCGCAACATTCTGAACCAGCTGAAGTTTTTGAGCACTTTTCAAAGAGTGTATTACAGTAGCCCAAAAGGAATGTAATGAAGGCATACATCTATAGGAATGGTGCAGTTGGCACACTTGCATTAGCGATGCAAACAAGCAAACTCCTGGCCACTGCTATTCACTCCTGAATCCAGGCATATACCCACAATGTGAGTCTTCAAGGGAAGTGTAATCTCTTCCAGTACAGGTCGAATCCCTACTCCCTGTTCTGTCTTTCAACTCACCAGGAGCACATCTGTCTTCACTGAATTAAGCTTCAATTTGTTCGTCCTCATCCATCCATTAGCAACATCAGACACATATTTAGCACTAGAAAAGCTTCCTTAGACTTAGATGGAAATGAGAGATAGAGTGTCATTAGCATACTGGTGCCAACAAACCCCAAAACTTGAAACAACTTCTACTGGAGTTTCATGTATATGTTAAATAGTATGAGGGAGCAAGGTGGACCCTTGAATGATAAGGCCAGTATGCCAAACAGGAATCGCCCAGCACCACCTTCTGCAATTGCCCCTCCAAGAACTATCGGAGCTATTGTAAAACAGTGCCTCCCAGTTCCATCCCAGACAGACAACTCAGAAGGATACCATGGTTGATTGTATTAAAAGTTGTTGATAGGTCTAGCAGAACCAACAGAGAAACACTCTCCTGGTCCAGTTCCCTGTATAGATTGTCCACCAAGCAGTCTCTGTCCCATAGCCAGGCCTGAAGCCAGATTGAAATAGATCTAAAGAATCCTCATCCAGAAACCCCTGGAGTTGAGAAGACACTACATGCTCCAACACCTTGCTCAAGAATATTTTATTTATTATTTATTAATTACATTTCTATACCGCCCGGTAGCCTGAGCTCTCTGGGCAGTTCACAAAAATTAAAAACATTCAAAGTATAAAACAACAGTATAAAACCATAATATAAAATACAATATAAAAGCTCAACCAGATAAAAACAGCAGCAATGCAAAATTACAAATTTAAAACACCAAGTTAAAATTTACTTATAGACTATTAAAATGCTGGGAGAATAAAAAGGTCCACCTGGCATCTAAAAGCATATAACGTAGGTGTCAAGCGAACCTCCTTAGGGAGCTCATTCCACAGCCGGGGTGCCACAGCAGAGAAGGCCCTCCTCCTGGTAGCCACCTGCCTCACTTCCTTTGGCAGGGGCTCGCGGAGAAGGACCCCTGAAGATGACCTTAGGTTCCGGCAGGTACATACGGGAGGAGGCGTTTCTTCAGATAGCCTGGCCCCAAGCCGTTTAGGGCTTTAAATGTTAATACCAGCACTTTGAATCGGGCCCGGACCTGGACTGGCAGCCATTGAAGCTGGAAAAGGATTGGCGTGATGTGATCTCATCGGCCAGTCCCTGTTAGTAACCGTGCTGCCCTGTTTTATACCAGTTGAAGTTTCCAGACTATTTTCATGATGATTAGAGACTGGACAGAATTATCCAATATAGTGGGATTCAGGGTAGGTTTTTTGAGTAGCAGTCCTGCCACTTTCTCCTTTAGGCAAGATGGAATCATACCTTTCCTCTATCCTTACCGACTCGTATTCGTTCCCCTGCCCAGGTACTTGTATAACCCAGGAAGGACAAGGATCCTGTCCACGTCCTTGGGAATGAAAAAGTATCCATTATAATTAGGCAAGCAGAGCCAAAACTATTACCTAGTGGACCTGTATCATTTGTGGCATCCAAGTTAGCACAGATAAATTGATTTTATCTGAAGAGTGTTACACCGGTTAGTCACAATGGGCTATTAAATGGTTCACATTTTCTTTTCATGGGCTTCCCAGGAAGTTTATAGGTTTACAGCCTTAATTATTCAAAAATCTGAAAGGTTTAAAGACAGTCAATAGAAATGAATAAAATTACTTGAATCTTCCACTTCTCTTGAACTATCAATTATTGCATTGCACCAACACTTAGCTTAATTCCAAAGAAACATTGCTATTTTTAGTCTGCTTAAGTCTGAACCGCCCAGAGATCTTCAGGTGAACTGCCCAGAGAGCTTCGGCTATTGGGCCCGGTATAAAAATGTAATAAATAAATAAATAAATACCTGCTTACTCTTCTTTCTCCCAATATTTCTGGACATGAAATAAATTGACTATTTTTTTCTTGAATAACTTCAAGCTCCACAGTAGAAAATAAACAATATGATATATTTATTTAATGATAATTACAAATTAAATCAAAGAAATGAATGTATAAAAACAAGTCTTCATACAGAGGACAAGATAACCTTCAAGGGAATTCCTGCTGAAAAATATGTTTTTAGTAAGTGCAGTAAATTCAGAAGGGTTGATGCCTGCCTAATTTATAGTGGTTTGGACTTATATAGAGTGGGCTTAAACAGTACTAAATAGTACTAATGGTCTTATTCCAAGCAGTGATGGGTCAATTGTCTGAAATCTTGGCTACTACCAGGAGAGTATCTCCTAATGAGCACAGCAATGGAGTTGGGTGGTAGGGAATCAGCCACTCTTAATTATCATGATTCTGGGTTGTTTAGGGCTTTGTAAACAAGTGCCACAACCTTAAACCTGGCACTGTAGTATATAGGCAGCAGTGTAGTTCCCTTAGCATAGATGTAATGTGCTGGCAGATAAGCCATTCCCTTTACCAACCTAGCTGTGGCGTTCTGTACCAATTGCAGCTTCTGGAACAGTCCTAAGGGCAGCCCCACATAAAACACATTGCAGTAATCAAATTTTCGGGTAACCAGTGCATGGACCACAGTGGTCAAGCTGTCCCTGTCCTATCACCAGTGCTGGTGAACGTCAATCCCAGCTATCGAAGACACTTCTACCTCTACAGTGACAATGCTGGATCAATAAGCACCATTCAGCATACCGATGGCACCTCACTCCAAATCCCTAATGATTATTCCCAATGGCTTCATACAGATATTAAATAGTAGGGATGTGCAAAGTGGGACTATCCTCCAAGGATGTCATCATGAGTCTCTGAAGAACCTTTTCCTAAAGGGGGTTATTTGTGACCAGGCGATAATTGTCAGAACTACCAAGGTCAAGGGTGGACTTTCAGAGGAGTCTTCATATCACTGCTTCTAGCAGGTACAAGGATATCCATACAAGGATATGATTCATACCCAGAATCCACCTGGTAAAACCTTGGCTAGGTTTAATTAGCCAAGATGGGCAAAGGTCAAGAGTGGTTGGGCATGTAAGTATAAATACTTTGCCTACATCTTTATAGTGCAACAACTGAAATGGAACCCATAACATCTGGCTGGCCATAGCATTGGACACTTCATTTGGAACAGCAGTAAGGGCAGTGTCAAGATTGCTATGAAGATGGGCAATTTTGTCCTCAAAATGTCTAGCAAAAGTATTTGAGCAGGCTTCCAAAGGAACTAGGATCTCCGTTAACTGAATTTTTATGTGAACAAGAACTTGAATATACTAATTACGAGGTCCCTCAAACAAACTACTTTAAAATGAGTCAGAATTGTTTTTCCTGTAAGATATACCAACAGATTTAATGCTAAATAATTCATTTTTTTTTTAAAAAAAACTTACTATGGTAATGGAGGTATGAGAAGACAATGTTTACACATTTACTGCCTCTGATACCTCCAGTATCAGAGGCAGTAAACCAATATACACCAGTTGCTGGGGAACATGAGGGGGAGGGTGCCGTTGCACCATGTCCTGTTTGGGGGTCCCTGGCCAACAGTTGGTTGGCCACTGTGTGAACAGAGTCCTGGACTAGATGGAGTCTTGTTCTGATCCAGCATGGCTCTTCTTACGTTCTTATTTTAAATTGGTACAAAAGTTATAGAGGCTTTCGGTTCAAGAAATTCCTCCTTTGTAAATACGTTTTGGCTGAATAAACTTGTTTAATGGTTTCCACAGTAATTACAAAAAATGTTATGTAAATATATGAGATGGACATACATAGTGTTATTTTCCAGCTGATCTGTGAAGAGTAACACTTACTCTAGATGAAGAATCCTGCTTGGCATTCTAACTAACAAAAAAAAAGATATGCTAGTTTGGCTGTTATCCAAGAAAGAGAAAAACTGAATGAATAGAAAACGTGAAATAAATGGGAGCAAAATTTTAAGGTTTCACATGTTTATTACACATGAGCATTGCTATAACAGTGCAATTTTTTGCAAGTATTCATAAGTAAACACAAATTGTCACATTGTGAAGTCATAAAACGTAAAGTGAACTTGGAGATAAACGAGATGTGTAAAATGTATTAAACTGGTTATAAGGAATTGTAAGGGTGGTATAAATACACACGCACGTGTTCTGTAGTTCTTTTCTGAAAATAGACATATGTTCACGTTTTTCATTCGAAGCTGCTGACCTCGTAGCAAGTGGTATATAAAACAAAGTTTTGACCTTTTGATTTCAAATGGGATGAAACAGCTTTCATTCATGTATTTAGCCTCCTTGGGGCCCAGTATTGGGTAAAAGGTGGGAAATAATAATAATAATGCTTAACAAGATTATGTAAGAGACTGAAAAATATTTTAATTATTCATAAGTATTTCTGTGTACTAAACAGCTCAAAGTATTTTGTGCTGAAGCTATTATGTAAAGAAAAACTAATCTGACCAAAAAAGTTCAGTTTCTATGCAACATTAAGATTCAACAGCATTTTAAAATGGCCTTAGAAAACAATTGGGTTGAAAAATGTTCTAGTCTGTCTTCTATAACCAAGGCTAGACAACTCATTGGAGGGAGATCCAAAGTTGTGGCATCATCACTGAACTCAGTTTACATCTGAGTATACATGTTTAGGATTATTCAATACTAACCTTTCTGAAAAACGCCTAGATGCAACCAGTCAGTCAGAGCTGCCTAGTTTTTTGTTTGTTTTTATCAGTCCAGGTGTTGTGTTTTAAAAGTGTTGCTTCTCCAACCCCCCTCCCATCTCTCCTGTGTGTACATGAATATGTGCACATGGTCCTTCTTGTATTTTACCTACCTTTTTCCTCTGTATGCCTGTTCACTTGCTATTTGCATTTCTCTCTGCCCTGTATCTCCACTCAGAAAACAACAACACGGAAGGGATATTTTCATCCAAGTATTTGAAAGCTCGTTGCCTAGAGATGGTGGAGCAAGTTTGTTGTCTCTTGCTCCAGAGGGTAGGACCTGAACTGGGTTTCAACAAGGAGAAAAAGAATTTCAGCTTCCTAAGATTAGGAAGGCCTGTTTGATGGTGGAACAGACTGCCTGGAAGATGATAGAGATTTTAAAGTAGAGCCTGGATGGCCGTCTATCTGGGATTTTATGCACCAGCAGTGGGCTGGACTTTGTGGTACTTCAAATTCTGTGGTTTGTCCAACTGCAGTATGGGCCATACGGAAGGTGCAAGGTTCAATACCTTTCATCTCACAAAGTGGCTCATTTCCATAATGAAAGATGTAAGCACATATAGTACAATTTAAAAAAGAAATCATGCAAAAATTATATAAGAGCAGTTATATAAAATGAACATGTAGAAGGTGATGGGAAAGACCCTGCCTGAGATTTTTGAAACCCATTGCCATTGAGAGTAAAAAACAAAACAAAACAATGCTGTGCTAGTTGGATGAACTTATTTTATTTTAGTCATTATAAATATTTATACCCTGCCTTACTAATTTGTATAGTTTGACTTAGTATAAGACAATTTCCTATGTAAATAATGAGTTGAGCTCTTCTGGGAATATTTGGTAATTTTTGCCATTGCAAAAGGTTATATTAAAGACCCTGTAAGCAGATGGAATATAAGAGGACTTTATTCAGAAACAGCTATTTTAACTTCTTTTCAGCTTGTGAGAAAATAGTGCAACAAATACAGAAAAATGTATACCTGCTTATTGCAAACTTTCAGCTTCAGTAATCACATTCTTTATATTGTATTCATCTATCATGTAACACATAGGAGGGAAAATCTGTGTTTGTTCACATTTTTACTAGAGTTAATGAAACTTAAAAGAGCTGAAAGTTTTGAAAGCCCGAAGCAGTTTCTAAGAAAGCAGCATTTAGTTATGCTCCACTCTGAGGGTCTCCAGATGCCATATTGTATTAGGCTGACAATTCCACACGTGTTGAGAGTCAGGCACACTGCCAAGCACTTAACATTTTTGCCAGCAGGAGAGAAAAAAAATAGGAATCCCAATAATCCATACACCAGCCTCTGTTATACTCCTTGGTCAGTGGAGATGCGGAGCAAGTGAGCTGTGGACAGATTGTGGGTATTAAGTGGGCTGGATAATGAAAGGCTATACTGGCATTGATGTGAGATTCTTTAAATGGAAAATAACTATAACTGATGGTGCCAAGAATGGTTGGCATGACTTACAGTTGGCTCAGTTTCATAGTAGAACTGCGAGTTCTTAGCTAGAACTCCTCAACTTGGTTTCAGACCTCTAGACTGCTGTTGAACTGAAGCTTGCCTTAGTCTTCCCATTAGGTTAATACATGTACTGGGATGAATAAGATCAAAATGTGTTAATATAACTGGAATATGCTGGTAGGTTAATAGCATCTATGAATAAATGTGTAAAGCTCTACTGAAGCTTCCTAATTAGAAAGGGGAGGGGCAGGAAGAGAAAGGGAGAGGTTCCATGTAGCAATAGTCACAGAGCCCACTATTCATCTTTCTAGGAGAGGGGATCCATCCGCTGCTTCTTGTTATGATGGCGACCGTGGGAGAGGCTACCACTCCCCTGCCACCTTCTTGCTGAGGTGACACCGGCAGTGGAAGACGCGACGCGGCCAACAGCGCAGCAACAGGCAGCATCTCTGCCCCCCTTGCCCCTCCCCATGGAATGGCGGTGCCCCGATACAGCAAGCGGGAACCAGTTCCACCATTCAGTGGGGAGGGTGGAGGGGTAGAAAGATGGAGAGTGGGCTCCGTGTTCACCACGGTTGAGTATTAGCATGTCTCATTCAACACAACATGGTAATATTCAAACGTAGAGTGGACCAAGCCCACAGGATTGCCTATTGTGTCGTCCGAACTCGGCCAATATTTCCAAACACAAATATAATGCAGTGCAAAGAGTTCTAGCCTTAACTTTACTTGTAAAATTCCCAGGAGTATGCCCTTGTGGTTCATTTTTAAGAGAGCTATTTAAGATTTCCCCTAAATTATAAACTATAAAGAGCCTAGTGATTAAAAAAAGGAGGCGGCGGCGGCATGGAGTTCATTTACAAGGGGATCATCTAATGAGAACAAACCAGCACAGGAAGACATATCTAAATTAAATTTAGTATCAGCAAAACATGTTTTGAATCTGAAACACCAGGAGAGAACTTCCTCTCCAATGAAACTGAAGTTAATAATTTCTGAACTACTTTTGGCTTCTGAAAAAACGGGTTATTTATTTATTTACAAGATTTAAGTTCCACACTGCATTCAGCAGGATTCCTGATCACTATACATCATTCAGGACTGCCAAATTTGTACAAATTTGTTCCATACGCTGGAGGTATGGAAGCGTCTGTTTGCCATATAGGATCAAATTTTATATTTTGTTTGCGATTGGCCTATTTGGCTAACAAGCAATAAAGATGAACAATAAAAGAAGAAAACAATCAGAATACAAAATTAAAATATTTAAAATCAGATTAGAACAAAACAACGGCTGGTCAATAAAGGGAGGCTTAGGGTGATAATATAGAGATGTATGTAACTCAAATTACAGTGTAAATTAAAACCAATGTAATCTCTCCATTTCAATATAAATGTCTTTGCATTCTAATTCCAAATGAAACATTTCTACCTTCTCTAGTGCCAAATTTCGACATTAAAATTACTTACAATTAAGTAGATTTACCATGCAGCCCTTTTCCAAAGACATCTTCCCCAACAAGGTTCCTAAGTGTGACACTTAAGGGCATGCTTAGCATTGTACTTTTGGGTCACTAAAGTGCAACCAATGGTTGCTTGCTGGAATCAATAAAACAGCTTGGGATTTTTCCTGCAGGTGAGGTGTTTCCCAGAGTTCTGTCCTCCCAGCTGAGGTTTGGTCAAGGGGCAAATGTGCACATTGTCAAAAATGTTCAAGTTATAGTCATGGTGCCAGTCTTAGTTGCAAGAAAATTATAATTAACTACACTGGTAGTGGTGGTGGGAATATATTCTCAGAATGTGTGTGAACGAATTGCCTTTAATTTTGTTTAATTTTGTTGCTCAATAACATTTTAGACTATAGTATAGTCAGTAACTAGAGGCTGCTGGGCCAAATCTGGCCTCTGAAAGATGCCATATTCTCTCCCTCAGATTCCACCCATTGCCAACCTTCATCTGAAACAGAACTTTCCTGACAGGTCAGTTTAGGACAGGCTGTCCTTCAGATATTTTGGAGTATAACTCCCATAAGACGCACCAAGTATGATCAATGGTCAGGGATTAGGAGAATCCAAAACATCTGGAGGGCACCAGGTTGCCAATTCTTTCTTTAGGAGGTGTAGAATGAGGCTCTTAACTCACCATTCCTCACTTCCTTCTCTATATGGCTCTTCAAGTAAGCAGGTTGCTGAGCCGGGTTCTGGTTCTGGTTCTAAATGTGTGCTATTCCATTAAGCACTTGTAGTTGACTGTTATTGTATTTGTTGACTATAAACTCGTTGTACAATGCACAGTAATTAAATAAAGTTTAAAAAAAGAAAAAAAGAATTGCACCTGTGATACTGTCCTTCAAAATGACACACATACTGACCCAGAGTGATGTGGAGAATAAAGCTTCTCCCTCCCCTCAAAATAAAAATAAAAAAAAAAGAGGAAAAGAAAAAGAGGCCAAGATGTGGGATTTCTTTTAAAAATATATATCTTAAGGTTCCCTCTTCACATGTCCTGTTTTAGTTGTCATTACTCTGCTTCTCCTTTTCTTTCCTGTCACTCCTCTTGTGCTGCCACCAGTAGTTAGGCAGCCTCTTACTGCTCAGTTGTGGAGAGCTGGCAGTGTTTATTGGTGGTAGTTTGGGCAGAGCTGCATGTGTTGTAATGACTGTGATGAATGCTGTGGGAGCAAAGAAGAGAAGCTTGGCAGGCCGCTGTCAGAGCCTGTGGTGCACATGTGAAATCCTCCAGCAGCCGCCTGTATTGGAGCAGCTGTGAATTCATGGAGAGAGGCCAGACAGCTTGGAAACAGCCATTCACCACTTAACCTTCAGCAATGGGAGCCCATTTACAGAGGGGATAAATAAGGCAACATGTTCCTCCCTCTCCTCCCGCCCCAACTTTTCCTTCCTGTTTTAAGCCTTTCTTTTTTCCATATCAGTCTGGGATTCTTGAATCCTCTTAAGAAGATCCTGTCATAAGGCTAGAAGAACCTAAGCCAAAGTTTTCTAATTAACAAAAGGGACTTATTTTTCTAGTAGAAATGGCTGGAAGTTTGTGACACATCTTCAGAAGGTGATAAATATATGACAGTTCTGATAACTGTTCCCTTTTAACTTGAAAATTCAAAGCTTGGAAATGAGCTGTCATAGAAAATATTATCTTAGTTGTGGACAGAACTAATTCTTGCTTTGGCATTCCTGTGGTTGAGCCAATGCTCTATTTTGAAATTTAAATAATCAAGTTAGATGTACTCTATGCTCTAGGTGTGGAAGTAGTAGGATTTGGGTATTGAAGGAATCATCATTACAGAAGGTGTTGTATCATTTCCTGATTTTTAGATCATAATGGCACAAATATGGAGTGCTGTTGAACACATCTGTGTAGTTTTTACTTGTAGTAGTGAAGCTTGTGTCATTAACTGGGCTGTTGCAATGGCATGAAATGTTTATTTGCTCAGGGAATTATTAAGTTTGCAGTCCAGCTTCTGTAAAGGAAGCCAAAGTTGACTTGAATTAAAACAGGGACCGTCTGAGGACTGTAAAGTGATCCTAGGTTGTAGGGAAACCGAGGAACATTGAGCCAAGACACAACGAGGCTCAAAGAAGAGTTTGAAGTAGGCAGTAGACAGAAGGAAAGGTATGTGGAGAATGAGACTTGAAATAAAGGGCAAAGCAAATATGGGCTTGCTACACACTTAACAGTGCCCCAACAACTTTTTAAAAAGAAAGAAAAACGGAAAGCTGCTTCACGAGCAGGAAATTTAGAGTTAGCAAGGAACAAGGTGGGTAGTGCTTGCTACATGCATAATTACCTATATTTCTGTCTCCCCATCTTGTTCCCATTTCAAATGTGTTTGTCAGAAACACTTCTTCCTTGTCATCTGTCAGTTCCATACATGGGTTCTGTGCTTTCAGAAAACCTATTTTGGGAAGGTTTTGCAGGGTTCTGGCAGGTACCCCACCCTCCAGTTGCTACTGCCTTCCCACCATTCTTTCTGACCATCACTGTGAGAGCACCAGAGAATATTCTTGGGCTAGATTTCGTGTGGACAATCTGTGGGTCTCATTCCCCCCCCCCCATCCTTAACTACAGTGCCTTTGACACCCTCGTCCCTGCCTATTTTTTCAAACAGCGAGGAAAGAATTATCTGTATCAGGATCGCTGGGAGAGTGGTGGAGAGAGAAGATTCTCCACTCCCTCCTCCAGAGAGCCTCATACAGACTGTTTCCTCGCTGCTGTTAGCAGACAGTGCAACCTGTATTGCAGCAGGTCAGGAGTGGAACAGAACTCCTTGAGAGACTCATTCTTTTACCAATGGCTGGGGTTGTTTCTGTACATGTTTTTCCAATCCCACTGCTAATGTGCATGGTGATGAGGGTTGCTTAGGATCAAGTGCATTGCATATTACTTACCCTTGGTAACCCCATCAGCCTTGGTTTGTAACTCTGATGCATCTCTCAGATGGAACCTTCAGTGCCTGCCTCTCTAAAGGGACCTGATTTCAGAATCGGGGCAGGATCTTTCACCTGGACCTTCACACTTTACTTGATGGCATGGCTCATCTGGACTCCGAATCATTTTCAGAGATCTGTAAACTAACCACCAAGATGTCCTACTCAATCAAGCAGAAGACGTTCTTAAAGTTTGTGGCAAAGTTACAGACTGATGCAGGTTCTCTGTTCACAGTGTTAATGTTTTCATTATCCTTTAAGAACAAGGGTTTATCTGTCTCATCAGTAAAAGTTTATTTAGTGGCAGTTTGTACTAATAATTGTCCAGCTGATAACTGTTTTGTTTTCTACCATCTTACTGTTAAGCATTTTATCAAAGGGCTTTTTAACCCATGTCTACCCCGTTTCCTATCTACATCTTCCTGGAATCCCTGTCTTGCAGTTAACAAGGGCACATTTCAAACTTCTGGATTCTCTCCTGAAAGGTTGTCTTTTTGTTTGCTAGAACATAGACGGGAAGGGTGAATGAGTTATGTGCCACAGTTATGAGTTACTGTTCTTGCTTATACATAGGTACAAATTGATCTTGAGACCAGATATTTCCTTCCTTCCTTCCCCCCTTAACCAGGGCATCATACTCCCAAGTTCCCCACCACCACCACTAACTGGACCTACTTCATCCTGCTGCCTTATCTCTTGCTCTTCACTTAGATGTCACATAGTAGAGATGATGGAATCCACAATGGAACTGGACATTATGCTACACAGGTCCCAAGAGATTAATACCAGTTTCTCTCCGTGTTTGTCCCACTTGACCTCCTCAACTGTCCACCTGAGCTACTAGGTGGCAAAGCTTACGGTCCCAGAAACTGTCTAGGCTTATTGCACCAGAGCTGACCAGCATCTACAACCTTAGTGATGGATCTCTGCAGTACTGCTATATGATCTCAGTCCTCTACTTCTGTTTGTTACTATTGGCTGGATGTCTGGGCCTGGATGGATGCCAGTTTTGCAAGGGTTGTGCTCAACTCTCTTGTCTTTTTAGCACCTGCCCTGCTCCATTAAATGAGCATGCTACTCTCCCTTTATGTGGAACTACACAGATTATGAAGAAGAAAGTCAGTCAGTCACAATCAATCTTCCTGCCTCACCCCAAGTGCTGTTCTGTATCTGTTTCCATTTTGTTTCAGTTGATTTTATAGTCACTCTTGTCAGTTGGAAGTTTAAACTGAGAGGGAAAGAAGGAGTCACACTCACTTGAGTGTGCATTGCATGTGTCAAGGTGGGACACTTGCCAAAACTAGCTATAGGAGCTTGCAGAAATAGGTTTGGTACAAATATTGTATATGTGATAGCTCAGATGACTGCTTGAACTGTGACTCCATTTACAGGTAAGCAACCTGAAGTTTCTGAAAGAACGGCTGTTGTTGAGCCTTCTCAAGTTAGATTCCTTGTATTAGTATATGAACTTCTTCCTAGGGTAAGCAAAATCACACCTGTTCCCTGTCTCATAATTATCATGGTGCTGATGATTGGAAAACTTTGTCAGGGCTCATTACAGAACACAAGCCACATTAAAGTGGTCTCTTAAGTGTTTTAAAAGATGTCTGTTTACATACATTCTGAATTATGTGCTGTTTTAGAGAACAGTTAACTAAGTATTTTAATAGGAATAGCAGAATAAAAAACAGCATAGTAAAAACAGAAAAAAACAGCATAGTAGTTAGGTTTCTGTTTTCATAGCCTTTCAGATTATTGATTTACAGAATTATTAATATAATGATTTAATTGGCATTGGATAATCAGATGATCAATTGTTTTATTGTGGTAAAATTATGCTTGTCTGATTGTATCAGGCAGCAAATTCTGAGAAAATACAAGTTCTAATGTAGGGTGTTCTGGCATACTCTTCTCCCAAGTTCTAAGTTTTCACTCAAAAGTTTGTTTAAATAGGATCCTGTGACAATCTTGTTTAGTTTTTCTAAAGTTTAGTTTTTCTAAAGTTGGCATCATGGTTTAAAAGGATTTTTCTTCATTTTTTAAATTCTAAATTAGGGAATGACAACTTGTGGCTTTCTAGATTTTTGGCCTACAACTCCTATCATCCCTCTCCATTGGGTTAGGGCTGATGGGAGTTGCAGGCCAAAACATTTGGAGGACCACAAGTTGCCACCCCTACTCTAAATAATGTATGGAGTGCTTTAATATAAGAGGAAAAATATTTGTGATATAACTATGAAATATATGAAAGAGGGCATTTCCTGTAATGTTTACATTTCCTTAATGGGACCCAGTTCTAATGTGATATTTGTGACTTCCTAGAAGACCTATTTGTAATAGGATAGATTATTGTACGGATTTTCTCTAAATGGTTAAATTTGTGATAAGTTCCTATATATGCTTACCTGAGAGTAAGTGGCATTGATCATAGCAGGACTTGCTTCTCAATAAACATGTGTAACACACAACACCAGAAGTCTTTTACGTTGTTATGTAGGTGTGTTTTGGTAAACAAATAGGACGCTTCATAACAGTTTGAAAAACAAGATAATTGCAGCTAGTTTAAGACAACAATGTATTTTCATAGATATAATAGGATACTTTACAGTTGAATTGTTATCTTAACTGAAATTAAGCAAGAATGGCCAAGCACAGCAAGAAAACGATGAACACCTTGGAATTCTAGTAGGATGGCCTTGTGCCATTCATTTAGGTAAGACCATTGTTCCTTTATCATATGACACGGGAAGAGAGCCAATGTTGCCAGCTGTGGAAAAAATCAAGATACTTGCACAACTCAGTTATTAGAATGGTTGTGCATACTGTAATGCTTTGTGGGGGAGGGGGCAGAAAAATGTGTTTTGTATCTCTGTGTATAGTCAAGATGAACAGATGACATATATGTCACAGAGAAGTGAAGGGTTGGGATATGTTTCAGCATAGAAGCTCTGCCTCCAATTCAGAGATCTTTGCCCCTTGCTCTGCATGGGATGTCCTTTACTAAACATTTGGTTCAAGCGACTCACTCTGAAGATTGTGTGCTGGATTTTCAGTTCCATGCATACTGTTCCCACCCCAAGAGGTTTTATGTGTGCATATGCTTAGACTCTTCCACCCCATTCTTCTGTGAATGCTTTCAGAATTTCAATATGCATATTGAGGCTGGATCACAGGAAGTAACATACTGTAGGTGTTGACATTTCCTTTTGCCACACTAATACTATTACCTTTGGCCAGTGCTCTTCCTTATTTATTTATTTATTTATTTATTTATTTATTATTACACTTATATACCGCCCCCATAGCCAGGGCTCTCTGGGCGGTTCACAGAAATTCTAAAATTAAGATAAAAACAAGTGTACAAAATTTAAAATTCTAAAACACAGAACATACACACATAAAGCATTAAAAACTGTTAAACTAAACATGTGGGTGATTAAGATGTGCCACCATATGCAAAGAGGAAAGTCTTAACCCGGCGCCGGAAAGATAGCGTTGATGCCAGATGAGCCTCGTCAGGGAGATCATTCCACAGTCTGGGGGCCACCAGTGAAAAGGCCCTGTCCCTCGTTGCCACACTCCTGCCACACTCTGAGCCTCTCTCGGAGTAGGCACCTGGAGGAGGACCTAATCCAACCTTGCATCCAAGTATGTAAGCATTCATGACCCAATTTGCATCTATTGTAGTATCTCATGACAAGACAGAATGGGTGGGTGAGTCTGACAACTCCAGGAGAAGTGTTCTTGTCCTGGCTGAGTGGGCATGTGATTGTTACTCCAAAGCACAATATTATTTAAATCATTCATTTACTGTTTATTTATATCCTGCCACATTCTACAAAAAATATTCAGGGTAGCTAACAATGATAGAATAATATGAATTAAAAATTAATAGTAACAAAATAATTCCAGGTAATAATTCCAGAACATTCCATAATTTACGCACCACTTCTGTGAATGGTCTACCGTGGAGCAGAACCCTTGCAAAGACATAAGCACATGGGGTGATTCATATGGGAAGAGGTCTTTTCTGACATACCCTAGGTCTTCAAGGTTTTGAAGGTCAAAGTCTACATTGTGTTTGAAAACTACAAGCAGTGTCTTTACACTACCCAACTCCCACCAGTACGAGATAATTTAATTAATTAATTTTGGACAGGATTAGGGCATTAAAGCTGAATCCAGACGAAATGGAAGTACATTTTGTAGTTGATTGTTTTGACTGGGAACATAGTGTTCCATCCAGAGACCAGGTTCACAGAGAAGGGGTGCTGATAGATTCAGCTTTGTTTCGAGACAGTGCATCTGTGGCAAAGAAGCAACTTTTACCAGCTGAATGGAGAGTAGTTGGACATCCTTATTTCTTATACATAGCAGTATCGTTTGAAGTCTTTTGAAAACTTGTTGGAAACTTTAGGCTACTAACCTGGACATCTGCAGAAAATAAAACTTGATTGATCTTTTCTCTAGCATGAACAGTAGATTGCTCAAGTTTAATAATGAGATTCTGTCATCCAGGTAAGCATCATATCTGCACATCACTTAGAAATGATAGAATAGCACAGTGATCTTCAAAGGCCTGGTCAGAATTTGCAAGTGAGTCATGTGACCCTTGTGAGTTAGCATAATACAATCAGTGGATACTGGGAGCTAAGGATTTCTTTCCCCAGCCCCTCAAATATAAACACACTACTAGGGTGGTTACAATATGTGTTGCTTTTTATCCACTGTGGTTTAGATTAACTACGTCTTCAGAATCCTGGCTTATCATTTTGTGCAAATATGTAAACTGGAAAACCCAACATTTCTGACTCCAAAATTTTCAGTACAACAGTTCCAACTTCCATGTGCATTTTTAAAAGTTTTGTGCATATTCCTCACTTGAATAACACAAATGTTGCGGGGAAAATATACTCCTTGCTTTCTACAATGTATCTGTAATAAGGTGTATTCTTGCAGTACCATTTGCATTGTGTGTGTTTTAAATAGCTGAAATATGAATCACCTCTTCCAGTTGACTGCATAGTTAAATACTTAAGGGTTATTAAAATTGAGTCCAGTGTGTCTTACAGCAGTACACCCATCTGTATTGAAAGTATGAACAGTTGGCACTACATTTAATACAAAAAGGATAACACTGTGAAATTATCCAAATCCTCCCTCTTTCATGGATCATAAGGCTTTTGACTCCCATGAAATCTCAGGTGCTGCTACTTTCATTCTTGGGATAACATGGTTGTGTTAGAGGTATGAGCAATTATAATTAGCCCTGGGCTTCTGGGAGCCAAAAGAGTGCCTTGGAAACTTGTATCCTTCCTTGGATATGGTGATTCCAGCAGTTCATTTTTGTAGCTTATAATTTGCAAACTGCATCACAAACTTTGGAAAAGTGTGGATTTCAGAGTCTAACTACATTTTGATGTTTAGGTTTGGGGAAGGCACATTTGGTAACTTTTGGTAAATTTCTCATCAAATTGGCAAAAATTAGGTAGGTGGTGAGTTTCTCACCCATCTCTGGTCATAACTGGATTAAATGTTCATGGTGCAAAAGTTAGCCTGTCCACCCTCAATGTTTTCCATCCACGTAACCTTTCTTTCCCTGCTCTCAGGCTCTTACATCTCACTGGATTGTACACCACAGTAAATAAGAAGCTGGAGGTATCACCTCTGTTTCCCATCTTCCAAACCACATTCAACTGGATGGAAATGCATGGGCCACTTCACACAACACACATCTTCCTACAAAGAATTACTTTTGAATATGAAATCTGCCTTGTTTGAGCAGCACTAAGTTCTACCATCTGTATTCTTTTGATACTGTGGAAGAGACTGGTAAAAACTGGTTGGGGGCAGAGCAAACATCAGATGCATTCAGCCTGATGTAGTTAAACTGTTTTGAATGGAGTCAGTTTGCTATTTTAAAGGTTTAGAATCCCATTTGTCGAACTGACAGGTGTTGGTCTATGTTGAATATTTGCCAGTATTTAATTTTAAGAGTTCGTCTCTCTTGATGGCTTGGATCCAACATTGCATGAGTGGAAGTCCACTTGAAAAATGGATTTCCCTGTCCTCTCCTCTCCCACACATGCCCCCCCAACTGTTCCAGAGGGTCCCCCAATCCTCTGGAGTAGATTTGGGGAACTGCAGGGAGGAAAGAAAATCTGTTGCACCAGCGGTTTTCCTTTCACTGGCAGGATGACACTATTGGATCCAACCCAATGTTTTCAAGTTAATGGTATGATTAATTGGGCTCTAAATAATCTGTCTTGATGTTAGTCATATTCTCACTATTTACTGCAGCTTGTAATTGTGCCAGATTTCCATTGACAGGAGGAAGAAGTTGAAAGCTGCAGGCTGGTACACATTTAGTAGTAGAGATCCTGAGAGGTGTGCCTTTTGGTTAACCTGTTAAGTGTAGAGAGGTTTCTTAGATTTCACAAAACAATGTTTTCAGTATTTGAACAACACTGTTGGTGCTCTTTCACTCTGTGGCAAGATATATGCTAATACTTGGAAACTGTGTTTTGGCTGGATTTTTTTTTTAAAAAAAGGTTGCATAAAATGGCAAACGAAGACAAATTTATGACCAGAAAGCTTCATATGCACAGTGGTATTTAAAGTAGTTCAAGTAAAGTATATTTTTTGTGGCACATTACTTCATTATTTTTCAGATGCAAGCAAAACTTAGAAACTCACTTTAAACCTGAGGCTGTATCCCTAGTTGATATTATTATTATTATTATTATTAATAATAATAATAATAAAACATAGTGATGCACAATATTTGGAACAAGCAGCATTAAAATCAGAATATTCTCTTTTTTAAAATGAAAATAGTAAATTAGTTTTGGCTTTAGAAGGGTAAAGATACACAAATACTATAATTATATTATAATTCTCCCAATGTTAAAGAAGTAAAATGTCTGTGGTGGCAACCCACCATCAAGCTGATGGTGAAGGTTTCTTTGGTAATGCCATACATAATCGGATTGTAACCAACTACTTCATATGGACTACAGGGCTTAAGGAAAGCAATCCACATTATTCTAAGCCAATAAACCTTCTGTTTATTTTAATGGAAATGGATCATGCCATTAAATGTTTAGGACCCGAATGACCAAATGAACTTCTCTAAATTTTCATTTGTAGTGCTTTGCCAGCCCAGTATTTTTATGTTTTGTGATTTCATCTCCGATGAAGGTTATTTATAAGTGTAAGGTCACCATTCTGAGTAGTTAAACCCTATTTGATGGTGCTTTGTGTTCTCAGTGGAGTGCTAGAATTGTCCAGATCTGTGTTAAAAGCTCAGTATGTTTAGTGCTTGGGAAGATGAGAAGGTTTCCTTTCTGAGAATAAGATGTTAGATGTGGGGAAGAAACCATCTAATATAATTACAGTTGAACCAGCCCTTTTTCTGAGCTGTAATTTAAGACTGGGTTCAGCCAACGCGATAACCCCAAAATGGGTTAAATAAGCCACAGTGGTGTATTTAACCCATCATGGGTTATTGTGTCATCTGGCTGTCACTGTGGGTTATTTTGGTCACCTACAGAGTTGTGCAGCAAGAGCAGCTCATTTCACTGCTGCTCTGCTCCTCAGGGGTGTTCTCTGTGTAATGGAAACAGCTTACAAAGGCTATTTCAGCAGTGTCTATGGGAGGAAATATACAATTGGGACACCTTAAATCATCTATGCCAGTAATGTCTATGGGGGAAAATGCGCAATTGCGCTTTAGCGCTTTGGTGAATGAGCAAAGAGGTACAGGGGCTCCAAAGTGTGCTGTGAGAGAAATACAAGGAATGGTTGAAAAAATGGTTGCAGGGTTTTGATGGTGTGCCAGGTGCTTCTCTGCAAGAGGCATCTGTGTGAGAGACTTTGTCCCTATCCTGCAAGCTTCGAAGGGCTTATTTGTGTTACCCCCTTTTTGGTGCACCTGGGGGTTGTCTTGATGGTGCATTGGGTGCCTCCCAACTAGGGTAGGCTGTGCATGAAGTTTTAGCCTAATCTTGCAAACTTCCAGCACTTTATTTATTTATTTATTTATTTAATTACATTTATATACCGCCCCACAGCCGAAGCTCTCTGGGCGGTTTACAACATTTAAAAATAGTAAACATTAAAAGTATACAATTTAAAAACACACACACACACACACACACACACACAAAAACAGTATAAAAACAACAGTATCCATTTAAAAACAACAATTGTGGGGTCCATTAAAAACAAACTTAACGTTGTTAAATGCTGTTAAAATGCTGTTAAAAATGCCTGGGAGAAGAGAAAAGTCTTGACCTGGTGCCGAAAAGATAACAATGTTGGCGCCAGGCGAGCCTCATCGGGGAGATCATTCCACAGTCGGGGGGCCACCACTGAAAAGGCCCTCTCCCTTATTGCCATCCTCCGAGCTTCCCTTGGAGTAGGCACTCGGAGGAGGACCTTAGATGTTGAGCGCAGTGTACGGGTAGGTTCATGTCGGGAGAGGCGTTCCATCAGGTATTGTGGTCCCAAGCCATGTAGGGCTTTATAGGTTAAGACCAGCACCTTGAATTGGGCTCGGAAACATATAGGCAGCCAATGCAAGCGGGCCAGAATCGGTGTTACATGCTCAAACCTCCCTGTTCCAGCTATCAATCTGGCCGCCGCATTTTGCACAAGCTGCAGCTTCCGGACCGTCTTCAAAGGCAGCCCCATGTAGAGGGCATTGCAGTAATCTAATTTGGAAGTTACCAGAGTATGGACAACTGAAGCTAGGTTATCCCTGTCCAGATAGGGGCGTAGCTGGGCCACCAACCAAAGTTTGTGTTACTTTAGAGCCACCCCGCCCTTGTTGAGGTTATGCTGGAACCGCTGAATTATACCCCTGTACCCCACACCTCTCCCCTCTCACTAGGATATTGTGGAAGGTTAAAACAGGCTGCTGCAATGTTGTCAATGGGTGAAACAGTGCCACTACTTGGGCAGGAGGCGTGCAGCGGGACAGGGAGCAGAGGGTTGATTACGCCCAGTAGTTTAATAATCTACACATAGTAGTTTATTTGTCCGATCGTGTGGGGGATAACTGTAGCTTATTTTTAAAACAATTTTATTTATTTATTTATTTATTTACAATGTGTAGCTTATTAAGCAATCATGACTTAGAGTGATGTCCTAACCCAACCTAAGAGTTCACAAAAGTAATTTCCCATTATCTGTAGATATGGGCTGACCTCACATAAGGTTTGTGGTTTCTGATGGGCTCTGTCATGTTTGAACCTATCCCCAGATTTCTGCATCCATGTGTACATATTCAGATGTATTCAAAGCTTCATGGATGGACAAGACATTTGGAAAACACTATAGGACTGAAAGAATGAATACGAAAATATCTGGAAGTATGTGGTTTACGCACTATGTCTAAAGCTACTACCCTGTTTCCCCGAAAGTAAGACATCCCCAAAAATAAGACTTACTTCCAGTTTTGCCTCTCGCTGTAATATAAGGCACCCCCCCGAAAATAAGACCTTTTTTTTGTTCAACAATAAATGTGTACCGTATTCTTCTCCATGGAAAAATAAGACATCCCCTGAAAATAACACCTAGCACATCTTTGGGAGCAAAAATTAATATAAGACACTGTCTTATTTTCGGGGAAACACGGTAGAAACAAGCTGTGCACGTTTCCTCATAAGATAAACTGTTGTTTGCTGGAGGATAGTACTAGAATTAATAACATTGCCTTATAAATAAGCTTAAACTATTGTACCTAGTCCAGCTTAAGTCCTGGACAGCCAATCCTGCATGACAGCAGATGCTTTAGATGCACATGAAAAGCCAGATCAAATGTTCACTGTGGTCCAGATGAGCATTGTGAATGGAAATGCTAGTGCAAATAAGCATCTGTATCCCCATTAGCTGCATAATCCTCCTCCTGGCATTGGATTCCAGGACTTGGGGAACTTCATGACTGCTGTTAAGTGGATGAGTGGGATTGGCTTCTGTGAAATTTGTGAGGAAACGTAGCATTGGAGCCTAAGAACCTAACTTAGTCTCTCCATATAATTGGAAAGAGCCGTTGGTTAATTTGAAGAAAAGTTCCTTGAAAATAGCTATTTAATTTGGATTATCTATTTACTTTGGATTACCTTGAGCAGGGGGTTGGACCCGATGGCCTTATAGGCCCCTTCCAACTCTACTATTCTATGATTCTGTGATATAAGCTAATTTAATTTCTAGAACCTAATAATGTGAGAAACCTTAGGGCGCAGTCCTGTGGACTAGACTCTCACTACTCGGAAGCTGCTGAACCCAGAGGTTTTTGTGATGCCTATGCCCTGCTGGGTTAAAGCCAGCAGGGCAGGAGAAGTGCTGAGGATGACCTTTGCTTCCTTGACCTCCGATCTAGTGATGGAGCTTTGGAGAGGGAGAGAAAGGGGAAAGAGGAAGCTCAGGATAAATCATACCCTTGTTTCTCTAGTCATCTACCCTACCCACGCCCGCCCACCAGAATGCCCCCTTTCTCCCTCCCCCTTGTAGAGGCAGCAGGGGCGATTTTTTCTGCGCTGACAAGGCGGCAGGGTCTGGGGTGGATCTCCAACTCACCCTTCCTATTCCTTCCCCCTGGGACACTCACTCAGGGACCATAGGACAGCTGTCTTATTGGGCTTTGTGAACATGTAGCAACATTCTCTCTCTCTCTCTCTCTCTCTCTCTCTCTCTCTCTCTCTCTCTCTCTCTCTCTCTCTCTCACACACACACACACACACACACACACACACACTGACAGAGGAGGAGGATCCTCACATTTCTCCTCCCTCACACCACTGTTGTTGTTTTTCTCATGAAGAGGGAGAAGGAAATGCAGAGTAATGATGAGATGGGACAAGAGCACCCCCAAACTACGGACCCGATCCTTTAGGGGGAGTGCAACCCCATCCAGGACAGGGCAAACATCACCTCGCCGGACAGATGAACCACCCGCTAACAGTACCTCCATCTTGTCTGGATTAAGTTTCAGTTTATTAGCCCTCATCCAGTCCATTACTGTGCCCAGTAATAGGAAGAGCATTAGCTATAACTGAAGCATACCAGGTGGAAAGTAGTTCAACACAGTTCAACACAGGTGGTTTATATCACCTTAAAGACTAGCAAGCTTATTATGATATAAGTTGATGTCATCAGGAGCAATAACAAGCTTGTACCTATAAGGTGCTATTTGGCATGGGGTGGGGCAGTTCCAACTTAAGCAAATGGAAGTTTCCCTCACATGCCAACTAGCAGGTTTGGGATGGTGTTTAGGACCACAGCAGAGGAGGAAAGGATTAAACTTCTCCACTTGCATTACTATCCCATTGAGCTCTTTATTATTCAGTATTTTTATTGGGAAAAAGTTATGTGCAGTATTAAACTAAGTGTTTGTAGTTTGGCCCTGAAAAACAAATGCCCACTTTACAATGCATTTATTTCTCTGTAATCTGGTACCTTGATTACCATAGAAAAAAGGGCTTTGTAGTTTGGAAATGAATTGCAAAGCTATAAGAAATGGGTGTAGATAATTACAAGCTTAGTTCTGGGAATATCTTGTATATTGTGGAGATTGGTTGCAGGGAGTCCCTTTCTGTTGACACAACACAATGTTGGATGACAAGTGGCCACTGTATCAATATTTAGCTGCCATTTCAGAAAAAAACATATTATTATTAAATTGACAGGCTTCACAGCATAACGCCTAGATTATGACAGATTCTATAGGCTAAAGATGGTAATGCACATGTTGTTTTTGTTCTGTTTTCTAAGAAATGTAGCGTTTTATCATATAATTTCACCAATTGGGCTGAAATTTTTGCAATTTGTGACTCGGACCTGTGTATGCATTGTGTTAGAATAGTTTTTGTTCAGTTCATTCATTTGGCAATTTCGTTTCCTTCTTTGCAACTTTGCTAGTAATTTCGGCTAATCTTTATTTAGTTTTCTCGCAAGGGAAACTACTACTGCCAGTGCTGTTTGTCTCATTTTAAAAGCCACTTTTTCAGTAAGGTGCCTTATTAAGACAGTGTGCTGATCTTTAAAGCAAAGTGCCACCACTCATGCCCAGATACAGTAGGTTTCCTTCCCTTTTTCATTTTTGGTGGCATTTCTGCATGTTCTTCATGGTCTCTGTGCATCACACATATGGGCTCTACGCCTGCGCAGAGTCTCGTTCAGAAGTTTCTATAGCTGATAGAGATTTTGGCAGGAACCCTCCTCTAATGCTATACTGCGCATGCACAGGAGGGTTCCTGCCTAACTCCCCACTTCTGTGTAGACCGCCATTGCGGCAACATCATGAAGGAGTTTCGCTTCTCATCAAACAAGCTGTATAGCTGTTTTTCTCTGTTTTTTGGCATTCCTGCATGTTATCGCTTCACATCTAGATTTGCAGATTACATTACTGTCTTTGAAGTGTACTATTTAGATTTTCAACACACTGTGATATTAATTGCACAAAGCAGAGGTAGATGAGATGAGAAGGGTTTCTCTTGAATGTGAAGTGGCTTTTAGCAGGTTTGTTCTGTAGTTTCTTGTACCAGGCAAGTCACCCTTGCAGATAGGTGCACAAGTGTTATTAATCCACAAAAACATTTACTAGACCGTCTGGTCACAGCTGTCTTGCTTTAGAACCTCTGGCCTGGAATGGGAAAACAAACCAGTTTTGAAAAGCTTTTTTTGCCTGGTTACTTTATCAAGTGAACCGCCCAGAGAGCTCCGGCTATTGGGTGGTATAGAAATGTAATAAATAATAAATAAATAGCAGTTTGCAAGCCTGGTATATGTAAATACCCATTTCAGTATTTTTCTCCAGTATGCACAGGTCTGATTTTGCTATTGTACGTTTCTTTTTGGAATTGTATGTTAAAGTGGTTTCCCTCAGTCATATTTTCATACTTAGAAAGCAGATATTGGCTTGGATCCAGACTTTGTTCCTTCCATCCAGAAAGCATCCTCTTAGCAGAGTTCCGCTCGGGATGCTCACACTAGCAGAAGGGATGTGGGAGGCAGATTCCTCCTTTCCCCTCTATACTCTTGCACTCTACTGGGGAAAATCCAATCTACTGGGTTGGGAAACCTACTGGAACTGTGGGGTGGGGAAGCTTCAGGGAGAGAGAGTATTGACAAAAATGGCCTCCCCCCCCCCCCCCCGCCGGCAAAATAAAAGCCGTCTATTAACAATTTGCAGAAGGTTAAGTTAGGATCTAACCTATTGTGCTGGGAATTCTGTAGACTTCAGAAGATAAAACTGTTTTTACTACTAAATCCTTGCTCGGGGATGTGTTCAAATTGTAGTGAAAGTATGGCAGTCTAGGTAACGATAGTGAAAGCAAATCAAGGTCCTATAAAGTTGGAGGAAATGTTTTGCTTAGGAGACTCCAATCTTACTTCCCTAATTATTTTTTTGCATTTCTTATCTTAGCCTTTAAAAAAATCACCCATCTTAAATAAGCACTAAAAGTAGCCAAGGCTCTATGTAGCTCGATAGGATAATCTTAAAATGTGGTGCTTGCTGTAGGAGATGTGTAACTGGTGATGGTGTAGTTTATTTTATTTATTTATATTTATTTATTACATTTATATACCACCCCATAGCCGAAGCTCTCTGGGTGGTTTACAACTTTGGGTTTTTTTTGTTTCAAAGATTATTAAATTATTGTCTAATAGTTTATACTTTATGAACAAGACTGCAAACGAGCAAGCTATACTGTCCAATCAATCCATTGTACAAAGATGAGGGATAATGTGTTTGATCAGAGCAAGTGAGATCTGTACAATTCTTCCGTTTCTTTGACCATAGGGTTTGTCTATATTCAGAGCGGCTGTGCTCTAGCTGGTAAATTATTATGGTTCCTAATACAGTAGCAAATGAAACAGCATCCCAGATGCCTAAAATCAGTGGCAGTAATCTTCTTCTAATCGTTCTTGGTTCTGTCTGTCTTTATTGGTGTGACTTTTAACTATGTTTACTCAAAAAGAAGTTCTGTTGGTTTCAGTGGAATTTACTTATTTATTGAATAAATGTGACTTGCAACAAAATGTTACAGTGTGGAATGATCCCTGTTCAGGATTCCAGTCACTCCATGCCATTCCCACCCCACGGAACACTCTGTTAGCATTCTGGGCATACTACTGAGTACACATTGTCCTCATTGTACTTGTTTGCAGGGGATTCTCCCACCCTGTTAGGGTTGAATTTTTTTTTCTAAAGATTTATTCTTTTGTAGACCTTGAGGGTCTGCCAAGCTGCTGATACCTTTCTCTTGTGTGCAGGTGGAGCCATTTTGGCTACATAAGCAATGGCATTCACAGCCTAAACATCAGAAGTGGAGGGGGAAAGTGGGGCCAAGCTACACTGCAAAATGTTGCAGTAAATCCCTGACATTTGTGAATTACCTGAGCCTGGGGCTGAGGGGGTGGGAGGGAAAACAAAAGTTAACTTCAAACACAGAAATTTCTGCATATTCCTTCAGGTGCCGTTTTTTAGTAAAAAGTTTTGGAACAGTTTACATGCAGGTTAGTTACATGCATGCAACTTCTCTGTGCAACTGAGTAGTTGATTTGGCCTTGGAGGAGGTCTGAGAGAATAATTTAAGAAAATTGACCTATGCTTCAGCCCTAAAGTTATGGGAGATTTTTAATTGGGAACCCATGACCACTTCTTCAGACTACATTGCATTCCTGCTGTAAGCTACTTTCTCTCCACATTTCCCCCCAGGTTGTGATAGGGGTATAACAGTGAACTACACTGCAGGTTTGTTATATATTACTCTCTCAGTCCAACTTGCAATGTTCAGATAAAAATAATGGGGCTGATCACATGTAATGCTTTGCTGGTTATCTATGCACCAAGTCACTGGGTACCACTACAGAGTTACTCTCTCAGCTTCAGTCCAATTTGCATTAGGGGTCTACTACCCCCTGAACAACACTGCAGGGTTGGCTTAAACCGCTCAGCTTGACCGGCAGTATTCTGCAGGGCTGTCATAAGCCACTCTCTCCCAGCCTCAGCCCCTTGCAGCTTGCAGTATGGTGGCAATGAATTATATTTGCTTTGGAATTTGCATTAGGAAGTTATTTTTCAAATGTATCACGCTAAATGAGTATTGAATTAACAAGAGCAGGAACTCTTCCCTTTGCTGTTACCATTTTGAATGTGTGTGTGTGAGTGTGTGTGGATACACACTGGTGCCCAATCCCAGTTGTATTAAAGTCTTGGATTTCTCCATTGATTTCTATGGACAGCTCTCACTTCCCATTCCTGGGGACATTTGAAAATAGCTTCTCAATCTGAACTATCAAGACAACGAGAGGGTTCTCCCTCCTCTTTTTGTATCTTTGTGCTTCTTCCTTCATTCTTTTCCAGTCACTCCATTCCATACTCTTTCCCCCTACCTCCAATTTTCTAGTTTCCCCCTGCTAATTAGTAGTCAGCATAGCCAATGAGCATGCTCAGTCCCATTGAGCTGTTTTGGGAACCCCCTCTCCCCTTTAGTTTTTTTCCTAAAGATTTTGTATACTTCTGCAAACTGTGGTTTTCCTCAGTCTTATTCACAGGTGCTTTCATTTTGGTTATGTAACTGAATTGGAATTAGGATATATTATTTACGGAAAATGAAACATGTACTTCAACAGAATGTTCCCATGGCAGGGATAATTACAATGGCATAGTAGGAAACTCTTTGTGAAGGAAGATGCTAGTTTGCATCTGATAAGAGTTTGGGGAGCACAAAAAAAGAAGACAGACTCATTGTTTAAGCAGGCATTATTTGAAAGGAAGAATAATGATGGAGATATGCAATTGAGTGCACTGAACTAATGAATATCTTTTGGGGATATGTTGCCAGTGGAAACATGTTTCACATGAAAACTAGTCTCCTCCTCTACCTCCCCAGATAGATAGATGTTGAAAGGAAATAGAACACATATGATCACACCAGCTTCTGGTAGTCTTAGAAAGGGCTGGCAGCAACCATATAATAATAGAGATTTTGATGTCATTTCTCAATTACATGTGTTAGACTTAATACATTGCATTAGGTGTAAAGTTGAAGAATCCTCTGGAGAGCATGCGCCATGTCCAGCTATTTCATTTTCTTGAAAAGGTTTATGCCACTTTCTCGATAAGTTTCATTCTCTTAAGATACATTGCCACAATATTCATCTCTGCTCCATCGCCTGCTGAGTTTGTAGATGTTTGTAGGTGATAATGAAATTGAAACAAAATTGGACTCATGGACTAAGGTGCCATGCAAATGGGACCTTTATTCTAAGGCTAATTGCTGAGTGAGAGGTGAGATTGAGGAGAGCAGCCTTGGGCCAGATCCAAAGGCTCAGTGAGTTACAGGTCTGTCTCTCTCCCCCCCCCCCCCAACTAAAGATTGCTAGTTTCTGTATAGCAACTACTACTTAGTACAAGTGAAAGGTTACTTTCAGCTTAAATATGCGATATATTTGCAAAAATGGCTAAAAAAAACCCAAACAAACCTTTCAGATTTGTTGCTTGCTTGTTACCCTTTCAGGTTTATGTGTCAATCTGTTGTAATGATCATGGAGGTTTGGAGGAAATAGTGTTAAGAAATAGTGCCAGTTGGAGGCTGGCAGAGACATGACTGCTAATGATGACACACTGAATGTACCATTTGTTTTAGCTTTGCTCTGATTGACAATCTCTCTGTTGTGATTGTCAGTCTTGTAGGTTTAGGAAAGAAGGATTTATTCTGAATAATTACAGTTGAATGAGACATTACTAACTCTGTTTTCTGTATTTAACAATTTACCAGTGTCCATTTAATGAAACAATATAAGCATCCTGAAAGCTGTCAGCTGGCATAACACTTCAAAGTGTAGACAAGTGTGTGGTTTGTTGGCTTCCAAGGCCTTTGTAGCACATCTTCATATCCAAAACTTTCAAAATGTCACTCTTTCCATAACTGTGATGGCTAGAAATGTGTGGGTTACTTCTAGAAAATGTGAAGGTTAAATTTCTTAAGAAATATTATGTTGTGCCAGGTTCAAGTTTCAGGGCTGCTTCTGCACTTAATGTGCAGGGCTTGGTTCATTATGTTCTGCGAAGTACAGCTCTGAAAATTGGGTTGCTCTCTAAAATAAGTGATGGTTAGAATCCCCAATTTTAAGGAATATTTAGAAAGCACTTTGAACACTTTGAACTGTAATGTTAACATTTGTGTGAATGTACCACCTTAAAATTTTGGACATGACACACTTGCTAGTTAAAACTAAACACTCCGTGGTTTAATGAAATGTTTGTTTTATTAATGCTTTGGCTCCACTCACCCATTTCTTTTAATGAGGTCACTGACAATAAGTATCCCTTTTTTTATTTCTTCTCACCTCATAGGAAACCTAGGATAAATTCTCAGCTTGTTGCACAACAAGTTGCTCAGCAATATGCTACCCCACCACCTCCTAAAAAGGAGAAGAAAGAGAAGGTGGAAAAGCAGGAAGAGAAAAAACCAGACAAAGAAAAAGAAATTAGTCAAAGTGTTATAAAGAAGAGTACCAACAAGAAGACTAAGTATGTTTCTTGACCACCCATTGAAAGCAGCCATTCTTAAACATTTAGACTCTGTATCCCTATGTAAATGGTCTAATCTAATATGTATTCATACTCCCTAGACACATATGCTCCTTTTCTCCCAACCTTGAAATTCCAACCAGTCCCAGATTATCTCAGACTTCCAAATATGCATTTCCAGTTATTCCTAAACTCTTGTCTGTGATTCCTCCATCATTCTCTCCTCCCCTATGCCACCACCATCTCTTGATTCATGTAACGCTGCTTCTTCCATGCTGCTGCCCCAACTTTATTTTTATACCATTTATCTTTTTCCCTGAGAGAGGGGAGGGGAAGCACATCCTTGTCTTGCATAACCATGATTAGAATAAGGACATTTTTCTTTTCTCAGTCTATTTGTGGCTTTTCTGATGGGTGTGAGAGCTGTATTCTTTACATGATGGTTTTGTGTGTGTACGTACCCGTACCCTCTAAGATACTAGTTACCCCAGTTTCAGAATTGATACTCCTATATTTCAAAACCCTTTAGCATTAAGTTTGCTTCTTGCCTCTCTTTCTTTCAGACCAAAGTCAGATGTTGTGAAAGATCCTCCAAGTGAAGCAAACAGCATACAATCTGGGAATACGACAACAAAGACCAGTGATTCAAATCACACTTCAAGGTAACTTCTTAAATTGAAAAATTGCCTGATTTCAGGTGTTCAAAATTCCCCTCCATATTTAGAGTTAGGAAAGTCTTTCCTTCCCTGGTTAGTGGGTTCTGGGATGTAATTTTCCCTGCAGCTCACGACTTCGCTTACCTCCTAGACTCGTTGGTGTTGATGGGATGGAGGTTGATAGGAGGATGGGCCCAGTGTCCCTCTTTAAAAATCTCAACTGTGTTTCTAAATTATCTATTTGAAAGTGTTCGTTTGCCCTTTTCTTTTTCATAGTATAATAAATGAGATTTATTTACTTACTTACACATTTGAATCACTTTTTGGCCAAAATAGGGCTCCCAAGGTGACTCACAATTAAAATGTAAAACCATTTAAACTTATTTTTAAAAACAACAACTTGAAAAGCTATTTTAGCACGTTACCAGCAGCAAAATTAAAAGCAGGAGAGAATCTTGAAAACAGAGTACAGAGCTAATACATTTAAAACTACTAAAAAGCTGAGTGGAACAAAAAGGTTTTAAAGACCACCTAAAGCTGAAAAGGGACCAGCCTAACTTCCTTTGGGAGAGATTTCCAGAGGGGGGTTGGTACCAGAGAGAAGTCCCTATTCCATGTTCCCATCTATCTAGCCTCTTTTGGTAGTGGGATAAGCGAAAGGGCATCCAAAGAAGATCTTAAACTATGGGTAGGGTCATACAGGAGGAAGCAGTCTTTCAGATATTCTGACCCCAAGCTGTCTTGGGCTTCATAGGTAAGCACCAACACCTTGAATCATGCCTGGAAACAGATTGGCAGTCAGTGCATTTAATACAAGACCACTGTAATACAGTTAAGAAAGCAGATGCCAAAAAGCAGCCTGGTTGCTGATTTTGCTCTAGCTGCAGTTTCAAAATACTCTTCAAGGGCAGCCCCATAGAGAGCATGTTACATAATTTAAATAGGAGGTAAGTAAGGCGTGAATCACTGGCCAGATCTGCTTTCTCTAGCAAGGGGTGCAACTGGCATACCAGTCAAAACTGGGCAAAGGCACTCATGGCCACAGTGGCTACCTGACCTGAAGTACGGCTGAGTCCAGAAGCACCTCCAAGCTGCAAACTTGATCCTTCATAAGGGAGTGCCACCCCATTCAGAACAGGCTTGTACTTCCAATCCTAGATCTTTATCCTAGATTAGCTTTTCTATTGACCAACAGTACTTCTGTCATGTCTAGATTGAGCCTCAACTTGTTTACCCACATCCAATCTATCACTGTTTCCAGGAAGCAAATGATTCAGCACTTCCACAGACTCCTTGGCATCAGTTGACAAAGAAGGATAGAGTTGGAGGTGCAAGACAATTTATAATGCTAAATAATAACAACAATAACAACTCAACCTCTCTCTCTCTCTGGATCAAGGGGCAGGGTACAACACAAAAGCAAACACCATAAATTACATATAATTGATTAAAACATATAAAACGAATACATTATTAAAAGCAGCACATTATTAAAAGGCATCTTAAAATTCACTTGAGCTGCCCTTTTTCTGCAGTACTAGCATAATTTGGGATGGTCTGAACCTATCAGTTCAACTATACTAATCTTCCAGATAGCCACTGAATAATCAATTGAGAGCTAAATTATTTGTGCACATTGGGGTCTAATCCATAAGGACCGAGAGGCTGCCAGGAAGGCTACAGCCTGTATGGTGGTTATGATTTTATCACTTTCACAAGATCATCCCTGCTGTAGAGGTTGCAGCATTGTGGGCCCTGCATGCCATTGTGCTTGGAGGGACCTTTCAGCAAAATGGGAAAGAAAGGTGGTTCCCGTAAGACTTTTGTGTGAATACCGGAGTACAAAATACACATGTAAGACATAAAATATTAAGTATGTATGTGTGTATTCTTAGCTCTATATCTCTTTAAAATATAGCCAGGTGGGGCAAGATCCACTTCAGGCAACTGTGGTTGGAAAGCCCTTTTCTAATCCTCCCCTTGCTCTGGACCTTTGGCAAGGAAAACATAATCACTTCCCACTCCACCATAATATATCACTTCATTTTCACTTGCCAGGAATATAAGAAAAATGCTAATGATTTGTTTTCCTTACTTGCTCTTACATGCAGTTGAGGGGAAAGTCCAGGGAAAAGCAGACACTGCCAAACACCAAGAGCAGTATCCAATGCCCCAAGCAGGACCCACCACTAACGCAATAGGAAGCTAGTGGTTCATATAACAACCAAAAATGAGCCAAAAAAATGGGTCAGCTTGCACAAGGGAACTCTGCTGACTTGTACCATTCCAGAAACCAGAATTTCAGCTCATTTCTTGGGTTGCTTTAGGAAGCTCTGGCTTCCTGTTACATCAGTGGTTAGTCCTGCGGGTGCAACAGAATGAATGGAGGTCCAGTAGAAATATTAGATACTGCCCCAAAGAAATAAAATCTGCTTGTATGGCAGCTTCCTTGTTTTGTTTTTCTTTCTGGCAGTACTTGTGTGAACTCTTGTTCTGAAGATACTGTGTAAAATTGTTATTAATCTCATCTAAAGCATTCTTCTTTTCTTATAAAACATGCAGACAGAATACCCTCCACAGAATTGTAGCACCTTAGCCAATTTGAAGCTTTCTTTCAGTTAGTAAACTTGGGTTTTCCAGTCTCTTAATTTGTTGTGGGGAGGTTATGACTGCAGTTGCCCTTTAATGGAAAGCTACTGTACTGGCAATTGAATAGTAATAGGATGAAAATATTTTTAGTCTGTACAGCACTGGATGTTCCTTCAGTTTATAATCCTTTTAAAACAAAGTACCTCATCAAGCACTATAGAGCTTTACCCAGCTTGAAGGGGAGTGGAGTTGTATTCTGCATTCTTGGGGTTTTTAATTTCCTTTCTTGCTTCTACTTCTTTTATGACAAATACTTTTTTAAATTTTGCATGTACTTAAGGTATCACAAACATACAGGTTGTAATTCCCCTACCTCTCATCCTCAGCTATCCCTCTCTGACCCCAACTATCCCTCCCCATTAATTCTGCCTGCTTCAAAACTAACTAGAGATGTTAGAACCTGGGTTTGAACCTTTCAAGCCCTGGCTGGAAAATCTATCTCATCCTTCAGTAGAAGTAGGACATAGGAGATGGAGTTTCTTCAGCCTGCTGCTCCATGAAGTGTAAATGCATCAGAATCAGAAGGGATAAGATAAAGCTGTCTGGCTTTCCTGAAGCATCACATCTTGGCAGAAACTATATGAGATTGTCACTGTGAAAACAAAGATGGAGGGCAAAGGCATCTGAGTAGAACCTGCTCTGGGTATACAGAGCCCATGGGGGGTATTGATAAGATTATATTCCCAATGTAATGCAAATTGAAATAAAAGTTGTAGACTGAAAATTGGAGTTGAGGGGATTAAAAACATTTGGAGAACTCTTGTTTGTAGCAGGACGAGGAAAAGACCAGTGCAGGGGCAACAGAAGTATTTCTCGTTACAACTGCTTCATTGGGTTTTTTGGAAGCTTGGGCCTGGGAGAGCATTTCCTTCAATGGAAGGTAGTAGAATAGAAAGAAAAGAATATATTCAGTTCTGTCACAGTGAAATGGGGTTTAGGTTTCTGTTTCAGCTTGCCTTCTGGTCTAGAGGCACTGCCAGATTGGTCCATAATAAAATGTCTGTCATCCATGATTTAATACTAGGGCTGACCTGGTATGTATTACTGAGATCTGGGTGAATCAGCTGAGAGGAATTGACTTCTTCCAACTCTGTCCACCTGGGTATGCTATGCAATACCAACATAGGCTAGAGTCGGGGATGATGACCCTTTTTGGGTTGGTGGACACATTTGGCAATTTTAGAAACTGTCTTGGGCACCACCACAAAATGGGTGAACTGAAGATGAAAGCATCAGCCTGCAGACACTTGCCAGCTTCATTTCCTAAGAATGTCTCTGAGCCTCACATGTGGCCAAGGGGCATTCATGGTAAAAGATGGGAGCAGCTATAGGCCCTTGCTTTGCTTTGAAGTGATTCCAGCTATCAGCAAAAGAAATAAAAAGTAGGAGGGGTAAGGCATCTTGGCGGGCACCAAGAAAGGTGTCCAAGAGAGGGAGTCATGTCGCCTACCCCTGATGTAAAAGAATCCCTCTCCCTCTCTAGGAGACCCATTCAGTAAAGTACTGGATTTGAGTTTTTGTACCCAAAACAGAGGGCATGTCTACACCGTAGGGTAAGTCTACACCATAGGGTGTAGAGGGAGGGAGGGAGAGGAGGATCTCACAATATGCTGATCGTAAGATCCTCCCCTTGGATTCACACACAGCGCACAATGTCTGGGAAGGAAGCAGGGATGTCGCAGCTGCCATTTATTTTTATTTATTTTGGAAGCAGCAGGGCTGGTCGCACAAGAGCGAGGCCCCGATCCAATGAAAAATTAAGAAAAAAACTTTACCCCCAAAATTGGCCCCCGAACCTCCTCCCTGCCATCCCAAGGGTGGCAATATTGCTGATGGGCATGGAGCCATGCTGCGTGGCTGTGTGCCCGTTTCTGGTGCCGCACTTACTCGCAAGTAAGCAGGCACCAGGCAGGACAGGCGCCCACACCTCCCACTGTCTCAGGACAGTCCTGGGACTGCAGGCAAAATCGGGATAACTGGACAACCAGTTATCCCGTGAAAATGGAGGGGTCATCCCTGGTTGCCCCCAGGATCACCTGTGTGTCATGTGGACGCACAGGGACAACCCCAGGATAAAAGTCTGGTGTAGACATGTCCAGAGACAGATTAGGGCGGCCTTCCTGAACTTTTCCAGATGTTTTTGACTACAACTCCCAGTAGGAGTGAAAACCCAAAACATCTGGTGGGCACCAAGTTGGGGAAGGCTGGATTAGGGATTCTGCTGTGATACCAGCCATCTCACTACCCATCTGTCTCTACCTGAGCTGTTGGAGGTGATTTTGGCTGTGGTATTGGAGTCTCCCAGAATGATTGTCTTGCACGACTTCTTCTTTTTCTTCTTCTTCTTCTTCTTCTTCATCATCATCATCATCATAATAATAATAATAATAATTGCATTTGTATACCTCCCCATAGACTAAGCTCTCTGGGCAGTTCACATAAGATAAAAATACTAAAAACAATATTCAAAGATTAAAAAACCACAAAAACAGGCAAAATACACATATTGAGGCTGCCTTACCAGAGCCAGTTCAAGATTTCATGGTTGCCATGATAATTATGCATTTCGATACGTTACATACTGTACACATTCCACTGGACAGGCTCTGGACCTGGTATTCACAACTGGTCAGAGAATGAACTGGATTCTCTGTGATCCCGTCATCATAGTCAGACAATTCCTGGTAAGGTTTAGAGTGGCAGCTGCCATTCTTCTCTGCAAGGGTGGTGAACCATGAAGTTGGTCCACCCCTGGAGATTTATGTAATCTGATGGATACTTGAATGATCTCGGGGAGTTTCTAGTTGATATGGCTGGCCCTCTTGTTGAAGCGCTGGTCTCACTTTGGAATGATGAGATGTAACAGGCTGTCGACACATGTGTTCCCAAGTGTCCTCTCCCACATTATAGAACTCAGCTGGTTCCCAGGTTTAACAAGTAATTGGGTGAAATGAAACAGACTGGAAGACTGCTAGAACCAAAGTGGCTTAAGTCTTGCAGTGAATATGACCAAACACAAGTGAGAGTGCATTATTGGGCCTACTTTGTGGCAGTGATGGCGGTGAAGCAATATTACTTCTCTACCCTCTTTGCATCTTCAATCAACTATCCAGCAGAGCATTTTCCAGGGGTAAAAGATTTATTACAACTAAAGCCTGGAAGGGATGTACTAAAACTCTCAGAAGACTGCTGTGATATGTAAGGCATTTCGAGGATAAAATTGTTTATATACAGTCTGACCTTGATGCTAAAGTCAGAGCAGTTCCTGTGGAAGCATCCAGAACACTGTTTGGTCCAGTTGTGTGAGATCAGTTTCTGTTGATTTATTTTTATTTATTTATTTAAGGATTTTTATGCCGCCATTCAGCCAAAAAAGGCTCTCACGGCGGCTTACAAAAGTGTTTCTTGACAGTCCCTGCCCACAGGCTTACAATCTAAAAGACATGACACAAAAGGAAAGAGGATTTGGAGGGAGGAGGAGGAGGGGGAAAGGGAAAGCAAATTCAGGCACTACAATCTTAGTTACAAAGTTCAGCAGTTACAGTTGACAGCAGGAGGGAGGGGGCTCTCAGCTGGAGCTGGACCCAGGCAAGATGGAGAGGTGCCTGGCTGCTGCTTCCTCCCTCACTGGTGGCCTCTGCAGAGACAGTTGGTGGCAGGAGGGAGGGGGCTCTCAGCTGGAGCTGGGCCCAGGCACGGTGGAGAGGTGCCTGGCTGCTGCTTCCTCCCTCACTGGTGGCCTCTGAGGATGTTGATGCAGCCTGAGGATGCAGACAAAGTTGTCAGCTGACCACCTGACATTTTGATTCTTTCCTATCTTGGCTAATTACATCTAGCTGGCTGGGATTGATTGGTTGGGTTTAGGAGCTGACTCTTGCCTCCTTAAAGGACAAAGACTTCTTTATTTAAGAAAGCCTTTAACCTGGTGATCTGGTGGGTTGGGTACTGTTTTTAATAATATTTTTTCTATAATTGTTATGGTTTCATTGCATTTTAATGTATTGTTTTAATAAATTTTGATTGGTTCTGTGACTGCATTCACACCTTCGCTCTTGCATCAGTGGGTGCTTGAAGGCTGCCATTGGTGCAGGTGGGGCAAAGGTGCGATTTACGGAGGGCCTGAAAAGGCGCACTTCCAGCCATTGCGTCAATGGCAGCTGTTATTAACACAGGAAGGAGGAAGTGTGCGATTTGGGTGGGGGTGGGCAGCTGCCAAGCACTTCCCAGGGCCTTGCAAGTACTCGGGGGACATCTGCACTCGCAAGAGGAGCGCCCGACTGGGTCCTGGGGGGTGGGCAGATGCAGGGCGTCCGACAGGTTCTCGGATCCAGTCAGGCGCTCGTGACAACCCTATCCACACTCTAGTGACTTCACAGTTGGATTGCTAGAATTTATATATGTGGGGCTACCCTAGGAGATGAATCAGAAGCTTCAATTAGTGCAGAATTTAACTGTCAGAGTCTTAACTGTTATAGCCAGGTTTGCTCACATCGTTCTAATCTTAAAAGAACAGCACTGGTTGCCTATTAACTGCACTGGTTGCCTGTTTAGGCTGCCAGTGCATTTAATAGGCCTAATTCAATGTACAGCTGGCAGCTTATCTGTAAAGCTCACCCAAACACTTAAAGGAACACCTCTTCCCACATCAGCTACCCATGTCTTAAAATGGTCCACTGAGGTCCTACTCAAAGTGCCTTCTTTATCGAAACTGCATTATGTAATCACGCAGCAGAGGTCTTTCTCAGTGGTGGTGCCTTATCTTTGGAATGCCCTCTCTAAAGACGTATGCCTGGCACCTAGTTTTCAGTCTTTTCTGCAGCAGGTTAAGATGCTTTTATTGACCCAGGCATTTTAATTTGTTTAATCGCTTTGTTTGTCTTATAATTTTTCTTTGCTGTATTTTACTCTGTTTGTTTGATGTTTAGTGCTCCATTCTGTTGTATTAGATTTAAAATAATTACCTACATTGCTGGAAACTGATTTAATGAAGGGTGATACAGAAATGTTTTAAATAAAAATAAACACGTCTTCTGATTTCCCCCTTCATCCCAGTGCTTTATTTGCATTAAGAATTGAAAAGGGATGGTAGGAGCTGAAGATTCAAGATTCTTCTCATTGCTGGCAGACTTCACACCTGCCAAATGCTTTTAGGTGCTGTTTACTGTGTACATAACCAGTGCAGGAGAAGATTGGCAGATCTTCCTCATAGCTTTAGCTGTGGTGGTCACAAAGTGAAAAAAGAGTCTGCATCTGACTAACTATGGCATCACCATAAAATAATCCCTTTTTATTTATTTATTTATTTATTTAGAATATTTATATACCGCTCCTCATTGAAAAAATTTCGGAGCGGTGTACAAGGTAAAATGAAAATAAAAACAGAATAAAACAGTGAAAACAAAATTTAAAAAGAAGCAAAACATTTTTATACTGCTACCGGTGCTAGTTGTTTTGAGCCAGCTGTTTTAAGTTTTGAACTCCTTTATCTCCCCATGGAGTGAATGTTTCAGGTGCTTAAAAGTGGCCATGCACGTTTGCTTAAATTCTTCCTTATTTTGTGCCTTCCTGGTTCTTTGGGTATGATAGCAGGGAACTGGCTCGGTCTCCCAGATAGTGAACAAATAAAAGTGACTTGCATCCATCACTGGCCAAACCTGTTCTGGCTAGAGCACCCTCAACAGTTACAGACACAGATTTTGTCTTGAAATAAATCCATTTATTTGCATTTATGTTAGTATTGTGGGCTGAATGCTTTGCAATCACATGTGAGTTCAAGCAGTTCTTTATTGGCTTATTAATTTATGGTAGTATGGCACAAATTGCGAAGAAGATCCTTGTCTATACATTGCATCTTTTTCTATTTATGATACTGTTTCTATATTGGGACAAAACTAATGATATCTACAGTAATTGAGCATATTTCAGAGCTTGCTTTTACTGGCCAGATTCAGAAGAGACTATATGAGCAATTTTCTACATGGGTTGTTTGGGTTGCTTCTCTGTATAAATTCCAGCAGTTGGAAAGGGATGCCAAGTTGCACTGGTGCCTGTGGTGTTTGCAGCAGCAGCAGAGATCCTCTTTGCAAATGACAGCACCACTTACAGATTCTTTTTTTGTGGTTTTGTATTGCAAAGTCACAGCTTTGGGGCACTTGCAAAGATGAAGAATTCCAAGCACGGAATCCTTGTATTCCGGAAGGGACCCTGAGGCTTTCTTGATACCTGTATAACTCTGTCACATTACTGTTCTTTCTGGCTGAGTGGAATAGAGAATAACTTCCTATCTCTCTAGAGCTCCAAAAATTGATTCCCCAGCCACACGTGTTCACTGGGGATTGAACATGCTGCTACTGCAGCTTTTCTAAACTAAGCATTTTAAGAGCGCAAACGGTCAGATGCTGTAGAGCAAGGGGTGTCGCTGGTTTGTTTAATACACAAACGATCAGAGGGTTGGCATCTCTGCTCCCTTTAAAACTGATCCTTGTAAGCTAGCTGAGGAAAATGTCTTAAAGAAGACATCCATTATTTATAATTGGTGATGATGATTTGTTTTTATTTTCAAGGCCCAGACTGAAAAATGTGGACAGAAGTACCGCCCAGCAGCTGGCAGTCACAGTGGGGAATGTCACAGTAATTATCACAGACTTTAAAGAAAAGACTCGCTCTTCCTCTACATCTTCATCCACAGTGACCTCCAGTGCAGGATCAGAACAGCAAAATCAGAGCAGCTCGGGGTCCGAGAGCACAGACAAGGGCTCGTCCCGCTCCTCTACGCCAAAGGGCGATATGTCCGCAGTCAACGATGAATCTTTCTGAGAATTGCACATGGAATTGTGGGAAACTGATGAAATCAGGGTATGAAATTCAAATATTCCACCTGTCCACTAGGCTGTAGTCCTGTTAAAGCTGCCAGTACCACTTCCTTCTTCGCTTCTTCCTCCTGTGCTTCAACATGCTTTTTGGACATCGTTCCCGATGACACCAGAACTGTTTGGGCTGGCTGTGGGCATCTGGCCACGAAGGAATTTCGCACCCTGACAATTACCTTTTGACACTTACGTATTCCATTGTTTTATATGATTTTCCTAACAATCATTTATAATTGGATGTGCTCCTGACTCTACTTTTTTATAAATCTGCTGTGCACAGTTTTTTCCCCCATGAACATTACAACCTTTATTGGGGAGAGAGGGAATGTGATGCAGGTGGGAGGGGAGGGCTATGGGAGGGTTTTTATTTATTGTATTCACAAATGTCATCCCCTCGTTGTTTTTTCAGCATATTCTTTTGAGTTCAGTTCTTCTTCTTCCAGTTATACTGTGTACTATCAGTTTTGATATAAATTATATATAAATATATAAATATATATATATATAAATAAAATATATATATAGGGTTATTTGAAACCAATACATGGAAACGCTGGTGCTTGAAACACTGTGAAGTGAAACAATTTTAAGATCTGGGACAGAGAGTGCTGTTTGTAAAATTCTAAAACTAAACAGGAACCAGTCTTAGATGAACAGTGTTCCTGGAAGTTCAAAATGAAATGGGGCCTGGCTTTCTTGTGCTTTGGCTGAAGAGTTCTGGACAAAGATAGATGTCTATTTTCTTATTTTTTGTTCTTTTTGAAATCCAGAAGGTGCTCCAGATCACTTGCATTCCCAATAGAATATCTGAAAACAATAAATTTCCAGCCCTTTCCTACAACAGTGTACACATTTTAAAAACTACAAGCTACGCTGGTTTCAGAATGCCTAGTATTAATGTATATGGTGGCTGCACATTAACATTGTCTGTTTTGCATAACCAATCCCACTCTCTCTCATGACTTTAACTCTAGCCATTGCCCATATCTGTAGTGGCTTTAGGGGGGATGGGACATTTGAATATCTATGGGGGAATGTCTGCAAGCTTTTATGTTCAAGGCAAAACTGAGGGTGCCCCCCCTTCCCCAGCTACTACAACCAAGCCACTACATGCTTCATGCTTTTATGTGTCATGGCTTGTTCTCAATGCAAATCTTCCATGCCTGACTGCTGTTTTGTTTTTAATTTAATTTATTGTGTATTCTGAGAGAGATCTTTTTCTAAACGGCCCGTGGTCCAATGATGATGCATTTGGGATTATTGGTGTTTAGACATGTCTGGAGAAATTATCTTGCTATGGGAGCTAAGATTGGTAAAATTTCTTACTGGTACGGAAGTCAACAGGATGGCCAGTAACTTCAATTCTTGTTAGAGAGCTATTCTGACAGTAAGCTTCCTTTTAGTTACAGTTGTGCTGCGATTTTACCTAGCTTGTGTGTTATCCTGCTTAAAACACTAGAATGAAGAGATGGAACACTGTTTAAAAAAAACCGAAAACAAAAAAACCCTTCAAGCTCTCATTGTGTGGGCTTTTTTAGGCGACCCAGAGTGCTTTGCTGTAATTTCAGTAACCCTTTTTCCGATATCAAAATGGATACCATGTGGGTGTTTGTTCTCAAAGGGCCACTTGGCAGAACTTGGTGCTAGACAATTACTGTACTAATTTCTTGCTTGAAAAATATAAATTATTTCTGTTGTATGGAGGCAATGAAATTGTTGTATTTTATCAGTTTAAAGTAGCAAACACAAGCTCATTCATATCAGTTTTTAAATTTTAATCTATGCTTAGCTGAATAAAGCAACTCTGCTCAAAGAGGTAGAGTAGCAGAGCAGTGCCTTTGCATCTGCAGTTCAATTCTGAACATGGTGGGTTTCTCATTAAATTGTTCGTATATCTAATTATTCTTTTTTGAAAATCTTATTCTTAAAGTATTTATTGAAAAAGAACAAAGAACCAAAGGAAAACCAGATGATTCTCATAAGCTCTGAAATACAATATTATCTGTAGTTTTAATAGTCCACATCAATCCACATTTTTAACATTGGTATGATATTGTAAAGACATTCCTTTTCCAAGTTTTAGTATTCCTTTAAAGGATCTCAGGGAGGGTAAATTGGTCAGCCATAATTTATTTTTTTGGAGAAAAAAATAATTTTTAAAGAGATGTTTTGAACTTAGTCCCAGATGTGTGTAATTTGCACAGCTTTTTTAAATAAATGAACAAGGCCTGTGTGCATTTGGCCCTTTCCCAGCAAATACCTGATCTATGGGCATATGTAATGGGAGTGCACTTGTATATACAAATGGTGCATCCCCTTCAGTGGCTTGCTGGAATAAAGCCTTGGTGTGGGGAGAAGCAGTCTGCGTATTGAGAAAATTACTTAATATGGTGAAACACAACCAACTGAGCACTGCTGCTGCTCCATTTATTCTAGTATGGCTTTTTGTGGGCTGCCATTTAAATGGCGCACAGCAGCAGGTGTTGGTGGGTTCTGCCCAGTGAAATACGCCCCTTAGGTTAGGTGATAAAAGCTTTAACAGTAATGAACTGCTCATTGGCTTACCAATTCAGTGAAATCCTCTTTGGGTTTTCTTTTTCTTTTCTTTTTCTCCCCCCCCCCCCCGCCTTTTTTTTTTTTTTAATGTGTGCCTCTGTGACATATTAGCTTTTTAGAATAAAGTATGCAAATCTATCTTTGGCACAAGTGGAGTGACTGAATCTGCATTTGGCTGAAATTGTCAGCTAAGCATTCAAACTTTCTTGGGCCGCATTTTTAGCTGTTGCAGTGTGACAAGACAGCATCCCCCCCCCACTTTTTTTTTTTTAAAGCGTGATGTTTAAAAATGGAATTCCCTTCACTTTCTGCATCTCAGTTATCCATAAAGTAGTTGGAAAGCATGTTTTAAAATACTAGTGTAGAAGAAGGGCCAGAAATGCTTGGTAGCCAGTGGCACAGAAAGCAGGTGAGGAAAAAGCACAGTGTTACATTTGCAAGTTTCAATTTCTACACTTTACACACACACACACACACACATATACACAAACACGTGCACACCCATACACGCAACAGCTTGCTTGACTTGCTCAGTTTGAAAGAGTCATGCAAAGGGAACAATAAAAAGAAAAATAGTTTTAAGATGGGCAGTTTTAATTAAAAGCATTTTCTTGTTAAAATTCAGTTTATATTTTAAAATTGGGTAGTAGATATATTCATTGAGAGACACTTCCATTTGCCTTATCAGTACCATTTTCAGTCTACTTTTTTAAACAACAGTTAACATAAATTATTGAAGAATTATTACTTGCTGACTATAATAACCTTTGCTTGTATGTAACCGAAAAAAATGGTTTGAGAGCCAACATTTAGAATATGACAATGGAGCTGAACAGTTTTTAATGCGCAAGCAGTTCTGTTCTTGTGTATGACTTGTAACCTTAATTTACTGTGTAAAGATGGTTACATTATTTCTTTAGCTTTGTTTGTTTGGAGACAAATAGAGAATGCTTGTTTAAGTATGTCGAGACATAATTTTATCTTGTGGATTTTTATGTTAATGTATTATACGAGCTATATTTTTCATTTGCCCAGAAAGACAGCTTGTATAACGCTTTTGGAAGTTTTCTGCTCTGTAAAGTCTTTAGAGCTGACAGTCCTGTTAGGTTTGTTTTTAATCTTCATGCTAAAAGTGTCAATGGTGGTTTTGTGAACTGGTCAGAAAAATTCACAGGTCTTAAATGTTTTTGGGAAATTTATATTGGACACTGCTCTTTGTCTAGCAAATAAAAGATGTTAATATATTCCTGTTACCGGCATGTGCACGACTGTTATTAGAAGCCACTTTATCATTTTCCTGCTTTAAATAGAAATGTCTATTTATGAATTCTGCTTGTAGTTTTTTCACAAATAAAATAGTAACATTTAATTAAACTGGAATTTTTATTCTTTGGTGTTGAGGAAGTCAGATTGCAGTGCAGTATTTTTCTAGGTAGTATTTGCGTTTATATTACAAAATTAATGTTACGATCATGTGTATGAAAATTAGTCCGCTAATTTACTGATGCTCTGATTCTGTGGATTCCTGCATTGAGCAGGGGGTTGGACAGGATGGCCTTATAGGTCCCTTCCAACTCTACTATTCTATGATACTCCAAATAAGGAAGTTTATATGGCCAGCTGATCTCACTATGTTTCCTTCAATTAATATGAGTAATGCACCAAGAATTCTGAAACAAATACACTTTCTTATTTATTGGTTAAGGAGTGCTGAGTTTTAAGGCAAATCAGTTTATATTTTAAAATTTTATTAAGTGGTATATAAGTATTTAAACTAAACTGTGTTTATTAAAAGTCTATAATGAAACTTTCCGTTATAAAAAAGTGAGGGCAAGAATTTGTATAGAATTGTATTTTCCCCATATGCGATGTGCTGGATATGAAATATGAAATTATTAAGAGTGTTATAATATTCAATTTCAGACTGATTGCTATGAGGAGAATGGGCAACTTCCGCTCTTGTACAGGACAAGCCCAAGTAGGGTAGCTATCTAATTTATCATAGGATTTGTAAAACACTTGGTACTAGAATCCCAAAGACAGGGGCAGTTAGTTATTGGTCATTTGAAAAATTTCAAGGTAGCAACATGATAAATTGACAATGTTCTCTGAAATATTGAGCTATGACCATGTTTCTCAATCATATTCTACTGGCCTTTTCAGTGCTACGTTAGGTCAAACACTAGTGACTATAAGCGCAAAGCTTACAAATTGTCTAGACTGCTGTGGCAACTGCTTCCTACCAGTCAAAGGTGCCCACTCAGCCTTTCTGTTGAAAGCAGAGATTGTGTCTCCTTTCTTCAGCAGCAGAATTCTACCATCCTCTCAAATGTGAAATTGCTGATCTAACAAAAATATGGAACATGTCCCAAAGATTGGCCAGTGTAGCAGAGGACTGGAAAGTGGGCAGTCTAAATGTGTTCTGGGGGGAGGATCTGGGAAATTGGTGTAATGTCTGTTCCAGGTAAATTGCTGGAAAGCATTATCAAGGATAAAATTATCAAGCATATAGAAGAACGAGTCCTGTTGAGAAAAATCAACATGGATTCTGCAAAGGTTAGTCCTGTGTCACTAATCTTAGAGTACTTTTGAGAGTGTCAATAAGCAGACATATCCTCCACTAGAACTCCTTTAGCTTGGTTTTCATTCAATAGTCAACTGGCCATCTAGCTGTTTTCCTGCTTCTGATGTATTTAAACACGTTCTTATTGTTGGTCTCAGGACACAATCCTATGGCGATTCAGAGGCTAATGAGCGTCCTTTGCAGAGCGGGAGGAACAGCAGAAGCGATCTTCATCTCCGTTCTGTACTTTGCCTAGAAGGGCTTTTTCACCTGTCTAGCTGAGGCATGTCTGAGTGGGCAGGGAGGAGTCTGGAGAGACCTCAAGTTAAGTTATTATCCTGGCTTCCCCAGTCCCCTCCCCGCACCACTTTTAGCCCTCTCCGAGGTTGCAAAGGTGACCTCGGAGAGCCAGCTTGCACGGTTCTCTCCGCATTGGCTGCGAAGGGGAGGAGGCAGAGAGTGCAGGTTCCTGGATCTGTGATTGGAGTGCTGTTTCCAGCGTGGGATCCAAATTATCCTATACCGCCCCCACCCCCGGGCTCTGTCTAGGGTGCTTAAAATTGCTCCCTCCGTGTTATAGTGATATGCTACTCAAATTCCCTTTCCGCCTTTCCTTTGTGCAAGGTTTTGTTCCTTTTCATTCTCATTTAGGCAAGATTTCCAGATTCTGAAGGAAGCCTTTTCTCTAATCGCGTCCTTGACACTGCTTGTTAACTATGCTGGTGAATTCTTGGACTTTTTGCTCCCTTTCCTGAGCTGTAGCATACGTTCTAGCTGAGCTTCTATTCTTGCGGTTTTGAGTAATCTCCAAGTGTTCTGGAGAGATTTGACCCTTTTGACTTCCCTTTCAATTACCTTTTTTACCAGTTCATTCCTTTTAGAGAGGTTTCCTCTTTTGAAGACTAAATACCTGTTCTGAAGAGGTATATGTATACGCATATGTTGCCTGCCTGCCTGCCTGCCTGGAAGTGAAAATTCTCCTGAGAAATGTTTAACACAATGATCTGCTCAGTGTTGCCTTGGAATGGAAAATCCTGATCGTTCTGCGTGCGCCATGCTTGTTGGTCTTTATTTCCTCCGGCATGCAGGTGAGTCAGAAATGTCTGAAGCATGTAATGCTGACAGATTTCACTTAAGTACTATGAAATTCCCTGTGTAATACACATTTGTGCGCTGCACAGCTGGTAGCTTTTAAGAAGCATTAATTGGCCACAGCTACTAGAGCTGGCTGGAATTTAGACACTGGAAAGAGTACAAACTAGTGGAATCCAAGTCTATGCTGTGAAAATACAATACATCTTGGTAGCCCAGAGAAGCACACACTGTAGTGCTAGTTGTATCTGTATTGAAGAATGGGATAAATGAATCAAAACAGTAATTTGCCTAGCGGCGCGTTGCTGTAGTACTGTGTTCCTCACATTGTCTACTGAGAGAAATGCTGATGTATGGTCAACTATGTTTAATTCCTTTAGGTGCATACAGTTGGAGTCCATGTAAACGTGGCTAAAATGCCACTTCTTTTTTTGTAACTGCGTGATACAAAATATGTTCCCCACTACCACCACCCAGTGGTGTTGACATTTGTGACCTGGGGCATGGGTAGACGGGGTGATATCCTGGGGATCACCCTGGGATCATCCCTGTGTGTCCACATGACTCACAGGGGGATCCTGGGGGCAGGGAGGGATGATAAAGGGCACCACTTTTATCCCAACTTTCCCCGCAGTCTTGGGATGATAGGTGTGGGCCACTATCCTGGTTTCGTCCTGGCTCCTCGCGAGTAACCACGAGGAGCTGAGCATGGGGCACAGAGCTCCTGAGGAGCTCTGTGCCCATTGGAAGTGTAGTAGTGGAGTGGGAAGGTGGTGAGATTTTTTTTTTTTTAAAAAAAACTTTTCGCTGGAGCACTCAAGCACTCCTCTTTTTTAAAAAAAATCCAAAATGGCGGGCACAATGTCCTCTTCCTCCCGGGATGTCGCGTGCCACGTGTAGACTGAGGAGGAGGATCTTGCGATCACCATATCACGAAATCCTCCCTCTCTGGTCCCTAGGTCTAGACCTAGGGTGATGGCAGATGTATGTTACCAAATATTCCACTGATTCAGATAAGGAATATTTGCCTAGTATCTGTGAAGGAAAAGAGTTGTCATTTTGACAGGGATATAATGGCCCTAGGGACATAAGTAGCTTTATGGGAACAAGGAAGAGGCCCCAAAAGAGAGAAGATGGAATAGAACGAGGTAGGAGGGGAAAGGACAGAAGAGACATGGCCCTGGTGTGAGAAGGGAACTCTAAAGAAACCTTATAATGCAAATGGTGCAAGAGGAAAAGGGAATACAACGGAAAAGGAAATACAACTTAGGTCCTCTGGGAAGAATTTACTACAGTCAGCCAAAACTAGGCTAACAACTGTTACCCAGAGGACCTTCTCTTCTGCTGCTATAATACAATATTAGTTTTATATGTTTTAATCAGTTTTATATATTTTATTGGTATTTGTATCTAATGTTGTTCCCCGCCTCAATCCAGGGGGAGAGGTGAGTAATAAATAAATAAATAATAATTTAAGTTGGCGAAGAGACCCAATGACTAAAGGAAATAAGACAAAGCAAGGATTTGAGGGGTTGTGCATACATAAAGCAAGGGGAGGGGAGGAGACCAGACTGGGTCAGAAGCTTACACTGCATGTAGGGACAGGATAGCAGTGAAGGAAATAGAAACGTAAAGGACAGCTAGGGAGCTGGGGCCTCTGGGCTAGTGGGGCAAGGTTGCATGGGGTTCTTCGAATCTAGAATTTACAATGGCTCTGCTTCAATAGCATTGTGACCTCACAATAGCATTGTGACTTGTCAATGAGAGCCAAGAAGGGTATGGGTGTTTCTATCTATGTATCTGTAATAATAAAAGAGGAAGTGTGTCTGTCCATCTATCAACACCATAGTGCCAAGTTCATGAAACGTAGAAGTTTGAAAACTGGCATGCATGCTACTTGGACCTTAGGGCTGTGTACCTTGAGGTTATTATTATTATTATTATTTTTAAATGCATTACTTAATTTTAATGTATCAGTGATGCCTGTAGTAACACTTTCAGCCACTAGGGGCAGATTTTCCTCAACCAGCACATAGCTTTGCAGACCATACAGTTTAAAGCCAGGGGAGATTAGCAAGCCAAGGGACACAGTTACATGCCTGCTGTCTTTCCACCCACTGTGGGCCAGGACCTCCCTCAGGGGAATGGAGTGGAAAGATATTTCCCTCAAGGAGCTATAGGGCTGCATCATGGCAGGGCCCAAGCCTAGGGGTTCCAGCAGGCATGGCTTCACTCAATCAACTCTGATAGCTGATTGCTTTCAGCCTTTACTGTGTCAACATAAGGGCCATTACCACCTGTGCTAAGTCTGGTCCATTCTCTCTCTCTCTCTCTCTCTCTCTCTCTCTCTGATTATAGCACTGGAGTGCAAAAGATGACTTCATTTTTTCTTACCTACCACATTTATCATTTTCCTCTACTTGGTTCTATCAACAAGTTGAATAATTTAAGAAGAATGGCATTACATAGTTTTTCTGTACATCTTTCATTTTCAACTGGCATTGTTTCCTGTAAAGAGGTATGTTGCTTCTGCCATAATTTCATTCCTAAAAGCATTCAGCTTCATACAAGCTCAATGCGCCTACTTTCATGAGGCACTGTGGCACTCAAGGCAGCTGTTCTTCCTTTCTAAAAAGCACGAACAACTATGGGTCTATGACGATGGAGAGCATACAAATCCCTATTTGTTTCAATGGTGCTTGCACAAAACAAATTCCTACAGGACTGGATTCTAATAAAGTTTGTAATGCAAGAACTGATCACTTGCCTGAATCCCTATCCATAACTAAAATGAAGTCCATGTTTACATAACTGCATATGGTCATCTCAAGAGCATAGGAAGCTGCCTTATGCCAAGTCAGGCAATTGGACCATGCCATCCAGTATTGTCTACACCAGGGATGGGCAGAAGAAGGTAGATTGAGCTCTATTGGTTAATCTCAGAGATGGGTAGTGGATCCTCAAGGATTTCTGACTCCCAGCTCATCCTTACTAATCTATTGGAAGTCGCTCTGGGAGCTGTTTCGGCTGAAGGAGTGTGTGTGTGTGTGTGTGTGTGTGTGTGTGTGTGTGTGTGTGTGTAAAAAACCTTTAAATACTGGCAACAAAATGACTCTCCCCAGCATCCTAAAGTCTTGCACAATTACTAAGTGCCCCTATTCTGGTCAGTCTTATAACCAGGATAAGAAACTGCATCCTCAACTACTCCTGATATTTCAAGGGGTCCCTTTGATTCATTGTTCCCAAAGACTTTCTTAAAAGGGACAAGGAAAGGCAGCAGTGAAAACTGACAAGCTGTCTCCTTTAATAAGGGGAAAAAACACATTTTTAATCTCACCCAATAACAAAAGGCAGGGTGGGACATCAGGCTATCATGTGTATTGAAAAGTTCAATGCAAACTGGAGGCCTAAGAATGTCATTTGTGAGGGAGCTATAGCTCTGAAGGAGTGATGTGAGGCCTACATCCCTTGTCGCCATCTTCAGCTATGATAGTGGTGCTACTGCTTTTTCATTTCTGCTTTGCATGCTCTGTTGAGGGCGTCTTCTGATGTTCCCTCAATGGCATGAATGCTACTACAGCAATGATTTTCTCCGCTGAAGATATGTTGGATGCCTGAACCAATATAGCAGGGGTGTTGAACTTCAGGTCCGTGGGCCAAATCTGGCCCACATGGGGTCCCAATCTGGCCCTCCAGGGTTCCCCACATAGCTAAGTTTCCTTCCTCTGGCTCTCTCACCTGACCATCAATCGTTTTGTGGTTTCTTGGCTTTTGTACAGTTCTCCCTCCCCCCTCTCCATTTCTGAGGTTGAAATGGTTCTCCTAAAGCTTAGTTAGTGGTAGTAATAGCCTAAACTAGGCTGGTGTTCACTGTCTCTTTCGCCTGCTCCTTTCGCCTTTGTCCCTGCCCACTTCTGGAATGTGGCCCCCGAGAGCGTCTCTGAAATTGAATTTGGCCCTTAGCCTGAAAGAGGTTCGATTCCACTGCAATACAGGAAAGAGAACGAACCTGGCTATTTGCCACATAAGGTTCATCTCATTCCACTGAGTATGTAACTTGTGAGTTGCATCCTTAACCCCCTTTGGAAGAGAGGCTTCCTAATTCATTTGCAATTTTTACCCTTTATTCCCATGGACCTCCTGAAAAATCCCATTGACTGTCATTTATAAAGCATCACTTTGGGAGGTGCAGAGGTTAGATGAGGCCGCTTCTCTGTTCATTTGACTCCTAGTGAGTATGAAAGGATTCAGAAACAGGCTAGAAAAAATGTAGGAGCCACAGATCCATACCTAGTAGCAGCACAATCCTACAAATGTCGACTCAGAAGTAAGCCCCGTTGCCATCAGTAGGGCTTTTTTCAGGTAGGTGTGTGTAGGATTGCAGCCTAAATCATCCATTCCATTGGAAATCTTGGGGTGAGTGGTGGCGATTGGTGGTCCTCCCATTAGCCAAGCTCTGAAAGTTGTTGCATATGCTCACAGCTGTGTGTGTAGGAGGACCCGGTGGTGATGGCTGTTTACGAAGCCTGGAACACTGTTTGTGCCAACTCTTGTTGCAATATTTCTTTCATCAAGCCCATCTCAGGAGAGTCAATCATGTTCTAGCATGGAGTGCTGCTCTATTGAAGCATTGTTGAAACTGAAAAGGTCACATGATTTGGAAGTTTACTCGACAGCTGTTCGTGTTCCTGATCTCAGAAAGAGACCATACAAGGCCTTTAAATGTTGTTAAATTACTTTGGCAAAAGATATCTCCACAATGGAATGGCAGTTGCCACTTGTGTTGTACCCCGCCTCAATACAGAGGGAGAGGTGGGTAACAAATATTTATTGTTGTTGTTGTTGTTGTTGTTATTATTATTCTGTATTGGACTGTGTGGCCACAGTATAGCCTGCCTTCAGTGGTGTAGCTGGGCCTGGACTTTGGGGCCAAAGCCCAGGGCCCTGCAGCCCAGCCCCCCACAAATGACCCACCCACAGACAGCAGCAACTGATGAGGGCAACAGAAGCGAATTCCATTTTATTCCTATAATCATTATAGTGCTATGATTTAAGTGAATTTACAATGTGAAACTCCACATGCTCAAAGTCCCCCCCTTCTTTTCAGCATTGGCAAATCAGCAATGTGGGGCAGTTGTAAAGCAAGGAATGGTGGCAGGGAGGATAGAACAGAAATTTTAGTTGTATGCAGCCCAGCTGAAACAATGTAAAATGGTTGTCTAAAGGGGGGACCTCATAAGTCCAGTAAGTTCAATGTCTAAAATTACCTAGCTGAATTTGACTGGTCTAAGTGCACTTAACTTTGTGTTGGACTGTGGCCAGTTCTTATATTACCCACATACAATTTCCCCTTTCCTCTAAAGACCAGATCATAGTTTATAAGGGATTAACGTCATTTTGTCCTCTCAACCCTTGAGAGGTAGGTGGAGCTGATTTATATTGAATTGCCCAAGGTCACATATTGAGCTTTGTGGGTGGATTTGGACCCATTCTCACTTCTTCCAGTACTCCTATCCCTTTTTGCTTTGTTCTCCTTTTGAATTCCGTTTAGATCCGAGTTGGGGCTAGAACAATTTTCCAGACGTTATTCCTAATACGTGAACTGAAGCCTCATTTGTGGTTTTCTGCTCTTTCTTCATGTTAGGGATGGGTGAATGCACACTATTCAAGATCGCCAGGATTCTCTGTATATTGTTTCACTGCTTCTCTTGTGGCTGATTCCTATTTGCATTTGAAATTGCTGCCTGCTCTGTGCGAATGGTAAATCAAGCGGCGATCGACTGGGGAAATTGCACAAATGTCCCGAAATTTGTGCAAATTTCCTCCATAAACTAAAGTGGGACTGATTCAGTCTAAGGAGTAAATGTGGACAAATTTGCGCAAATGAAACTGGGAATCAGGACCAAAACAAACGCAAGCACACATTCAACAATTTGTTAATATTTTTGGCGACCATGTGGTCATGCTTGTGTTCAGAGCTTTGAATAGAGCATGCGAGCATGTTTTGTGAGAAAAAACGAAATGCCCATACATCCTTACTTCACATATGTATTATATAGATAGAGCTAGTTATGTTTGTTAATTCCATGCATTTAGAGTCCTAAGTAAAATCTGTTAATCCAATGCACAATTCGGATGCTTCACTTTTCTGGAGGATGTAAAATCTGTATTGGGGGGGGGACTCTTATATGGGGTGCAGAATAAAGCCTGAAATGTATGCATATCTTTGTTTTTATTTGAGAAATTGGGTTTACTTGGTCCATAGTTCAGATTTTTTAGATCTGTGAAGTGCAAAATATTGCTACAGCTGCCTCACCATTCCTTTGTTAGGCTGACTATATTGTTTCATCAATGAGAACTAATGTCAAGGACATTGTCTCTTGATAGCTGAGAAACCCTCTCAAGTGCTTGGAATGAGAGACCATCAGAACTTTGAGAGGATAACACTCATCCAGCTGAAAGGATGGAGCAGAGAGGTGGCAAAAAGCAGTTGTTTGGCTATAAAGAGGGGGGGAGGGGGGGAGAGAGAGCTATGTTTATAGCCGGTTACCTGGAATTGTGGGGGTGGGGGAGATGCAACATGTTGGAGGCAAGAGTATGTGCTTCAAATTGTACTCTACTTGTATATTGGTTAATAAAGAGCCTTAAGTCTCCAGTGTGCTCTTATCCAAAAGAAATGAAACCTGGTAGTGCTGTTCATGAAATTTCTCAAAGCTTGGAAGTTGGGAGTGCGTAACTAAATGAACAAAAATTGATTAAATAATATGATTCAAACAGACAACAGCAGAGAGCAAAGGGAACAGTGTCAGAAGGGCTTGAAGGATAACTTCAATGGGAATAAACCTTCAAGCAGAATAGACAGGTGAGAAACCAAACCATTCTGCTACTTTTCAGACTAAAGCACAGCTGTGTCATATACAAGACCTGGTGCCTTTATCCTAAGATGACTGCAGCTGTTATGGTGGGATGGAAGTTCAGCTACCATGAAGGGAACATTTGAAACAAAATCCCCATGACAGACTGAATATGTGCTCTAGTCTAAATTCAGCTGGTATTCACATTCGGAATAATAGCATGATAACAGGGATTGTACCAATTTATTTATTTATTACATTTATATACTGCCCCATAGCCGAAGCTCTCTGGGCAGTTTACAAAAGTTTAGACTTCTCTCTTTCTTAGCCCTTTACATCCATTTGAAGGCCAGTTTTTCATTTGTAGTAGAATAGTGAAGAACTCCAGTTCTAGTTATTTCTTCTGCTGCTCCTGCCTTTGCTACTAGTTCCTAATGATGTATAGTGCCCATCTTCTAAACCTGGCTTAATTTTGTCATTAAGCATACATGTCCTCACCACTGGAGGTCTCTAACTCTACACCACTTTTGAACTAACCAGAAGAGTTGTAAGTTGACCCATCACTTTGGCCATTACAATTGCGATGGGTCAGTTTGCAACCTTGTTATTATTACACCATATTGTGTGCTATTTATTTAATTTATGTCCTACCTTTCTGCCTGTAATGTTGCTCAATGAAGCTATCAACAATAAAATACAGATTAAAAACAAAGCCTTAATGGAAGAAATATTGATGGAGCATTGCCACGCTTGTATACGGGCATTGTGGTGCCTACCAGATGATTCAAGTAGCATTCCTTGTTTTTGTTTCTCATTTATTCCCTGAAAGCTCACATATTACACTGGGTTTGCCAGTAGCAGGCATGGGCCGGGGATCCAAAGTGTGAAATAAGGATGGGATTTAGAAATAACTGCTGTGCTGCACTTGCCAATCTGAAAGGGCGTTTCATAGTAACAGAGATGTCAAGTGTGATGGGTGCCTGACATACATGCTGTGACAATAATGTAATTTGCAGACACTGGAGTACAATAGCAAGGAGGGTGGGGAATTACTGATGTGAAACATTTGTGATAGCAAATGATCCTGAAATTGTGACATTTAAGGAAAGGAGAAGAAAGGCAAGTGCACCATAGACGGAGAGATGATAATTGGGAAAGTTGTATAGTATGCTACTTTCTGAATGTTTTAATCTGGCTGTGTGCACAGTATAGGTGTTATACTTTATTATACTTGGATATGGGCAGGATCTTTACATTGAGCACTAATATACCATAGCTGTGCCACTTGGACAGTCTTGTCAATGGAAAAAGCCCCATGCACCTAGGATTGCAGTTAAGCCTCTCTCAATTTTTCTTACCTAGAACAAAAATACTACATTTAGTTGCCAATATTACAATCCAGATATGTAGATCTTCAAAAGGGAGAGAGAAGTAAAAAAAAAGATACTATTTTCATTAGCAGAAATAGCAAGACATTTGTTTTGAACCATTTCTTGCAGTTCCAGAAAGATTCAAGAATTCCAAATGGGTTATGTGTGAGTAAACAGGTTTTAAAGCTGTCTGGGGCCTCTCCCCCCCACCCCCCACAAGTGATACTTAAATACACTGCTTGTATCTGTAAATCAAGAGAAAATGTTTCATTTTCAGTTTGTGCTGACTTTTTGAGCTATTTATTTTCCACCATTTGTTGGAGTGGGGAGGGGTGATAAAAACCCCTGCACCCTAAAGTTGTGCAAAGGGGTGAGAATTTTGGAGAAATTCCTCAGGGTGCAGTGTTTCAGTGGTTACCTTGCTGTAAGAAGGTATCTGAAGGGTTCGTAGGTGCTCTTTCTTTTATCACTCGCCACCCCTTTTCTATCCTCACAGCTTCTCTGGCTGCTTCAGCTTCTTTAGAGGGAGGACTTAGCCCTTTCTCCCTCCCTTGGGGCTTTCCAGTGTGGCTGCCTGCTCAGTGCCTGAAAGCTGAGAGAGGCATTTGGTTGTTATTCAAAGGGCTTTTAACAACAAGAAGGAAAATAATAAAATAACAAAATAACAATAATTCCTCGTTCAACTTTCAGGCACTCAGCATGTAGCTGCGTCCTGGCTAAGTCCCCTAGGGGGCTTTCCAAGTAGCTCAAGAATGTGAGGGCAGAACAGGAGAAAATGGTAAAAAAAAAAAGCGCACATAGGAACCCCTTGGCCCTCTCCTTACAGCAAGGTAAACACTGAAGCTCTGCACCCAGAGACATTTCCCCAAAATTCTCAACTTCCCAGCGAAAGAGACAGAAAAACAATTTCCCCTTTTGCTGGGAAACAAAGAGGTTGTGAAAGGGCAGGTGGGGTTTCAGCACAGCGCTAGTTTAAAATGGACATTAAGTTAAAAATGGTTCTCTGCTGCATTCTGCCTGTCATTGAACAACACGAAGAGCAAGGCCCTAATTCAGTCTCACCAGGAAACGACAGAAATCCAGGCACTGGTTGGAGAAAATGATAATGAAGAATAGATGGTAAGTAGCCTACAAAACTACAGCAGGCAATCAGCCTCTCGGATAATGTATTTTGTGTGCATTGCTTTGCCAGAAAGATGGAGAGAAACTTCACTGAGCCTCTCACCCCACCCCACGCCACCCATGTTCAGGCCACAAAAGAAAACAGGAAATCATCTTAACCAGCAAAAGCAAGATTTCTTGGGCTGGAGGGCTTCGTCGGTGGTGCATTTAGCACCCCCCTTTGGTGCTAGATAAGCGTTAAGCAATAACAGTATTCTTCATTGCCGTCTCAACCTTCCCACTCTGCTTGACACTCGCTGTTATTATATGAAAAACATGTTTGTGTGACTCCTCTCTAACAGTGCAAACTCCCGAGGAAATCTGGCTGAGTTCCGCAGCATTTACTTCCAAGATAAGTGTGTGTAGGGGGGCTGTCTATATGTGGGGAAAGCCCCAGGGTGGCTCCGCAGTGGCGCTGTGTTGTTTATATGGTGCAGAAGCCACTGTGGAGCCATCCCAGGGCTTTCCCCTGAAGCTCTGAAATAAAAAAGTTGGGGACTTAGCCTGACTTTTTTGTCCAGAGTGTGGTGAGGACGGTGCATCCCCATATGTCGCTGCGCTCCGGGGTCATGGTGGAGGCGTAGCCAGGAAATGGCAGCCCCTGATTGGCCACCGTCCGCCTGGGCAGGGGGGTGGGCCAGCAGGCCAGTGAGCAGAATGGCGCCAGAACGCCCCTGTGCTGCCTCTGAAGTGGGGAGAAGAGTCTCCCTTTTGGAAAGTTCCAGGGAGGGGCAGGCAGCAGCGTGCTGAGGAAAGCAGGCCAGGATGGAGGCACTGAGGTGGTACTGCCAGTCGGCTGTGTCAGTGTGGGCGGCTGGTGCTCGCTTGCTTCATCCCTACATGCAAAGAGAACGTGAGGCACATTTGGAAGAAGGAGCCAGATGACCAGGGAGGAAGATAGCGGTTCCCCCCCCACACCCTGTGATGATCAGTATAGTCCCAGCGCTCACTCCTGCAAGTGGGGATAACATGGTGCAACCCCGCAAGAGAGGCTTGCGGCACCAATGCACCATCGTCAAGACAGCCCCTAGGATTGCAGCTTAAATCATCCAATAAGTCAGTTCTCAATTTCTGTTACACACTGTCCTATCTTCTCTTCTATCTTGGGGGATTCTACTCTGACTGCAATATTGCTTTCCCTCCTGCCTGCACTTGGATGCCTCTAGCCCAGCACCAGCAGGGTCAAGTGAGGAAGGCAAACCCGCCTGATGATGCGCCCAACACTGCCTCTCTTGTCCCATTGGCTCGATCTACCCAGCCTCTGAGTGCTCCAAGGCTGGCAAGGCTTGGCAATCTATGATAAAGTAGACCATCCTAGTGACAGAAACAGAAGGAGGAGGAGCCTCAGGGTCAGTCCTATCTAGTCCAGCATCATGTTGCCCATAGTGACAAACTACTGGCAGAGGTCGTGGCAGAGATTAGCATGCAGAAGGCCCCAGGTTCAAGCCCCGGCATCTCCAGAACAACAGGAAAGACTTTTGCATGAAACCCTGCAGAGCTTCTAGTCCGTGTCGACAATACTAGGCTAGATGGAACACTGGTCTGACTCATTATAAGGTAGCTTCCTATGTTCTATCCTAACCACAAGCCAATTTCCTCTCCCACTGTTGTTCCTCAGCAACTGGTATTTTGTGCCTAAGCCTGGAGGTGGCCTCTAGCCATTATGACTAGTGGCTATTTATTTATTACATTTTTATACTGCCCGATAGCTGAGGCTCTCTGGAAAGTTTCCAATTAAAACCATAACATACAAGTCAAGATTTAAAACTTTTTTAAAAAATCTAAAAATAAATCATAAAAACTCAGAATAAGTTATAGTCCAGGGAAAGACGGTCTAAAAAGATAGGTGTTACATTTTCCACCTCCTGAACTGCATGAGGGAGTTTTTTTCAAGAGGGTGGTTCCACTTCAGAGAAAGCCTATTGATAGCCTTATTCTCCGTGATTTATCTAATCTGCTTCTAAAGGAAGAGAAAAAGAAAATTGGAAAGGCACAAACTTCAGGAAAAAGAAGGAAAGAAATCTCCAGACGCACTGAGAAATGGGTATTTAAGGCCCAAAGTATTTCAAAAAGTTCTTCTTTCTCTGGGGCATATCATGGCTTGTTTTCATTGTGATATTTACTTGTTGTTTCAACATATTTCTTGTTATCCTCCATGAATTTTTTTAATCCCCTTTCAAAGCCATCCGAGTTGGTGGCTATCACCACATCGTCTGACAGTGCAACCCATCGTTTTTCTACACAACCATCTCAGCCTGCAACAATTGTGGCATCAATTCCATGCTGACTTATGGCTGTGCCAACTCAACAAAAGGCTCTCTGGACGCTCTGCCAACGTGTGCAGGAGTCAACTTGGAATGTGGCTTTCGGTCTCTCCCCAAGCATTTGTTCTGTTTGGTTTTGTAACATTAGTACACCAATGACAAAAGGAAACCGGCTCATGCATGTGTCAACAGATTCTCACAATAGCCTTCTGCACAGCTGTAGATCAGCATGAGGCTGGCTCGTTCTAACAAGATGCTCACAGTTTTGAAGAATGCCACATTTTTGTTGTTGTCGTGCTGCTACAGTCTAACGTTGCAGTCTCATACACATTTACCTGGGAGTAAGATACATTCAATGCAACAGGACTTACCTCTGAGTTGACCTCACATAGTATTGTGCTGCATATTTCAGGATGACACAAGAACAACTTTCTTCCCTTCCTGAGTTACAAAATGTCACAGACATGGGGAATTCAGTGTACTGACATAGCTAAACAATAGTCCATGAAGATTAATGGTGTGACTCAGACGAAGCACCAATAAACCAGAAGAGAAAGGAAAGCCGATTCCTTAGTGAAATGGAATTCAATTCTATGTAGATCGGTTTTCAAGTAATGTGCCCCTCAGCATGTTACAAAACAAATGACAGAGAGACTAGTGGAATGCAGCTAGTGAGGAGGCCAGCTCAGCATCACGAGCCACCAAGTAGGAGTTCTCACACAGATTTAGCACATCTGGTAAGTCAGGACCAAGAATTTGTACATCTAGACCTGCATTTTTATTTTACTTCCATTCATTTTAGGTTCTTCCTTGCTGCCGCCCCCTCCCCCCCCTCCCATCAGTATGATGAAAAATAGAGAAAATGGTCCAAACCACAAAAACCTGCTCATTCTCAGATGCTGTTGGATTTAACATTTTATGGAAATAAGGAATAAAAGCAGTTGCATTTTGGCAAGTTGGTAATTAAGGGTATTGTCTTTAAAGTTAATTGAGAAAGTTTAAGATCGACTGCTTTCAAAATGCTCCTTATATTCCCATTTCAAAAGTATCTTTTTTTTTCAAATTCTGCCACTTCAAATCCTGAAGTTTGAATTTGCACGTTTAGTTTCATCTCTTAATTATGATCTCTATCTCAGTCTTCCTCATCATAGTCCTGTTGTGCATGTAAGTCACCGCGGTGGCCATTTTATGATTTTATTTATTTATTTCATTTCTATACCGCCCAATAGCCAAAGCTCTCTGGGCAGTTCACAAAAATTAAAACCACGAAGAGCATAATAAAACAACCAACAATTTAAAAACACAAATACAAAATACAATATAAAAAGCATGACCAGGATAAAACCACACAGCAAAAATTGATATAGGTTAAAATATGAGATTAAAACAGAGTTTAAATTTAAGTTAAATTAGGTGTTAAAATACTGAGAAAATAAAAAGGTCTTCAGCTGGTGACGAAAGGAAAACAATGTAGGCACCAAGTGAACCTCTCTGGAGAGCTCATGCCACAGCAGAGAAAGCCCTCCTCCTAGTAGAGAGTGTGTGACTAGTACAGTGCATCTCTGAATGTGCTTACCACTCCCCACTGCACTCCAAGAGGTTCAAAGCTGTAGATTTGGAGTAAATATAAAAGGGAGTTGCTCTCGAGCAGCTCCCCTTTATCACTGGTAATAATGTTAAAGAATTTCCCTGAGGATCTAAAGAGTAGATTAAGTAAAGTTTTATTAGAGAAAAATAAAATGAAATTAAGGGAATGGTTAAGAGGGATGAATACAAGAGAGGAGTTGGAAGAGGTTTTAAAAGACAAAAAATAACTTGGCTAAATTACTGGCAATTGGAACAATGGACTAAAAATTGGGTAAGAGAAAATGGAGATTGTAGAGAGTTGTCGAAGTTTGAGGAACTAATTGTCAAAAAAGAAATTGATAAGGGAGAAAATACAGTAACAAAAGGGTTAATGAAATATATAGAATATTGCTTGAGATAGGGTTGATGGATAGCTCAGGAAAATTGGTTTGGGAGACAGATTTGAAGGTACAAATAGGACAGCAGAGTTGGGAAGGACTATGGAGACAAAGAGTCTTGAGAAATATGTCAGTGAGAATAAAAGAGAATTATTATAAAATTATATGGAGGTGGTACCTAACCCCGGTTAGAATAAACAAGATAAATAAACAGCATTCAGCAAATTGTTGGAGAGGTTGTGGGGAAAAAGGAACGTACTTACATATGTGGTGGGAATGCAAATTTGTGCAAAAGTTGTGGAAGATGGTGTTTTCTGAGATTGAAGAAATTGTTGGAATGAAGATAGAAGAAACACCAAGAGTTGCATTACTCTCACTATATGAAGATTTTAAATGTAGAAAAGAAATCAAGGAATTGATAACGAATTTGCTGACTGCAGCAAGGTTGATTATGTTATGGATAAAGCATTATATGTTAATAATTATATATTCAAGTAATCTGTTATGTATTGGTATGTTAATTGTTATGTTGGAAAATAAAAATTAAAAACAAAACAACAACAACAACAACAACAACAACAACACAAAGCTGTAGATGCATAAACCCTCTCATAGATAGAGCACTGGATTTTTCATTAGGAGGGGAGAATTTAAAATCCAGCTCTGTCATTTAGACTAGGGGTGGGCAGAAAGGAGATCTTCAGATGTTTTTGACTTAAACTTCCAGCATTCCTCTCCATTGACCATGCTGAGACGGGAGACAACAACTCTGAACAACAAGCCTTTTCAAAGCCCTTCCTGTCCAGGAGGGGCTAATAGCTATCCTACCTGGGTTGTGCCAGTCGAAAGCCTGAGAACAACACCTCACTGTGAGATGGGAGACTCATTCCCCGTCCATCAGACTAGCTTGTGTCCCTTACCTGAACAGGTGTGTCGATGACTTACCTGACCAAAACATTGTCTGTATAGGCAGACCCCACTCAGCATCAGATGTGTAAATCCCAACTGAGTGTTCTGGGCTTCAAGCATTCATTGATATAGATTGTAGTCCCTGAAGCACCTCTCAAGCCAATTAATACAAAGTGGCACCACAAAATATATATTTATTAAAGAATAACAACATTTTGAAATAATAAAACAAGGAAAACACATTACTGCATACAATGCAATTAGGATGATTAGAAGCAGTTATTGAGATCTTAGTTACGTATTTGGCAGGCATAGTTGACAGCTCATGTTTGATAAGCTTCTCATTCTCCCATGATCTCTCTGATCAACCATTATGAGAGAGGAAGATATTTTTTCCCCTCTCTCATAATGCACAGAACTCGGGGTCAACCCATGAAGCAGGTTGGTGGGAGTTTCAGGACAGGTAAAGGGAAGTACTTCTTCACAGAGCGCATAAACTATAGAATTCACTACCGCAAGAAGTAGTGTTGGCCACCAATTTGGATGGCTTTAAAAGGGGGTTGGATAAATTCCTAGAGAAGAAGGCTATCAATGGCTACTAGCCTTGATGGCTATGTGCTGCCTCCAGTATCAGAGGCAGTTAGCCTGAATACACCCATTGCTGGGGATCAAGGGTGGGAGAGTGCTGTTGTACCCATTTTCTGCTTGTGTCGACAACTGGTTGGCCACTGTGTGAACAGAGTGCTGGACCAGATGGAGCCTCAGTCTGATCCAGCATGGCTCTTTTTATGCCAAGATCTTTTGTATGTCAAGATCTTACCACTCACCACATTCTACCTAGCAATAGCTCTAGTTCATGAATCTTAAACACACATTTATGCACCTTGACTTTTTGGATTCAGTCATACCTCTTATGATCTCAAGAGGACCTCCCCATAACACAGCCAGGCTTACAGCTAACTTCAGAAGCACCCTTGTGAAGGTCCATCTCATGAGGTCATGAACTTTTTACTTCCAAAAATTATCTAGCCCACCTGTGGCAAGCTTTTTTGTTCCAGTTCCAAGAACACATTTTGCACTTAAAGCTAGCTTATAACATACATAGCTAGTCACTCTATACATACAGCTAGCATACATAATAGTTATGAATAGCACTCCTAAGAAATCCAATGAATTCTTAACAATACACCTTATATCCATATTTTGTGACAATTTCCAGGAAGCTGCCGTTCTGGTAGCTCACCTCACTGGTTAGCTCACTTCGCAGATGCACATGGTATAGAAGGTCCCTGCTTCTAGTTCAAGTAGTGCCTGCACAGGATGCCCAGTTATGGCAAATTTGCCCCTAAGTTAAGAATGGAGCTGTCCAATACACTATCCATGAGATAGCATTGGTAGGCACATGTAGCTCTCAATCTCCAGTCTCCACTGGTCATTGGGGATAGCAAGCACCCTGCAATAAAGGGAGTCTGAGATTGAGGGGAATACCAGGGAACAGGAACTGGGAGAGAGAAATGAAAGTGTGGTTAGTCAAGTGACTCCGAGTTTGATCCATGGCTCTTATTTTATTTTTTAAAATGGTTTCCATCTCTACAGAACCAAACTTATATAGAGCAGCCTTCTCCAGCCTGGGGCCCTCCAGATGTTTTGGACTGTCACTCCCAGCATGGCCATTGGCCATGTTGGCTGATGGAAGAAGACATCCAAAACTTCTGGAGGGCACCAGGTTGAGGAAAGCTGGAATAAAGGGAAAGGATGGATGCAATGTGGATTGACCTGGTGGATAGACTTCTGTATTTTCCCACAGTGTGGCAAATATTATGGGGCACTCAGCATTAGTACCCCATCCTACAAATGTTACATGGAAATTGACTTCCTACTGAAGAGGTTTCACTGTCAAGTGTTCCTTTGGGCCTGGAAGGAAGGCAGCATTTTTTAAAGCCATGAAGACTGACAGGCCCTTTCAGATGTGCGTTTTGCCTGGTGTAAGTGCCAGCCCTGCCAGAAGCTTATCCTGCAGAAGCTTATCATCTGAAACAGTTTCCTGGAGAGTAGAAATTCCACAGTGGCCTTGAGTCAGTATGGGAGCACCACCCATTAACCTCTCTTTTCAGTAGGCTCTTGGGGGTGGCGTTCTAGTCACTCTGGCAATATGTCCTAGACAAACACAAAAAGACAGAACTTGCAGGGCTGCTTGCAAAGGAAGATCAACCCACTTGACATGACAAAGGCTAGTTTTTAAAAAGAGCAAAAATTCCTCTTAGGCTACAACCCTATGCAGTGTTCCCTGGAAGTAAGTCCCCTTGAACACTGTGGGTCTTGATTTTGAGTAAACATGCCGTAAGACTGTGCTAGGAAGACCCTGGTTAAATTCTTACCTCACTGGATAGCCTATATACAGTCATCCCATAACCTAGGTTCTCCAGGCGACACACAACTCAACAATTTCAACAGTATAAAACAATTTAGAAGCATAAATCCCATAAAATACAACAGATACTACACTGAAAGATAAAACAGCCGTGACCAAACAGAGAATAACATCATAACAGCCACAATCAAATAAGCTAATCATATGAAGAGCCAGAAGAACCTTACAGGGAAAAATCACATCCCAACAATTACAGGATTTTTTAAAAAGAGTTGCACGTGCTTTAAGCGCTTTGAACCCGTTGGGAGCAAGCCAGCCAAAGTTAGCAATGACTAAGTCCCATTGAAAGCAAGGAGACTTAATAGGTGAAATATTACATGTAAATAAATTTAGTCACAATTAACTTGTTCCAATGTTTTTGGTGGGACTTCTCTCTTTAGCTCGATTTGGGCCAATATAAAAGTGAAGCATTATTTATGGTACTACCACTCCTGTTCCCCGTTAGCTTTTCCTCTCTTCCCGCCATCCCTTCATTTATGCACACAGCCTCACCATGAATGGGAACATGTGGGGACCAAATGCAACAGGCCTCCATTGCTGCAATAATAAAAGCTCTCTTGAATGTTCTTCATGGGCCTTGAGTAGCCTGGGTAACGGCAAGGGTGGAAGCTGAGAAAAGTGGTAAGCATCTGAGTTGAATTATTGCGGCTGATAGCAATCAGGCGAAAGCTCCAGCTGGAGTGCTCTGCATCATTCATTCGGTTATTTATTTATTTAGATTGGCTTGATTTATGGCAGTCCAATTGCCTGGGTGGTGGCTGGTGCGATCGCTCACTTCTGCTTTCTGATTTACATCTTGCGTTGGAATGAAGCTGGGGAGGGCCGAAGCTGAAAGGAGGCAATATTGAAAAGGCCGTGCAGATCAAGGACTGCAGGCAATGTGCTTGTCAGAGGCTCTGTTCCTGCAGTCTGGGTAGACTCTTGAAAATTAGAGTGAGCCCCACAGGAACTTATCCATACAACTCCAATGACTGGTTAAGAATCTGCCCCTCACATCCTTGTGGGGAACAGGAGGTCCTCCAGATGTTGTTGGACTGCAACTCCCACATCTCTTACCATTGGCTATGCTAGATAAGGCCGATGACTGTTGCAGTCTAACAACATCTGGAAGGCCACACATTTCCCATCCCTCCAAATGGTTTCAAGTTGTGAACCACAGGCAAGTAAACTACAATCCTACTCATCATATTCTCTCTCTCTCTCTCATGAACACACACACGCACACACCATTACCATTTTAGTATCTGCGGTAACAAGAGGCCATAAACATCTTCCTGTTCTTCCTCTATATGTAATTATTTTTCATTTCCTTATCTGCCTTGCACCGTGTCTGTTCTGTACCTCCCTGTACCTTTTGAAATATCTTCGGAACATGGGCTGACCTCCAGCTGTGTCAACCCATGGTAAAGTGATTGTAAGAAGCTGTCAGTGTAAAAGGTACCCTAGATTTGCCTTTTGGCACGCCATTGTAATGTTATAAAAGCAAGCAGTAGAGATACTAAAAAATCAAAAAATTGCAGTGCTATGTCAGCAGCCAAATCTGGGTTGATGTTTGCACATTCAAACAGATTCACGAAATACCCCCAGTGATATAGTAGTAAATCTTGAAGTGCAGACGCTCGTCATGGCAGTTCACATAGTCCCGCTCTCAAGGAGAAGACAAAACTTCAGGCAGCTATGTTGATCTGTATCAACAAACCAATTCTAGCAGTTTTCGCATGCACCAGAAGCAGGTCTTCTTTAAAGGTCTTAATTGCCCATTCGGAAGCAAGCCATCCCAAAGTACTTTGCAAAGCTCACAACTAAGGATAACTCACAGCTATGCCTCGGTTCTCAGGTCTCTGTAACAACCCACAGTTACGTTGTGGGAGTGAATGTGCATGCTGGTTCGTGCCTGCCCACTGAGATGAACAACCCAGGGATGTTCAGTTTAACCATGGCTTGCAATTCTGAGTTGTCTATCACCCCAACAGCCCAGAGTTCTGGGTTTGGACGCCACAATAAATAACCCAGGGACTCAGCAACGCCACAAGAAGAGGAGTCAGGCAGGTTACAGTGCAAAACTGGCAAGCTGACACCTTGCGTCTTCTTCCAGGCTAAGCTTAATAATCACAGCTGGTTTTCTTCCCAAAGCATTTTGGTTCTATTGACTATTTGGGGGCTTCATTTCAAGCTTTCATTCAGTCCTCCATTCACTTCCCAGATTCTCTTTTGCAGACACGCCAAATTCAACACATGCCAAATACAACCCTCTGAACTCTGCAAAATATATGTATGTATGTGTGTGTAATATGCAACCACATAGAATGCAGTAGCATAAAAACCAGCTATGAGGGCAAGTTTCTTCTACAGCATTTCATATATGCTTTTGAGTGACAGGGGGATGGGACCAGATGTGATAATGGAGGTCTGTAATTGGATCCTCCATTTTTATTTTTATTTTTTAAAAAACCCACACACTCGGATTTTGATCCCACCAGTATTGGAAGGGTGCATTTTTAACCCTTCCCCCATATGATTTTCCTGAACTAAATCACCCCTTCCCTGGAAGTTACTTATAGCTCCCCTGGTGATATAGATAGATAGATAGATAGATAGATAGATAGATAGATAGATAGATAGATAGGTGATAGATAGATATAGATAGATAGATAGATAGATAGATAGATAGATAGATAGATAGGTGATAGATAGATATAGATAGTGTCTGTGTTTCCTGAAAGCAATGCTAACAGCAGCTTTGGTAGGCAAAGGAAGGACGGGTGATTTATTGTGGGGAATGTGATTCAGGGGAAAAGGAGTAAATACCCCATGCTCAGCACCACTGTTCTGATCAAAATCATCTTTTAAATAGAATCTCCCCCCCTCTTTTTTTCCAGTGGGATCTCCTATATCTCTTCCCCCCCCACCCGCCGCCCTTAAAAGGGCAAACAAGGGGATAAGGAAGCCTTAGCTCTGAGGAGGTCTGAAACCAGCTCTTTCTTGAATGAGCTAGAATCCAAGTCCGATCTCTTCCCTTTACTACTACTGAGCCTTTGGCCACCTCCTTGCTTTGGCTGTAGTTAGTTCCATGTAAACTAACACAACAAGTTTATTTCTTCATTGTTAGTCATGCTTGCAAAAGCATTGTGCTAGATTTAAAAAGAAAGAAAAAGATGGTTACCAGAGATCTTTATGTGAGCTTATCCTGCAGTCAAAGTATACAAGATAGATTGTGCAAGGAATTCACTGCAAACTGGTTCATATTAAAACTTACCAGAGCTGAAAAACACACATACCATTTGGCTATACTATTTACCAGTTTTCCATATGGTTGCATCATGCATGCTTATTTCTAGGCATTCATGCATGTGGAACGCTGGAGTATGTAATCAATGTGTGAGACGGTAAAGGCCTTTTGTGAGTATGCAGCTAATGATCCTTACTTAACACGATGGCATGTCACAATGCATAGGCATTTGTGGCTTTGAGGAGAGCCTGAGGAAATATTTGCAAGCGAGGCACAGTAAGTGGCAAAACATACGTAGTTCAGCCAAGAGATGTGACTGAATGCCCCATCTTCACTGGCTTGCTGTATGTTTCTGTGTCCAATTCCAGGTTCTCATTTTGACCTATAAAGCCTTCCATGGCTCAGGACCATAAAACCTGACAGAGTGCCTCTCCTGGTATGAATTTACCTGCACACTACTATCAACATCGGAGGCCCTCTTCTGAGGGAGGATCCAAGGATGGTACTGTGGCGTTACACCCCACAAGTCAGTTCCCAAATGTATGTCTGAAGTTCGTAAGTCTGTGGTTTTTAGAATGTTGGACTGAGTGGGTGGAGTTAGAATGTCTGGGGAGGGGGAGGAGTATATATAAGGGAATGACTGAGGGGATTGAGGTAGACTTTTTAGGTACTTTTAGAGTCTTTAGCGCTGTCTCTGTGTTCGCTCTTGGTGTTTAGAGTACTTGGGTCGGGAGAATTTGAGATTCAGTGTAGAGAGTGGTGTCTTTGGAGTGTGGTGTGCACATAGTTGATGCATATTAAACAATACTGATAATAAAGAAAGCTCAAGAGTGATTGTGTGAGAGAAAGGAAAGCGTGTATGTGAATGGGTGAAAGGATTGGATGAAAAGTTCCAAAAAGGTTTTTAAATGTTTTATTTTGAAACAAAGCTTGTGAACTTTTAAAATAAATTTTAATTATTTTGTTTTTAACTACCACAAAAATCCCACGTGTCTGTTTGGAATTTATCATTTGAAATTTACACATTTAGCACCCACTCTGACAATAATTCACCCCAGCACATATACTTCACAGCACATTATTTTATTATTGAAATCCTTCTCCATTTAACCCCTTTCTCCACATAGTTTGGAGAAGGGCGGTGTTTGTCCCTCGCCTCAGGCGTATCAAGTGGTGGTGCTTGGCTTGAGCAGGGAGTAGCTGTGGCCAGGCCTGGTGTTCAGAACTGGTGCTGTGGCAGGTACCAATGGAGAGGGCCTTCTTGGTGGTGGCTCCCCAACTGTGGAAAGGTCTCCTCAGTGCCAACATTGTCTGGTGCCAACATTGTCATCTTTTTGGCACCAGGTTAAAACTTTCCTCTACTCCCAGGCATTTGACAGCACATGACTGGCTTTTTAATGTTAATTGTTTTATTAGGTCCTTGTAGTTTATTTTTCATTGTTTTTAGCTATTTTAAATGGTGTAACATTTTTGTATGTGAAAGGTTTTATATTATGTCTTATCCTGCTGTAATTTAGGGTTTTAATTTTTGTGAACAGCTTAAAAAGCTTTGGCTATTGGACGGTACGGAAATATATTCTATGAATGAATGACTCTGTGGCTGGCCTATTGGGCAGTGTCCTTTCCAAATAAATCTATGGAGCCCCAAACAGCTCACTACTAGTGCAAGCTTGCTTTCTCTCAGCCATTCTCTCCCCCCGCCCCCAAATGAATGGAGATCTCACTTTGTAATAAGTGGAATTAAGGACCTCCCTAAGAAGGTGGGAGAGAGAACTGGGAATCCACTAATTAGTGAGTGTGGTGGGTTATTATGACCATCTTTTCTTAACCCTAATTATTTCTGTAATTTTCTTCAAAGGAACCCAGCTAGGCCTCAGGTGCTGAGTAATGCAGAAGGTTATTACTGCTATTACAATATCTGGCAGAGCAGTAACTCTTTCTTTCTCTGGTGCTGTGAGTGTGTCACAATTAACCTTAACAACTGAGTTTGCTGGTTTTGCAGCACAGCCGATACGGTGCGGAAATGTCATCTCATTAACAGCTGGGTTGGGGACTGTCTCTTCTTTCGTACATAAAATGAGAGGACGTTACAGCAGGGCACAGCCGTCATCCTACCCGTAATTAGAGGATCCCCTGCTGTTTGCTATGATGCTTGTTGGTTTAAGGCAGGCTATTAATGTTCCTTAATCACTGCAGTATTTTTAGCAGCTTTTAAAGCAAGGGCAGTATAAAAATGGCCCCAAAATTTGGGTGAACTATTCTGCAATGAAGGAAGGAGCACAGGAAAATTTAAGGGAAACTGTGCCTAAGATGAAACTCTTTGGTTTATGGACACTTTTCTTTTTCTTTAATTTTCCCCCACATTTTGGGTTTGTGTGTGTAGGGGTAACTGTTCAAGAGGTATATTCAAAGTTCAGGTAGATATCCCAGTCCAACATTCATACATATTTACCCCTCCTCCTCCTCCTCATAGGTAGCACCAGAAGAGGGGCAAGGGGATATGCACCACCACCTGACAAGTAGCTTGCCCCCTGTGACAGAGTGTGGAGGGAAGTCTTAGGAACTTTCCACCCCAAACTGTCACCAGCCTATCTGTAGGTGGGATAACTTGGCTGCAGGAATCCATGCTCTGGTAACCTCCCGATTGTATTACTGTAATGCATTGTATGTGGGACTTCCTTTGAAGACCGTCTGGTTACATCAGCTGGTGCAGAATATGGTAGTGAGAATTTTCACTGGGGATCAGGAGATATGAACCTATTATATCTTCTGATTAGTTTCTCTGAGTCTAGTTCAAAATGTTGGTTTTGGCCTATAAAGCTTGACACAGCTTGAGACCTTAGTAGCTGATGGAATGCTGCCTCCTGTATGTCCCTACCTGTGTCTTATGGTCCTCTGTGGAGGCCCTCTTCCAAGTGCCCCCACAATCTGAAGTTCAGAGGGCAGCCATGAGAAAGAGGGCCCTTTTGGTGGTGCCCCCCCTTGTGGAATACTCTCCCCAGAGAAGTTCACCAGGCAACCACATTGTTCTCTCTTCAGCCCCAGACAAAGACTTTTATTTTCCCAGGTCTTTTAAGATCCTATGACATCATTGGCAGTTTTAGGTGTTGTATAAGTCGGCTGGTTTTAGTTCTGCAACATGTATTGTTGTTTTAGTGTGTTGGCATTTGTATTGCTGTAGATTTATAGATCTACTGTTGGGCTTTTAAACTTGTATTGTTCTGTTTCTAATTATTTATATGATGCCTAGGGAACTTGTTTTATAGTACCTAATAATTACTACTAATATTTTGTTTATTTATTTCAGAGATTTATTACTCACCTATAGCTAATAGCTCTCAGGTATACGATAAACATACAAATAAAGTCCATATAAATGAATACATATATATCCAAATACAAACAGCAAAATACGTTAATCAATTAAAAGTAGAAGAGGCTAAAACAACAGTCATCACAACAAGAAGATCTAAAAGCATCACTGAAATAAAAAGCAATAGTATTCAGAGGATTAAAAGTACTGAGAGAATAAAATGGTGCCGAAAAGATGACAAATTATTGGAGCATGGCATGAAGGCAAAGGGTCACTCCTGTAGTTGTTCCTCAGGAATCAGAACTCAGTTGCATATTGTCTCTGAACGTGGAAGCTGCCTGTAGCCATCATGACTAGTAGCCACTGATAAGGGGATCATCCATTGTTTTGTCCTCTTCAAAGCCAGTTAAAGTCCAATCCTAGGCACATCTAGGGGGAATCCGCACATAGTTCTCAGGGCGCTTCCATCCGCCCCCAGTGCACCCTGAAAACGAGCGTGTAACTTGCCTGTAAAAGAGCCGGGGAAGAAGCGTCCTTGCCAGCGCCGCAGGCACCAGCCAACTCCCTCCTCGCCGGCTGGGACGGAGAGCTCGGCAGAAGAAGGCGGGATGCCTTCCAGGTTCTTGTGATGACCCTGGGTTCTAATTTTATGAAAGAGGAACAAAACTCACTCTCTCTCTCTCTCTCTCTCTCTCTCTCCTTTCTACACACCATGCATAATTTCATAACACTTGATAATACCCCCCTTTCTTGGATTTGTTTTCAACCTAAAAAGCCTCCCAGATGTCAGCTGTTCCTCAAAGGGAAGGTACTGCAGCCCCCAGATAATTTGATCGACGCTTTTCTGCTCCTTTATCAGCTCTACAATATCCCTTTTGAGATATGCCAACAGGAACTGCCTATTGCACATCCCAGAAATGCACATCTGCCCAGAGAACATTGGTTATTGGGTGGATTAAAAATCTAATCTAATAATAAAATACATGTGTAGGCTCACTGCATGATTTAAAATTCTGACAGTGCAAGATTTGAAATCACACAGGGAGCCAATATGCGTTCAAACTTCAGCCCCAATGAGTTGATGGCCATGGGGCAGGGCTATTGGGAATGCAATGGTGGGGCTGACTTCAATCCACTCGATTAGAATTGTATAGACCATAACACCTGAAGAGGGCTTACATCTCCAGCAGTTTATAGCCAGGTAGTACCACCTGAAGAGGGCTTATATCTCCAGCAGTTTTAACCAGACAATAACACCTGAAGAGAGTTTACATATCCAGCATTTTTAGACAGGTGGTAACACCCAAAGAGGACTTACATCTCCATAACACCTGAAGAGGGCTTACATTACCAGTAGTTTTTAGCCAGGCTCTGTATGCTCAATTTAAAATGAGGGTACAAAAATGTGTAGCATGGGAACCAGCTAACATGTCCTTTTAAAAACCTTTGTTATGGCTAGCAGGACCCAAGTAGTGCAAAGTGTAGCAAACTTCCGCTCTCAAGGGTGTGAAATATTTTTCTTTTTTTTTTTGGATCCCGCCTTTCATCTATGGAATTCGAGGCAGCATACATGAGGTCCCCAGGTGGTCTTCCATCTGGGTGCTGATGAGACCCAGCTCTACTGAGGCATCAGAAACGTTGGCTGCATCACAACCCTTCAGAACTTGCCTTAGAGACAGGAAATTAGCTCAGCAACATTGCCCAGAGGTTAATACAAATGCTCAGTGATGGCACTGTACTATGTATTTTATGTTGCATGACTATTTTATGTTGCATGCTTATAGCATACATTGTATGCTAATTGCTTTACTTTCTCTTAAATAATTGCTTGTTTGCAGTTTTAATTACTTTCAGATCTCTGGTTTTAATTAAACAATACAAAATGAACAAAGTATTATGAACCATAATCCCCCCCACACACACACTGCATGCATGTTTTGTTGTACTTAATACACTCACAAGTTAACCTCATTAAATTACTCCACCACATTTCAAGTATGAGCATTATGTTGGGAATGATATGTAAAATTTCCCGGGTGAGTAGGTTCAGACCTAAGGTTCTGAAAAAGACAAAAACTAGACTACAAACACACACACACAGAGGCACTCATCCTTTCTTCTTCCCTAAACTCTACCATTTCTTGTTCTGTTATCTCTCTTCTTCCCTTGCCGCTTCCCCACTAATTTCCTTTTATATCTTGCAATTCTCTCTCTGAGCTTTTCTACACGAGGCTGTTAATTGGCTGTTCTACTCTTGCTTTTTTCACAGAACTGAGTTCCAAGCATTACATGTTTCCTTTCCTGCTTTTCTGCTATGTAACCTCTAGGGGTCACTGTGGTATAACAGAATAACACAAATAAACAAGAGGAAATCCCACTTTTGCTTTCACAATTAAATGCTGCATTTTCCCTGCTCTAAACTCGCTGAAAGGTTTGGTTCTTCTTCGTGGTCTCTATGCATCACACATATGGGCTTTGCGCCTGCGCAGAGACCAGACCGGAACCTACTATAGCTGAGTGGAACGTTTTTGGCGGGAACCCCTCCCCCACGCTACCGCGCATGTCCAACAGGGTTCCCGCCCTTACCTCAGTTCTTCGTCGTCCGCCATTGTGCATAGACATAGAACCAACCTGCTTAGCGTTTTCTCTATTAAAAACCTTTTTTTCTTCATTCTTCTTCTTACCTTCGCTCCTCACTTTAACTTGCCTTTCTCAGCCTCTATTCTATCTAAAAAAATAAATAAATTTGTAGTTAGATTTTTCCTCAGCGACTTCGGTCGCGTGAGGCCTTTATGGCAATCAAAGCACCATTTAGAAAGTGCGTCAAGTGTGGAGCAAAGCTTCCTCCGTCGGACGGACATTCTTTGTGTATTATTTGTTTGGGAGAGGGGCATGTGGTAGAGACCTGCCACCATTGTATGTCCTTTACCAAACAGACCAGAAAGAACCGGGCAGACCGACTCCGTTCGATACTCTGGGAAAAGGCTCTTAAGGCCACGGAGGCCCCTTCGATGGAAAGAGCTGCGGTTCACAAGTCCGTTGCCCATAAAACGGCAGTTACAAAGACTGTTACGGGAAAACCGCCAGACCGCAGCACTGAAGTGCAGGCCAGAGCAAATAGGGCTGAGATACCCCTCACGCCTGGTCGGTCTTTATCGAGTTCGATGGCTAAAGAGGTTTCTAAGAAAGCCAGAACTCTGTTACCTTCTTCTGAAATGGAGAAGAAAAAGAAGAAGAAGAAAAAGAGGGACGCGGAGAAATCCACCATAGCGTCACCTCGACAGCGGGAATCGGCCAGGAGCCATTCCACCCCTCCTGCCGCGCCGACTACTTCGATACCGAGGTCACCTTCGGTATCGAGATCGATGTCGGTACCGACGGCCACGGTACCGACATGCCCTCCAAGTTTGTCCGAGGGTGAAATTCGAGATTCCGTGTCGGTAGCCTCCGCTCGGCAACCTATGAGGCCGCAAGAACTGGTACAGCCTTCTCCAAGACGGACCTCAAGAAGCGATTGGGACAGAGTATCGCAGTATTCTGATTCCCAGCCTAGATACAGCACTTATGACTGGGAAAGATACCGTCCTCAACAATATTTTCAAGGGGATCAAGGATACTACCAGCAGGAAGGTTATTATGCACAACCTCCTCCAACAACAAGAGTCTGCCAGTTGCCTCTGTCTTCTCCTTCGGCTCAGTTAATGTCGACGGTATCGACGCCTCGACACCGTGTACAGCACGCAATACCATCTGCTGTATCCGCTACTGTGCTGCCGCAAGACGAACAACATGATTTGCAAGTCGTGACGTTATCATCACCAGAGGATAACTATCCTTCTGATTCTGAATCTCAACATTCAGTTGCCCCAGCTGCTCCTTCACCAGACGATGCAATCGAAGATGCCGATCCGTCCTCGCCTTCGGACGATATGGTACGTTTTTCGGACCATATGCTTAGGATGTCCAAAGCATTGGGACTTGACATACAGGAAACAGATGAATCGGTAGTCGACCCAATCTATGATGTGTTTCAGTCGACAACGAACCAACGTTTGGCCATTCCTGTTCCTCAAGCCTTGAAACAAACGGCTCAACTGTCATGGAAAACCCCTGCAGTGACACAGGCAACATCAAAGAGATTGGAGACACTCTATAAAGTTAAGGAAGAGGATGCACAATTTTTGCTTCAGCATCCTAAGCCGAATTCCATTGTAGTGGAATCGGCACAGGGACAGTCACAAAAGACTCATTCCGCACCTGTCGACAGGGAGGGGAGAAAATTGGACCAAACTGGCAGAAGAGTTTACTCGTCCTCATCCTTGGGCATCAGAGCGTCGGCGTATGAGGCAACTATGGCGAGATACCAGATTTTCCTTTGGGAAAAGATGGGTTCCCTATGCAAGCATCTTCCTGAGGATAAAAAGGAGCTCGCAAGAGTCTTTCAAAACGAAGCGACGGCCATAGCAAGGCAGCAATTGTCTACCGCTCGACACCAGGTGGATTGCCACTCAAAATCAATGATGGGGGCCATTTCTTTGAGGAGGCACGCTTGGCTCAGATCAGCCAATCTTACTCAGGAAACAAAGTGGAGGATAGAAAGTATGCCTTTCGATGGCGAAGGTCTATTTAATACAAAGACCGACGAGACGCTGGACTCTATCTACAAGGCGAGAACAACAGCCAAAAAGATGGGGTTTACTGCTCCTCCTCCGCAGACTCAATACCGGCAGAAAAGATGGACAAGGCCCCCGATGCAGCAACAGCATCGACCACAATATCAGCCTCAACCTCGGCAGCAGCAACAACAGCTGCAGAGGAAGAGGCCTTACCAAAGCCGATTCCAGCTGGACAAGAGGCAACCTGACTTCAGTAAGAAGCAGCGTGTTTGACTCTTCGGCCCCAGATCCACTCCCTTTTGCGAACCGCCTAGCACCCCATTACCATCAATGGGAGTCAATAACAACAGACTCCTGGGTGCTCACTATCATCAACTCGGGCTATGCCATCGAGCTCGATGCCCTTCCTCCTTTTTCCGGCGTGAAAGTAACGACTCCATCCCTTCCTCTGCTGCTCGAGGTACAGACCTTACTATCGAAGGGAGCCATCTCTCCCGTACCTGCAGAGGAAATCAACCAGGGATTTTTCTCCCGATACTTCACGGTCCCGAAGAAAGATGGAGGTCTTCGACCGATCATGGACTTAAGACAATTGAACAAGTTCATCACCCCGAGGAAGTTCCGTATGATAACGGTTACTTCAATTCTGCAACTTCTACAGAAAGGAGTTTGGTTCGCAGTGGTGGATCTGAAGGATGCGTACTTCCATATCTCCATCAGGAAGTCGCATCAAGCTTACCTTCGGTTTTCGATCGGTACATCCCAGTACCAATTCACCGTTCTTCCGTTTGGGTTGGCCACGGCACCGAGGGTCTTCACGAAGGTCATGGCGGTGGTGTGCGCCCACCTAAGGCAGAAAGGCATTTACGTTTATCCATACCTGGACGATTGGCTCCTCGTAGCGGACAACTGCGAAGCGCTCCAGTTAGACATATTAACCACCCTCAACCTGTTGGACTCGTTGGGGCTGTGGGTCAACCACGAAAAGTCCATTTTGACTCCACAGCAGAGACTGGATTTCATAGGGGTAACCCTATCCTCTCGAGACAGGAGGGCATACTTACCGTCAACCAGGGCGAACACCTTACAGCAGTTAGCCATTGATACCGAGAGCCGCCGAAAAGTTTCGGCATGGACAGTCCAGAGACTATTGGGCCTGATGGCAGCTACTACGGCAGTCATCAGATTTGCAAGACTCAGAATGAGGATACTGCAAGCCTGGTTTTTGAGGACTTTCGATCTCCGGCACGATGCTCGACGAACTTACCTTTCGATACCGAAACAAGTGAGGGCATCTCTGAAATGGTGGTTCTCGATGTCGACTCTTCTCGAGGGCGTTCCATTCCAGCAGCAGGCGCCCTCGGTAACGATCACAACGGATGCATCCCTAGAAGGATGGGGAGCTCATTGCAACTCCCTTACCGCTCAAGGTCGCTGGCCTCTATACCAGAGAGAACATCACATCAACCATCTCGAACTCCTGGCAGTAGAAAATGCAGTAAAAGCATTTGCACAGATGATCGAGGGCAAGAATGTCTTGATCGCGACGGACAATACCACCGTAGTGGCATACATCAACGGGCAGGGTGGAACAAGATCACACCCTCTGAACCGTTCTGCACTCAGGGTATGGAACTGGTGCATAAAGAGAAGGACTTACCTGACTGCGATCCATGTAGCCGGCAAGGAGAACGTCTTTGCGGACTCTCTCAGCAGGTCCTTCCATGTCGACCACGAGTGGGAGCTCGATGTCGAAGTGCGAGAAAGTCTTTTTCGGTACTGGGGCCGTCCTGTTGTCGATGTCTTCGCTACCGAAGACAACGCAATTTGCGCCAAGTATTGCAGCAGGGCAGGAAGAGGAAAGCGCTCTCTAGGAGACGCCTTTACCAGGACTTGGAGAGGAAATCTCCTGTACATGTTTCCTCCCTTCCCACTGTTGACAAGGGTGTTAGCCAAGATCCAAATAGACAACTCCAACTGCATCCTCATCACACCGTGGTGGCCTCGACAGACGTGGTTCTCTCATGCCCTTCGGTTATCGAGAGGGGATTACATCAGGCTCCCGTCGACACCGAAGCTACTGTCCCGACACCAAGGCAAGGTTCGACACGCAGATCTGTCGACCCTCAAGATGACTGCATGGAGAATACCAACCATTCCTCTGCTAGAACTGGAGTTTTAACTGTGGACCATATTATGTTGGCAGCACTAAAGCCTTCCACGAGGAAGGCTTATGCAGCAAAGTGGCAAAGATTTCAGAACTTTGCATCGGAAAACGACCAAACACCAGAGTCTTGCCATTTATTATTAATCCTCAATTATTTATTGACACTTTTCCAGCAGGGACTTAAGCTCGCATCTATCAGGGTTCACCTTGCTGCGATTACATCTTTTCATCGGGGTGTGGATGGTTTTACACCTTTTACCCATCCAACAACCAAGAAATTTCTGAAAGGTTTGAAGAACACGATACCGACTGTGAAGAGTATCGTGCCGCCATGGAGCCTGTCAGTTGTGCTGCAAGTACTGACACGCAAACCTTTCGAGCCCATGGCTTCGACAGACCTTAGGCTTCTTACTTTAAAGACTGTCTTTTTAGTAGCCATCACATCGGCAAGACGAGCAAGTGAGCTTAAAGCTCTTAGAATAGATGTCCCGTACACTATTTTTCATAAGGATAAGGTTGTGCTACGCACAGATCCAGCCTTCCTGCCTAAGGTAGTGTCAACTTTTCATCTGTCCCAGCATATTACTTTGCCTGCTTTCTTTCCCAATCCGACTACACCTCTTGAGTCTTCCTTGCACACTCTCGATGTAAGAAGGGCTCTTGCTTTTTATAAAGACAGGACAGAGACATTTAGAAAAACAAAGCAATTGTTTATTTGTTATGGTGAGCCTTCTAAGGGACTCCCTGTCTCTTGCCAGCGGTTGTCACGCTGGATAGTGGAGACGATTGAATTGGCCTACTCTATCTCTAAATTAGAGTTAGTGAAACCTGTGACAGCTCATTCCACCAGAGCTGTTTCAACTTCGGTGGCCTTCACCAGAGGTGTCCCACTGGCAGAAGTCTGTAGAGCCGCAACGTGGTCCACTCCATCCACGTTTGTCAAGCACTACAGTTTGGACACCCGTGCGAGGCAGGACTGCTCATTTGGGAGGACAGTGCTCTCGGAGATCTTCAGATGATGCACCAACCCACCTCCAAAGGTATGTCAGCTTGCTACTCGCCCATATGTGTGATGCATAGAGACCACGAAGAAGAAATGCAGGTTGCTTACCTGTAACTGTAGTTCTTCGAGTGGTCATCTATGCATTCACACAACCCACCCACCATCCCCACTTGGTGGTGTGAGATTTATAAATGACACTGTTATACTGTGGAATGTACTTTATTTATTTACACTCATGTTTATGGGGGGCACAATGTCGGACTCCTGTAAACTGAGGTAAGGGCGGGAACCCCATTGGACATGCGCGGTAGCGTGGGGGAGGGGTTCCCGCCAAAAACGTTCCACTCAGCTATAGTAGGTTCCGGTCTGGTCTCTGCGCAGGCGCAAAGCCCATATGTGTGAATGCATAGATGACCACTCGAAGAACTACAGTTACAGGTAAGCAACCTGCATTTATGCACAGTAGCTAAACTGGAGGGGCAGGACATTGACTAAAGTTTTTATCTGGTTGAGCTTTTATATTGTATTTTATATTATGGTTTTATACTATTGTTTTATACTTTGAATGTTTTTAATTTTTGTGAGCCGCCCAGAGAGCTCCGGCTATTGCGCGGTATAGAAATGTAATAAATAAATAAATAAATAACCAATAAAACAACCATGAGTAGGAAGGAATTTTACATAAATGCCTCATGTAAAAAAAACCTCTATCCCCTCTTTTGTTTCAATATTGTCACTAGCAATATTGTCCCAAAGGTGGTTTCCCATTCCCTACTCGGGACCTCACACAATTTTCTTCCCATTGGTATTTGGCTCCTTTTCTCTTCTTCCCCTGCTATCTCTGGAATACTCCAAATGTCCTGAACAAGCTTCCTGTGCTTCACAACCAGTTCCTTGGTTGCTTGCTTCTTCTGCCTTCTTTAACCCAGCATTGTCCTTTCTTGTTAACTATGTGAGAAGTTCTTTATTTCATTCCTATCCTACTCTTCTTCCAAGGAGCCCACTTCCATTTTATCCTCACAACTATTCTGTGGGTGAGTTAGGGTTGAGAGATAGCATCAGGCCTGAAGACACCTGGTGAATTTCATAGCTGAGTGGGGGATTTGAACTTAGTCCATGTTTCCACTCTGACACTCTAATCCCTACACCACACCACAGTAGCTCCCTCTGGCTGCACATCTAGTGTGTCTTAGCACATTAAGTTAGGGTGACCATATGAAAAGGAGGACAGGGCTCCCATATCTTTAACAGTTGCATAGAAAAGGGAATTTCAGCAGGTGTCTTTTGTATATATGGAGAACCTGGTGAAATTCTCTCTTCATCACAACAGTTAAAAGTGCAGGAGCTATACTAGAGTGACCAGATTTAAAAGAGGGCAGGGCACCTGCAGCTTTAACTGTTGTGATGAAGAGGAAATGTCACCAGGTTCCCCATATATACAAATGACACCTGCTGAAATTCCCTTTTCAATACAACTGTTAAAGATACAGGAGCCCTCTCCTCCTTTCCATATGGTCACCCTACATGAAGTCCCTCCCCCATTCTCATCACAAAGGGGAGTTTCCATGCCAATAGTTGTTAACTCCAGGAACTTCCTGCTTTAGAGTGAAAACTCTAAGCCTGGCTTCATGAGACACTGATTGGTTGCCTTGGGTCACTATGTGTGGTCTCAACATGGTCTGTTTAAATGCAGACAAGTGGTCATTTTAGTTGACCTGGTTGCTGTGACTTATCCTTGTCCTTTTCCCTCCATGGTGGTGTATTGTTCTCCAGCCAAATTCTACCAAAGAATTGTTGTAAATTCTCAGGTAAAACATAAGAATCAACCACAATGAGCGCAGAAGTTTGCAAACCGGGAACTACCTAAAATGTTTTCCCCGGGGATCTTTTGACTTAAAGCTTCTTTTAAGTTTTGTGTGCAGATTCCTGGTCATATGTAGCTGAATGTAAATTGGCACAAATATTCAAAGATTTGAAAATATTTTGCTTCCCCACTGAATTAGTTGTTGATGCCATCCCATTCCTCCTCCTTCTTCTTCTTCTTCTTCTTCTTCTTCTTCTTCTTCTTCTTCTTCTTCTTATTATTATTATTATTATTATTATTATTATTATTATTATTAATTTCTTACCCGTCTCTCCCTCTGGATCGAGGCAGGGAACAACATTAAATACAACAATACAATACATAAAACTAGTTAAAAGAGCATATAAAACCAATACAATAACAAAATAACAACCACAACATCTTAAAATTCTTAGGTTTTATGAGTTTTAAACCGAGGCAGCTTTCTTTCTTCCTTTTAACAACAACAACACCCTGGTAGGAGTTTGGAATAGCATCATGCATATGCTGGTGTTTGCTGGTTTTGCTGTCCCACCTACCAGTAGGATCTTCATGGATAAATCTGTTGGGGGCCACACATCAGTGGTGAGTAGGGCTGAAGCCAAGAGTGTGCAGCACCAGAGCCAACAGTGGGTTGGTCACCTCTTCTCTCACTCTGTGTGTGTGCCACCTCCTTTTCTCTCTCTTTCTGCCACTCCCTTTTCTCTCTCAGAATCATAGAAAAGCAGAGTTGGAAGGGGCCTACAAGGCCATCGAGTCCAACCCCCTGCTCAATGCAGGAATCCACCCTAAAGCATCCCTGACAGATGGTTGTCCAGCTGCCTCTTGAAGGCCTCTAGTGTGGGAGAGGCCACAACCTCACCAGGCAACTGATTCCATTGTCGTACTGCTCTAACAGTCAGGAAGTTTTTCCTGATGTCAAGCTGGAATCTGGCTTCCTTTAACTTGAGCCCATTAAAGGAGGTTCGAGAAGAGATCCTGGCCCTCCTCTGTGTGACAACCTTTTAAGTATTTGAAGAGTGCTATCATGTCTCCCCTCAATCTTCTCTTCTCCAGGCTAAACATGCCCAGTTCGTTCAGTCTCTCTTCATAGGGCTTTGTTTCCAGACCCCTGATCATCCTGGTTGCCCTCCTCTGAACACGCTCCAGCTTGTCTGCGTCCTTCTTGAATTGTGGAGCCCAGAACTGGACACAATACTCTAGATGAGGCCTAACCAGGGCCGAATAGAGAGGAACCAGTACCTCACATGATTTGGAAGCTATACTTCTATTAATGCAGCCTAAAATAGCATTTGCCTTTCTTGCAGCCATATCGCACTGTTGGCTCATATTCAGCTTGCGATCTACAACAATTCCAAGATCCTTCTCGTTCGTAGTATTGCTCACCCAAGTATCCCCCATCTTGTAACTGTGCCTTTGGTTTCTATTTCCTAAATGTAGAACTTGGCATTGATCCCTATTAAATTTCATCCTGTTGTTTTCAGCCCAGCACTCCAGCCTATCAAGATCACTTTGAAGTTTGTTTCTGTCTTCCAGGGTATTAGCTAACCCACCCAGTTTGGTGTCATCTGCAAATTTGATCAGCGTTCCCTGCATCTCCTCGTCCAAATCATGAATAAAAATGTTGAAGAGCACTGGGCCCAGGACTGAGCCCTGCAGCACCCCACTCGTTGCCTCTCCTCCCATCCCTTCCCATCTAGCAGGCTATGAAGGGGTATAAGTTAAAGCTACCTAGATTTTGATTAAATATAAGGAAAAACTTCCTGGTGGTAAGATTCGTACAATGGTGGAACAGTCTACTTATAGAGATTGTAGGTTCTGCATCCCTGGAGGTTTTTAAGAAGAGGCTGGACATCCACCTCTCATGGATGGGTTAATTGGTTTTCCTGCACATTGCAGATGGTTGGACTAGATGATCCTTATGGTCCCTTCCAACTACGTAATTCTATGAACTTGTGGCCTTCCACAAATTTGGGGTCTCAACTCACATCCCCTAACATTGGCTATGCTGGCTCGGGCTGATGGGAATTGTAGGCTAAAACAACTGATAAGCCACAAGTTGTCCCCACCCACCTCGCCATGTAGGGGAAAATGTCATGTATAAAGTGGTTCCCTATCAATAGGGATGTATGGATTTTGTTAAATCTATTCCATATGTGTCAGGCATCTTTTGTTCCTCTCTGTCATCCACTCATTGATGGGATCAGGTTTTTTTAACCAGAATTCCATTCTACTTGTGCTACTTTGCATTACCTAATGTGCATTACTGCTAATGTGAATTAATGCAAATGCCCCCCAAAAGATGTGAAAAAATGGTCCACAAGGACATGGAAGCCGTGTGATTTGTGTGTGGGGTGGAGGGTGAGAACGGTCTCCTGCAGAATCTGCAGATGAGAGTCATTATAATCCAAACTCATTTAAATCCCTTGTGGATTTCACAGACATCCCTTCTATTAGAGATGGTTACATTCTCCAAGGAGGGATTCTTTTGATGTCTGACTGCTTCAGGGCAAATCTGTGTGCCAGATTTGAATCAGTGTTAAGATTATATACCAGGGCGTCGCCAATGCAGCACCCACAGGTGCAGAGGCCAGGCTGAGGCGCCTGCCAAGCTATTTCCCACTCTACAAGTGAGTGATTCCTCCGTTCAATTGTATTGGGGGCGGGGGAGTCCTCCCTGCTGAAAAATGGCTTGGGGGAAAGTCACCCCCTACAACCCCTTGGAGGCCAGAGGGTCCTTGGTGGGATGACCTTCTCTGCTCTTCCAGCTGATTTTGAGTACAGGGGTGGGTTTCTTTTCCGTATTCAAGCCAGTGGTGAAATAAGTTCATTAACTTAATTGCTGCATCCACTTGCACTGGAATGGGGAGATGGAGAGTGAGAAAGAAATGGGGAAAGAGGAACCAGATAGAGAAAAGAAAGGAAGGAAAGAATGAAAGAAGAGACAAAGAGACAGAAGGAGAGAGAGAGAGAGAGAGAGAGAAGCCAGAGTTAGTAGCACACACACAGGGTACACAATAATGCACACATGCACAAACACAGATGAGGGGAGGGCACTCCCACCCTCACCTCCGATTTGTGGTGGTGCCCAAAGCACTTTTTCAAAATTCCAAATATGCCCCCGGGCCCAAAAAGTTTGAATATCTCTGCAGTAAGGCATGGCTATGGAGGAATTGTGCCAAAGGTGTCACAGAAAAGGTGGGGTTTTGTGGCGGGATTTCATGGCGGAGAGTTGTCATAGCACAGGTGATCCGGGAGGCATTTCCAGTCATTAGCAACAGCAAAGCAGAACAGATGGAGATGTCCGAGGCAACAAGCAGTGGGGATCACAATAAAATACTGAAGTCTTCCATTTGAATATATTAACCTGAATGCAGTTTCTTCACATGAATCAAAGACAAGTAAGATAAACTTACAATTTTATAAGCCAAAGCTGCCATTTACACTTCGAAGAAAAGCCCATCTTTACTACGTCCTTTTCCAATTCTCTATTGCCGTGAAACACCAGAATGTAAAATGGCCTAAAAAGAAACTTGTGCTCTTAAACATCACAGTCCCACTTCTTAAATTTCACCATTACTGATTATAATTGGCTCCTGAATCGACTGATTAGGGGAGGCTCAGCGTGGGCTTAGTGGACAGAAGGTCCCAGATTCAATCCTGGCACGCTCCAGCTAGATGGATCCCTGTCAGCAGGCCTGGAAAAAGAACCCACACGGGGGGACCTGGGGAGTTGTCGACCTGTCAGAGTCGACAGCACTGGGCTAGGAGGGCCAATGGTTTAGCTCATTAGAAGTCTGCTTTTTGCTTGGAGGGGCCATATAATAGCTCAGGGGCAGAGCCCATTCTTTTTCATTTAAAAGTTCAGTCCCTGGCATATTCACTTAAAAGGCTCCAGTAGCAGGTGATGATGGCCAGGTAGAATACACGATATTGGGCTAGAAACAGTGACCCTGTTCAGACGACACACTAAGCCATGGTGGTTAAGCATTATGACTTAGCATATCGTATGAACTATGACTTAGGCCCTTTCTACACCTAAGGGTGTAGAGGGAGTGGGGCTGATCCTGGACTTACCTGCTTCCGGGATCGTCCCTGGGTGTCGAAATGGAAGAGCGACACCCGCACTCCTTTTTTTAAAGAACAAAACGAAACAGGAGCTGGACCACACTTATGCTCCAGCACAACAGTAAGCCTGGATCTCGCTCCCCACCCCACCCCACCCCCGATGGCCCTGCACTCCCTCCGTCCTGGCTCCATCCCTCTGATGACCTCCACTACTTGTGGGGAGGAAGGAAGAAGCCCACACTGCCTGTGGTCCTCGGGATCGTCCTGGGACTGCGGGTAAAACCAGGATAACTGACGTCTCAGTTATCTCGGGGAAATGGAGGGATCATCCCTTCCTGCTCCTGGGATCACCTGTGCATCATTTGGATGCATGGGGTTGATCCAGGGATGATCCTGGGGGAAAAGGCTGGCGTAGAAAGGGCCTTAGCATGTTGTGTGAACCGTTCCTAACCATGGTGGCTATGTACATAACCATGGTTTAAACAAACTCACTAACCATTTGCTGCAAAAGGTTTAGCAGCCTAATGATGGCTTAGCTTGTTGTCTCAACAGGCCCAGTCTATCCAAGGCAGCCTCTTTTCTTGCTATGATTAAAACATCAGCCCTTGTAATCAAGATGCAGTTATTTCAGAGAATGTTAGCCCTGGTTGGTTGTCCCAAACAGTCGAGTGTCCAGGGTTAGGTAAGGTTGGGCCCCTGCGAAGGGCCTATAGCCCAGAAAGGGCCCACTGACAAGAGCCGCATGGAGTTTCTTCTCCTCCTCAACGTTGCAACCTGTTTATTCACCTCCTTCTCGCTCTGGTCCACGCAAGCCTGGTGGTGGTGAGGAGAAGAAGTAGATGCCATTGCCTTCTTGCTCCCTGGCTCTCTGCCTGTGAAGGAAGCAAACTGTTGCAATGAGGAGCGAGAGCAGCTGATGACAATGGTGGTGAGAAGGTAGACTCACTGAGGGATGTTTTGCCCATGGGCCCTCGAAAGCCTGGATCTGGCACAGATGCTGAGATGGCAAGCGGTGTCCACACCGCAAGGGTGTTCCAGCCAGGGCTGCCTGTTCATCCCATGCTCCCACAAAGAGCCTCCTCTCCCGCCAACGCCTCAGGTCCTGTACAGAGCCTCAGCCCAGCCGTACTAGCTTGCTCACCAGCATCTCAGACATGCACAGGTTCTTGTAGGGGACACCCTAACTTCTCACCTGCCCCAGGCCCCATTAACTCTGCCATGATGGTTTGCTTTCTTCCTCAATTCATTCACAAATTAATCTCTCTCCCCTCTCCCTCTCCCTCTCCCTCTCCCCCCTCCCTCCCTCCCTCTCTCTCTCTCTCTCTCTCTCTCTCTCTCTCTCTCTCTCTCTCTCTCTCTGTGTGTGTGTGTGTGTGTGTGTGTGTGTGTGTGTGTGTGTTACAGAGTAACACACAGCTGTTTCCGTGATTTCATATCCTGGGATACGAGAAAGATGCAAATGAATAAGCCCTGGAACTTGCTAGTAATGAAGCTTTATTTGTTTGGCCATGAGCCATATGAAAACTAAAATACCAGCACAAAATAAAAATCAAAGAACAGTCCTCACAAAACCACAGGTCAAGTCAGGTCAAGAACCTTGATTAGATAAGCAAGATACGGTCAGAATATACCCAGTTAATCATTAAAGACAATCTATCACACATGACTTCCTTCCAACTAATTTCCAACTCTTGTTTTACCCCTGGAAAATACAGGCCAAACTTCAGAAATTATCCGGAGGTACAGCTGATCATCATGCACTCTGATGTCTGGAAAGGAGGAAGAAAGTTTTCAAGGCACATGTACAATTTATGAATTGAGTTTGGCAGGGAGTGAAACCTCTTTTAGCTCAAGGGCAGAATTCCATTTCAGAGAAGATCTTGGTGGGCCGCATTCCAGTGGTGGGTGGAGCAGAAAAGGCGTGGGCAGAGGCAAAGTGTGGGGGCAAAAAAACCCAAAAAACATTGGCATACTTTTGCTTAAAGCTCTTACTGCCAGTAACTAAACCTTAGGAGAGGCGTTTCCACTTTTTAGAATAAGGCAGGAGGGGGGACTGCACGAAAGCCAGAAAATGACCAAGGGATTGGTGGTTGGGGGAAGGGGCGTGGCTATCTGGGGAATCCTCCAGAGCTACACTGGGACCCCAGGTGAGCCAGATTGGCCCCTGCACCGGACATTCTGCACCTCCAGTGTATGGGATATCATGGTGTCAACACTGCTTCCTACCCTGTGCAGAAGCCAGCAGAGCAATTCCATGTACTGACCAGGGCAGTGGTGGTACACAGGCCATGGCTAAATTGTATATTGGCACAACCCAGGTAAGGCTAAGAACAAAGTCTAACAACCTAACGTTGTGACCTGGAGGACTATGGTGAAGCTAGTGCAATACAGATTCAAATGCATCACATGCAGATGGATCCAGATAGCAAAAGCAGTGAGGCAAACCACAGGCTACAAAGTCTTTGCACTTTGCTGCATTGATATCGTTTGGTGGACATTGGTCCCATTTGACAGCTGAGGAACAGCAATAAGTGATGATCTCACGGTGGGTCAGTGAACCCACGTTCAGTCAGTGAATTCTTAAGCAGATAACAAACAGATAATAATAATTAAAAAAAAATGATTCTAAGTATATGCGAAGAGTTCACTGCATTCCCCTCACCCCTCTTGCTCCCACACAAAACATGCTTAGAGAGCGATAAGTTAACATATCTCCCCCCAAACACCTCTCTTTGTAGAAATTATAAGTGGTCAACAGGGCCAGCCTTAAGACATGTAGCACCCCGGGTGAGGAGTGTCTTTGGTGTGTGTCCCGGTCACATTTGCTGGGTGACCCCTCAGCTTGTTGCCCTGGGCGACCGCCCACCTCATCCACCTCTAAGGCCAGCCCTGACTGTCAGTGGTACAGCTGGGTAATTTTAAGCCTAGACTTGATGCTCTTTTGCTTCTCCCCTTCATTTAGATGGCCCCATGTATTCCTTTGGTTATGAAGCATACGTCATTTCTCTTCCCACCTTTCAGCTGCCATTCCATTCTTCTCCACTGCTTCTACATTCCTTATATTTTAGAATATTTGGACATTCTGATTTAAAACAAGCAAAGAAAGGGACAGTTCAGGCTACACGCTTAGCCATGGTTAGGCCACTATGGTTAGGAATGGTTCACACAATTCGCTAACTCAATATTTAGCTCAGAAAAGCCCAAGGTCTTTGCAGTCAGGAAGAGGGCTGAAAATGTGCTGTTTCTTAATACCCAACAAAGGGTCAAAATAGGAAATGACCAATGAGATGAAAATAGAGATGTACAGATTTTATCACTTCCATTCTGTCTGTGTTTCACATATTATCAGGCATCTTTCATTCCGTCATTAGCTCATTGATGGAATTGGTGTGTGTGAGAGCTCCACTGGTGAGTGTTTTATTGCACACTCATTACTGGGCACTCACAGATTTTTTGCAGGTCCCTCTCATGACGTTGTCTGCCTCCCGCATGTCTTCCACCCCTTCTTGCCTTCCTTGTGCAACAAAAAAATTCTCCACAAAGTCCAATATATTTTAAAACCGGAAGTTGATGCTCTCTCCTGCTGTGTGTAGGAGAAGCAGTGCGATCAGAACTGCATGGGCCTCATGCTCATTGTGTACTTCCTCTTTTGAAAGAGGAAGTAACTGAGCAATGAAAACAAGGGTGGAGAAGCGACGGTAGGGAGCGTGTTCCCCCCCCCCCCCGCGTAATGGAGCTCTGGGTTAAAACCAGAATTTCATTATGCTTCTGCTAATTTGAATTAGCACACATGCAGTTTAACACTAACATGAATTAGCAGAAAACCCCAACCAAAACTGAAAAACGAATCCACAAGTCCACAGAATCTGCATGACTTGCAAAAACCTGTTCCACTGTGGAATCTGTAGATCAGATTTATAGATATCCAAACTCATTTGAATCCACTGTGGATTGCTCTGACATCCCTAGATGTAAAGCGTGCTCTCTCTCTCTCCCCCCCTCCACACACATACCCATGCTTACACTCCCTATATTTATTTTATAGTAATAGGCTAGTCTCCAGTTTTCATTCCCAAGAAACTAGTGGCATTTCATTTAATCAGGACATAGTTGGCAAAAACAAAAAATCATTGGCATCTCTATACTGAGTTGGGTATACTCTGACAAGGAGTGCTTGGGAAGTTGTGTTTGAGAAAATGAACAAAGTAGAAAGGTTGCGGGGAAGGGGCCTGAAACCTTTGCTATTACGTTGATTCATCAGCCACAGTCAACACCTGTTTTTATGAAAGAGTAATTATTTTAAATGATGGGAAACCTTTCATTCCTCTTTCTAAGGTCTAGCTAAGGCACCCCTTCTAGGACCTCATGGGGAATGATAGTGTCAGTCACACCGGATGTGCATCATGTATCCGTTAATAGCGGAGCAATTGAACCATAGTCTCCGTGCTGCAGACAGTGATGTCAGAAACGTAGCAAAGCACAGTTTGGAGCAAAGCCTACAAATGTTGTGAGGAGGAAAGGGAGGAATGTCTGTAGTCGGTTTGCTAATGAAGATTAATGTGGGAGCTGATAAGGACGATTCCATGCCAATTGCTGTTGTGCAGCGAAATCCCTGCTGCTGTAAAATAGCCAGCAAATAGATGTGTGTGTGTGTGTTTCTAGACTGTAAGCATACACAAACACGCGTACACACACACATACACACACACGGAGAGCTGTACGAAGAATGCAGCCAGGTCTCTGCCATCAGAGGATTACAATCTAGAAATTGTCAGAAGGGAGAAAACATAGGAAGGGGAAGGGAATGCAAGCAGGGATAAACAGGAGACGTAATAGGTCATAATTTCAGTTACATGTACTTAGGCTCACTTACAGTAGGGCAGTTTCCCCAAGTCTGGTGTCCCCTGGATGTTTGGGACTACAACTTTCAGAATCCCTGTCCATTACCCATGTTGGCTAAGGTTAGTGGGAGTTGAAGTCCAAAACATCCGGAGAGGACCAGGTTGGGGGAGGCTACAATAGGCTATTTAGACTTGGGAGGGGGGTGGGTTTCTGCCAAAGGCTTACTGCTTGTACACCATTAATACAACCATGGGAAAAGGTCATATTGTTGGGTTTGGGTGCTTTTTCCATTTGTATATGACTGATATGCAAGCATTAGTTTCCCCCCACCCCCGCCTCGCAATATTATCTTCTTGGAGCTATTGAGAGTTAATTCCTCTTGAGAGAGAATATATCAGCTCACCCAGGATGTTTAGAGAGGGTATCTGATAGAGCACCAATGCAGTACTGTGCCCACCTGGGTATTTGGTACAGCACCAGCATAGACTTGAGGATTGGGGAGAGGGCTTTTTGCCATAATCTAACAAAGATCCATCTCCCTCCCTAGACTTTCTGTCCAGGTGTGTGCTAATCTGGAATGTCTTTACCTGGGGTTGGGCTTAGGGGATTCAGGGTTCTAGTCAGGGATTCTATTGACATACTTCACACTCTACTGCCCTACAGGCTTCCCTGGCTGAGCTGACAGAAGTGGTTGCAGACTTGGTGTTAAGGACATGCAGGCTGTTGGTCCTGGGTGACTTTAATTTCCACACTGTGGCTATGATTTCTGGGGCAGTCAGGGAGAGGGAGAGGACTGTTTGGGTTCCTTGAAAGAGGGAAAGAGATGGGATATAAATGTCATAATAAATACAAAATTAATAAATATAGAAAACCTTGTGCCAAGAAAGTGGTTTAGGTCATCATCCAGGCCTGGATTTCACTGATAATAAATGGCTGTGGGCATGTATGTGTGCATTCATTTAGAACATTTGTATCGCACCTTCCTTCTGTCATGGAACTCAACATGGCATACATTGGACTGGTTGTGTGTGTCTCTAGCTGTCTCCCCTCCAGAAAGTGCTTAGGTACAGACTATGCCCCATATTGTCCTGAACCCATATTGCTGTACAAGTTGTACAAGATCTGGAAAACATTTATTGCTTTTGAGCGTAATTTCATAGCAGATACTGCAGAAATCACCAGGGAGCTGGAAACAGATGAGATTATCTGTTTGGCAGCAGCGCCTGGTGACAAATGAGTGTGGATGAGAATCGGGGCATGTGGCAAAAGGAACACTCTCTGTTGAGTTGAGATTGAAGCAGATGCAATTTGACAGTGCCTAGGTGTGATGCGCATAGGTGCTTCACTGTATCCTTAACACACACTCCCTCGACGCAAAGAGTACACAGACTGCACCTCCCTACAGACCATAAATCCTTTTCCTGAATCAACTGTGTTCAGCGTGAGAAACGGCAGCAATTTACTGATGGCAGCCGTGAATGACTGCACCCCTGCAGGTAGTTAAATGCAGTTAGCCAATAAAGATATCAAGGCCCCAGGGGAACATGGGAAGCTGCTACACGGCAGGTCAGATTGCTCATCCGCTTAGCTCAATATTGCCTCCTGTGACTGGCAGTGGCTCTCCGGGGTCTCGAGCACAGAGGCCCATCCGACTTCCTTGCTACCCAACGGGAGATGCCAGGGATTGAACCGGAGACTTTCTCCATGCAGTCTTGTGCTCTGGCATGGACCACTGGGACCAGTAGCCATGGGCAATGGAGGCTGTTGGATCTGATGTTGGTGGGGCTGTGAACCTATCCTAGGTTTTAGAAGGAGCTATCCATGGTGCCAGTTCTATTTTGGGGTAGATTTTAGTACTTTGGACAGCTCCTTCAGAGTTCTGACTGGTTTGTACTAAAACCCAGAGAAAGGATTCATAGCCCCACTGAAATTGGCGCTACAACCTCCACAAAGCTGTCTCTTAGCGAAGCACATCAGCCATTATTTATCTTCTCACTGAACATCACTTGATGCATTTCTGAGAAACCCCAGGATGCCCTGAAATTCAGTCTGCAAAGTGGTGGTTTGCCAAAAGAAGAGGAATCAATCCCTGAATCTCCTAGTTATCCCTGAATCTGTTAGGCAACAGCAGCCCATAGCCGGATCAGCAACTGACAGGACCTACTCCTCGGTAACGTTTTGCAGCAGAGGACAATGGCTCCAGTGAGTGAGTTTCCATATTGTCTATGCCAATGGGTGGGCTGTCTTTCCTGGCCTTTGGAGAAGGAAGAGGATTCCTCCAGCAACAAATATCCTAAAGGAGGGTGTAGATTCAGCTCTGATTCCACCACAGCTGCAGTCTTGCATTGGGCTACGTACTTATTTGCATTCATTTCAAGATAACCTGAATTTAATGCACATCTGATTTATGCTGCTTGCACAATGCACAGCTGGGAAGTGGTGTCGCCCCTTTATTGTCATGCTCAAAATCAACCTGGATTAAAGATGCTCACATCTGTATCAATTTCCACCCGTACACCAATGACCTTCAGTGCAGTGTGCCATGAACACCTGATAAAGCAGAGCTTTCTCTGCCTCACCCCCACCTTCCTCCTCTTCATACCTTTTTAAACATTTGAAATCTTCTCTTACTATTGCGTCTCAGCATCAGAAAGGTTGTGTGTGCCAGAATGCTTTGTTTCTTTCTCTCCCTCTCTTTTTAATTTCCATCAACAAGTTGGCCCAATAAAAGCAATCACTTTGGCTGTGCTGTCTATTCCTGTACACACTAAACCAGCTCATGGGGAACAAAATCTGTTTATTTTTCTTTGTAGCCAGTTTTTATGCTGCCCACGGAGATTCCTGGAATGTTTTGGAGAACAATGGGCCATTTTTAGATCTTGCCCATTTACAGCATCACATTCAAGAATTACTACCACTATTATTTCCAAGGAAACCAGGGCTGATGTTCGGCACCTTTTATGTGCCTTCTCATGTCCTGAGGATTATCACGTGATTCCCTTTGCCTATTTTTAGTTTCTGAAAGATATGGGCAGGATAGAGGTGTTGCACGAAATGGCTACAAAACAGGCACATTATGTTATGGGTCCAGATTCGGCTTCCATCGATAAAAGCCATTTGAAAACAGCCAAAGTCTCAGCAATTTCTTAGGAATAATGTATAAGCCCATGGGATGCAGCAAGGTATACATTTTGTGGTTTTGCATTTTCCGATCATTCCGTAAAGCACGGGAAAGCAGTGCTGAACATATTTGCATTTTACAATGCAGTCCATCCATCATCCATTTGTGGGCCTGTTCTCAGTATCTGCTAGGAGTAATAAAAGTCTTACACATATTTTAGAGGAGGATTTCTACCACCCACACTCCCCAGCCCCACAAGTCTTAAGAGAGGCATTTCAACCTTTTGGAATGGGGAAAGAGCCACACAAAATCCAGGAAACCACCAAACGATTGGTGATCAGGAAAAGGGGTGGGGTCATTTGGGCAACCCTGGAGGGCCTTATTATTAGGACACCAGGTGGGCCAGATTTGGCCCCTCAGCTTAAGGTTCTGCACCCCTGCCTTCAACCCTGCAAGCAGAAGGCTGGAGCGTCATGACTTGCTGCAGCTTCTGGATGCACATGCACTCCATGTTTGGAGATGCTCTATGTTTAGGGGACAGGCATGAGACACCCATAGAGTAAGAGTGAACTCCAAGCTGCTGAACCAAAGAGTTCCTCCATAACTCCTGCATGTGGAGAATGGCTGAATGGGGCTAGGGGTAAGAGAGACGTCATTGTGCTGTGATCCCACATGTTTGCAATATGTCTATGAATGGCAGAGCCAGATAGGTGGAAGCATTTTATGGTCTGGCCAGAATGATGTGTCTAAAGGCCTCCCCCCTCTACCCCCTGGTCCTCAGTTAGGCACATTGTACTGAACACACTGCAATGTTCCTGGCCATAACTTCAAATGTGCGGCCTTTTACATCTCTTCTATAATAATACATATAGCCTATAGTCTTGTTCATATTACATTTTCCATGTGAAATGTACATAGTGTTAGACCTGGAGTCTCCAACTAATATGACTTTGCACCCCTCTCTTGGTGTTTGCCAGGTTTCCTGTCCCTTCTGATTTTTATTTTATTTGTCAAGATTTTAAAAGTTAATTATTTTTAATTGGTAAGCTGGCATGCTGCAAAGCGAAGTGCTCCCTCCCCCACCCCCGGCACCATCTTTATTTGTGTTCAAACCAGCATTTTTGTGTTTTGGAGCTCAAACTCCACGTCTACCTTTTCTTTTTAGTCCCACTAGTTTGCTTTCTGGGAAATGAGTGTCCTGTGACTGGTCATGGCCACCATGGCAGCCATCTTGTAAATGAACACAAACACCCCTACCATGGTAGCTATTTTGTGAGAGCGCCCATGACACTCACTCAAAATTCCAGATGTGCCCACTCACCTAAAAAGGTTGGGGAACCCTGTGTTATACCATCCTTAACTTCTGTTAAGACAGCATGTTAAAAAAAAGAGTGTCAGTGTGGTATAGTGATAGGACTGAGGAGACCCAGGTTCAAATCCTCACTTTGGTCAGTCACACTCTCTCAGCCTAAACTGCTTCCTAGGGTTGTGAGAATACAAAACAGGGAGATTATATACGTGGTGTTTTTTTTAATTCCTTGAGGGAAAGATGGGAATGGCCCTGTTCAGATGACACTTTGGGCAATGTGGTTATGCTTAGTGCTGCTGCCACATGACCACGGAACCATGTCCTGCTGCATGGTTTGCTTAACCACACCCTAACCACATACCTCTCTCTGCTGTTCCTAGTAGTCCTCTGACTGGTCTGTTCCACATCCCAGCATCCTTTGCAGCATGCACAGCCCTGGACAGCCATTTCCTGGCTGTGGCTGACAGCAATGTTGAGGCTATGGTGCCTGCGGGCGCCCACCACAAGACCCACCGTGGCTCCCAGCAGTCATTGTAAGAGCTGTGTGCTCTGCCCCCACCTCAAGATCCATCCATCCTGGTGGCCCCATTATAGGCTTACAGGTGTGCCATGTGTGGGGACTTTGGGCGAAAATGTAAAATGGCGGCTGGCACATTCAGAGCTGCTATGCAGATCTTGGCAGTGGGAATCCCGATGGCCAGACAGAGTGGCCTGGCCAATTTCCACCGTTCTTTGGTTGCATTGATTTAACCATGGAGGGCTTACAGATGACACAATAAGCCATGGTTAGGGCCACTGACCTTGCTGCTGCATGTGGTTAGTGAAGGTGGTTAAACTGTGGTTATGTAGCAATCATGGTTAGGAAAAACGTCCTATACAAGACATGTTAAGCCTTCATGGTTAGCTGAAAATGCTTAACCGCAGGGGCAATATAAACAAACAAGTCCTCTGATTATCTCTGATGGAATGCCAGCAGTTGTAAACTTGCTCGTGCATTGGCAGGGAGCAGATCATTTCCCCAAGTTCCTTTTCTAGAAGCATATTTATGTTCAATGAAGAAAGAAAAATACAGTCGGTGGATTAAATCCAGTGTTGCATGAGTGCACTACCCCATCTTCTCCTTCTCCCTGCAGCTCCCCATGTGCCCCTCAAATGTGCTCTGGAGTGTCCCGAAACCTCCAGAGTAGATTTTGGCCGGGGCGGGGGTTTCAGGGGGGAGGGAAATCTCTTCTGCCAGCTGTTTCCATCCCACTGCCAGAAGGACACCATTGGATTCAAGCCAAAGTTTTATCTATTGATTAGACTTATTTATGAATGGGTGCTCAGGGCGATGTACAAATTAGACACAACAGCAACAAAAATAAAGTGCAATGAGACACTAATGCATCCAAATCATCCGCTCGAAACAGGAATGGAATGTTATTCCCAGAAGCCCAGTGCTGTTTGTTGAGGTACACAGGGCCATAGTTTGTCAGGCAATTATTTTCCCAGACTCCTCGAAAACACGTCAGTCTTACTTGCAGCCATGCTGTTCTATAATTCGTCATTAATGACCTGCTCCAAACAAGCCTTTCCTTGCCCTGCCATCTGTGCAGTCCTGGAGGCTCTGCCCTTCATTAATTTCCTATCAGGTGGGTTTCCCCAGCTCTGTTCGCTTCCTGCTCTGTCTGAGTCTATGGCGGTTTAGCTCACTTGCCTGCCGGTCCCACTGAGTCCGTCACCATGTGCTCTTGCCAGCGGGAGGAGAAATAAGCTTTCTAAGGCTCAGCCAGATGGCTCCAGCAAGCAAACGGTGCCAGAAGCTTCAGGCCGGTGAAGCAAAGGAAAGTTGTTTATTGACCCCTTTCATCAGGACGTCAGCAAAGAATGCAATTCACTTTGGAGGCTTCCACACTTAATGAGTCACACTTAAGGAGTCAAGCTGAGTGCGGCTGCATGTTATTTCATGCGTCCACAAGTCTGATGTGCAAATGCAGAACTCTGATTTGTCACTTCTATAGATTCCCCCCCCACACACACACATGTTTAAAGTACTTGTATTTTTGTTTAATTAACTTTGCTGCATCTGGCATTATGAGCATCACAGGTTTCTTTCTTTTTCTATACTGCCTATCTAAAAAAAATTCCAGGATGGTTTACAAATCTGCCATCCTACGATCCCTGAGAGGCCAACCCGGCAGCCATAGGGTATTTTGGAACTCCCTCCTCCAAGGGGTGAACAGAGAGGCTTGAGCTTGGAGGAGGAAATCCAGTCCTGCAACTCCCCTTCCAGCCGCTGCAGATGTTTCCCCAGCTCTTGCCTCTCCAACATCAGAGCTCTGACAGTAGGGCAAAAATGGGGCGTTCCATGGGTGTGTAGATTCCTGACATGCGCATCAAAAATTGGGCCAGGAGCATATACCCAGCCCTGGAGTCCGTGTATGTCAATTCCATCCCATTACAGCCAAAGCGGGGCGTGGAGGAGGGAATAATGAAATCCCAGTGTGGTGTAGTGGCTAAAGTGCTGGACTGGGAGTCAGGAGTGGGAGTCCCCACTCAGCCATGGAAGCCCACTGGGTGGCTTTGGGCCAGTCCCAGGCTCTCAGCCCAACCTACCTCACAGGGTTGTTGTTGTTGTTGTGAGGATAAAATGGAGAGGAGTGATGAATATGTACACCACCTTGGGTTCCCTGGAGGGGAAAAGGCAGCATATAAATGAAATAAATAAATAAATGTGAGGGAACCAAAAAGATGTGGGGAGAAAAATGCCCCTCCTCCCTCCTTCCCTTCCACCTTCCCAGGATAAGTCCCTGGTATTTTTACACTGCAGCTTTGGGGAAAAGCCCTACAGGGGCTGCGATTGGCATCTTTGTTGTATAACTGATGCAGTGCCGTTTTTCAGCCACCATGAAGGCATATAGACAGCCCCCTGCTTGGACGATATTTGCATCCCAACTCAATAAGCAGTACAGACCATTCCATCGGATTCCAGACTTGTGGAGCTACAGCCAAAAAGTCCCTGTCCTTCATTGCTTTCTGTTCAACTTCTCACAGTGTTGGCACTCAAAGAAAAGACTCTACAGAAGATCAAACAGGTGGGCCACACGGACAGTCCTGACGTACCTAGTAGGTTCCAATCTTTCTAGGCCTGTATGGCTATAAACCTATATGCACTAACCTGGGAGTATGTCTCATTGAACTCAATGGGACTTACTTCTGAGAAGATATAAATAGGATTGCCTTGTAAAAATAACTACTAGCACTTTAAATGGGCTCTCAGAAGTAGGGAGGCACCCAGTGAAGCTCTTTTAAAATTTGTGATCTTTCTTTCTTTCATTCATTTTAGCCTAGATTATCCTTGCTAGGCTGCTTTGTACTGATGCTTCATTAAGTTGAAAGCTGCTTTGTGAGTCTTGCAACAAACTGAAAGGGGAATATAAATTAGATGAATAAAATAAATACAGGCTTATTAAGCACACAACTGTGGGTGGGGATGGGTTGGTCTGATGCAGAATAAGGGCTCCTTCCTGGAGAATTTTGGATATTTGGGCAAATAATTTCTGTTGGCCGCAATCTAGTGGCGCTCAGTCTTCTGGACTCCATCAGCAAGTATGTCAGGGCTTTGTTTGTCATGGTCTATGCCAGGTCAGCCAACTGAGCTGGCATTACTCTTCCAGCTGGAGTTGTATCCGCTGCTTTCTTCGAAACCACATGTTGATGTATTGCCTTGTTGGAACAGGTTCACAGAACAGAGCACATCCCAGTTTCTAAACATATTCCAGCCCAGACTTGCCCAACCTGGTGCTCTCCAGATGTGTTGGAATACAGTCCTCATCATTCTCAGCCCACAGTGCCAATGTCCATGCTGGCTGGGGGTGATAGGAATTGTAGTCCAATAGATCTGGAGGATGGGCAACGCTGCCCTAGGCTTTTCCATGTAAAGGCATTTATGATTCCTTCTTGTGCGATGCATACGTTGCTAGTGTGGATTAAAAAGACAGCTATTTTTAAATATACTGTATATTCTTGCCAACAGGCATTTTATATTTACATCGCAGATACAGGACAGGTACTTTTAATTTCATTTTAAATTACAGCTTAGATGTGCACAAATACAAAGACACCATATGAAGGGAGGTGGATTTATAGAAATACTAACCGAATAAAACAGAACAGTCTTGGGGAGAGAGGAAAAATAGATATAGATATAGTTTTATAAATAAACCAACATCAGAAGCAATGAATGCACCTGGGTCTTAATTTTAAGTGTTTACCAGGTACCCTTTTAATCGGCTCACTTATGCCACACCGCATCGAGAGAAGCAGCAATACAGCAGTCCTAGAAAGAATCAAACCAATCCCTTATTTTATGTACTTCTCTGTTGTCACTCTAACATCTGTGCCACACTCCTGGAAGAGCGTACAACTGTGTTCCTGAGAGTCTCTATGATTAACCCCAGATGGCATTTTTTCCCACCACATAGTGGTACCAATAAAGATGTCAGGATAGAAATTCTTCTTGGAAGAGGAAGTGTATAACTGCCATGTAGCTGAGCAGGGGTGAGCAGGGACTGGGCACCACTGCCTTTTGGAGAGCAGGCATGATGAAATCACACACACACACACACACACACACACACACACACACACACATATATATATATATATATATATATATATATATATAACATTTTTATACCGCCCAACATCCAAAGCTCTCTGGGCAGTTCACAAAATTTAAAACGATAATAAAACAACCAACAGTCTAAAAACACAAATACAAAATACAGGATAAAACCAAGCAGCAGAAATTGATATAAGATTAAAATACAGAATTAGAACAGTAAAATTTAAATTTAAGAAAATTATGTGTTAAAATACTGAGAGAATAAAAAGGTCTTCAGCTGGCAATGAAAGGAGTACAGTGTAGGCGCCAGGCGGACCTCTCTGGGGAGCTCATTCCACAGCCGGGGTGCCACAGCGGAGAAAGCCCTGCTCCTAGTAGCCACCTCGCTCACTTCCTTTGGCAGGGGCTCATGAAGAAGGGCCCCTGTGAATGATCTTAAGGTCCAGGCAGACCCGGTGCTGCCATAGAAGCAACTCAGGCCTCTATGGCGGCCTAGAGTGCCAAGCAAATGTAAGGAGATCTACCTTCTGCTCATCTCTGCCTTAGAGTGAATGAGTAGTGAACCAAAGCTTAGGGCATGTCCCAGATCAGTTGGGTATCAATTTGGGGTGTGGGTGTGTGGGTGTGTGGGTGTGCTACGAAGAGTCAAAAACAGTTGCTTGACCTTACTGTGATGTCAGCTTCTCCCACTTACTTCATTCCAGGTCCTGTTGTCCCTTCCTTTCTATTCCCTTCACAGCATACCTGCAGTCCTTGCCACAGCAGGTGGGAGTAGTGGAGGCTGCTCTCCTAGAGCGGCTTCCAGGTGTGCTGTTCCAAAGCCGCCCCCCCCCGGCTGCTACCAAACACCAGCATCCTGGCTCCTTCGAAGCCAGGACGCTGGGGTTGGAGGCGGAGGGTTCAGTATAGTGCGCCAGGAAGCCACTTCCGGGCGTGCCGCTTCAAAGCCTCCGCCCCGCCCCCCAACCCCAGCATCCTGGCTTCAAAGCCGGGAGCGGGAGGGAGTGGGCGGTGAGTGGGCGAGTGAGGGGGGAGCCGGAACGGTGAGCGAGCGGGGTGGCAGGTGGCGGGTGGGTGAGCAGTGAGTGGGCGGGCGGGGGGGGCGGGGGGAGCGGGGGGAGCGAGCGGGGGAGCGAGTGGGGGGTGGGCGAGCGGTGAGTAAGCAGCAGGCGAGCGGGCAGGGGGAGCAGTGAGTGAATGAGCGAGGGGGTGGGCGAGCTAGCGGGCGAGAGGTGAGCGAGCGGTGAGCGGGCAGGAGCGGTGAGTGAGTGAGTGAGCGAGTGGGTGGACAAGCAAGGGGTGGTGGTGAGTGAGTGGGTGGGCGGTGGGGCGGTGAGTGAGCAGGCGGGCGTGAGGGGGTGCGGGGCGGAGGCTTCAGAACACACCTGCCTAGGGCGCAATATAGTCTGGCGCCGGCCCTGAGTCCGGGCAGGTTCAAATGGCACTATTCATAAACCAGTGGGGGAAAACCTCATCTTCCCAGGGCACTCTATCACAGATATTAAAAAATGGCCATTGTGGAGCAAAGGAACTTCAAAGGGAGTTGAGAGCAAGAGACTGCTGAGTTAAGGTTTAATTCTATCACCGGAGGTTTGAATCGGGATAAAGGATTTGTATCACATACATGTATTAATTTGCTTACCTACTGCCAGGATCTTTCTTATCAGCAACAACTGCAATATAAATGACTGCTACTGATAATGTGATTGTCACCATTTCTGCATTGAATTTCCTTCTCAGTTCTCCCCTTACTTCCACACGCCTCCCGCTCATTCCGCTTGTTTTTCCGTCACAAAACAGACCCCTTTTAATACATCTTTTTAAAAATGTAATGTGCTGCCATTTCCTGCTGTGTGCAGGAAAAGTGGCATGATATAAACGCCCCCTGAATGGGCCATGTGTTGCTGCTTCCTTTTTCTCTCCCCATGTCAAGAGACTGTCGGTATTGTGGGACAGCAGCAGGAGGCCATAACGATGGTTGGGAAATGCGAAAATCTACCCACACGGGAAAATCGCAATTGCTTGCTGTAGCTTCTCCGGCCGCGCGTTTGTCCCTCATTACTCCCTCTTTCGAAAGAGGAAGTGAACAAAATGCATGTGCCCCATTCAGTGGGCCATTTTGATCACACCGCTTCTCCTGCACACAGCAGGAGATAGCGGCAACTTCCATCTTTAAAAATAAGTCGGACTTACTGGGGTGTTTTTTTGTCACATAAAGAAGGCTAGAAGGAGCGGGAGGCACACAGGAGGCAGAGGACATTGTGGAAGGGACCCGTGAAAATCTGTGACTGCCCAGTAATGAGAGTGCAATAAATTGCTCGTCTGATGGAGCTCTTCTTTTCCTGGCCTCAGGGCAAGGAAATGCTGATAGCCCTATAGGAAGCTTCCCATCACATTATTCACCATTTCTCCCCAACCCCTTAAAATTGCTCCATGCAGTGAGAGATGAGATTTCTCTCCTTGGTTTCTATCAGCCTCCTTCATACTCTCCCACCCAGTGGAGGCTGGTGGCTCCGATGTCATTAGCATGGTGATTCACTGCCCCACTGACATCAGAGCCACCAGCCTCCACTACTCCCACCTGCTGTGGCAAGGACTGCAGGTATGCTGTGAAGGGAATAGAAAGGAAGGGACAACAGGACCTGGAATGGAGTAAGTGGGAGAAGCTGACATCACAGTGAGGTCAAGCAACTGTTTTTGACTCTTCGTAGCACACCCACACACCCACACCCCAAATTGATACCCAACTGATCTGGGACATGCCCTAAGCTTTGGTTCACTACTCATTTACTCTAAGGCAGAGATGAGCAGAAGGTAGATCTCCTTACATTTTGGACCTCAACTCCCAGAAGCTCCTGAGAGCATAGTGAATAATAGGAATTCTGGGAGTTGAAGTCTAAAACATCTGGAGCGCTATGGTCTGCCCACCCCTGCTCTAAGGAATGTTTTCTATTTGTTGTATAGCCTTATGAGGGTGTGGCTATGTGGGCTGACATGATGAGCGTCTGTACTTCAAAATTTAACACTTCATCCCTAAACCGGAGCTTCAATTGCTCTGCTGCCCATGCTGATCTTGCTGATCATTTGGGATTAGCAGACACCAGCACTGGGATTGGACAGTCCCTCTGTGGATTTAGCCAAACAACTAGCAGGAAACAATAGCAAAATAGATGATGATGATGATGGTTTCTTCTATTTATTTATTTATTAATTTATTTATTACATTTTTATACCGCCCAATAGCCGAAGCTCTCTGGGCGGTTCACAACAACTCATAAAAATACAAAAATACACCATAATTATAAAAAAATAGTCTAAAAAATTAATGTAGAAAAATTAAAACAATGTGACGAGCTAAAAACAATTTAAATAAACACTTCCCCCCCTAATAGACCTGTTTTAAAACAGCAGACATAGATGCCTCATCATATACCATTAAATGCCTGGGAGTAGAGGGTGGTCTTTACCTGGTGCCGAAAAGATGACAGTGTCAAGTGGGTCTCAGAAGGGAGCTCCACAGTCAAGGGGCCACCACTGAGAAGGCCTGCTCCTTTGCTGCCACCTTCCAAGCTTCCCTTGGAGGTGGCACTCGGATGGGGTGGGTGGTGGGCAGATATGGATCACAGCTTGTGGATAGGAAGGGCCAGCCTCTGTTGCTTTATGCAACTTTGTTTTACATGGCTTTTTGGTAAGCAAAGAACAGTGTACAAATGGGCTCTGAGCCACTTGGAAGTAAAACTCTAACACCACATGTGAGGGAAGCATCATGTAATATTCATTCAAAGACCACAGATCCTCATATCAACAGTCCACCAATTGGTTTCCACTGGACAAATTTCAGGGCATCAAGGATTTGATGCTAAGGCAGCTTCTTCTATGGGTTGGCTGCAGTGCATAGAGAGAGATGATTGGCAGCTGCTTTTATATGATGACATTTATATTATGCTGTGCTTCCCTTCAGAAGGAAGTGGCTTCCCCGCCCAGGAGGGCCTCCCCTGTCCCAGTGGTCTCCTCATCCAGGCACAGATCACATTCACACACCTGTCTACTTTCAGCAGTGTCTCAGCTTTGGGTGCTTCTGCAAATTGTCTTAGGGATCTGCCATTCCATGCTTTTTAATGGGCCTGGGCTGCCATGATATTCACTGGCCACTCATCCTGTGCACTTAACAGCAGCTTGATCTGAAAGAAAATGCATGTTGTTGTGACAATGTTCACCTGCTGATGTCTGCAGGTCAAGCTACAAACAACAACAACAACAACAACAGCAACAGCAACAGCAACAGCACTCTAGTTATCTTTTGGTTGGCATAATAAAGCTATTACAAAAACATAGACCTGAAAGACAAGGGAGCAAATCAGCCAGTCTGCTTTTGTTTGATCACTTGACAACCCTCCCCCTGGGACCAATCAAAGCAGTGCAAAGCACCAGAGCCTTTTCTTGGATGAAAAAATAAACATGTTGCTGGAATTTAACTGCGGAGTTTCAAACTCCACCTCACCCATAGCGTGACCTTGAATAAGTCCTTATTAGTGATTTGCTAAGTCCATTCTGTTGGAATCATATTTGTGCACTAATTATGAGCTGCTGCTTCAAACATCGGGGGAGACACCTTTTTTTAAAAAAAAAGAGAGTTCTAAATTGGCTTATGTTTTGGTGCATGCATGTTCTTGCAATGCTGCTGGAGAATTGTGGAGAACTGTAATATTGTGCATTGGCTAAGCTTTTGTTGGTTCTGCGTCACAAGTCCAGAGGTCCCTCAGTAAGGTGCTGTCTTGGTGGGTGGTCATCTTTGTGGCTGCAGTTGCATTTAACCTTTTTATTTCCCTGAAATGCAGTGCATGTGCTGGCCATCCCCACAAAAAGCATGATCGTGCTTCTTTACCACAATGCACCAAGGGTTCAGCGTTTGCTCAACCGTGCTGCGTGATGGTGCTGAGCCTGGCTGCCACAAAGTGGATGGAGGAGGACGTGATTTCAGCAGCTCTGGTAGCATTTTAGCAGCAACATTCTCAGCTGCCATCTATAGAAGAGGCTCCCATTCCAATGGCGAACACTGGAATGGGTGCCTCTTCCATCTGATGCCAGAAAGTTACAATGTGAGTTCATGGTGGAAGCGGGAATATAGTGGGTTAGGGCACTGGTACTTGGATTGGGGTTTTTTTCTTAGCAATGGGGATAATATGGCTGTATGAAAAAGGCCCCAAGTTCAATCCCCGACATCTCCAGGTAAGGCTGGATAAAGTCCTGCCTGAAAACCTGAAGAGATGCTGCCAGTCAGTGTCAACAACAATAGGTGGACCAATGGTTTGGCTCAGCATAAGGCAGCTTCCTATGTTCCTACGACTGCTGATGGCACAAATGCAAAAGAAGGACATTAGTGCAAAATATGTCTTTTTGTTAATATTTACAAGTGGAGCAAGAGAGCTTTCAGTGCAAGGATCCCCAACTTCTACTAAAAGCAAGTATTCCGAGGCAGTGGACACTGATATGTCAAGTCCCTTCTTTGTGAACCATCAGCACCGCACATCATGATGGAAAATTTCAGACAAGTCTAGAATCAAGCTAATTAGGGGGTAAGACCTGCCTTATGCCCAGTCCACCTTGCTCAGTGCTGCTGTTCCTGAATTTCACTGCTGATTGGTTTTGCATAATATTGTTATTATTCCTGAGTTCTTTCAGGTTTGCCAGGGTATACATTTTAAAATTTCAAAAGGGATTGGCCATCGGGTAATGTCTTTTCCTCTTAAATGTAGACAATTCTTTCTTCTTTCTGCAAAAAGGCAAAGCCCAGTGGCCTCTTGTGATGTAGGAAAGGTTTCCAGGCACCTTCACCTGGCTAGCTGCCACTTTGAAACTTTTTAAAATAATAAAAATGAAGACTGTTCAGAAATAAAGCAAAAGCAACATCTGGTAACCATACATAACACCTGCAAAAGATCTCTAGCTCACCCAAGATACTTTTGGTCATCTATTATTCTGCTTATTTACCCAACGTGCTGCAGAAGCTTTGTTTGCTAAGGCCCCTTGAATAAATGTGGTTCTGTTTCCACAAACTCAGGTAAATGACATTAGGTACTTTTGCAGAGGATGTTCAGCAGCAAGTGCCTTACTTCTGTATTGTTTATACAAATATACACTCATTCTCTGTCTGGGTGCTTCCAGGTGGAAGGCTCCTAGCGCTAGCAATCAGAAGTCCAGCTGTTCCATCTTTTTCTTAATACATATTTTCTGTATTAAGAAAAAAGACAGAAGAAGTTGTAAGAAAACACAGGAGTGTCACAAGCAGAAGACATCATTGTTTGGAAACCTGTAAACTTCTGTGAATGAGGGAAGGCGATGGTACCATAGAAGTCTCACCCAGAAGCTCTTTCTCCTTGGAGTGTGTTCTTACAAGGGCAGTTGTGTTCAATGATAACATTTGAGGCTATTCCAGACTTCTGTTCTTGGGCTAGAGACACTAAGGATGCAATCCTGTGGGATGCACCCTGGCTCAGAGGCTTTAGAATATCATATTCAGCTAGCCGGGCGATTTTGCCCATCTACCAGAGGCTTCAGGGAGAAGGAAGGAAGGAAGGAGGCTGGAAATGGCTAGGGATACATGATATTCCCATGTCCCCAGTCTCCTCCCCTCCCCACTTTCCTCTCTTACAAGCTCGCAACAGCAGGGGGAGGAGAAACAGAGCATGGTTTTCTGGGTCCAAGCTTGGAGCCCTGCCTATGAGCTCAGACCAAGGAAACTGAACAACCCCATGTCCCTCAGCCACTCTCTAGGGGACATAGGATGGCCTCCTACATCACAATCAAGGGCAGGGGTGTGAAGAAGGCAGATCACCAGATAAAGACCAAAACATCTGGGGATCTAGGATCAACCTTCTGTCCAACCATGCTGTGGAGAGTGGGTTGTTGTTGTTGTTGTTGTTGTTGTTGTTGTTATTCTCTGTTTCCTTGCTCGTGGCGGGTTTTTTAGACAAACATGACCGGCTTTGCCAGGTCATGCTGTCTTTTGCTGAGTCAGGAATTTCCTGACAATTTATTTATTTATTTATTTATTTATCATATTTATACCCCGCTCCTCAGCCAAAAAAGGCTCTCAGAGCGGCTTACACTTAGCAAAAAAGACAGTCCCTGCCCTCAGGCTTACAGTCTAATAAAGACATGACACACAAGGAACAGGAGTTCAGGAGGGAGGGAGGGGGGGGGAGGAGAGAAAGAGAGTCCAACAGGAGCAGGCCATGATGTTTCTTCTGCCTGCTCCTGTCCCCTTGTTCTTTCTTCTTCCCCACAGGGCCAAGATGACAGTTTGCCCTGTGGGGGTGGGGGAAGACTCCAACAGAAGCAGGCCATGATGTTTCTTCTGCCTGCTCCTGTCCCCTTGTTCTTTCTTCTTCCCCACAGGGCCAAGATGACAGTTTGCCCTGTGAGGGTGGGGGAAGAGTCCAACAGGAGCAGGCCAAGATGTTTCTTCTGCCTGCTCCTGTCCCCTTGTTCTTTCTTCTTCCCCACAGGGCCAAGATGACAGTTTGCCCTGTGGGGGTGGGGGAAGAGTCCAACAGGAGCAGGCCATGATGTTTCTTCTGCCTGCTCCTGTTCCCTTGTTCTTTCTTCTTCCCCACAGGGCCAAGATGACAGTTTGCCCTGTGGGGGTGGGGGAAGACTCCAACAGAAGCAGGCCATGATGTTTCTTCTGCCTGCTCCTGTCCCCTTGTTCTTTCTTCTTCCCCACAATTGAGCATGTTTTAAGTATGACTGCTTTCTGGATGTTGGTGTGGATATATTTTGGCAGGTCCAGGCCTTAGCTAGACCTAAGGCTTATCCCGGGATCATCCCGGGGTCGTCCCTGCCTGATCCCCGGATCCCCGGTGTGTCACTTAGATGAAGAGGTTTGACCCCGGGACGATCCCAGGATAAACCTTAGGTCTAGCTAAGGCCTCAGTTTCTGAAGGTACAGTTTTTTGATGTGCTGTGCCTAACAGAATAATTGTGAACTTTTCCTGTTGCCATAGTTCTTTAACTTCCATAGCCAGTGGTGTATATCATCATCATCATCATCATCAATCTCTTTTCTCACTTGTGGCAGTTTTTCTAGACAGACATGATGGGCATAGCCAAGTCATGCTGTCTTTTACTGATTCAGAAATTTCCTGATAATTGAACATGTTTTAAGTATGACTGCTGTCTGGATGTTGGTGTAGAATTATTATTATTATTATTATTATTATTATTATTATTATTATTAATTTCTTTGATGCCTTTCTAACCAAAAAGTCTAATAGAGGCTCTGCTGTAGGGAGGAGTGGACAGTTCAAGACCAGGGTTAACTTGGAATAGCTTATCATGTGTGAACATGGCCTTAGTCAGAATGCAATATGGATCAGTCTGGATATAAGAACATAAGACGTGCCATGCTGGATCAGACCAAAGGTCCATCTAGTCCAGCATTCTGTTCACACAGTGGTCAACCACTGGCCATGGCAAACCCAGCAGGACATGCATGCAATAGCCCCCTCCCACTCATGTTCTTCAGCAACTGTCTCTGTATCAGGTAGCATTATCACTATCAGGTCTAATAGCCATTGATAGCCTTCTCCTCCAGGAATACAGCTTAGAGAATCTTGTTCTTCCACTTCCAAACTACACCCTGATTTATGTTATGGGACCACAGAACAGGTGTCCATTAAGCTTTTGGCATTTTATTATCTGCTTTAATCTCTATAGAAGCATCTGACACATGCTCTCACCAGGACCAGATCTACACCTTGTGTCAAATCATTACGAATGTGAAATTTAAAAAAGCAGGAATTAACACTATGAATGTGGATTGTGTCCCAGCAGTTATCAGTACACTTCAAGGCTGCTATAAAGCAGTAGTGTTGATCTAGCCAAAATGCAACTCTGTAAACTGGTTGTGCCTTTTGGCTGAAAGGAAAGGCACCATTTTCAGCCACTTCCATGGTGATCAAAACATTGACTGGTTGCGAAGCAGAATGTAATCAAACAGCTGGCCATATTTCTGCATCCTTTATGTTAACTTTGGGGTCTGGCCCAGAACCTCCCTGCTCTTCAAGAAGGAGGGTAGACATTTATTTTCACATATCTTCTCTGGGGAGTAACAGAAAAAGGGGACTGTGGGCTTCTGAAGGCACCTGGTTGGCCGTGTGGGAATGTTTCTGACCTGGTCCAGCAATGCTTCCCTTTTCTGCCTTCCCTTCTGCCACCCCTTTCTTCTGTTGATCACAATGAACCACAAGCCTCTGTTGTCTTTTCTCCTTTCCTTTATATTGCACAGGGTCATTTTGTGTTTGGGGGAACGTAGGTTACAATCCTATGTAAACCATTGAATTAGATGGATCTTACTGAGAGTAAAGCATTGAATTTGATGGAGCTTACTGAGTAGACTTGAGTAGGGTTGCACTGTAAATATATAATGATATATTTGTTGTTGTTTATTCGTTCAGTCGCTTCCGACTCTTCGTGACTTCATGGACCAGCCCACGCCAGAGCTTTCTGTCAGCTATCGCCACCCCTAGCTCCCCCAAGGTCAAGTCTGTCACCTCCAGAATATCATCCATCCATCTTGCCCTTGGTCGGCCCCTCTTCCTTTTGCCTTCCACTTTCCCTAGCATCAGCCTCTTCTCCAGGGTATCCTGTCTTCTCATTATGTGGCCAAAGTACTTCAGTTTTGCCTTTAATACTATTCCCTCAAGTGAGCAGTCTGGCTTTATTTCCTGGAGTATGGACTGGTTTGATCTTCTTGCAGTCCAAGGCACTCTCAGGATTTTCCTCCAACACCACAGTTCAAAAGCATCTATCTTCCTTCGCTCAGCTTTATGATATATAATACCATATTTCTTCGATTCTAAGACGCCATCAATTGTAAGATACACACTAATTTCAGTACCTCCAACATAAAAAAAAGCTTTGATTCTAAGAAATAATAAACACACTTGCAATTCTAAGATGCACCCCATTTTTAGAGATGTTTATATGGGGGGGGAAGTGCGTCTTAGAATCGAAGAAATACGGTATATAATGATGCCCAACTCTAAAGGAGCTATCCAAGGTGTTTATTATTACATTTATTTCCCCCTCTAAGGAACCAAAGGTGGGTTACATAATCCTCTTACTCTTCCTTTTACTCTAAGATTAATATCTAGATCTATCTATATAAATTAGACCAGCCTTCACTAAGCTGGTGCTCTGCAGGGGCTTGTTTTGATGTGGGGGTAACCCAGGGCTGGATTCAGAGTGGCAGCACGTCATCTACATGACTCAGCAACCATTGCGAAGCCATCTGGGGGCAAACCCCAGAAACTCCACTTTAAAAAAGTCATGCATTTACCCTGACTTTTTGGGATGCGAGGCCGATGGCACCCCCTGATTGATCGCCATCGGCTGGGCTGTACAGGGAAGGGGGCAGACAGGGAGCTCCAACTCGGGCTCTACACTGTATTAAATATATAAATGAATTTTTAAAATGGAGGGTGGGAGGAGAGGAACGGGGCAGCTGGGAGTCCGCTGCCAGGCCAAGCACTGGGGAGCAGGGCAGAACGGGGGTCGAGCACCAGGAAGGTAGAGGAACAGGGCAGCCAGCTCTCCTCCCTCTGACCTCGCTCTGGCTGCTTCTCCCCCATTTTTTTTTAATATGTAGATGTGAAGGTTCGCAGTCCAACACCTTTGGAAGGCACGAGGTTGGGGAAGGGCTGCTCTAAACAAAAAAAGAGAAGTAGGTGGCCCTAAGTTGTTCGTCATCAGTTTTCCACAACCCCACAGTCACCTCTGCGTATCCTATTCTCCATCCTGTCCTCACGGTTTATCTGCTTTGGCAGAATGAGAATTTCACTGGTACTTTCTGCCTCCTTAGGGAGGATGTGGCGTTAAGGCTGGCGAGCCTTAACTCCCAATTTCCCCACTTTTTGGTGCTTGGTGGAAAAGTGTACGGCCTTAACGTTGTTTTATAAACCGTAGGTTTTTTGTTTATTGAATTATTATTTACTCCAACTACAATTATTGGTTCCTTCCAACTACAAAGAGGGGCTCACATACATTGGGGGAGGAGAAAGCTTTGATGCAACTGTCTTCCTACCCTCCCCATTGCACATTGGACAAAATTAAGAGTCACTTCTGTAGCTCTACCCACGTTGGCTCTGCCCCACTAACTTTGGTGCTGGCCCCACCCACTTTGGCTTTGGCTCCACCCACTGCTGGAATGTGGTGGTGAGAAAACCCTGGACAGGTGTTGACTGAGGTAATGTGGACCTCAAAGGGGGGGGAATGTCTCCCACCCCATCTGCAGAACCTTGAAGGGCCGTATTGCTACCCCAAGTGGGCTGGATTAGGGCCCCCGGGTCTGAGATTCTGCATCCCTCATGTATGCAATCCCTATTGCCTTGGACTGTCCCTCCATAGCGAATTGTGTATCCATTTGGCTCTGTGATAGAAATTATTATAAACTTTAACAATTAATTGCATAGCTGTCCATTTATTTGGGGGCAGTGCGATATCTAGGCATCAGCGGCTTTAATTTGAGACCATTCCAAACTTAATCAGATAATATTTAGGGGTCAAAACAGAATGAACAAAAAAGTGTGCTTCGTATTAATATGCAGATGAAGCAGCACCATCGGATTTGTTATATAACCTTTATGCAGATCTGTGGGTTCTGAGGCTATGACACAGCCACTGACAGTCACAAGTTATTTCAGAAAGCCTTAGACAAATGATTTTGTCAGGGCCTGGGATGATTTCATTCTACGCCACGTCTTGTTCATTTCCTTCCTCTTTGCTGGCAGTAATGAGTTTGATAAACAGATGTGCTTTCCTAAAGCTGCCTGGAGAGGGGGGGAAAGCAGCTTCTGTCCCCCCACCCCTGATTCCTTGGCACAATGGTCTAGGTTTTAGGAGATGTCCTCATGCAATAGTGTATGTAGACTAAACATGGACTGCAGGATTCGGTATGGCTATATCTTAAATTCAATAACAGACAAGTGGGACGTTGACAACAACAACAACAGTTTAGTTAATGCAGACTGCCTCAGCTGATCACGGCAGGTGAAAAGATTCACAGCTGTAAGGAAGTCAAAGTTGCCAGATCTCGTCACCTGACAAGATCTGGCAACTAACTTGCTGCTGCTACTGCGTTTTAAAGTACACAGTATCTGAGGTAGTAAGCCTGTGTGACCAGTTGCTGGGGAACATGGGTGGGAGGGTGCTGTTGCACCATGTCCTGCTTTGTTTGTCCCTGGTCAACATCTGGTTGGCCACTGTGTGAACAGAGTGCTGGACTAGATGGACCCTTGGTCTGATCTAGCATGGCTCTTCTTATGTTCTTATGCCCAACAGCAGTAGGCAACATGGTCCCTGTGTTCTTGGTGACCAACAAAGTGTCCGTCCCCTCCCATTTTTTTTTTAAAAATAGCACATTTTCTTGCTAGCTGTGAAATAGGTTTCTTTTGGTGCTGAGAAGTGTGGGTTCAAAGGAGTTGTTTGGTATGTTGGGGCTCAGACCCCACCTCTGCTTTGTACTCAACCTTTTGGGCACATGAGTGGTCCTTTCCCACAGCTCCCATGGCAGCCATTTTATGAGGTGCCCAGGAGAGTCTCTCAAATGCCAAATACGCTTATGGCACAAAGAGGTTGCCTACCCCGTGCTACAATTTCTGTACAATAGTCTTGCTCTGAAGATGGTACCATCAAATACGGGGGGGGGGGGGAGCCTTGAGTCACATCTAGATATATGATATGATGATTTTGGCTGTAGTCCACAGAAGAGTATGCCATAATAAATCTGTTTTGGGTGCCAAAAGACTCTTTGCTATTTTTTTCTGCAGCAGACTAATGCAGAGAATCCTCTAAAAATCTAGGTATATGAGCTTAGATATGATGACAGTTGAACAGCAACTTATTTGGGCCTTATTTGACTCACTCTTTGGCGCAGAGTGGTAAAGCAGCAGGTTCTGCAGCTGAAACTCTCCCCATGGCCTGAGTTCGATCCCAGAGGAAGCTGGTTTCAGGCAGCCGGCTCTGGTCGACTCAGCCTTCCATCCTCCCAAGGTCGGTAAAATGAGTACCCAGTTAGCTGGGGGAAAGGTAATAACGGCCGGGGAAGGCAACGGCAAACCACCCCGCTATAAGGCCTGCCAAGAAAACGTCACTGAAAGCTGGCGTCCCTCCAAGAGTCAGTAATGACTCAGTGCTTGCACGAGAGGTTCCTTTCCTTTTCCTTGTCATTTAGCAATTTTCTTACAATTACATTTTTACTCTTAGGTCGGATCTACACTACTGCTTTATAACAGTTTTATAGCGCTTTAAAGCAGTTAAAGCGCTTTATAACTGTTATAAAGCGCTTTAAAGCAGTAGTGTAGATCCTGCAAATGTGTGCAGAGAACCAGTCATGGTATATGTTCCACAGTTTTAGAATTCTCTCACCCATTCCTGTTCAGGGCAAACAAAACAGTTGTCTGATCGTGCATAGTGGAGCTATGCACAATTGTTTTATTTACCTCTGTGTAAGTGTGTGAGGCCTCAATTCACATCAGGACCACAGCATGCTGGTTTAAACCTTCTCTTCACTTATTTTCATCCCAAAATTTCCTGGAGTTTTGAAAAATCATTGGAGTCTGAATCGCGGCCACAAACGCTTACATGAAGGTAAATATAATTGTTATGCATAACTCCACTATGTGTGATTAGATGAACATTTAGCTTGACTCTCAATCTTCCCTTCCAAACTTCAACCAAATAATAGTGTGGTGTAGTAGTTAGAGTGCTGGACGGACTCAGGAGGCCTGTCACCACTCAGCCATGGAAGCTCACTGGGTGGCTTTGGGGCAGTCACTGATTCTCAGCCTAACCTACCTCACAGGGTTACTTACTGTGAGGATAAAATGGAGAGGAGGAGGATTATGTGTGCCACCTTGGGTTCCTTTCAAGAAGAAAAAAGTGGAATATAAATGTAATAATAAGTAAAATTAATATAATAAGCATGTGGTTTGCTCATTGGGATGCATGTCAAGAGTACAAATACCTTTGCTTTTTAAAAAGGGTGGTTTTGTTTTGTTTTGGTCATATGTTGATAGCATTGTTACAGTTTATAGGAGGAATAAGAATATAGTTGTAGCAAATGCACTTAACATTCACCAGAGGATGGATTCAGACTTAACCATGCTTAGAATAGATCTATTAAAATCAATGGGACTTGGATAAGTCATTTCATTAGTGATTTCAATGGGTCTATTTGAAGCATGACTAAGGGCTCATCTACACCAAGCAGGATATTTCACTATGAAAGTGTTATATAAAAGGCAGGAGCCACACTACTGCTTTATAGCGGTATTGAAGTGCACTGCAGGATCTACACTACTGCTTTATAACAGTTGGGGCCCATGACACATCTACACCAAGCAGGATATAACACTATGAAAGTGGTATGAAAGCGGTATATGGTATGTGTCAATGGACCGCAACAGTTGTCGTGCACTTCAGTACCACTATAAAGCAGTAGTGTGGCTCCTGCCTTTTACATACTACTTTCATAGTGGAATATCCTGCTTGGTGTAGATGAGCCCTGGATCCAAACCCAGGTTTGTTTTTTGTGTTTTTATTTTGTAATTTACCTTTCTATGAATCCAAGAACAGGTTTTTGCTTGCTTGAATGTCGCCCACCCCCATGCATAGACACCGCATATGAAATGCAGTGTTTGAGTTGTAGGGGAAGAGATAGGGGGTATCTTAATTAAATCCACAAGCCCTGTCTCTGACTCCAATTTTAGCAAAATCATCACATTCCAAAGCCTTTTAAAAAAGTGTAGGTAAGGAGGCTGAGACAAAAGGTAAAGGAGTTAGCCCCTTCTGCCTCACTGCAATTTACAGCTGAAACTGTGTCAACAACTGAACACTGCTTCTTTGTTCATTTTTATTGCATTTTTATACTGCCCAATAGCTGCCATAAAATACAATACGAGTAAAACATAATAAAAATCTTAACTTTAAAACATAATAAAAGCAGCGTAAAAGCTAGCAGCAGTGTAAAGATCTAAAAATACACTGACACTATTTTTAAAACTTAACGACTAAAAAGCTCGGACAAAAAAGACTTCACCTGAAGCTGAAAAGACCACAATGTTGGTGCTAGGCAAGCCTCTCCATGGCAGGCATTCCACAACCAGTGTGCCACCACTGAAAAGGCCCTCTCCTTAGTAGCCACTTGCTTCACTTCATTCGGCAGGGCCCCCAAGAGATGGACTTCTGAAGATGACCTCAGTGTCTGGGCAGGTATATAAGGAGAGAGATGATTCATTGAACTGAGAGTTTGCACGATTTCTGAAGGATGTGGCTGGCTGGTTTGCAGCAGGGATAGTGACCCGGTAGCATAACATCTCAAAGAGGAGTTTGGGCTAACAGCTATTATCTCAGACCATTTCCCACATTCTAAGGATGTAGGAGAAATCCACCATGGATTCCAATGTGTTTGGATTTTTATGAATCTGACCCACAGATTCATAGGTGTGCACAAGGGGTGTGCTGGGTGTGCCCAGGCACACCCTAATGTCTCAAGCAATAGGCGGCAAATTGAGGGGGCCATTGAGTAGGGATCTGTAGGAGGATCCAAACACAGTGGGAACAGTCCTCTCTGCCCTCTGGCTGCGGAGTAGGGCATCAGTGCCTACGGGGATTAATAAATAAATGAATAAAAATAATGTCCTTTGTGATTGAAATTCAATAAATGTTCATATATATATATATATATATATATATATATATATATATATATATCTGGATGCACACCCTAATGAAATGTGCTGTGCACACTTATGCACAGATTCGACAGTGGGCCTGCTTTTCCTGAGGTATGCAGATTCCACAGACTTGTGGGCCAGTTTTTGACTGGGAAGGGAGATTTGTGCTAATGCACATTAGTGCTAATTAGCACAAGTAGAATGAATAATAATAATAATAATAATAATAATAATAATAATAATAATAATAATGCAGTTCTATTAACAAGGGGAGGATGGAAGAAAAGACACCTGACAAATACAGATAGGAACTAATTTAACAAAATCTGTAAATCCCTTCCCACATTCTATTACATTTTCTCCTTCGATAAGCACGATAAGCAATTTGATGACCACTGGCTTGAACAGAAAGGAATCTCAAGGAGCAAATAAGAGAGAATGCAGACCATATTTCCTCAGTAGCAATTGCTGTTGAATTCTTTATCCTGCCCTCCCCCCGCCCCCTGCCCTATCAACTTACTTTTGTTCTGATTTTTAAAAGAGAGGATTCCCTCAAAGTTCATAGAAACTAAGTAGTCCATCAGAAGTCGCTGATGATGTGGGTGGAACTACATTATTCAGTTGGACGTTTTGCGAAATCCTGTCATATTCATTTGCTAACACTTCCAATATAACAATGAAACAAACAGAGCGTTGTGCTGTTCCAAGCCAGGCATTCATCTCTTCTTGGCACTGCTTCAACAAGGCCTGTCAACACTCTAGGCGAGCCGGCCAAAGCTCATTAATGGCAGTTAGAGTAGATGTGTATTTAGCATGGAAAAGGACTTCCCTGTCTATTAAAAAAGAAAAGAAGAAAAGGTGAGAGCTTGTCCATTGAAAACTGTTGTCTTCTTAAATAATCTGACCCCCCCCCACATGGCCCCCTCTGCAAAATCTTCTGTTCAATATTTATATGGACTTGCCTAAGAGTGCAATACTATCCAGGGGTGGAGAACTTGTGCCCCTCCAGATGTTTTGACCTGTAACTCCCATAATCCCTCACCATTGGCTAAAGGAGATGGAAAATGTAGGCTCTAACGTCTAGAGGGCCACAAATTGCCCATTCCTGCTACACACAGTCCCACTGAACTGAATGGGGCTTACTTCTGAGTAGACATGCCTCAGAGTAAACCTATCATACTAGACCCAGTCAGGGAGAGATCGTTCATCCAAGTCCAATTCTGTGGTCAGTCATATAAAGAGTGTTTAGACAACCATTTAGCTGGCCTGGTTCCTTCCACTCAAGGTGACATCCTGTGGGAAAAGCAATTACTCACAAGTTGACTGAAGGGAGTTTTTGATACTGTTCTTGGCACTGGAGTGTATAAAACTATAAGGATGATCACTCTAGCTAGGCATCTATTTCGCTCCTAAGTATTCTTACCTTCCCCCTCGGTAAAAAAATTGGGGTGATTTTTCTATAACCTGGTTCATAGCTTAAATTGCCCCAATTAAATGTCCCATCATGAAATAGCTGCCTCCAGATATAAATTTGTCAAACTCCAGGCTATATTGGTAATATTTCACCCTTATCTTTAACCAGAGGGAAAACACATGTTTGAATGCAGGAATTCCCAGGTTTAATCCCCTGCATCTCCAGGTAGGGCTGGAAAAACACCTGCCTGAACACCTGGACAATTGCCTACACTAGTTTCTGGAAACAGAGACCACTGTGAGCACCAAGGGACTGCATTACATGAGTTCCCTTAATGAGAGGATAATGTGAATTTGCCCTATAATATCCCAATAACACAATCCTATGCATGTCTACTAGGAAGTAAGTCATACTATTTATTTATTTCAGAAACAGAAACACCACCTCTCATGCATGACGTGAGCTACAGCTGCCTCCATACCTTCATCTTCTGAACAGAACTAGTAAGACTGTATATACCAGATGCTGGGGAACATGGGTGAGAGGGTGCTGTTGCACCGTGCCCTGCTTGTGGGTCTGATCCAGCATGGCTCTCCTTATGCTCTTATGCTCTTTTTCTTGGCAATGAAAACAAGAGAACTGACTACCTGCTTCTTCGGCTAATGGTCTTCCATGCTATTTCTACTCCCAGCTACAGTCAAGTGCAGCTGTCTCTAGAGAGAACAAAAGGGAAGTGGGGAAAAAACTAATACAGCAATTTCCTTGTCTCTCTGCAAGGAAAACACAATGGGGGCTGGTGGATCCTATGTCGGTGGGATGGTAAATCTGCTCTAGGTTTCAATCAGAAACAGTCAGACCTCTAAAGGAGCTATCCAAGGTGATATATCCATTTGGGGGATATAATTCAGCACTTTGATAGCTCCTTTATAGTTCTGACTGAAATCCAGAGTGGATTCACTCCCCACTGACATGGGAGCCGCTAAGCCTGCACTGGGAAAAACTACGAGTCTCTACAAGAGTGAGTCCAGAGCTGTGACATCTCTTCCCTTAAATCCAGCTTCTGTAATATTTTAATTATGAGTTGTTGTTGTTGTTGTTGTTTTAAACGCTTGTTTTCTTTTTATCTGCTTCTCTATTTTGAAGCTTATTTTAACTAAATCAATTTACATTTTCAAGTGTTTTCTTGGCAGCCATGCAGGCTTGAAACACACATTTCCCCCTCATATAAGTTGCCCAACTCCTGGCAGCTGAGCCTCAAAGATAAACTTCAAATATTACAAGATGTGTTGTAATCAGGGGAACTGGCAGTGCTGCATCTGTGCTTGGGATGTGGCAGTCTAAAGTTTCTGTTAGGCAAAGAGATGAGTCAAATGTATGCACTTTACTGAGAAAAGAGAATCTGAATGGCCTTGTAATGGGCTGAAACCATTTTGGAGCATGAATCCCAACCAAGTTTAAATCCAAAAATGTTCACCGACGTGAGCTGGATGTCTTTAAATTGTCAGGAGTTGCTGAGCAAACAAATAGATGCATTTTTCAATATTAAAGGCATGGGATCCAATCAAAATTAAGTACTTAAAGTGCAATACTATATCTGTCTACTCAAAAATAAGTCCCATAGGGTTTAATGGGGCTTACTCCCAGCAAACTGGGTAGAGGATTGCAGCTGCCTCAGTTTCCTATTGATTTCCACTGAAACTAATTGGTGGGGGGAGGATGCCCAGTTTTGGCTAGATCATGTCCATTATTTTATTGATGTTGGAATGTGGAATAAGGTGTCTAATCTGTTTTTGTTTTGCAACAATGCAAAATTGAATGGATTTTGTTTGTACGGAGAAACAGTATATCACCAAGATCCTCTCTGGCCCTTGAGCACAGATGGTGTCCCCTACAATAAGCTTGTTTTCTTGTACAATTCCTTTCACAGGAAGTCCTGTGAAGAAATTGCAAAGGAGAGATAAGCTGCATGAATGCCATCCTCTCTGAAGCTATTCAAGAGCTCTTAACTACTCCTGTCAATGTGGTCTCTTGTATGAATGCCAGTACCTGACACCGCAAGTGTTCTGACCTCTGCCTTTAAGGGCAAAAAGACATTTGGCAGTAGTCATGCCTTTTGTTATTGTGTTTTGGTAGTAGAGGCTGTAGTTACCCAAGTGTTCTCTGAAACATAGCTGTCAAAAGCACAGCAGCCTCTCTAGGGCAGAAACTGACAAGGTATCTTGTCTTGTAGGCTACTTTTTACACAGCTAATGGCAGAGGAGGTTTGGCTATTTGCATGATTATTTTCACACCCCAGTTGCCTCAAGTCCATGCTGGTTCCACATCTGAGGGGGCCCTTGGCAGAGTGCCCCTGATATGTTCCCACTTTCCTTGACAGGTCCCTGCCTGTGGGCTTCCTTGCTGGCAGTAGCAGCAATGGCATGCAGCCATTAACATTCCTCACAATGGCCCCAAAGAATATTACAGAGGGGGCATTGTGGGAAATTTAAAATGCAACTTGAGTAGAGAAGATGACTTCTGCTGAAACGCCAAAAGGACATTGTGAATAGACCTTCACTATGAAGAGAGCAATCAGGTCAATGCTGGCCCTCTCGTGAGGCAGGGTGAATTCCACACCTCAGGCAGCAGAGTAGGAGGAGCAGTAAATTGCATGATTCCCACCCCAACACCAGGAGGGTCTGTTGCATGCCACCATTGCCTCACTACAACAGGTGCTTTGGATAGCCTTGCCAGCTCTGCTCTCCAGCAGAGCTGGCAAAGCTCTCTGAAGCTGCCACCCGCCTGGCAATCTCCTGGGACACTCCTCCCACAATGCCTGGCTCTAAGGAAGGACCCTTCAGAAACAGGCATTTGGACCTGGTTGGCTCTCTGAAGAGCCGTGCTGGCCTCTTCCATCCAACGTGGCTCTTTAGAAATCCTGCCTGCTGCTCTCTGAGAGGATTGGCAGAGTGAGTGGCAGCTGCAGTGGGGTAAAGGTAGAGGTGGGAGAAGTGGCAGTAGCAATGGGGGGGGGGGGGGAAGGCAGGGAGATGTGGCAGCAAAGGGAGGGTGGGGAGGGAATGAGACAAACAGATGTGGTGCCAATGCTTGGTGAACTTGCATTGGCACTGGACTAGATCTTAGAAATCTACTTGTAGGCCTCAGAAACCTGCTATCTCTTTCTCTGAGAAAAAACAAGGCCTCAACCTTCGTTTGTGTCCTGCTAAAACCCACATAGCAATAAAACTATTGGATCCAGATTTAAGCTGGATCAACTGCCCTGGCAGAGTGGGCTTCCCCACCTCTTCTTTTCCATGGCAGCTTCTCCTGCTCAACGGAGTGAACTGTGGGGTGGGGGTCCCCAAAAGTTAGGGGGGACCAGACTTTCCAATTGCGGAGCCCTTACTCTCAAGGAGGGCCCCATCCTCTTGCAGAAGGTAGATCCTAGATCCAACCCTATAACACTGTTGAAAGCTTTCTTTTTAAAGACTACTGTGCATTTTGTATTGACAGGCTGTACACATCTGTGCTAATATATTATTCATGACACTTATTGACTATATAATGTATGTATAGATATTTCACATTTGCTGAAAAGACCACGAGCACACAAAAAAATCAAACCAAACCCACTCTGGTTCCAGCAATCTGGTGAAGAGCTTTCATTCACTTGGATTGAGTCTGATTTTTCCATGCAGACAAACTTCGTACCGACTAATGAAATTTCAGCAACATTTAAATTTGGGAAAGGTCAACTGAGTTTGATAGTTCAGGTTGCACTGCTAAGGTTACAGAAACCCAGCAGTTCTAAATGCAGACTTCAGGTTACAGCCGAGCGTGTGTTTCCAAAACAGAACAGTGTGTTCGCCTGGAGTACACTTACATTATCTGTTGTTTACTGTGAGGGTGCAAATTACACAGGAGTCTGATAAAGAAGATGTCTCTCAAATATCCTTGACCCAGAATATTTAGTGCTTAAATCTTGAATTTGTTCCCCAAAAGCAGTAAAGATATCACAAAACTGATATATGTTCCTGCATGTAGCACCAAGACACAAATGGTCTGTTGCATTCTAGACCAGGTGAAGTTTGCAACAGAGCTGCGCACTGATCCCCCCACACTCTGCTTTGGACCATTTTGGAAAATATCCTATTTCTGCTCGGACTGACTCAGTACTTTACCTAAGTTGGGGTTAAAAAAAAAGTTTCATGCTTCCCTTTGTCCATCATGGGATTATTATTATTTTTTTAAAAAAATGGCTAGAACATTTTCTTGGTCAGAACTAGATGATAGTTGCAGGCATAGCAGCCCCTTAAGAGAGGATTACATCCTCACAACGTCAGAAAAATAGGTGCAGGGATTTTTTGTCTGATTGATATATATGAGAACTTTTTTATTTCTTGGCAGAACTGAATGAAAAGCGTAACACCTACCAAATTCCAGAACAGTAGCCACAGGTTTTTTTTGTGCAAGGCTAGTCTTGACATTTTGAGAGTCTCCAAATGAAGGTGTACTTATCCACTATAAGCTCCTTGTGGACCATTCTTTTGAAAATTATAGGCAGACTTGTTGTGCCCCTAAGTAAGAAACCTGGCAAAGTTTTAGAAGGAAAGGTACAGCAATTAATGTGAAAGGGAGGTCCTCCTATGATGGGGGGTGAGTAATTTTGCTTCCTCTTCCTTCCTTCCATGGTTTTTTAGGCAATTTGTATGAAACTGACACATATCATAGTGGTATCCCCAGGCAAGACAGCTATAAGATTTCCGAAGGATAGGTGCAGGAGCTAGAGAGTTATTGTCCTTGAAAATCAGTGCAAGACAGTAAAGCAAGGTAGCATTAGAAAAATGATTCTCTCATGGCCCCATTCTTGCCCTCCCCTAAAGTACAATGATTGGTGGGACTCTAGTAAAATATGCCCTGGGATTAGAAATTGGACCTGCCAGCCCTAAAAAGAGATTTCTTTTAATACCCCTCCTTCCTCCTCCCTCCCTCCCCCTTGCAACATTTAGAGAAACAAAAACAATAGACACTATATTTGGAGACAAAGTCGATGCGTGCATATTGCATCTGAAACTTGAGTTGGTAATGAAGCCTCAATCTGGAGTGGCTTCAGTTGTGTTGGCTTCAGAGGAAACCTCACTTTGCCTCAAGTCCAGCAGAATCAGACCAAAGTGGCCCAATTCTGTTCGCTCTTAGGACTTTGTCCAAACTGGATGCACACTCTTAATTTCCAAGCTGTCAAGGACAGCTCCACATAGATTGCACTCCAGCAGTCAAGTCAAGGAGTGACCAAAGCCTGCAACACAAAAACAAAATCCTTATTCGTGGAACAACTGGCACGCCAGCTGAAGCTCGTAAAATACACTCCTTGCCATCACTATCATCTGAGCATCCCAAAGCAAGATACAACCTCTCCCCTAAAAATAAATAAATCCCTAAACACAGAAAGCAGACCTAAAGGGAAATGGCCACAACAGACTCTTTTCCTTGTGTTTTTGTGCTCTGGGAATGTTGTTGTCTTGGAGTAAGAAAACATTTATTTCTGCTTTCCCTAAGTCTGAATTGCTACAGTCCAGAAAAGGATTCACCACAGATTCCATAGAAGTGTCCTAGTGGTGGGTGCTGCACATTTTCTCAGATTGGATCTTGCATTCATTTGTACTCCACATCGCAATGTGTCACAACTGGTGCCGTCTCTTCCAGTGTTTGCTCTTTTGGCTTCACTTATCTAAAGCACAATTAATACTGATTCTCATTACCTCCAGATACCAATGGCAGTGAATCCCATGATGATAATGAACACTAAGCAAATGTGCCTGAGGTATAAATGCAATGTGGGACTATTAATAGAAAGCTCTATTCAGGAACAACTGCTGGATCAAATAATTTGCTTTGGCCATTTAGAATATGTGAAATAGGACTTAAGTGAAAGGGAGTTCTGTTCTTGCATAGGAGCAATGGGTGGGTTGCTTATTGACTGCAATAAATGTTTTTCTTTTTGCAATCACTTTTTATTCCTCTTTTGTTCCAAACACAAACAGAATAGACGTTGGACTGCATCTGGCACGCCATCCAATCATGCTAAGGGCAATTAATCCTTGCAGTGCTGCTGAAATGCCTCAGTTTGAGACCAAGGATGAGGGTAGGCTGAAGGACATCTGTGGCGGATTCTGATAGATGGGCATGTACACATTATTTATCATTGGTTATATTTTCAGCACACAGAGGCCTCAGCTAGACCTGATAGCACTCTTCAAATACTTGAAAGGTTGTCACACAGAGGAGGGCCAGGATCTCTTCTCGATCATCCCAGAGTGCAGGACACAGAATAATGGGCTCAAGTTACAGGAAGTCAGATTCCGACTGGACATCAGGAAAAACTTCCTGACTGTTAGAGTAGTATGACAATGGAACCAGTTATCTAGGGAGGTTGTGGGCTCTCTCACACTAGACGCATTCAAGAGGCAGCTGGACAACCATCTGTCAGGTATGCTTTAGGGTGGATTCTTGCCTTGAGCAGTGGGTTGGACTCGATGGCCTTTTAGGCCCCTTCCAACTCTACGATTCTATGATTCTACCTGGTCTAGCGTGATGGAGGGGTGAAGATCTTGTGATATTTTTATCGCGAGATCTCCCCCTTTGTTTACATGCAGCACACGACGACCTTGGAGGGAGAGGACATCGCTCCCGCCATTTTCTTTTTTCAAAAAAACAAACGAAGCGCATAGGCACTCATGCGCACGAGGTAGGTTTTTTAAAAATAATAATAATAATAATAATTTCTCTGCTCCCCCACCCCACCCCTGATGGGCACAGAGCTGCTGAGGTTCCCGGTTCCTCACGAGTAACTGCGAGGAGCCAGGACAAACTGTGATGCCCGGCCACACATTCCATGGTCTCGGGATCAGCCCGGGACCATGGAAAAAAATGGGCTGCAAGGGTAGGGCAAATTCCCTGGGAAATGGAGGGATCATCCCTCCCTGCTCCCAGGATCCCCTGTCTGTCTTGTAGATGCACAGGGATGATCCTGGGGAGATTCCCGGGATAAGCCCTCGTCTAGCTATGCAGAGTAACACAGACAGCTATCAACAAGTATAATGAAGAATTTATGCATACATAAACATTCATATTCAAAGCCACTGTTCATTATGTGGCCAGTTCCAGAGTAGGCATGATTGGTCACCTCCTGAAAGCCCACATCCCAGCAGGGGCCCATTGACAAGAACTCCCTCCTCCGCACCACCACTGCCATCTGCTTGTTCACTTGCCTCTTGCTCTGGTCCAGAAAATGGAGGTGGTGAGAAGGAGGAGCAGCTCATGCCACAGCCTACTTGCTCACTGGCTCTCTGCCTGCCAGGGGAGACACCATGATCCCGAAGGTGGTGTTCCCAGGGTGAGGCTCACCCATTGCGCTCTGGGTGTGCTGACCCCCTATGATTTCCCCAATTGCAGGAAACCCGACTGCATAATTTGTGGTATGAATATTCAAAGTTTTAATCTTTGTAAACCGCCCAGAGAGCTTTGGCTGGTAACAAATAAATATAAAAATAAATAAAATTATGCAAGCGGTGCTAATGATGAGACAGAGGATGAGGAGCAATAGATTCACACTGAGGGAAGCACCCATGGAGAGGACCCTCAAGAGCTGGCACTGGTCAGTTCACTGTGTGAGTGACCACTGTCATACACATGACAGACAGCATAAGAAAATAAGAAGAGCTGTGCTGGATCAAACCAAAGGCCTATCTAGTCCAGCATTCTGTTCCTACAGTGGGCAAGCAAATGTCCATGGGAAGCCCATTAGGAGGACATGACTACAACAGAACTACAGAAGAAATGTACATTACCTCATGTTCCGAGTGTACCCCAGGCCATGTCTTGACAACCACGCATCGGCACTGCTCTCTGCTATCTGCATGGCAAGGAGCACAAGTGCAGGGTTTGCTGGAAGGACTCAGCTGCCCAGCCAACATCAGTTGGGGAGGGGGGAGAAACTCGTCTCATCACTCTTTTTTTTAAAAAAAAAAACATTTAACCATAATTGCACAGTTCCACTGGGCCATGGGAGCTCCCCCATATGTGTTATATAAAGCTAAAGGGCTCAGATTCAGACTGGTTGCCAACTTCAAGCCAGAATATTCATTTATGGTTTTTTTTTTTTACTGTTCCTTTAATTCCACTGACCAGCGGAGGCACGGAAGCAGTCCACTAGACTTTCAGCTCACTGTACGCCCCTCCCCTTGTCCAGCCGGGTGACCAATCAGGGTTAGGCATTGGATGGGACATGCCTCCGGTGCAAAGCTGGAGGATGGTGCCAGAAGGTGAATGTGAGTCTGTGCCTTGCTGATAGGAAAAAGTCACGGCGGTCTGGAGCTTCGGGGGTTCGCCCCTGGATGGCTTCATGATGGCGACTGCATCATATAAATGACCTGCTGCCACTGCAGATCCACCCTGGGGCAAACCCCTCATCAAGACAAGCCCCTTAACTCATGCTCTGCTTGTTGTCTGGGATCAGATGTACCATTGACTTGAATTTGGAGACAGCCAGACTTCAGTGTTAAAAGCACATATTTTGCAAGCAGAATGTCCCAGGATCAGTTTCCAGCACCTCCAGTTAAAAGCATCTTAAGACTTAAAAACACCCCTTCCTGATCTACTGCTAGTGAGAGAAATCAATACTGAACTTGATTGACCAATGATCTGGCTCAGTATAAGCCAGTTTCAAAATCATTCTCTGACAATATGAACAATGGTGTAGTATAGAGCTACTGTACTGAACGTGTTCTAGGATAAAGAGGAGCAAATCTCCTGTTTCAGTGAAGTATAATGCAAGAAGATACAAGGATGGAAAGCAAATTTCTGCTTCCCCTTGAACTTGGTTTGGTAGCAGTTCAAAAGTTGGGGATCTGAGAGGTGAAAAGATGGGGATCCGAGAGGCATTGAGGTCCTTGACTGTCAGAGCTGTACAAGATTTAGCCTCTAAATCAAATATTAAATAGTAAACAGCAAATATTAGGGCACTGCAAGCAATGCAGAAAATTTAAATTAGGGAAAGGAGGGTTGCAGATGCAAATCTGAAAGCACAGCCACACATCTTATGGACAGTTCAATTGCCCTTAGAAGAAGCCACCTCACAAAAAGTAATTTTAATACAAGAGCAGTGAAGTATCAGCATCCAATAGAAGGCAAGTTCATCTACAGTGCAGATGTGGTCCAAGTTATCTGGTTCCAATATTGAAAATATGGCCGTGAGCTGCCCAAAATGGAATAGAGAAGGAGGCTTTAATTTTCTCAGCTTTTAACTCTAAACCCTGACACCACCATATAATAGCACTTAAAGCAGCAGTCTCCAATGTGGCAAATCATCATCATAGACAAATATGACTGCCCCATCACTTCTAGTTTGGCCCAAAGTTTGGAGTGATGGGATGTAAGGGGAACCCATGGAGAAAATGAGGCTGAAGTCTTTGAGAAGAGATGCTGACCAAGATTGTAGATGGAGGTTTTAGCAGGAAAAGAAGAAATTTGGCTACATTCATGGAGGAGGAATAATAATAATAATAATAATAATAATAATAATAATAATAATAATAAATCTAGTAGGAGAGAAATCAAAATGAGAAAAGATACCAAAGAGGAAACAATTAATAAAACCCAGAGGAATCATTTAAATATCAGCTAAATAAGATAGAATTCTTTTAAAAAAATAATAATAACTTTTTTGTATCTGCATATGATCACTGCAAGTACTGAGAGATGAAAGTATTACTTGATCAGAGGAGAGAGAGGGGGGACGGAGGGAGGGAGGGAGGGAGAGAAGGCAGGAGAAAAAAAGCTTTTAAAGAAAAACTATAAATATATTGACTTATGGTAAAGTGCCTTTATTTCATCCCTTTCGGAATTGCACTATTTTCCAGACTGATTTACCTGTCCCTAGGAAGTTACCACTTGACTACTGTGTTATTATTATTTTTAAAAAATTCATTACGCAGGTCAAATCCCCATTCCATTACAAATCCCTTTGCATAGTAATTATGGAACATTTGTGGTATGTCTGAACTGGCGACTGAATGGAGCGCTTTTTCTTCCACAGCAGAGAAAATGTAGATTCAGAGGTCCTTACTTTAAATGTCCCCCCCCCCGAAAAGCATTTGATAGAAGCCCTCCCAGCATGCCAGAGCCTATAAATATGTGTTTTGTATAATTCATTCCTTACTTTCATGTAAGCCCTGTGATAGATGCCCAAGAAACCCCATTAATCCTTTCAGAGCAAGCGCTTGTGACTTACCTTAATTACGGAACAATTTCAATCAGACATAGTTACCGATCCATTTAGATAAAATTGGGCATATTTCTGCTTCTGACCTCCACAAAAATAACTGCTGATGGAATGATGGAGACAGCAGTGATGCCAAGCCAGTAGCTCTCTGGAGCACTCAAAGGAAAAGTGAAGGAGGCAAATATAAGTCCAGAGCCCCACGTCAACACAAAAAAGCACTCGAGTTGGCAGGAATGGCACTTGGAGGCACTGATTTTTCTGATGATTTGCCACGAAAGCCAAGGCACGCATTGGAGGTCTGCTTCTTGCTTTGAACTTCTTTTAAAAAAAGAAAGCAAAATGAACAAAGCTCAGGAAGCTAATATGAGAAGTCCAAAGTATAGGGATGGATCCAAACTTTGCCTAGAGTTGCTACCAGTGCAATCCTATGAATGTTTACTCAGCAGTCAGTCTTTTCACCTTGACATGGCCTTGCTCCCAAGTAAGTGTGCATAAGATTGCAGCCTTAAGAAAGCTATCAAGACTGATCTCTTCTGGCAGGCCTATCCAGTAGAATTTTAGGATACTTTTAATATGCTTTTAGGATGTTTTTAGGATGTTAACAGTGTATACCATGTTTTTAATCAGTATTTTGTGTATTTTATGCTTGTTGTTCCCTGCCTCGATCCAATCAGATAGGTGGGTAGGAAATATATTATTATTATTATTATTATTATTATTATTATTATTATTATTATTAATAATAATAATAATAATAACCTTGAGCAACTCCCAGGCCAGATCTATGCCTTATGTCAAATCATTACGGATGTGGAATAAAAAGCAGGAAATAACACTATGAGCATCATCAGATGAGCGTTTTATCATACGATCACTACTGCCCACTCACAGTTTTTCACACATCCTTTAGACAACACCGTCTGCCTGCCACACGTCTCCCACACCTTCTGGCCTTTTTTCCATCACAAAATAGACCCCAGTAAATCCGTTGTGAGAAAACAAGTAAGTCTTTAGGGCCTTTCTAAAACCTTGCAATGATTGGGGCCAGATGGACCTGAGATGGCAACCCATTCCAGAGGTGTGGGGGCACTGTGGAAACTAGGCCTCTCTCATGTGACTGCCCACAAAGGTGGATAAGTGAGAAGGGCCTCTGTTGCTGATCTTAAAGTGCAGGCAGGCTGAAGGCTGAAGAACTTGGTTCACATGTCATAAAGGGCAATTCATGGGTTGCTTAACCCAGGAATTGCAGTTGGAGTGGAGCATGTGAACCATGCGTGTGCCATTTCTGATTTCAATTAACCCTGAAATGCCCTAAATTACCCATGGTTTGTTGCTGAGCTAACTTGTTTAACCCATTAACAAACCAGAGATTTTCAGTTTGGGCATCATGAAACTACCCAGGATGATATGTTCCTTGGTTATTGATAGAAATTGGAATGGGCTCATGTATTCCACTCCTCTCACAATTCCTGGGTTAAACAACCCAGATGAAACAACCCAGGAATTGCCCATCATGACATGAAAACAAGGTCACTGTCTTTGCCACTCACTAAAGTAATATCCATGTTCAGCCTGTCTATGTACTATAAGCTGCAAACCTGCATTCCCTATCCTCTTCTCCTTCAACTATCTTCCCCATTCCAACTGTCACTATCAGCCCTGCACAGAGGCCATTTCTACACCATAGGGTGTAGAGGGTGGGGGTGCTCCAGTGAAAACTAAGGTAAAAAAACCAAAAACCCGACCCCACTCCCCCCCCCCATGGCCCTGTATACCTCCAGGCCCGGCTTATTGTGTCGTGTTAGTAGCTCACTGTTCCTCTATAGTGTACATATAGAGTATTTGTTTGATATTGACAACTGTCCTCTGTGAGATAACTTCATTGACAATGCTGGATTTTTTGCCCCTGAGGCAAAAAAGTCAAATTATGTTTCCCTGCTCCAAACTGTAGCTCCTTTAGAAAACAAACAAATAGACAGACATTCTGAAGTAGGAAATAAAGGCAAGAAAACGGCACCTTTGTAATGGCTTTTGGGAACAGCTGATTTACGACAGTCCTTACAAGTCTTATCAAAGCTGTACATCTTGTTTTATTATATGGGGCCGGAGCAGATTTTGGCCCTTTTTCACCTCCTCTGAACAAATGTAACAAGACTTACTTTTCTCATCTTGAGAGCGATCGGCTAACTGAGGTACTGTCCTGCTTCACAATCCCTGGACAGGCCAGGATGCAAAGGTTGCCACATGAAGTGTTTTATTAATCACTGGAGAGAACCAGCACTCTATAAACATGCACAACTCATTGGCAGGAAGGCAAGTTATAGCTGTCCTGGGACCACCATAATTTATGCTTCTTTCATTTAATGTAGAATGTGCCCTTTCCATAAAGCCTTCGAGGACTTTGGGATTTTTTTTTTAAAGCCTTTCTCTAGACTTAAAAGCATGTGGATTCCTCTTGGTTCCTATCGTCTGAAGTGCCAGATTAAGTTGGTGGGTCACTGCTATAGTTTGTCAGTAAAAAGACAAGAAATGGGAGGCACGTGAAGGCTATACCTTTGTGGGACCAATGTAGGACAGTGACACATGTCCCCCTCGCTGCTATTCTTCTCTCTGTGTGGTCTGGAGCAAGTACAAAGAGTATTGCCATGTGTTACCATAGTAACATGCTTCAATGCATTATGCCAGATAAAAGCACTGCTATAGACGTGCACATGAAAATACGCAGAGGCACCTTTAATTTCATTGCCACCTGATGCAAGAGGCAAAAGTCCCCTTCCCCTATTGATATGCACCCATGCACACGCTCCCTCCTCGTTTCTCCCCCTTCATATCAGCTGCCCCACACCCAGGGTTCACGAGTGCCCACTAAGGTAACTCCAAGATGACTCTGTTGTCCAGGGTCAGATCTGTACCTTGTGTCATACGATCCCATCATGGTGACGCAATATCCCTCTTTCACATTTATGCCTTGTAGCACACCCAGTGACAGAAGCACATAAGAAGAGCCATGAGTTCATAGAATCATAGAATCAAACAAAAGCAGAGTTGGAAGGGACCTACAAGGCCATCGGGTCCATCCCCCTGCTCAATGCAGGAATCCACCCTAAAGCATCCCTGACAGATGGTTGTCCAGCTGCCTCTTGAATAACTCTAGGGTGGGAGAGCCCACAACCTCCCTAGGTAATTGATTCCATTGTCGTACTGCTCTAACAGTCAGGAAGTTTTTCCTGATGTCCAGCTGGAATCTGGCTTCCTTTAACTTGAGTCCGTTATTCCGTGTCCTGCACTCTGGGAGGATCGAGAAGAGATCCTGGCCCTCCTCTGTGTGACAACCTTTTAAGTATTTGAAGAGTGCTATCATGTCACCCCTCAATCTTCTCTTCTCCAGGCTAAACATGCCCAGTTCTTTCAGTCTCTCTTCATAGGGCTTTGTTTCCCCCCTGATCATCCTGGTTGCCCTCCTCTGAACACGCTCCAGTTTGTCTGCATCCTTCTTGAATTGTGGAGCCCAGAACTGGACGCAATACTCCAGATGAGGCCTAACCAGGGCCGAACAGAGAGGAACCAGTACCTCACATGATTTGGAAGCTATACTTCTATTAATGCAGCCCAAAATAGCATTTGCCATTCTTGCAGCCATATCACACTGTTGGCTCATATTCAGCTTATGATCTACAACAATTCCAAGATCCTTCCCGTTTGTAGTATTGCTGAGCCAAGTATCTCCCATCTTGTAACTGTGCATTTGGTTTCTATTTCCTAGATGTAGAACTTGGCATTTATCCCTATTTAATTTCATCCTGTTGTTTTCAGCCCAGCACTCCAGCCTATCAAGATCACTTTGAAGTTTGTTTCTGTCTTCCAGTTGTCATGATTCCAGCAGCAAAGTGGGCAGTGGGGAATAATGCAGGATGGGGAGGCAGGAATTGCCTCCCCCAAACCTTCCCACATCTCTTCCTCTGTTAACTGAGGGGAAGCCCCCCCAGCCCCCACATTCTGTCAACATCCTAAAGCAGGGTACTGGCATATTCCACAAAATGGCACCCTCCAGAAATGTCACCAGCTGTTCTACTTTATTTATTTATTTATTTATTTATTTATTTATTTATTTATTTCATTTATATACCACCCCATAGCCAAAGCTCTCTCTCATTACCAGCGGCAGATGTGTTGCTGGGCACTTAAAAATTGGGGGTCCAATCTTTCTACTGGTACCAATGGGAGATTTCCCCCCCCCCCCCAAGCTTAATTGTGTTGGAGTGTTTTTGAAGGGCCCCAATGTGTAGGGAGGGTAGGGTTCTCCTCTCAATCCCCCTTGAAAACTGTCCAACATGCAACAACTTTGGTAACTCAGGGCACACTCCCTGAACATAGAACTTGACTGTTAAGACAGTATTTCTAGAGAAGTGGAACAAGGTGGTAGCACAGTGGAGCCAGGTGGGCAGCTAGAGCAGAATTTGCTGCTGTCCCAAATTTGCCACCTCCTCAAGGTTAGTACACCTCTGCTAGGCAGTGAATTTTCAGTTGTTACATGCAGAGAATTCTTCTTCAGGTCTAGATGTCCCACACAATGATGCTACTTTTAAAACCTGTGCTAATGCAGCAAAGCTCAGTGATCTTTAAAACAAAGGCACATAATGTTTCTTTTTAAAAGAAAGAAAGAAAGAAAGATCACAAGTAAGGAATTGCACCTCACAGACTATACACAAATGTTTCTATTTCCAAGTGTTCAAATAATACAACTAGTGCAAATTATTACCTGGCATGTCACAACACTTCTACAAGGAGCAAAAGGTTCTATGTTAGGCCACAGCTAGACCTAAGGTTTTATCCTAGGATTATCCAGGGTTCGCCCCTGCCTGAGCACTGGATCCCCTGTGTGTCACCTAGATGAACAGGTTTGACCCCTGGACGATCCAGGGATAAACCGTAGGTCTAGCTATGGCCTCTGTTGTATCACAAACCTTCCTGTAACTTGAGCCCATTATTCCATGTCCTGCATTCTCAATCATACCAGAGCGCAGGACACGGAATAATGGGCTCAAGTTACAGGAAGCCAGATTCTGGCTGGACAGCAGGAAAAAATTCCTGACTGTTACAGCAGTATGGCAATGGAACCAGTTACCTAGGGGGGTTGTGGGCTCTCCCACACTAGAGGCATTCAAAAGGCAGCTGGACAACCATTTGTCAGTGATGCTTTAGGGTGGATTCCTGCATTGAGCAGCAGGTTGGACTTGATGGCCTTATAGGCCCCTCTCAACTCTACTATTCTATGATTCTATGATAACTCCGGCAATGGAATGGGAGGAGCATTGGTGTGTGTGCATGTGAGAAAGGAATTTCAGCAAGGAAATTGGGAGAAACTTAAGTATAAGGAGGTTCTCACTTGAACTCACAACACTTTTTAATCTTTCAAAGTATTAAAATAGGTGTTTTAATACTTTTTTTAAAGAGACAAATCTTTTATTTAAAAATACAGGGTAAGAATGATATAACATAAATAATGATTGTCTTACTATGATTTTAATTTTTGTGAACCGCCCAGAGAGCTTCGGCTATTGGGTGGTATAGAAATGTAATAAATAAATAAAATAAATAAATAAATAACAACCAAAACATCAACACACACAGCCTGTTTTACATTATTCATCACAGGTTCAGTACATATTTTGGGATCATTGTCCCTGTACATAATTGAAAAATGATCATTTTGCGGCTGTAACAGATATTAAGGGCACAATCCTATGCATGTTTAGACAGAAAACATGCCTAATTTTTGTAAACCACCCAGAGAGCTTCGACTATGGGGCAGTATATAAATGTAATTAATTAATTAATTAATTAATTAATAAGGCCAATAACTCCTAGCATGTCCCAATGGCTGACTGGGGCATGCTAGGAGTTATTGGCCTTTTTTTCTGTCTCAACCTGCATAGGATTGAGCCTTGAAGTGTTTAACACCTTTGATGGTTAGACGAGTCAGGCCAAACTGCACTAGGGCCAGTAGGGGCAGCCAGCCACATACATCTAGGGTGGCCATTTGTGAATCACCAAAAAAAGAGGACAAAAAAGTGGACACCCATGCACATAAAAATTGCACATGCTGATTTATATGTATAATGTCCAGTGTTTTTAACCTTTGAAAACTGCCCAGAGAGCTTTGGCTAAGGGGCGGTATATACATGAAATAAATAAATAAATAAATAAATAAAAATAGATTAATAATAATAATAATAATAATAATAAGAAGAAGAAGAAGAAGAAGAAGAAGAAGAAGAAGAAATAATGATGATCATTTAATTAGAACTGCACTACATCTCAGCACAGTGTGAAAGACTGGAACTAGCTGATCTGTGTGTGCTATGCTCACTGTTGTATGGATGCTGTTGATGGGGATCTTCAAGGCCCAGCTCTTCCTGCTGATGGGTTGTTACACTGGACCTCGACTAGAGAGCCCATCAAATAGAGGATGACTTAAAAGTGGTGGACAGTCCTCTGGCAGGCCTTGAAATATGGGACTGTCCTCTGTAAAAGAGGACATATGGCCACCTTGCATACATCTCACCACAAATGCGTAATCTTATTCATTTCAGCGGCCACTCATTCCTCAAGTGTGGATCCCTATGTAGCCAAAACAGTACCATCCAGGCACCAGAGGGGGAGATCAGAAGGCTTGGGGGAACCCCAAAGTTTGCAGAAGTACAAAATAGCCATGGAGTGTCATGGAGAAGGACATGGCTGGCTGGCTGAAATCCTGAACAGGAGCACTCCACACTGCAATGTTTTGCTGCAGGTTCCACTGGTAAGTCCTTGTGTGGCACTTTCTTCTGCTCTGTAACCCTACCATCAACTTAACCCAATGGAGGCTGGTGGCTCCAATATCAATGAGATGGTGAATCCACTCTGCGTTTCAGTCAGAACTCTAAAGGAGCTAAAATCACCTTGGATTGCTTCTTTGTTCTTCTGACTGGTTCTGTCTGGGACACAGAGCAGATTCACCACCCCACTGATGTTGGAGCTACCCCCCTTCCACTGACTTTACCCTAGCATTTACCACACTGCAAGACCTCAACAGTCCTCTAGCTCCTTGCCACCTAGGTAGCTGTGGGAGCATCCAGTCCTTCCTTTTCTGGGTCTGACTCAAGATTAGCTGTGGGTGTCACATACGCTGTGAAGGCTCACGCAGCCAATGATGAGTTGCTTAGTCATTGAGAAGTTGGCAGGCGCTTCCAGACATTCATTTACGAAACAAAAACAAAGACCAAAAAGACAAGGACGCCACAACGACCAAAATGGATTTATCATGAATGACAGGCGAGAGGCATTTCAAAAGGGAAGGAATAAAAAGAACACAGACAGAATCTCCCAGGCTTCTGAACCTTCCAGGCTCTGTTCTTTTTTATCCCCACAAAAGCTGTGGCTCCAGGTTTAAAGGTGCCTGGATATCAGAGCCAGCCCAAGATGTTTTGCTGAGCACCAAACGGCATCCCCTATACAAGGTCCAGTGCAGGGCTGGCTCTACCATTAGGCAAAGTGAGGTGGCTGCCTTAGGCACCAGAAACTGGGGAGCGGCAGTAGCAGCACTGCCAAGCCCCACTGGATATTCCTTCTCAGCACCCTAGCAGGGATAAGATCCAAGTTGCACAAGTAATTCTTCATGTGTAAATGCAGAAAAAATGTGGTAGTGGTGGGGAAGACATGCTGTTCCTTATAGCAAACATTCGTCTCTGGCCCTGGCTCAGTTCTTTGGTTTTGAGAGGCCAGGGGTTGGGTTTCTCTTCAGTCATATGGGCGGAGGAGGCAGGTGGCAGAATAGCGACTATTATTTTTGCTCTACATATCTGAGGTAAAATGCAACTTTGAAGCTAATTCGGTACACAGTGTGCAGCTACTATAGACATTCTCCTCATCCAATTGCACTGCTTTGGAATGCACTCAGAGGACTGCTTGTATATACATGTTCCCTGTACATCAAAGTGGTTCTTCAGATAGAAACACTTCCATATCAGGAGAGGGCTGGTGGAGAAACCTTCATGCACAAGGTTTTTCAGTAGGACAGAGGGTTTTTTTGGAGTTGTGCATTAAAAGAAGTGATTTCCTCTGTCCTGAGGTAGGACAGGTCAGGATATTTGTCCATCTAGGGCAGGATTGTCTACTCTAACTGGCAGTGGATCCCCCAGCAGAGGTCTTTTACATCTCCTGCTACCTTATCCTGCTTAATATGGAGGAGCTGGAGACTGAACCTGGGATCTTCTGCATGCAACACTTGTGCTCTTCCCTGCCACTGCACAACAATTCCTTCCCCTTCAATGTTTGGAGGTACCACGGCCAGCTACCTCCCAGCACTGCCCAAAAGCCACTATCATGTATGCTAGGGAGTGCTGTGGTTGGATGTCAGTTCAACCTCAGTGGGGTTTTTTGGACCTTTTGAGATCCCATAGCTTGGAGTAGCTGGTAGGAGGAGTTTGGCCAAACTTTGCTATGTAGCAACAAAAGGCAGTCCTATTTGCAAGGCCTGCTGGACCAATGCATGTTTGTTTGTTTCCTGCTACCCAAAACAACACTGACCTCAAACCAGGGCCCCCTCATGTGTGGCAACTCTCAAGCTTCAAGCAGAGAGACAGAGACAAAGAGAGAGAGAGAAATGATAATGTAAACCGCCCAGAGAGCCCTGGCTATGGGAGCGGTATATAAGTGTAATAAATAAAATAAGTGTAATAAAGTGTAATAAATAAATAAATAAATAAATAAATAAATAAATAAATAATGGTAGAACCAGCGTCAGTAGAGGCTGGTGGAGGGGGCTGTGAATCCATTCTGGGTTTCAGTCAGAACCAGCTAGACCTCTAAAGGATCTGTCCAGGGTGCTGAACCCTAACCCCCAAATGGGTTCAGAACTTTGGATAGCTCCTTTAGAGTTCTGGCTGATTCAGACTGAAACCCAGAATGGATTCACAGCCCAACAGAAATGGGAGCCACCAGCCTCCACTGACCAGCATAACAGCTAAGATATGAACCCAGTACTTCTCATAGCCTTAGATAAGCCTCCGCAAACCTGGTGCCCTCTCAAACTTCTGGGAATGATGAAAGTTGTAGTTGAACACACCTGGAAAGCCCCAGTCTGGGGAAGTCTTCAGGCATCAAGCCAGTCACGTGAAAGGGTGATTCTGCATGAGCTCATGCTTTCAAATTGCCTTTCATTCCCATTGTTCCTTCAGTCAATACTGAATAGTTCACATACAAATAAGACCAGGCATTCTAACCTTGTAGGATGGAGTAATCTAATATAGGGTGCCCTCTCCCTTATTTTGAGGAGCAGTTGCATTTCTCAATTGCACCAACCGTATCCATAGTAATTGCATCTCTATAAATGGGGTAAATTTTAGGGTGGTTGGTGTAATTACTTCTGTTAAAGAAGGGGGGAAGGGATATCACAAGGCAAGTGCCAGGGTTGTGCAGACTTTATACTGTTAGTTTTACCCTACCCTGTGCCTGCTTACCCTACCCTGTGCCTGTTTGCATTCTCTTCCCCTCCTTATTGTTTTACTATGATATTATTAGATTGTAAGCCTATGCGGCAGAGTCTTGCTATTTACTGTTTTACTCTGTACAGCACCATGTACATTGATGGTGCTATATAAATAATAATAATAATAATAATAATAATAATAATAATAATAATAATAACAACAACAGGGTGGGCTCAATGGGTGTGCTGCCCTAGATAGAGCACTGAATTACTGTATAAAACCATTTTTTGGAGAGAGAGAAAAAAGCCTTTATAATTTGTGAGATGCTGACAACTTCTGCTTACCAAGGAAGCATTTCTTTTAAGAATAAGAAACATTCTGGGTTTCACAAAAAAATCAGTGTTGGAGGTTGTTTCTCAGAAGTAACAGCATTCCAGACTCTACCTGTCTGACATGTCCAGCACTGCCCAGCCAGGATTACCACTGGCTCTGGATAGTTTTTTGTGATCTCTCTCACCCTTATTAAGTGATTCTAAAGAAAATCCTTCTTTAGCTAGTATGATCCTGAGCCCAGAAGGGAATTTAAAGGAGATGAGGAGTAAGTTAAGGACATTATTTAAGGAAAGTGTTCTGTTTCTTTTAAGCAGAGAAAAGTATCTGAATTTTTTTAAAAGAACACACATTATTCAATTTAGATGTTCCCAACACTACTATCAATAGATTCTGACATACCCATTGACATTTTGACTTGGGAAGTGGGGAAAAAAGCTTTGTTGTTATGAAGACATCACTTATTCTCCATTCATTTCTTTGAGGCCCCGTGTGAAAACATGGCAGTGTATTTTTGAAGCTAATAAACTTGCTGCCGCATAGTCTTTACACTGCTCCTTGAGCCTTCCAGAGTTTTTTGCAGGCTTCACTGGGATGTGAGAAAAAGAGAGGGTGAGCAAGACAAACCTCCCCCAAAGTGAGCACCAGGTCTTCTCTGAGTACCGCCGCCCACAATGGTGTTACAGGTGGTTACCAGGGAAAGAACCTTCTCTGTTGTGGGGCCCCTGTCTGTGGAGCGCTCTTCCCAGAAAGATCTGCCTGGCATCCTCACTGAATAGGTTTAGACACCATGTTAAGACCTTCCTCTTCCAGCAGGCATTTAATTTGTAATGTGCTGCTCTGATTATTAATTTTACTGCTGGCTCTTTAATATTTTAAGGGTGCAATCCTATGCACGTTTAGACAGAAAGAAGTCCTACAACTCCCAGCATTCTCCACTTAGCATGGCTGGCCGGGGATTACTGGGAGTTCTAGGGCATAGAATTGCACTGGAAATATTTTTAATGTTTTAATATATATATATTTAAAAATTCTCATTGTTGAAATTATTGTCTTGGTTGGTATTTTATTGTTTTAGGGGTTTTTGTGTGTGTGTGTGTGTGTGTTTTTAAATGTAAACCACTCCAAGGGCATCTGCCATTTGGGTGGATTATAAATTTAATAAACAAACAACCTATCATTGGAACTTGTTGTAAACCGCCCAGAGAGCTTCGGCTGTGGGGCGGTATATAAATGTAATAAATAAATAAATAAATAAATCTTTCTGTTAAGTTTTTAGGAAACAAAAACTAACAACTATGCATTCAAAGAGGCTGGGCAACCCCGCCAACGTGGATCAGATGACAGTGGGCAGCCAGAACACTAGGCGCTCCATCAGATGAGCGTTTTATTGTATGCTCACTGCTGAACACAGATTTTCGTAGATCCCTCTCACAACACCATCTGCCTCCCGCCCGCCTCCCGCCCCTTCTAGCCTTCTTCACACAACAAGAAAACACCCCAGTAAGTCTGACTTATTTTTAAAGACAGAAGTTGCCGCTATCTCCTGTGTGCAGGAGAAGCAGTGGGATCAAAACAGTCCACTGAATGGGCCACGTGGACGTTGTTTACTTCCTCTTTCAAAAGAAGCCTCGGTAAGCAAACATGATTTCACCCTCTGTGATGAAGCTCTAGGGAAGAACAATGCCTTCACCCAGCCATCTACGTGTTAACCCTTACAGAATGGTTTTAACCATTGTATTAAATGGTTGTGTAAATTGCTATTAATTAAGCATTGTATTTCAAGGGTTTGGTTTATATATAATGCTTTTCCAACTTGAGGCTTTTAACTTGCACCTTTACCAAGGCTTCTACTTCCAGATTCTTTGCAGGATAAAGATTGGCTCTATTATACATGTTTCTTTTCTTGGGGTTTCCTCTTTCCCTGCCTTTCTATATGTTCCTTTATACAACCACTAGGTGGTGCAGTGGTATAGCAGACCTGCTCAAATACACAAGGCTTCTGTAATGCCATTGGGGGGGGAAAAATACCAGACTCTTCCCATCAGGGAAAAACACACACAATAAATTAGTTGCAAAGCATGGGAGAGGCTCTGGAGAAAGACATCATGGTCTAAGGGATCCGCAAATGACCATGGGTGGGGAATCATGAGCACACAAATAGAGCCTCCTCTGGAAAGACTGTAACACTCCATTTATCACCCCATCAACGTCATTATTCCTTGCAGAAGTCTTATTTAATACACCATTTAACAGACTGAGCCTGCAACAATTGATATTTATTTATTATTTATTTATTAAAACATTTGTACCCCACCTCATTATCACTGGGATCTCAGGGTGGCATACAGATAAAATAGAACAATATAAACATAACTAATTTACACAGCTAAAAATGTGTAAAGATGTGCCCTCTTTTGTATCTGGTCACTCTAGTATAGCTCCTGCAGCTTTAACAGTTGTGATGAAAAGGGAATTTCACCAGGTGCTGCATGCAGACAAATGATGCCTTTACAAGACTGCTGAAGATACTTACTGGAGCCCTGTCCTCCTTTTCATATGGTCACCCTAACCATGCCACCTTTGCCTTTGACTCCCCTACACCACTGGAATGTGGCCCCAAAGTACTTTTACAGAATGGAATTCAGGTCCCAGGCTTCACCCCTGCTCTATGGGATAACCTGGTGCCCTTCAATTGTTTTAGCCTACCATTGCCATAAACCCTGCCCATGAGCTATGCTGGCCGGGGCCTTTTGGAGTTGTAGTCCAAAACACCTGGAGGGCACCTTGTACTAATTGTTATTCCTTCACACTCAGCAATACCTTCATCAACACCCTCCAGTAGCTGAGGGAAGAGAGGGTGAGTCTGTCACCTTCCTAAGCTCTGATTTCTCTCTCTCTCTCTCTGGCCTTAGCTAGACCTAAGGTTTATCCCGAGATCATCCTGGGGTCATCCCTGCCTGTGTGACATTTAGATGCACAGGGATAACCCCGGGATGGTCCCAGGATAAACCTTAGGTTTAGCGAAGGCCTCTCTCTCTCTCTCTCTCTCTCTCTCTCTCTCTCTCTCTCTCTCTCTCTCTCTCTCTCTCTCTCTCTCTCTCACACACACACACACACACACACACACACACACACACACACACACACACCAGAAAGTTCTCTGCATATCTCCCACTAGTTCCCATTAAGGAAGCATCTGCATGCTATTCTAGGCCCTTAAGAAGCAAACTCCTTCACTCTTACCAATACAGAACTCTCCTGTCTGCAAGGGCTGCCCTTCCACTGAATTGAGTGGGATACACCGCAGGATGCAAGAACTATATGGATTAGCAGATACAACAACTGCTGAAAGGAAATCAATATCTGCATTCAGATCTGGTCATCCACCAGTGGACAGGTTGCTGGAGAAAAATATCTAGCACACAACATGCACAATACCTTTGCTTGCACTAACAGCCTGCTTTGGTGTGTCATCCACATATAAGTGACAGCTTGGGGGTGTTTTCCTTTCTTTCTTGCCTTTCGCCTTCTACTTTTTCCCCAGGAGGAGTGGATCTAAACCACTGAATCTTTGCCATTGGCTTGCTTCAGCTTTGGTTTTGCAACTGCTGTATATTGTGCGTACATGGATTCCTGGCAGGTGCATCCATAGAAGTAACCTCAAGTCAAATCTCAAGTCAAATCTCAACAAGATCTAATTCCTGCCTTTGGCAGTTAAGAACTTTTGGTTTAGCCATCGGATCACACCCTGAGCTTCAATGGACTTACTAGATGACAAACCACTTGCTTTGCTTTCACTTTGAGGGAATAATCCTAAACTGTGGAATGATGGCAGCTGAGGGGCCATTGGAAGCTGTGGGCCTTTCTGTTGGCAGGCAGAGAGGGAGTTATGCCAGCAGAGGTCTCCTGTTCTGCACACAGCACCTCAACACTGGTGGCCCCCAAAATGAGGCATGTTAGGTGGAGTGTTAAAGGTGGCCATGGATTTACAGAATCACAAGCTCTCTTATTGCCTGGACATCCATCCCTGCTCCCAGGTCAGGGAAAGTAAAATATGCCAGCCGTGGAGATGGCATAGTTAATTACTTCCCATTGATCTCAGTGGGAGGGAAAGAAGAAGAAAACTCAACGTGGACAATGTAAGGAAAAGACCCCCACCCCACCCCTGGTCCCCCCTGACTGTAGCAAGCTGGTAAGGTTTTGGATTGGCTGGTAGATCCACCACAGAATCTCCCCCCAAAATTAAGATTGCTCTGCTATGCACACTTTCCTGGGCTAATCCCCGTTCAACCCAATGGGGCTTACATCTGAAAAACATACAAAAAACATACATAGAATTGCACAGTTCATGTGCAATCCTATGCATGTTTGGACAGAAAAAAAGTCCTACAACTCCCAACATGGCTGACTGGGGAATGCTGAGACTTATAGGACTTTTTTCTGTCTAAACATGCATAGGAAGGCACCCTTAATGTAGTATTACAGCCGTATATATTTGCTATATCCATAGGTCTAATCCCTTACTGACCTCCCTGATAGTGCTTATATGGCAGCCTAGGGTGACCATATGAAAAGGAGGACAGGGCTCCTGTATCTTTAGCAGTTGCATAGAAAAGGGCATTTCAGCAGGTGTCATTTGTATATATGGAGAACCTGGTGAAATTCCCTCTTCATCACAACAGTTAAAGGTGCAGGAGCTATACTAGAGTGACCAGATTTAAAAGAGGGCAGGGCACCTGCAGCTTTAACTGTTGTGAAGAAGAGGGAATTTCACCAGGTTCTCCATATATACAAATGACACCTGCTGAAATTCCCTTTTCAATACAACTGTTAAAGATACAGGAGCCCTGTCCTCCTTTCCATATGGTCACCCTAATAGAAGTAAGATTTTTCTTAAGATGATGATGGTGGTGGTGATGATGATGTTGTTGTTGTTGATGATGATTTTTAGAAGCATTGTTGGATTCTCTTCGGTGACTTTCCTCACTGCATTGTTGCCACAGAAGGGAAAATCAAAAGAAGGCTTTGTATTGAGGGCTTGCTATGAATGGCTTGCTGTAAGGAGCAGCCTCCCTTCAAATTGTGTTTCTGTTTCAAGCAGTTCCAGTGACACTTACTCACAGGAATGCAAACTGAGCTTCAGGGCCCTTGCCTGAAGTGAGATTTAAGCATCAACTCCACAGTTCACCCTCTACACTATTTCCCCCTTTAGGCTGCCTAAATATCTGTTGTTCCATGCTGAAGCAATTGCTTCTTGTGCTTCTTCCTCAAGGCAAATGGCCATTAGTAAACCTTTTGTTGGCAAGCATCATTCAGGGCGGAACAAAGAGATTGCTTCATCATTGCCTCTAACTCCATGCCTCTTTCCAAACACAACACACACTCATGCACACTTCTGGCATGTCCTCCTTGGAGAGCCATTTTCAAAGTAATGATGCTGGTATCAAAGAGATACCAGACTGAACTGAAAAGTGCTATGACCATCCTTTTCACCTAACTACATATTGCACACAAATGCAATCCCTTAAGAAACATTACTCCCCCTTACATACCTACCCATCCCTTAAGGTCATCAACTGAGACCATTGCCTAAGTTCTCTCTGTCTGATGTGCAGTGGATGACAATGATGAAGGGCGTCTTCAGTGGTGGCCCCCTGGTTATGGAATACTCTCCATAGAAAGATATCTACTTTAATGTCTTTTCAGTACCTGGCAAAAACACATGCTTGCTTTCCCCCCCCCCCCCCTCAGTGTTGCAGAACACAAAGAAATAGACTGAACAAATTCTGTTTTGAATTCCTACACTGTGCCTGCAATTTAGGCAAAATAATGTTGTGAGTAAAGCTGCTTTTCTTTCTTCACTAAAAGAAAGGTGTGAACTCTTTTATTGTATGTGCTTGTGGTGCTGGTAAATGCTCATTCTGCTTTGCCTTTTTGTTTTTACTCTGCTAACTGCCTTTCTAACATATAAACCCATCAAAATCCAACCTGGAGGCTTGGGGTTCCCACCCCTGCTTTAGTCTTTCCTTTGACAGCATGTCACCATCTTTTTTTAACCCCATGGGATTGTTGTAACTCTCCATAAGTGATTTTATTCTCTAAGCCGGCATTGTGTTGCTTTATGATAGGCGGCAGGGTACCTCTGGCCTGCAGAGGTTTCCCATCTGGTCTGCAGTGGCTCGAATTCGCCTCCTCTTTTCTCCAAGCCCTCTGTCTGGAGGCTAACTCTGAACAATGATATATTCCATGCATTTGCATAGAATGTGTAGTTAGCCCCATTAGAAAAAAGTTGGTATGAAACTAACACTGGGCCCTCTAACTTTGTAAGGGCCTGGGAAGACACACACTTGGATATGCTTAAGCTTACTTGGAGATTATGCTCAGTTTAACTTGGCTTGCTTTCCATCTATATGGGGAAGCAAAGGCACAAGAGGGTTTAGCTCAGCCCAGATTGAGAGGCTTTGAGGAAGAAAGGATTTTCTATTATGACACAGACTGGAGTGTTTTATACTTAAAGTAACATATTCCTGCCAAAAGATTCTATACTTTTAACATAGCATACGCAATATAGATTTACTTTGGCTCCTTTCCTACCAACTCAACTGTGCGCCTGCAATTGTCATGATTTTATTTCGTCAGTGGGGGATACTTTTATTTCCTTCCTGGCTCAGTGTTTCCTTCAAAGAGCAGAGTAGTTTCTTCTATCCAAAGAAGCTCTGGTGCATATGCTAGAAAAAGGTTGTTTGTAATTCTGGGCAATAGGATCACACCCTATTATGTGGGCCCAGAATGCAAAACATGATAGTTTATGCAGTATTGTCTGGAAGAATATAGGTCAAGAGCAGAGTCCCTATGGGACCTGATGAGTCCAGGAAAGAACCAAGACGGAAAATGATGGATCAGGGCAGAGCCAGGTAGAGCCTGGAGTATATTGGCTTTTCAGATCTTTGACAGAACGTTATTTACTTTATTTGATGCCACTTTGCCTACTCATTCCCCCCAAAGAATGCAGACAGGGTTATAAGGCAGCAGCACAGGCTATCCAGGCAGGAAAAATTGAAGGACCATTGTCAGAAGACACTAAAGGGCAGCAAATATCAGAGGACTGAAAACTTGTTGTTGTTTTCTGGCAACTCTGTGCAACTTTGAAAGCCTGTAGCTGCACAAATGTGAGCTTAATGTGTGCCTCTGAGCTTAACTGCAATCCTCACCATAACTGGAAGGAGGGGAATGAATGTTCTCAGCAACAATATATAGTTGTGAGCTATGTGTTATCATGCAAAGTATTTTGAATGGGAAATTAAAATCCAGTCACTTTATAAAAGACTGTGCTCCTGATAGATTTGAAAACTGCATGGCTATGGGTGTTGTCCCCCAAAAGGATAGGAGGGCCCGTTGCCTGGCGTGTTAGGTCCAATAAAGCACACAGAGGTGGAAGATCCAACTTAATTTTATTTCCCAAGCTGCAGCAAAGGGGCTGCTGGTGACAAGTCACAGATCAAGCACACCTTCCAACAGTTACACACACACACACACACACACGTGTGTGTATATATAGCCTTTGGTTTCAAAAGGTGAGTTAGTATTTCCATTGGTCAGAGTCACTGATGAGCTAAGGAGTCACATTTCATTGGTCATGACTCACACACGTAGACTGTTCAAACTCTCACTCTTTCTCCATTGAGGAATTTGAATTTTGCATGTAGCAGGCATAGGCAGTGGAAACAGGGGGAGGGGACATAGCAAAGGGGAGGGAGAGATAGGGGGAGGGCCACTTCCACAGGTTACAGGTAAGGGATCTGCAGGCATCAAATGTGACTTAAGCCAGGAATGCTTGCAAAAGCTGTTTGTTGATTGACCTGTCTGACGCCTGCTCTGGACCCATGGAAACCTTTTCCCCTCGCACATAGCAGGTAAAGACAGAGGAAGAAGGGGGCAGGGGCAGGGGAGAGAGCATTTCCGCAAGTTACAGGTAAGAAATTCCCTTTGCAGGCATCATGGGAAATCTCATGATGAGTGCCTGCACTTCAAAATTTACCATTATGCTACTGCTGACCGTTAGCAACTCCAGTGAGATAGCAGTTCTTGAATCTTGGATTTCTAGCCCTCCTGCCATTTCTTTATTAGCCAAGCAAACAGGGCAGGATCTACACTACTGCTTTAAAGCACTTTGTAACAGTTTTGACAACTGTTGGGGCCCAGGATACACTCCATATACAGTTGTCAAAACTGTTATAAAGCACTTTAAAGCAGTAGTGTAGATTATCTTCTACATGAGTCTGCTCTTCTTACAGCACTGAAGAGCTGCCTTATGGTAGCAATTATATCTTGCTGACCCAGGGCACTTTCAGAGAACTTGTCCAACTACCAGGTTGTGTGGGTTGCAGGGGTTCTGCTTTCTTCTTGAGAGTCTTCTCTTCACTCATTTACTGGGATGCCTTACATAGGGTGACCATATGAAAAGGAGGACAGGGCTCCTGTATCTTTAACAGTTGAATTGAAAAGGAAATTTCAGCAGGTGTCATTTGTATATATGGGGAACCTGGTGAAAGTTCCTCTTCATCACAACAGTTAAAGCTGCAGGTGCCCTGCCCTCCTTTAAATCTGGTCACTCTAGTATAGCTCCTGCAGCTGTAACTGTTGTGATGAAGAGGGAATTTCACCAGGTTCTCCATATATACAAATGACACCTGCTGAAATTCCCTTTTCTATGCAACTGTTAAAGATACAGGAGCCCTGTCCTCCTTTTCATATGGTCACCCTGGCTATGCACTGCCTTCAAAAGCTCAGTCTTCCCACTCTTTCTGGACTTCCATTCGTCTTCCTTTTAAATAATTGGGATCTTGACTCCAGCTTGCTTCACAGTGGAGCTTTCTGATCTAGCTGGAGGGAGAGAGATAACAGCAGCAACTCTTGATTAGAACAATATTCTAGCCAACCTTTCCTTTTGCCATTTTGAATCCCTTGCCTTTATCCTGCAAAGAATTTTCTGCTTTTCTCCAGATCCTAGGATAATTTGGGTGGCCTCGATTTGGCCACACACGCCACACACATGTCCCAGTCTCTGACAACAACTGGCTGCCACCTAGGCAACCACCAAACCCATGCAGAGCTGTCTGGATTTATGTTGCAAGCCTGAATTCATCCTGTGTGCAATTGCGTGTGTTTTATCTCAAAGCAGTGCACATGGAGTGCTGGATGGGGGCCACGGTTTTTAAAACGTTCCCTTCTCTTTCTCTTCCAGATAAAATTTCTCTCTGCTCATTTTCTTTCATTTCCTCGACACACACCTTTGCTCTGCTTCCCCTGAGCCCACTTTGGCAAGAATGGGAAGGAGGGGGATTTTTATTTTATTTTTTATAATGTGTGATATCACCATGTAGCTTTGATGTCAGAGACTGATTTCTTCCTCTATGTTTGGCCACCCACCGAGTCCAATCAGCGTAAGTGAGGAGAAACATCTTTATGTTTCAGCCAGGCAGTTCACCCCACTCATCCTGCTGCTGCTGCAGTATGCGCACGCCAGTGTGAACATGCATGCTTGAGTGTGCCAGAATGAAAACGTGCTAAAATGCTAGTGCGGTCCAGTTCATTACACACAGCTAAGAGTGCACTGGGCTGGTGCTTTCCCAAGGAGGGTAGAACCAGTGCTGGGGGTCCTTCTGGGTACCACTGTCAGCTGCCCAGGAAAAACAGGGAAGGATGAGGATAATTGGACTTCATGCCCATGTTAACCTTTTGCATTGGCACTTCAGTTTTCCCTCCCTGACCCTGTCTGCAGGGCTCTGTGCCAAACGCCTGTGCCAGCTGGATGTGTGTGTGTGTGTTTTCCAAGAAAGGAGCAGATGCCTGGACCTCAAGCCTGTTTTGTTTTTTAAAGACAGATTTAAGTAGCATGGCTGGTGGATGTTTTCGGTTTTGTTTCGGTTTTAGGGATAAAAATTAAGCGGATGCGTTTCAGGCAGTCCTTGCTGAGGTTATTTGGCCCTGTGATTATTTGGACCTTTCTGCCATAAGGAAGAGACTTTTGTTCCCCAGGAATGCCAGCTGTGGATTCCACACATTACTAGGCACGAGGTATTCAACATCTGTGCCAGCTGTTTGTGGAGGCTTCTGAGGATCTGCCCACACTCACTTGCACTTGTCTGAACAGGTCCATAGATAATGAATCCATCGCAGGGCGCTGAAATTTCCCTGGCCTGTTGGATATGAAAGAGCATCAAAAGGAAACATGAAATAGTTGTTAATGCTTTAGATCATTGGTCCTCAAGTGGTGGGTCATGACTTTCGCTCCAGCAGTAGCATCATCATTTCAGTGAAAGAGAAACAAGACAGAAAAAGAGGAAAAAATGAATACAGAAAGCTATTATATTCTATGAGTTTTAGTGTCTTCATTTCTGTGAATAGGTCTATCGTGGTGATTTCCTGGAAGAGCTGCCTGATGGATAGCAATCAGGGATTTGACAAAAGGATGCTAATGCTTCTCAATGACTCTAGATGTTTCCTGAAGGGCAATTTGCCCATGGGACCTGTGCTCTTTAAGACTGTGTGAGTGAGAGAGAGAGAGAGAGAGAGAGAGTAGCAGGCAGCTTCTGGAGTTTGGATTTTGACTGAGAGAATGCTGGAAGATGACTGAAAGTGAAGCTCCTTTTTCAGGGATTCCACAGCCCCCACCCTGGGAATATCAAATGGGAAAGATAACCTATGTGTTATACTGATGACACTTTAGTCCAGACCTTTGGATGACCTCTCTCAGCAGCTTCATATGGGCAGTTTGCCTTTCTGATGTTTTGGCCTATAATTCCCATCAGACCTAGCTAATATAGCTAATGTTGAGGGATCATGGAGGCTGTAGGCTAAAATATCTGGAGAGCTAAAAGTTGTCCACTCCTGACATAGGTGTTCAAAAGCAGAGGGTACAAAATGGAACATTGTGGCACCTCAAAGTCTAATGGCCATGAGGTAGAACAGAAGCCTCTCAGTATCAACTTCTGAGCCTGATGCTCTAGAATGGACCAGTGTCAGCAGAGGCAACCCAGAAGGACGCCATGGTAATCAAAAGTCATTTGAAAAGTTCAGGAGCTGCATTCCCTAGCACAAATCATCCACAAAGACAACCAAAGCTGTTTCTGGCCCAAACCAGGCCAGATTGGAATAAATCCAAATAATCATTGTTATTCAGTATTATCTAGAGTTGAGATGCTTAAAAAAAAAGATATAGACAGTGGATAAAAATTATCTAAAACGGTAGAGTCCAAACTGCGTTTTTGCAACAAAAGCTGAACTATTGCCTTCTTCAGGGCAGTACAAACCACACCCACCTTCACCCACTTCTGAGGTCCAGATTGGAAGCCCTATCATAGCAGGATCCAATGTTAAAGTGGCAGACCTCACACCTCTAAGCAGCTTCCCAACAGCCTCAGGCCACACACTCTGAACAATATCCATAAACACCAGATGGTATCTGGATTGCATCCATCTCTGACTCTGTGATTAACTATCTATGGTATCCAAGTCAGAAAGGATGGAAGCGATTTTATTTGCAAAGTATAATGCAAATTGGTCAAAGCAGGTCTCAAGGGCTGTACCAGCTGATTCCACGTGAAGGAGGCCCCTCACCACTTGAAAAGTCTCCCCTGGCTGATATTGTGTAGATGCAATGGTGGTGGAAAGGCACCATTGCTTGCCACTGTTTGATCATATTCACTTCAGATCTTCTACCATTTGTGCTCTAGTTGTCAACCTGATCATTCCATTGCTCTTGGCTCTTTGGAATATTAAGGAGCCAATATGGCTTTTTGATTCAGCCAAGGACTTTTGGGAGCAATTGTACTGATGGTCCAAGTTATCTCTTCATTCCAAGTCAATGGCAGAACTGCCAGTCAAAACTGCAGGAAAGTCCCCCAGGAACATTAGGAAACCATCTATATTCATCAGCCTCTGGGGGGAAACCATCAAAATTGGCCTGCACAGGTCAGAAGCAGCAGATGGTGATTTGTCCATGACAACACAGCCCTACCTGGTGAAGCTGGGGACTGAGCCTGGGACCTTTTGCATGCAAACCAAGGGTTCTACCACTGAACTACAGGCTTTCATAAGCTTACAACTTGGTCGCCTTCATCCTAAAAGATCCTGTTCCATGGTTTGTTACAATTCCCTGGGCCACTCTTCCCTTTGAGTGGAGAACCAGACCCTGACCATATTTGCATGGTGCTGCTGAACATCAATTTTAATGTATTCCCCTCCTGTACCGAAGGCAGCCATGGCTGGAACACTGGTGAGTATTCTAAATAAATAAATAAATGAAAAAAAAAAAGTGGGGCCATGCAGCCATCCCAGCTTCACTTCTCCTTCATGTTAGGATTGTGGGGGGCGGGGGGTTTCGCACTGTTGCCCTTTTTATAAAAGAAGCAAAACAAGGATGTCACAAGGAGAGAAATTACCAGACCCCCCCCAAAAAAAAAGAAGAAAGAAAGAAAGAAAGAAAGAAAGAAAGAAGAGAAAGTTTCACCTAACATTATGAAATAGTAAATACTATAGTACTCAATGCCACTCCAAGGGTATACAAAATTTAAAATTCTTAAACACAGAACATATACACATAAAGCATTGAAAACTGTTGAAAAACTAAACAATAGTCAATAGCACAAGGTTCTCAGCAGGGTACATGGCCCGGGAGAACTTGCTCTTTTATTGGCTCTCTGTGTTGGCATTCTCTCCTCTAATGATGATGAAGGACCTGTGTCTGCTGGCAGTCGAAGGCCATACAGGAAGAGAACCATGCGGCCCACTTCTAGGGTTGTCTTCAGTCTCTTTCAGGGCGCTTAGTCCAAGGGGGTGTCTATATATCTTCAGAGCTTTCCAAAGCTTTTTCCCAAAGTTGTGCTTTGAAAAAGTCAGGGACTTATCCCAACTTTTTTCTATAAAACAAGGTCACCATGGCCCTGCATGATCTCACTCTGTCGTTGATTTGGGGGTGTCCTGGGGCAGATGGTGACCAATGATTGGTCGCTGGGAAGAGGTCAAGGGGTTGGGCTCTGGTACCTAGATGACCACGAGAAAACTCTGCACTCCCTCCTGGCATGGGGATTCCCCAGCATTCATCCTGGAAACCCCTGGGGTCTGAGATATAAGACTTAGGGTATGCATACACATAAGGGTGTAGAGGGACGGGGGAGGATCACAGACTTACCTGCTTCCACAATCATCCGCCAGCGTCTTGATGGCCGTGCAGCATATGTCGCAGCCACCATTTTTTTTTCTTTTAAGAGAAGCCGCATCCACATGTGGTGAAAATAATACGGTAAAACAAAAGAAAAGACCTGCACCCACCCACCCACCCACCACAATCCCTGGGATAGCAAAATTGCTGCCCCCCACCCCCAAATGGCATGGAAACCCCCTGGACAGCAACTCATGGGGAGGATGGGAGAAGCTGGGATGGGTGCCCACACCAGTTGTGGTCCTTGGGATGGTCCCAGAACTGAGGCGAAAATTGAGATAGCTGTAGAAGCAGTTATCCCAGGAAAATGGAGGGGTCGTCCCTGGTACCTCAGGATCCCCTGAGCATTATTTGGATGCACAGGGATGACCCAGGGATGACCCCAGTGGGGGGAAGTATAGTGTAGACATGCCCTTAGACTACATGCCTGGGAAGGCACTTGGTGAAGAGGAGGAACTCAGCCTCTGCAACTGGGCTGCGGGCCTACTTTCAGCCCATGGGCTGAATTCCATTGTGGAGAAGTTCTTGAGGGCTGCATTCCAGTGGTGGGGATCAAAGGCAACAGTGGTAGCCCCCACCCCACCCTGATACCAGCATATTTTAGCTTAAAGCTTTTACTGCCAGTAGCTAAGCCCTAGGAGGGGATTTTAGAATGGGGGAAAACTGTAGAAAAGCAGGGAAACCATAAATGGGAAACCACCCAATGATTGGTTCTTGGGGGGAAGGAGTGGTGCCAAGAAAGGAGGCGTAGCCTTCTGGAGAATCCCAGAGGGCCGGATTTAGCCCCCAGGCCTAAGGTTCTGCGCCCCTTCTCTACAAGGAGTGTTTAGTTGAATGGGACTGAATCCTCTGTGAGTTTGTCTAGGGGGAAAAGTAAAGACCGTCTCTGAGTTTCATGGCTCATGGGGTGATGGTTCCCCAGCAAAACCCAACACACTGCCCACTATGCTACACTGCCACTCTTAAAGGGAATACCCTCATCACAATAACCACCCCTCTTCTGATCTCCAGGGGAAATCCACACACATTGATCAGAGGGATCACAACGAGACGTTTCCCCTTAAATAGTTACTGTTTTGGCTCTCCCATCTTGCCCTACCAGATAGTGCCCGAGTTCAGCTTTCTGGCACAGTGCTAGTATCAAGTTTCACAATGAGGAGACGACACCATCCTTTTACTTCAACTTGGCAGTCGCTTGTGGACTCCAATATCATCCATTCCCCCATGTTCAATAGGATGGATTCTTCAAAGTGTGACCCTTTGAGCTCTGCTGTACACAGCCGGCCCTCTTGCAGTCTGCCGTTTGGAAAGATGCAAAGTGAAGCTGGGTTTCTTTCTTGTCATGGACATTCACAGCAGCGGAACGCAACTACCTGTGGATCTGCTGCTGATAGGACAGTGCCATCTCATTTGCATTGTGGAATGAACTTCCAAAATTGCTAGGGTGGTGGTTTGTTTTTAAACACCGGGCTTCGCTTTCAGCCTTTCATTGAAAAAGAGATTGTGTAGGTGCTAACAGCCTCCATGGCAGGCACCTAACTGAATTCTCCATGACCACAGCCATGCCATACACAGCTGCAGAAATGAGATCGCCCCTTTTCAAAGTTAATCCCGCTCAGCAACACTGCTTCCCTTTCCTCCCCACATGCACACACACACACTCCACCCCGCCGTTGCAATGGGCACGGAAGCTCAGCGGTTTTGACATTTCTGGCTGCGAATCCTGCCCTCAGCAAATGCATTTTGATGCCGCTACAAGGCCTCTTGGCTGCCAGTGCTCATGCCCATCTGTTCAGATGGCATCTTGCCCGTACACAAGATGGTATGCTATTTTTACCAGAGCAGAGGTGCCAAACCGACCAGATGTTCTCAGCCGCAAAGTGAAATGGAATCATTTGGGAGCTTTATGAAGTACCATATCATTGGGGCCTTGCCAGAAAGACGTCCCTCTTCTTATATTCCATCCCACCTCAGTCCCATCACCGGTTGCCCCTCCACCACCACTGCCGTTTACAATATTGTTAGAGTGAGTGTGCCCTATTATGCTGCTACCAGCCTGACAACTGGTACAACAGGGGTCGTCAGCGCCTGGTTGCATGGACTGTTGCACATAAAGGTTCTCCTGTCTGTATAAGGCTGGGATTCTGATCCCACCCACCAATTGTATTCATGGCGTTTCTAGCCTTCAAGGATAGAAAAGCCATGAGAACTAGGTTAACATCTCAGAGGCACAACTCAGCAGCTATGTTAGGATCTGCAACTCAAGACACTAATTTCTCTCTTCATATTTTCTCCTTGCAATGTAAGTTTGAGGTAGCAATGAATGGTAGTAATTGGATACCTGGTGGGCAGGTGTGGGGGTATTGGCAAGAATCCAAGGGCAGCTCAGTATATGGGAGAAAAGGGCTGGCAGGGTCATCATTAAGCTTACTTTGGGCAGGGATGGCCCTAACATTAGGCACAGTAAAATAGTCACTTCAGGCAGCAGATTCTGGGAGGTGGCAACACAGTGTTGGAGGGGAGACCCTTGTGCCATGTGGCCTGCTATGGAAATGGTCCTGCTGCCTCACTTACAATGGAGCATACTGTCCCATCATCCGCGCTGAAGATAAATTCATCTGCCAGTAGGCTTTTGTACGTAGAATGGGGAGGGGGGGGGCTCTTCACCTCAGATAGCAAAATGTCTTGGGCCAGACCTGCCTGTGAGGAATTAAGGTCAAAAATCTGTATAAGGATTGCTGGGATTAGAGGGGGTGAGCTAGGATCAGGTAGACCTAGGTTCAAATCCCCAGGCAGGCAGGAAGCTTAGGGCCTTGCTAGACCTGCCTGATAATCCAGTGGGGAGTAGGAGCGACGCCGCACTACAGCTAGTGTGGGCCGTTGCTCTTTTCTAGATGTAACACGCGACGGGGTAAGGGAAAGCCCCGTCGCGTCAGCCATTTTTTTTTTTAGGACTTAAAGGGCCATGTGCGCAGGAGCGCACCAACGGAAAAGTAAGTCCTTTTTAAAAATAAATAAAGGGTTCCACGCTCCCCCTGCCCCTGATTTCCCCCCCATGTCTGATACCCCCCCCCCCGCCCACTCGCTCACCCATCCTCCCCCCACTTGCCATGCCCATCCCCTCTTGCCATGCCCTGGCCCCATTCTTCTCCCCCCCCGTCCACCATGTCTGATGCCCCCTCCGCCCCCCCCTGTCCATGATCTCCTCACCCTGGCTCCGCTCTTCCTCCCCCCATCTCTCCTGCCTGGTCCGCTCTTTCCCCCATCCCCCATCTCCCCCCCCCCCGTGATTCCCCCCCCTGGCCCGATGGGCACAGCGCTCCTATGGAATGCTGTGTCCAGTGCGTGGCTTCTCCCGGCTACTCGCGAGTAAGTGAGCAGCCGGGAAAAGCCACGGAAGTCGCTAGACCTTCCGCAGCCCCGAGCTGAGCCCGGGGCTGTGGAAAAGCCGGGCCATAAGCGGATCTGGTTATCCCGGGTCAAGGGAGGACTTAGCCCGGCCTGACCCCGGGATCCCCTGTGCGTCATCTGGATGCACATCAGGGAGCCTGGGACTCACACTGGGCTAAGTCCTCGTCTCACAACGGCCTTAGTTTGTGACTTGGAAGCTGCCGTATACTCAATCATATTTATAAACTGAGCCCAGTGGAGATATTTTTTTAAAAATATGGTAAGCTAAATATAAATCTATTACAGTTGCAACCTTATACATGCTTTGACAGAGAAAAGTCCAACAACGTGCATAGGATTGCACCTTAAATAAATGTCTCCTCTGACTTGCAGTGGTTCTCTGGAGTTTCACCTGCTACCTGATTGTCTTAACTGGAGATGCCAAGGTTTGAACCTGAGACCTGCTGCATGCCAACCATGTGCTCTCCCACAGGTGCTATGCCTCCTCCCAAGAGAGAGCAACCTTGGGCTAATATATGGCCAGATCTACACCAAGCAGGATACTGCATAATGAAAGCGGTATGAAAGCAGTATATAAGAAGCAGGAGCCACACTACTGGTTTATAGCGGTATTGAAGTGCACTGCAGGATCTACATACTGCTTTATAATGGTACTGAAGTACAGTGACAACTGTCGGGGCCCATTAACACTTTCCAAATACAGTTTTCATAGTGCTAGTTCCTGCTTGGTGTGGCTTCTGCTTCTTATATACCGCTTTCATGCCGCTTTCATAGTGCCATATCCTGCTTGGTGTAATAATAGTAATCATCATCATCATCATCATCTCTGTGAGTTGTGTTGTTTAGTCTCTCAGTGTCTTCTACTTTGTGTGTGTGTGTGTGTCTGCTCTGTGTTGTGTACAAGCAGTACACAATAATAAAGCACACATTTATAAAAAATTCCGCCCAAAACAAGGGATGAACCTATATGCTTCAACCTTGGCTTGCCTAAAGCCCTACTTAAGAGCTATCATGGTGCTAAGTTTAATCTCTTTATCTTTAAAAATGACAGTGTGTTTTTTAAAAAACTAATTTTAAACCCTCAATTTTTTAAAAAAATCCTAAAAATCAGGGGATGAACCAATGTGCTTTGAACTTGGCAGGGATGAAGTCCTACTGAAGCCCTATCATGGTGCCAATTTTCATGTCTATCTGTGCTTGAAAAAGATCCAAATCAATCTGAATCAATTTGGATCATGCAATTCACTTTGGACTGATTCAGACCTCTTTCAATTCAATTTGGATCTGTTTCAAAAGCCTCCGAATCACCCTGATTCGCCTCAGATTCAGGATTCGGATGCAAAGCAATGCACAGCCCTAATAAATAGCTAAGGGGATAATCCTATTGGAACTGCCCTTGATAATCAAAAACCTCTGAACTCGGAAGCTTATGAGTACCCTAAGCAGAGCAGGAGGCGTGCTGTGGCTCTGCTCTGCAATTTAGCAGGTAGGGACAGAGGGTGGGGATACCTCATATCACTGCTTCACCTGTCCCCAATCCTTCCTACCCACAGGCAGGCCCTCTTTTCCCTGCAGCCAGTGCAATTCACTCCACGTTGAATGCGAGGGAGAGGGGAGCTTGGACTCCTGGGTCCCAGGTCAAAGCAATGACCCTGGATCCAGTAATCTGAATTTTTCTATGGCTCCCCAGATGCTATCTAGGAACCATAGGATTGCTCTCTAAATTAAATAAGACTTTTTGATTTTATTTTGAAGTGTGTGTGTGTGTGCACGCGTGCATGCGTGATTGTTGCCTTCTCTTGATTTTTTTTTACCTTTTCCCCTCCCCCACCACCCATAAACTCCATTTTATATATTTGTTTGCATTGTTCTAAAAGATAATGTTCACTAAACTCTTTGCCATGGTTACAAAACTATCATTTGTGTTTTTAGGATTTTCATAAGGTTTTACTTGAGTCCTGTGTGGTCGATATATGTTTTAATATAAATAAATAAATCTAAGATGAAGACAGACACAAAGTTTTCAGAACAGTGGGGCTCTTTGGAGGTGTCCTCCTTACCATGCTCAATATTTTTTTCTTTCCTAGGAGAGCTTTGAAAAACTAGTTCTACAAGTTGATTCAGTTTGAATTAGGGAAAAGCAGTCTGTGGAAGATGCGAATCAGTTATTATCTGGATCAACATCAACATGTCTCTCCTGTCCTGCAGACACACACACAGACTCGGTTCATACAACGTGATGGGTTATCATGGGTAAATTAACCCACAATTTGTCACAGCTTATGTGGGACATGTGTGGCCCATGTTTTGCAGCAAGTCATGTGAACCTGGCCATCCTGGGATAATTGAGGGCTGAACAAATTACTAATTACTGAATTAGTAATTTGGCTTACATATTCAATATGGTGGCTGCATGCATTGTGGCTAATTGTGGGTTATGCGAACCAGCCCACACACTCCCCCAATCTTAAACATTTCTTACTAAGGTGAAAGATTAATGTACTTTATTTACTTAATTTTTTAAAAGGTGAAGCGCTCACATGAAGCAAGGTACAAAAGGAACGGGCAAGAACAATGACTGTACTTGTTGGCATATATGTTTGTCATCTTTTTGTGATACTGGCTTATAATGCAGGTGAAGAACCTAGTGTGACTGCCCTTTCAATATTACATCTCTCTTCACCCATAAAGCAGGTAGAGGCAGATGGTTTAAACACCCCAACAGCAAAATCCATTGTTCCACATCATATTTCTGGGAAGAAGCAACCCCCCCAAAGGCACTTTCCAGACTGCAGACCTCGCTCTCCTGTGGCTCCCTCTCTGCTTCTTAAAATGATAAATTCCCTTTCACTCACGTGAGCATACTGAAGGCAAAAACTGGCATTACTTTAAAATCCTGTTTAGCAGCTATGTTTTTTGCCTTCATTTGTACTCTAGAGTAGGTGCAGGGAGCACATCCAGATTGGGACCCTAGCGCGGAGGGCTTTGCACCTACTCTAGAGCAATTAAAAAAAGACTTAACAGGTAGATATGGGTGGCCTTAGATTAAAATATCCTTAGCAGGGAGAGGGGAAATTGTGTGCTCCCTACAGCATTCAGAAGGCTTGAGGAAGATCTAGCTATGGAGAGCTATTAACTAACAACCAAAGAAAACATAAGAATAGTCCAGGGATGGGAAACTTTTGGCCTTCCAGATCTTTGGCCTAGAACTCCCATCTTCTATCACCATTGGCTATGCTGGCTAGGGCCAATGGGAGTTGTAGGCCAAAAGACCTTGGAGGGCCACAGGTTGCCTGTTCCTGGTCTGGACAAACCAGGCCGACTTCCAGAAGTTCCTCAGGCCTTTTTGACCCTCTCCTGTTCCCACCCACCATCTCACAACACGATCTATTCCCAGCAGTTGAAGGCTGCAGTCCTGCCAGCTCCTCCTGTATCCAGTGTTGCTGGCTGAAGTTGTGATTTCCCCTGAATCCTGAGGAAATTAGTCTTAAAAAATGAACATTCCCAAGAGATTATTATCTGTCCGTCCGTCCCCACACACACACACTTCCAAGCTGTTTCCCATTACCTCATGCTCTCATTTGCTTTCACCTGCAGTTGCACAATTAAGAGACGGGGGTGCAAGAAAGAACCCGGCAGGCGTTTCTCAGGCACCTGTCCCATTTTGAGAGGTTGTAAAGCACTTTTTCAACTGAAATATGCAAAAGAGATGTCGCATGGTGGCAATCCAGGAATGCTGCTCTTCCATTCACAGAGAAGCCGGCGCCTTTTGTTTTCGTTCAAGTGGCTCTTCAACCATCTTGCCACAGTGAGTTCCACAAAAGTGAATACATCGGTGTGGTGGTTGAAAGACAGGCGTCTTTGTTCTTGTGCCTCATTCCTTTTCCTACCAGAGAGTCTGCTCCAAAAGCCTTCTTTTCTGTTCTTCTCCACCCCACCCCCACCAACATTTCGTGGGTGTATCTTTGGGGAATGACAATGGTTGGTGTCAATGTTACCTCACCATCTAGAAGACGGTTCATGCAGCTGGGCCAAGCAGGTTTCCCTCTCCTTAGAACCACATATTAATAGAGTATGTGAGGGGGGCAGCCTTCCCCAAGAGAGAATTCTATCACTTTGGAGCCTGACAGCCAAGTACACAGGTTTCCTGTGTTTATGAAAATAAAGTACAAGACACACTTTAAAAAAATACTTATGGAGTGTTTAAAATAAGCAGCACACTGTTTTCATATGGGACATGGGGAATGGGGGTGGTGGAGAAAACGTTAGCTCATGCGTTTTGCATAGTGATTGGCAAATTATCAGATCGCTGCTCCAAAAGTTCGCAACTGCCTGCCTGCTGGCCAAATGCGATAAAAACGCAGGTTTTGCTCCCAGGAGCCCCAGAGAGACAGTTTAACAGAGTTCAGAATCACTGGAAGCAACTCACTACAGCTCTGCATAAGCACTGAGCTATTTAATTAGAATTGCACAGATGCAGTTGACTCGTCAAGTCAATCACAGGAGTCGGTACGGTCGTGGCTGCGTTCCGCAGTCGACGCTTTGCTTAGTTGGGCTTAATTCTGTCATGCTTCAACTTAGTCCTCTGGGGAACAAGGAGGACTCCCTCAGTATCAAAGTCATGGGATGTAGGGATGGGGTTCATGCCAGGTGGAGAGAGGGAGGGAGCGGGTGGCTGATTTGAGAGGGAACAGCCTTTCAGCCATGTTTTTCCAGCAGCTTGAGGCTGGGGGACCGAGAGTAGCCACTTACCCATTGCCGGAAAAGAGGACCAAGGAGGACAGTGATTTGCATAAAATTTGCATATATTGATTTATCTAGGTATAGATGAAATTCAAAAATTATTACTATCACCATGTGTTGCTGTCCAGGTGCTATCTGTTGATGGGTAACTTCAAGGCCTCTGCTGCTCTCCCTTCTTTATCTTTAAAGCGATGTTGGGCTGGACAGGCCTTCAGATAGAAGGCACCTTCAAGTAGAGGGCTGTGCTCCAACAGCCCATTAAATAGAGGGCTGTCCTTTGTAAAGTAGGACACCTTGTCACCTCAGTATGGCCTGAAACATGCCACCAGGAGTTGCAACTACAGCTTGCTTGAGAATAGAGGCTTACTTGCAAGCAGGGTCTACATCTGAGTATCAAGGTGAGGTATGTGGCACAGGAAATGGTCATGTCTAGGAGAACTGCCCATGAGGCAGAAGGTGAGAGAGGCTGAGAAGGAAAAATCAATGTAGGCATGCACAGCACATTTCATTAGGATGTGCACCCAGGGAAATTTTTTAAGGTGATCATTTATTGAATATTCAGTCATAAATTACATTATTTTTATTCATTTATTTCTTAAACACTGTAGACACTGATTCCCTACTCTGCATTTGGCAGACGGCTGTTGCAGGTGAGGGAGGGGAATGAAGAGATGGTCTTCAGGCTCCAGCATTGGTGGGGCTTTGTGTTGACACTGGCTGGAGGAGGGGCTTACAAGGCGATATTAGTCTTCTGGCTCCTCCTCCTGGCCTCTTTGAAGTGCGGTTCCTAGCAGAGCTATTCCTTTTTGTTCCTGTTGCTGGAAGCAATGGCGCGCTGTCAGGGTGGCAACAGTAGAGCAGCTGGAAGGCAGCTGGAAGACCATTCCCGCTGCATCTGGATCTCCCTCTGGATACACAATGGCCCTCTCAATTTGGTGCTTATTGGTTGAGACATTAGGGTGCACCTAGGCTGCACCCATGGAACTTCTCACCACTGAGGGAAATGGGTTGAATGCAGCAATAATGTTATGGGATTAGGGTTGGGCTGGGTGTCCTCCCAGGGTCCGTTTCAGCCCTGAGATTCTGGATTGTAAAAGTGGGGTCTACCCAACTGGTTAAACCACTAATTCAGAGATTATCTTAATGACCATGGCAGACTAGTCAAGTACCTTCCCTTTGTTAAGGAGATTAGCTTTAACAAAGGCTAGGGAAACTGGTAGACTCTTTCAAGAAGAGCCTTTTTGTTGCTGTTGTTATTATTGTTCCTCCACCTTGTTCCCTATCCCTTCTCTTGTCTGTCATCATCCAGCTGTGTTTGTGTAAAGCAGTTTATAAATTTAGACAGGGAACAGGGAGAAAGCAAGCTGGGATTCCTGGAATGCTGGGAGGTGCAGTGCAGCTAGAGATGTGAAGTCCTGGAGAGACAGAGAGAGAAAAATACGGGGGGGGGGGGAAATCATGCTATGGAACCATTTTTAAAAAAAAACAAAACAAAACCCAGTTTTCCCCACCCCTATTTTCCCCCAGGGAGTTTTTTTGGGGGCGAAATGGGGGTGGGGATGTTTTACCCAGAGATTTTCCTGTTTCCCCCCCCTTTTTTTAAATGGACTTTTTTGTCACATGTCTAGATCCTACAGCACATCTGGAGGTAGGAGGCTGTGGAAGACTGGTATGTTCCTTCATATTCTTACTTTGAAACAACCCTGCATTCACATCTGCATCAATGTAAAACGGTGGAGAAGATGCCCATTGTGAGCTGCAAGGATGCTGGAAGTGCTGTCAACCATGTACTGTCAGGATTAAGATGCCTTCAGTCACATCCTGTTGGTGTCTGCTGTTCTCTTGCTGCCTTCTACAATCTTCAAAGCTCAGGCGACTCCTTGTAGCCCCTGGCCAGTTGCATTAAAGATATTTAATTCAGTTTGACAGAACTTGATGCTTCTTTTAAGTGAAAAGTGTCGGGATTCTCTCTCCCTTTGCAATGGCATCCAGTGAGGGGTAGGACACCTCACCACTCCTTATTCTCATTACAGAAGAAACATCAATAATGCACAGGCTTTTGTGACAACCTATTTTTCAATCAGATAATCTTTTCCTGCTTTCCTCTTCCATCTCCTGCAACAGCTGGTTTAGATATAAAAGACATCTGTCCAATTTTTCAATTAAGTACCTTGGCGGTTTCTGCCATATCAACCTCTTCCTCCTGGGAGGTGATCCTCATAAAATGGCCAAAGTCATCTCATTGTCTCTCCCTTGTTCTCTGCTTTGTGATAATGTCTCCAAAACAAAGGTGGATGTAATTGAGCAGCTGATGGCTGCTTATTGACCAGTGGATATAAAAGTCTCCTTTGTGATCACCACTATTCTTCTGTTTGTTGATCTGCATTTTATAGTAAATTTGCAAATTCATTAGGAGACACAGAGACAGGGGGAGGGGGGGGAGATGCACATAATGCTTTTTTATGTGCTTGTTTAATTCTTCTTGTTCAATTCCTGAAGATATTACTTATAGAAAAAGAACAAGGCTAGCCAGAAGTTGGCATAATTAGAAGGTTTTAGTGAACATTAGTAAAATCAAGATTTTTGACTCAATCTTATCTTCAGACAAATGGGTCAAATGGGTTTCAACCCTAAAACCAGAGGCATCTTATTCTTTACATCAAGGAACACTAAAGTCTCTATTCAAGAAGAAGATGGGAAACTTCCATTATCACTCTTCTCCTTGAATCCGTTGGACAGTCAACAACTGATTTGGCTGCAGAGCCAAAATGCCTGGCCTGGCAGGCAGTGCTCAGTGCCCTATGTCCAGCACTGGAATGTCCCTGCAATAACTCTGGGGCCCTGACATGGTGTCCCTCCAGAGAGAGCAATGCTACTACAGGATCCCAGAGTTGTTGTGGTGCTGGGGGCTCCAATGTGCCTATGGACACCTCCCTCGGCACCTGTTAGGTTCTTTGCCCTCCTTTTTATTATTTATACTTTAAAATTAAAAAAAACAAGAACTGAGAGGTTAGCCTGCTACAAAGCGAAGTGTCAGCTTCTAGCCCCATCATTTTTATTGCATTTGGGACTTTCTCTGAGCCTCAACAGATTACTTTCTGTGAATTGTGGGCTGGAGCAAAAACAACAACAACAACAACAACAGCAACAGCAACAACAACAACAACCCTGGGAGCTCAGACCCCACCTCTGCCTTCTACTTAATTTGGGGGGCAAATTCATTTTCTTTTAGTCTCACCAGTATGACTTCTGGGAAATGGGTGCTTTGTGACAGCCATTTTGTGAATGGGCAAACCCCCTCCCATGGGAGCCACTTTGTGTGGGGTGGCCACATGTCCTCTTTTACAGATGATTGCCCTCTATTTGAGGGCATCCTCTCTTTGAAGGGCTCTCCTGTTCAATTCTAGTTTAAAGTTAAAGTAGGGTGACATATGAAAAGGAAGAAAGGGCTCCTATATCCTTAACAGTTGTATAGAAAAGAGAATTTCAGCAGGTGTCATTTGTTTGCATGCAGCACCTGATGAAATTCCTTCTTCATCACAACAGGTAAAGCTGCAGACCATTGGTCCATCTAGCCCAGTATTGTCAATACTGACTGGCAGTGGCATTCCAGGTTTTCCGGGAGGATATTCCTTCCTAGCCCTATCTGGAGATGCTGGGAATCAAACCTGGGACCTTCTGCATGCAATGCAGGTGCTCTGCCACTGAGGCAGACCCCTTATGTGAATGACCTCTGATAATTTTTGATGTCTAGAGAGACAGTTCTTATACTCACAGTCTTCTTTAACATAACATATAATTCCTCCACTTATAAAGTATTACACTGTTTGATGAAATTGTGCTTACCTAAAGCATCCTTGAAAGCTATCTGTCCAGACTTTGAATGAATATCTAAAAGTAAAGTATTCCACATCGCAATTATTCTTTGCTAACGACTCTTGCAAGTAGTGAGTGCTAATAATAACTAAAAATAATAGTTGTTTTTGTTGTTATCATTGTTGTTAGTCCCTGTGTAAGGACTTCTAATCTAGATTACACTGCATCTGAAATTTGAATGTAAAACCTACATTTTCTAGAATGAGTGTTGTTTTTAAAATAGCCTTCTTGCATGTTTTATCCCATCATAAGCTGCAAAGGTGTTGTTAGCATCATTTGCTCAAACCATTCTACAGTCTGAATACATGTTTTACGCCCAATCTTTGGTGGAGGGGCCAAACCATTGTTCCCAATTTATTTTTCTAAGATCCATTTGAAAACTGCTGGCATATCCCCTGCACCCCATAACCTCAATTTCTCTTTCATCTTCTTATTGTCTATGCCAGCCTTCCCCAACATGGTATCCTCCAGATGTTTTAGACTTCAACTCAGCCTCACCCAGCATAGGCAATAGTCAGGAATGCTAGGAATTGTAGTCCAAAATATCTGGAGGGCACCTGGTTGGGTGAAGCTGGTCTATGCTAAACATATCCACCTGTCCCACATGTGTTTCAACCTATTCCAGTTCCTTAATCTTTCCAACTAGGATGAATATACATCTAGCCCTATACAATCCAGAATGGAGTATATTGTATGATGTCCACATCCAACGATATTGCTCCTTTTGCTTCCATGGCAAGTGGTTTTCAATGGAGTTGTAGCTGCCATTATTCATCTCTTTACCTTCTAGCTCTTGTGAGTAGAATATGGGTACTTGCATTGCATAGGTAAATGGGCACAGATGAAGAGACATACGTGCACTACAGAAAACCAATCAGAAAACCACACACACAAAATCACACACACATACATCTCCCCCCTTAACTTCCAAGAATAAACATCTATTCGAACTACACACCTCTCCACAAGCACAACCTAAGTACTTTAGGCTTGCTATCTGAAAGCAAATCCCATGGTTTAGGATCAAGCTTTTAATACAGGTCTCCCTTTGCCCCACATGGGATACAGCTGCAATTAATTTATTAATTGTAAGATTAGAGAGTGAGGATAAAATCCCCCAGAGGAGGGGGAAAGACAAGAGAAACAGGAATAGAACCTACGCAATCCCCAAACAGACAGAGCTAACAATGTAAATAATATAAAGGCTTTAAAAATTGGCATATAGGGAGGTTTCTTCTTCTTCACGATGAAGAAAATATTTCCTTTTACATCTGGTTTGCATTTTTCTCTTGGATTCTGCCAGGAACAATTCCAAAAAACAGAAGACAGGGCTGAGTGCTATGGAGTGTGTACATTCCTAGAGGATTCTTTCACTGATCTCCACAGCCCTGATGGTAATAGTTGTCCTTCAACATCTTTTTTAAAATTAGCTTTCATTGCTCAGTGCAAAAACATATGGCCTGATTAACTTCGCAACATTGCTGCTGCCATCATATCAAGCAATCTACATTTAGAAAATAATTACAGTGAATATGACAAGAAAAATGTTCCATTGTAGAAAATGTTTTCCTAATTGTTCTAACCCTATTATCTTCCCAAAGGGATTTGTCTGGAAAGCCTTATTAATGACTGTGCAACAGACTCTGATGCCAGGCTCTACATTTTCAAGCACCAAAAAGGCCATCCTATCTGTCCATGTAACTTCACAGTTGCTGATGTGGTGGCACAGAAAGCTTTAAGATCAGACTGCTATAAATCTGGAAGCCCAAGGCTATGGCTACTTGTGTAAGGCAAAAAGTAGATAGCATAGCTATTAGCCACAATGGCTAAATGAAATATGTTTGGGTGTTTGTGTGTGTGTGTGTGTGTGTTGTTGTTGTGGTGGTGGTGGTGGCTTTTTTTTAAAAAAAACATTACTCATTGTTTGTTGATAGATTTGGCTTTAGTTTCGGGCAATCATCCCAATGACTTCCTTAATTTTGATTCATCCACAGTCCAAATTGATTTGAAAGCCTGTCATGGCCTGCCGGATGCAAGAAGAGGACAAACACACAATGTTGCCATAGCACCGAGTCCCTTCTTTTGTGTCCGTTCTTGAGGAAGCAATACATTTCAAACGCTACTGGTTTTTGGATAACCAAGAACAGAATATTTGTGCGATGAATGCGATAAGCAACTCCACATGATTTATAGCACCAGCGGGAACTCTTGAGAGTATGCAGTTGAACTCTGATGTTATTGTGCTGATGTTCCTGACAAGGCATCAACATCTCTCTCTCTCTCTCTCTCTCTCTCTCTCTCTCTCTCTCTCTCTCTCTCTCTCTCCAGAAACCAATCCTTTTGCAAATGGCTATTTATAAGGTTGTGTAAATGTTTCATGAAGAGAACTTTTCAGCTGCCCCCTTTTTAATCTCATCCTTAAGGAAGTGAGAAGGGGAAGAAAAAGCAATCACTAAAGCAGAACACACAATGGTAGGTATAGATAAAATAAAAGTGTGGCCTATTATAGTTACAGCCCTAATTTGAAACTGGTATCAAGTAATTTTATCAAACCCATTTTGAGTTATGATGACGTTTAACTCATCCTTGTAAGACCTTGTCATTCATACCAATAACCTCATCTGGAGAATCAATCGACCAAGTAATGTGATCAACTCTTCATGAAGTTATGGGCAAAAAAAACCTTATGGCAAGTTGAAGCCTTCCTTCTATTATTTACAAATTTATAATTCTTTTACTAGTTTCCAGGCAGTTGAATCTGATCCAAAATGGACTGCAGCCTAATCGTCTCCAAATAACATCAGAACATTCCTATTGCTTTTGCTAGATCTGCCCACAAATAAGCATGCCTCTACATAGGAATCCAAGAAATTATTAATCCATCCTATGAGGCTCTAGATAACAACAAAGGGCAGGGTATAAATCTCTTGAATGAATGAATGAATGAATGAATGAATGAATGAATACTAATCAACTATGTATGTTGGCCAGAACAAAAATTAGAATCTTTTTAACTAGTTCTCTTCTGAGTGGGCTACTTAAAACATGTATCCTGATATTTTCTTCTAGAGAGTTTCCCCATACATTTGCAACTCAGGGCTCATCTACACCAAGCAGGATATTGCACTATGAAAGCAGTATATAAAAGGCAGAAGCCACACCAAGCAGGATGTAGCAGGATGAAAGTGGAATATGGTATGTGTCAATGGGCCCCAACAGTTGTCAGTGCACTTCAGTACTGCTATAAAGCAGTAGTGTGACACCTGCCTTTTATATACAGCTTTCATAGTGGAATATCCTGCTTGGTGTAGATGTGCCCTCAGAAGAACAAGCTAAAACCATTTCCTAAAAACCATTAATACACCAATCCATAACAACATGTATAGCTGTAACTAAAAAATCTATAGTGCAATGTTTCTTAATTCCACACACACCTACGCAATCCCTTTTATTGAAATAACTTCTTGAATTATATAACCAAGAGAATAATCAGAGGTTGAAGTAAACTGAAAGAATCCTTCCAATTCAGCTCTTTCACACTGAAATAACGAGACAAATGCAAGAATTCTTATTTCTGACTGGTGGAATTCATGACTTCCTATAGCTGTTTTTCTTAAACTTCTGATAACTAAAATGCTTTTCCTCCCCTGCCATCTTGATTTTAAATTAGAAGCACACTTTATTTACCCCAGAAAAGGTCAGAATTACTGGATAGGCATCTATCAGGGATGCTGTAATTGCATCCTGCATCACAGCTCCTCTATTGACCAGAAGGTCAGACTACATGACCTCCAGGGATCCTTCCTGCTATGATAACAAACTTTGTCTCATGACATTGAAGATTCACCTCAACTAGTTAAACAATTATGGGCAGAGACTTCTGGGCCAGATCTACACCTTGTGTCATATCAATACAATCCGACCATGGTGATGCTATATCCTCCTTGTGCATTTATTATTATTATTATTATTATTATTATTATTATTATTATTATTATTATTATCATTTATATACCACCCCATAGCCAAAGCTCTCTGGGCGGTTTACAAAAGTTAAAAACATAGAACCTTAAAAAAGTATACAAAATTTAAAAACATCAAAAGCATAAAAACAACAGTATCCATTTAAAAACAACAGTATTGGGGTCCATTAAAAAAAAAAAACCCAAAAACCCAAACTCAGCATATGTTGTTAAAAGCTGTTAAATGCCTGGGAGAAGAAAAAGTCTTGACCTGGCACCAAAAAGATAATAATGTTGGCGCCAGGTGAGCCTCGACAGGGAGATCATTCCATAATTGGGGGGGGGGAACACAACTGAGAAGGCCCTCTCCCTTGTTGCCATCCTCCGAGCTTCCCTCGGGGTAGGCACCCGGAGGAGGACCTTAGATGTTGAGTGCAGTGCATAGGTAGGTTCATGTCGGGAGAGGCGTTCCGTCAGGTATTGTGGTCCCAAGCCATGTAAGGCTTTATAAAAACCAGCACCTTGAATTGGGCTCAGAAACATATAGGCAACCAATCACACATAAGGATATCTGTTATGATATTTTGGAAAATACGGAATAAAAAGTGGGAAATAAATATAGAAAAGGGGTATATAGAATGCATAATGTGCCCCAACAGTTATCAGTGCACTTCAATTCTGATAAAAAGCACTAGTGTAGATCTAGCCTCGATGTAGAACATGAACAGGTATAGTAATCTGACTTTTTAATTTGTATACATATCTATCATCCTTTGTTGTTAGAGTAACCTTTTTCCTTTCTTTCTTTCTTTCTTTTTTTTTCTTGACATTGGAACAACATCATTAAAAATGAACTTGTCTTTTACCACGTTTGGTTACATGATTAATTCCCCTCATATTAACCTCAAATGAGCCCATTAAAGGATTTCGTTTCCCCCACCCACCCAAAAGTGCTGCTCATTACACTATAATTTTAAGTAATTAAATCAGAATAAATGGCTGTGTGAAGATATTTTAATGTAATGTCTAATTATATCTGACCTAGACGCTGAACTATAATCATTAACTACATGAACTGTGTAATGTTCCGAAGACTCTTTAAAAATTTATATGGTGTGGATTTTGCTGCAAGCTGGAGTCATTGGGTAGAACGCACCTGCATCTCCCCAGTATCAAACAACGGAGCCTACCTGTCACATGATTTCATAGGACACTGTGTTTGATTGATTTCTTAATCTAGGACTTGATGTCTGCATCTCCTGAATGACATGGCCTTTTTCTGTCTTCAGTGAACCTCAGTTTTTTTCCGTGGAGTTTCTTTGGAGAGCCAGTGTGGTGTAGTGGCTAAGGTGTTGGACTGGGAGTCAGGAGATCCTGGGTTCTAGTCCCCACTCGGCCATGGAAAACCACTGGGTGACTTTGGGCCAGTCACAGACTCTCAGCCCAGCCTACCTCACAGGGTTGCTGTTGTGAGGATAAAATGGAGAGGAGGATGAGGATTATGTACGCCGCCTTGGGTTCCTTGGAGAAAAAAAGGTGGGATATAAAATAAGTAAATCTGGGCTCATTTTGCCTTTGGTTCATTCCCCTGTTCTCTCTTTATATTACACCAATCTCTGGTTTACATGGGTTAATGTGCTGGGAGTTTAGGAGCAGAAAATCATTAGGGTGAAATCATAAGAACATAAAGAACAGCCATGTTGGATCATACCAAGGGTCCATCTAGTCCAGCATTCTGTTCATACAATGGCCTATGGGAAAGCCCATAAGCAGGACATGAGTGCAGCAGCACCCTCCCACCCATGTTCCCCAGCCACTGTATACATAGGCATACTTCTCCTAAGTGCTAACACTGGAGTTTGAGTATACTCATCAAGACTAGTAGCCATTGATGTTAGAATTTGTCTAATCCCTTTTTAAATTAGAGGCCTTCAGTATGTCTTGTGGTAGCAAATTCCAGAGTTTAACTATGTGTTCTGTGAAGAAGTATGTTCTTTTATCTGTCCTCTCCCACTAATCATCTATATGGGTTCTAGACTCCAGGTTATAATATTATAAGAGAGGGAGAACAATGTTTCCCTGTCCACTTTATCCACACCTCTATCATATCTCCCTTTACTCACTTTTTTCTAAGATAAACAGCCCTAGACGTTGTAAGATTTCCTCATAGGGGAGTTGCTCCAGTCCCTTGATCATTTTGTTTGTCCTTTTTGGCATCTTTTCCAGCTCTACAAAATCTTTTTAAGGTACTGCGAGTAGAACTCGACACGGTATTCCAAGTGTTGTCGCACCATTGAGTTGTATAAGGGCAGTATAATACTGGCAGTTTTATTTTTTATTTCTTTCCTAATTATGTCCAACAAGTTGTTTACCTTTTTTCACAGCAGCCGCACACTGGTCAAGCTTCTCATTGAGCTGTCAATTGCATGATCATGCAGAATTCAGCATGTAGCACAGCACCATATGCTTGCCTCACCGCATGCCTAGCTTACAACTCAGCCCGCATTTTAACCATGACACTACAAAGCTTCCAAAAATTGTTTTAGAATTGCTGTGGTAGATATGGATGAATCTGCAAGCTGGGCACATGGCATGACATTCAGAGCACCTTTACCCAGAGGACCTTTTCTTCTGCCACGCCCAGATTGTGGAATGGCCTGCCGAGAGAGATTCGTCAACTTAACAGTCTTCCAGAATTTAAGAAAGCCATAAAGACTGATCTCTTCTGGCAGGTCTACCCAATTGAATTTTAAGATGCCTTTTAATAATGTGCTTCTTTTAATAATGTATTCGTTTTAAATGTTTTAATCAATTATATGTATTTTATGGTGTTTGCATTTGTGTTGTACCCCGCCTCGATCCAGAGGGAGAGGCAGATAACTAATACATTTATTATTGTTGTTGTTGTTGTTGTTGTTGTTGTTGTTGTTATAAATTCTGCATCTCAACCCATCTTCTAAATATACTATTTTGGTCATGTGAATTGTACAATGTGCAGACCTGACCACTATCTGATTATGCCTTACATGTTTTGATGATGTAACAAGAAAAGAAGATGTATGCTCTCTGTGGAACATTCACAAGGAAAGCTTCCTTGGACGATAGCCTAAATTTTGGCATCGAAGTTCAATGATGATTATGCTAATTTATGCAACCTGACTCATAGCCATTTAAAACATATTCTAGTATAGTCAATGCTGTTAGGAACAATGTTTTAGCAAAACATCATTATAGGCTTCCAATTTATCATTGACTTATTGATACAATAATAAATATTGTAATATTTTGCTTAAAACAGCGTTTGGCCTATATTTCCTATTTAATTACAAATGGCCTGGTGGTACCGCCAGGATGTGATACAGATGCCATGAATAGTGGTTGGGGTTATACATTCCCATCATTGCTCCTTACTAAACATAAATATACAAATACAATTATTTGACATGGTTATATACGCATATTTAGTTGTTTTTTCAAAAGGTATTTAGGTTTATAGAAAGATGCTGGGGAATACTTCTATTTAATACTCTCTGTAAAAATAATAATCTTCTACTGATTTTATACATTAGACTGAAAAGGATACAAATGCAAAATGCTAAAGCAGCATGTAAAAATTGCTAGTGCCACCTATTGGTATAAAATTGTAGACTATGAAGCGATTAATTTATCATCTGCATAATTATTCCCCAATTGATCACAGGAGTTGGTAGACCAGAATTTATTATTCATTTTAATTGTTTTAAGTTACATTTCAATCAGTGTTGCTTTTTTTTATGTCTGTTTGGTTTCCCTCCCCCTTTTAATATTCTGGGCTTGGTTAGCAAGCATGGGCCTGCTGCCAAATGAACATATACCACTTGGATTTGTGCCTTTGTAAAAGATATCAGCATGCAAGTTTCGATTAATGCAAAACAGGGTATGTGCAAACTGTAAAATCCCTTTGATTTTAATAACTCTTCATACCATAAAAACAGTTCCCAAAGCAAAAATTTGTGTACACACCAAAATAAATAAAATAAATTGGAACTTCAGTATATCTTTTTGGTTATTGGCCAGTATCCAAAGATGAGAGATACATATGCAGGAAAGAAACTCATGTTCACCTAGAACATTGCTTTGATTTTTCACCACACTATTTTCTGCTGCAAAAGAGACAAGCCATTTCTTAAAATCAAAGAAGTGTGTCTTTTCAGCAGTGGTAACCCAGGTGCAAAAAGAAAAAGAAAAAAACAAGCGAAGTTCTAAGTATATGGCAATTCTCTCTCATGTGTGCATGTCTCTTTGTTGGATCCTGGCCATTGTCTTTAACTACAGCAATCCTGCTTGCCAGTAATTGTGAACTTTGCCATTTGAAGTTGACCTTATCAAAATGCCTGTGCATCTTTCCTTTAAAGTGTAGAGAGTACAATGAGCTGATATTTAATTGTTTTGTTTTTCCCTCTGCAGTAAAGGAAGTTGTTATGCTGCTTTCTATTGTTTTGATATTGTATTTTAATATGGCATTTTAGTGTTTCACGTTTTGGTGAGCCATCCACCTAGAGAACATATGTAGTAGGGCTAGCATTAAGGGTAGGCATGGAACGGCACCAACAGGGCCCCACTGAGAAGAACTCCCTGGAGTTGCTTCTTCACCATTGCAACCTCCTTGTTCACTTGCCTCTAGCCCAGACAATGGTGATGGTGAGAAGGAGGAGCAGTAGATTCCATGGCCTACTTGCTCACTAGCACTCTGCCTCTCAAGCTAGCAAGTGGTAGCAATGATGAGAAAGAGGAGCAAAAATTGGTGAAAATTGGTGTTGAGATGGTAGACTCACTGAGGGGGTGCATTGAGGATGTGTTGCCCAAGAGCCCTGCAAAACCTGGAGTTTTCTTCTCAAATGTTATTGATTTGGCTATTCATTGGAAGAGAGATTGCTTCTCTCTAGCATGTGGATTGGCTTACATCAGTACTGTCTGCAACCATGAACCTACTCATACACTACGTTCATTGTCTAAGACCCTCCTCCAGGTGCCTCCTCTGAGGATGGCAACAAAAGAGTATGCCTTCTCAGGGGCAGCCCTGAATTATGGAATGAACTCCCCAGCAAAGCCAGCCTGGTCCCAGAATTGCTATCTTTTTGGCGCTACATTAAGATCTTCCTCTACTCTCAGGCATTTGGCAGTCATGGGTCATATTGCTTGGGTGGGTGGGTGTCTGTAGCTAAACACATAGGGCCGGCTATATGTTTGTAGCTAAACTGTTTTTTTTATTTTTAAGGGTTTTTATCTTTGTCAACCACCCAGAGATCTTTGGCGATGTAACAATGTAACAAATGAAACGAAAACCAGTCACATGATGATCTCAACTGTGTTCTCTTGTTCTGCATCTCAATGGATGTTTCCGTTAAAGAGTCTTCCCACCTGTGTATCCTATGAGTTCTAACTGTCCACCCTATCAACAATTCAATCCAATTTCTGAATTCACAATCTGCCCCCGCCCGTCATCACTACCATAAAAATTCCACTAGTGATGGAAGAAACTTGGAGTGAAAATAGGGCTGGGGAAGATTGTCTACAGACCACCAACAAACCTGCCTCAGAATCTGAAACTCAGCTCTAGTCAACTGTTCTTCATTACAGTCACTTGGTTCATAGCCCCCAATAAATAATTGTAGCTACAATCAATCAGAAAGCAGCACAGCACTTATACTGGCAGGGTGCCCGACGTTCTTAAAGGGTTTTATAGCCTGTATCACAGAACAGGCCTATTATTAGCATTAGGTGTAATATTCCCAAGAAACATGCAGATGGAAGTTTTAATGTTATGGACTGAAAGCTTTGAAGATTGGCTTGCCTTTAGGCTGCCATCCTATGCCTGCTTACCTGAGAGTTAGCCCCATTGAACTCAATCAAACTTACTTCTGAGTAGATACGATATATGTATTGTGACTTAAGGTTTCATACCTTCCTTCTCATAACATATCATTAAATGGATGGCGAACATGGCTGTTTGGGGAATGCTGGGAGTTGTGGGGCTTTTTATAACTAATTGTGCATGGGATTGCAGCCATAACATGTCCATGACATTTGTTTGTTTTTTACATTGATATCCCATCTTTCTTCCAAGAATCCCAAGGCCGTACGTACACCATCCTTGGCCTCTCCATTTTATCCTCACAACAATTCTGCAAGGTGGGTTATGCTGAGAGTCATTGACTGGCCCAAAGTCACCCAGTGAACCTCATGGCTGGGTGGGGCCCAGAACCCAGGTCTCCTGAGCAACAGTCCTGTGCTCTAACCACTATCCCACACCGGCTTTCAGAAAGGCCTAACTTAGAGCGATTGGGTAAACCAGTAGTTAAAAGCTTGATAAAAGGGAAGGGCTGTAGTTTAATGGTAGAGTACATGGTGCACAGGCAAAAGGTCCCAGGTTCAACCTCTGGGATTGCTGCAGAGGGCTGAGAAAGACTCCGGTCTGAGACCCTGGAAAGTCATTGCCAGCACTGTATAGTAGAGAATTCTGAGCTAGATGGAACCATGGTCTGATGGCATCCTGCTACAATATATATTAGCTGCTCACAATATTTACTGAGTCGACTGCCATCTCAGACAACATGTATGTTTCCCATTAGGGGCAAAGAATTTCAAATTGCTCATGATTACTTCTTTATTTATAACAGGTGTAAATTCCATGTCCCCCACAGGGCTAGTAGTCTGGGAAAACAAAACAAAAATTAGCTTAATCAGTCTGATACACAATACTGGCACTGAATCCTGTTTTTCCAGAGGTGACAACAAAACAAAAAATGAGCAAAATCTGTTCGGTACACAAATAAACAGGGCAAAGGTGAAAACAAAAATAAGACGTCCTTTTTAAAAAGATAACTTTGCATTTCTTTCAGTTTGAGGTTGAAAACATGGCATGTCAGGCCACAGCTAGACCTAAGGTTTATCCTGGGATCATCCAGGGTTCGCCCCTGCCTGAGCACTGGATCCCCTGTGTGGAACCTAGGTGAACAGGTTTGACCCCTGGACATTCCAGGGATAAACCTTAGGTCTAGCTACGGCCTCAGATGTTTGTCACATTCTTTTTTAAAAGATGATTTAGCATTTCAGTAAGTTTCAGGTTGAAAACACGTGATGTCAAATCAGGCGCTGTTTGACATGGAGGAAATAAACCGGCACTGAACCCTTGAGTAATAGGCGACTGCTTGGCAGGGTGCTAATAAAATGCCATTTTGCTATTAAAGCTCGAGCTTTGAACTTTTTCAAAGTTTCAGAATTTTCTGCACATCTGCACTGCTCAAGTTTCAGGGTTGTTGTTGTTTTAAATGAGCTAAATCTGGGAGAGATCTATATTAATAAACATTACACTAACATATTCTTATATAGATGCTTGTATACCACTTAACATAATAAAAATATTTAAGCAGGTGTTTCTTATTTTCAGTTACAATTCAAGTGGAGTAAACTGTATTATCAGTGCTTATTAAACAGAAGGAAGAAATACTTAGAAGATACATTGTGGTTTACATAATGCAAGGGGAAATGGTGGACAAATGGTAGGAATAGTGCAAAATGCTGTTTTGGTAGATTTAGGAGGGAATCCTATGCATTAGACAGGAAAAAATTCCTACAAACTCACAGCATTAACCAGCCAGCCAGCCCTTTTTCTGTCTAAACATGCATAGGATTTGCCTACCGAACAATATAGGCGTGCACACCTGATGGAAGTCACCAAAAGCAAACCATGCCCCATTGCAGAGGGCTGAGAAAGAGACCAATGTAAGAGACCATTCTTGGTGCAATGTGCTGCTGCTTTTACACTATGAAGTCCTAACCACTTGGGTCTTACTTGTTGCTGAGAAGCATAGCCATGGTGGCCTTCATACATGAATTTTGTTGGCATCACCCTAGCACAGGGGGAGGCAACACAGTGCCCATGGGCTCCAATGTGCCCTCAGACACATTTTCTGGTGCCTGCCAAGGTGCCCGCCCCTTCTACTTTTGTTTGTTTTTAGTCCTCCTCTCCGCCCAGAGAGCTTCAGCTATTGGGCGGTATAAAAATGTAATACATACATACATACATACACACACAACAAATTGTCTTACTGGCAGCTGGGATGACTTCAAAGCAAAGCTCTAGCTGCTCCCATCTTCTTTTCCTCATGAATGCCTCTGGGTCACATGTAGGGCTCACATTCTTAGGAAATGGATAGCAGTTGACTGCAGGCCAATTCTTCCACCTCCAGCGTACCATTGCCGAATTTGTCCATGGGCCCAAGAAAGGCTACTCCTGCCCTAGCACGTTATCTAATGCAGTATTTCCTTTGTCCTGGGAAACACTGCGTGGGCAGGAGGCTCATGTCAGCTAGAAACAAGAGGATCCTGATAGCAGTATGCTATGCTACCTGCCATTAGTGTGATTTCATTTCATTGACCTGTGAGTCCTCCACTGTAACTTAATCAACTGAAACAAGAGCCCTATGTTTCCAGGTTGATCAGTACATGCATATACATGTGAGTTTGCATCCATGAGTGAAAGCAATAACATGCAATAACATGCTACTTACCTTCAAGATGTCTCCATCTGCTTTGTGACTCCCTCCACTTGGAATCCTGAGGCTCTTACAAGCAAAATCCAAAGTCTGGACCAGCTCATAAAGGTTTCAGGGCCAGGTTTCCTTCTGACATAGCCCCTCCCAGGACCAATGCCACCTCTAGGTAAGGTTTCAGGAAGAGAAGGGGTGGGGATTCAAGGGGGTTACAGAGTTGTTGGTGGGTGCACTTGACACTGCTGTGCTCCAGGTGATATAATTGAGGCCCACCATTTTATTGCTTTATTAATGGGTTTTTTTTTTAAATAATGGTTTTATATTATTATTATTTGCAATTTACTATGTCTGTATACCACTTTGAGTATATTTATGCAGAAAAGTGGGATAGAGATGAAATAAATCTGTTTGGTAAGGGAAAATGAGGGCCTCTAAAATACATTTTGGGGATAGGGTTTCAGTACCTTGGAGAGATCCTTTAGCATTCTGACTAAAACCCTGAGCTGATTCGCAGTCCCACTTCCATCAGAGCCACCTGTCTCCACTAAACCAGGAGGCTGATCCAGATTCCTTTCCCAGTTGTTGCCCCTGATCATGTGAAATGGGGAAGTGGCTGTTTTTCACTCAAATGCAAGCTCCCTTCATTACTAAGATGGGATCTCTGCATTTGTACTCCAGGACAAAATGCAGTGCAAGAAACCACAAGTAATGGGAATGTGCTGGAAGAGTGAGAGATGGCAGATTTATTTATTTTATTTATTATTGCATTTATATCCCACCTTATTTTTCCTCTTAAGGAACCCAAGGCAGCGTACATAATCCTCCTCCTCCTCTCCATTTTATCCTCACAACAACAATCCTGTGAGGTAGGTTGGGTGGAGAGTCTGTGACTGGCCCAAAGCCACCTAGTGGGTTTCCATGCCTGAGTGGAGACTAGAACCTGGATTTCCCGATTCCCAGTTCAACACTCCCAGCCTCTACACCACACTGGCTCTTTGGATGTCCTTTGGAGCATTTGAATCAGGCTGAATGGTCCTGAATAGAGTCTTCTTTTGGAAGGTTGCATGGCCTGCCATATTCTCAACTTATGCTCCTTGGGAAACCTCTCAAACCCTGGCTGCTAAAAGATGTCTGAAAGCAAATACCTCAGGCACATGTCACTTCACTACAGTTTTTGCTATTCTCTGCAGATTATTTCCTCCAAATGTTCTGGCATAATGTTTCATAGCTGAACTGTAATGCTAACATCTTTGAGTTTTGGCTGGTTGGTTCCAGATAAATACATGAAATTCAGCTGCTAGCATCTAGTCTACTAGTACAGATTGTTGCCATAAGCTGAGTCAGGGAGGCCATGCAAGAGGGCCAGAACTCTATTCCATCTGCTGCTGTCAGCTTCAAAGATTTATTCAGATTTCATTTCTTCTCAATATGCTTCTACAGAGGGAAGTCCCTGTGTTTTGGCTCAAAGTTTAGAATACTCTTGGAAGTGCAGGAAACTGTACCTGGGAAAGAAGGTACACCGTTTGGAACAAGGTGTGTTATTCCAGAGCCCTGAGCTATTCAAGAGCCAATCAAAATAGATTACTAAGATGAAATAGAGCACTTGTTAAAGGATTGACAGTTTATTGATAGAAAATACCCATCTCTCTCTATGTGAAGCCTGCAGAACCTGGCCACTATAGAGGCCTTCTCTAAGGAACAAGAAAGCTGCCCTTTAAACAGGCCTTTATATATTTAATAAACAGCATATAGGACAACGGTGTAGTTTCAATACCAGACCTAACTCCTCACCATAAACTAACTACAGGTTTCTCCTGCAGTCTGTACATGTGCTGAATCAGAGGCCATAGCTAGACCTACGGTTTATCCCTGGATCGTCCAGGGGTCAAACCTGTTCATCTAGGTGACACACAGGGGATCCAGTGCTCAGGCAGGGGCGAACCCTGGATGATCCCAGGATAAACCTTAGGTCTAGCTGTGGCCACAGTCTGGGATTCTCTTCATCTGCTGTTCAAATAGATGAGGAACAGGAGTGGTTCAAGGCATTTTGCTACCTAAGGCAAGTAACAAGATGGCCACCACCCCAATTCCATATACAGAATCCAACCAGACTGACAGCTGAAACTTGCTTCACCACTAACCCTATTTTGGTGTTCCAAAGGTGGTTTAAAATCAACACTCAAGTCAGTTGCTCTGGCTCTTCTATTCAGACTGATGCCCTCTACGAGTAGATGGTGATGAATGTGATGAGGGAGAAGAGCAGGGCTGCAACGCTCACTCTGTTGCATGTTGTTTTTGAACACTTGAATAAGGCTATTGGTGGTGGGACGTAGGGCAACAACCATCGATCTTGAGAGTACCCACAGACTACTTCTTCAGGGGAGGAGCCTCTCACCCAAACATGGGAACCACTTGCCCACTGGGTTACCAGGATTCAAACTTGGTTATTCTGTCTCTGGGCTCATCTACACCAAGCAGGATATTCCACTATGAAAGAGGAAGGAAAGCAGTATTTAAAAGGCAGGAGCCACACTACTGCTTTATAGCAATATTGAAGTGCACTGCAGGATCTACACTTCTGCTTCATAGTGGTACTGAAGTGCACTGACAACTGTTGGGGCCCATGACACATCTACACCAGGCAGGATAATCCACTATGAAAGTGGTATGAAAGTGTTATATGGTATGTGTCAATGGGCCCCAACATTGAAGTGCACTTTAATACCGCTATAGAGCAGTAGTGTGGCTCCTGCCTTTTATATTCCACTTTCATAGTGGAATATCCTGCTTGGTGTAGATGAGCCCTCTGACCCAAGGTCAGTATTCTTCCTCTGAACTTGGGAGGATCCACTTAGCAATGATGGCTAGGAAAGATCTATGCTTAATACATTTGTCTAATATTCTTTTAAAGTCAGGATGGGATCAGGACATCTTTATGACAGTGAGTACAATAAGTTAAATAATAGTTGTTCAAAATAGCCTTTCCTTATGAGAAAAGGAGAAAAATCTCTCTGTGCAATTCAGTACATCATCTCCATATAATTTAGGATTCTATACATCTCTTTCAGGCCTTCTCTGTTGTTGCTGTTTTCCAAACTAAATGGAAAAGTAGTCTTAGCTCTTTCTCCCCAAAGAAGATTAGAGATCTACAGACGCACACTTACAAGAGGCCAAGAAAATTAAGTCCTCTTTGCCTTTTCTGTTTTCTCTTTTTTCTTTTTGACTGCTCATTATCACAACTCAGCCATGCTTGGTAACAGTTTTGCTTTGGACAGCTAAGAGACGTGTCCTGGGATTCTCAAGTTAATTGCTTCAGACAAATAAGTGGCTCTGTACTGAATTTTCACAAACTTCGATTTTTACAGAGAAAGCTGCCATTTCAGGGGGCAAGATAATATTTCAGGGGAGTGACTACTTTTCACTCTTTTGTAATTCTTCCAGCCTGTTCCCAACCCTTGGATCCTCCCACCACTTCAGGGCAGGTGATGATGGCAAATACAGCTGAGGGAATGCATGCTTATTGCTCAGGCAGCTAGGATCAGGCCTGGCCCAAGGCAGGTCACCACTTGAAGTGGAGGCTGACGCCACTGCCACCTGCTCACTCACCCCCGTTGGTGCGCGCAAGCAGCCTGCCAACTGAGTAGTTACTTTGTGCACGTACACATGCCTCCAATCATGCTGCTCATAAGGTGTTTCCAAACATGGGAACCACTCGCCCACAGGGTTTCCATCTTACCAGGATTCAAATTCGATTGTTCTGTCTCTGGCTCAAGCTCAGTATTCTTCCTCTGAACTTGGGAGGATCCACTCAGTAATAAAGGCTTGGAAAGATCTGTCCTTAATGCATTTGCGCGTCAGGCAAAATATCACAAGAGATCCCAGAATGTTCAGAATCTTTTGTGATACATTGCCCAACCTTGTGCAGGTGCCGCATGCATGGCTCCTGAAGGTAGAAAGACTTTACAGGCAGCGGGCTGAAGAAGCAAACATGGCCAGCTGGGGTTGTGAGGTGCAGGGCAGAGGCTTGGGGCAGCATGGGGCATGAGGGAGCAGCTGCTTCTTGGTCCTGCTAGCTGGCTGCATGGCCGGCCGGCCAGCCAGCCCGCTATGCAAGTTGCTGGCAGGACCAAGAAGCGGCAGACTCTTTGGAGGGGAAAGCGCCACTCTTCCCAGACACTGCTTCCTGATGCTCCTGCTACCTACCGCTTCATGGTAGGGTCAGCCCTAACTGGGATGGTGTGCTTTGCCTTGCCATATTGCACTGGCCATTCCATTGTTGGCCAAGCGCTGCCCTGAAATACATTCATCCTGATCTAGCTCTCATTATGTATAGTTACGTATTATTACTTGGAAAAGAATAAGAATGTGCATTCAGTAGTAGGGTGGCCATATGAAAAGGAGGACAGGGCTCCTATATCTTTAACAGTTGTATTAAAAAGGAAATTTCAGCAGGTGTCATTTGTATATATGAAGAACCTGGTGAAATTTCCTCTTCGTCACAACAGTTTTATTTATTTATTTATTACATTTTTATACCGCCCATTAGCCGAAGCTCTCTGGGCGGTTCACAAAAATTAAAACCATAATAAAACAACCAACAGGTTAAAAGCACAAATACAAAATACAGTATGAAAAGCACAACCAGGATAAAAACCACGCAGCAAAATTGATATAAAATTAAAATGCAGAGTTAAAACAGTAAAATTTAAATTTAAGTTAAAATTAAGTGCTAAAATACTGAGAGACTAAAAAGGTCTTCAGCTGGCGACGAAAGGAGTACAGTGTAGGCGCCAGGTGGACCTCTCTGGGGAGCTCATTCCACACCCGGGGTGCCACAGCAGAGAAAGCCCTCCTCCTAGTTAAAGCTGCAGGTGCCCTGCCCTCTTTTAAATCTGGTCACTCTAGTATAGCTCCTGCAGCTTTAACTGTGGTGATGAAGAGGGAGTTTCACCAGGTTCCCCATATATACAAATGACTCCTGCTGAAATTCCCTTTTCTATGCAACTGTTAAAGATACAGGAGCCCTGTCCTCCTTTCCATATGGTCACCCTACATTCAGTAGTGCATCCAAATGTACATCCTATCACAAACAATGCAGTATAGATGGGTGGGTGGCACTGCATTAATTTCCATGTGGTGTGCATTTGAATGTGAATTCCCATCCACATTCTGCCCCAATTTGTCAAATAGGCCCAAACAGATCAGAGGGAGGGAACTTCAGGATTTGGAAGAGGCATGCCTTCTGTTTGTCCTTGCAAAAAGATCTGCATGCTTTAGCAAGGCATGCAAAAAGCAAAACAAAAAACAGAGTCACTGAAGAGTATGTTTCGCCATGGGCTCCTAAGGTGGTGTACAAACATCATTTAAAATAAGTAATACTATAGAAAATAAACAAATTAAAACCATACCACAATCCCTTAAAGATGAACAGTAGCAATTAATCCATGGCAAGGCAATTCATAAAATTGTGGAATGAAATTAAAATGTCTTAAGGCTTCTCTTAAAATTAGTGGAGCAGCAAGGAGTTCTTTCATTCCAGAAGCAAGGTGCCACCCAAAAAAAGAGCCATGTCTTGTCAATTTATCATCTGTTATTGATAAACCAGGCAGACTAATATGGGTGGACAGTCTCCTTCAGATAAACTTGTCCAAAACCACTGAGGGCTCTAAAGGGCAAAACCAGCACTTTAAATTGGGCCTGGAAAAAAATCAGGCAACCAATGCAGCTGGAACATATAATAATAATAATAATAATAATAATAATAATAATAATAATAATAACAACAACAACAACAACAACAACAACAACAACAACAACAACCTGCCTCTCCCTCTGGATCGAGGCAGGGAACAACACCAAACACAATATAATACATAAAATTAGTTAAAAGAGCATATAAAACCAATATAATATTAAAATAACAATCACAGCAATCACAGAATTGGTTTCGTGTGTGTGTGTGTGTGTGTTGTCTGCTTTCAGGACAAGAAACACATAATTAAAAACTGATACAGTATTAAAAATGGTAAAAGCACGTGAAAAACAGCAACAGCAGCAAACATTCTAAAAAGCAGCAAACACCAGCATAAAATAAAAGTGGCAACTATGAGGCCACAACTCAGTCAATAAAACATAAGCAGGGGAAGGCCTGTTCCAGTCTTTTCAAAAGTCTGTGAAGAACCTGCAGTTTCCCCCACAGACAGCCACAAGTGCTTTTAAGCTGTTAGTTGTTTTATTATGGTTTTAATTTTTGTGAACCGCCCAGAGAGCTTCGGCTATTGGGCAGTATAAAAATAAATAATTCTGATAACATCCAATAGCAGCCTTATAGAGATTCTGTTCATTTATTCTGCAGCTTGAGAATTTTTGGGAGGGTAATTCTATGACGTGTTCCTCCTATTTGTATTTAAAGGATCGGAAGTGCCTTAGAAATGGCCGATGATCCAGCAATCAATCCAGATGATCTGAAATGTTAAGTTTGTTTGTTTTTTTTAAAAAAAAACTCTCAAAAATTCTTTGCCTACTAAGAATCTGCTTAGAACCGAAAATGAAAGTTTTAGGGTCCATAAATAAAAGGTTATCCTCCTAATAAATGCTCTAAAGGTGACTGAGAGAAATACCAAACTGGTCATTCAGTCATAAACAAACATCCTTCATCCTAAAATCCCCAATTTATGCAGTTTCGTTGATTCATTGCCCTGCACAATAGACCACTTATCCCTGACCACAGAAGATTTCATATAGCAGGTAGAATGCCATTATGTCAATGTCTTGTTAACATTTGGGGGAGGGGAGATACTTTGACCTTTTGAGATTATTATTTTTTTAAGTGTTTTGTAATGTCATCCTTAGTAAGCAGTCTAGCAAAAATAACTCCTTTCTTGTAACACCACACACACACACACACACACACACACACACACAGAGGCACACACGGCTTTGTGGGAGAAATAATGCATTGGCATGAGTATTCATCAGCCTACGAAGGAAGTTTTTACTTATAACGATTTTTCCTCCTGTAACATGATTCTGAATGTGGAAGAAGCAATATGGTTCACCTTGTCTGCTAAAATTAAGGCTAAGGGCATACCACATGCCCCTGGTTTAATAGAAAGCAAAAGATGCTTGCTTTCAATACCTATGGCTAGGAAATACCTAAAAGGGGATACATCTTCCCCTACCACCTGGCTGGGGGTGTTGTAATCTAGTCTGTTAAGGGAACAGAAAAGACAAACTGCAGTTTGAGACAGAAATGAAGAAAGGCACACAGGGAGGGGAGTTTGGGCTCTGGAAGCATCTTGAGGCATCAGCTGGGAGCATTGGACTATAAACTCCATTTGACAAGCGTTGGACTCTCGTAACTGGGCACTCACAGATTTTGTTCAGGTCCCTCACATGACGTCATCTGCCTCCCACGCCCCTAGTGGCCTTCCTTCCATGACCAAAAAAAAAAACCAACTGGTTGAGTCCAATGTATTTTTAAACGCGGAATTGCTGCTCTCTCCTGCTGTGTACAGGAGAAGCAGCACCATTAGAACAGCAGACTGCATGGGCCTGGACGGAGAAGTGAAGGAAGGGAGCATGTTAACCCCCGGTGTGATGGAGCTTTAAATCTGTCTGTGGAGGTGTTTAAAATGTGCTTCCACTGTTGTCCAACCAGTATGTTCGTAAATAAACACAAATATCACAAAATACCAATAAGCCTCCAGTGACCTCTTTCCAAAGGGAACCAAACCCAGGTCAGCACTGTGCCCCTGTAACTTCTCACCAGTTGTAGAAAAGGGATGAATGTAACAGTAGTGTGTGTGTGTGTGTGTGTGTATGTGTATCTATCTATCTATCTATCTATCTATCTATCTATCTATCTATCTATCTATCTATCTATGGGGAATCAGTCATTGTGTCTCTGATTTTTGTCCCAACTGTCCTATGTTCAACCTGAAACCTACATAGCACTTAGGGGAGTCTACTCCAACTATGTCTGCCAACTCCTCCTAGACTTCATCAATCCACTTTGCTTAACATTCAGCCTGATGAAGAGTTCTGGAGAAAGCTTGCTCATTATGTTATGATGTTTTCCTTGCTCCTAATAAAAGCATTGTCCAAATGTGTATTTTGATTCTTTTTTTAATCTTCTGGTTTAATACTCATTCCTTCAGGAAGAGAACATTGGTAGCTGAAGTTCTTTGATAGTTGGAATTTGGAAAGAGATTTCTCAGGACCCTCCCCAAACTCCATCCCAGGATTCTTTTGGGGAGGCCTTATTGAAGCAGACCTGAAAGTGGGCATCCCACTGGAATTGTTCCAAATGCTGCTGTAGTTTACATTGCAATTTCCCCTTTATCAGAAATTATTGGGGGAACCTTTCTCCTTCTGTACGATAAACCTCAAGCTCTGTAGATGTAAAGCATTCCACCACTCACTCAACCCCAGGCTATAGCAATGCTTCACCAGGAGCTGAGGTGGAGAGGTATAATTAGGTTTCATCAGATTATTGGTGTCCCCATACTCCAAACCCTTGACTTCCTGTCACCTGCCTGTGAAGGCACTCTATTTCTTCCTTCTAATCTTCTCAAAACCTTCTTCAGAAGGCATTTCCTGGACAGTCTTACCTTCATATTTTCTGCATCTCCTACCAACCAATCAACCTCTATTTAAAAACCCAACCTTTGTTTCTTCAGCAGTCAGTCCTGCTGACTTCACTAATTCATAGGGTTTGGTTAGGAGGTAGCTTAGCATTGTAGGCCATCTCTGATCTAGACTATGGCAGCTCGGCATTTTGTAAAGCATCTAGTTTATTACTGGCATGAAATCAATCTCTGCCTCACCTTGCATTGACACACAGACGTTTTCGCACATGATGAGACAATCAACGTTGCTCTCCCATGCTTTTGTATTAAGCAAGGCACAAGAATGGGAGATCAGAGGCAGGAAAATCGTGCTCCCTTTGGAACTTGCTGCTTGAGGCAGCTGCTTTGCTTCACCATGAGTCAAGTGTTTACATAATCACAGAACAAGTTTCTGGAATTTTGTGTGTTGGTTTGATTGGGGTGAGTTTCATGAAGTGTGAAAATGTCACAGAAGAAAAGAAACAGCAGTACCTAAATCTGGCAAAAGCAACACAAAGGAATTTGAGTACTAACACTAGCAAAGATACGATGCTTGCTGCAGGCCTTACAGGGCTGGTGTCAGTGTCTGGTGTCCCTGGGCAGCTGCCAGTTTTCTGGTAGGGCCCACTGCTGGTGCCTGGTCTGACCCTCCCTTATATATCCTAATTTGGTACGCTGAGCCAGTGCCAGACTATTCTGTGCTCTAGGCAAGGCAAGCTACTTGCACACACACCCAGAATGGTGAAAATATGTGTTATATCCAGTCCATGCAATTGGTCGTTTGCTCACAATTATTACCATAGGATAGAAATAAATAAATAAACAATATTTCACAATAATACCAATTGCCAGTAAGAAAATGTGTTACTTTTTAAAAAAAAATTAAAGGGGGGAGGGCACCTTGGTTTCTGGGGACCATGCTGCTTACCCCCCTCCCCCAAATAAGAGCCACTTAGAAGTCACTTGCAAAAAGTTCCATGCATATGTCACTTTCCCAAGTTATACATTAAATTCAGAATTACAAGAATAGGATTCTTGATACTAAGCTGTTCGCTAACTCATAACAAGTAGTCCATCAAAATATGTACACTTTCTAATAAAATGTAATTGTAATAATAATAAATGTTTGGAAGAAAGCAGCTTGTCTGGGGACGCCCTGCTGAACTTTCATCTCCTGCTATATGGACAGCTACTAAAGTCTGTGGCTCGGAAACAAGGATGGCAAAAGTGTACCAAGGTTTCATCTTGAAAAAGGACAGAAGCAGAGTGAGAAAAGGAGGAGGACTGGAAAGGGGAGAAATTGCCCTTAGACAGGAGAAGAAGGTCACCAATCACCACCATAATAAGGTTCCCAGGGTATTTATATCCAGTCCGGGTTTTGCAGGCGTTTCTCCTTAGCCAGAGTTCTCTGCCTGCTTAGAATGGAGTCCATTCCATGCCTTTTTCTTCCTATCTCTCTCTCTCGCTTTCCACCTCTACTACTACTACTACTACTACTACTACTTCCTCCTCTTCTTCCCCACTTTCCACTGCCAGAGAGGGGGCAGATGGTGGCTAAATTCCACTCCAGGTTTTGTGCGCCACCTTCCCGTCTCTTAGAAATAGGAAATAATCAAAGCAAAAGGGAGGGGGGGTTAGCCTCCATCCCAAACACACACATTTCCCTGTACTTGGAAAGTCACCCAAAGCAGCTCCTTTCGCTCTCCCCTTCCTGTCCCCCCTGCAGCCAGGCCAAGGCCCTCCCTCCCTTTGCACTTTTTTTATGGCTTGTCCCGGCGAGCGCCCAAGCCGCTGCTGCTGGTGCAAACCCCAGCAACTCTCTATCTCTTTCCCCAGTGCATGCTGGGGCTTTGGCAAGGGAAGCTGTGCCTGGAGCAAAAGGGGGGCATTGCACGGAGGGAGGGCGATGCAGTTGCAAAGGTGGCTGTGGTTGTACCGGAGGGGGGGAGGATGGAAGGGAGGGGGCGTGGGCAGAAGGGGCTTTGCCACTGGAGGAGAGAGGTGCTTGCAAATGGGTGGAGGGTCACTTTGCATGGCATAGTTTGCATCCCTCTGAGATCTGAGCCCTAGGCGGCAGCCTTGTTTGCCTAATCGTAGCGCCGGCCCTGGCAGTACTATCCAGCAGGATCTAGCAGTCCTGGGTTCATTTCCTACAGTGCCTCTGATCATGTGTCACTCAGGAGTAGAATCATAGAATCATAGAATAGCAGAGTTGGAAGGGACCTACAAGGCCATCGAGTCCAACCCCCTGCTCAATGCAGGAATCCACCCTAAAGCATCCCTGACAGATAGCTGTCCAGCTGCCTCGTGAATGCCTCTAGTGTGGGAGAGCCCACAACCTCCCTAGGTAACTGATTCCATTGTCGTACTGCTCTAACAGTCAGGAAGTTTTTCCTGATGTCCAGCTGGAATCTGGCTTCCTTTAACTTGAGCCCGTTATTCTGTGTCCTGCACTCTGGGAGGATCGAGAAGAGATCCTGGCCCACCTCTGTGTGACAACCTTTCAAGTATTTGAAGAGTGCTATCATGTCTCCCCTCCAACATGCCCAGTTCTTTCAGTCTCTCTTCATAGGGCTTTGTTTCCAGACCCCTGATCATCCTGGTTGCCCTCCTCTGAACACGCTCCAGCTTGTCTGCGTCCTTCTTGAATTGTGGAGCCCAGAACTGGAGTAAGCATGTATAGATTTTATAAAATCTGTTCCTTCTGCATTACATGGGTTGTCAGGCACCATCGTCCGCTCATTGCCAGAATCGAATTTCAATTCCCCACATTTGCACTTGGGCAAATTCACACTTTGGTAAATTTGTACAAAATCCGCCCCAGTGTACATTTTCATGTTTAAGCCTATAGCGGTAATCTGCATTTTCGGTCTTTTTCTTTTCTTTTCTTTTCTTTTCTTTTCTTTTTAATTGTATGGATTTTCCTATGACTGAATTTGCACAAAATTCCGGAAAGTTAAAAAACAACAACCTGGAAGTCTACGGAATCTGTGCAACTCAGGAAATGCAAGTCTGCTGCAGAGTCCTTGGGGCAGATTCATAGAAACCCAAACTTATCCGATTCCATTGCAGATTTCTCAAATATCCCTACTCTGAGGTATTGTGCGAAGTGTAAAAGGTGACTAGGCCCAGCTGCCCATCACCACTTGGAGTTCTGCCACCTGTATGGCCTAGAGGCTGGCAAACCATGGCTGCCTGCAAAGGCTTCTGGGTGAATGGCCGCTTCTGCTTGTAAGCTAGCAAACTGTTATTTCCTTCTGTATCAGTCAGAAAAATTCCTTTGTGTTATGGAAAAGATGGGTCAAAAGCACAATTACGGTGATCTCATGAGAACATCAGGTGTCTTATCTATGTAGCCTGGTACTGTATCTGGAGGCTCTAACAAGCTGACATTCCAGTGTTGCCCTATTGAGGGCCCCCGTCATATCAGCCCATCCATCCAATTAGTAAATGCACCTGGGTGAAGGAGATGTGCTTATGTGTGCCAAAGAAATGCCAGGTAATGCCTTGTTTATCAACAACAATATAGACTTATGCTATGGATTCTTATGATGAGAAGAACTGCTTTGTTATTAATACCTATGCAATCCATCACTTGCTTATCTTGGCAGCAACGCCAAGTTCAGTTATGCTATAATTGTTTTTGTGCCCAGGGGTGGGGGTCCAGACTGGTTGAAGGGGCTTCTAAGCAGGAAGCTTTCACAGTCTGGTCCACTTTTATTGGGATATGCCTGAATGTACTGAAAATATGCTAATAAATTAGTCTCCTTGTAAGCAAACCTGTGAATCTGACTACTTTTGTCTCCTTGGCGACCCTGAAAACAGTTGTGAAAAAAGAGGGAAAAAGCACCAGAAAAAGGCTATAGTTGCCTCTTTTTCCTATAGACCCTGAAAACAACCTGAAGCTCACGGCCGGAGCTAGACAGATTGGAACACCACCACAGCCCACGCAGCCTGCCATGTCCCCTCTGACAAAGGAGGGGGTCCATTAGAGGTCACATTGACCAGGAACCCTCTCATTCCACAAGCCAGCCCTGATCCCTTATTCCGAAATGCATGACATGTAGCCTTGAGAGGGCATCCCTGTTCCAGCGATGCAGAGCTTAATGTTCCTCCAAAGCTGCCAATGTTGAGTATTTGTTTTGAAGCAGCTTGCAGCTGAGCTCACCAAATTTTAAGTGGCTTGTGACAGAGCACTGGCTACCGGCATGTTAGGGAGGACATTTAAAACCCTAAACAGCTTGGGGGCATGATATCGCAGGAGGACACCTGTTGTATATGCTTGCTTAATTATTAAGATTTGCCAAGGGCCCCCTCCTCTATGGCCCAGCATCGTGGGTGGTACATTATGTGTAGAGGTGAGAGCCACACAGGAGCCACACAACTGCTTTATAGTGGTATTGAAGTGCACTGACAACTGTTGGGGCCCATGACATATCTACACCAAGCAGGAAATTCCACTATGAAAGTGGTATGAAAGCAGTACATAAAAGGCAGAAGCCACACTACTGCTTTATAGTGATATTGAACTGTTGGGGCCCATTGACACATACCATATACCACTTTCACAGTGTTATATCCTGCTTGGTGTAGATATGTCATGGGCCCCAACAGTTGTCAGTGCACTTCAGTACCACTATAAAGCAGTTGTGTGGCTCCTGCCTTTTATATACTGCTTTCATACAGCTTTCATAGTGGAATATCCTGCTTGGTGTAGATTAGGCCAGAGTCTTCTCAGTTGTGATGCCAGAGCTATGGGATGCCCTCCCTCCAGAGGCCCAGCCAGCACCTACACTGGCTTCATTTCAGCTTCAAATCAGGCTTTTGGGTCTTAGCAACCATAACATGGTTTGACTTACTGTTGCTGATTTTATACTGCACTGTGGGAGGAGGGGATTGCTGTTGGTTTATGAGTTTGTTACATTATTTCCATTGATTGTACCGCATGCTGAGATCTTTTGATATACAACAAGATAGAAATAAATAAACAGAGAGGGGGGGGCACAGTTCTTGTTCATCAGATGAAGCAATGAAAGTTACCCCCCCCCATTTGAAATATCCTAACTGTCTGAAGACCACCCACAAAGTTAAAAATTTCTCTAGTGGCCATAAAAAAAAATGCCAGTACTATAAAAGTTTAGGAAAGGAATGGGTGGATCTTATGACATTCCTGTCCATGAACGGGAACAAATCATGGGTAGGTTATCTGGAACATGGTGATTCCTGTTCCTGGAAATAGATGGAGCTCAGAAGGCAGTCACATGACAATTTCCAGGTGGCTTGCTTGGCAGTCCGCTCTCTGCACTGCAATGGGAATGCCAGTCCTTGCTTTTCTTGGCTTCACAATGCATAAATATTAGCTAACACACTGAGCAGTTTCTTGCAAAGGTACTTTTAGGCACTGCGAAAACTGTCCCAGGTCAGCTATTCTCTTGTTGTCAGATCAAGCTGCTCTGAGCAATTTCATGACCCGTTTTTTCCACTCAAAGCAGGAGGAGAAGGGAAAGTGGATGAGAGAACATAGTGGTGAAATTGAATCGATTTTTCATTTAGATTGATAACTCGTACTCTTTCTGGAGAGAGTTTAAACCTTTTAAAAATATTTATAAAAATTAGCTTCATAAATGGAATTGCGAAACAGCACACTCACTTCTCAGAAGGCAGTTATAGAAATGTATGGGGGCAAAACACTTTGGCGGGGGGGGGAAGAGCTATGGAAAGTAGCCTAGTACTGGTCACAAAGAAGGTAAAGCTATGGTGGTTCAGGAAAGGCATTGATAATGGGGTGAGTTTTGAGGAGCCCATACCCATCTCCTAAATAACCATCATCCTCTTTTCCTATGTGTCCAAACTTCTATAACCTTGCAGCTTGTAACATAGGCCATTGCTAGACTAGGACATAGCCCGGTGTGAGGCCCGGGCTCCCTGCGTGCAGACAACACAAAGGGGATCCCGGGGTCAGGCCGGGCTTTATCCTCCCTTGACCCGGGATAAACGGATCCACTTATGGCCCGGCTTTTCCGCAGCCCCGGGCTGAGCCCGGGGCTGCGGAACGTCTAGCTACTTCCGTGGCGTTTCCTGGCTGCTCACTTACTCGCGAGTAGCCGGGAGAAGCTGCGCACTGGGCACAGCAATCCATAGGAGCGCTGTGCCCATCGGGCTGGGGGAGGGAATCACGGGGGGGGGGAAGATGGGGGCTGGGGGAAAGAGCGGACCCGGCAGGAGAGATGGGGGGAAGAGCAGAGCCAGAGTGGGGAGATCACGGGGGCGCAGAGGGGGCATCGGACATGGCAGGCGGGTGATTGGGTGGGCATGGCGAGTGAGCTGGCGAGTGGGCATGGGGGGCATCAGACATGGCAGACGGGGGGGAAGAAGAATGGGGCCAGGGCAAGGAGATCGGGGACGGGCTAGCGAGCGGGGGGCAGACATGGCGAGCGGGGACAGGCAAGCGAGCAGGGGGTGGACATGGCGAGCAGGGGGAGGACGGGTGAGCAAGTGGGCAGGGGGGCATCACACATTGTGGGGTGGAAATCAGAGGCAGGGGGAGCGGGGAACCCTTTATTTTTTTAAAAAACCTTACCTTTCCGTTGGTGCGCTCCTGTGCACATGGCCCTTTAATAAAAAAAAATGGAGGACGAGATGGGGCTTTGCCTTTCCCCGTCACATGTAACGTGTAGAAAAGGGCGACAGCTGTAGCGCGGCCTCGCCCTGACTCCCCACCAGATTATCAGGTAGGTCTAGCACGGCCCATAGTCTGAGCAAACAAAATGGCCACCAAATGGATGGGAATGTTTGTAATCTACAGCATGTCCCAGCTTTTCCATTAATGCGGAGACATGCTGGATATTTTCTTCCCCATATGACATTTCTATCCAGCCATATTATTTTGACTTAACTTTTCAGTATGAAAGGCAGCCTTTTATCACGAGGCACCTCCGTTAATTCTTTTCATTTCATCCATGCCTTATGAATCTGTTTTTGATCAGCCTCTGTTGCAACCTTCTTCTGCATCACAGACGCAAGGTATTTAAATTCATGCTCTCTGTTTTTTAGCTTCTGAATAGTCTCCTATTTATGTCCTTACCAGGTATTTTATAGCGTGCTTTCAATATACCAATATTTGGTCTATTTTATCCTCTACAATTCTTAACATTCTTCTGCCATCAACATTAAAAACAAACAAACCCATTCATTCTTTGTTTGCTTGCAGTTTTAATAATATTCAATGTTTAAAAACTCAAAACAAAACAAAAACAACCTGCCAGTTTAAGACTAACATAAGCCCTACTGTTTGGAATAGGTCTACTCTAAGTATGACTAGAGTCTCAGCTAGACCTACAGGTCTAACGTGACAGAGGGGTGAGGATCTTGTGATATTTTCATTGCAAGATCTCCCCCTCTGTTTACACACAGGGGGGAGAGAATGTTGTGGCTGCCATTTTTTTGTTTGTTTTTTTGTTAAAGAAGAGTGCAACAGTCGTGTGCAAAAGGTGAGTTTTTTAAAAAAATTAAATTAATTTCCCTGCTCCCCCACCCCACCACCGATAGGCGCAGAGCTCCTGAGGAGCTCTGTGCCCCATGCGCAGATCACGGCTCCTCGCAAGTAACTGGGACAACCCACAACGCCCCAAAACACATTCCGCGGTCTCGGGATTATCCCGAGACTGTGGAAAAGGTGGGCTCAAAAGGGAGGGCAAGATTCCAGGGCAAGGGAGGGATCATCCCTCCCTGCTCCCGGGATCCCCTGTGCATCATGTGGACGAACAGGGATGATCGTGGGGATCACCCTAGGATTTCGCCCCATCTAGCTATGGCCCAAACCTGGACCCAACCCAATATGTTAATTGACTGCAGGGAGGTGGATGGTTTCTAGAGTGCTACATTTAGAAGAGATGGGCATTTTATAAAGACTGGGCCTGTTCAGACTACATAGTTAGGCTGCTAACTCTATTGCAGCAAATCATTAGTGAGCGTGTAGTTACATAACTAGTTATGCAGGAATGGTTCACATGGCATGCTAAGTCATGGTTCATATGACACTTTAAGATATAATGTTTAGCTCAAAATGCTTAACCACCGTGGCTTAACATATCACTGAACAGGGGCCTGATCTACATCAAGCAGGATATAACACTATGAAAGCAGTTTGAAAATGGTATATGGAATGTGTCTTGCGCCCCAACAGTTGTCAGTGAACTTCAATACCATTATAAAGCAGTAGTGTAGATCCTCTCAGGGTCAGAGAGAAATGCTGCTAGATGGATTACACAAAGCAAATACAATTCAATGATTAAAACAGATCTGCCAGTTTAAGACCAGAGTTAATATATCTCGCGTTAAGCTCTACAAAGCCAGGAACTTGGAAGCGAAGGCTTATGTGCGTATCCCATGATTAGTGATGATATTGTCCAATGTCACAAATTGTGCTTGCTTACAACTTATCCTCCATGTGCCTGCACTTTTCATTGGTCTTTCAAGGATGGCATGGCCTCAGAGTGCCTGGGACCAGCAATTGATTGATTGATTGATTGATTGCATTTCTATGCTGCCCAATAGCCGGAGCTCTCTGGGCGGTTAAAAGACAGACAATGGTCCCATCTTGCCTTAGGAAGCAACTAAGCCTGAAAGAATCTTCCTGTGTGTTGACCCATGCCTGTTAGTTGCTTACCTCAGTAGCTGGTAGGATGGGTAAATCGAACCTTCCCCAACATGGTGCCCTCCAGATGGGTTGGATTCCATGCTGGATTCCCCTTAGTCTTGCCTTAATTCCTTGCCAGCTGCTTGAAGAGAAATGAAGATTTCAACAACAAACATATTTTTTAAAAAAAATTGTATACTTTTGATGTTTACTGTTTTTAGCTTTTGTGAACTGCCCAGAGAGCTTCGGCTGTGGGCGGTATATCAATGTAATAAATAAATAAATAAATAAATAAATATTTTTATGGGGCTGGGCAACTCCAGGAGAGTGAAATTTAATGGACCAATCCATAGCCTTGGAGGATCTGATCATGTGTCCTCTAGGTGATTCTTGCATGTACATATTTAGCATAAGGCTGGGTAGTGGTGAAAAGTCAACCTGGATATGAGGTAATGCAGGTTTTGCTGCCTATAGATACCTGGTCACGTCTGTGCATGCCATTTCTCCAGAGACATTTCTGGGTGTGATGGAAGATTGGATTAACCACACCAGGCTATGTTAAATTAAATATACCATGTATTTAACAACTGTCCTGGTCACTGCATTTCCTTACTAGCCACAAAGGAAGAAAAGGCTCTTCTAGGGCAGGATATACACTACTGCTTTAAAACAGTTTATAACAGTAGTGACAACTGTTGGGGCCCAGGACACACTCCCTAAACAGACTTCAAAACATTTTCAAAGTGTTATATCCTGTTTAGCATAGATCTGGCCCAGAACAACCAGAACAGAATGGCATGCTGGTGTGTGTGTGTGTTTGATCAGACCCTTCTTTGCCCAACTACTTGCCAATATTTATTTTACATGCCTAACAGGCCAGTAGCCAGCATGGATACATAGGCTACTAGCCTCTCTTAGCAAGCCAGCAAAAACTCTCTCTCTCTCTCTCTCTCTCTCTCTCTCTCTCTCTCTCTCTCTCTCTCTCTCTCCTGCGATCTACTAACTTTTATGGGTTTATTTATTACCATGATCCTTACAGCAACCTTGCAATTCAGTATTTTTGTCCCCATGTTACACAGGAGGAGCTGAGTCTGAAAGAATAATGGCTTGCCTAACATAAATTCATGGCAACGATAAGACCTGAGTTCACAGCTCAGTCTCTTAGCTATTACTTGACACCCACCACTGACATTAACAATGGCTTCTAATGGAACTCTGCTTTTGTTAGAAAGCTACTGATCCTGCCATGCCTGTGTTCATTCAAAGTTGAACGTACCTCACTCGTAAACCACACTTGTCACAAAAACATCAACCAAGGTAAGAGGTTTCCACTGGGGTAATATGGGGAGGGGACCAGAAGAAAGGCAATCTGGGCTCCTCCTACTATATCCTTGTGGCAAACTTCAATTATTCTTGTGGCAGCTGAGCAGGTGGGTCCAATTTAAACATTTCACATTCTTGCCTGAAAACCTGAATTCCATGATGAACATGGAGCAGCTACTCAATTGGCTCCAGACAATGGCTCTGTATTTTCCATGTTTTGATCAAGGCACACCTGCTTCCAGATCTTATACAATCAGCCCACGACAGCTCTGTGTTTAGCAAGAGGTGACATCTGAAAGTACATCTAATCTGTAGTGTGTCACTAGATGATTCTGAGCAGGATATACAGACCTAACATTTTTTAAAAATCTGAATATATATATATATATATATATATATATATATATATTATTTATTTGTTACCCGCCTCTCCCTCTGGATCGAGGCGGGTTACAACACAAATAAAAACACCATAAAATACATACAACTAATTCAAATGTTTAAAACCAGTGCACCATTAAAAGCAGCACACCATTAAAAAAGGTCTTCACAGGGTGGGAGGGGAAATCATAATGCTTTTAAAATAAAGACTATGTTTAAGATGAAATACTTTTACAAAATAAAAGTAGTGAATTGCACCTCTGGCTCATTAAAGTTTGAGCTATCTTCTATCTATCTATCTATCTATCTATCATCTTGCTGTCTATATTAAAGCAATGAAATAAATTAATGGAGAAATTGGAAGTGCTTGGAAACACTGGAACCATCCCCTATTTCCTCCCCGAATATTCTCTATGAATTTACGCAAGCCAATTCATCTTTCAATGTCTCCACTTCCATGGTCCTCCTACACTTTCCTTTTAAGTGACAGACACTGGACTGTAAGGCAAGTCTTCCTTATGGTTTAAAACATGATATCTGGACTTTGTCTTTATTCTGACACCTGCATTGTAATTTCCTAAGCAACATTTTTATCACTTAAAATAAGGGACGTACTAAACCGAAGGACACCGAATGGCCATTGAAGTGCATTGTGTCATTCCGAATGGCCATAGAAAATCATTGAAGGAGTTTAGGGATCATCTACAAATTAAAATATCTAAAGGAGTTAAACATTTAGTTTTCATAGAAAACCACACAGAATCAAAATACAAACCAACAAAGTGGTTTTGGGGAACAATTCCTATGACCCCCAACACAGTGGTTTCTAGGGATCATCTCCAAACATAAAAAGAAAACAGAATACAATAAAGAGAAGGTGACTGCCGTTCCATGCAATGCTTCATAGGCACCAGTTTTAAAAGACCAAAATAAGTGGAGGGGGGTTGCCAAAAACTGTCACAGATTATTTCCATGTTTACAAATCCCCCCCCCCGCACCCTCTCCTCACAACTGGCTTACATTTCAAAGTGGTCATAGGAATACATGGGAATGATACCACAAGCCCCTTAAGAATCAGATGAAGCTGAAAATGCTTATGGAGGTTGAAATTAGAAACCCAAGCATCCTAAGACTCTGTGCTTGATACATGTTGCATTGGACTTGCCCCCAACTTGCGCATAGTCATAATACGGGATGTCATTCAGAATGGCCATAGGAAAGCATTAGGCTGTCACAAGCAGGCACGCAGAAAAGAGGGGGAGCCCCAAAACGCTCATGGAGATTTGAACTAACCCCCCCCCCCAAAAAAAACCTAAGAGTTTCTACTGGAGACATGCTCCACCGGAAAGACCCCCACATTGCATATGGGCCAATAAGGTTCCATCAGAATGACCATAGGAAAGCATTGGACAGTCACGCAGCCCCAGAAATCAAGGGCATGCTTAGTGTGTTATTACAAGCCTCTACGTGAATTTTGGGGCTCACCCTGAGTTTCTGGGGCTGCCAGAGAAGCCCATTGTTTTCTTATGGCCATTCTGAAGACACCTCATGTGCCCGTGCGCAACTTAGGGGCCATTCCAATGGAGCACGTCTGCAGCAAAAACTCTTAGGATGCTCAGGGTCTCATTACAAGCCTCTACGAGAATTTTGGGGCTCCCCCTGATTTGGGAGGGCTGCCAGAGAAGCCCATTGTTTTCCTATAGCCATTCTGAAGACACCTCATGTGGCCATGCGCAGCTTAGGGGCCATTCCAATGGAGCACACCTGCAGCAAAAACTCTTAGGATGCATAGGGTCTCATTACAAATATCTATGAGAATTTCGGGGCTCCCCCTGATTTTCTGGGGCTGCCAGAAAGTGCAAGGCTTTCCTATGGCCGTTCTAAAGAAACCTCATGTGGCTGTGCGCAGCTTAGGGGCCATTGCAATGGAGCACACCTGCAGCAAAAACTCTTAGCATGTTTAGTGTGTTATTACAAGCCTCTACGAGAATTTTGGGGCTCCCCCTGATTTTCTGGGGCTGCCAGATAGCGCCATGCTTTCCAATGGCCATTCTGAAGAAACCTCATGTGCCCGTGCGCAGCTTAGGGGCCATTCCAATGGAGCACATCTGCAGCAAAAACTCTTGGGGTGCTTAGGGTCTCATTACAAACATCTATGAGAATTTCGGGGCTCCCCCTGATTTTCTGGGGCTGCCAGAAAGTGCAAGGCTTTCCTATGGCCATTCTGAAGAAACCTCATGTGCCCGTGCGCAGCTTGGGAGCCATTGCAATGGAGCACACCTGCAGCAAAAACTCTTTGCATTCTCAGGGTCTCATTACAAGCCTCTATGAGAATTTTGGGGCTCCCCCTGATTTTCTGGGGTTGCCAGATAGCGCCATGCTTTCCTATGGCCATTCTGAAGAAACCTCATGTGCCCGTGCGCAGCTTAGGGGCCATTCCAATGGAACACGTCTGCAGCAAAAACTCTTAGGATGCTTAGGGTCTCATTACAAACATCTATGAGAATTTCGGGGCTCCCCCTGATTTTCTGGGGCTGCCAGAAAGTGCAAGGCTTTCCTATGGCCATTCTAAAGAAACCTTATGTGGCCGTGCGCAGCTTAGGGGCCATTCCAATGGAGCACGTCTGCAGCAAAAACTCTTTGCATTCTCAGGGTCTCATTACAAGCCTCTACGAGAATTTTGGGGCTCCCCCTGATTTTCTGGGGCTGCCAGATAGCGCCATGCTTTCCTATGGCCATTCTGAAGAAACCTCATGTGCCCGTGCGCAGCTTAGGGGCCATTCCAATGGAGCTAGGGTGACCATATGAAAAGGAGGACAGGGCTCCTGTATCTTTAACAGTTGCATAGAAAAGGGAATTTCAGCAGGTGTCATTTAAATATATAGAAAACCTGGTGAAATTTCCTCTCTAGTATAGCTCCTGCAGCTTTAACTGTTGTGATGAAGAGGAAATTTCACCAGGTTTTCCATAAATTCCCTTTTCTATGCAACTGTTAAAGATACAGGAGTCCTGTCCTCCTTTCCATATGGTCACCCTAAATGGAGCACATCTGCAGCAAAAACTCTTGGGGTGCTTAGGGTCTCATTACAAAAATCTATGAGAATTTCGGGGCTCCCCCTGATTTTCTGGGGTTGCCAGATAGTGCCATGCTTTCCTATGGCAATTCTGAAGAAACCTCACGTGGCCGTGTGCAGCTTAGGGGCCATTCCAATGGAGCACGTCTGCAGCAAAAACTCTTAGGATGCTTAGGGTCTCATTACAAATGTCTATGAGAATTTTGGGGCTCCCCCTGGTTTTCTGGGGCTTCTAGATAGGCCCATTGTTTTCCTATGGCCATTCTGAGGAAACCTCATGTGGCCGAACGCAGCTTAGGGGCCATTCCAATGGAGCACGTTTGCAGCAAAAACTCTTAGGATGCTTTGGGTCTCATTACAAACATCTATGAGAATTTCGGGGCTCCCCCTGATTTTCTGGGGCTTCCAGATAGCACCATGCTTTCCTATGGCCAATCTGAAGAAACCTCATGTGCCCGTGCACAGCTTAGGGGCCATTCCAATGGAGCACGTCTGCAGCAAAAACTCTAAGGATGCTTAGGGTCCAATTACAAACATCTATGAGAATTTTGGGGCTCCCCCTGATTTTCTGGGGCTGCCAAAGAAGCCCATTGTTTTCCTATGGCCATTCTGAAGAAACCTCATGTGCCCGTGCGCAGCTTAGGGGCCATTCCAATGAAGCACGTCTGTAGCAAAAACTCTTAGGATGCTTTGGGTCTCAATACAAACATCTATGAGAATTTCGGGGATCCCCCTGAATTTCTGGAGCTTCCAGATTGGCCCATTGTTTTCCTATGGCCATTCTGAAGAAACCTCATGTGCCCGTGCGCAGTGTAGGGGCCATTGCAATGGAGCACGCCTGCATTAAAAACTCTTAGCAGGCTTAGTGTGTTATTACAAGCCTCTATGAGAATTTTGGGGCTCCCCCTGATTTGGGAGGGCTGCCAGAGAAGCCCATTGTTTTCCTATGGCCATTCTGAAGGAACCCCATGTGGCCATGCGCAGCTTAGGGGCCATTCCAATGGAGCACGCCTGCAGCAAAAACTCTTAGGATGTTTAGGGTCTCATTAGAAATGTCTGTGTGAATTTTGGGGCTCCCCCTGGTTTTGGGGGGCTGCCAGATAGGGCCATTGTTTTCTAATGGCCATTCTTAGGAAAACTCATGTGGCCGTGCGCAGCTTAGGGGCCATTCCAATGGAGCACGCATGCAGCAAAAACTCTTAGGATGCTCAGGGTCTCATTACAAGCCTCTATGAGAATTTCAGGGCTCCCCCTGATTTTCTGGGGTTGCCAGATAGCGCCATGCTTTCCTATGGCCATTCTGAAGAAACCTCACGTGGCCGTGCGCAGCTTAGGGGCCATTCCAATGGAGCACGCATGCAGCAAAAACTCTTTGCATTCTCAGGGTCTCATTACAAGCCTCTATGAGAATTTCAGGGCTCCCCCTGATTTTCTGGGGTTGCCAGATAGCGCCATGCTTTCCTATGGCCATTCTGAAGACACCTCATGTGGCCGTGCGCAGCTTAGGGGCCATTCCAATGGAGCACGCCTGCAGCAAAAACTCTTAGGATGTTTAGGGTCTCATTACAAATGTCTGTGTGAATTTTGGGGCTCCCCCTGGTTTTGGGGGGCTGCCAGATAGGGCCATTGTTTTCTAATGGCCATTCTTAGGAAAACTCATGTGGCCGTGCGCAGCTTAGGGGCCATTCCAATGGAGCACGCATGCAGCAAAAACTCTTAGGATGCTCAGGGTCTCATTACAAGCCTCTATGAGAATTTCAGGGCTCCCCCTGATTTTCTGGGGTTGCCAGATAGCGCCATGCTTTCCTATGGCCATTCTGAAGAAACCTCACGTGGCCGTGCGCAGCTTAGGGGCCATTCCAATGGAGCACGCATGCAGCAAAAACTCTTTGCATTCTCAGGGTCTCATTACAAGCCTCTATGAGAATTTCAGGGCTCCCCCTGATTTTCTGGGGTTGCCAGATAGCGCCATGCTTTCCTATGGCCATTCTGAAGACACCTCATGTGGCCGTGCGCAGCTTAGGGGCCATTCCAATGGAGCACGTCTGCAGCAAAAACTCTTAGGATGCTTAGGGTCTCATTACAAATGTCTATGAGAATTTTGGGGCTCCCCTTGATTTCTGGGGCTGCATGACTGTCCAATGCTTTCCTATGGTCATTCTGATGGAACCTTATGGGCCCATGTGCAATGTGGGGGTCTTTCCGGTGGAGCATGTCTCCAGTAGAAACTCTTAGGTTTTTTTGGGGGGGGGGTTAGTTCAAATCTCCATGAGCGTTTTGGGGCTCCCCCTCTTTTCTGCGTGCCTGCTTATGACAGCCTAATGCTTTCCTATGGCCATTCTGAATGACATCCCGTATTATGACTATGCGCAAGTTGGGGGCAAGTCCAATGCAACATGTATCAAGCACAGAGTCTTAGGATGCTTGGGTTTCTAATTTCAACCTCCGTAAGCATTTTCAGCTTCATCTGATTCTTAAGGGGCTTGTGGTATCATTCCCATGTATTCCTATGACCACTTTGAAATATAAGCCAATTGTGAGGAGAGGGTGACGGTGGGGGGGGGGGCATTTGTAAACATGGAAATAATCTGTAACAGTTTTTGGCAACCCCCCTCCACTTATTTTGGTCTTTTAAAACTGGTGCCTATGAAGCATTGTATGAAACGGTAGTCACCTTCTCTTTATTGTATTCTGTTTTCTTTTTACGTTTGGAGATGATCCCTAGAAACCACTGTGTTGGGGGTCATAGGAATTGTTCCCCAAAACCACTTTGTTGGTTTGTATTTTGATTCTGTGTGGTTTTCTATGAAAACTAAATGTTTAACTCCTTTAGGTATTTTAATTTGTAGATGATCCCTAAACTCCTTCAATGATTTCCTATGGCCATTCGGAATGACACAATGCATTTCAATGGCCATTCGGTGTCCTTCGGTTTAGTACGTCCCGTACATAAGGTTTCTTCAGAATGGCCATAGGAAAGCACTGGGCAGTCCGGCAGACCCAGAAAAAAAGGGGGAGCCCCAAAATTCTAATGGAGGTTGGTAATAAGACTGTAAGCATCCTAAGAGTTTTTGCTGGAGGCGTTCTCCATTGGAATTGTCCCCACTTTGTGTATGGCCACATTAGGTTCCACAGCCCAGTGCTTCCTGTGGTCATTCTGAAGGAACCTAATGGGCCATGCGCAAAGTGCGGACCATTCCAATGGTGCACGCCTCCAGCAAAAACTCTTAGGATGCTTAGGGCCTTATTACAAACCTCCACGAGAATTTTGGGGCTCCCCTTTTTTCTGGGGCTGCCTGACAGCCCAATGTTTTCCTATGGCCATTTTGAAACCAGCCTGTTGTAAGGTGTGGGCACTGTGGCGGGGCATATAGAAACATTTAAACAATGTTTGGCATGTTGCGACAAAATTCCTTTCTCATATTTGGGTGTTTTAGAACTGGTGCTTATAAAGCAGTGTATAAAACTATTACCCTCTTTTTATTGCTTTCTGATTTCTTCTTGAATTTGGGGGTGATCCCTAGAATCACAGTGTTGGGGGTCATAGTAGTTGTTCCGTAAAACCACTGTTAGTTTGCATTTTGATTCTGCGTGGTTTTCTATGAAAACGAAATGTTTAACTCCTTTAGGGATTTTGATTTGTAGATGATCCCTACACACCTCCAATAATTTCCTATGGCCATTCGGAATAAACCAATGCATTTCAACGGCCATTCAGTGTCCTTTGGTTTAGTATGTCCCTCTTTCTAGTTCACACTTGTTACCAGCTTCACAATAATACATATTGTTGTGGCTTTCCAAGAAAATGACAAAGAGACCAGTGAGACACTAGCAACAGCTTTATTTTCGGCAGCAAAACAGAGCACCTATGCGGGCTGAACCCCGAGAGGAAAGGCCCAGAGAATAGCTATGGCAGGCGTTTTGTATTGCTGAGTAAACAACCTCAGTGTGTGTGTCTTTTTTCCATGGGAACTAGCTAAAATGCATTATCTAATAAATTTCTATTCCATAGTTCTGGCTTATGTATGTGCAGCAAGAAGTGTTAATCACGGCACAGACTCTTCTTCGTGCTGCAAGTAAGACATCAAGGGTCATGCAGTTTTGTAGTGTGACTTGTGAAATCTCTTGTTTCAGCTTAAAGGGCAGAAATGGCATCAATTGTGGCAGTTTCAATTGGCCTCTGCTGTGTCAGAGGTTTACTGGAAGCAAGATCTTCATGAATTCATGGGATCTAGTGTATCCCGTTTCCAAAGGATTATTAATAGCCCTTTTGACCTTATGGTTGTAAATAATGTCTGCTGTTAAACTGGTGTGTGAACTGAGACCAGGCAATAGTTCTATGGCAGGATCTTATATGCCCATGGTCCACATAGCCAATAGAGTCTGTGGACATTTAACGCTGGATAGATTAACCATTTCTCACCTTTGGAAAAACATACTGGTAGAGGAATATGATCTGCACCTTCTGGAATACCATATAACAGAAGAGGGAGATCTCTCTATTATTTGGTTGTAATCCTTACGGCATTTTGCTACATTGGGTTTACTGATTTTACCATTATCTGTCAGTGTGTAACTGCTTTTGAAACACGACAGTAAAGGAGGGAGAACAGTGCTACTAATAAAGAGGTCTTTGTATTTGCTAACCATCTCTAGCTTGAAGCCTCCAATTGCAGGAAGTGTCTACCTGAAACTTGAATGAAGTCTAAAAAATTAACATTGTTTTATCTTTAAACCAGCAAGTGCAATCACATTATGGTCAAAGGAGAGTAGACAAAGAACTCGGAAACCCAAAATCTTGTGCAGCGTTCTATCTCTTAAAGCTTTCCCATAATTAGTGCCAATCAAGGCCAAATCTACACATCATACTGAAGGCGCTTGTGTGCGCCGTGAAAACGATGGTGTAGACGGCGAAAGAAGAGATGGAGGAAGAGGTGGCTGGGGAACCGGCTGCATCCTTGCCGCTGCCGCCTCCTGCTGCCGGGGTAAGTGCCACCCAGGTCGGAGAGCTCAGCTTCCGGCGGCAGCAGCAGCAAGGATGCGGCCGGTTCCCCAGCCTCCTCCTCCTCCACCTCTTCCTCCGTTTCTTCTTTTGCCGTCTACACCATCGTTTTGACGGCGCACTGGAGGCGCACGCGAGCGCCTTCAGTACTACGTGTAGATTCCCTCCAAGTAATCCACAATAACTTTTGCTGTTTGCCTACTCTCCTACGGGTTGTCACTGAGTATGTGTGGCATTCTGATATGGGCCATTGAACTGGCAGCGTAGAGGGGTTTCAGACTAGGATGGATTATATTCCATCCTTTATTTCCTTATTTATTTGTTAAGCACTTTTATCCTGCCCTTTAGCCAAAAAGGCTCTCAAGGCAGCTTACAAAAATGTTTCTTAAGACAGTCCCTGCCCACAGGCTTACAATCTAAAAAACATCCCTGCCCACAGGCTTACAATCTAAAAAACATGACACAAAAGGAAAGGGGGTGGGGAGGGGGGAGGAGAAAAGGGGATGGAAGCAAATTCAGTCACTAGATTCTCAGCTGCAAAGTCTATATATCTCTGTACCAAAGTTTGTTCATTTTCTTTGGTGATGTTTTGTTCAAACTGGTATGCCTTCTACCCTTCTTTTGCCCGAGATAGGCAGGCACAGCAATTACAGGTATGCCTTGTCCATGATGGGCTGGCATTTTTAATTATTATTATTATTATTATTATTATTATTATTATTATTTATTACATTTATATACCGCCCCATAGCCAAAGCTCTCTGGGCAGTTTACAAAGATTAAAAAGATTAGATTAAAAAGACTGAACATTAAGAATCGATATACAAATTTTAAAAACAAAAGCATAGGAACAGCTAAAGTTTAAAACAATAAAAGCACATATCCAACAGTTTAGTAAGGTTAACTAAGGTTAGTAAGGTTAGTAAGGTTAGTAAGGTTAACTTTTATATGCCGCCCCATAGCCGAAGCTCTCTGGGCGGGTTACAAAGATTAAGACTGAACATTAAAAATCGATATACAAATTTTAAAAACAAAAGCATAAAAACAGCTAACACTTAAAGTAATTAAAGCACACATCCAACAGTTTAATAAGGTTAACTATTTCTGCTACTGCTATACTTAGTTGTACTATTCCCTTCTTTATTTCCCGTAAAGCATAGTTCAAAGAGAACAAGACCGCCGTACTGGAACAGAGCGGCCATCTCAGTCATCGTTGGCTGCCTGGCGAAGTCTGTCTTCATGCAGCTGGCTGGACTTTTGCCAACTCTACCAGTAGGATGAAACCTTTTTGGTTTCTGGAGAGTGGCTGGGCATTATTATGGCCCTTAAATATTTGTAGAGTAAAGTTAGGTGGTCTCCGGGCATGATCCGCTGGGTCTTGGGAGAAGCAGTAGACACCTGCTGTTGGCCGTGTCGAGGAGAAATCGCCTGCGTTGTCCTTGAGAGCACCGCCTTGGTTGCTGTCTACACTTGACTGGAGAAATCTGGGTCAACGGCCCTCTTGCAGGGTGATGTGTGGATCTGGGAAGATCTGGTAGGGACCTTTCCACCTGGACGCCAGGGCACTCTTGTCCACTGAAGAACCGTGATGCCGGTGGTCATGGCAGGGCTCATCTGGGTGTCTTTAATCTGTGAATGACAACCTAAAACTACCTCATTAATGCACGGCCATAGTCTTAATACTTGATCATCTGTTAGCTGGAGTTCGGTGGCCTGAAATTTAGTAGGGGGTGGGGGGGAGTCATTGGTTTACCCATGAGGGTTCCCATAAGGACTAATCTCTTGTTCGTAAGTGCCAGAGGCCGGCCACACACCCAACTGCTCTGCCCAACTAGAGTAATTACGCTGTTAATCATGGCGTTATCAACTGCATATAGCTCAGACTACACAGAAGGTATGAGCTTGCCCTTTCCTGGAAACATGGTGTGCCCTGATATCCTTGATAATCCCTTTTCTTAATTGCAAAAAAAAGGATTTCATCAAATTCCAAGACCCCCAGGTGATCAGGCTGGAAGTTTGGATTTCATGAAGTGGAATCAGGAGAACACACACACCATGCTTTGCAGCAAGGTCACAACATATTTAGGGCATCAAGAAATGCTTCATGTGGTGAGTAAACCTTCATTTACAGAATAGCTTTCTGCTTAAAGAGGAAGCATGTTGGTCTGGATAGTGAGGCGGTTAGTTAAGAAACATGCCTACAACAGTTATAGTTTTTTTAGCAGACATTGTAGCTGTAAGGAAATCTTGAAACGTTAGTGTAGATCAGCTAGCTTTATGAGGTGTCTGCATAAGCTGGCCAGGCTTATTAGGACACTCATTTTCTAGCGACCAATTTCACCACAATAGTGGCAATATTCTAGGGTGATTTTGCTTTTTGCTCACACCATGTTCTCATCCATCGCCTCTGCCCTTGAATCTACCATGGATTCTGCATTGTTCTTGTTTTGTGGGCTTCTTAAAAAATGAGATTCTTAATTGCTTGAACTCTAAATGCAATTTAACTCTTCAGAGTCTGAAATTTCTACTCCTACAATTCAATACTAGTGATACATTAAAAAAAATGCAGGTAGCTTAAATATACAACAGCCTAAAAATTCTTTCTTTCTTTGCCAGGAGAAATCTCCCTCCCCTCTCTTTCTCGGTTCTTGTCTCTAGGCTCCACAAAACCTTTTGCTAGGTGCCAGATTTAAACTGTTCTTCTTCTTCCTGTCTCTTTGCAAACTAAGCCACAAACCATTCAACTTCTTCCTAGCTATCTTAAAGAGAATCTGAACAATTTAAGTGTTTTCGAATTTGCAGGTTCTGGCCCATAACTTTTGTACATATACACCGTGGGTGTCAACGACAGCTCTGTTCACTTGCTTCCTCAGGTACCTGTTTTACTGACCTGTCTTTTGCACTGGGCCCAGCCATGTTAAACCTCATCTGCCCCTCCAATGGACCAGGCCCACTTTTCTAAGTCTGTTTTGCTGGGTCTCACAGAAGTCTTGGGTTGGGAGTCCAGTGTGAACCAGACCCACGGTGTCACCTAAAACAGAAGGCTAAGCCAATAGGGATTTCAAAAGGTCTCTTACCTTGGGTACGTGCTGGAATGGCAGTCCCCAGAGAGCTTCTGCCTGTGTGCTTCTGACGAGTGCTGTCAAATCCCAGACGAGGCTCCCCAGGTATTGTCGTGGATCTCCAACGCACAGACAAAGAGACCAGTGAGACACTAGCAATAGAATTATTTCCCACAGCAAAAGAGAGTTTGTACAGCGGTGGGCTGAACCCCAATAGGAGAGGGAAGGCCCAAAGTACAGTTACAGCAGCATTTTTATACTGTGAAGTAAACAATCTCAGTGCAAATGTCTCTTTTCTGTGAGAACTATTTAAATACATTCTGAACTCAGCCTTCAATATTAGAAGCCTGTGTTCTGTTAACTCCAAATTACAAGTTTGTGATCATGCCTATCAGTTCTGAAATCAGCCATCCCCATGAAGAGGCAGGCCAGGCTGCTAAGTCCCTGAACTTCAAGCATGGCCTTCTCCATGAAGGAAGAGCTGGCTCTGCTTCCTAGGGCACCTTCACTGGCCTGAGACATCCCATGAAGGGAACCCTGGCTGTGTGTAACACAGTTCTAAGTCCAGGTCTGGCCAAAGGTATTTTGCTGCCCGAAGCAATCCCCAAATTACTTTAGCAATCCCCAATAAAACATGACTAGGTCATGAAACAATTAGGTCGACCTGAGCCAGGTGAGGGATGTGCAAGCCTGCTTGTGTCCTTTGCCGGGAGAAGGACCTGCAACCCTGTGGACTCCCTTGGACCTCTTATGCTATCCTTCTGGGAAGGCTGTCTTGGGTTGGGATGTGAAGTTGTGTATTGCAACAGTTCCGCTCCTGCCTAGAATGCCCCTTAGAGAAGGTGGTGGCAGGGGATAATGGGTCTGTCCTATGGTGGTCTTGCTACAGGGTGCCTCAGGGCTGTAGTTGACCCCCATGCTTTCCAACATCTACATGAAACTGCCGGGACACGTTAACCAGGGGTGCGGGCTGAGGCATCACCAATGACACGTAGCTCCACCTCTCCTTCTCAGCTAAACAGAGGTGAGGCAGTTGAAGCTCTGAACCAGCGCATGGGCAGAGGAGTGGGCTGGATGAGGGCCCAATAAACTGAGATTCAATCGAGACAAGACAGAAACACTGTTTGTGGGTGGCTCATCTATCCGGTTAAGTGTCAGTCACCCTGTTCTGGAAGGGGGTTTCAGACTTCCTAAAGGGCGAGGTCTGCAAGTTGGGGACGATGATGGATCCGTCATCGTCCGCAGAGGCGCAGGCTCCCTCAGTGGTTCAGAGCACCACCTTTTAAAGGGATGTTTTTACTTCTTCTTAGTTATTTTAAATATTATTAGACACTCAGCGATTTTAGTGATTTTCTCTCCTGCTGGTTTTAGTTTAGTATATTTATTTCTGTTGTTTGAATCTTGGCTAGTTTTATTCTGTTTTAATTTCTTATTATTTTAAATGCTTGAAGAACTTTGGGATTGGGTCCAGTAAATAAAAAGAAAAAAATGAACTAAAGTAAAATAAAACACAACTAAAATACAAATGGAAATTAAAAAAATGGTGACCTCAGTTGTTTTGGACTACAATCCCCATCAGCTCCAGCCAGCATCGCTGATGTAAGGGGATCATGGGAGTTTTAGGCCAAAACAACTGCAGCTGTTCCTCCCTGGCCTAAGCTAGTGAGAAGCTACTCTGAGCCACGAAGGGAGCCTGTGCCTCTACGGGCAACGATGGATCCATGACCATCCCCAAACTACAGACGTCACTGATTGGGAAGTCTGAAACTCCCCGCCAGAACAGGGTCAATGTCACTAAGCCGGAATGATGAACCACCTGCAAACAGTATTTCTGTGTTGGCTGGATTGAATCTCAGTTTATTGGCCCTCATCCAGTCCATTCTCCTGCCCGTACGCTGGTTCAGGGCTCCAACTGCCCCACCTCTGTTAGCTGAGAAGGAGAGGCGAAGCTAGGTGCCATTCGTGACGCCTCAGCCCGCACCCCTGGTAAACGTCTCCTGGTGGTTTCATGTAGATGCTGAAAAGCTTGAGGGTCAAATAAAGCCCTGAGACACTCCGTAGTAAGACTGCCATAGGACAGATCCATCATCCCCTACCAGCACCTTCAAAATTCTTGGCAGGAGCAGGACCATCACAATAATGACTTCACATCCCAACTCAAGGCAGCCTTCCCAGAAGGATGGCATGAGAGGTCCAAGGGAGTCCACAGGGTTGCAGGTCCTCTGTCCTTCTCCTGGCACAGGTCGACCCAAGAGTGACCCACCCTTCTCTCAAACAGGAATTTCTGAACACCTGGACCCAGCCGTACATCCTCTCTTAGATGAACGCTTCTTGGCTAGGGATGTGCGTTATCAGGAAATCCAGTCCTTTAAGGGCTCGTGGGATTTCCAATAGGAATCCTGGACATATGCTAAGAATTTAGGAATTTAGGCACATCCTCAGTAGAGGAATCAAGCGTGATCAAGATCACAAGTGTGCTCACATGTAATTTCACACAAGAATACCACTCTTAGTACTCCCCACAGTCAGCCATGAAATAAAATGTAGTACACAACAACTAAAACCCTCAAAACGCATGAAAGAGGGGCTGGCTCTGCTTCCTAGGGCACCTTCACTGACCTGGGATATCCCCATAAAGGGGACGCGTACCTGTGTGCAACACAGTCCTAAGTCCAGGTCTGGCCCAAGGTATTTTGCTGCGTGAAGCAATCCCTAAAACTGTGCCACCCCACACAACCCCCCCCCCCAAGTGACTAGGTAATGCAACAATTACCAGTAATGCAGCAGGAAAACCAACAATGTCTTACCTTCCAAGATGTGATGGGAGCAGGCCTGGTCCTCAAAATCTGCAAGCATGGAAGCTAGGAAGGAATCTTGGTAAGGGGTGTTTAACCCTATCACTGCCAACCGTTCTTCCTCTAAATCACCCTTCCCCAACCTGGTGCCCTCCCATTTCACAGTCAAACACATTAGCATTTGCTTCTAATTAAACACACATAGGATTGTGTGATAAACCCTAAAAAAGGGCACAAACCAACTCTTTGCAGTGAAGCACTTTGGGCAATTCACAACAATTAAAACCACAAAATGCATGAATGCTGGCCATGCCTGCTAGGGCATCTTCACTAACCTGAGACTTCCCCATGAAAGGGACGCTGCCTGTGTGTAACACAGTCCCAATCAGTGGTCCTCGTGAAGAGGAGGCAAAGAAGTCCGCTAAGTTCCAGCACTTAGACCATAATGTTCTCCGTGAAGGAGGGTCCTTGGAAGATCACCATAGCTAACCTGAGACATCCCATAAAGGGGTTGCAAGCTGTGTGTAACACAGTTCTAAGTCCAGGTCTGGCCCAAGGTGTTTTGCTGCCTGAACCAATACAAAAAATTGCACCACCCCGCACAACCCAATAAAACGTGACTAGGCAATATAACTATTACGAGTAAAGAAGCAACAGAACAATGTCTCTGATAAGTTGAGTTTTTATGATTCTGCTTTCACACATGTAGAAATTATACACTTACCTTGTCAGAAGAGATGGGAGCGGGCCTGGTCCTCAAAGTCTTCAACTGATGGTAATGATCCTGTTTGGACGCGTCATTCCTATGCACAATTACCTTGCAGAAAGCCTGATTGGGAACTGAACACTGTTAAGCTTTATCACAAAGTCAGCACAAACAAACTCTTACAACCAAGCTCTTAGATCTCTATATCTGATAACTTCAAGCATAACTTTCTTCAGGATTGCAAGTCAGGATTGCTAACCTGACATATCCCCATGTAGGGGGATGTAGGCTGTAACCCAGTTCTAAAGCCAGGTCTGGCCCAAGGTATTTTGCTGCCTGAAGCAATCCCCAAAACTGTGCCACCCCACACAACCTAATAAAACATGACCTGGAGCGGATCTACACAGAGTCATTGGGGCGCCCTGAAGGTGCTGGCGTGCGCCTCCAGGGCGCCCCGAAACTCCTAGTGTAGATACCTGTAGATACCTGTCCAGAAGAGGAGGAGGCGGCAGCGGCGAAAAGTTCCCAGGGCTGCTGTCGGATGCGAGGGTGCCTAGAGCGTCCTTGCCGCCGTCGCTCACCTCCCCGCCGGCCTCCTGCTGCCGGCGAAAGAGCCACCCGGGTTGGAGAGCTCGGCGGAAGCTCTCCAACCCGGGTGGCTCTTTCGCTGGCAGCAGGAGGCCGACGGGGAGGTGAGCAACAGCGGTAAGGACGCTCTAGGCACCCTCGCATCCGACAGCAGCCCTCGGAACTTTTCGCCGCCGCCTCCTCCGCCTCTTCAGGACAGGTATCTACACTAGGAGTTTCGGGGCACCCTGGAGGCGCACGCCAGCGCCTTCAGGGCGCCCCAACGACTGTGTAGATCCCCTCCTGGTAGTGAAACTATTACCAGTAAAGCAGTAAGCGAACTAACAATGTCTCTGAGAAAATATGTACATAGGACTAAGCTGAGTTTTTATCATTCTGCTCTCACACATGTACAAATTATACACTTACCTTGACAGAAGTAATGGGATGTGTCATTCCTATGCATACTTACCTTGCACAAAGCCTGATTGGGAACTGAACACTGTTAGGATTTATCACAAAGTGGGCACAAACTCTTTACTCTTTGGTCTACTGACAACCATTAAAGGCACAAAATGCATTTTGAAATAAAATGCAGATAGCCAAATTTTGGAAGGGCGCAAAAGGTTTAAACTAAGGACGACGGTACAATACAGTATGGGAAATAGCATTTGCCAACTGTTGGAAGGATGCAAAGGAGTTTAAACCTAAGACGACGGTACAATACAGTATGGGAAATAGCACTTACAGAGAAACATACTCAACATTTTAGACTATTAAGAAAGCAAAGGAAGGAGACGCTTTTGCAACAGAATGCCGGTGTTTTATTATATACACACAAACAAAATAAAAGTACCAACACAGGTTTCAGATGCTTTTATTAGGTTATGGTTTCTCAGGAGAGAAAAATTAAAGTACATAATAATAAAAAACAGTCTTCCTTTCTATTTGATACCTATCCTCCCATTAATTTATCTTATTTTAAACCTGCCTAATAATTAATGTTAAATTCCTACTGGGTATTTATAGTGTCGGACTCTTTCTTTTAAATATATATAGCAATTTATTACTTATTCCTTGCTTTTAAGATTTCTGTATTATGGTGATATTTAAGTTTTATAATAAAATAATAAAAATCAATACACAACAATGAAAACGTGCAATTAGGAAACTTGGTAAGGTGTATTTAACCCAATCACTGCCAACAGTCCCTCTAAAACACCTTTAACCAAGCTGGCCCCTCACCCACCACTTCACAGTTAAACACATTGCGATTTACTTCTGTCCACTTTGCAATAAACCCTTAAAAAATGACACAAACTAACTCTTACAACAATGCTCTTCGGGCAATTCACAACCATTAAAACCCTCAAAACACATTGCAAAATAAAATGCAATGCACAAGAATTAAAACCATAAAATGTTTTGCAATATAAAATGTAAAAGCGCAGTCCTGGTAAGGGGTGTGTAACCCTATCACAGACAACCACTCAAATTCTAATCCAAACTTCACCAATTTGGAGTCCTCGCATTCCACAGTTAAATGCATTGGGATTTACCTCTGAATAAACACAAATCGGGCCTTGCGATAAACCCTAAAAAAAAATGACACAAACCAACTCTTACAACTAATTTCTTTGGGCAGTTCACAACAATTAAAACCACAAAATACTTTGTAAAATAAAATGCAGATAGCCAAATGCACATAAACAAATTTTGGAAGGATGAAAAACATTTCAACATAAGATGATACATTATAGCATGAAAAATGGCACTTTCAGAGAAACTTAATAAACTTTTTAGAGTAAAAGAAAAATGACACTTTTGCAACAGAATGCTTTTATTACATATACACAGGCAAAATAAATGCACACGGACAAAATAAATACACCAACTCAGGTTTCAGATGCCTTTATTAGATTGTTACATTAATATCTCAGGAGAAAAATAAAATAAAATTCATAATGAAAACATTTCTTTTGCTTTAATATCCTCTCATTAATTTATATTTTAAATCTGCCTAATGACTAATGTTAAATGTGTACAGTAAATGCAATATACAACAATTAAAACCTCCATAATCCACGAAGACCATTGCTAACCTGTGACGTCCCCATAAAGGCGACGCTGCCTGTGTGTAACACAGCACTAGTCAGCCAACCCATGAAAAGGAGGCAAACAGTCTACTAATCCTTGCACTTAGCGCATAACGTTCTCCATGGAGGAAGGCCAGCCTTGCTTGCAAGTGACCATTGCTAACCTGACACATCCCCATAAAGGGAACGCTACCTGTGTGTAACACAGCACTTAGTCAGCCAACCCATGAAGAGGTGGCAAGTAGACTGCTAAGTCCTTACACTTAGCGCATAACGTTCTCCATGGAGGGCCAGCCATGCTTGCAAGCGACCATTGCTAACCTGACACATCCCCATAAAGGGAACGCTACCTGTGTGTAACACAGCACTTAGTCAGCCAACCCATGAAGAGGTGGCAAGTAGACTGCTAAGTCCTTACACTTAGCGCATAACGTTCTCCATGGAGGGCCAGCCATGCTTGCAAGCGACCATTGCTAACCTGACACATCCCCATAAAGGGGACATTACCTGTGTATAACACAATCCGAAGTCCAGGTCTGGCCCAAGGTATTTTGCTGCCTGAAGCAATCCCAAAAACTGTGCCACCCCACACAACCCAATAAAACATAACTAGATATTTAAACAATTGCTAGTAAAGAAGCAACAGAACTAACAGTGTCTGAGAAAAGATGTACATAGGACTAAGCTAAGCTGAGTTTTTATAATTCTACTCTAATACATGTACAGTCTTGCACTCACCTTGTCAGAAGTCTTCAACTGATGTTAATGATCCTGATGAGATGCGTCATTCCTATGAACACTTACCTTGCAAAAAGCCTGTGGGCACAAACTCTTACAACCAGGCTCTTTGGGAAATTCACAACAATTAATCCCCCATGCATAATTATGTCGAATACATCGACACCTCTGGCCATTAAGCCAAATTATTATTATTATTATTTATTTATTTATTTATATAGCACCATCAATGTACATGGTGCTGTACAATTAACACCAGCTGTCTGATTGTATCCTGGTGTCAGGGTGATGGTGTTATCATTTACCTTGTTTACTGATAATGCAGTTGCAGCTTTTTGCAGTTAAATTTATTTTGACCCCACTGTTCACAATTATCCCACTATCTGCATTGTTCTATGTTGTTCCCCGCCTCAATCCAGAGGGAGAGGCGGTTAAGAAATAAAATTATTATTATTATTATTATTATTATTATTATTATTATTATATGGATTCCTGCACTGAGCAGGGGGTTGGACTTGATGGCCTTATAGGCCCCTTCCAACTCTACTATTCTATGATTCTATGAGCCTGGAATTATTTTTTTGTGAACTTCCCAGAGAGCCCCGGCTATGGGACAGTATAAAAATTTAAGAAATGAAATAAAACACAATAAATTGCAACACACAACAATTAACCCTCCAATTTGAATAGTAAAATCAAACACAATACATAACAATTAAATCCCCAAATTGCATAGTAAAATCAAACATAATACACAATAATTAACCCCTCAAATTGCATAGTAAAATCAAACACAACACACAATTAAACCACCAAAATGCATAAAAACACAACACACAACAATTAAAACCACAAAATATGTAATAAAATGCGCTTTTACATATTATATTGCAAATAGGAAGCAAGGAAGGAATCTTGAGTTTACATTTTATATTGCAATTAGGAACCAATCTTGCGATATCCAGCCCTGTCTCTGCCAATGACGCCCTTTGAGGAACTCACAACAATTAAAACCACACAACAATTGAACCTCCAAAAAGCATGTTCAAATAACACGCAATACACAGTTAAAACCACAAAATCCATAACAAAAAATGCAATGAAAACCACAAAATGCTTTATGAAATAAAATGTGCTTTTACATTTTATATTGTAATTAGGAAGCCAGGAAGGAATCTTGGTAAGGGGAGTTTAACCATATCACTACCAGCCATTACTCCTCTAAACCACCCTTCCCCAACCTGGTGCCCTCCCATTTCACAGTTAAACACATTGGGATTTGCTTCTAATTAAACACACATAGGATTGTGTGATAAACCCTAAAAAGGGGCACAAACCAACTCTTTGCAGTGAAGCACTTTGGGCAATTCACAACAATTAAAACCACAAAATGCATGAATGCTGGCCATGCCTGCTAGGGCATCTTCAATTAACCTGAGACATTCCCATGAAGGGAACGCTGCCTGTGTGTAACACAGTCCCAAGTCCTTGATCCTCGTGAAGAGGTGGCAAAGAAGTCCGCTAAGTTCCAGCACTTAGACCATAATGTTCTCCATGAAGGAGGGTCCTTGGAAGGGCACCATGGCTAACCTGGGACATCCCATAAAGGGATGTATCTAACACAGTTCTAAGTCCAGGTCTGGCCCAAGGTGTTTTGCTGCCTGAAACAATCCCAAAAACTGTGCCACCCCACACAACCTAATAAAACATGACTAGGTAATGAAACAATTGCTAGTAAAGAAGTAAGAGTACCCACAATGTCTTACCTTGTCAGACGTGATGGGAGCGGGCCTGGTCCTCGAAGTCTGCAAGCGAGGAAGCAAGGAAGCAATCCCAACCACACCATCACTGCTCTAAACCACCCTTGCCCTGGTGCCCTTCCATTTCGCAGTTAAACACATTGGGATTTACTTCCAATTAAACACACATAGGATTGTGTGATAAATCCTAAAAATGGCACTATCAATTCAATTCTTTTTATTACAGTCAACAGACCAATAAAACACATGAAAACACATAATAAATATTTAAAATACATGGAATTAAAACAGAGTATGATTGCATGAAGCCTCCTTAAAGTTCTGTACTAGAAGCAAAAGGAAGTCCTGCTCCTCATTCCCTGCAAGGGGAAAGGGCAAAGTTGGCACTAACCAACTCTTACAATTGAGCTCTGTGGGCAATTCACAACAATTCAAACCACAAAATGCATCATTAAATAAAATGAAATACACAACAATTCAAACCACAGAACGCATCATCAAATAAAATACAATATAAAATGTGAAAGCACATTTAGGAAGCAAGGAAGGAATCTTGGTAAGGGGTTTAAGTTTAACCCTATCAGTACCAATCATTCTTCCTCTAAACCACCCTTCCCCAACCTGGTGCCCTCCCATTTCACAGTTGAAGACCCTATTGGCCCTGTTCAGAAGGCTCCTTAAACCACAGTGGTTCAGACTTTTTTGTTAACAAAAAAGCCTGAACCACCGTACTTTAAGGTGCCTCCTGAACAGGGTCATTGGGATTTACTTCTGATTAAACACATGTAGGATTGCGTGATAAACGATAAAAAAGTTACACAATCCAACTCTCACAATAATAACCATTCAAAACACAAATTTCATTACAAAATAAAATGCAACCCACAACAATTCCAACCCCAAATGCATCAGAAAATAAAATGCAACCCACAACAATTCCAACCCCAAATGCATCAGAAAATAAAATGCAACCCACAACAATGCAAAACACAAGAAACATTATAAAATGAAATCCCAGGCACTTAGCTTTCTTTGATGCAAGTAGATCAAGCAGACAGACAAGCTGAGAAGAGAAGTGAAAACGTACAATTACACACAAGAACAAATAAAACACTTAAGACTAATGCAAACTAAAACTTACTAATTGCAATATCCAAAGAGACACCTTTAGTTTTCAGATGTCCCTCAAACAGAAGCTGCATTTCAATAAGGCTTGTTGGCTCATTTGCTGTTCAGGACAACCAGGAGGAGAAGGGGAGCAAAGCCACTGGCCAAGTAACTCTCTGACCACCCCGGCCATAACTACAGCAGACTAGCCAAGAGAGCAGAACCCTATTTTATTCCTTTATTATATATTTATACTGCCCAACAGCCAAGGCTCTCTGGGCAGCTCAAATCATAATACACAAAATCAAGAATAACGATTTTAAAATGTCATATAAAACCAATGCAAGTTATAGTCCAGGGAAAGCTTGTCTAAACAGGTACGTCTTCAGGAGGCTTTTGAAGGAAGTTTATTTATTATTTATTTATTTATTTATTACATTTTTATACCGTCTAATAGCCGAAGCTATTTCCGCCTCCCAAACTGCACGAGGGAGGGTTTTTCCAGAGAGTGGGAGCTGCTACAGAGAAGGCCCTGCCATCGAGGATCTTCATGACAATAGTCTGTTCTTCTTGGAACGAGAAGCAGGGCCTCCCTCTGATGATCGTAAATGTCGCCCGTGTGTTGAGGCTTGCCCCCAAATGACAGCTTGCCCCCGAGTAGCAGGGCTGGTGGTGTTTTTTTTAAATGAGCCTCTTCCAGGTGAGGCTCTGGCCCAATCCCCCCACCACACAGTCCCCAGAGGCAAACCCTTACCAGCCAAGCTGCAGATTGAAGCCATCCAGGTCAGCAGGCAGGCCAAGCGAGAAGGCACTCTTGCTAGCAGGTAAAACGCAGCTGAGGCAGAGGGCTGGGTGTCTCACGCTGCCAGTTGGGCCTTTGTGCTGCTCCCAGGAAGGAAGGACACAGCAGGGCTAGCTCTTTTATGAGCCTCTTCCAGGTGAGGCTCTGGCCCAATCCAGCCACCACAGAGTCCCCAACAGCAAACCCTTAGTGGCCAGCTGCAGGTTGAAACAGTCCCGGTAAGCAGGCAGGCCAAGCAAGAAGGCGCTATGCCATGTGGTGGCTGTGCCCGGCTATGCCCCCTCGTGGTGGCTGTGCCCGGCTATGCCCCCTCGTGGTGACTGTGCCCCCTCATGGTGGCTGTGCTCAGCTGTGCCCCTCGTGGCGGCTGTACTCGGCTGTCCTCCCTCGTGGCAACGTGGCAGCTGTGCCCCCCCACAAGGCTGCTATGCCCCTACAAGGCGGCTATGCCCGGCTATGCCCCCACGAGGCAGCTATGCCCCCACGAGGCGGCTATGCCCGGCTATGCCCTTATGAGGCGGCTATGCTCCTACGAGGCGGCTATGCCTGGCTATGCCCCTACAAGGCGGCTATGCCCGGCTATGCCCCCACGAGGCAGCTCTGGTTTTTTTTAAATGAGCCACTTCCAGGTGAGACTCTGGCCCCACATGGCCAGTTGGGCCTTTGTGCTGCTGGCATGGCAGGGCTGGTTCTTCGTTTAAGTCTCTCCCCTGCGCAAACTCTCCACCTAACTGAGGTCCTGAGGGAGACGGAGAGATTATGTGCACGCTGGCTCTGTTGCTGCAGCTGAACGGAGTCTGGCTCGTTGGCATTCACAGCTGGTCCTTCCTTCTCTTGAGTAGACCCCTTCAGTCTCCGCCCATTCGATGCTTTGCAGCACTGAAAGCAGCTATTAAAAAAAGAAGGGGAAAAGAAACTTTAAAAGGACTGGTTCCTTCTCCTCATGAGCAGGCTTTTGCTCCTGAGTAGAAATTTTCAGCCTCGAGCCTTTGTGTACTCTGTAATGCTACAAAGTGGCATTAATATATAATATAGATAGTGGGGAACTGGTTCTTCCAAAGCTGATTTGGAAGCGCTTTTTAACAGTTTTGACAACTGTTGGGGCCCAGGACACACTGCATATACAGGTTTCAAAACGTTTTCAAAGCGCTTTAAAACGCTTTAAAAGCAATAGTGTAGATCCCCCTTTTCTTACACAAATTAGGTGCTTTTCCTACTGAAGCAATGCCCCAGTCCTTAAACCCCTTTACCTCTGTGTTTGGGAAAGGGGGAGGATTGGGCCCCTTCTGTAGCTGAAAGCTCTAGATTGAGGAAAACCAGGACTTGTGCTCCTTTTCCGTTAACTTCATTATTTTATGACATTTAGATACTTCCCCATAGCCAAAGCTCTCTGGGCGGTTTACATTAAAAACAAATATACAAAATTTAAAATCACCAAAAGTTTTTTTTTTAAAAAAAAAACTTTACTCTTGAGTGTGTGATTTTGACTGGGCGATTTGTCTTAAAAGGGGACATGGAAGTTTGGGGGTGTGGTGTGGGGGGGGTCCCTGAGAGAGATTAAGGACTGAAAGTGTGGGGTGCAGGAGACAGCAAGAACTCCAGACCTGAGGGGACCCTAATATTTACTTTAGGATTTTCAAGATTGCTTGGTGGCAACTCTGAAGGACTACAAGCAGCAACAGTGATTTTTTAAAATCGCTGATTAAATCACTGATTAAAAATCCAAAAAAAATATGGATTTTTTAAATTTAAATTTGATGCTTTTGATATGTTTTTTGAGGAAAAATCTATCTAAAGATAGTTTTCTATTTAAGATACATTATAGTTCAAAGGTTATTCATCATGTAATAAGGATTAGTTTTTAACTACGTAGCATGAGGCATTTTTAATTTTTTGGTAAATGAATTCCATGAATCCATTCACAATGTCATGCTCTTCCAGAGGTTTCTGTAAGATTATTTTTCACCTTCCAATAAAGTACAGCAGAAAAGTGGCCAAATATGAATGATTAACCTATTAAACTGGAGACAGTTTACCTCACAATAATTTCATAATTATCTATCTATGATGTGTTTCTAATAGTATCACCAAATATGATACTATTAGAAACTATTAGATACTATTTTTTTATATAACTGTAAAACTATTCTGAAAAGTTGCTATTCTAAAACTGAAACCTTCATCTGGTTGTAAATATTAAGCTTATACCAGCAAGAATGAGTCTTTGGTAACTCTGAGTTGTGTAAAATTTAGCAAGGAAGAGTGCACCTTTTTTTGGGGGGGGGGTCACCTCAAAGTCTTTCTGAGTAGTGATTTAAATCATGATTTAAATCAAATCCACCCTACAAGCCTCTTAATACTTTTTTCCCTTTCTTTTTTTTACCTCAGGCCATATTCCCTAAACCCTCACTCAGGTCCACCTCACCTTCCTCTGGCTCCCAGCAATTGTGAGACTGAAGCCAGCTGTTATTAATTGCATTCTATTATTATTATTATTATTATTATTATTATTATTATTATATTATTATTATTATTATTTATTTATTTATATAGCACCATCAATGTACATGGTGCTGTACAGAGTAAAACAATAAAATTCCTTCTGAGGGGATTTTTCTCTCTCTCCTCAGCACTGGGGTTTCTTATTCATGGCAAATGCCTCTTATTTAGGGTGCCCATATGAAAAGGAGGACAGGGCTCCTGCATCTTTAACAGTTGCATAGAAAAGGGAATTTCAGCAGGTGCCCTTTGTATATATGGAGAACCTGGTGAAATTCCCTCTTCATCACCACAGTTAAAGCTGCAGGAGCTATACTAGAGTGACCAGATTTAAAAGTGGTCAGGGCTCCTGCAGCTTTCACTGGTGTGATGAAGAGGAAATGTCACCAGATTCTCCATATATACAAATGACACCTGCTAAAATTTCCTTTGCAATACAACTGTTAAAGATACAGGGGCCCAGTCCTCCTTTTCATATGGTCACCCTACTCTTATTTCAGGGCTTAAGGAACTCTCTTGTTCCAAAGCAGCTCTTTTGCAAGTGAGAAGTAGCGGCTCCCTTTTGAGGCAGCCCAAAAGCCAAGACGTCTCCATCCCCCCTTGGGAGAAAAGCCCAGGGAACAGGGCTGAGAAGAATCAGCGAAACTGGACCAAGCAATTCAGTCCCTAACAGACCTCTTAAAAATGTATTCTCCAAAGGCAAAAGTGTGTGGTTTTATTTTAAACCTGAGCAGAATATGAATGCTGGATAGCCAGAGTGATCGTTAGTGACACACCTGGTCAGTCTGCACACCTGTATTTTAAGGCAGCCATTAGCATGTAAGGCCATCTTTTGTTAAAAGCAGGTTTCTGGCAACTACAGCAATTATTCCCTTTGGTTAGATGGGATGGAAAGGCGGCCCAGTCTTTCTCCCATATCAAGGAGCATCTTTTCCAGGGCTTAGGACCCATGGCACTGCACTTCTCCATGGCACTGTGTAAGTACCTTCATGTCTGGGAAAGTCCAGACTCCCCTTCTTCCCAGAGGCATTTTATTTATTTATTAAAACATTTACATCCCACCCTATATCACAAGGATCTCAGGGCGGCGTACAGATAAAACCATACATATAAAATAGAATAAATATACAATCCTAAAATAAATTAAAACATTAACATGTTAAAACCAATATGAAATTTTAAAATCCAATTAAAAGAAGACAGTGTGCCTTACCCCCACCCCACTCCCCAGGGCAACTGAGACTCTCTTCCCAGAGGAAAGGCTCCTGCTGAAAGCACTAGGCTTCTTGCTTGCCAGAGCAAAGTGCCATTGTTGGGTGTCTCACCTCTTCTAGTCAGGCCACACACACAGACACACGTTTTCCTTCCTCTTCACTGGCCTGGCTCAGACAACATGCTAAACCATGCTGCTTAATCACAAAATGGTTGATAGAATGCATTCCATTAACCATTTTGTGGTTAAGCAGCATGGTTTAGCGTTTTGTCTGAACCAGGCCACTGAGACAAGGCACTGCAACACACACTAGTTGCAGTCTATAGGAAAGGGTTTCAGCAAAGGGAAAGGTGTCTTGCTTTTTGGGGTTCCCTCCCCTCTTCCCCCTACATGGTGTGTGCATGAGTGTATGCTCTAAAAGCTCCATCAAACCAGTTTGTGTTTGTTAACAAAGGACAGTACTTGCCCATAGACAAACCATACTTGCCCATAGGGATCCAATGCAAACCACTAGCCCATAGAAAACAATGCGACAGAATTCTCCATAGAGAAACCATACTTGCCCATAGGTATCCAATGCAAATTCTGTCCTATGTTTCCCTATGGGAAAGTGCTTTTCAATGGATCCCTATGGACAAGCATGGCTTCTCTATGCAGAATTCTATCCTAGGTTTCCCTATGGGCAAGTGCTGTTCAATGGATCCCTATGGGCAAGCATGGCTTCTCTATGCAGAATTCTGTCCTAGGTTTCCCTATGGGCAAGCATGGCTTCTCGATGGAGAATTCTGTCCTAGGTTTCCCTATGGGCAAGTACTTTTCAATGGATCCCTATGGGCAAGCATGGCTTCTCGATGCAGAATTCTGTCCTAGGTTTCCCTATGGGCAAGCATGGCTTCTCTATGGAGAATTCTGTCCTAGGTTTCCCTATGGGCAAGCATGGCTTCTCTATGAAGAATTCTGTCCTAGGATTCCCTATGGGCAAGTGCTTTTCAATGGATCCCTATGGGCAAGCATGGCTTCTCTATGCAGAATTCTGTCCTAGGTTTCCCTATGGGCAAGTGCTTTTCAATGGATCCCTATGGGCAAGCATGGCTTCTCTATGCAGAATTCTGTCCTAGGTTTCCCTATGGGCAAGTACTTTTCAATGGATCCCTATGGGCAAGCATGGCTTCTCTATGCAGAATTCTGTCCTAGGTTTCCCTATGGGCAAGTACTTTTCAATGGATCCCTATGGGCAAGCATGGCTTCTCTATGCAGAATTCTGTCCTAGGTTTCCCTATGGGCAAGCATGGCTTCTCTATGCAGAATTCTGTCCTAGGTTTCCCTATGGGCAAGCATGGCTTCTCTATGCAGAATTCTGTCCTAGGTTTCCCTATGGGCAAGCATGGCTTCTCTATGCAGAATTCTGTCCTAGGATTCCCTATGGGCAAGTGCTTTTCAATGGATCCTTATTGGCAAGCATGGCTTCTCTATGGAGAATTCTGTCCTAGGATTCCCTATGGGCAAGCATGGCTTCTCTATGCAGAATTCTGTCCTAGGTTTCCCTATGGGCAAGTGCTTTTCAATGGATCCCTATGGGCAAGCATGGCTTCTCTATGCAGAATTCTGTGCTAGGTTTCCCTATGGGCAAGTGCTTTTCAATGCATCCCTATGGGCAAGCATGGCTTCTCTATGCAGAATTCTGTCCTACGTTTCCCTATGGGCAAGTGCTTTTCAATGGATCCCTATGGGCAAGCATGGCTTCTCTATGCAGAATTCTGTCCTAGGTTTCCCTATGGGCAAGTGCTTTTCAATGGATCCCTATGGGCAAGCATGGCTTCTCTATGCAGAATTCTGTCCTATGTTTCCCTATGGGCAAGTGCTTTTCAATGGATCCCTATGGACAAGCATGGCTTCTCTATGCAGAATTCTGTCCTAGGTTTCCCTATGGGCAAGCATGGCTTCTCTATGGAGAATTCTGTCCTAGGTTTCCCTATGGGCAAGCATGGCTTCTCTATGGAGAATTCTGTCCTAGGATTCCCTATGGGCAAGTGCTTTTCAATGGATCCCTATGGGCAAGCATGGCTTCTCTATGCAGAATTCTGTCCTAGGTTTCCCTATGGGCAAGTGCTTTTCAATGGATCCCTATGGGCAAGCATGGCTTCTCTATGGAGAATTCTGTCCTAGGTTTCCCTATGGGCAAGTACTTTTCAATGGATCCCTATGGGAAAGCATGGCTTCTCTATGGAGAATTCTGTCCTAGTTTTCCCTATGGGCAAGCATGGCTTCTCTATGGAGAATTCTGTCCTAGGTTTCCCTATGGGCAAGTGCTTTTCAATGGATCCCTATGGGCAAGCATGGCTTCTCTATGCAGAATTCTGTCCTAGGTTTCCCTATGGGCAAGTGCTTTTCAATGGATCCCTATGGGCAAGCATGGCTTCTCTATGCAGAATTCTGTGATAGGTTTCCCTATGGGCAAGTGCTTTTCAATGGATCCCTATGGGCAAGCATGGCTTCTCTATGCAGAATTCTGTGATAGGTTTCCCTATGGGCAAGTGCTTTTCAATGGATCCCTATGGGCAAGCATGGCTTCTCTATGCAGAATTCTGTGATAGGTTTCCCTATGGGCAAGTGCTTTTCAATGGATCCCTATGGGCAAGCATGGCTTCTCTATGCAGAATTCTGTGATAGGTTTCCCTATGGGCAAGTGCTTTTCAATGGATCCCTAAGGGCAAGCATGGCTTCTCTATGCAGAATTCTGTCCTAGGTTTCCCTATGGGCAAGTGCTTTTCAATGGATCCCTATGGGCAAGCATGGCTTCTCTATGCAGAATTCTGTGATAGGTTTCCCTATGGGCAAGTGCTTTTCAATGGATCCCTATGGGCAAGCATGGCTTCTCTATGCAGAATTCTGTCCTAGGTTTCCCTATGGGCAAGTACTTTTCAATGGATCCCTATGGGCAAGCATGGCTTCTCTATGCAGAATTCTGTCCTAGGTTTCCCTATGGGCAAGTACTTTTCAATGGATCCCTATGGGCAAGCATGGCTTCTCTACGCAGAATTCTTTCCTAGGTTTCCCTATGGGCAAGCATGGCTTCTCTATGGAGAATTCTGTCCTAGGTTTCCCTATGGGCAAGCATGGCTTCTCTATGCAGAATTCTGTCCTAGGTTTCCCTATGGGCAAGCATGGCTTCTCTATGCAGAATTCTGTCCTAGGTTTCCCTATGGGCAAGCATGGCTTCTCTATGGAGAATTCTGTCCTAGGTTTCCCTATGGGCAAGCATGGCTTCTCTATGCAGAATTCTGTGATAGGTTTCCCTATGGGCAAGTGCTTTTCAATGGATCCCTATGGGCAAGCATGGCTTCTCTATGCAGAATTCTGTCCTAGGTTTCCCTATGGGCAAGTGCTTTTCAATGGATCCCTATGGGCAAGCATGGCTTCTCTATGGAGAATTCTGTCCTAGGTTTCCCTATGGGCAAGCATGGCTTCTCTATGCAGAATTCTGTCCTAGGTTTCCCTATGGGCAAGTGCTTTTCAATGGATCCCTATGGGCAAGCATGGCTTCTCTATGCAGAATTCTGTCCTAGGTTTCCCTATGGGCAAGTGCTTTTCAATGGATCCCTATGGGCAAGCATGGCTTCTCTATGCAGAATTCTGTCCTAGGTTTCCCTATGGGCAAGTGCTTTTCAATGGATCCCTATGGGCAAGCATGGCTTCTCTATGCAGAATTCTGTGATAGGTTTCCCTATGGGCAAGTGCTTTTCAATGGATCCCTATGGGCAAGCATGGCTTCTCTATGCAGAATTCCGTCCTAGGTTTCCCTATGGGCAAGTGCTTTTCAATGGATCCCTATGGGCAAGCATGGCTTCTCTATGCAGAATTCTGTCCTAGGTTTCCCTATGGGCAAGTGCTTTTCAATGCATCCCTATGGGCAAGCATGGCTTCTCTATGCAGAATTCTGTCCTACGTTTCCCTATGGGCAAGCATGGCTTCTCCATGGAGAATTCTGTCCTAGGTTTCCCTATGGGCAAGTGTGGTTTCCCTATGGGCAAGTACTGTCCTTTGTTTTAGTACGTCCCTTTGTTAACGAGCTCTTGCTTCCTAATCAACTGCCTTTAGATAGAGAAAGGACTACAAAAGTAGAGCCTCCAACTGCAGGAAGTGTTTACCTGAGACCTGAATTAAGTTTAAACATTAACACTGTTCTGCCTCTAAACCAGCAAGTAATATCGGATTACAGTCACCAGAGAGTAGACAAAGAATTGGAAGCCCAGAATCCTGCGCAAGCTGCCTGTGTGAAGCCAAATATTGGTACCACTGTACTTTTATTTTTAAATGCATCTTTGGCTTCTCAACATCACAGGTGAAACAAATCCAGACCAATCAGTTTGCAGACAGAATGCTCACCCATGCCAACGCCCTAGGAGGCAGTGAGACAGTTATATTTTTGTGCTTTAATAACCTTCCTTTGTTTAGAAAGCCGTGTAGACAGACTCAAGACTAGAAAGGTGTAAATCCTACTGATCTTAGTGGGGCTTAGTTCTGAGTAGACATATTGGGGATTGTGCTGCAGCTCTGTTTTTAGGGTGACACAAGATATACACACACACACACCATGTTTACCAAAGGAACAGTTTGCTGGTTACTGCATTATTTTTGCATGAAAAAAATGGGTTTTTAGACACCCTAATATAAGCAGGGGCAGATAGGAATTGTTTTAGGAAGCCCTCTGGAAAAGGTGCTAATGAATCCTTTTTAGCCAGGAAGGACCTAGGGCATTGCAATTTTCTCCTGATCCTGCTGGAGCCCAGATTTTGGGTGTGGGTGTGTGTGAGGAGAGAACACACAGAGGCCTGGTTCAGACAACACGCTAAACCATGCTGCAGCCAGAGACACACAGTAGCTCTCTCTTTAAGATTTGATTTTAGCAGTCCTGTGTTGGTAGCAATCTTAATTATAGGGCTGATGGAACGGACAAGTAATAACACAGGCCAAAGTTCCAGAAGACAAGTTTCAGAAGCTCTGGCAAATGCAGGAGGGGTCTAGATAACAGGCACAGGGTCAAGACACAGACAAGCAAGCCAAGGTAATGTCCCTGTTCAGAAGACATGTTAAACCATGGCTTTAACCACAGTGCTTAAACCTGTGGTTTAAGGTATCTTCTGAACAGGGCCATAGAGTCAGCCAAAGCAGAAGTAGTCCAACAGAGTTAGGCAGCCCAATACATACACAATCCAATAGCAGGGTCAAGCAGGAGTCCAAGTTGGGTTCAAGATGGGCGAAGAAACCAGGAGAAGTTGGGGAGAGGCTGTTTCCAGCAGCTACCAAATGCTGACTGCTGGGCTTTTCCTAATAAAGGTTGCTGAGCCACACCCAGACTCAGCTGCTGCTGAAATTCCCTCTTCATCCCAACAGTTAAAGCTGCAGGAGATATACTAGAGTAACCAGATTTAAAAGAGGGCAGGGCTCCTGCAGCTTTAACTGTTGTGATGAAGAAGAAATTTCACCACGTTCTCCATATATACAAATGACACCTGCTAAAATTCTGTCCTAGGTTTCCCTATGGGCAAGTGCTTTTCAATGGATCCCTATGGACAAGCATGGCTTCTCTATGCAGAATTCTGTCCTAGGTTTCCCTATGGGCAAGCATGGCTTCTCTATGGAGAATTCTGTCCGAGGTTTCCCTATGGGCAAGTGCTTTTCAATGGATCCCTATGAGCAAGCATGGCTTCTCTACGGAGAATTCTGTCCTAGGTTTCCCTATGGGCAAGTGCTTTTCAATGGATCCCTATGGGCAAGGATGGCTTCTCTATGCAGAATTCTGTGATAGGTTTCCCTATGGGCAAGTGCTTTTCAATGGATCCCTATGGGCAAGCATGGCTTCTCTATGCAGAATTCTGTCCTAGGTTTCCTATGGGCAAGTGCTTTTCAATGGATCCCTATGGGCAAGCATGGCTTCTCTATGAAGAATTCTGTCCTAGGATTCCCTATGGGCAAGTGCTTTTCAATGGATCCCTATGGGCAAGCATGGCTTCTCTATGCAGAATTCTGTCCTAGGTTTCCCTATGGGCAAGTGCTTTTCAATGGATCCCTATGGTCAAGCATAGCTTCTCTATGCAGAATTCTGTCCTAGGTTTCCCTATGGGCAAGTGCTTTTCAATGGATCCCTATGGGCAAGCATGGCTTCTCTATGCAGAATTCTGTCCTACGTTTCCCTATGGGCAAGTGCTTTTCAATGGATCCCTATGAGCAAGCATGGCTTCTCTATGGAGAATTCTGTCCTAGGTTTCCCTATGGGCAAGCATGGCTTCTCTATGCAGAATTCTGTCCTAGGTTTCCCTATGGGCAAGTGCTTTTCAATGGATCCCTATGGGCAAGCATGGCTTCTCTATGGAGAATTCTGTCCTAGGTTTCCCTATGGGCAAGTGCTTTTCAATGGATCCCTATGGGCAAGCATGGCTTCTCTATGCAGAATTCTGTCTTAGGTTTCCCTATGTGCAAGTGCTTTTCAATAGATCCCTATGAGCAAGCATGGCTTCTCTATGCAGAATTCTGTCCTAGGTTTCCCTATGGGCAAGTACTTTTCAATGGATCCCTATAGGCAAGCCTGGCTTCTCTATGGAGAATTCTGTCCTAGGTTTCCCTATGGGCAAGTGCTTTTCAATGGATCCCTATGGGCAAGCATGGCTTCTCTATGCAGAATTCTGTCCTAGGTTTCCCTATGGGCAAGTGCTTTTCAATGGATCCCTATGGGCAAGCATGGCTTCTCTATGTAGAATTCTGTCCTAGGTTTCCATATGGGCAAGTGCTTTTCAATGGATCCCTATGGTCAAGCATGGCTTCTCTATGCAGAATTCTGTGATAGGTTTCCCTATGGGTAAGTGCTTTTCAATGGATCCCTATGGGCAAGCATGGCTTCTCTATGCAGAATTCTGTCCTAGGTTTCCCTATGGGCAAGTGCTTTTCAATGGATCCCTATGGGCAAGCATCGCTTCTCTATGCAGAATTCTGTCCTAGGTTTCCCTATGGGCAAGTGCTTTTCAATGGATCCCTATGGGCAAGCATGGCTTCTCTATGCAGTATTCTGTCCTAGGTTTCCCTATGGGCAAATGCTTTTCAATGGATCCCTATGAGCAAGCATGGCTTCTCTATGGAGAATTCTGTCCTAGGTTTCCCTATGGGCAAGCATGGCTTCTCTATGCAGAATTCTGTCCTAGGTTTCCCTATGGGCAAGTGCTTTTCAATGGATCCCTATGGGCAAGCATGGCTTCTCTATGCAGAATTCTGTGATAGGTTTCCCTATGGGCAAGTGCTTTTCAATGGATCCCTATGGGCAAGCATGGCTTATCGATGGAGAATTCTGTCCTAGGTTTCCCTATGGGCAAGTACTTTTCAATGGATCCCTATGGGCAAGCATGGCTTCTCTATGCAGAATTCTGTCCTAGGTTTCCCTATGGGCAAGCATGGCTTCTCTATGGAGAATTCTGTCCTAGGATTCCCTATGCGCAAGTGCTTTTCAATGGATCCCTATGGGCAAGCATGGCTTCTCTATGCACAATTCTGTCCTAGTTTTCCCTATGGGCAAGTGCTTTTCAATGGAGCCCTATGGGCAAGCATGGCTTCTCTATGCAGAATTCTGTCCTAGGTTTCCCTATGGGCAAGTACTTTTCAATGGATCCCTATGGGCAAGCATGGCTTCTCTATGCAGAATTCTGTCCTAGGTTTCCCTTTGGGCAAGCATGGCTTCTCTATGCAGAATTCTGTCCTAGGTTTCCCTATGGGCAAGTGCTTTTCAATGGATCCCTATGGGCAAGCATGTCTTCTCTATGCAGAATTCTGTCCTAGGTTTCCCTATGGGCAAGTGCTTTTCAATGGATCCCTATGGGCAAGCATGGCTTCTCTATGCAGAATTCTGTCCTAGGTTTCCCTATGGGCAAGCATGGCTTCTCTATGGAGAATTCTGTCCTAGGATTCCCTATGGGCAAGTGCTTTTCAATGGATCCCTATGGGCAAGCATGGCTTCTCTATGCAGAATTCTGTGATAGGTTTCCCTATGGGCAAGTGCTTTTCAATGGATCCCTATGGGCAAGCATGGCTTCTCTATGCAGAATTCTGTCCTAGGTTTCCCTATGGGCAAGTGCTTTTCAATGGATCCCTATGGGCAAGCATGGCTTCTCTATGGAGAATTCTGTCCTAGGTTTCCCTATGGGCAAGCATGGCTTCTCTATGGAGAATTCTGTCCTAGGTTTCCCTATGGGCAAGTGCTTTTCAATGGATCCCTATGGGAAAGCATGGCTTCTCTATGCAGAATTCTGTCCTAGGTTTCCCTATGGGCAAGTGCTTTTCAATGGATCCCTATGGGCAAGCATGGCTTCTCTATGCAGAATTCTGTCCTAGGTTTCCCTATGGGCAAGTGCTTTTCAATGGATCCCTATGGGCAAGCATGGCTTCTCTATGCAGAATTCTGTGATAGGTTTCCCTATGGGCAAGTGCTTTTCAATGGATCCCTATGGGCAAGCATGGCTTCTCTATGCAGAATTCTGTCCTAGGTTTCCCTATGGGCAAGTGCTTTTCAATGGATCCCTATGGGCAAGCATGGCTTCTCTATGCAGAATTCTGTCCTAGGTTTCCCTATGGGCAAGTGCTTTTCAATGCATCCCTATGGGCAAGCATGGCTTCTCTATGCAGAATTCTGTCCTACGTTTCCCTATGGGCAAGTACTTTTCAATGGATCCCTATGGGCAAGCATGGCTTCTCCATGGAGAATTCTGTCCTAGGTTTCCCTATGGGCAAGTGTGGTTTCCCTATGGGCAAGTACTGTCCTTTGTTTTAGTACGTCCCTTTGTTAACGAGCTCTTGCTTCCTAATCAACTGCCTTTAGATAGAGAAAGGACTACAAAAGTAGAGCCTCCAACTGCAGGAAGTGTTTACCTGAGACCTGAATTATGTTTAAACATTAACACTGTTCTGCCTCTAAACCAGCAAGTAATATCGGATTACAGTCACCAGAGAGTAGACAAAGAATTGGAAGCCCAGAATCCTGCGCAAGCTGCCTGTGTGAAGCCAAATATTGGTACCACTGTACTTTTATTTTTAAATACACCTTTGGCTTCTCAACATCACAGGTGAAACAAATCCAGACCAATCAGTTTGCAGACAGAATGCTCACCCATGCCAACGCCCTAGGAGGCAGTGAGACAGTTATATTTTTGTGCTTTAATAACCTTCCTTTGTTTAGAAAGCTGTGTAGACAGACTCAAGACTAGAAAGGTGTAAATCCTACTGATCTTAGTGGGGCTTACTTCTGAGTGGACATATTGGGGATTGTTCTGCAGCTCTGTTTTTAGGGTGACACAAGATATACACACACACACACCATGTTTACCAAAGGAACAGTTTGCTGGTTACTGCATTATTTTTGCATGAAAAAAATGGGTTTTTAGACACCCTAATATAAGCAGGGGCAGATAGGAATTGTTTTAGGAAGCCCTCTGGAAAAGGTGCTAATGAATCCTTTTTAGCCAGGAAGGACCTAGGGCATTGCAATTTTCTCCTGATCCTGCTGGAGCCCAGATTTTGGGTGTGGGTGTGTGTGAGGAGAGAACACACAGAGGCCTGGTTCAGACAACACGCTAAACCATGCTGCAGCCAGAGACACACAGTAGCTCTCTCTTTAAGATTTGATTTTAGCAGTCCTGTGTTGGTAGCAATCTTAATTATAGGGCTGATGGAACGGACAAGTAATAACACAGGCCAAAGTTCCAGAAGACAAGTTTCAGAAGCTCTGGCAAATGCAGGAGGGGTCTAGATAACAGGCACAGGGTCAAGACACAGACAAGCAAGCCAAGGTAATGTCCCTGTTCAGAAGACATGTTAAACCATGGCTTTAACCACAGTGCTTAAACCTGTGGTTTAAGGTATCTTCTGAACAGGGCCATAGAGTCAGCCAAAGCAGAAGTAGTCCAACAGAGTTAGGCAGCCCAATACATACACAATCCAATAGCAGGGTCAAGCAGGAGTCCAAGTTGGGTTCAAGATGGGCGAAGAAACCAGGAGAAGTTGGGGAGAGGCTGTTTCCAGCAGCTACCAAATGCTGACTGCTGGGCTTTTCCTAATAAAGGTTGCTGAGCCACACCCAGACTCAGCTGCTGCTGAAATTCCCTCTTCATCCCAACAGTTAAAGCTGCAGGAGATATACTAGAGTAACCAGATTTAAAAGAGGGCAGGGCTCCTGCAGCTTTAACTGTTGTGATGAAGAAGAAATTTCACCACGTTCTCCATATATACAAATGACACCTGCTAAAATTCTGTCCTAGGTTTCCCTATGGGCAAGTGCTTTTCAATGGATCCCTATGGACAAGCATGGCTTCTCTATGCAGAATTCTGTCCTAGGTTTCCCTATGGGCAAGCATGGCTTCTCTATGGAGAATTCTGTCCTAGGTTTCCCTATGGGCAAGTGCTTTTCAATGGATCCCTATGAGCAAGCATGGCTTCTCTACGGAGAATTCTGTCCTAGGTTTCCCTATGGGCAAGTGCTTTTCAATGGATCCCTATGGGCAAGGATGGCTTCTCTATGCAGAATTCTGTGATAGGTTTCCCTATGGGCAAGTGCTTTTCAATGGATCCCTATGGGCAAGCATGGCTTCTCTATGCAGAATTCTGTCCTAGGTTTCCCTATGGGCAAGTGCTTTTCAATGGATCCCTATGGGCAAGCATGGCTTCTCTATGCAGAATTCTGTGATAGGTTTCCCTATGGGCAAGTGCTTTTCAATGGATCCCTATGGGCAAGCATGGCTTCTCTATGCAGAATTCTGTCCTAGGTTTCCCTATGGGCAAGTGCTTTTCAATGGATCCCTATGGGCAAGCATGGCTTCTCTATGCAGAATTCTGTCCTAGGTTTCCCTATGGGCAAGTGCTTTTCAATGGATCCCTATGGGCAAGCATGGCTTCTCTATGCAGAATTCTGTCTTAGGTTTCCCTATGTGCAAGTGCTTTTCAATAGATCCCTATGAGCAAGCATGGCTTCTCTATGCAGAATTCTGTCCTAGGTTTCCCTATGGGCAAGTACTTTTCAATGGATCCCTATGGGCAAGCATGGCTTCTCTATGGAGAATTCTGTCCTAGGTTTCCCTATGGGCAAGTGCTTTTCAATGGATCCCTATGGGCAAGCATGGCTTCTCTATGCAGAATTCTGTCCTAGGTTTCCCTATGGGCAAGCATGGCTTCTCTATGAAGAATTCTGTCCTAGGTTTCCCTATAGGCAAGTGCTTTTCAATGGATCCCTATGGTCAAGCATGGCTTCTCTATGCAGAATTCTGTGATAGGTTTCCCTATGGGTAAGTGCTTTTCAATGGATCCCTATGGGCAAGCATGGCTTCTCTATGCAGAATTCTGTCCTAGGTTTCCCTATGGGCAAGTGCTTTTCAATGGATCCCTATGGGCAAGCATCGCTTCTCTATGCAGAATTCTGTCCTAGGTTTCCCTATGGGCAAGTGCTTTTCAATGGATCCCTATGGGCAAGCATGGCTTCTCTATGCAGAATTCTGTCCTAGGTTTCCCTATGGGCAAGTGCTTTTCAATGGAGCCCTATGAGCAAGCATGGCTTCTCTATGCAGAATTCTGTCCTAGGTTTCCCTATGGGCAAGTGCTTTTCAATGGATCCCTATGGGCAAGCATGGCTTCTCTATGCAGAATTCTGTCCTAGGTTTCCCTATGGGCAAGTGCTTTTCAATGGAGCCCTATGAGCAAGCATGGCTTCTCTATGCAGAATTCTGTCCTAGGTTTCCCTATGGGCAAGTGCTTTTCAATGGATCCCTATGGGCAAGCATGGCTTCTCTATGCAGAATTCTGTGATAGGTTTCCCTATGGGCAAGTACTTTTCAATGGATCCCTATGGGCAAGCATGGCTTCTCTATGCAGAATTCTGTCCTAGGTTTCCCTATGGGCATGCATGGCTTCTCTATGGAGAATTCTGTCCTAGGTTTCCCTATGGGCAAGCATGGCTTCTCTATGGAGAATTCTGTCCTAGGATTCCCTATGGGCAAGGGCTTTTCAATAGATCCCTATGAGCAAGCATGGCTTCTCTATGCAGAATTCTGTCCTAGGTTTCCCTATGGGCAAGTACTTTTCAATGGATCCCTATGGGCAAGCATGGCTTCTCTATGGAGAATTCTGTCCTAGGTTTCCCTATGGGCAAGTGCTTTTCAATGGATCCCTATGGGCAAGCATGGCTTCTCTATGCAGAATTCTGTCCTTGGTTTCCCTATGGGCAAGCATGGCTTCTCTATGTAGAATTCTGTCCTAGGTTTCCCTATGGGCAAGTGCTTTTCAATGGATCCCTATGGTCAAGCATGGCTTCTCTATGCAGAATTCTGTGATAGGTTTCCCTATGGGTAAGTGCTTTTCAATGGATCCCTATGGGCAAGCATGGCTTCTCTATGCAGAATTCTGTCCTAGGTTTCCCTATGGGCAAGTGCTTTTCAATGGATCCCTATGGGCAAGCATCGCTTCTCTATGCAGAATTCTGTCCTAGGTTTCCCTATGGGCAAGTGCTTTTCAATGGATCCCTATGGGCAAGCATGGCTTCTCTATGCAGAATTCTGTCCTAGGTTTCCCTATGGGCAAGTGCTTTTCAATGGAGCCCTATGAGCAAGCATGGCTTCTCTATGCAGAATTCTGTCCTAGGTTTCCCTATGGGCAAGTCCTTTTCAATGGATCCCTATGGGCAAGCATGGCTTCTCTATGCAGAATTCTGTCCTAGGTTTCCCTATGGGCAAGTGCTTTTCAATGGAGCCCTATGAGCAAGCATGGCTTCTCTATGCAGAATTCTGTCCTAGGTTTCCCTATGGGCAAGTGCTTTTCAATGGATCCCTATGGGCAAGCATGGCTTCTCTATGCAGAATTCTGTCCTAGGATTCCCTATGGGCATGCATGGCTTCTCTATGGAGAATTCTGTCCTAGGTTTCCCTATGGGCAAGCATGGCTTCTCTATGGAGAATTCTGTCCTAGGATTCCCTATGCGCAAGTGCTTTTCAATGGATCCCTATGGGCAAGCATAGCTTCTCTATGCAGAATTCTGTCCTGGTTTTCCCTATGGGCAAGTGCTTTTCAATGGATCCCTATGGGCAAGCATGGCTTCTCTATGCAGAATTTTGTCCTAGGTTTCCCTATGGGCAAGTACTTTTCAATGGATCCCTATGGGCAAGCATGGCTTCTCTATGCAGAATTCTGTCCTAGGTTTCCCTATGGGCAAGCATGGCTTCTCTATGGAGAATTCTGTCCTAGGTTTCCCTATGGGCAAGCATGGCTTCTCTATGCAGAATTCTGTCCTAGGTTTCCCTATGGGCAAGTGCTTTTCAATGGATCCCTATGGGCAAGCATCGCTTCTCTATGCAGAATTCTGTCCTAGGTTTCCCTATGGGCAAGTGCTTTTCAATGGATCCCTATGGGCAAGCATGGCTTCTCTATGCAGAATTCTGTCCTAGGTTTCCCTATGGGCAAGTGCTTTTCAATGGAGCCCTATGAGCAAGCATGGCTTCTCTATGCAGAATTCTGTCCTAGGTTTCCCTATGGGCAAGTGCTTTTCAATGGATCCCTATGGGCAAGCATGGCTTCTCTATGCAGAATTCTGTGATAGGTTTCCCTATGGGCAAGTACTTTTCAATGGATCCCTATGGGCAAGCATGGCTTCTCTATGCAGAATTCTGTCCTAGGTTTCCCTATGGGCATGCATGGCTTCTCTATGGAGAATTCTGTCCTAGGTTTCCCTATGGGCAAGCATGGCTTCTCTATGGAGAATTCTGTCCTAGGATTCCCTATGGGCAAGTGCTTTTCAATAGATCCCTATGAGCAAGCATGGCTTCTCTATGCAGAATTCTGTCCTAGGTTTCCCTATGGGCAAGTACTTTTCAATGGATCCCTATGGGCAAGCATGGCTTCTCTATGGAGAATTCTGTCCTAGGTTTCCCTATGGGCAAGTGCTTTTCAATGGATCCCTATGGGCAAGCATGGCTTCTCTATGCAGAATTCTGTCCTTGGTTTCCCTATGGGCAAGCATGGCTTCTCTATGTAGAATTCTGTCCTAGGTTTCCCTATGGGCAAGTGCTTTTCAATGGATCCCTATGGTCAAGCATGGCTTCTCTATGCAGAATTCTGTGATAGGTTTCCCTATGGGTAAGTGCTTTTCAATGGATCCCTATGGGCAAGCATGGCTTCTCTATGCAGAATTCTGTCCTAGGTTTCCCTATGGGCAAGTGCTTTTCAATGGATCCCTATGGGCAAGCATCGCTTCTCTATGCAGAATTCTGTCCTAGGTTTCCCTATGGGCAAGTGCTTTTCAATGGATCCCTATGGGCAAGCATGGCTTCTCTATGCAGAATTCTGTCCTAGGTTTCCCTATGGGCAAGTGCTTTTCAATGGAGCCCTATGAGCAAGCATGGCTTCTCTATGCAGAATTCTGTCCTAGGTTTCCCTATGGGCAAGTCCTTTTCAATGGATCCCTATGGGCAAGCATGGCTTCTCTATGCAGAATTCTGTCCTAGGTTTCCCTATGGGCAAGTGCTTTTCAATGGAGCCCTATGAGCAAGCATGGCTTCTCTATGCAGAATTCTGTCCTAGGTTTCCCTATGGGCAAGTGCTTTTCAATGGATCCCTATGGGCAAGCATGGCTTCTCTATGCAGAATTCTGTGATAGGTTTCCCTATGGGCAAGTACTTTTCAATGGATCCCTATGGGCAAGCATGGCTTCTCTATGCAGAATTCTGTCCTAGGATTCCCTATGGGCATGCATGGCTTCTCTATGGAGAATTCTGTCCTAGGTTTCCCTATGGGCAAGCATGGCTTCTCTATGGAGAATTCTGTCCTAGGATTCCCTATGCGCAAGTGCTTTTCAATGGATCCCTATGGGCAAGCATAGCTTCTCTATGCAGAATTCTGTCCTGGTTTTCCCTATGGGCAAGTGCTTTTCAATGGATCCCTATGGGCAAGCATGGCTTCTCTATGCAGAATTTTGTCCTAGGTTTCCCTATGGGCAAGTACTTTTCAATGGATCCCTATGGGCAAGCATGGCTTCTCTATGCAGAATTCTGTCCTAGGTTTCCCTATGGGCAAGCATGGCTTCTCTATGGAGAATTCTGTCCTAGGTTTCCCTATGGGCAAGCATGGCTTCTCTATGCAGAATTCTGTCCTAGGTTTCCCTATGGGCAAGTGCTTTTCAATGGATCCCTATGGGCAAGCATCGCTTCTCTATGCAGAATTCTGTCCTAGGTTTCCCTATGGGCAAGTGCTTTTCAATGGATCCCTATGGGCAAGCATGGCTTCTCTATGCAGAATTCTGTCCTAGGTTTCCCTATGGGCAAGTGCTTTTCAATGGAGCCCTATGAGCAAGCATGGCTTCTCTATGCAGAATTCTGTCCTAGGTTTCCCTATGGGCAAGTGCTTTTCAATGGATCCCTATGGGCAAGCATGGCTTCTCTATGCAGAATTCTGTCCTAGGTTTCCCTATGGGCAAGTGCTTTTCAATGGAGCCCTATGAGCAAGCATGGCTTCTCTATGCAGAATTCTGTCCTAGGTTTCCCTATGGGCAAGTGCTTTTCAATGGATCCCTATGGGCAAGCATGGCTTCTCTATGCAGAATTCTGTGATAGGTTTCCCTATGGGCAAGTACTTTTCAATGGATCCCTATGGGCAAGCATGGCTTCTCTATGCAGAATTCTGTCCTAGGTTTCCCTATGGGCAAGTGCTTTTCAATGGATCCCTATGGGCAAGCATCGCTTCTCTATGCAGAATTCTGTCCTAGGTTTCCCTATGGGCAAGTGCTTTTCAATGGATCCCTATGGGCAAGCATGGCTTCTCTATGCAGAATTCTGTCCTAGGTTTCCCTATGGGCAAGTGCTTTTCAATGGAGCCCTATGAGCAAGCATGGCTTCTCTATGCAGAATTCTGTCCTAGGTTTCCCTATGGGCAAGTGCTTTTCAATGGATCCCTATGGGCAAGCATGGCTTCTCTATGCAGAATTCTGTCCTAGGTTTCCCTATGGGCAAGTGCTTTTCAATGGAGCCCTATGAGCAAGCATGGCTTCTCTATGCAGAATTCTGTCCTAGGTTTCCCTATGGGCAAGTGCTTTTCAATGGATCCCTATGGGCAAGCATGGCTTCTCTATGCAGAATTCTGTGATAGGTTTCCCTATGGGCAAGTACTTTTCAATGGATCCCTATGGGCAAGCATGGCTTCTCTATGCAGAATTCTGTCCTAGGATTCCCTATGGGCATGCATGGCTTCTCTATGGAGAATTCTGTCCTAGGTTTCCCTATGGGCAAGCATGGCTTCTCTATGGAGAATTCTGTCCTAGGATTCCCTATGCGCAAGTGCTTTTCAATGGATCCCTATGGGCAAGCATAGCTTCTCTATGCAGAATTCTGTCCTGGTTTTCCCTATGGGCAAGTGCTTTTCAATGGATCCCTATGGGCAAGCATGGCTTCTCTATGCAGAATTTTGTCCTAGGTTTCCCTATGGGCAAGTACTTTTCAATGGATCCCTATGGGCAAGCATGGCTTCTCTATGCAGAATTCTGTCCTAGGTTTCCCTATGGGCAAGCATGGCTTCTCTATGCAGAATTCTGTCCTAGGTTTCCCTATGGGCAAGCATGGCTTCTCTATGCAGAATTCTGTCCTAGGTTTCCCTATGGGCAAGCATGGCTTCTCTATGCAGAATTCTGTGATAGGTTTCCCTATGGGCAAGTGCTTTTCAATGGATCCCTATGGGCAAGCATGGCTTCTCTATGCAGAATTCTGTCCTAGGTTTCCCTATGGGCAAGTGCTTTTCAATGGATCCCTATGGGCAAGCATGGCTTCTCTATGCAGAATTCTGTCCTAGGTTTCCCTATGGGCAAGTGCTTTTCAATGGATCCCTATGGGCAAGCATGGCTTCTCTATGGAGAATTCTGTCCTAGGTTTCCCTATGGGCAAGTGCTTTTCAATGGATCCCTATGGGCAAGCATGGCTTCTCTATGCAGAATTCTGTCCTAGGTTTCCCTATGGGCAAGTGCTTTTCAATGGATCCCTATGGGCAAGCATGGCTTCTCTATGCAGAATTCTGTCCTAGGTTTCCCTATGGGCAAGTGCTTTTCAATGGATCCCTATGGGCAAGCATGGCTTCTCTATGCAGAATTCTGTGATAGGTTTCCCTATGGGCAAGTGCTTTTCTATGGATCCCTATGGGCAAGCATGGCTTCTCTATGGAGAATTCTGTCCTAGGTTTCCCTATGGGCAAGTGCTTTTCAATGGATCCCTATGGGCAAGCATGGCTTCTCTATGCAGAATTCTGTCCTAGGTTTCCCTATGGGCAAGTGCTTTTCAATGGATCCCTATGGGCAAGCATGGCTTCTCTATGCAGAATTCTGTCCTAGGTTTCCCTATGGGCAAGCATGGCTTCTCTATGCAGAATTCTGTCCTAGGTTTCCCTATGGGCAAGTGCTTTTCAATGGATCCCTATGGGCAAGCATGGCTTCTCTATGCAGAATTCTGTGATAGGTTTCCCTATGGGCAAGTACTTTTCAATGGATCCCTATGGGCAAGCATGGCTTCTCTATGCAGAATTCTGTCCTAGGTTTCCCTATGGGCAAGCATGGCTTCTCTATGGAGAATTCTGTACTAGGTTTCCCTATGGGCAAGCATGGCTTCTCTATGGAGAATTCTGTCCTAGGATTCCCTATGCGCAAGTGCTTTTCAATGGATCCCTATGGGCAAGCATAGCTTCTCTATGCAGAATTCTGTCCTGGTTTTCCCTATGGGCAAGTGCTTTTCAATGGATCCCTATGGGCAAGCATGGCTTCTCTATGCAGAATTTTGTCCTAGGTTTCCCTATGGGCAAGTACTTTTCAATGGATCCCTATGGGCAAGCATGGCTTCTCTATGCAGAATTCTGTCCTAGGTTTCCCTATGGGCAAGCATGGCTTCTCTATGGAGAATTCTGTCCTAGGTTTCCCTATGGGCAAGCATGGCTTCTCTATGCAGAATTCTGTCCTAGGTTTCCCTATGGGCAAGCATGGCTTCTCTATGCAGAATTCTGTCCTAGGTTTCCCTATGGGCAAGCATGGCTTCTCTATGCAGAATTCTGTGATAGGTTTCCCTATGGGCAAGTGCTTTTCAATGGATCCCTATGGGCAAGCATGGCTTCTCTATGCAGAATTCTGTCCTAGGTTTCCCTATGGGCAAGTGCTTTTCAATGGATCCCTATGGGCAAGCATGGCTTCTCTATGCAGAATTCTGTCCTAGGTTTCCCTATGGGCAAGTGCTTTTCAATGGATCCCTATGGGCAAGCATGGCTTCTCTATGCAGAATTCTGTCCTAGGTTTCCCTAAGGGGAAGCATGGCTTCTCTATGGAGAATTCTGTCCTAGGTTTCCCTATGGGCAAGTGCTTTTCAATGGATCCCTATGGGCAAGCATGGCTTCTCTATGCAGAATTCTGTCCTAGGTTTCCCTATGGGCAAGTGCTTTTCAATGGATCCCTATGGGCAAGCATGGCTTCTCTATGCAGAATTCTGTCCTAGGTTTCCCTATGGGCAAGTGCTTTTCAATGGATCCCTATGGGCAAGCATGGCTTCTCTATGGAGAATTCTGTCCTAGGTTTCCCTATGGGCAAGTGCTTTTCAATGGATCCCTATGGGCAAGCATGGCTTCCCTATGCAGAATTCTGTCCTAGGTTTCCCTATGGGCAAGTGCTTTTCAATGGATCCCTATGGGCAAGCATGGCTTCTCTATGCAGAATTCTGTCCTAGGTTTCCCTATGGGCAAGTGCTTTTCAATGGATCCCTATGGGCAAGCATGGCTTCTCTATGCAGAATTCTGTCCTAGGTTTCCCTATGGGCAAGTGCTTTTCAATGGAGCCCTATGAGCAAGCATGGCTTCTCTATGCAGAATTCTGTCCTAGGTTTCCCTATGGGCAAGTGCTTTTCAATGGATCCCTATGGGCAAGCATGGCTTCTCTATGCAGAATTCTGTCCTAGGTTTCCCTATGGGCAAGTGCTTTTCAATGGAGCCCTATGAGCAAGCATGGCTTCTCTATGCAGAATTCTGTCCTAGGTTTCCCTATGGGCAAGTGCTTTTCAATGGATCCCTATGGGCAAGCATGGCTTCTCTATGCAGAATTCTGTGATAGGTTTCCCTATGGGCAAGTACTTTTCAATGGATCCCTATGGGCAAGCATGGCTTCTCTATGCAGAATTCTGTCCTAGGTTTCCCTATGGGCAAGCATGGCTTCTCTATGGAGAATTCTGTCCTAGGTTTCCCTATGGGCAAGCATGGCTTCTCTATGGAGAATTCTGTCCTAGGATTCCCTATGCGCAAGTGCTTTTCAATGGATCCCTATGGGCAAGCATAGCTTCTCTATGCAGAATTCTGTCCTAGGTTTCCCTATGGGCAAGTGCTTTTCAATGGATCCCTATGGGCAAGCATGGCTTCTCTATGCAGAATTCTGTCCTAGGTTTCCCTATGGGCAAGTGCTTTTCAATGGATCCCTATGGGCAAGCATGGCTTCTCTATGCAGAATTCTGTCCTAGGTTTCCCTATGGGCAAGTGCTTTTCAATGGATCCCTATGGGCAAGCATGGCTTCTCTATGCAGAATTCTGTGATAGGTTTCCCTATGGGCAAGTGCTTTTCTATGGATCCCTATGGGCAAGCATGGCTTCTCTATGGAGAATTCTGTCCTAGGTTTCCCTATGGGCAAGTGCTTTTCAATGGATCCCTATGGGCAAGCATGGCTTCTCTATGCAGAATTCTGTCCTAGGTTTCCCTATGGGCAAGTGCTTTTCAATGGATCCCTATGGGCAAGCATGGCTTCTCTATGCAGAATTCTGTCCTAGGTTTCCCTATGGGCAAGTGCTTTTCAATGGATCCCTATGGGCAAGCATGGCTTCTCTATGCAGAATTCTGTCCTAGGTTTCCCTATGGGCAAGTGCTTTTCAATGGAGCCCTATGAGCAAGCATGGCTTCTCTATGCAGAATTCTGTCCTAGGTTTCCCTATGGGCAAGTGCTTTTCAATGGATCCCTATGGGCAAGCATGGCTTCTCTATGCAGAATTCTGTCCTAGGTTTCCCTATGGGCAAGTGCTTTTCAATGGAGCCCTATGAGCAAGCATGGCTTCTCTATGCAGAATTCTGTCCTAGGTTTCCCTATGGGCAAGTGCTTTTCAATGGATCCCTATGGGCAAGCATGGCTTCTCTATGCAGAATTCTGTGATAGGTTTCCCTATGGGCAAGTACTTTTCAATGGATCCCTATGGGCAAGCATGGCTTCTCTATGCAGAATTCTGTCCTAGGTTTCCCTATGGGCAAGCATGGCTTCTCTATGGAGAATTCTGTCCTAGGTTTCCCTATGGGCAAGCATGGCTTCTCTATGGAGAATTCTGTCCTAGGATTCCCTATGCGCAAGTGCTTTTCAATGGATCCCTATGGGCAAGCATAGCTTCTCTATGCAGAATTCTGTCCTGGTTTTCCCTATGGGCAAGTGCTTTTCAATGGATCCCTATGGGCAAGCATGGCTTCTCTATGCAGAATTTTGTCCTAGGTTTCCCTATGGGCAAGTACTTTTCAATGGATCCCTATGGGCAAGCATGGCTTCTCTATGCAGAATTCTGTCCTAGGTTTCCCTATGGGCAAGCATGGCTTCTCTATGGAGAATTCTGTCCTAGGTTTCCCTATGGGCAAGCATGGCTTCTCTATGCAGAATTCTGTCCTAGGTTTCCCTATGGGCAAGCATGGCTTCTCTATGCAGAATTCTGTCCTAGGTTTCCCTATGGGCAAGCATGGCTTCTCTATGCAGAATTCTGTGATAGGTTTCCCTATGGGCAAGTGCTTTTCAATGGATCCCTATGGGCAAGCATGGCTTCTCTATGCAGAATTCTGTCCTAGGTTTCCCTATGGGCAAGTGCTTTTCAATGGATCCCTATGGGCAAGCATGGCTTCTCTATGCAGAATTCTGTCCTAGGTTTTCCTATGGGCAAGTGCTTTTCAATGGATCCCTATGGGCAAGCATGGCTTCTCTATGCAGAATTCTGTCCTAGGTTTCCCTAAGGGGAAGCATGGCTTCTCTATGCAGAATTCTGTCCTAGGTTTCCCTATGGGCAAGTGCTTTTCAATGGATCCCTATGGGCAAGCATGGCTTCTCTATTCAGAATTCTGTCCTAGGTTTCCCTATGGGCAAGTGCTTTTCAATGGATCCCTATGGGCAAGCATGGCTTCTCTATGCAGAATTCTGTGATAGGTTTCCCTATGGGCAAGTGCTTTTCTATGGGTCCCTATGGGCAAGCATGGCTTCTCTATGCAGAATTCTATCCTAGGTTTCCCTATGGGCAAGTGCTTTTCAATGGATCCCTATGGGCAAGCATGGCTTCTCTATGCAGAATTCTGTCCTAGGTTTCCCTATGGGCAAGTGCTTTTCAATGGATCCCTATGGGCAAGCATGGCTTCTCTATGCAGAATTCTGTCCTAGGTTTCCCTATGGGCAAGCATGGCTTCTCTATGCAGAATTCTGTCCTAGGTTTCCCTATGGGCAAGTGCTTTTCAATGGATCCCTATGGGCAAGCATGGCTTCTCTATGCAGAATTCTGTGATAGGTTTCCCTATGGGCAAGTACTTTTCAATGGATCCCTATGGGCAAGCATGGCTTCTCTATGCAGAATTCTGTCCTAGGTTTCCCTATGGGCAAGCATGGCTTCTCTATGGAGAATTCTGTCCTAGGTTTCCCTATGGGCAAGCATGGCTTCTCTATGGAGAATTCTGTCCTAGGATTCCCTATGCGCAAGTGCTTTTCAATGGATCCCTATGGGCAAGCATAGCTTCTCTATGCAGAATTCTGTCCTGGTTTTCCCTATGGGCAAGTGCTTTTCAATGGATCCCTATGGGCAAGCATGGCTTCTCTATGCAGAATTTTGTCCTAGGTTTCCCTATGGGCAAGTACTTTTCAATGGATCCCTATGGGCAAGCATGGCTTCTCTATGCAGAATTCTGTCCTAGGTTTCCCTATGGGCAAGCATGGCTTCTCTATGCAGAATTCTGTCCTAGGTTTCCCTATGGGCAAGCATGGCTTCTCTATGCAGAATTCTGTCCTAGGTTTCCCTATGGGCAAGTGCTTTTCAATGGATCCCTATGGGCAAGCATGGCTTCTCTATGCAGAATTCTGTCCTAGGTTTCCCTATGGGCAAGTGCTTTTCAATGGATCCCTATGGGCAAGCATGGCTTCTCTATGCAGAATTCTGTCCTAGGTTTCCCTATGGGCAAGTGCTTTTCAATGGATCCCTATGGGCAAGCATGGCTTCTCTATGCAGAATTCTGTGATAGGTTTCCCTATGGGCAAGTGCTTTTCTATGGATCCCTATGGGCAAGCATGGCTTCTCTATGGAGAATTCTGTCCTCGGTTTCCCTATGGGCAAGTGCTTTTCAATGGATCCCTATGGGCAAGCATGGCTTCTCTATGCAAATTCTGTCCTAGGTTTCCCTATGGGCAAGTGCTTTTCAATGGATCCCTATGGGCAAGCATGGCTTCTCTATGCAGAATTCTGTCCTAGGTTTCCCTATGGGCAAGTGTTTTTCATTGGATCCCTATGGGCAAGCATGGCTTCTCTATGCAGAATTCTGTGATAGGTTTCCCTATGGGCAAGTGCTTTTCAATGGATCCCTATGGGCAAGCATGGCTTCTCAATGCAGAATTCTGTCCTAGGTTTCCCTATGGGCAAGTGCTTTTCAATGGATCCCTATGGGCAAGCATGGCTTCTCTATGCAGAATTCTGTCCTAGGTTTCCCTATGGGTAAGTGCTTTTCAATGGATCCCTATGGGCAAGCATGGCTTCTCTATGCAGAATTCTGTCCTAGGTTTCCCTATGGGCAAGCATGGCTTCTCTATGCAGAATTCTGTCCTACGTTTCCCTATGGGCAAGTGCTTTTCAATGGATCCCTATGGGCAAGCATGGCTTCTCCATGGAGAATTCTGTCCTAGGTTTCCCTATGGGCAAGTGTGGTTTCATTATGGGCAAGTACTGTCCTTTGTTTTAGTACGTCCCTTTGTTAACGAGCTCTTGCTTCCTAATCAACAGCCTTTAGATAGAGAAAGGACTACAAAAGTAGAGCCTCCAACTGCAGGAAGTGTTTACCTGAGACCTGAATTAAGTTTAAACATTAACACTGTTCTGCCTCTAAACCAGCAAGTAATATCGGATTACAGTCACCAGAGAGTAGACAAAGAATTGGAAGCCCAGAATCCTGCGCAAGCTGCCTGTGTGAAGCCAAATATTGGTACCACTGTACTTTTATTTTTAAATGCACCTTTGGCTTCTCAACATCACAGGTGAAACAAATCCAGACCAATCAGTTTGCAGACAGAATGCTCACCCATGCCAACGCCCTAGGAGGCAGTGAGACAGTTATATTTTTGTGCTTTAATAACCTTCCTTTGTTTAGAAAGCCGTGTAGACAGACTCAAGACTAGAAAGGTGTAAATCCTACTGATCTTAGTGGGGCTTACTTCTGAGTAGACATATTGGGGATTGTGCTGCAGCTCTGTTTTTAGGGTGACACAAGATATACACACACACACACCATGTTTACCAAAGGAACAGTTTGCTGGTTACTGCATTATTTTTGCATGAAAAAAATGGGTTTTTAGACACCCTAATATAAGCAGGGGCAGATAGGAATTGTTTTAGGAAGCCCTCTGGAAAAGGTGCTAATGAATCCTTTTTAGCCAGGAAGGACCTAGGGCATTGCAATTTTCTCCTGATCCTGCTGGAGCCCAGATTTTGGGTGTGGGTGTGTGTGAGGAGAGAACACACAGAGGCCTGGTTCAGACAACACGCTAAACCATGCTGCAGCCAGAGACACACAGTAGCTCTCTCTTTCACATTTGATTTTAGCAGTCCTGTGTTGGTAGTAATCTTAATTATAGGGCTGATGGAAGGGACAAGTAATAACACAGGCCAAAGTTCCAGAAGACAAGTTTCAGAAGCTCTGGCAAATGCAGGAGGGGTCTAGATAACAGGCACAGGGTCAAGACACAGGCAAGCAAGCCAAGGTAATGTCCCTGTTCAGAAGACATGTTAAACCATGGCTTTAACCACAGTGCTTAAACCTGTGGTTTAAGGTATCTTCTGAACAGGGCCATAGAGTCAGCCAAAGCAGAAGTAGTCCAACAGAGTTAGGCAGCCCAATACATACACAATCCAATAGCAGGGTCAAGCAGGAGTCCAAGTTGGGTTCAAGATGGGCGAAGAAACCAGGAGAAGTTGGGGAGAGGCTGTTTCCAGCAGCTACCAAATGCTGACTGCTGGGCTTTTCCTAATAAAGGTTGCTGAGCCACACCCAGACTCAGCTGCTGCTGAAATTCCCTCTTCATCCCAACAGTTAAAGCTGCAGGAGATATACTAGAGTAACCAGATTTAAAAGAGGGCAGGGCTCCTACAGCTTTAACTGTTGTGATGAAGAAGAAATTTCACCACGTTCTCCATATATACAAATGACACCTGCTAAAATTTCCTTTTCAATACAACTGTTAAAGATACAGGAGCCCTGTCCTCTGTTTCATATGGTCACCCTACTACTGACTCCACTCCATTCTATTCCTTTAGGTAAGTTCAAAGGCTGTCCTCATAAAAAAAATACTGTGCAGGATTTCATAAAGGGGGGGCATGTAGTTCTGAGGCTGTAATAATTAGGAAGCTCAGGTGTTTTTATCTACTTAAACAGTAATGGCAGAATTCAACAACTTTTGAAAAAAGTACAACTAAACCAAAATATTTTGTTTAAAAAAAAGCCCTTAAAATGAGAACCCAGTTTCAGAACTGAATAGTCAATGACTTTAAGCAGATAAAAATGTGTGGACATCTTAATCACAATAAAGCTTAGTCCTTATTAATCATAATAAAATAACATATATTGCAGTCCATGCTTTCCTATAGCCATTCTGAAGGAACCTAACGTGACCATGCACAATGTGGGGACCATTCCAATGGAGCACGCCTCCAGCAAAAACTCTTAGGATGCTTAGGGTCTCAGTTCAAACCTCCACAACAATTATGGGGCTCCCCCTTTTTTGGGGGGGCTGCCTGACAGCCCAGTGCTTTCCTATGAACCTAAGGTGCCTGTGTGCAATGTGGGGGCCATTCCAATGGAGCATGCCTTCAACAGGGGCTCTTATGGTGCTTACAGCCTTATTACCAACCTCCCTGAACTTTTTGGGGGCTCCCCCTCTATTTTGTGGGGCTGCCTGACAGCCCGATGTTTTCCTATGGCCATTTTGAAACCGGCCTGTTGTAAGGTGTGGGCGTCGGGAGGGGGCTCATATAGAAACATCTAAATAATGTTTGGCATGTTGCGACAAAATTCCTTTCTCATATTTGGGTGTTTGAGAACTGGTGCTTATAAAGCAGTGTATAAAACTGTCATTACCCTCTTTTTATTGCATTCTGATTTCTTCTTGAAGTTGGGGATGATCCCTAGAACCACAGTGTTGGGGGGTCGTAGTAGTTGTTCCCTAAAACCGCTCTGTTAGTTTGTATTTTGATTCTGTGTGGTTTTCTATGAAAACTGAATGTTTAACTCCTTTAGGGATTTTGATTTGTAGATGATCCCTAAACTCCTCCAATGATTTCCTATGGCCATTCGGAATAAACCAATGCATTTCAATGGCCATTCGGTGTCCTTCGGTTTAGTATGTCCCTTAAAATAAACCGCCCGAAGACTGAGCTGAGTTTGCGAGATGAAAACAAAGATCTCTCCACTCTACATTTGAGTTGAGGTGCTAGGAGAGTCTGTTAATTTATCAGCAAGAGTGGAACGATGAATAATATAGTCCCTTTCAGGAGTGCTCCTCCATGTCTTCAGGTAAATGTGGAGTGGGAGTTACCTGTTTTGGCCCCACCTCCAGTGTTAGCATCTCCACAGGCTCCACCCCGACCTCTGTGTGCTTGATGGAAGGATTGAATGGAAAACCTGCACACATACAACTCTACATGTACAGGTTCTTCTGTACTATCTGATTCTGAAGTCCTGTGCAACTGGGGTTCCAGTTTGCATTAACTCTTCCACTGAATATATTGAGATCAGGTGCAGAACTAGAGGGGATTTATTTATTTATTACATTTATATCCCTCATCTTCCTTTTTCAAGGAACCCAAAGCAGCTTACACAATCCTCTTCCTCTTCATTGTATTTTTACAACAACCCAGTGAACTTCATGACTGAGGGAGGACTAGAACCCAGATCTCCTGAGTCCCACCCCAATGCCCCAACCACTACACCACACTACGATGTTGATGTCGCCAGTGGGCCACCTGTTATGTCCTCTTTCACCCTTCTATGCATTCTGTAAATACATGGAGCACTTCTGGAAAGAGCTAGAATGAAACATCATTCTGTTCTCTTGATAAGTTCTAAATTAGGTACATCCCATTAACCATCCTGTAAAAGAGTAAATTAAGATACTTTGCTAAACCTGAATAGCTGAATAGCTCAAATTCAAAGTTGTTTAAAGTCTGCTCACAAGACCCCCATCTTCACACTTCTTTTAGGTCTGGATTAGGAGTTTGTCACTGCTTCTGTTTTGCAGAGAGTGCAAGAACCTCAGTCGGAGGACCAGGGCCCCACTGTGCAATCAAAATGAAATATTTAAAACAATAATGAAATATAGAGTGTGCTTTCTGGCATGCGGTGGGGTGTGTGTGTGTGCATGCAGAGCAAGTTCGGAGACTTACTTGGCTTTTTAAGCACATGTGGGTTTAATCAGGTCTGTCAGCAAGCTTTTCCTCTTTATTAATGTGCATGGAAACTGCATTCTCTAAAACCCAAGTGGTAGAAGAGGATATGTTTCCAAACTGATAATGCTTCACATCACACAATAAATTAGTTTTGGCTTCATAGGCTGATCTGCCAGCTGGCTGCATGTGCCAAGCTATTTCCAGATATTCAAAAACTCCTTATTGGTGTTCCTCGTCCTCGTCCTTTAACCCACAGGTGGGGGGGACCTGCAATCCTCCAACTCCCATCTGCAGTCCCGTCATCCCTGACCAGTGGTCCACTTAGCTAGGGCCAATAGAAGTTGGAGTCCAACACTGGCTGTGTTCAGAAGACACCTTAAACCACAGCTTTAACCATGGCGAATAAAGCAAAAAGCCTTATTCACTGTGGTTAAAGCCATGGTTTAAGGTGTCTTCTGAACATAGCCAATATGTGGAGGGCAAAAGATCCCCCACCCTAATCTATACAAAGGACTTTAAGAATTAGGGGATCTGGGCAGGATCTACACTACTGCTTTAAAACAGTTTATAACAGTAGTGACAACTGTTGGGTCCCAGGACACACTCCATATATAGGTTTCAAACCGTTTTCATAGTGTCATATCCTGCTTGGTGTAGATCTGGCCCTGAAGTGCAAACCTTTTGGATATACTTACAGGGCCAAGTGCTGTAGAGAGGTAACTACAGCATGTTGCCTACCATGTTACACTTCACTACATACAATATCAGCTATGAGACGGCTGGACTAGGGAACGGTGTGACCTCTAGGTCTTATAGTCTATGGGTGCTACTTTGCACAGGGTGCTCAGCAATAGTAGTTGCTTTTTGCAGGAGCTGAACAGATTGGAAAAGTGGAAATGGAACTTACTGGAAGAAGAAGGCTATAAATGACAGCCCCCCACCCCCGGTAATTGGTAGCTACTTGGGTTGTGTTGGGGCAAGGCTAGGTTTTATTGAATGTGTGTGCCAATTACCAGGGTCAGTTAGTGACTCTGTGCTGTTTCAGTAGGGCAGAAATATGCAATTGTTCATGTTTCTGTGATACTTAATTCTTTTAAACAATTGTCTATAGAAGTGGCACACAAGCATTATGGTAGAGAAAAGCCAACTAACCATGAGATCTATTGGCCTTCAGACCTAATACTAACCAGTGGTATGCATTGTTGAATTCTGGGTTGTGTGATCGTGGCCACGCTAACAAAACATGGTTTGTTAACCATGAACAACCCAGAAACAGAACCTATTTTCAGCAATTTCCCCATGTCTACTGTGTGTGTGTGTGTGTGTGTGTGTGTGTGTGTGTGTATGTGTATGTGTATGTGTATGTGGTGACCAGAACTGTACACAGTATTTTAAGTGCCTGGGCACGGTAATGGACTGGATGAGGGCTAAAAAACTGAAACTCAATCCAGACAAGACGGAGGTACTGTTAGCGGGTGGTTCATCTGTCCGGCGAGGTGATGTTTGCCCTGTCCTGGACAGGGTTGCACTCCCCCTAAAGTATCGGGTCCGTAGTTTGGGGTGCTCTTCGATCCAGAACTGTCACTTGAGGCACAGGTGAACTCAGTGGCAAAGAGCACCTTTTATCAGCTTAGGCTGATATACCAGCTGCGCCCTTATCTGGACAGAGATAGCCTAGCTACAGTTATCCATGCTCTGATAACCTCTCGTTTGGATTACTGCAATGCGTTATACGTGGGGCTGCCTTTGAAAACAGTCCGGAAACTTCAACTGGTACAAAACAGGGCAGCACGTTTACTAACAGGGACTGGCCAACGAGACCACATTACGCCAGTCCTTTTCCAGCTTCATTGGCTGCCAGTCCAGGTCCGGGCCCGATTCAAAGTGCTGGTATTAACATTTAAAGCCCTAAACAGCTTGGGGCCAGGTTATCTGAAGGAACGCCTCCTCCCATATGTACCTACCCTAAGGGTCATCCTCAGGGGTCCTTCTCCACGAGCCCCTGCCAAAGGAAGTGAGGCAGATGGCTACCAGGAGGAGGGCCTTCTCTGCTGTGGCACCCCGGCTGTGGAATGAGCTCCCTAAGGAGGTTCACTTGGCACCTACATTATATGCTTTTAGACACCAGGTGAAGACCTTTTTATTCTCCCAGCATTTTAACAGTCTATAAATAAATTTTAACTTGGTGTTTTAAATTTGTAATTTTGCATTGCTGCTGTTTTTATCTGGTTGAGCTTTTATATTGTATTTTATATTATGGTTTTATACTGTTGTTTTATACTTTGAATGTTTTTAATTTTTGTGAACCACCCAGAGAGCTCCGGCTATTGGGCGGTATAGAAATGTAATAAATAAATAAATAAATAAATAAATAAGTGTGGTTGCACCATAGATTTGTATAAAGGCAGTATGATACTGGCGGTTTTATTCTCAAAGCGGTGAAAATCCTATGAGATGCTGTGCAGAAAAGTACTGCCAGCCATACAGTGTATGCAAACTCTGAATCCAAAGCTAAATGGGGGTAAAACAAGACACCCTGTTGTAACAATGAGGCTCCAGCTCATAAGCCGGTCTAGAATGAATGCATTCGCTATGTAGGAAATCGTCGTGAACAGCACCATGCTAAGATCTGATTTCCAGCCAAGATTTTTGTCTAGTAACATTAAGCGGGTGTTTTGGACAAGAACTCTCTCTCTCACACACACAAAACTAACTTTTTTTTTACACTAGCATTGCAGGAAGGAAATGGGCCCAGACCCAGCAGCTAAGGTTCGCTCAGATCCATATGAAAAAAAGTGCTTCCTTACGCAGGGAAATGCTGTAATTCATTGTGCTCCAACTAGATCTTTAAAGGGAAATTAGAGAAATATGCAAAATAAACAGAAGAGGAGAAAGAAGGAAGAGAAAGGTGAATTTCATCACTAATGGACACAAGGCTCTCAGTTTTCAGGAGGTATTTTTCTTTGCAAAAAACAGGATTGTTAAAGTTACAGGATTGAGATAAATTTGAGAAATCAGCTAGTTATGCCTTACCCGTGAACCATTTGGTGGAGGAGTACAGAAGCATCCCTGTAGCCAGGCTTCCTTGTTAGGTGAGACTAGAGATATTGGAGAAATCCACAATGGAATCAAATGAGTTGAATTTCTATGCATCCCAATTCTATGAACTCGGAGCAGACCAGCTTTTCCCAAGTCATAAGGATGCTGTGGATTTCTGGACCTTTTTTTTTTTTAATTTTTACAATCTACAATTTCCCACAAATTTAGTCATAGAAAAATACATAAAATTAGAAAAGAAAAGAAAGAAACCAGCCAGAAATGTGCATTTCCCCCATAGGCTAAAGCACTAAAATGTGCATTTTGGGAAGAATTTGTGCATGGGGGAGGGGGTTCATGCATTGTCACAAATGCAAATTTGCATAAATGTGAATTTATGCAAATTTGGGAAATGGGGGGGGGGGGAAATCTGATTTCACCAATGAGCAGTCGATGGAATGAAAGACATGGCATATTTATTTATTTATTACATTTATGTCCTGCCTTTTTTTCCTCCAAAGAACTCCAGAGGATGTACATAGCTATAACTAAGAACTTATAAACTGGTGTGGAGCTTGTTTGCTCAAAAATTCAGTTTTAATGTTGTATCACAATAACACCAATACAAAAAAGAATGATTTAGAAAGAGCACATCACAATGCAACCATAGTCAAGCTTTTGGGAGAGTGATGCTGAGAACAATACAGATAACTTTTTGTTGAGGTCAATGAGATTTGGTCCTTAACTTTGTAAAAGATTTACTGCACAATAGACTTCTTTTTGTAAACTTATAAACATGCTTGATAAAACAGCAAGAAACCTTCCGGAATAGTAGGTTCTCATAACTTTTCAGGGAGTGAGAAGCTGCATAGCACCTAAAATACTTTAGAATAGATGAAGAATTAAAGTAAAAAATTATCAAAATTAAGGTTAGCTGTCTTTTCTTTCCTGAGTCTCTCTCTCTCTCTCTCAGCCTAGCCTACCTCACAGGGTTGTTTGTGAGGTTAAAGGGTGTGCTGCCCGGTACTCAATGAAGGAAGTCTGGCTGGGATGATAATAATAATAATAATAATAATAATAATAATAATAATAATAATAATAATTCGAAACATACCTGAAAACAGGAAGGAAAAGTCAAATAAAAGGATGTCTATTCTACTTGATACTAATTCCTTTCTTATGTAGAAGAAAACAATACATCTACAAAACCACCATAGAAATACTAACATTATTACTTTCTTAAGTCATTGATTCTTCGTGATGTTTATTTCTCAACTGGACAATATCTACTTCAGCAGTGAACACCAAGTAATAATCTCAAATAACTGTCTTATTTTCTCTTTTATAGTGGGCAGATAAATATAATATGGGATACTTTAAACCTCTCCCTGTACTTTGGCCTATACATGCCAGTGTATGAGTCATGTCCAAACGTAATCTCTTTGATTTATTATCTAGAGTTTTAATGAGAGGATATTTTATATTTCTGTAATTTTTTTCTTTATTTGCTTCTCATTTGTATCTTGAAAATGTTCAATATATGCAGAGAGTTGGATAGGGTTGGAGCATGACCAACTTGTGAGACTTGCTGAATGGGGTTAGCTGTGGTGTGGGAGGAGGGTGGATTCCCCAAAACTCGGATGGAGGGACCTTCTGGAAGTGGAAGGCAGATCTTGGATCCAACCTATAAGTATAAAAACAAACGAAAAGCAAAAAACAAAAAGTCTTATAAAGTACTAACCCGTTCAAAAAGAACAGAAGAAATAGAAAGGGAGGCGGAGTTGCACTATATGTTAAAAATACCTATCCCTGCACAGAAATACAGGTGGATGAGACTGGGAGCCCCATCGATAGCATCTGGATTAAAATAAATGGGGCAAGGAATAAAAAGAACATGATAATCAGAGTTTACTACTGACCACCCAATCAAGGAGAAGACAAGGATGAAACTTCTGAGAAACAAATTTCCAGTGTTTCAGGAAGTCCTTTGTAGTAGAGATGGGGGACTTCAATTACCCCGATATCTGTTGGGAGACAAATACTGACAAAAGCAGCCCTTCCAAGAAATTCCTGACATGTGTGGGTGATAGCTTTCTCCTACAGAAAATGGAGGAAGGAACTAGAGGATAGGCAATCTTTGACTTGATATTGACTAATAGGGATGACTTATTTATTTATTTATTTATAAATAAATATAAGTTAGATCCCCTAACTCTTAAAGCCCTCCATACATGCAGGTGTTCCATCATGCCCCCTAACTCCAGGGGCCCACAATACTCCAAGAAGACTTAGAGGAAGATGAAATACAACCTATGTTCACCACTTGCTGGGGAATCTGGATGGGAGGTTGCTGTTGCACTCATGTCCTACTTGTGGGTTTCTCATGGTTGGCCACTGTGTGAATAGAATACTGGACTAGATCAACCTTGGACAGGATCTACACTACTGCTTTATAGTGGTATTGAAGTGCACTGACAACTTTCATATTGCTATATCTTGCTTGGGCATGTCTACTCTAGCCATTTTTCCCAGGGTTGTCCCTAGGTTGTCCCTGTGCATCCAAATGATGCACAGGGGATCCCGGAGGCAACCAGGGATGACCCCCTCCATATTTGGCCAGTTATCCCAATTTTTTCTGCGGTCCTGGGACCATCCCAAGGACCACGGGAGGTGTGGTGCATGATCCCACCTCCATGTGAGTAAGCACGGGGGGAGGCTCTGTGCCCTTCAGGGGTGGGGGACAGGATTTTCGCCATCCCTGTGATGGTGGGGACGTTAGGGTTTGTTTGTTTTTTAAAAACAACAACTTACTTTTGCAAAGGATCGTGGCCTCACAATTGCATGACCAGCCCCTCTTCAGTAAAAACAAAATAAAACAAAAACAGCCTGTGACATCCCTCTTTCCTCCCGGGACATTGCTCACACATGTGCACATGGGGGAGGAACCCGGAACTCAGAAAACCCAAGATCCTTTCCCCCCACTCCCCAAATGCTCACAGGTGTAGATGAGCCCATGGTGTAGATCTGGCCTTAGTTTGATTCAGCAAGGCTCTTCTTATGTTCTTATGAATCTGTCTGAAGTAAGTCTGGTTTCTGCCTTAAGGGGATCATGGAAGCCACTACAAGATAAGTCAAAGTTTAATTTAATATGAAGACAAGTTTGCTCATCTGTACAAATGTTGTTCATTAGACTTACTCATACTTAGAATAGACCCAGTGAAATCCACGGGAAAAGGTTGGATATTAGTGGGTTTACTCTAAGCATGACTAAGTCTAGATCCAACCCATTACACCCTATCCAACCTTATAAAGGTTTGACACATAAATTCAACTCCACAATTTCCAACAGTAGCTTCCTCCACCCATAATTGTATGAATTTTTGGTTGTGTTTATCGTAGATATCACCTCTCAATCTTTTTCTATTTTAAAAAAACGAATGTAAGAGTTCATACAGCAACCCACATGTTCTACTTTCATTCATGTTTGAAGGTGACTAGTGCTGGCTTGTTTCAACAAACCATGGTAAACATTGACCACAGTTTGTCAGGTTGGATGAAAAGATAAGCTGAGGCTATACCAAAGGAGAGGTGGGTACATGAGCCCAAGGCTTGCTACAGCTCATTGTTGTCACATAAAAAAAAATATGAATGTAAGAAGAGCCATGCTGGATCAGACCAAGGGTCCATCTAGTCCAGCACTCTGTTCACACAGTGGCCAACCAGTGGTCGACCAGGGATTCACAAGCAGGACACAGTGCAACAGCACCCTCCCACCTATGCTCCCCAGCGACTGGTGCATATAGGCTTACTGCCTCTGATACTAGGGGTAGCACATAGCCATTAGGACTAGTAGCCACTGATCACCTTCTCCTCCAGGAATGTATCCAACATGCCCCTCCATGGTTCATTGTGGCCACAGCTAGACCTAAGGTTTATCCTGGGATCATCCAGGGTTCGCCCCTGCCTGAGCACTGGATCCCCTGTGTGTCACCTAGATGAACAGGTTTGACCCCTGGATGAACCAGGGATAAACCTTAGGTCTAGCTATGGCCTGTGACATCAAAACACAGCCAGTATCAGACGAAAACTGTATAGGCTGGGAGCTAAAGATACTGGAACAAATTTTGTGAAAATTGGCTCATGTGAGCATACCATTACAAGAGACACCCACTGTCCCTCTGCTTGACTTCATCTTTATTTTTGGTTTTTTAGCTCAGCTAGCTAGTTGGCCTTGTGTACCAGTCTCACCCTAGTAGCTGCCTTAGTTGTTTTGAAGTTGTTCTTTCCCCCAAACTGCTGCAGTGCTTATGAGCTGCTCTTGAGCCTTAAATTGATATTAATGGAGCAGAAAGCAAATGGAATTACCCAGTGGATAAAAAAGAAAAGAAAGGAAGAAAGCAACAAAGAAAAAGTTCTCATTATCCAACTTGGGAAGCCCATAGGATGTTCAGACCCCATTTCTTCTGCTTAAAATAGCAGAACCTAATCTGAAATCCCCCCAGTTTGCCAAAATATAATCTCACCCCAACACCCCCAGGATGCATTGATAAGAGATGCTCGAATAGACAATTGCCAGAGTTCTTCAAGGCTGGCTGATTCAGCTAATATGCTTAAAGCCAGAGTAAACAAGTGTGTTGATCTGCCTGCCTGTCACAATTAAAAGGAGAACACCCAACAGGCTTTGAAGTCTGCTGTGGAAGAGGCACCTGCTGAGCCAGCCTTCTGCATCCTAAAAGCCTTCACAATTAGCCCAATGCATTTTCCATTTCTCACCCCACCCCACCTCCCCTCATCCTAGTGCATGAGAAAACGGGATGGAATTCAACTACAGCCAGAGACACAATCTCCTTTCTCTCTTAAGAGGCAGCAGCACTAGCTTGCTAATCCATTAATATGCCTCATGAGCTGTTCATTATTTTAATGGAGAGTACCTTTTAGCAGGGCTGTCAAGCTGTCATACAACTCCTTATTAAGGGGTCCTCCATATGTTAGGTATAACCACGGTCACCTAGTTAAACCTCTCGTAGAATGCCTTTTTAAAAAAAGAGGAAGAAAGAAAAAGTAATATGGAAGTGGTGCCTGTGCATTTTAAAGAAAATATCTGATGAAAAACCTTTTTTAAAAAAAACCTTTAGAGACGTACTGATGTGGCCTACACCTGGCGCTTGCTGGTGATGCACTTTCAAAGCAGAGAAACCCTTCTTTTTTCCTCTTTGCTTCCTTTTGTAAGAGACACTTTGGTAAGGGAGAAATAAGTATGGCCTATGAAACAGGGCATGCTTTAGACAGTCAGCCTGGTTCCCTCAAGATGTTTTGGAATACAACCCCTATAAGCCATGGGGAAAGGTCAGGGATTATGGGAGTTTTAGTCCAAGACATCTGGAGGACATCAGGAGACTTAACCCTGTTTTAGGCTATTCACCTACCTGGGGGGAGTTAGTAAAACCAAGTCCTTCTCACGATGTTTCAAGAGCTGTCTTGTCCTGTAGCTTTTCGAGCCATTTCAGGGCCTGCTTCATCCTACCATTCCATCCAGCTATCTTGTTTAGCACTGTTAGGGAAATTTCCACTAACCCCGATAGGGAAGTGCCACGACACAGGCTCTGAACAACAGACCCGGCCGTGGCTACTCCCTGCTCAAGCCAAGCACCACCGCTTGATACGCCTGAGGCAAGGGATAAAACCCACCTTCCTCCAAACTATGTGGAGAAAGGGGTTAAAATGGAGAAGGATTTTAATATATAAAATAAAACACTGTGGGCGTTACTAGACGAGGCTCTAGCACGCGTTACCTTCCGCAGTCACGTCGAGGCTTCCAGATGACGTTCACGAGGATCCGCCGTTATCCTGCGGTGAAGCCTCTTTCTCCCGACTTTAAAAAAGTGAGTTTTAGGGCGCCTTTTCCTGCCGTCCCGCGGTAATTTGGAGTACGTGTGGGAGGATGTGAGGTCACTGCGGTCCGCACTGGGCAGGAAAAGGCGTGCGAAGGGGGAGTGGTCAGCGGCTTCGGTCAAGCCGCCTCCGCCATTTGCGCGCAGTCCGCCAGCTGGGGCAGCGCGGCGGAGCGGCTTTTTTTTTTTATTCCCCCAGTGACAGTTTGCGCAGGAACGGAGGAACGGAAAAGTGGCTAGTGTGCTGCTGGGGTGTGTGGGGGATGGGTGGGGGATGTGCGCCTGTTCTAGTGGTTTTTTTTTTATTTCCCCAGTGACAGTTTGCGCAGGACCGGAGGACCGGAAAAGTGGCTGGTGACTCCTTGCGGTGGGCAGCTACCGTGGCCGCATAATGGCGGTGCTGTACGCTGCCTGTTAGTGTGGGTACCAGGCTGGCAGAGGGCAGAGCTGTTTGTGGGCTGCTGCCATGGCTACGGCCAGATGTGGGTTGGCTCCTTGGGATGGGGCACAGGGCACAGAGGCGGTCATCGCCGCCGACACCTCAGAGGCATGATGGGAGATGTAGGCACAGAGTGGCCATGCAGATGATTGACCTCGGGTCATATGACACCCGCCACGACCCCCATCAGGAAGTGAGCGCATCAATGTTGACCCTCAACAGCACCAGCAGCACTTCAGCTGGCACTGGCACTGCCGCCGCTGCCGCCGCCAGGGCCGGCGGCAGCATCGCTGACGGCTGCGCAAGTTTGCGGTCTTTCGGACGTGCGCAAACCGTGCAGCGAGCGGAAAAAAAAGCCGCGGCAATCAGGCCGGTGTGGCTGCGCAACCGTGCTCGCGGCGGCAGCAGCACAACCGGCGCAAACTTCCGCCACAAATCGAAGGCAGGTGTGGATCATGAGGCGTCACGGCTGAACGGGAAAAGCCGCTTTCACCGCTTCTCAACGACGGAACACCCGGTAGGTCTAGCAACGCCCTGTGAGTTATATGTGCTGAGGTGAATGATTGTCAGAGTGGGTGTTAAATGAGTAAACTTTAGATGATAAATGCTAAACAGACACGTGGGATTTTTGTGGTAGTTTAAAAACAAAACAATCAAAATTTATTTTCAAAAGTACACAAGCTTTGTTTCAAATAAACCATTTAAAACCCTTTTTGAAACCTTTCATACAATCCTTTCACTCATTCACATACGCGCTTTCCTTTTTCCGCCACAATCACTCTTGAACTTTCTTTATTATCAGTATTGATTAATATACATCAACTACGTGCACACCACACTCTAAAGACACCACTCTCTATACTGACCCTCAAATTTCCCAGAACTTAAGTACTCTAAGCACAGAGAGCACTAAAGACTCTAAGAGTACCTAACAAGTCCCCTCCCAATCCCCTCAGTCATTCCCTTATATATCATTCCTCCCCCTCCCAAGACATTCTAACTCCGCCCACTCAGGCCAACGTTCTTAAAACCACAGACTTACACACTGCAGACATACATTTGGGAACTGACTTGTGGGGTGTAATGCCACAGGAAGGAACGACTCCAACAACCGTCCAGATGCAGAGTCTCTTTATTTTACTACATACGTAGGAAAACAGCTCACCTCATACAAACCAATGGGTAACCTTGGGAGGGAGACCAAGACGAGGCAGTTCTGTGTGAGACGGTGTAAAAGCCGGAACGGAACGGAACAGGCCGGAACGACCCCATTATATTAAAAAACCATACCAAAAACAGTGGCATGTGTTAGCAACACTTGGGAACAATATTTTAGGACTAAAACCATTGCAATATTACATCACTATTAACCCCAGAACTCCCAAAACAACATCTGGAACAGAATGGGATGGCCGGAACGGCCACTTCTGAATGAGCGATATCAACCAAACTTACCAGTTATGCATAACTCCATGGCAGGGATGCAATAAGCCACAAAACGTGCAAAGAAACTGCATTCTGACAACCGTTCTGCGCACAGCGCATATTGCGCAAAACGGGCCGTAGCGGCAGCTTCCCAATGAGGTAAGTCAACCAAACTCATCAGACGCACATAACTAGGTGGGACAAATATAGAAAGCTCTGAAAGTTGCCCCGAAACCACGTTCAGACACCCGTTCCGGGCAAAAATGCGTATTGCGCAAAATGGGCCGTAATGGCAACTTCCCAATGAGGTAAGTCAACCAAACTCATCAGACGCACATAACCAGGTGGGACAGATGTAAAAAGCTCCCAACGTTGCCTCGAAACCGCGTTCAGATACCCATTCCGGGCAAAAACGTGTATTGCGCAAAACGGGCCGTAATGGCAGCTTCCCAATGAGGTAAGTCAACCAAACTCATCAGACGCACATAACTAGGTGGGACAAATATAGAAAGCTCTATATCCGGGCAACTTTGGGAGCTTTCTATGTCTGTCCCACCTAGTTATATGCATCTGGTGAGTTGGGTTGACTTACCTCATTGGAAAGCTGCCGTTACAGCCCATTTTGCGCAATATATGCTTTTGCCCGGAACGGGTATCTGAACGTGGTTTAGGGGCAATTTTTGGAGCTTATTATATCAGGCTCACCTAGTAATGTGTGTCTGGTGAGTTTGGTTAACATACCTCACTTGGAAGCTGCTGTCCCGACCTGTTTTGCGCAACATGCGCTATGCGCAGAACGGGTATCGGAACGCAGTTTCTTTGCATGTTTTGTGGCTTATTGCATCCCTGCCATGGAGTTATGTATAACTGGTAAGTTTGGTTGATATCGCTCATTCAGAAGTGGCCGTTCCGGCCATCGCATTCTGTTCCGGATGTTGTTTTGGGAGTTCTGGGGTTAATAGTGATATAATATTGCAATGGTTTTAGTCCTAAAATATTGTTCCCAAGTGTTGCTAACACATGCCACTGTTTTTGGTATGGTTTTTTAATATAATGGGGTCGTTCCGGCCTGTTCCGTTCCGTTCCGGCTTTTACACCGTCCCGTTCTGTGTCCCTTTATTGTAGAGGCATGGAGGTGGGGGCCAGAAAGTGAGTTTTCGTACTTGTGCACTTTTATTCACATTAAAATGATGAGCCTCAAGGGCCATTTCCAGATTTCCTTGTCAGCACCAAGTTTCCCCCACCACCACCACTTCTACATGCCTTAAGGCTTTTCTCCACATCCCTGCATCTCACAACCAACCAGTGATGTAGTAGTAAATCTCCGAGTGCAGGCACTCATAATGGAAGTCACCTTAGCCACGCCCCCCCAAGGAGAGTCCAACACCCCAGGCAGCAGTGTTGATCTATATCCACAAATCAGTTCTAGCAGTTTCCATCTCCATCAAGAGCAGGGCTTTTGTAAAGCTGGTGGGTCTTAATGCTCCATTCAAGCCCAAGCGATTCCAAATTACTTTGCATTATAAGGAATAAATGTATTGTTGCTGGGGAAGTTCACTTCCTCTATTTACTGTGAAAATAAACTCAGGTAAGCTCAGAGGGAACAGGGTGGCCTTGGGGGGGGGGGAGCAGGGTGACAGGGTGAGCCCTGATTCTGCTACTACACTGCACCCAAGCCCAGGTATGGCTTGAATCTGTACAGAAACCTACAAAACTAGATTGACAAAAGACTGAAATTAGAAACAAAAGCATTTACCATAGCAAATGGTAGCTCTTCTGTCTCCTTCAAGTCTCAGAAAAGTTGTCAACTCTTTGCAGCCATTGTTTAAGTATCTGGGTGCCGTTCTCCTCCTTCTCAGCTTCTAAGTGATAGCTGTCCATTAACAACAGCCTGTCTTGGAAAGCCTTTTGCAATTTTCATCTATTGTCTATGAGAATGATGCAGTAATGGACTATTATTTTTACTCCCAAATGGAGCTCTGAGTGAACAAACAAAAGTCTGGAAATACAGACAATTTAGCTCAGAAGAGATATCATTTACACAGTTCAGAGGTTAATGGGCATGAAGGATTTACAATACACCACAGCTATTAAAAAAAGAGATGATCTGGGTAATCATTTTGACACCTATTGTTCTTCATATAACAGCTCATCTGTATCAGATTTAGTAAGGGTATTGCAAAGAGCATTTAAACAAGTACACACACTAACACTAACAGAAATACAACCAGAGGGGGGCTGGGGGCTGGTAGTTAGACACAGCAATCTATATTTCTTTATCTATAACCAACATCCAAGCAATGAACTCTCAAAGAGGTTGGAACTTGGCCATCATCTGTCCACATCTGATCTCTTTGGTAAATATTACAGCTGCCAGGAATGAAGCAAGTGAAAAGCACTTACAGATTAGAAAGGAACACATGGCATTCACTGACCTGCTCAAATCATAAAATACATCATGGAGTAAGAAAAGAATGGAAACCAATCGTTCTCCCAGGGATGGCCCATCTGCTCTCATAAAGCTTCAGTCATTACTGAAAATAAATACATTCAGGCCAGTAACGTCTGGGATTAATTTTTGTGGTTCTTTTCCTTCCTTCCTTTCTTTTTTCCCAAAAAAAAGAAAGAAAAAGAAAAAAGGATTGTTTCTGGAGCCTTTTGGAAACTTTCCCATATAAACATGATATCAGCAACCTAAAATAGAGAACATATCAGTCTCACATGATTGAATAGTGTACTGGGGGAGGGGTGTCTTTTTTATTCTATATGTGCAAGTTTTGAAAAGGGCAAAATGAAGCAAAGTCTGCAACTTGGGGACTAAAGCAAAGGTTGCCAACTTTGCAGTTTGCAGATCATCTAATAACATAGGCATATCAAGATAATTTTTAAAGACTGCAGCTGACATTTGTATTCTACACCAGGCAAAGATTCCCTGTCTGGGCTTGGGACTATCATTTTTAATACCCCCTTCTTTCCCTATAGGTGGGAAATGCTCAAGTTGGGAACTTCAGTGTCCCCATCTGTAAAACGTACTAGGGTGGGATCTACACTAATGGCTTAAAACATTAAGGAAGGGTTGCGATAACGTATTGGGTCACATGATGCTATGGTTCTTATGTTTCATCGTCGTTGTATTTTCCTTTCTTCTTTCGTTTTATTTCTTCCTTTGTGACATTTAAATAGCATTGCAAGTGTTCCTATGTGCCCCCTTACATCGTAATAGTTGTATCTCACTGACTTTTGAATCATCGATTGTCAGCCAATCGCTTTCCTGGGGGCGTGGATACTTCCTTTCAACACCTAAAACTAGTGCACTGTAAGCTCCAAAGGGCTTGAGGGAGGAAATTCATAACAAATCAACAGATGACCCAATCTGATTAAAATTTGGTATGCTGAAAGCTCTCATTAAGACCTGCAACTGTGCCAATTTTGAACTCTTTCTCTTTAAAGCTGACACAGATGTAAGCATTTGTTTAATTTCCATTAAAAAAATCATAACAAATCAACAGGGGTGGTGGAGGAAGGCGAAGCCAGGAGATCAGGAAGTGGGCAGAGCAAAGAGACCAGCCACGAAGAGGAAGTACAAGCTACAACGATAAAACAAACAGTGTGTCCTGCTCTAATCAATGAATACTGGGAAAGCAAAAAGTTAATAAAGCGACATTACTGGAGTGTGCCCCGTGATGTTTAAAAATGACACAAATTAAAACATTTCCAGTGGTAGGAAAAAACATAAGCACTAGTGTAGTCACCCTGTAGGAGTGTTGTGGGAGTGCTCACAGAAAGGAGGGGATGTAAAATACTTTGCAGACAGGGCTTTCAGTAGGAATGACACCAAGGAAGGGCCTTCCCTCAGCTCCCATACTGAGACCAGAGTGTGGATGAAGGCCCTTTTGCCTTAACAAGTAACATTATATACAAAAAATGCAAGAAGAAGAAGAAGAAACTTCCAATAGCATGGGCAAAGCAATCCCATGACATCTAGGGAATACTGCAATGTTGGAATGCTCTGAAAACCATATGCTCTGTCTGCCAATGCCTAGCAGAGTAAGAGGAGTGACAGAGGCTATTTTCACATCTCCATTCTTGTTTCTGCTGACATTTCATTATTTTGAACACATCTAGTGGAGTCACAGGAACAGGGGTGAGGAAGGGAGCAGGGAGGCTTTAGGGCCTTATCAGTGATGGCCCACAGGTGGGGGCTAATGGGGGAGCAAACTGCCTTGTGGCTTCCCGCCTCCCTTCTCTGCATCCCCCCAATCCCCCCCAGAGCCAGTAACTGACCTTTTCATCAAGTGGCGGCAGGGCAGGGCGCTGACTTCCTCTTTCTTTTTCATGGAGATCTACTGGGAACATTCTGAGCATGGGCAAGATTTGCACATGTTCAGAAGGTTCCCCCAGCAAATACTGTGCTTGTGTTGTTATCATTTAAATGGTGTGTGCGGATGGGAGAATGGACTTCGGCCAGGGGAAACCTGTTGATTGCTCCCCCAAAAGCCAGAATTGGAGACTGTGGGTCCTCAGCACCAACCCTTCTCTACACCCTTCTTTAAGGTGGATTCCTGCACTGAGCAGGGGGTTGGACTCAATGGCCTTATAGGCCCCTTCCAGTTCTACGATTCTATGATTCCTTATCTGCATCCTCATCCAAGGTCAAGCTCTGACGTCAGGTGAGGAAGATGCCATGCTGTTTTCTGCAGCTCCTCCAAGGGTTGGGGGGAAATCCCCATTCAGATTTCCCTTCCCAAAGTTGTAGCAGTGTCTTATGGCAGCCTTCCTCAACCTGTTGCTCTCCAGATGGTTTGGACTACAACCAGAATGTCCAATAGTCAGGAATGCTGGGAGTTGTGGTCTAAAACATCTGGAGGGCACCAGGTTGGGGAAAGCTGGTCCATAGCCTCAGAGGAGAACTCTGCAATATCCTAGGATGCTCTCCAGGAACTGTAGAATTGCCCTCTAAGAGGCATCCACTGAAGAAAGAAAGAAAAAATTGAGGCTACAATGTTATACCCACTTACCCTCAGTGTTAAAGATTGGGGATGAATTGAGCCACTTCAGTATTTTGATCAAAACGTGCAACTTTTAAAAAGATGATAGGGAAAAGGGCAGAAAGGGGCAACTAAATGATCAAGGAACTGGAGCATCCCCCCTATGAGGGAAGGTTACATCAACTGGGATTGTTTAGCTTGGAAAAAAGGAGGCTAAGGGGAGACATGTTAGAGGTGTACAAATTTATGCATGGTGTGGAGAATGTGAATAGGGAGACATTTTTCTCACTCTGGGCGTTCCTAGACGAGGCCTTGAGAGCCAGTTTCCCTGCTGTGCTTCCACATGACGCACAGGGGAATCCGGCCCCAGGCCGCACTGAAGCCTCCACTAATGCGCCATAAGCGAAGTTGCTTATGGCGCGCCTGAGGCCGGGGCTGCAGAACATCTAGTGACTTCCGTGGCTTTTTGCGGTTACTCGCTTACTCGCGAGTAGCCGCAAAAAGCCACGGACTTGGCACAGCGCTCAGCGCTGTGCCCATCGGCCAGGGGAGATCCCAGGAGGGAGAAGGGGAGACGACACAGGACAGACACACACACACACAGGGAGAAGGGGAGACGACACAGGACAGACACACACACACCCAGGGAGAAGGGGAGACGACACAGGACAGACACACACACACGCAGGGAGAAGGGGAGACGACACAGGACAGACACACACACACCCAGGGAGAAGGGGAGATGACACAGGACAGACACACACACACGCAGGGAGAAGGGGAGACGACACAGGACAGACACACACACACGCAGGGAGAAGGGGAGACGACACAGGACAGACACACACACACGCAGGGAGAAGGGGAGACGACACAGGACAGACACACACACACGCAGGGAGAAGGGGAGATGACACAGGACAGACACACACACACGCAGGGAGAAGGGGAGACGACACAGGACAGACACACACACACCCAGGGAGAAGGGGAGACGACACAGGACAGACACACACACACACAGGGAGAAGGGGAGACGACACAGGACAGACACACACACACGCAGGGAGAAGGGGAGACGACACAGGACAGACACACACACACCCAGGGAGAAGGGGAGACGACACAGGACAGACACACACACACGCAGGGAGAAGGGGAGACGACACAGGACAGACACACACACACGCAGGGAGAAGGGGAGACGACACAGGACAGACACACACACACACAGGGAGAAGGGGAGACGACACAGGACAGACACACACACACGCAGGGAGAAGGGGAGACGACACAGGACAGACACACACACACGCAGGGAGAAGGGGAGACGACACAGGACAGACACACACACACGCAGGGAGAAGGGGAGACGACACAGGACAGACACACACACACGCAGGGAGAAGGGGAGATGACACAGGACAGACACACACACACGCAGGGAGAAGGGGAGACGACACAGGACAGACACACACACACCCAGGGAGAAGGGGAGACGACACAGGACAGACACACACACACACAGGGAGAAGGGGAGACGACACAGGACAGACACACACACACGCAGGGAGAAGGGGAGATGACACAGGACAGACACACACACACGCAGGGAGAAGGGGAGACAACACAGGACAGACACACACACACGCAGGGAGAAGGGGAGACGACACAGGACAGACACACACACACGCAGGGAGAAGGGGAGATGACACAGGAGCGGATGGGGGGGTTAACTAAAAAAAACCCCTTACCTTCTCCGCAGTCTTTAGGCCGCACGTGGCCCCTTTAAACTTAAAAAAAAAATGGCGGACGCTGCGTCTGGAAGCTCGGGCGGTGCGCGCTAACATCAGCACGCTGCCACCCCGCCTCCCTGCCAGCTTATCCCAACAGGTCTAGCAAAGCCCTCTGTCATAATTCTAGAAATCGGGGTCATCCCATGAAGCTGATTGGTGGATGTTTCAGGACAGATAAAAGGAAATACTTCACACAGCACATAGTTAAACTATGAAATTCACTACCACAAGATGTGGTGATGGCCACAAATTTGGATGGCTTTAAAAGGGAGTTGGATAAATTCCTGGAGGAGACGGCTATCAATGGCTACTAGTCCTGATGGGTATGTGCTACCTCCAGTATCAGAGGCAATAAGCCTACGTGCACCAGTTGCTGGGGGACATGGGTAGGAGGGTGCTGTTGCACCGTGTCCTGCTTGAGGATCCCTGGTTGATAGCTGATTGGTCACTATGTGAACAGAGTGCTGGATCCAGCATGGCTCTTCTTATGTTCTTATGTTCTCGGAGAAAATATAGATGTAAGAAGCATAGATAAGCAAAGGCCTGATAAGTTAATATTTCTGCTGAATTCCAAAATTTTGAATTCCAAAATTTAGGGCTTAAGTAGGTGGCAAGTAATATTTAGCTTCATTCAGTATATGAATATTACACCACACTCTCTCTCTCTTTTTAAAAGGAAATCTTTTAAAGGGGTAAAAACACACACCTGTAAACCCTGTTTCAAGATCCTTTCCCCCTGTTTAAAAAAGGCGTTATGTTAGAATTCTGTGTTTCTCAGCTTTGAGTGAGAAAGTTCAAAGCCCCTCTCTTGTTACTTTTTCATAGGGCTGGGCTGTAGGGCAATGGGGTCCTTGGCTATGGGGCTCAGAATCTCCCCAAGCAGTGGGACAGACTAGACTTGCCACAGCCTGTCAGTAATTCTTTGTCCTGGGGGAAGTCTTGTAAAAAAAGGGTTCCACCAAGAGGGAAAAAATCATTCCCAGTGGAAGCTTGTTGCTCCAATGTCAGTGGAGCAGTGAATCTGCTCCGGGTTTCATTCAGAACCAGTCAGAACTCCAAAGGAGCTTCCTTGGATACCACATTTAGAGTTCTGACTGGTTCTGACTGAAACCTGAAGCGGATTTACTGCCCTACTGACACTGGAGCCACTAGCCTCCGCTGGTTACCTCCCTCTCTGTCCCGTAACACACTCAGGCCGTAGCTAGACCTAAGGTTTAACCCAGGATCATCCCGGGTTTGTCCCTGCCTGAGCGCTGGATGCCCTGTGTGGCACTTAAATGAACAGGTTTGACCCCAGGACAATCCTGGGATAAACCTTAGGTCTAGCTACGGTCTCAGAGAAAGAAGCCACTTTCTTTAGTCTTCTAACAATCTTCTCCTTCATGTTATGCTTCATATCAATAAGCATATTGACTGCTTAGTGTGCTCTTGGTGAGAATACAGGACACAACAAAAAAAATCATCCTAAGCATTTATTAGTGTTTATTATTTCCTCAGGATTTATGAGCTTTGCAGATACCTTACAATTGCTTTCAGTTTTTTCTTTCTTTCAGAAACTCTGTTCAAGTTGGAGTTGCATAATAAATCTATTTTTCCCCTTCCAAAATAAATCAATCATTCTGTCACATCTCTTCTTTTTCATCCTGTAATGGAGCTTGGCAAAGTTAAGGTTTACAGTTTTTCATGCTCAGCAGAAAGCCCCATGCTTCTCCTCGCTTTTTTTAAGCAGTATTTTTATTGGACATGTTGGTTATGAGTAGCCCCCAGCCATCATCATCTGAATTTTCATTTTATTTCAATGTGATTACATAAGCCCCTCCTATTATAGTAACCATGACCTTCATTGAGCAGCCATCACCAACCCAGTGCCCTCCAGATGAGTTGGTGCCATTATTCCCAGCCAGCAAGACCATTGGCCATGCTAGCTGGAGATGAAGGAAGTTGCTGATGATGGGAATTGCGGTCCTACACATCCGGAGGGCACTGGATTGGGGAGAGGCAATTGACTTTACTACCCTTTTGTGTTTACTTTTTTGTGTAGTGGTATCTCCAGTGACCTGTCCAGTCACTCTCAAACCATTCAGCAGCCTTTCCCAACCTCATGCCCTCCAAATGTTTTGGACTTCAATGACCATCAGCCCCAACCAACATGGTCAATGGTCAAGGATGCTTGGCATTGTAGTCAGTGATGATTCAAGGAGGGTGAACCAGGCTGCCACATTGGTCACCAAATCCTGGAGTTATCAAATGACCCTCTGAAGTTGGTGGCAGTGGCGGCTATGTGTAGGTTGCAGCAGGGTAGGTGGGACTTCAGCTCCTAGCCAGCCCACAACAGCCGCTACACCATCCCCTCCACTGTTGCCACTGTGAGGAGGGCTACACATCCTATCGCTCTGGAGCAGTAGGCCAATGCCTAGCTCTGAAGGGTTGTCAAAGCAAAGCACCAACCTGCCTATCACTTTGGAGCTTTGTGAAAAGCAGAAGAGTGCCTAGCACAGCTCTCCAGGGCACCATTCACTCACCCAATGCCTAAGAAGCCCTCAGAGCTAGACATGGGGTGGACAAGTTCTCTGGGAAACTGTGCCATTTGCCTCCCTCTTGCAGCAAATGCCACAGCAGGAAAGTGGCTCTCCGGAGAGCATGGCCAGCCCAAATGCTTTTCTGTGAGAGGTCTTTCTTTATAGTGTGGCATTCTGAGTGAGGTAGCCCTAGAGACAGCCTGTGCTGGATTCATCACTCCACTAGCCTTCACTGTCTTGCACTATCAGCAAGTTCTTCCTAAAGTTTAATCTGAAACCTTTTGGGGGGTAATTTGAACCTATTGCTTCAGATCCTATGCTGTAGAACAGCAGCAAACAGATTTGCTCCATCGTCTACATAGCTTGAAGATGGCTATTATATCTCCTCTTTATTGTTATTTCTACAGGCTAAATATACACAGCTCTTTCAACCTTTCCTCATAGAACAGTTTCCAGCATGTTTGTCAGCTTCCTCTGGACACCTTCTTCACTCCCTTTTGAGACTGTTACAAACTGCAGGCTATTGGGGGTGGGGGTGTTTCCATTGTGCCTAGTTTTTCTCCTGGTTCTAACCTTTTGCTTGTTTTGTTTTCTTGCTTAATTGGGAACTCAAAACTCCTCATTACTACGTACATTTCCAATAGTTATAATAAAAGTATATCCCCCTACAGTTATTTCAGGATTTCTTCTAATGGACCAACAATTTTAAAATGCTTTTGATTTTGCACACATACAAGATTTATATACACACAAAAGCTGTGAAGTTGCCATTCCTTGAAAAGTTTGCAAACTGGGAATCATATAAGAACAAGATGCTAAGTTCTTGTATCTTGTCCTGATGATGCTCAATAAACGGTATGGAAACTAGGGAAATGATAGAAAACAAACAAGAGAATAAATTCTTCCAGCCTTATCTTGGGTGATAGTTGCAGAAAGTTAGGGTTTTGTGCTGATATTATGGTAGATATTTCCTGTGTACCTTAGAGAAAGTTCACAGTTAACAACCAGAGCCTTCCAAAAGTATTTAGAAGACACTTAACTGGGAGAGGACATGCTTACTGTAGGCATACAGTCTGTAGGACTCAAAAGGGCAATGCTCTGACTTTGAAATGTGATTACCTTTTTTATGAGACTAATAAAAATAGGTTCTTCTGTCTTCCAGGATGAAGAAATGTTCAGTCACACAATACGGAGTGCTGGAAAACTGTTAGGTAGATACTATGATGGATGGTAGTTGGACAGAATTGTAATTCTGGGCTGGCTGGCTAGCTAAATAAATAAATAAATAAGATAATCACATAAAGACCCTGTTCAGACAACCCTCTAAGCCACAGTAGTTCAGCATGTTAAGCTAAACATTATGGCTTAGTGTGTCGTGTGAACCATTCCTAACCATGATGGCTACATAACCATGGTTTAAACACACCAATCAGACTCCACATATTTGTGAGTGGGGCTCATGGTTTCTGTTTTTTAAAATAAATAAATAAATAAATAAATAAATAAATCAGTAGCTAGGTTTGGCATTGCTGCACCACTGTCAATATTATGGGCCAGGTCTACGGTGTGATAGGGGACCTGAGAGGTGGATAATCTTTGCAGAACCGCGAGGACATAAACACATTTAGCCTACTTTATTTATAGCTATTTAAGGCACAATTCTATGCAAGTTTAGGCAGAAAAGAGTCCTACAACTCCCAGTATTCCCCAGCCAGCACTGGGAGTTGTAGGGCTTTTTTCTGTCTAAAAATGCATAGCATTGCACCCTTAATTACCTTTCTTAGTGAAAAGTAGACGGGAACTTTGCAACACAACCTTATATCCATTTAGGGTGCAATTCTATGCATGTTAAGACAGGAAAAAAGTCCTTTAAATCCCAGCATTCCCTAGCCAGCAAGGATGGTTTGGGAATGCTGGGAGTTGCAAGAGTGTTTTTTCTTCTTCTGTCTGACCATGCACAGGATTAGCTCTGTTCTCTTATCATTTGCCTCTTCTGTTCTAATCACATTCTTTGCTCATATTGTCCCAAATGCCATGGACGGGCTGCTTTCATCCACCTGTCAAAAAGATACATGGGGTGTTACAAGCATCTGGGCTGTTTTTTAAAAAAAAGAAAAGAAAGATTTGTTATTGGTATTGCCTACCTCAATTCAGAGCTCACTGACAATCACGTCTGTCCACACATATGCAGAATCTATCATCTGTCAACTCTGTGCACCGAAGCATGCAAGGATCTGAAAGAAAAGCGAACTTAATTTCCTAGCAACTGAAGGAAGCGGTTGCCATTTCCTCCCTGTCAGCAGGAATGCTCCCAATTTATGTAGCCAACAATAAACCTTAGCATACATTTCAGGTGGCTTTCTTTACAGCCAGCAATTCAGGGGACGATACAGCTTTTGGGGCTCCACTGTTCAGGACTTCCCTGTTCGGGGGCAACTTTGGATTTGGCCCCAAACCCAATACAAATGGAGTTTAACGGCGGTCCCCAGCCACGGCACTAACCGCCTAATTATCACTGGAGAAGATAGCTGACATCGTACATCTCTCCCGTCGCTGCTATAAAGTCAGATGGTGCCAGCGTCCGTTTGCAATTTATGGCCTATTAAAAGTACTTATTCCCATAAAATAGGCAGAAACAAAGTACCGAGAGCACGTTAAAGGGAGAACGTGTTAAAAAGAACAGGCCCCTCAGTCATAATTAGCGGCTGCTCAAGGCAAAGGAGCAGCTGTGGAAATGTAAAGCTCGTTTTACAAGTTATTCCCCACAAGAAGCCAAATGGAGCGCAAAGCTGCTGTAGGTCTATGGTGCTGAGCGAAGGGGGTAGAAGAGTCAAATTGCCAACAGCTTTCCCTCACCTTCCCTCTCAGGCACGCAGCTCTGCGAAAGCCATGCAAAGCTGCCAGAGCTCAGCTCCACACTGCTGAGGAATGCAGCCGCCTCTGATGACCTTTATTTTCAAGTGGCTCAAATTAGTTCCAAAGATTATAGGCATTCGATGACATAAAAGGCCAGTTGTGCTTTTCTACTTAATGGCAGGAAAGAGTAACCAAACTAGTCAATCAAAACGACAGCTGGAGACAGAAACAATGGGTCTATTCCTGAGACAGACCATTAGGCCCTAGCTGTGTAATAGGGATTTAAAAGGGTTATAAATTGCTTTGTGTGTTTCTTTTAAACATCTGGTTTTAAGGGGTTTCGGGGTTCTTGTTTTTTTGCATGCCTTGTGGTGGAAAGAAGCCTTGCGATAACAGGTAAGACCACAAAGACCCGAGTTCAAATTCTGGCTCTGCCATAGAGTGCTGTCACATATATGCACCCCACTTCCAGGGCAGGATCTACACTCCTGCTTTAAAACGGTTTATAACAGTAGTGACAACTGTTGGGGCCCAGGACACACTCCAGATACAGTTTTCATACTATTTTCAAAGTGTTATGTCCTGCCTAGTGTAGATCTGGCCTTGGGGCTGTGCACCGCCTCGGATCTGAACCCTGAATCTGAAGCAGATCGGGGTGATTTGGACCCTTCTGAACCACATCCGAGGCAGTTCGGGTGAAGGCTGAGGTGGCTTGAAGCCGAAGCCAATTGGCTTATGACAATACTGTGATAAGAAGTTTATTTACACATATATGCGGGGTCAATATAAGATGACGGTTCATAGTATGGGCATCCCCATGGATTCCTGTTGCCCATCAGTTGTCTAGAGGAATCAACAGTGCCATAGGATTTCCTGCAGAGAACAGTTCCAGCTTGATTCTATTGTCCTCCGAGACCTCTGAATCAACACATTCCTTAAGGAGGAGGGAGAGAAAGGCAAGCCTCCTTTCCAGAATAGCCTATCTATGGCCATTTCTGAGGACAGACAGCACTCAGCTACTCTCCATAGCAGCAAAGAATCTGCCAGGCTAAACTTGACCCTTTCTACAAGTCTCTTTTCACAACCACAGACTCACGGGCTTAATTTGACCCTTGGGCTTGACTGGATTCCTTACCCATGGGATGGAGTCCCTCCGTGCTGCTTAGATTGTTTTCAGTTGCACTCCAGTCTTTATGTTCACAAGGGACAAGGAGGGGAAGATAGGCTGATGCTGGGTGCTTGGCTGGTGGTCCCCTTATTACAGGCATGAGGCTCCCCAATCTGGCCCACAACGCTGTTCTGCTTTCTAAGAAGTACCCTCTTTAAAACAACTTTTTACCACCCTTCCCCAGTTCTTCACGGTTACAAGAAAGCTTCCAGTTTTCTCCATGCGTTCTGGCTTGTTCAGCCCTTTCACTGACCCTTTCGTAACTTCTGTAACTTCTCAGAGCTTCTGAGACCTTTGTGAATCTCCAGACACTTCACATATCTCTGGAACGCTTGGTCTCTTTCCATCCCAGTCTGCATTGGCAAGCTCACATTTAATCCTGCCCTCTTGGCCCTTGGCCACCACTGGAATGCAGGCCCTGAGACCCTTCCCGGGGCCTATTTCCATGGGAAGCTCACTGCTCCCCCAACCTAAGCTGACTAGGAGTGAATGGTTCTCTGCAGGTTTAATGCTGGGACAATGGTCTCTGACGTTCACACATAGCTAGTGCTTTCCCCTGGCTGATACTTTTCTGTGGTTAGGAGGACTGTGATGCCTCCTTTCCACTGCTCCTTTATTATTTCCCTGAATCAAAGGACCCAGCTCTGGATCAGGTGTCCAGGGGGTTGGAATACAGAAAACCGACCCTGTGGCATGCTACTGTTTTCCAGCCCCACAGCAGCCCAGTTAACATAATGCTATGGGATGGGGATTGGTCAAGATGACCCCTCAGGACCCCTTTCAGCTCTATAATTCTTGACTCTTAAATATTTCTATAAGTAGAGATATAAGTGTGCTTTGCCTTGCAGTAATACCTCTGAAGACTAGACAAGGTGACTGTTAACAGTGAGCAATTTTCAGGTGATGTGTCTCACTGAAAGCTAAGATGGCTCAAGAAAGCATAAGTGATGGGTAGAAACTGTTGTTTTAATACTGTTTTTATGTTTTTGATGGTTTTTAAATTTTGTATACTTTTAATGTTTACCATTTTTAATTGTTGTAAACCACCCAGAGAGCTTCGGCTGTGGGGCGGTATATAAATGTAATAAAATAAATACATAAATAAATAGAGATGATGTATCATTATTCCCCTCACTAGACCAAGGGGAAGGGGTAACACAGGTCTCTGTGACCTGTATCACACATAAGGAGAAGCAACCATGGGTAAATTTCTCCACCAGATTTTTCATCATGGTGGCAGCTGCCCTTTTGAATATTCGTGGCAGGGCTCTCACCATAGCTCTCATTACATGTGAACCCAGTCAGGGTGAGTTGATGGGGTGGCTGACAAGCCACCCACAATTCTAAAACAGCCCATGGATTCTTAGTGGCTGCTCAACCATAACCCACCATAACCAGGTTCACATGTAATGTCAAATTACTGAATATTCAAAATGACAGTCACTGCCACGATGAGAAACCCCACAGGGAAATTCTCATTACATGTGAACTAGCTCCTGGGGAACATGGGTGGGAGGGTGCTGTTGCACCATGTCCTGCCTTGTTGGTCCCTGGCCGATGTCTTGTTGGCCACTGTGTAAACAGAGTGCTGGACTAGATGGACCCTTTGTCTAATCCAGCTTGGGACTTCTTATGTTTTTATGTAAGCACGAAACCAAAAGATAAGCTGCAGTGTTTGAAAGGGATGCAGAATAAGCTGAGTTGCTCTCTAAAAGAACCCTATGGCACCGGTAGTTCCCCTGGAAATGTCATGGGAAGCAGTTGCTGAGTAATGCTGTGAACATGCACCTTATGCCTGCCAGAGTGCAGGACACGGAATAACGGGCTCAAGTTACAGGAAGTCAGATTCCAGCTGGACATCAGGAAAAACTTCCTGACTGTTAGAGCAGTACGACAATGGAATCAGTTACCTTAGGAGGTTGTGGGTTCTCCCACACTAGAGGCCTTCCAGAGGCAGCTGGACAACCACCTGTCAGGGATGCTTTAGGGTGGATTCCTGCACTGAGCAGGGGGTTGGACTCGATGGCCTTGCAGGCCCCTTCCAACTCTGTTATTCTATGATTCTATGATTCTCTACTGTGGCACCCTGGCTGTGAAATGAGCTCCCTAAGGAGATTCACCTGGCACCTCCACGACATTCTTTTAGCTGCCAGGTGAAGACCTTTTTATTCTCTCAGCATTTTAACAGCCTATAAACTTAATTTTAAGTTTGCTGTTTTAAATTTGTATTTTAGATTTGTATTTCTGCACTGCTGCTGATTTTATCCTGGTTGTGTTTTTATATTGTATTTTATATCATGCATTTATACTGTTTGTTTTATACTTTGAATGGTTTAAATTTTTGTGAACCACCCAGAGAGCTTCGGCTATTGGACAGTGTAAAAATTCAATAAATAAATAAATAAAATAAATAAAAACTTGCATAGTTGTAAATAAATCAGGAATGTCACCCTTCCAAAGGAAACAACTCTGGGAAAGTACTGTACCCCTGAGTTTTCTCTTGGGGTCTGTCTATATGCTCCGGAAGCGCCACGGTGGCTGTGAATCCACACTGCTTCTGTTATATAATGCAGCCGCCAATCTGGAGCCACCCCAAGGCAAAGAGCTAAAGATCCAGACAAGTCAAGGACTCTTTCTTGGCTTTTCCACCATCTGTCCTCACTCTGGTGCTCATCTGGCGGCATTTGCAGGCAGAAGGTGACGTCCCATTGGTCGGGGAAGCCACGTGGAGGGGTGGGGCGGTGGGCCCAGCCAGCCTAATGGCTGCTGGAAAGCTTGCATTTATTTATTTATTTATTTATTTATTTATTTATTTATTTATTTATTACATTTATTTATTTATTACATTGCCTCCCTCAGTGGGGATTATTGGCCGTCACTCCACACCACCAATACGTGGGGTTTAGCAGCGGAATGGCGCCAACTCAGCGGCATGAAAACAGCCCCTTGGAAGTGGTATGCACATGCTTGACGATATTTTTAAGTCTCTACTTAGATTGTATGTTTGTACACAAACTGGATGGTTCCAAAAATATAAGGTACTCCTTTAAAGCCTGCCGAACTCCAGCTCTAGTTCAAGCCATCCAGCCGTGCCCTGATATCGCTCATCCATTTCTAGGCTGCTAGAATCACTGACATGTTTGATTTTCACAGGCCAGTTCATTAGGGGACTTGAAAACCAGTTGTCAATGACAGGCTAATAGAGGCTCAAAGCCACCACCCCCTTGGGGAAATAATGGCTCACTTCTTGGCAAATCTAGCTCCATGGTGGGTTTTTTTTTTTTTTGGTTGTTTAAATCTCATTTAACGCCTCCATTATCAATATTCCAGATGGTAATTGCTCATTTACCTTTCTTTACAAGTAAATTGGATTATTTTTCTGTGTGTGTGTGTGTGTGTGTGTGTGTGTGTGTGTGTGTGTGCATATTATATATATATATATATATATATATATATATATATATATACACACACACACAAAGCCACACTCATTATTGTGCCACCAGCTGCTATGTGTGGAGTACATATGCCAGAATGCAGATTGTGCTGTTCATTTACATAACAGGATTCTGCCAGGATATTGTTTCCTTGCCAGGCTATTTCTTCCTGGCGGAAGCATGCTTAAGTGCTAAACCCGAGAATCTGCTGCTTCACCTACCTTTATTTATTTTAATTTTTTTTTGCAGTGGAATTTGGTACTCTGGATGAGTATGAATCAGATTTATCCCATTAGTAATGTCTAAAATTCAACGATAGCTCACTAAAAAACAGCTCCTATATTACAATTTCCAGACATGAGATGACTCACACATGACCTTTTCCAGCACTTTTATCTGTTTATATAAGCATAATAACCCTGATCTCACAAGGTGAGGGCGTGCATCATGATTTTCATCTGATCCCTAATTAATTTTATGGATGAGCTTAATGCGTAGGCACACCCCAGTCCAGAGCCACTATTTGCATGCATGTCATTATACAGACTGTTTGCAGGCAATGTTGTTCTGGCATCCGGAATGGATGCAGCGCTAGCTTTAGATACATCATCGTGATCACAGTCATGAATCAGGTTCATTCATGACTATAATCATAAAGGTGATGTCTCCAAAGCTAGCTCTGCCTCCGTTCCGTGACTCAGACACACAGGCAAAAGGGCTTCAACAGACTTCTGCCTTCGTCAGTTGCAGCCAAAGGAAATGCACTTTACATCTGACAGGAACACGGAGCGCTCCTGTGTAATTGAAGTGATGGATATGCCAGCTTCAGAATTGGGAAACAATAGCTTGGCAGGGAAGCAAAGTATTAGGTTTTAATATCTGGAAGAAAGCAAGGAAGGTACAACCTGTTATTTTGGTGCAGACCTCTGGATTACATGACTGCATGATTACAGCAGGGGCAGAATTGTGATGATGATATTAAACAAGGCCCGAATTGCAAGGAACTGCTGATTTGCCATGGCAGATGCAGCCTTGGATTGAAGCAGCAGCTTCACTTTAACCTAAATTGCTTCTTAACAAAGGCTGAACATTTGGCAGAACTTCCATGGAGATCTGAACACACACATGATCATAGCTTTCTATAGTCTCTCCTATCCTATGCAGTAGAATTGTGTTCTTTCATTTCATTTTCATTTGGAGTCTATCATGTCCTGTTAGCAGAGTCCAATTGTAGAAAACAGGAGTGGACTCTTGGCAGCCTCTGGGCTAAACGTACGTCATTCTCAAGAATAATTTCATAGACTTGCAAGGAACTTATGAAGAAGTTGTGAAAAGAACAATGAGTCTCCATGTGCACAGCTGTCCATGATGTAAACTTTTAACTAGGAATTCTTCCGTGTGTCCCTTTTTCTGTGCTGAGATAGGCCATGATAGAGATTAAAATTTCCTGACATTTTGAGACCATGAAAAAAAACACCACATTTTTTTCCGGGCCGGGTGTGTGTGGACATTTTGAGGAAATTGAAAAATAAGGAATATTTATTTTTAGCACTCTTTACAGATTTATAGTCACTTTGTTGCTTTGAGACAGCCTTCCCCAGCCAAGTGTCCTCCAAATATTTTGGATTTCAGCTCCCATCAGCCTCAGGCAGCATGGCCAATGGTCAGGAATGCTGGGCACTGTAGTCCAAAACATCTGGAGGGTAACAAGTTGGGGAGGGCTGCTTGGGAACATAAAGCAGCCTTTCTGTTCCTAAAGTGTTCTTTTTACATGGTTTTTGGAAATCATTTTGTGGGGAGTAAATGCTGGGTAGCAATATATAATTACATTATCTTAAATTCTAAAAGAAAATATTTCTAAATCTAAAGCTGTTTTCAGTTTTTCAGAAAACAACAAAAACAATACTTGGGGGACAAAAAAACACTTTTCTGCTTCCCCCCACGGCACCTCCCCCCACCTCCTGCCACATCTCCTCCATCCCCACTGCAACTTCCACCACCGCCATCATGTCCTTCCATCTCCTTTTTCTTCATTTCTGCCACCATTGCTGACACTGCTGCTGCTGCTCTCTGAAGAGCCACATTGGCCCTAAAAAGCAGGGATGTTGCAAGCATCTGGTTGGGTCCACAAGGGCAGCAGACTGCCCACACACTCATCTGGACCTCGCAGACCCAACCGGACGTGCCTGTCATGAGGGCAGACCTGCGCCCAAGTGCCCAGCAAGTGCTCTGGTGCAGGCCCACCCTTTGCCACTTTCCCCCTGCTGTTTAAATGGTGGCTGCTGTTAACGCAGTGGGGAATTGCACACTTTCTGGAGGCTCCAGAAAGCACGCTTTCCAGAGGCTCCAGAAAGCACGCTTCCCCCCCCCCGCCCCAATGGGGGCCTTAAAGGCTCTCTTAATACAAGGGTAAGGTTTTAAAGGCCCTTGTAATGCAAGGCCCTCTTAACACAAGGGTCTCTTGCGTTAATAGTGCCTTTACAGCCCCACTGGTGCAGAGGAGGGGAAATTGCGCTTTCTGGAGCCTTCAGAAAGTGCACATTTTCATCCACTGCATTAATAGTGGCAGCCATTAACACAGCGGGCCAGCGAGGGCAGGCACTGAGCGCTCAGTGGGGGGTTATGAGGCTTGGTTCATGGGGGCGGTCGGCCAACAGCAGCAGGGCAAGTGTTTGCAGGGTGAGCACTCTCCAAGTTCACTCATTCTTAATAAAAAGCGGCCAGTATCGCTTTGTAGAGAGACAAACATTGTGGGAATGGCTGTCCTTGGAGATTGCCCATGGTACAGGGAGACCTCCTCTCACAATGCCTGGCTCAAAGGAAGGTCCTCTCAGAACCAGGCCTTTGCGCCTGGCCAAGCTGTGCAGGTTGCTTTCTAAGGCCGACGTTCCTCAGAGAGACTGATTACCTACCTGCCCTGCAGGATTCTTAGGGTGAGCCAGGCAAGATCTACACTTTGTATCAAATCACTACAAAGGTGGAATAAAAAGCAGGAAATAGCACTATGAAAGTGGTATATGGAATTTGGATAGTGTCCCAATAGTTATCAGTGCACTGCAATACCATTATAAAGTTGTAGTGTAGATTTAGCCAGAGAGAGGGCTGGCCACAGTGGTTGATTTCCACTGCAGCATTCATTGCAGCAGGAGAGTAGGGCTGTCAGGGTCTCTGGAGCACCTGCTGTTATGCACCAGGCCAGGCAACAACTCCAGTGAACCCTGTTGGCTCTGCAAATGCCAAATGAGAAACATGCAATTCCCCACTCCTACTGCTTGCTGCCTAAGGCAGGGTTTCACCCTGCTTCATGAATGGGCTGGCCCTGTCTCTCAGCATGGATAAAGGCAAAATAGGTGGAGTGGGGCAATCACAGCAGTGGGGTGTGGCTACACTCACTGATGTCAACAGATTGTAGCCATGCCCACTGATTGTAGCCATGCCCAGTGTGTGTGTGTGTGTGTGTGTGTGTGTGGAATTTCCCACCCCCGAGATAAAGGAGATTTTTCTCCATATCTTGACATTCTCTAGCATCATCGTCATTACTAAATGGAAGCTGCAATTTAAGATTTTCACATTTTAACGAAGCAATCTTTTCCCCTTGCCAAGAAATTCAAGCCAAAACAGGTTTGTTGTTTCCAGTCTTTCCATCTGGTTTCTGTCTGATTACAAGGCTGACTCGTTTAGATTTCTCTGTGGTGTTTTGATTCTGTCTAGGATGATGATGACAATAATGGTATGCCTTTTGTCTACAAGCTTTAATTTTAACCAGGTTAGTTTTTGAGTCCTTCTGGAACTAAGCAATATTATGGTATTGCGACCATTTTGCCATATGGCTGTCGCAACTGCACTCCCAATGTTCCAAGATCCAAAAGAAAAGAGAGAGATCTACGCCTGGCTTTTCACTGGAGGAAATTACATCAGAGCTAGATTCCCTCATTGATTATCCTTGTTACAGTGTATATAAAGAGTAAATACCTGCAATGAAATTCAGTTAACCTATTGTTATCTGGTAGAATTTCAGTGCATAATCTTTTTTTTTTTTTTTTTAAATAATTTGTACAGAAAATATGTACAAAACAACACAGTACCTCACAACATTAAAATAGACAAAAAGCAGAAATAAATATCCCCAGCATCTCCAGATAGGGTTAGGAAAGGGCCCTGCCTCACACCCTGGAAAGTCACTGCCAGTCAGTGTCAATAATACAGGGCTAGATGGACCAATGGTCTGACGCAGTATAAGGCAGCTTCCTGTGTCCCTATGCTCATATATATATATATATATATATATATATATGATGTAATAATAAACCACCCAGAGAGCTTTGGCTATGGAGTGGTATATAAATGTAATAAATAATAATAATAATAATAATAATAATAATAATAATAATAATAATAAAAAAAAATCTGTCAGTGTCCGGATTACAACCAAAACAAAGTTTCCTGGCTGTTGTTCCTTATGACAGTTGCAGATACAGAGTAACATCTGTAAAACAGTTCTTTTCAACTATTGTTATGTGGAAAATGCCAGTGTAATAGTATTTTACACTGAAATATTATTTAACATGAAATATTACCCCAAAAAAACCACTATGAAAATCTTAGTTACACAAAAGCACCCAAGCCCATTCCCTGCACCTATCTTAATCAAAAGCCTAGATATTCTTACTTACAGCCATTTCGGATGATCTCACAATGGCATGAACCATCAGTGTATATTGTTGTTATCATTACTGTTGTCATTGCTGTTGTTAGGCCATCAATGTGCATGATGCTTTGCAGAGTTCTAGAGGGCACCTTCCCACCTCAAGGAGCTTACAATCTAAACAGAGGACACAGGGGAAACAGCAAAGAGTAACGTGGGGGGGGGGGAAGCAGGTGTAAACAGAGAAGCAATATATTATTGTTTGAGTTAACATGCTTAGTTACAGGCTAAGTTATGGTATATAATGTGGACCAGGGGATTGTGGCAAAGGCTTCATGGAAAAAGTGGGTTTTAAGGAAGAACTGGACAAGAAAGAGGAGTCATCATGTCACTGTTTGGGGAGGTAGTTATAAGCATATGGGGGAGAAAGGGTGCAGTCTTTGAGTGGAGTTGGAGGACCAAATTCACAAGCAAGGATATATCAGGCTATAGGAGAGGCAAGGCCATGGAGGGCTTGGAAGATAAAGCCAAGGAGATTCAGGAGCAGACAGAAAGCCAGTTTAGGGACTGAAGAAGGAATGTCACATGATCAGAGTGACAAGTGAGATCAATAGCTTTGGCAGCTGTATAGAGTGCTGTATAGGTCTGAGGGAACCCAAATGAGATGATGGGAGAGTAAAGAGGAGAAGAGTGCTGTAGTCTAAGCAAGAAATAGACAGGGTGACGACCACAGGTTTTGCTGATGGAACATGAGAGGAAGGGTTGTATTTTTACAATGTTGTAAAGAAAGAAGTCATCTCTTTATTTCAAGTCATTTGGGGAAGGAGATAGTTCCTAATAATTTTATTTCTGCTGGGGAAATGATTTTTTTTCTCTTACTCATTGCATCTTACAAAGTGTATTACTGAAGTGCAGTTTGGGACTTATAAAAAAAGATTCAGCGAATGCTAACTTTAAAACAACAAATGAAATTTAAAACAACAATTAGCTTCCATGTAATTTCAATTACAAATAAGCGGGAGTCAGCTACATTCCCACAAAGCAGGGGCTGGGGAAACTATAAAATATAGCATGGCAGGATGGTAGATGGAAGGACTGAACCGTTACTTTCCTCTCCAAACTGCCTTCTTTTTTCTAGCCATTTTCTGCTCAGTGGGAATGTAATCTCCACCCGCTGGGAGAAAAATGGCTCCAGAAGTGGGGAGCTGTGTGTGGAGGGAGTGGTGTTTCAGACCGCACCCATGCCCCCGCACCCATGCTGCACTTTAATCTACTTGCTATTCCCACCTCCTGTTGTATAAACATTTGGCAGGACCTGGGTTGGGTTTTGCCACATCAAACCTAGATCCAGGCTAACAAAATAGTGGCATATTTCAGGAAACGCTGGATACTGGGCTTGCAGTGCACTGGAGCCGGGGGCTGCAGTCAACAGAGACCAGGAAGTTCATCAGATGAGCATTTTATTGCACGCACACTACTGCCCACTTATGGATGTGTGCGCGTCCTTTAGACGACGACGCCATACCTCCCATGCGCCTCCTGCTCCTTCCACTCATTTTTACGTAACAAAATAGACCCCCTTTAATCCTTTTTTTTAAAAAAAACACAACGGAATGTGGCTCAATCTCCTGCTGGGTGCAGAAAAAGTGGTCTGATAAAAGTGGCCCCTCTGGGCAGAAAGAGGAAGTCATGAGAGACAAAAGCAGGGGCGGAGAAGCGACAGTAAGGAAACATGATTCCCCCCATGTGATGACACTCTAATGCTGCTGTAATTACTGCTGCTCACCTGATGGAATAACTGCAGTTGAGATCTCCAATGCCCCATAGGAATTTTTTTCTTTCTTTCTGAATCTCTGTGTGATCATTTGTAAGAGGAGGATCTATGGAAGCTTCTGCCTTGAAACAGAGGGATCGTTTAAGGCTGCAATTCTACATGCATGTATTATTTATTTTTATTTGTAACATTTATATACCACTGAGTATAATAGAATCTCTCAGTGGTTCACAACTTTAAAATACAATATCAAAACACAGTATTAAAACAGCATAAAAACACAGCATTAGCACACTTCCAACAACAATAAACCGCCCAGTGAGCTTCAGCTATGGGGCCATATATAAATGTAACAAATAATCATAATAACAACAACAACAACAATAAAAGAGCAGTAGAATGGGACCGTTAAATAGAGTGGAGTGGTTAACTTATTTAAGGACCAGGGAAGGCCTGGGTGAACAACTGTGTCTTCAGGAGGTGTTTGAACAATGCCACATTTGCTGCCTCCTGAACTACATAGAATCATAGAATCATAAAATAATAGAGCTGGCAGGGGCCTATAAGGCCATCGAGTCCAACCCCCTGCTCAATGCAGGAATCTACCTTAAAGCATACTTGACAGATAGTTGTCCAGCTGCCTCTTGAATGCCTCTAGTGTGGGCGAGACCACAACCTTCCTAGGTAACTGGTTCCATTGTCGTACTGCTCTAACAGTCAGGAAGTTTTTCCTGGTTAACTTATTCAAGACCAGGGAAGGCCTGGGTGAACAACTGTGTCTTCAGGAGGCAGGATTTTCTGAATGGTGGGTGCTGCTCCAGAGAAGGATCACCATCTGGGTACTTCATGACAGCATTCCGTATATACCTGGGAGGGAACCCACCATTGAACACTATGGGTCTTACTTCTCAAGGAACATGTATAGGATTGCAAGTCCCTTTTATCATTATCATTGTTCTTATCAGTGCAACTACGGTGATAGAAGTGGACTTTCTCTGCCATCTCCTCCCTACAGCCAGCCCCTACAGTAAAGTTAGCTGTGTTGCAGGGTAGGGGGAATCCCAAAAATTGGATGGAGGCACCTTCTATGAGCAGAGCTCTTCTATCTATGGAAGGCCGATCCTGGAACCAACCCATTGTACTTTGTGGTTTAATTTAAAACACTGTATGCCACCTTGGCAGGGTTTACCCTAAAAGATGGCTGATAAATCTTTTAAATAAAGAAATAAATCAGGTGGACAAACCCCTGTATTTCCTTTGCTGACCGAGGATTCTGTGCGAAAGGCTTTCTTGCATAAAGAAGTGCAACCTTGAAGGCGTACAAGTGGATAGGCAACAAATGAGAAAAAGCACATTTGCTGCACAATGACCTAATTATGTGGAAAAGCACAAAATGTTTTCTGTCTAATTTTCATTGAAAATGTAAAGTGATTGCAGAATACAGCCATTGGTGGGGGCTTCAGTTTTGTATAGCTGAAGTAATTTTCAGTCAATTAAAATCATTTGAAGGCTAAAGCAATTGCACGTGTTTTTTGTACTCACTGTAGTCTGTTGGGCTGCTATCCAAATTCTATAAGAACGCTTCTTGAAGTACCTCATTTTCCTCTCTCTCTCTCTCTCTCTCTCTCTCTCTCTCTCTAATACATCCTTAAATAAGCATTTCTCAAGGCAAACAGTCAGTGCTGGCTCTGGGTTTCTGAGGGCCCTTAGGCAAGACAGCCTCAATGGGCCTCCTCCCTCATTAAGTCTACCTTCTCTTCACCACTGTCTTTAGCTACTATTACTTTCCATCTTTCTCATCACTGCTACCCTTCCTTGCTTGACAGGCAGAAAGCCAGCGAGCAAGTAGGCAGTGGGATCTACTGCTCCTCCTTCTCACCACCACTGTTATCTAGGTCAGAGTTAGAGGCAGGTGAACAAGCAGGTTGCCATGGTGAGGAGGAGGAGCAACTCCGGGGGCCCACAGTGGGGTGTGGGGCCCTTAGCAGGTGCCTGTCTATGCCTACTTTTGCCCTGCAGCCATTACTTCCACTTGCTGTTATTATCACCTCTTTTATTGTAGGCTGAATGATATTTTTAGCCATGGTGTTTTGTGCTCAATAAGTAAAGCAGGCAAAAATCAGAGGGAAAAAATATTTATATGAGGGACAATCAATCATCCCCCATCTCCACCCCAGATTAATCAGGCAGACACTCTGTGGAAGACTGAAGCTGCAGGTCTCGTTCCAGCCATTTTGGCACAGCCTGATCATGTCAGTGGAACTGCTCTGGAATAAGCAGTTTGAGAACTGGAGTCCAGATGTTGGAAATTAAGCTAAGCCACTGAGCTCTTCTTTGGCATGGCATCATTCTTCATTTGTAATTGTTATATTATCTCATGATAGTACATTATTGCTACTTCAGGACCATTAATTCCCATAATATCACATGCAACTCAGTAAAATAACTTCATTCCCAAACCACACTTGAAAGAGCCTCGTATTGAATGCTCCGTGTCTAAGGGCACTTTGCACGTGAGCAGTAGCCCTACTGTGGCACGTGACAGAATGCTTTTGAAGCGGGAGGATGTTTTGCAAGCTGTCTGTGGTATGGTGTGGGTGAGGAGTGGGAGTTCTCTTCTTCGAAGGAAGAAGACGGAAGCTTCACTGGGAGACCTTGGTTTGCTCAAGCCATAGTTTAGAATCCCAACAACCCTGGTTTGAATGTCCAAACTAGTTCGGAGCTGCTGGTTTGCCATTGTTTTTCTGTCCACTCAGTGCTCGAGTCTCTGCACAGGCGCCTGCAGAGGCAGAACAATGAAAAATCCAAAGGAGGAGAGCATCCAAGTGAGGTGGAAGGAGAGAAAGAGAAAGAAATTCTCAGGATGCAAAAGTTGTTTTTATAAGTGCTATATAAATAAATAATAATAATAATAATAATAATAATAATGCTTTTTATGTTTTTAAACTTTGCATATTTGTTTTTAATGTTTACTGTTTTTAACTTTTGTAAACTGCCCAGAGAACTTTGGCTATGAGGTGGTATATAAATGCAATAAATAAATAAATAAATAAATAAATAAATAAATACATACATACATACATCTCAAAGGAAGAGGTTGGAAAGTCTTATGTTGCCTCCTTGTTATAGTCAGGCCCAAGCTCAATCAGTCTTCCTAGGAGAGGGAGTTGCATTATCTAGGAACAAGTAGTGAAAATCAGAGCCTCATGGGTTTAATCATTGGGGGATATTTTCAATAAATGGGGCTGTTCAGTTCTTCAGTTTTTAGATTTTGCCATGTTGCTCTAATTGGGGGATGAAAAAGAAAATGCAGGTGGCCTTTCATTCTAACAATGAACAGTATCTTTTCTTTAGCAAGTCCTGTTCACATGTTTCCTACCCATGATTCGATCTCCTGATATTTTAATTTTTACATAAAAAGCAGTTGGGGTGGTGGCAGCTATACATTAGTTCAGAGTAACAATATTGGGGGGGGGCAGAGTAATCCTTTTCCCCTGCAACATTTTCTCAACCTAAACGCCATCTCCTGAAGATGCTAGTGGTTCAGCTTTGGAGAGTTGGGTGACTTAGAGTATGGAAATGGTATAGGAGGAAGGATTAATTCACACCCAGCACTTCTGCTCTCATTCAGTGCACAGCCTTCTTCCAAAACAGCTGCTTTTAGGTAAATAATTAAAACACCAGGAAATCCAATCATGGATAGGAATCACTGTAATGTCTTGAAAAGGCATCTCTACATAGGTTTTCGTCACAGACAGATTCATGAATTCATCCATGCGCAGTTCACCACATATAATTCACCATGTGCAGTTCTGGTCACTGCACCTCAAGAATGATATTTTAGAGCAGGAAAAGATGCAGAAAACAGTGACCAAAATGGTCAGGAGGGTGGATTGACTCCCCTCTGAGGAAAGGTTTGTTGGTTTGTTAGTTTAGAGGGGAGACATGATAGAGGTATATAAAATTATGCATGATGTGGAGGATAGGGAGATATTTTTTGCTCCCTCCCTTATAATACTAAGACCCAGGGTCATCCAATGACATTGAATGGTGTGAGGTTCAGGACAGATAAAAGGAAGCACTTCTTCACATAGTATATTTTTAAACTATAGGATTTGCTCCTTCAAGATGTAGTGATGGCCAAAAACTTGGACAGCTTTAAAGGGGTTTCAGAAAAATTTGTGGAGGATAAGGCAATCATGAAGCTATAAAGCTAGTCATGATGGCTATATATTGCTTCCAGTATCAGGAGCACTTAAGCCTATGAATACTAGCTGCTGGAGAACGTGAATGGGAAGGTGTTATTGCATTCATGTCCTGCCATAAGGTTCCCAGAGGCAACTGGTTGGGCACTGTGTGAACAGAATGCTGTCTTTGTTAGGATCCAGCATGGCTCGTCTCATGTTCTTAATTGATGAAAAGGCAGAAATCAACTAAAATTTCTGTAATTGACAGCTCTGTTTAAATCTCCTCCCATTGAACTGGGCTTAGAGAGGATACCTCCAGAAGGACATCTTTAATGAATTTCAAAGGGGGTGGCAGGAGAAGGCAGTCCTTCATATATTGTTCAAGTATCTGCCTCACATTTTTTTCTTCCTTTTTTCTGTTTCTGGAAAAGACATCCATTAAAAGCAGCTCCAGGGAAATGCTTGGCACTGACAAGTATATTTACAAAACAAGGAACATGGAAATTGAACCAAATGCCTAAACACTGAACTGGATTTAGGAGCTGAGTTGTAGTCACTCTTCTTAACATGTCGGGTTAAATAGTGAGGGGCAACACTTCTGATGGTTCTTTATCTTTAAGCTTGGCTTGGACAGGACAATCTTTCAAATTGTGGATGCTTTCAAATAGGGGGCAGTCTGTTTGCAAATCTGTGTCCTCTCTTTTTGAAGATGCATTTCCTCTTTTTTTGGTGATTCATAAGTGGCCACTCTAGCCTGAGGCACTCAAAGACCTGACTGCTTCCCCCAGGGCCAAGGGTAGGCATGTCAAGGATAGGCTTGGTCAGCCACCTTCCAAGGACCCATACCCCAGCAGGACCAGCCTGGATTTGCTGCTCCTCTTCATCCATTGCAAGCTGCTTGCTTACCTGCCTCCCACTCTGGCTCAACAATGGTGGTTTTGAGAAGGAGGAGTAGATGCCACTCTCTACTTGTTCATTGGCTGTCTACATGACAAGCAAGCAAGTGGTGGCAATGATGAGGTAGAGGTGGAGGAGCTAGCAGCAATGCTGGTAAGAAGGTAGACTTATTGAGGGAGGAGGACCCACTGATGATGTCTTGTCCAAGAGACCTCAAAAACCTGGAGCTGGAACTGACTTTCCCACCTTGGACCTCAAGCTCCCCAACGCCAGATCTCCAGTGCAGGTAATTAGCCAGGAGAGAATTAATGGAAGGGAAGAGGAGTACTAGGCTCCAGAAGGGGAGAAGAGTATCATAAACAAACCACTCTCCAGGAAAGAGGTAGGTAAGTCATTGTGTAGGCAACAAAGACCTCATTTGGATTTAAGACCTTGTTGAAGCAAGTTGCTCATCTGGAGCTCTCCAAGGTCCTGCAACTCAGGCCTGCCTTGCCTCATCATATTTCTGCTAGGCTAGAGGTCAGAAGGACAGGGCACCTGCACAGTACTGCAGTTCTATTTCTGTCCAGCAGGAGTCAGCAATATTTCCTGGTTAGTTTGCTACCATATTATTTAGGCATTGTCTCTTATAAAGACACCATTGCTTATGATTTAATAATTGCATGATGAATTAGTACTAGATCCAGGTCACATACTGGAGGAGGCAATAGTATTCTCCAAGGAAGACATAACAGAAAACACTCTGTGATCTATCATGTATTATTAAACTATGTGGCTGTGACTTTTTCTTTTTTCTTCCTCCAGATGCTACAGTATTCCTGATCACAAGTGTCTCATTAGAGCTACTGCTTAATTGGCACCCAGGTACTGGTGAAGTTATTGCTGTGTAAAAAAAAAAAAAAAAAGGAAGGAAGAAAAAAGTCATAGAAATCCTAGACATTTTAATTTGCCTGATAATATCAGGTTGTGTTTTAACATTATTGTTGTTTTTCCTAGAAGAAAACCAGGAGTTTGTCTATTGATATTCTGATCCAGGCAGGCATCCCATGATATGGGATAAAGAACAGACACGGATAGGAAAAGGAAGGTAACAAAATAAATACATCTCCATCGTTTTTGAAGTAAGGAAAGCCTGGGATACGTTCCCCCTGCTCTTTTGTTGTTGCTTTATTTACACTTACACTTATTTACTCATAGAAATCGTTACTCACAACAGAGAGAGAGACTTACTTCTGAGTAAACAAAAGTAAGACCTCCGAAGTAAGCATAAGGCTGCAGAGCACTTCTTTCCAGTTTGCTGTTGTAGACTTTTAAAAAAGTTTCTGAGGGCCTTGCTAGACCGGGCCAGCTGAGCCGGCCTGGAGGCGGGGCGACGGCACGCTGACGTTAGCGCGCACCGCCCCGGCTTCCAGACGCGAGACGCGCAGGGACGTCGGGATCCCTGCAGCGTCCGCCATTTTTAAAAAAAGTTTAAAGGGGCCACGTGTGGCCCGAAGACTCTGGACCAGGTAAGCGTTTTTTTAAAAAAACGAAGCCCTCCCCATCCCTGATGCGCCGCCGCTTGCCTGGGCGGCGGCGCACCCCCCCATGCTGGGCATTGCCCGGGCGGCGGCACCAGCCGCTCTCTCTCTCACCCGCCCTCCCCCCTTGCCATCCCCGATGCCTGCTCTCCCCCCCTCCTGCCGGGTCCGGCCTTCCCCCTGCCCCTCTCTTCCCCCCCCCCGGGATCCCCCCCCGGGCCGATGGACACAGCGCTCGTATGAGCGCTGTGCCCAGTCTGTGGCTTTTCCCGGCTACTCATGAGTAAGCGAGTAGCCGCAAAAAGCCACGGACCCTGCTAGATGTTCCGTAGCCCTGGCCTCAGGCCGGGGCTGCGGAAAAGGCGCACCATAAGCGAATTCGCTTATGGCGTGTTAAGGGAGGTCTCAGATTCCTGGGCCCGGATTCCCCTGTGCGTCATCTGGACACACAGCAGGGAAACCGGGCCTCACAGCACGCTAAGGCCTCGTCTAGCAAGGCCCTGAGTGTCCACACTATTAAAGTCAGTTCTTTATGTGTTTAGTTAAATGTAAGTCTCTCTCTGTTCAATGGGGTTTACTCATGCATAGGTAAGCATGCATAGGATTTAGTATTACTTGGATGTAAATGCAGTTGAAATCGATAGGATTTACTCTTGAGTAAGGGAACCAGTAGATCTCTGTTTTATGAAATTGGTGATGCACAGCTTCACATGATCAAAGTAAAGGAAAATCAATCCTTCACAAATGCAAAAGGTGGGCTTTCACACTAATGGACTATCAGGAAAAATGTTTAAGGGGGGAATTAAAAATTCCTAAAAAAAATCAGTGGATGAACTGAACTGATTCAAATGTGGCATGATGAAAGCTCTACTTAAGAGCGCTCAAGGTCCCAAGTTTCTTCTCTTTATCTTTAAAAATGAGGGAGCTGTGGGCAAGGAAGGTGCACTTTCCACATTTTTTTTAAGGTAAATATGTACCCCTGGTCATGCCTATTCACAGGGTAAGAACATAGAGTTAAATGGGACCTCTTTCCCTCCCCCTTCATGGTTGAGCAGAGAACTGCCCTGCCCTCCTCTTTTGTTAGCGAGACCACCCTTAGACACACATGCCCCCAAATAAGAACGGGATGGTTGGACGGAACACAATGACACCAATACAGTGGAGGAGGAGCGCATTTATTTCACATGGGGGGGAAATAATCGAGACTTTCCTCACTCCAAAAAGAAATGAAACATGGATGGGAAGAGGCAAAATGAGTGCAGGACATGTATGGTGTCATGTGAATACCGGGCTGCAAAACCATATACCAGGCAGGGTGAGCGAGCAATAAATTGCTGGTGTGATGGAGCTCTTAGGAGCTACTAAATATTGTACTACAAATGTATCTATTTACAATTCTTGCTTTTGAGCACTAAAAGATGGAAGGGGGTATGTTGCTGTTTCTCTGCCACAGGACCTCCTGGCATTTTGTTTTCTTGCAATGAATGATGGTGTGAGGAAATTCTAATCATTTCCCAATAATAAGTTCAGTGTTTATTAAGGAAAGGCATCTATTTAAACATGCATGCTGCCACATGTATATTTTCCCCTTTACCCTTGGGTATCAGCCTTGAAGATTCACACCTGTCCAATTAAGGATGAGGTGAGTAAGGGAAGACATAATAGAGGTGTACAAATACATATGGCATGGAGAAGTTGGAGACATTTTTCTCCCTCTCTCATTGTATTAGAATTTTGGGTTCATCCCATGAAGCTAATTGGTGGGAGATTCAGGACAGATAAAAAGAAGTAGTTCTTCATACAGTGTATAGTAAAACTACTCAATTTGCTACTATAAGATGTAGTGATGGCCACCAATTTGGATGGCTTTAAAGGGGAATTAGACAGATTCATGAATGATATGACTATCAATGGCTACTAGTCCTGATGCCTATATCCTGTCTCCAGTATCAGAGGTAGTAGGAAGTTTTAACAAGGTATACTATGTTTTTAATCAGTATTTTATGTATTTTATATCTACTGTTGTTCCCGGCCTCGATCAAAATGGAGAAGTGGGTAAGAAATAGATGATGATGATAATGATGATGATGATGATGATGATGATGATGCTTCTGAATACCAGTTACTGGAGAATATAAGTGGGATAGTGCTGTTGCACTCATGTCTTGCTTGTGAGTTTCCCATGGGCAGCTGGTTGGCCACTGTGTGAACAGAATGCTGGACCAGATAGATCATGATCTGATCCAGCATGGCTCTTCTCACATTCTTATGATGAAGGAGAGAAGTTAGGGTGACCGTATGAAAAGGAGGACAGGGCTCCTGTGTCTTTAACAGTTGCATAGAAAAGGGAATTTCAGCAGGTGTCATTTGTATGCATGTCACACCTGGTGAAATTTCCTCTTTATCACAACAGTTAAAGCTGTAGGAGCTATACTGCAGCTATACTGTGACCAGATTTAAAAGAGGGCAGGGCACCTGCAGCTTTAACTGTTGTGATGAAGAGGAAATTTCACTAGGCTCTCCATATATACAAATGACACCTGCTGAAATTCCCTTTTCAATACAACTTTAAAGATACAAGAACCCTGTCCTCCTTTTCATATGGTCACCCTAAGAGAAGTTCCTCTCATTTTAAAATGTAAACACCAACAAGCTGGTCACTGTGCTGCCTGGAAACTTAAAGACACACAAATATTATTTATTTATTATTTTCATTTATACCCTGCCCTTTATTAATCATCACCATCATCATCATCCCAGGATGAGCAATATCAGTATTAAAACATTCAACAATAGAATAAGTGTGTGTGTGTGTGTGTGTGTGTGTGTGTGTGTGTGTGTGAGAGAGAGAGAGAGAGAGAGAGAGAGAGAGAGAGAGAGAGAGAGAGGCGGGCCTATACCCTGGGGATCACTCCGGGATGATCCTTGTGCATCCACATGACGCACAGGGGATCCCAGGGGCAGGGAGGGACGATCACTACATTTGCAATGTACTCTGTGACCATCACTGGAAAAGGATAACATCTATTAAAACAAAAAAACTATTGCACATAGAAAAAACACACAACTCTTCAATCCCCATGCAGCTCTCTATGTTCTCCATGCATCACCTTTTTAATAACACCGGCATGATTTCCTTTGTGTATATTATCTTAGAAATTCTTTGTTTCCTACCAGAGAACATTGTAATATTGCTACAGAGAACAATGTAACCATGAAGATTGGGAGAATGGCTTTGTAAGGCATATTTTTCATAAATAAGAAATGGGTTTTAAAAGTACAAAGGAATTTTAATCAAAATCCTCCAGGAAATCAGCAGCCAGTAATGCTTCAGCTTTCCTTGCAGAGGATATGGGTATGCATTTGTTTCAGGTAAGTTTGGAGAACATAATAAAGTTTTAACAAAGAGAAAATATGAAATGTTTTCCTTACTCATTTTTTTCTTTGCATACTTTGTAACAGCCACAAAGGCAAATAATACAATTGGAACAAGTGGACTTATTCACTTTCCCTGAGCAAGTCAGTTTAAAACAAACAAACAAACAAAAACAGAGCATTTCCATGTTTTAAAATATTATATATTAAATTTTGTGCAGAATAAATGCATAGTTGTTACTAAGTTGCTTTGAGCAATTCACTCATCTTCTCTCAACAAATTGCTTCTATTGCAGGACAATTTCCTTTCGCCAGCATTCAATATGCAATATTTTGTCATAGGGAAAATGTGATTTCCCCTTCCAAGCTTGCAAGTTCATTACTATTTGGAATACTGTATTTGGAGTGCTAGGACTGCATGAATGCCGCAGGAGCCTACTGACTACTGCCAATTACATCACTTATAATGGAAATATACAATACCCCTCCATCCATGCCTGTCCTGCCTTTTAAGTGTTTGGAACATTTAAAGCATCATTTTGTCTGTGGCAGGTGTACATTCACCTCCAGTATCACCAACATATGACCCTGCTAGATCCTTTTAAAAAAATTACCATCCAAGTTTTAGTGACAAGGATGTTCATGAGGATCCTGAACATGAGAATTTTGGAGGAAGCAAAGGAAGGAAGGAAGGAAGGAAGGAAGGAAGGAGAGAAAGAACATCTGTTGGGAGCTCCACCACCAGGGTCACTCCCGCAGCTCCACAAACTGAGGCAGGACCTATAACGTACAACTGTCAGGCCCAGGATACATTCCATATACAGTTTTCAAACCATTTCCAAAGTGTTATATTCTGCTTGGTATAGATCTGACCTTATTGTCGCTGATGGGTATAAACATGCTGGGTTGGAGCCAGACTTAGTCATACTTAGAGTAGACCATTTGAAAGAAATGGGACCTGTGTTAGTAATGATTAATTTAATTCCCACTGATTTCAGTGAGTCTGTTCTACTCTAAGGCCAGATCTACACCAAGCAGAATACGACACTTTGAAAACATTTTGAAAACTGTATGGGGAGTGTGTCCTGGGCCCCAACAGTTGTCACTACTGTTATAAACCGTTTTAAAGCAGTAGTGCAGATCCTGCCTAAGAAAGCCTGGCTGCAGACATTTTAATGCCACAGGCAGTAGCAGCAGCCACCACTACCCTCCTCCTCTTCCCCCCCTTCTTGTCCTCTTCTTCCCTTCCCACAAGGCTGCACCCATGGCCACATTGCTTCACTTCCCCACATCTCCCCCTCAATGCCTTATTTCAGGGATCCTTTCTGAAAGCAAAGAAGGCATTCTGGGTGAGCTGACCCTGGAGATCGCCTGTGCTACCACGGTAGAACAAGCAATCCTCAAGGCCACCTCATCCCCTCAAAGTGATACTTTTGGGTCAGGTGAGTTCTCTGGAGAGCTGCATCAACTACTTTTCTGCTTCAGCATTTGTTGGAGCAGAGAAGCAGCTAGCAGAGCTTCCCAAAGAGGTGGGGAGAGGCATCTGGTGTATAAACACCTTCAGGGAGTTGTTTGGAACCCCCAGAATTTGGTGCACCAGGCAGCTGCCTTCTTCACCTCCCTTGGGGCAGCCCTGACTCTAAGACCCTGTTCAGACAACATACTAAGCCCCTGTGGTTAAGCATTTTGTACTAAACATTATGGCTACATCGCCATGGTTTAAGCATGCTCACCAATCACTTGCTGCAGAAGGGTTAGCAGCCTAACCATGGTTTAGCGTTGTTGTCTGAACAGGCCCTAAGTATGTCTAAGTCTAGATCCAATCTGATCAGTCTGAAAGTGATGCAGTGCCACCAAATTCAACCATACTTATAAACTGTTACCACTGAGAGCAAGGCAAGCAGTGAAAGAGGAGAGATAGCTTGTGGATCCAGAATCAGCTTGAGGATGACTCTGGGTTTTGGAAAATGAGTAAGCAGACTAGTAGTAGATCAATTAATTACCATAGCAGGAGCAGCTACTGCCCCAGCCATAACTTCCATGTGGAAATCTGTATATATCCTGAACAGGGCATCTACATCTTAAAGAGACAGGCACTTATTTAGATTTGAGGCACCTCTAAGGACTTGAATGAGGAAGTGGATCCTGTTTGTGGTCTCAGGGACAGGAAGGCTGACCCTGAAATCAGAAGCTCGACCCCTTGAGATTGCAAACCCCAACAGCCCTTAACACTAACTTTCTAGTTTCTAAAGGAAGCCCTGGATGTTCTTTTGGCAGAAAAAACATGTGTATACTTATCCACCTTATGCTAGGTCTATACAGGCATATTGTGAATTCAAAATAAAACAAATATCAGGGAGAGTGTAATCTGGAGTATAATAAAGTCAATTTTTAACATCAATTTTTTTAGGTTCCTGAATTAGAGTTTTGTGAAAACACAAGTGAATTTCCAAACTTTGCCATTTCAGATTTTTCCATGAAACCTGAGTGAGCCCAAGAAGCCTAAATTTTGCTGCCACCGCCCCCACCCTTTCTAAAGGCCTCACCAAATCTGAATTTTAATTCCATACTTCTGAATGCATAAAATTAATGACATTTCAAATTTGCCCAACGTTTTTGCTTCAGTGCTAGAATAAATTGGGTCTAATTCTCTAAATATAGCAGATGGGTGAATGTCTCATCAACCACATTGTATTGGAACCACAGGAAAAATAACATTTCTACAGCAGGAAGGTTAGACATAGACTTTGTGGGCTTCACACATTCCAGAAACACTGCATGGAATGCAAACTAAAGACTGGAACACTTGAGTAGTGGCAATCATGCAAATGACATCCTAGTAACTTCATATTTTGGAGATCAGTTTCATTCAAAAATGTGCTGATTGTTAATTGAGCTATTCTAGCCTGAAGAGGAATAATGACTTCTAGTTGGGGATCCAACAATGCTGTTGCTTTCTGCCAGATGTGCTGCCTCCAATCTGCCTGTGAGGGAGAATCGCTTGGCTTTCTGCCTTTCACATACCATAGCTGTGATTTGGCAGCTAGTGCTATGACCTCATGCTGGGTCTTGTGCCATTAAGGAGGGGTGGGGTTAACCCCTGCCTAGGCAAGGGACTGGATCAGACAGGTGTTTGCCTTTTGCTATATTTAAATCTACTCATGCATCACAAGAGAGAGCAAATCATCTCCTGTCTTTTCCATGCTCACAATGGTGAACTGGATTTTCCTGGCTGGTATAGGAATATACTACACAGCTCAGCAGAGGCTGGTGGCTCCAATGGCATTGGAGCGGTGGATCCATTCCAGGTTTCAATCAGAACCAGTTGGAACTCTACTGGAGCTATCCAAGGTGCTGAACTTAATTTGTACTTGTGTTTCAGGAGCCTTGTGTGGCGCAGAGTGGTAAGCGGCAGTTACTGCAGCCGAAACTCTCCCCACAGCCTGAGTTCGATCCCAGCAGAAGCTGGTTCTCAGGCAGCCAGCTCAGGTCAACTCAGCCTTCCAGCCTTCCGAGGTTGGTAAAATGAGTACCCAGCTAGCTGGGGGAAAGGAAATCATGACTAGGGAAGGCATTGGCAAACCACCCCACTACAAAGTCGGCCAAGAAAACGTCAGCAAAAGCAGGCGTCCCTCTAGGAGTCAGCAATGACTCAAGTGCTTGCACGAGAGGTTCCTTTCCTTTCCTTTTCTTCAGCACCTTGGATAGCTCCTTCAGAGGGTGGGCTGGTTCAATTCAGCACTTTGAGCAGCTCCTTTAGAGTTCTGGCTGAAACTTGCAGCAGATTCATCACGCCACTGACACAATTTATTCACTTTGAATAAGGGCTGGTGTAGCAGAGTGGCTAAAAGACTGAGAGCCAATCTACACTGTTGTTGTTGGGTAGTCCCAATGCCCATCTTCTTGGCTGTTGTCTTCGCTTTTCGGACTGAATCCATTGCATCATCAGTCTTTGCATTAAATAGCCCCACTCCGTCAAATGGGAGATCCTCGATGTGTGATCTAGCCTCCTGAGACAACCCCGCTGATCTTAACCAGGTGTGTCTCCTCAGTGCTATGGCTCCGACCATGGTTTTTGCCCCGCAGTCTGCCTGGTGATGTGCTGCTGTTTGTATCTGTTGTCTTGCTAATTTTTGCACTTCTGATTGGGAAATACATGCTAGCGCTCTTTGATCATTTGGGAGATGATCACTCGCAAAGGCAAAGGAAAAGAAGGGGGGAAAGTGAGCGGGTTGGGTTTTTTTGTTTTTTCTTTGAAATAGGAAAGGAAAAGGAGTTGTAAGACAGACTGTAGAGAAGAATTAAGATGAATATCTCAGCTGTTTTTGTAATCTTTGACAAAGTTGTTCCCGACGATGCAGCCGCAATGACGGTTGAAGAACTGAGGGATCTGGAGGGAACCCTCCAAAGCATGCACAGTACACAATGGGGGAAGGGTTCCTGCCAAGACTCTCAGCTATGGAAGTTTTTCCAAATTGTAGCTGAGCCTGATAGTTTATTTAATCTCATGCAAGCATGTGGGGATTCTGCTGGTCTACGACCTTCCCCACTGCTCAGCAGTCTCCTTCTCCTGATAAGCAGAGCTCATACAGCTCCATGGTAGGCACAGGAGCTGAGAGCAATGAAACAGGTGGGGAGATGGCTTGAGAGTAGAGTGAGGGAAATTGCCAATGGATGCAACTGAGCCCTGGCATGTACCCATAACTCAGCCTTGCTCAGGAACAGTGAAGGCAAAACTGGGTTTTCATTGCGAACCAGTCAGAACTGTAAAGGGGTTTTGCACCTTGGATAGCTCCTTTAGAGTTCTGGCTGGTCCTGACTGAAACCTGGAGCAGATTCAGAGCCACCCCCCTCCACTGCTCCAGAGTGGGAATGAAAAGAAGCCATAGCCACCAGACACACATTTAAATGAATGTCTGCTTTGGCCCTCAAGCCTGGCACAAGGGGGACTCTAAGCAGTGCTAAATGTTAATGCTGCATCCTAGAAGTAGCACAGCGGCTCATGGTATTGCTCCATAAATGCAGCCCCTTTGGTGCAATTCAGTGAATTCCAGAGGAATTTTAATTGAATTGTTAATGTCAGGATATGCTTGAATGGTTGGGTGGGGGTGGGGAGACATAAAATAAATGGTTTTGTCTGAGAAAGCTTGCCAGTGTCTTGCCAGTGTGTTTCCTTTAGAAATCAGAAATCAGACACAGCCAGAGTACTGTAGGAGAGAAGGAAATGGCCTCTTTTCACTGGGTTTTACATTGGCATGACTGGCTTGGCTTTATTTTCTTCAATGGTTCTTCACTTGTATCAAAGTGAGACTTGTGCTTTATGGTGTAAATGGTGCTGGTGCTGCAGGAGTACAGCCTGACCAGGGAAATGTGAAGGGTCCATAGCTTTGGGGGAAATAAATTATCATGGAATTCAGCTACAAACGGGGCAAATTTAACCTGCAAACATGCTTAATTTGGTCTTCTTGGTACTTCAAAGTGCTATGGATACTATTTTTAACACACACACACACACACACACACACACACACACACACACAGAGCAGAGAGGCTGTATGTGGTTCATGTGTTGCACAGCCCAGCTCTATAATCATCTCTTCACACTATTATTTGCCTCAGTTCTTTAGACTCCTTTTCTGAAAACGTCCATATTTGCAGCTCTTCCTGACATTTTCCATAATGAAGACACACAGAGAGAATTTAGTCAGTTTTTCACGAACAGTTTTTCTCCCTAGCCACTTCCTTCCTTCTTTTAACTTCTTTTTAATTGTTGAACTTAACATATTTAGTGATATGCTCCTAAAATCCCTTCCCACCCACCCTTACATCCATTTTTGTCTGCTTGAATTTGGGGGTGCAGGCAAGTTTGTGTTCCATTTTAATCTCCTTATTTGGGAAAGGCTTCCATTTTCAGAAGGAGGCCTCCTTGCCTCTGATAGCTTCTTTGACTCTGCTCATTAACCATACTGGCATCCTCTTAGATTTGGTGATGGATTTCCTGACTTGCAGAATGCATTTTAACTGAGCTTCTATTATTGTGGTTTTGAGTAACCCCCAAGTGTTCTGGAGATATGTATCTTGACTTTTGCTTTCAACTTCCTTTTTACCACCCCTTTGAAAGTAGACCTGTCAGAAAATAGACATCTTGAAGGCGTGGTGGCATAACCTCTCATAGAACCTAGGGACAGGGGAGGCTGTAAGTTGCTGACCATTTAAAAAGTGGACCAGCAAGGGAGCTTTGGGAACAGGACTATGGCCCATTGTGTCAAAGGGACACAGTTTTCTTAGAAGAGAAAATTCTGTAAGGTGCCAGTTCGCCCATCACTATTGCCATGTGATGTGAAAAACCACCCCTAGTGAAATTCCTATTTCTGTTGCAAGTTTTAAAAATACAAGGGTCCTCTCAGGTTCTGGACCTGGAAAGAGAGTAGCAGTTCACAGGACATTGTTTGGGGAGAGGGTTGAAATATACATTTTATTTATTTATTTATTTATTTATTTATTCATTTTGTATACTACCTAACCGGCAAATGCCCTTGGGGCAGTTTACTATCATAAAACCAAATAACAACAAAATGCAACCAAAAAAAGTATCAAAATACTACAATATTAAATATAAAAAATAAAACATTGAGGAGCCAGCGGTAAATTGAATAATCAGAGCAACAGATTAAAATTTAAATGCCAGTTTAAAGAGGAAGTTATTAACATGGCATCTAAATGTATACAATGAAGATGGTAAGTTTTCGGAAGTAAGAGCTGTAAATTAAAATATGCTGGTATTTTTGCAGTGGAGGCTGGTGGCTCTGATGTCAGTAGGGCAGAGAATCGCTCCATGTTTCAGTCAGAACCAGCTAGAACTCTAAAGGAGCTATTGGGGGTGGGAGGCTGTGCAAAAGCCAAGAAATCATCAAATGATAAGTGGGAGGGGCCAGGGAAGGATGTGTGGCCATCTTGAGACCCAAATTCGTGCTCCCTCCATGGCCTGAGTTTCTGCACCCCTCCTTTAGTGCTATACACTGTCTGTATGGGTGTTTCATTTCATTCCTTTATTACATTTCTAACTGCCCAATAGCAAAAGCTTTCTGGGTAGTTTGCAAAGATTAAAACCTTAAAAATTCAATACGGTAGCATAATATAAAAACCATTTTCATACTATATATAGATAGATATAGTGTGTGTGTGTGTATGTGTGTGTGTGTGTGTGTGTGTGTGTGTCTTTGATATATACAATTTTAACCATGAATAATAAGAAATCACAAGACCCATAAAACTCTATCATACTGTATATTGCCAATCGCCTGGGAGTAGAGGAAGGTTTTAACCTGGTGCTGAAAATTTGACTATGTTGCCACCAGGTGGACCACACTGAGGAGAGCTTTCCATGGCTTTCTACCCTCCTTTCAGGGGAGGCACCTGGAGGAGGGCCTCAGATGATGATCGTAGTGTATGGGGATATTCATACCAGGAGAGGTGCTCCATCAGGCAGCGTACTTCTGAGCATTGTAAAGCTTTATAGGCCAAACTCAGCACTTTGCATTGGGTTTGGGAACATAAAGGCAGTCAGTGCAAGCAGGCTAGAATGTCCAGACCTTCTGGTTTCATGCAGCATGGTCTGACCTTATGTAGATTTAGCAAGTGTAGGCAAGTCCTTGACTGGCAAGGCCATATGGACATCAATGCATAACATGGCCACCATTTCATAACATTATATAGAGTGTCCAAAAGGCATTGAAGACATTAATATTTCAGCACTATCTCAAGCTACCCTGTCATTCCTTCTGGCACAGCACGACACACAAATCTTTTGTATGGAAAATTATCCTTCTCTCTAACTGCAGAAGTCGTTACCATGGAGATGTAAAACAGCATCTCTGCCTCCCAAACCTACCAAAATGTGGACTGCTATCCCAGACTTTCACAGGGCTTTAAAAAAGAAGAAGCAAGAACATCAACAAAATGCCAAGGAGACACTGTGCCAGGATAAACAAATAAGACTCAGAAGGATCTGACAGGAATTATCCTGGCTCTGTTGTGATGATTAATTTATCAGTGCTCAGGTATAAACATGTGAAACTTCAGTATCTAATTAGCAGCAAGCACATACACATTCCTGGGTCCCAAGCCTCTTTTCTCATCATAGCCAAAGGCTGTGCTTGAATCCACTCAGCCTTTGTGCAAATATCCTGTGTGACAAGTTTCCCTGCTGCTCCGCTATGTCGTAGCAAAAAAGAAAAAGGAAAAGGAAATACTTGCCCATTGCTGATACTTGCAGCAATGGGCAGAGGCCTCCCTTACATAGTTCAGCTCTATGGTCATTCAAAATTCGTAAGATGAGCCTTCCCCAACCTAGGGAGGAGCCCTTCAGATGTTTTGGACTTCAATTCCCGTCAGTGGACGTCAACGCTCCAGCCAGCATGTCCAATGGTCAGTGGTATGACCAATGCTGGAGGGCACTAGAGAGGCTGGCGAAGGGCATTCTATGCCGAGATATATTTTGGGATTTCTCAGTTCTTTGAACCTCTCTGTTAAAATGTTTCCTGTTGGTACATACTCAAGTACAACCCAGATTCCGTGTCCTGCACTCCCAGAGTGCAGGACACGGAATAACGGGCTCAAGTTAAAGGAAGCCAGATTCCGGCTGGACATCAGGAAAAACTTCCTGACTGTTAGAGCAGTGCGACAATGGAATCAGCTACCTAGGGAGGTTGTGGGCTCTCCCACACTAGAGGCATTCAAGAGGCAGCTGGACAACCATCTGTCAGGGATGCTTTAGGGTGGATTCCTGCATTGAGCAGGGGGTTGGACTCGATGGCCTTGTAGGCCCCTTCCAACTCTGCTATTCTATGATTCTATGATTCTATGAAATGTTGTTTTGCATCTGGAGCTTTTGCACCACTGTGGTCCAATTGTGACACACCAACGTTTGGGCTGGTAGATCTGGTTTCACAAGCTGATCTGTTGTGGAGTTAGTGGATGACTGATTCAAAATTACAGTGTCTTGGATACTAACTAATGTTATTCCAGAAAAGCCTTTTTTGGCCCATTCCCCCTCCCCTTGCATACCCTTGACCCCCAAAATCCATTTCCAGAGGGTCAAGGGACCTTCTGGAACAGTGGGGATGGCACAGGAAGCTGTAGAGGGTAGGAAAATCAATGAAAACTGACCTTCCCCCCATTCTCCACCAGCGGAACTTTCCACTGGATTAGAGTTCCTTTTATGAACGGGAGGACTTCATCTGCTTTCAGATCCAACTGCAGAATTGGAATTCTTCAAGAGACCTTGATTAGAAATCTACCAGAGATGCTTCAGGCATAGAAGTCCCTGTTTTCATTGGAAGTGTGTACAAGATCATCTACTGTGTCCTTTCTGAGTCTTAATTCTGAGATGAGACAGCCCCTCACGCTGGGTTAGACTCCAACAAACTCACTTCTATGAACTTTGAGGGAAATAGCTATGATGCTTTCAGCTCAACATTATAATCAGCTTGACAGCTGCACTCTGAGGAATTCTTTGGTTCCCACACACCCCAGACAGTATTGCCATTAACAATGCTGTTTGGGGATGATAGGAATCATAGTTTAGCACGTTTGGAGGCCAACTGGTTTGAGGAGACTGTTCTGCTGCATACGTTTCCAAACAAAACATCATGTTGAAAGGTGCTCTGGAGAAATAAGCTGAGAGAGGAAACCTGATACTTTAAAACAATCTCCTCCAGCCTGGTGCCTTCCAGATGTTTTGGACCAGCACTCCCATCATCCCTGGCAATTGGCTGTGCTGGCAGGGCCTGATGGAGTTGTAGTCCAAAACATCTGGAGTGCACCAGATTGGGGAAGGCTAGTTTAAAATCATGGTTTTGAATTATTATTTAGCTTAAATGGAAAGCACAACTTCATTCATCCCTCCTTTCTGAAGTCTTCGCCCTTTGATAATAATATAATCCAAGCCAGAGGTTTCTGGGTTGTTAGGTGAATTCTAAGTGTAATGCACTCAGCTGAGTACATGAGAGACACCTCAATAGTGGCCCAGGACTGCAAGAAGTGAATCCCAAATGCAGAGCAACAGTCCAGCTTCAAGGAGCAGGGGAAGAATTTCTTTTGTGCAAGTTGTGCCAGTGTTGCTCAGAACCCCTAAGATATATGTCTGTGAGATAATCATCTTAAAGTAGTAGGCCAGTGCTAGGCCCATGAGTTAATGCCTTTCACCATGGTGCCTGACTTGTCCAGTTGGAGTCCTGCCACTGAGGTTCACTCTAGCTGAGCTAGTCCACACTGCACTGTGCAATCGGTGCCCATAGGTAGGCCGTGAGGGAGCCAGCTGGCTGATTGGCAGTTAGCTTGGTCATTACCATTGGCGACAGGCCCAGAACTGCACTCTCCTTCCCTCCCACTCCCGATGGTGCCTAATGACTGAGGCAGCTGGCCCCAGGCACTCTTCCTTCAGGCCCAGGATGGCAAGCTACTTCCAGATGATGGCCACCAAAGCTTGATAAGTCTTCCCTCCCACCCAAGGCATGCTGGGAGTTGTAGGTGTAAGCCTAGATCTCCGAACAACATATTAATCTTTGAACTTCATCTGAAGTGCGGTGGGAGACAACTGGAGAGTGGGTCTTCTTAGTTGTGGCACCCCACTTATGGATTTCTTTGTCCCAGGCAAGCTTACCTAGTGATTACATTAATGGCTTTTCAGTGCCAAGTGATTTTTTTTCTTTAAACTTGATGAGACATTTCATGCAGCATTTCCCCCTGTTATAACTAAACCACAACACTCCAAGACAGATGCAGGAATTATTGAATGAAGTTTATGATTTTTATGTAAAAGCCTGTCTATACCATTGAAGCAGAAGAGTGAATGGAGGAATGACTGATAGCTGAGGCTAGAATGGAATGGTGAGCAGAGTGAGTGGCAGTTGGAGAAAGTCACGTAGAAGGAGAATAAAGACAGTTAGTGAGAGGACAGGAAAGTGGGAGCTAAGTTAGGATTGAGAGATAGTGACCTGATTTGCACATAGTGACCTGGTTTGTTAACCCATGCATTATTTAAAATCAGCCACTCTACATGCTAGTACTACACTGCCTCTTGTTGCTGATACTGCTCCTCAATAGAGCGTCTAGGAGTAGCATCGCCTAGGAGGGGAGGTAAGTGGCAGTCAGTGGACATGCGCAGCTCCAGCCAAGTCCTGCTGGGACTGCCTTGTCCTATGCTTCTTGCCCACCAAATGCTCCATCAGGACCCTGTACTCAAGGTCTGGAGCCAGCCCAGGCACTTGCTCCCTTTCATTAGGCCTGTTTCTGGGAGTGCCTCCTCTTCCTCCCTCCCTCTTAAAGGCAAAGGCTGCACGCGCACTTACCCCAGACTGAGAAAACAGCACTATCAGGATGGGGTGCCTTTGAGCATGTTCAGAGTTCAGCATCTCAAAGTCTAGTGGTGTCTAGTTATGATTTTAAAACTATGAACAGTGGGTAGGAGGAGGCACCACAAATGTATGCAGCCCATTTATGGTGTTATTTCCTTTTATGTGGAATTGGGTTGACTACTTGAGATTGACCCGATTGTGAAAGGCATGCAGCAGCAACTAAATGCACATTCACATTGCCTGCCAAAGGCCAGTAAGTCTGGCCTCCCACTCAAGGCATGCTGGGAGTTGTAGGTGTAAGCCTAGCTTTTTTATTAAATTCTTTAAAAAATACTTAAACCCCAAAATTCTCTGTGTTTTGATTTTTCTGGTACATTGTACTGCCAGACCTATCAGCATGCCAAATTTCAAGTTTCTAACTCATCTGGAAGTGGGTAAACATTTCGGGACATACATCCCACACACATGCTTTCAGCTTTATAGGTAAAGATATCACAAAATAACTTTTGCTGAGTTGCCCACTTGAGAGATCAAATCCTGACCTTCAAATCCAAGCACTGAACACTATAAGGATAAAAATGTTTGGTATTGTCTTTTCTCCAACAGGAATTTTGACAGGACAGCTCATTGCTATCTTACCCTTTTAACTGTCCCAGCTTCTGTTCATGTCATATAACTCTTTATTTGATTTTTGAAGGAATGGCTTTCCAATTTTCATTGCTCTGCAGTGCAATCCTATGAATATCTACTTAGAAGCAAGTTCCATTATGTTCATTGGGACAAACTCCCATGTAAGTAAATACAATATTACAGCCTTAAATGAAACATTTCATTTCAGTGGTAACATCACACACACACACACATTTTGTTTTCAATTCCAAAAGGTTGAGACTAGAGTTTGATGGTCTGATTGCAAAGTCTTTGATTTTAGTAGGGAAATATTTATTATGACTTTTCCACATGTAGGTGACCAATGGCCAAACAATCAAAGAACAGCAGAGAAGCTGTTTGTGAGTTTGTGTGTCAGTGAATCCATTCTTTCTATCACCATGACATCTTTGAGAGAGTGGAAATGGGGGAGGAGAGAAGGAGATTGAAACCTTGCCATCAATCCTACTGGCATATAAAATTGTCCATCTGTGAATTGTGGTCTTTCTTCTTGATTTAATTATATTGCCACATGGATAGGGCCTCTTGATAGATGGAATTGGAGTTGGATAGAGTGTGAAGAATTGGTACCACATTATAGAGAAATTATTTGAAAAGAAGCCTCTGGAACTGTAAAACAAGGAAGTGATAAAAAATCTCTTCCTAAGAGAATAATTCAGAGAAGTCATGTTGGGAAAAGTGTGTTAAGCAATCCAGTAGTAAAGGTCAAAGGTGAATGACTCATTTGGCTTCTCCAGAGCTTTCTTCCCTTTGATTCTTAAAAACCACTCTAATTTTTATCTATTCCAGCTCTAGCCAAATGGAACAACTAGTGTCAGATTTTTTCTTGTCGTGAAATGAGCAACTCTTAGCAGAGCCCAGGCAAAAGGAGGTCTTCCAGTGCCAAATTTGGAATTATATTATGCTACTGCTCAATTGAGATTTCTTATAGGATGGATACATGCCTCCCCAGAGCACCAGTGAACACTGACAGATCAACAGAGGCAAAACTAACCTCTTGGTGCGTTGATATGGGTCAATCATTGTAATAGACCTAAGTGCATCTTTGTGCATCCAGTGATTATAGACATGATACTTACTTGGGAACACTGGTAGGTGAAGAAATGGTTGTTGATTCATCTCCACCAATGTCAGTGTTGTGACATCCAGAATTTGTAACACGAACACGTAACAATCCCCATGGTTTATGTGCTTGGATAGCAACAACAGTTTCTTATTTATTTGATAAAGGGGAGCCTCTCTCCTCTGTAAATGTTTTGAAAAGAAATGAAGCAAGCCTGTCCTCTTTTTATCAGTACCTGCAACTAGGCATGTGCTCCGCTCCGATTAGAAGCGCAGAAGCAGGAGCGAATTAGCCTGCTCCGCCTTGCCCAGAGGCGGAGTAGAAGCGGACCGTGGACCCCTAGAACCAAGGCGAAGAGAAGCGCCCATTTTCGGAGCACTCCGGTTTCCGCAGTCCGATCCGATCGCCATCTTGAAACATTTCGCCCATAGGATTGCATTGCGGAAAAGAAAGGGGGATAACTGTGTTGTTTTTGAAGCTATCTTTCTGAAACTTCTTGTGCTTAGAGAGTCGTGGATGGGGGTCATTTTGAGACTACTCTCAGCTCTCTGCGTGGTGCGGTTCGTGTACTATAATTTTTTAAAAAACCGGCGGGAAAATACCTTTTCCGAAGGGCTGAGGGGCAGAGTCAACTCCTGGTCATGATCACATGATCCCAAAGTTGGAGGAGGGGATAGACAAAATGGGTAACTTGGAATTCTGGGAACTTCTCTTTCTTAGTATGAACGGACTTTTCCCAGTGTTTTTTAAAACAGTAGCCCCACCAAATGCACAAACACAACCTGAAATCATATACTAAGCGAATAATAAGAGATAGAAACACAGCACTGCTACCCACCCTAACTTTGGGGAACAACTGAAAAGATGTGGTGCAAGGGGATGAGCTCCCCTAGGGCATCCCATGTGGACGTGCCCCCACTCTCTCCTGTACTTGGAGGGCAATCAGAGCCCTCCAAAGAGAGTAACCCGGTGGAGCAATGCCTATCATGAGTTGAAGTGAGAGTTCTACTCCTCGGCTCTCGTGGTGAAGCAATGGCTTTCATTAGTTGAACTGGCAGCTGCTTCCCCCTCCCCTGGGCATGTCAACCTATTGCTGGTAAAAGACAGATATAGCCTTTTTAAAAAAGTTCTTGTTGTTTATTCAGCAACACTGCTGCTTTTAATTCCACCCCTCCTTTGTTTATTTATTTATTTATTCCATTTTATATGCATTACTGGCTTATCCTTGGCTCACTTTCTTATGCCCCCAGAAATGTCTGTTGCCTGCCTGCCTTCCCTCTCTCCTCCCCTGCCCGCCTCGCAGGGATGTTGTGTGTGTCTGGCTTTGACTCATTGGAGAAGTCCTTCCTGCGCTCACTTGGAGTTTTGGAAGTTCCAAATCCATTTTTCAAGTGTGGAATAAGATTCATATAGGTTTATCTCTACTCCCCAATTCATGGCATGTTGGGATTTCCTTTGAAATGGCCCCATTGAGATGTCTGCAGGTTTAAGCCCCGCCAAAAAACAGGGGATGATGGGACTACCTTGAGTCTGGGCGTGCGTGTGTATCCCTGGATAAGCTATCATGGTGGCAAGTTTGAGGTTTTTAACGTGCAAATTGACGGAGCTATCGAAAGGGGTGTGAATGGGGTGTTGGATTTTCATAAATTCCCCAAAAATCAGGGGATGATGGGACTGCCTTGAGTCTGGGCGTGCGTGTGTGTCCCTGGATAAGCTATCATGGTGGCGAGTTTGAGGTTTTTAACGTGCAAATTGACGGAGCTATCGAAAGGGGTGTGAATGGGGTGTTGGATTTTCATAAATTCCCCAAAAATCAGGGGATGATGGGACTGCCTTGAGTCTGGGCGTGCGTGTGTGTCCCTGGATAAGCTATCATGGTGGCAAGTTTGCGGTTTTTAACATGAATGTTCAGCAGTGCAGGAGTTTTGGAATATGGTTACTTATTACTGTCAATAATTTGTTCATGTTAGACCATTCTTAACTCCTAAAGCTCTGTCTTTTTATCTTTTTAAACCTAATGATCCTGTATTCCTGCATAAAGACTTTCTTAAGTAATTGTATACAGTTGAAAAGGGATGTATAGCATGTAACTGAAAGCCTCCAAAGCAACCAACTAAAGAACAGTGGTTTGATATAATTTGGAAGACTATGAACTTCTTAAGCAAAAAAACCCCACATCCTTACTGGGCTTTCGTCTTCTGGAGTCTTTCCGGGTTTACAATGTGCTCCTTTAGATGATGAACACATGATTTGTTATTGAAAACTTCCTTTTTCACTAATGCTCATATATGCACATATATTCAATGAAACATTGCCATCTAGTGGCTGTATCATAGCACTATGCTGACATTACACACTGCCAATATGCCATGCTAATTTTTATTTCACCTTATCTCCAATCTTTTTGAAAGTGGGATAAAGGGAAGGAAATGTCCTGGAGGTTGATGACATCATGTAAAAGAACTGCAAACTTACATGAGTGACCAATCATGAAAGTGCAATAAATTGCTCATGTAGAGAAGTCTTATGACTTTGTATAAACTTACTCAGCAAGTGCAGCAAGCACGGAATCTTAACTTTAAGAAAGTTATTATGGCTCCATGGTTTCCATTTATTTCCTATGTTGAAGCCCTTCAATCTTTTGATCAAATTCCAGCCAAATACAATTACCCATAATAAAAAAAAAGATACATACATACACAGAAAATAACACACACTTGCACACGCTTCTTTTATACGGTGTATAAATTGTATTTTTATTCTTTCATTAGTTATTGAACTTCTGCTTAGGCTCTTCTAATGTAGATATCCCATAAGCATATCAGTTATAGACTAAGAATTATTAGTGAATTCATTTCTTTATGTAATAGTCTTGATTTATTATGGTGTATGCCTTTATTTTGTTAGCTTTGCTTTGAAATAAAATAACATTTCATGAAAAGGAAAACCACTCTAGCTCTTTCTCCTCTCAAGTTAATTACATCTTCTGTTGTCTTAAAAATCTATCAGATAAATATGAAGGACTTCTATGAAATCTAAATGAAGTGATATCATTGCGGCTGCTATGGACATACTAAAAACAATTACTCCCAATGGCCATTGAAATGTATTGTTTCATTCTGAATAGCCATAAGAAACCACTGGAATATTTTCGGGCCCATCTTTAAATCTAAATAAATAAATATTTGTTGTTCTTAGAAAACAATTCCAGATGAAAATATTTCCTTATACAGTAGTTTTAGGGAACAAGTCGTATGACCCCTAACACAGCAGTTTCTAGATATCACCTCCAAACAGATAAATCCCTTCATGGCCGTTAGAATCAGTCCAATGTGTTCCTTAGGCCCCCAGGAAGCATAGATGAAGCATATGACCATCCGGAATGACAGTCCAGTGCAATGGAGAATGGTGGCACTTGAACCATTGAAGTTATATGGGAAATTTCTTTGTGCCACGCAAGAACAGTAATAGGGATTCTGCACTATCCTGTGGGGCTGTGGTTATCAGTGCATTGCATCTGAAGGACATTGGGAAGGACAGCTGATTCCTATGGCCATTTGTAAGGGGAAAATATTGCTATGGAGTGTGTGTGGTATTGGACTTTTGGAGTGCTTAGGGGTACGTCCTTGGCGCATCTGTGAGCACCATTGAGGTTCCTGTTGTTTCCCGTGGGACTATATGTATCTGTCCAATGCATTTCCATGGCCTTTCAAAAGAACATCTGAACATAGAGGGGTGTGTTCATAGCCATTCAGAAGGGTAGTCATTGCTATGGAAGAGATGTAGCATTGTGTTGCTTTGAGATATCTGTAGATACTCCTTCTGTACACTCATGAGCTATATCAGGGCTCCTCTTGTTTCCTGTGGGGCTGCTTGCTTCAGTCCAATGAATTCCTATGGTCATTCAGAAGGACATCTCAATATTATGGCCATTTGGAAAGAGAGGGCATTGTGATAGATGGGCCATGGCATCAGGACGCTTGAGGCCTTTGAATGTATTCCCTGAGATCACCCAAGGTCAGTATTGTGGCTCCTGCTGTTTCCAATGGGGCTGCTTTTATCATTTTAGTGCTTTCCTATGGGGATTATTATGGCCATTCAGAAGGAGATTCCATTGCTATGGATCATATGTGGCATTAGGAATCTTGGAAGGTTAGGGGGTACTCCTTCAATGCTCCTGTGAGCAGCATTGGGGCTCATGCTCTTTCTGTGGGGCTGCTTGTATTGGTCCAATATGTTCCTATGGCCATTCAGTAGCACAGCTGAATATTATGGCCATTGCTAGAGGCACCAGGACCCTTTTGGTTATTTGTAGATATTTGTAGATATTCCATTTGTAGATATTCCATTATTTGTAGATATTCCATCAGTACACTTACGAAGTATACTGGGGCTCTTGCTGTTCCCTGTGGGCCTTTTAGTATCATTCCAGTGTATTCCTATTCAGAAGAACAGGCTATTTGGCATTGTTTTCTAAAAACAACATATGTTTAACTGTTGCAGTATTTTGATTTGAAGATGGTCCCTAAAATCTTCCAATTGTTACCAATGACCATTCGATTTTTATTTATTTATTTATTTATTTAAGGATTTTTATGCCGCCATTCAGCCAAAAAAGGCTCTCACGGCGGCTTACAAAAGTATTTCTTGATAGTCCCTGCCCACAGGCTTACAATCTAAAAGACATGACACAAAAGGAAAAGGGATTGGGAGGGAGGAGGGGGGGGAAGGAAAGCAAATTCAGGCACTACAATCTTAGTTGCAAAGTTCAGCAGTTACAGTTGGTAGCAGGAGGGAGGGGGCTCTCAGCTGGAGCTGGACCCAGGCACAGTGGAGAGGTGCCTGGCTGCTGCTTCCTCCCTCACTGGTGGCCTCTGCAGAGACATGATCTCTGCATTCCAATGATCATAAGGTGTCCTTTTTAGAATGTCCCTGGCTGGCTAGAAATGAATAAATTACCAGCATTTAGCAAATGCTAAATTTTAAACTGCAAATCGTGCAGTTTCTATCAAAACAAAACAAAAATACGAATTCACAATTATTCACATCTTAAAATAGCTTTTGCCTAAAGCTAGTTCTTTTCTCTTTAAACAAACAAAAACCAAAAAACACCTCTTTAACTTAATTGACTTACTATTTATTGAGCTAAGTACCAACTCATTATAATGTTTTATGAACTTCGTCAGTTTTTCTGCAGAGCCATAAACATACAATATTTTCTGATGTGGCAGGAAAGTATGGAGGGAAATAGCAAAATTAATTATTTTGACTCATACAGAGACTATCCATTTAACAAGTGCAGACATGCTCTTTGTCAGCCTCTTTGAAGTGGAACGGAGAAGACGTTGTCTCTCTTTTTTCATCCTGCCATTTATTCTTCTTCAGAAGGGCACAGCTAGAGCTTGGGGGGCTATTCTGACCTATCTGCAAAGAAACTAACCTATCTTGCAACCAGGCTGAGGAGGAGGCGGACAAGATGAAACAGTAAAATTGGACGGAAGATCACAGTGGCTAAAAGGAGATGGCATGGAAATGAAAAGTTAAACGTTTCACATCATGCAGGGGTTTTTCGGTCTGAACTTGGCTGCACTGAGAGAAGCCACAATGGGGACAAAAGCAAAGAAAAGCACAGAGGGTGGTTGCTTGCTGCCAATGCTGCAAACTCTCTTGGCCTGGGGAGTTACTGAACTAAGACAGCTTGGAGGGGCAACTGCGGTGTCCCTCTCACTTCCAATGGGGCAGCTGGCAGGCTGACAGGGCCAGTTCTCCATGAGACAGTGTGAATCCACAACCTCAGGAAGGGTGGATCTGGAAGGGTGGCAGATCTCCACACCTGTCACAGGGAGTCCCAGTACAGCCACTGCCCTTTGTGTCTCAAAGTGAGGCATGGGGCAGGCAGGTGCTCTGGAGAGCCCTCCTGGCCACTCTCCTGCTGTGTCAAATGCTGCCGTGGGAAAGCAGCTGTGCAGCTCCCTGGAGTAGTTGCCACTGTCCACTGTGCATGAGGATAGCTGCTCTGCAGAGCTGCACCAGGCTCTCCTCTTGTGATTTGATTTGATTTGATTTGATTTGATTTATCACATTTATATACCGCCCCATAGCCAAAGCTCTCTGGGCAGTTTACAAAAGTTAAAAACAGTGAACATTAAAAAGTATACAAAATTTAAAACTATCAAAAACATAAACAGCATAAAAACAACGGTATCCATTTAAAAACAACAGTTCTGGGGTCCATTAAAAAACAAACAGCATTGTTAAATGCTGTTAAATGCCTGGGAAAAGAGAAAAGTCTTGACCTGGCGCTAAAAAGATAACAACGTTGTCGCCAGGAGAGACAACAAAAGCCACAGCAAGAGAGCGCCCAATGTAGCTCTCCACAGAGCCCACCTAGTCCAAATGCCTTGCTCTGAGGGCTCCTCCCACAGAATGAAGCATTCTTGGTAAGGTGACCCTGGTTATCACCTGGGCTGTCATGGCCACCTCCCTGCCAGGGCTGGCCCTACAATGAAACAGCCTGATGTAGGTGAATCGCGTGGTGGAGTGAGAAAAGCGATGAATCACTCACTCCTTCCCGCCCACCCACTGTTGCTCCCACTGTATGCCCAAGCCATGGGGCTCCTGGAAGAGGTCAGCTGAAATATCGGCCAACCACTGCTGGGCTCCTGCTCAGCTCCGCCCCACCTGTGCCCAGCCCATTTGCCCGGCTGGCCAACCAAACCAGCTGGCCATGCACATGTACATCCGCTCACCCAGCCAGCACTCCCACCAAGCTACTGCTCCCACTTTGTGTCTCAGCTGCAGAGCACCTGGGGGGGGGGGGGTCAGCTAAATTATTACACGAAGTCCTGACCTGTATCACAAGAGGTCCCGACCCTCTCACAATAGTTCAGAACTTCTCATTTGGTCAACCTATCCCAAGTGCCCTGCAGTTGCAGCACAAGGCAGGAGCAGCTGCTGGGCAGGAGTGGCAGGCAGGCAGGCAGGCAGGTGGCTGCACAAGCACATGAGTGGCCAACTAAGTTGGCTGGCCAGTGGTCAGGAGTGGCCAGTTGAGTTAGCTGGTCTGCCAATTGGCCAGCCAAGCAGCGTGGGTATGTGGGAGGTGGCGGTGGCACAGCTGCCACCACCGAAAGAAGAAGCTGGGTGGCAGCAGCAGTAGCATGATTCACTTGAGGTGGCAACATACCCCAAGCTGGGCCTGCTCTCTGCTAATGCTTCATTTTGGAAAAGGACCTCAGAGTGAGGTATTGAGAAGGTGGTTGATGATGGTGGCTGGCAGCAATGGCTTATGCTCCCCAGGGCCGGTGCCAGTCTATTTTGCGCCCTAGGCAAGGTCAGCTACTTTCACACACACACACACACACCCCAAAAAATGCCAACTTTGATTTTTAAGAACATATGTTTCCTGGAAAAAATAAGAAGCACAAAACTTGAAACTGCTAAATTTATTTTACAGTGCAAGAAATACGTCATGCCAATTATAGCAAACAAATTGGAAAGGAACATCTATGGGTCTAAAATGCATTATTTAATAGGAATATCACCTCCAAATCATCTCCCACAACTCACACACGCGCGCACTCAGCATCACTCCCTCCAAACAAACACACGCATGAACACATGCATTCACTCAAAGACCCCATGCACCCCATTCACCCATACATTCTCTCTCTCTCTCTCTCTTCCAGGCGCGTTCCGGAAGTCCGAATGTGGAGCTGCCCCACCCCCACCCCAGCGTCCCTGGCTTCGCTTCGGCTGGGCAGGCGCGGGGCACCTTCTTGGCCGCCCAGGCCCAGCTGAATCCTCGGGCTGTGCCCGCTGTGCCCGGCACCCCTCTTAGCTTGGTGCTCTAGGCGGCCGCCTGAGTGGCCTCTATGGTAGCACCGGCCCTGACGCTCCCATCCCCCCAGCAGCCACCCCAAGCAGTGGCTTGTGCTCCCCTTCCACCCTGGCAGTAATGTCTCCTCCTGCCTCAAGGAGCTGGAGGTCTTGCACCAGCCCTGCAGAGTGACCTGCCTTTGCAGAGGTCTTGGCAGACACAGATATGAGCCCAGGAAAATGTAGAGAGCGCAGGAGAGTTGTTGTCATCACTTGTCTGCCTTTCTCTATGCATCACACATATCATAGATGTGGTAGTAACAGAGAGCCCCTGTGGTGCAATAGTTCGACAGACAGATTTGGACAGGGCTCAGATTTCTACTGAGTCATGAAGCTCCCTGAGTGACTCCAGGTCAGTCACAAGCTGTCAGCTGAACCCAGCTCACAGCATTTTTGTGGGTTGGAGAAAATCAGATGACCCTCATAAATGCCATTTTGAGCTCCTTGGAGAAAAGACTGGATACAAAAGTGAAAATTAGTAGTAGTGAAACTATACCATTGTGTGGCTTAGTGATTAGAGTCTTGAATATTAGAGTGCTATATTAGAGTGCTATACTAGAGTGACCAGATACAAAAGAGGGCAGGGCTTCTGCAGCTTTAACTATTGTGATGAAGAGGGAATTTCACCAGATGCTGCATGCATACAAATGACACCTGCTGAAATTCCTTTTTCAATACAACTGTTAAAGGTACAGGAGCACTGTTCTCCTTTTCATATGGTCTCCCTAGAGAAATACATTTGAAATGCATTGGCTGAGGCCCTAACTTTCCTTCCATCAATGGAACAAAGTTCACAGGATGGAACAGAGCTGTCCCTCCTCCCTTTCCCCCCACCACAGTCTGCTCTTGCGCTCTGGAGGACCCTTGGAAATGATGTGCATCCAGAAATGGAGTTGGTGGAAACTGCCCTTCCCATCTTATATGAACAGAGGAGCATTGTAGGCTCCAAGCCGCTGAATTTAAATGCATTAAAAATGTAGCCAACAAGAACCTGCTCATCTCCATGGAACCTCAACGTTTTTTGATTGGAGCATCTGTTTTCAGGCCATTCATCCTGCCTAACCATCCTCCCTGGCCTTTACAAGTTCCCTGCAACAGCAACAGCTGTCTGAAGTCCCCGATCACTTGTTACCCTCTTGGAGACGCTCTAGCTCCCACTTCAGTTTCTCAGTTTCGTAATTTTCTATCTCTGCGGTTCACAACTAAGCATACTGTACTACCCCTTACCAAGAAGAATTATGCTCTATCTTCTACTTAACATCCTGCTGGAAGGCTAATTTTGCATCCTTGGAAAGGGAATTAATTACATGCACAATTACTTTCCTGAACAATGATAGGCTAAGCCTCTTGATTAGTCCCATTAATTACAAAGGGATTTGAGTTCAAGCATAAATACACTCATGAGAAGATCCTTCAGAGAAGACCTCTCCAATGGGATGCTTCTCCTTCAGCCCGTGGCTACTTTTAAGTGGGATGCTGCAAACATCCGTCTCAGTCCCCATACTGATTAATATCTCCATGAAACCACTAGGGGAGCTCTTTGGGGTGCAGTCTGATAAATCAGGCATATCAAACATATTACGCCAATACTGCATCAGCTTCCTTTGCTCCTGGTTTCTCTTTAGCCAAATCCACAGGGCTGTTTTTGACCTTTAAAGCCCCTAATGGCTTGGGACCAAGATCTCTTAAGGACCATGTTCTCCCTTGTAAACCTGCCCATTCAGTTCTTTCACCTACTCTGTTTTCTTCCTCTGTTGGCAATGAGGCAGATGGCTCTGCAAAGCTTAGGGCCAGTTCGGATGCAATGTTCCAAGCTTAATAGACCATGGTTTATTAAGCTCGCAATGAGCATTTTATCAGGAAATGAGGAAGAACTTTAGTTTTAGATCCTCATTAGTAAATCAGTATTAAACTACAGTTCTCTCTTTCGGATGTTATAGAAAACTCTAGTGTAAAGAGACAAGTTCATGTCCTTCTTGTGAGTTTCTCATAGACATCTAAGAACCAAACTACATGTTACACACATTTTGTAGCATGTAGCCCAAGGTTATCTTAATTTATTCAAACAGAAGCATGCATGGTTCTGATTCAGACTGGGACCACCACATTATTTATTATTACATTTTTTATTTATTATTACATTACACGTTCCAGAAAAGGAAGGTTAAATCTCCCCACCCACTCATTTTTCTTCCAAAATTCCCCCACAAAGAAAGGTTAAAAAAAAGGAAGAAAACTCTCCTTTGACAAACATTCTGAACAATGTTTGTCAGTAATGGAGAGAATGAAGGATAACAAATGAACAAAATCCACACAAAATGGAGCTAATTATCGGTGTCCAGTTGATTTTGGACTTGGTGCCTGGTCTTTTCCAGAGACGTTGCACTCTCACAATAATCCAGTATGTATCTTGAATTACTGGTTCGTTTCCTCAGTATTTCAGCTTCTATTGGTATATTGGCTATATCCTCTGCTGAGAAAAAAAAACTTGCTACCATAATACATATCCCTGTTAACTTCTAGAAAATTGCAATGTGCTTTACGTGAGTCTGCTTTGGAAAAGTGTTAGAAACTATAAGTGGTCCACAACATGCCAGCCAGTTTATTAACTGGGACTTGCCTTGCCACAATGAACACATTAAAATTATGCATAACTTCACTTGGTTTCCAGGCACAATTCAAAGTGATAGTGCTGACATGTGAAGCTCTAAGTCTGAGACCAAGGTACCCAAAAGACCACCTGTTGCCCAAGTGCTGAGCTCTTCATCAGAAGCCTTCCTCCAAGTATCCCTGCCATCTGAAGTGAGGGGCAGGGTCTTTTCTGTAGTGGCACTGAGAACTTTGAACACTATCTCCAGTGATGTCCACCTGGCTCCATCTTTCCTTTCTTTGAGTCAGCAAGTGAAAACAAATTTGTTTAGGTGTGTCTTTGATCGGGAGGGGGATAAGTTGCTTTAGGTAGGGTGACCATATGGAAAGGAGGACAGGGCTCCTGTTTCATTAACAGTCTTATAGAAAGGGATTTCAGCAGATGTCATTTGTAGGCATGCAGCACTTGGTGAAATTCTCTCTTCATCTCAACAGTAAAAACTGCAGGAGCTATACTAAAGTGACCAGATACAAAAGAGGCCAGGGCTCCTGCTGCTTTAACTGTTGTGATGAATTGTTTTTAACTATGATAGACAGTCAGTCAGACAGGCAGATATCACATTTGTGTGTTGCCTTTCTTCCAAAGACCTCAATGGGCAGTATCCCATGTTGGCAACTCAACATGGGATAGGGGCCTTAGCTAAGTGGCAGAGCTGCTGCTTGGCATACAGGAGGTCCCAGGTTTGATCCCTGACATCTCCAGGTAGCGCAAGAAAAACTCCTACCTGAAACCCTGGAGAGCTACTGCCATTCAGTGTCAACAATACTGGGCTTGATGGACAAATTGTCTGAGTTTATATAAGGCAGTTTCCTATGCTTCTTACACATCTGCTGTAAACACGTTGTGTTAGTGTAAACAACCACTAGTGCAACTCAAGAAACTAGTTCAAATTAATACTTCCAGAATGAGATAGGTCAGCAAAGCTCCCTTCTCAAGGTCCACTGACTTGTCCCTTCCGGAAGCAGTCATTTGGGCTAGCTTCTGGTTGTGCTAGCTTGCACTAGCTTCCCATTATGCTAGCTGTCATTCCTTCTAGCACAGCAGCAGTAGCATTGAATACCAGCCATTGTCCCATTTTATCCATGCAGCAACACTCTGAGGGTGATTAGCCTGAAAGATCATGGCTGGACGGAGGTGAGTCTGTTTCATAGGTAAGAAGAGAATCAAACCCAAATCTCTTTGGTCCAAGTCCAGTTGTCTATCCCACCCTTCCCCAACCTGTTACCCTCCAGATGTTTTAGACTTCAACTCCTATCAGCCCCCACTAGCACATGGAGGGCAGCAGGTTGAGGAAGACGGGTCTGTCCATTCCACCACATTGGCTTGATTTGTGAGTGCCTGGATGAGTAAAACAACTGGGCTCAAATCCTGGTGAAGTATGGAACAACACTTAGGCACAGCATGTGTGTCAAAGGGTTAACTATCTCTGACTCAGTAACTGTTACATGCTGGAGGGCTTTGCCTTGGTCCCACCTTTTTTGCCTTCTGCCCAGCCTACCACTGGGATCTGGGCCAGCCCTTCCATGAAGCAGTCTTATCAGGCGGCAAAATTTGGAAAGAGCGGCAAATTGGCCGCCTGTGACCATGGGCGCATTCACCACTTCTTGGTCCTGCTGGCCACCTGCACATGGCCAGTGGGACCAAGAAGCGGCCATTCCAACATGTCTCCTGGCTGGCAGGCTTCACATGGCAACCTGCTTTAGGCCAGACCTGACTGGAATGCACCCCCCAAATGGAATTTCACCCTGGGGCTGAAAGAGGTTGGATACCCCTGCTGTATAAGCTTATGCTTTGATGAGCTACGATGTAAAGGGGGGAACCCATAATAAAATGAGGTCCTCAAAGTACACTTGTGCTTTTGAGCTGAATCCGACCAATATGAGCAAAACTCCAAACACCAGCTTCTGCTGTTGCCTGTGGAACACCTTATCAATGCCCTGGTGAGAGTTATTACATCTGCAGCTGCGTTTAATTAAATGGTTCCACTTATTTACACGGCATCAATCAATAAGCCCCCGCATTGAAAAAAAATAAAACTGTCTTTGCCATTGATTAACACCACATTGTGACTAAATGACATCTATTATCAATGTCTCTCCTGCAGGGTTAGTTTACACATATGGGGATTAATATAATTATAATAACTGTTGTCATATTGCAATCTATCACCGACTTAGTTCCACCTAGCACAAAAGAGAGTTTGTGTGGTAAGTTCCTAATTGGTTCAGCCTTTTTACAGCTTACAGCTTCCTTTGGGCTCTACAACAAGGAATAATAGAGGCTACCTTTTGATATTGCACAATACTAAAGATGAAGGGACCAGGCAGGCAGATGTGTTTGTGTGTGTATGTGTGTGTGTGTGTGTGTGTGTGTGTGTGTGTGTGTTTGTGTCATTTAGTTCAGCCTTCCAAATGTGTTGGATTACAACAGCCATCATCCATGCCCATCATGGCAAAATGGATGATGGGAGTTGTAAATCAGCATATCCGGAAGGTGCCAGGTTGGCAAAGGCTGATCTAGTTCAACCCTCTACACTAAGACATTATTTTATTATGGGTCATGGAAAAGCACTGAAGTCTAATGTGCAACTAGAGAAGCAACATCAGAAAGATTGGCAGGGGACAGGGGCAGTGATGCCAAAAGACATCTTTCCATTCAACAGATATTTATTTACAGAATATATATACCCCCTTTCTGCAAAGAATGGTGCTCAAGGCAGCTAACAGGGGCATTGTAAGGCATTTAAAATATTTGGGGGCAAACTTGGTACCATGTAAGCTTTTTCTAAGCTTCCTTGTGTTAAGGGAAACTGTAAACAGGAAAGGTAATCTTCCTTCCCCAATTGTGATTCCCCTAAACACATTGCCTTGCATGGCACCTACAGGTGGACTTCCCCTTGAAAATTGCCCACTGCGTGGCAATTAACCTGAGGAAAAAACTTCTTTCATCACTGATGGACACTTCTGCCTCTATGGAATTGATTCAAGGCTGGGGCCTCAGGAACCCAGGCCTGGTGGCTAACACTAAAAACTGAAGCCTTAACTAGACCTAAGGTTTATCCCAGGATTGTCCTGGGGTCATCCCTGTTCATGTAAATGACACACAGGGGATCCTGGGAGCAGGCAGGGATGATCCTGGGATAAACCTCAGGTCTAGCTAAGGCCTATATGGTAAAACAAAATCATAGTTAGTACAGAGCAAACAAACAAACAAATTAAACCCAATTAAGAACTCCACCATCCACGAATTAAGCAGCACCTTAAACTAAGCCCGCTTAATTCCTTCAGCAGCAGACCAGCTTATATGACAAAGGCCTGCTTGAATAAAAACACATTTGCCTAGTAGTTGTGCATATGGTTACTGTCATTCCTGCCTGTCTCTTGACTAAAAAAAAAAATAAGTGTGGAGGTGAGGGAGAGTATATTTAGCAGAGATGAATCTAGGCCTAGTTCAAGTGTTTGAAATTTGCAGCCAGACAAAAGAAGGAACACTCTGCACAGTATATGGGCACTGCGTCCTGCTGGACATTTGCCTAAGTCACCTGAACCTGAGGGCACAGCAGGTCAGAGTCACAACTCCTTCCATTCAGATGTGTCTCCAAGGTCGTTCTGCCTATAGGAGCCCCAACTCTTATGAACTGGGTCTCAGTTTCAAAACTCCACTCAGAAATGACTGGGGCTTTGGCACAGAGCCCTTTTCAGATGCTGGTGTTTGAGGCTTTATATATCAGAATATGGCTATGCTAATGACAATTTAAAGGGCTCTCAGATAATCAATGTTTTAATAGTGAATTGTAATTTTCCCTTGTGTCGGCATGACAATGGGAGTATCTGAAGTGAAAGGATGGTTAGTAGACTTCTCTAGTGATTAAAATCACTCCCCCTTTCAGGTCTGCAACTTGCAACATAACCAGGGCATTTATTTGGGGCCTTAATACCCCTGCTTTTGTTTCATTAAGGACATAAGAACATAAGAAGTGCCCTGATGCTGGATCAGACCAAGGGTCCATCTAGTCCAGCACTCTGTTCACACAGTGGCCAACCAGCCATTGGCCAGGGATGAACAAGCAGGACATGGTGCAACAGCACCCTCCCACCCATGTTCCCCAGCAACTGGTGCACACAGGCTTATTGCCTCGAATACTGGAGATAGCACACAACCATCAGGGCTAGTAGCCCTTGATAGCCTTTGCCTCCAGGAATTTATCCAACTCCCTTTTAAAGCCATCCAAATTGGTGGGCATCACTACATCTTGTGGTAGTGAGTTCCATAATTTAACTATGCGCTGTGTGAAGAAGTACTTCCTTTTATTTGTCCTGGATCTCCCATTAATCAACTTAATGGGATGACAACAGGTTCTAGTATTTTGAAAGAGGGAGAAAAATGTCTCTCTATCCACATTCTCCAAACCATGCATATTTTGTTCACCTCTATCATATCTCCCCTTAGCCTCCTTTTTCCCCAGCTAAACAATCCCAGTTGATATAGTCTTCCCTCATAGGGGAGATGCTCCAGCCCCTTAATCATTTTAGTTGCCCTTTTCTGCTCTTTTTCCAGCTCTATAATATCCTTTTTTTAGGTGTGGTGACCAGAACTGCACACAGTATTTTAAGTGTGGTCACACTATAGATTTGTATAAAGGCAGTATGATAATAGCAGTTTTATTCTCATCAATTCCTTTTCTAATAATGCCTATCATGGAGTTTGCCTTCTTTACAGCGGCTGCATACTGGGTGGACATTTTCATCGAGCTGTCTACCACAATCCCAAGATCTCTTTCTTGTTTGGTCACCGCCAGCTCAGATCCCGTTAGGTTATACTTGAAGTTGGGTTTGTTTGTTTTTTGCCCCAATGTGCATCACCTTACAATTGCTTACATTGAACCGCATCTGCCATTTGGATGCCCACTCTCTCAGCTTGGAGAGATCCCTTTGGAGCTCTTCACAATCCCTTTGTGTTTTAACAACCTTAAATAATTTGGTGTCATCGACAAACTTGGCCACTTCATTGCTCACTCCTAATTCCACATCATTTATGAAGAAGTTGAAAAGAACTGGTTCCATTGATAGATGAATGATCTAAAGAAGGGGTGGGAAATGTGTGCCCCCCACAGATGTTGTTGGACTGCAACTCCTTTCATTCTTCACCATTGGCTAGGGCTGATGGTATTTGCAGTCTAATAACATCTGGAGGGCCACATGCTCCCCACTGTAAAGTTGATTAACTGGTAGAGGCCAATTTTAACTGGGAGGGGGATTGAGTTTGCAAGTTTAAGATGGGTTTGTTTATTACTTGAGCTTCTTTTAGCTGTGGTGTGCATCTCTAGCAAGGAATGAAAAAGAAAATAAGATTGAAGGCGGCTTTTCCTACCTCTTCCTAAGGAGTAGTAGATTTTTGTTTATTATATTGCAATTTTGCATGATCAGTATATTTTTCCAAGTGGCAAGAAGTCCAAGCATTTACAATTTGTTTTATTTGCAAATATACAAGCAGAGCATATGGGAAGGCCAAAAACAAAGTCTGTCTGTCATATTCTCTCTCTCTCTCTCTCTCACACACACACACACACACATCTGCCTCTTCCCCTCAGCTGGGTACTGTCACCTTTTCCAAACACGGATGGGTATCTTATTCAAAACACAACAAGAGTGATCCCCAGCTATCTGGAGACCATCTCCCTAACCATTGACTCCTACTGATGGAAACATCAACCAACCATCCTGGACTAATTAACAAGCAATCTATCTTTAAAGGGAACAGTCTGCAAGCAGCTGTAACAGCATGTTATCCCACACTTCCTTCAATATCTTTTTTTTTTTTTTTTTTGGTGATGTCCAGATTAATTTAATATAATTAATCAGTCAAGTGATCGTTTATAAAGCAGATGATGAATCAGTTAAAATTCCATGTACAAATTAACACATGCAAGGAAGTGTATTGGGGGGGGGGGGGAGAGATAAGATATTGTCTAAACAATTGCAGAAAATAATATATCTCAAGAGCAAAGAGTAGAGCCTACATTCCTGTAAAAGTTAATTTCCCAGGCACAGGCTATTTCAGTCTCCAAAGGGTATCCTTGAAATCTTCTAGGTTAAAATGGGCCATGTTCCATCCTGCTTCCTAGCTCTTGCACAAATTACATTATTAGAATGCATTTGACAGCCTGTGTTACTATTCCTTATCTAATTTTACAACTGAGAGAGAAATGCATCTTTCGAAGGAGGAGCAGGAGAAAGAAAACTAGATTGTTCTGCTAGTATTTAATCGGAGAAAGGGGGAATGAATGAACAACTAAGATCTCAGAGTATTCCATAGTGCCCTCTAGTGACATAAAAGTGGATTTGCAGAATATTATTTTTAATGGCTTAGAAATCATTGATAACTATAATCAAGTTTGCAGTGGGGAAGGGGTGAAGCAACAGAACTATACATGTGTATCGCAATTTCTAAACACAGGTTGTGAAAGATGAACTGAGATCAAATCAAGTTGGTGATGAAATATGCTGATTAAAGTGTTCCATTTGACTCCTAGGACTAGAGAGCAGGTTACGTTACCATTATAGTCCTGGAAATAAAAGAATTTTTTTAAAAAAACAGATATTGTATTGTATGGAAGTGTGAGGTATAAGGGCCACCTGCTCTATTTACCATTGCCCTTCCTTTTCAGGAACACAACGCAGTGAACATGACTCTGTCCCATGTTCATTGGAGGCAAGTCATGCTGAGAGAGAGAGAGAGAGAGAGAGAGAGAGAGAGAGAGAGAGAGAGAGAGAGAGAGAGAGATTTAGCCAAGACAACCCAATGAGAATCACAGCTAAGGAGAAATTTGAACCCAATTCTCCATAGGTCAACATGTTCAGTCTCTAGCTACTACATCACACTGAGGTTGTTTTGTTGTGTTCAAATGGATGTGCTATTTTGCAAAAAAAAAAAAGAGGAGGAGGAGATACCTATGGAGAATAAGCAGTGTCCTTTAGAAGTAAAAGAGACCTGCCAGCCCTTAAATCTGTGCCACTCTCCTATCAGCAGATTTAGTTGCAAACTTTCTTTCTTTTTTCTTCTTCTTCTTTTAAACATTTTTATACCGCCCAATAGCTGAAGCTCTCTGGGCGGTTCACAAAAATGAAAACCATGAAAAGCATAATAAAACAACTAACAGTCTAAAAACACAAATAAAAAATACAATATAAAAACCACACTGCAGAAATTGATATAGATTAAAATACGGAATTAAAACAGCAATGTTTAAATTTAAGTTAAATTAGGTGTTAAAATACTGAAAAAATAAAAAGGTCTTCAGCTGGTCCATAGCTCAGTGCTACAGCCCCAGTTTTGCATGCAGACGGTCCCAGGTTTGGTCTCTGGCGTCTCCAGGTAGAGTCTGAGAAAGACCCCTGCCTGAAGCCCTAGAGAGCCACTGCCAGTCACTGTAGGAAGCAATATCAATCTGGATAGACCCAGGGTCTAACTCTGTATAAGGCAGCTTCCTATGTTCCTCCATTTTCATTTCACAGCTGAGATTTACAGCAGCAACAGAGCGTGCTTGGAAACTGTAGGGCAGGGGAGGCAATCTGGTGCCCTACAGATGTCTTTGACTACAGCTCCCATCAGCCCCAGCCAACATGGCCAATTGTTGGGGATTATGGGAGTTGTAGTCCATGGCCAGATCTACACCAAGCAGGATATGATACTTTGAAAACAGTTTGAAAACTGTATCTGGAGTGTGTCCTGGGGCCCCAACAGTTGTCACTACTCTTATAAACCGTTTTAAAGCAGTAGTGCAGATCCTGCCCAAAACATCTGTAAGGCCGACAACAGGTGTAAGGAAAGTCACCGGCATTTTTAATTTCCCTACAACTGTTCCTGCTGAATTAGATACATTTTGTACATAGAGGCCCTCTCAGATAACTGGACCTCACTTTGGCCGATTACAAGCTTTCCATCACGGCCAACTCATCCCTTTTCACAACAGTCTGACACACCCCATCCACTATCCTTTTAATGAAGAAAAGCCATGCAGAGCTTGAGCAGTATTTTGGTGCTTGGTCGTTCTGAGTTGGATGTTACGATCTGGGCTTTTGAAACTGACTGCTCTTTAGGGTGAAAAGGCAAAAGTGCACAGGGCGGAAGGGAATCACCGAGGCACAGCTCTGTAAAAAAGGGAGATAAGAACAAGAGACTTATTGCCACATTTTTTCCTCCTAGAAATGTGTAGACAGTGTCAGTATGATTTATTTTTTAAATGGATGATAAGGGAAGGCTGTCACTGACATTACTACCTGTCACACTTGTGTAAAGCTGTCAAACAGCAGGTGGGCAGCTGAGACAGCCCTGAAAAAGATGTCTTTATTAGCTCACTCTCTCACACACACACACTCACACACACCTCTGCAGTAAAGCTGCACTTGCAGTGATGGAGCAAGCCGGCTGTTTTGGCTCAAGCTGAACATGCAATCTGCAGGGAATAATGCATTTGACAGTCTCAAGTGTTTTATGTCTCCTGAATTAGGTGTGATCAGGCTCTAATCTGTCACGGTTTCCCTGTCATTTGAAACTCAGCAACTGATCCTTTTACATTCGCACAGCTAGTGCCCCACCTCCCACCCACCCACCCAAGATCCCATAGCCTGAAAGTGGATTGCTGTCTGATCTTTCAAAGTTCAAGCTTTTGCCTTATTTCTACAGCTAGACCTTGTGCACAGCCAACATGGATATACATTGCGCTTGGCAGGGTCCAGGTACAGCTGGATCTTGGGGGCAAAGCGTGGGGCACCAGAGCTCAGGCGGTCACCCCGTGGAGGCTGGTTGCTCTGATGTCTGTGGAGCAGTGAATCCGCTCTGGGTTTCAGTCAGGACCAGTCAGAACTCTAAAGGTGCTATCCAAGGTGCGATGCCCAGAGCGGATTCACCACCCCATTGACATTGGAGCCACCAGCCTCCACTGTGGCTACAAAATGGCCACCCAAAGATTGGCAGGTGATAAGGGCAGCAGGAGCAAATGTCATTTTGTTCCTACAGTCATGATGGTTAAAAAGCGTGCACACTCAGAGTACCTTGTTTAAAAGAGTTTTGTTGTTCTAATATATAAGGAATGTAGAAACAGTGGGATGTTATTATTATTATTATTATTTATTTATATAGCACCATCAATGTACATGGTGCTGTACAGATTACACAGTAAATAGCAAGACCCTGCCGCATAGGCTTACAATCTAATGAAGTTGTAGTAAACAATAAGGAGGGAAAGAGAATGCAAACAGGCACAGGGAAGTGTAAACAGGCACTGGGTAGGGTGAAGCTAAACAGTATAGAGTCAGAACAAACTCAATATTTAAAAGCTATAGGGAACAGAAAGGTTTTTAGCTGAGTTTTGAAAGCTGTGATTGAGTTTGTAGTTCTCAAGTGTTCTGGAAGAGCGTTCCAGGCGTAAGGGGCAGCAGAAGAAAAAGGACGAAGCCGAGTAAGGGAAGTAGAGGTCCAAATGGCTGTTGCAGGGGGAATAGAAATTTTAGTTGTGTGCATCACAACAGAAGAATGACCTCCTAGGGCTGTTAAGTCCAGGCTGCGAAACCACCTAGATGCTCCAATGCAGCAAGCATGATTGCTGCAAGTACACCACAGTTTCTAGCAGGAGGGCAACATTGTGTATACATGTGTAGGTTGTCCACACTGCTGCAGGAAAAATGGGAGAAACACTGATGTACACACTAAGCAATTGTGCTTGCCACAATGCCACATGCCATAAATCGCAAGCAGCCCTTCCTCTCCGCCTAACAGTTTACTAGCCCTGGTACCAAAGACTTTTGGTCTCAGTGAACACATGTGTGTAGTTCATTCCCTTGTTGCCACAAGGCCATCAGCCAGCTATCAGGTTTTTTATTTTATTTTAATTTCATTTACTACATAACATAACCATATAGTATGACAACCAAAAGTTTCAGGAAATAGATGTTAAAAGAAAACAGTGCTAGTCATATGAATAAGGATATTGAGGCTATGAAAGATATCAATAAAAGATATTATTCATCTAATACATAATATTGAGAAAGTACAAAGAGAGTGATTTGGGGCAAATGTGTGTATTGTGTTAATTTCAAACATCTTGCCCACATGGGGATTGGTATAGATAGATTTTCGATAGTACTAATAATTATGTAATATGATTTGGACTTTGTACAGCTTGATGCCTGTCCCAGTAATATGGTTTCACTCAAATGATGACTCAGGAATCATTTGCTTTCTTAAATACAAACTTTCTTCATTAATTAACAAAAATCACAACCAAATGAAAACTCTCCTATTATAACTGAATGAAAAGAAAAATCTCCTATTTCTCTTACTCTGTGTGAAGAGATTCCTCTAATGCTATTGATCATTCCCTTGTTTACATGCGAGCCAAACCAGTACAGTTTGTCAACAATGATTACTTTGTTTGTTCTCACAAGAAACCTGTGAAATAGGTTCTTCTTATTCCCATTTTACCAACTGAGGACTAAGACTGATAGAGTACAGCTAGGTAATGGGGTCTACAGGTTAACCTAACCTTAAACTTGAGGTTAGGTCCCCCAGGTTTATGGTCATCACTTTATACACTGGGCTACATCTTCCCATGTTGTTCAGATTATTTACACCACACCAGTACACTCTAAACTAGAGCTTTTCTACACAAGGCTGTTAATCAGCTGTAATCCTCTGTATCTAATTTTGGTTTCGTCGCAGAATTCAGATCCAAGCACTAAACGAGGAATGTTTCCTTTCCTGCTTTTCTGCCACATAACCTCTAGGTGGCACTGTGGTATAGTGGAATAGTGAAAATACACAAGAGGAAATCATGTTTTCTTTCACTTTCACAATGCAATACCGCATATTTCGTGCTCTAAAAAACCTCACCAAAAGTGCAGGTTAGACACGAAGGAAAACTGGAGAACCCGTAATCAACCATGAATAGGGAATGTTGAGTGCACAATATATGCCTCATGTAGAAAACCCCTAGAGGAAGATTGGGGGGAGAGATCAGAAGGCACTGGTATGGAAAAGTCACACAAATGCATCACCGTATTGAATCTGCTTTCATGTCATTACTCTTGCAAGCAGCCACCATATCAGAGTGAATCTGAGAATTAGCCTTTTACACTTGATCCACTGCAAACCTGCTGTGCAATGTTTCTTCTGTGAGGAAGTGGTGTGGGCTGAGGTGTGCAGAGAAGGAAAAATACAGGCATATAACTAAACCAATGTCATCTGCCTGAAGACATAACTGAGTGGATTTTCTTGGCAGTCACAGAAACAACCTCTTTCTTTGGGCTAAATGGACAGCAACACCCAAAGAAAACAAACCCACTTGTGTGAAACCTGTAACCTCCAGAGCTGCTGAACTGTTTACAGTGGCCAGCCACAGCATAAGACACAAACGGATCGTAGCTTGACTGAAAGACAAATTGTTGGGTTTATTTTTAAGACTTGGCGATTTAGAATCTAGAGGTTGGTTTATTACAAACATAGAAATTAACATGTATGGAAAGAGGGAGGATTCTGCCTCCCCTTCCCCAGCTCACGAAACCGCTACATAAGTGCACACACACACACACAAACTGTGCTGTGCCCTAGGCATATTTCATCCTTTCTGCCTTGGCTTCAATACACCCCCTAAACCTGATCCATTGTCAATAGGACAATATATCTTCTACACACATAATGAATGTTGTGTGGAAACTATACTGCTGGTAGTATAGGGGGATTGAGAAGCACTCCAGCACTGACTTTGAAAAACAACAACACTGTGGGCATTTTAAAAAAAAGAAAGCAAAATAATATTAGATAGTCCTGAAGCATCAACTGTGGGGAAAGTGGCATAGCCTATCGCTCTTGGCAAAGTAGAAGTTGATGAGTTCTACAGTGGTGGGTTAGTATACATGGGGATTGCCCCGCCTCAACAACAACAACAACAACAACAACAACATCTATTGTGCCCAAGGTAGGGGGTGGGCAGGAAGGACCTACATTGTTCATCACTAATAACATCATGGGTAACCAACAGATGCCCATGACTCATGCAACCATATTTGAGACACTATCTGGCTAAAAAGCCATCAGGGTGGTGTACAACAGTTTAAAACAATAAACCTTGGAACAACAAAAACAAGAATTTTAAAAAACAGTAAAAACCTTAAAACGTTTAAAACCACACATTTAAAAGGCTAAATTGAAAAGATGCATCTTTACATGTTTTCTAAAGGTAGGATGACCATATGAAAAGGAGGACAGGGCTCCTGTATCTTTAACAGTTGTATTGAAAAGGAAATTTCAGCAGGTGTCATTTGTATATATGGAGAACCTGGTGAAATTCCCTCTTCACCACAACAGTTAAAGGTGCAGGTGTCCTGCCCTCTTTTAAATCTGGTTACTCTAGTATAGCTCCTGCAGCTTTAACTGTGGTGATGAAGAGGGAATTTCACCAGGTTCTCCATATATACAAATGACACCTGCTGAAATGCCCTTTTCTATGCAACTGTTAAAGATACAGGAGCCCTGTCCTCCTTTTCATATGGTCACCCTACTAAAGGCCAAGAAAGTGGGAGCCAAATGCAGTTCTGGAGAGGACGCATTCTGTAGTTTAGGGGAAATACAGGAGAAAGCACCTCCATGTGCACCTCCAACAGATGGACTTCTGTGGATAATGGTGCCTTCAAAAGGACCTTTCCTGCAGATCTTAACAGGCAGGTTCATAGTGGGACAGGTGATCCTTTAAATAGCCATTTAAGGCTTCAAAGGTTAAGACCAACACCTTAAATTGAGCCCAGAAAGCAGTGCCCAATCTACACAGGTGATTTAGTGCACAGTGAGAGCACATCAAGGTCATTCATTACACATGATATTGTTGCCATTCCACAACAATCCCACAGCTTTCCACTGAAAATGACACATTTTCAGAAAGTTATTTATGCATCTTTTCCCCTTAAATGCAGCTCCCATGTTGTTCTGCTGCAGTGTGCCGCATTCCCCTAAATTAAATCTTGCACGCTGGGCATGCCTAGGGACGTGTCTGTGACCTGGTGAAAGGATGGGGCCATCCCTTTTTTCTCTCCATTCCTTACCACCACCACCACCATTGGCAGTAGCGTGCTTTTTGGACACATATTTAGGCTTCTTTTCCAGCCAGTTAGGACTAATCCACAGTAGTGCTATATTGCAATAGCACTCTTTCGCTCTTTCACTACTGGTGTTCCCCTTTGTGGCTCCTTTGTTTAGTTTTAATTCACTATTTGCCTCCCCTTTGCTGCTCCTCCGTTTATTTTTTACTTTACACTATATTGCAGTAGTGCTGTTTCAGTGTTACAGCAGGAGAGGAGTGGACCAAATCCACTGCAAAGCAGCACCCCCAAGATCAAGTTCTACCAGATGATCCATAAGGAAACCATGGTTGATGGTACTGAAAGCCATCAACAGGTCCAAGAAAACTAATAGGTTTTCATGCTTCCCCCCCCCCCCCAAACACACACACACCCCGCATCTAGTTCCTGGCATAGGTCATCTACCAAGGGCACCAAAGCAATCTCAAAAAAATGACAACTACTGAGATTTCTACAGTCCTACTCCCCACTTTCCTGAGAATAAAGAAGCTCTAAAGCCAGCATTTACTTTGGATTTAAAAAAGCACCAGAGACTTAAGCCATCTTTATAATATTTGTTGTATTTATTAATACACTAATGCTGCAATTCTAAACAGACTTACTAGGAACTAAGACCCATTGAACACAGTGGGACTACTTACATGCATAGGATTAATCTGTAAGAGAGCATAAGAAGCAGCAAATAAGCCCTTGTTCAAGATGGAAAAAACATCCCTACCTGGGAATAGTTAATCCAAAAGTCACTGTTCAATAAAAGAACTTCAAACAGAAACTCCTGCTTGAAATTAGAGTCTTCCCATCTTAGAATCATAGAATCATAGAATAGCTGAGTTGGAAGGGGCCTACAAGGCCATCAAGTCCAATCCCCTGCTCAGTGCAGGAATCCACCCTAAAGCATCCCTAACAGATGCTTGTCCAGCTGCCTCTTGAAGGCCTCTAGTGTGGGAGAGCCCACAACCTCACCAGGCAACTGATTCCATTGTCATACTGCTCTTCTCCAGTGAACTCATGTGGAAGGAGCAGGATCATACCCACTAGCTATACCCCCTGTGCTGAAACATCTTCTGGCCGTGCCTTCAACAGCTGCACATTCATTGTTAGTGAGAAAAAGACCCTAAGTGCATACACTGAAGGGGGTTATGTGAAGTCCTCTTTTGCTGAATTGGAATTTATCCCCAGGTTTGATTGTAATTATTTAGGCCTAGGGTTGTGTGGATTTTGTAAAATCAGTTCTGTCTGCATTTTGTGGATTTTCAGATGCTTTTCATTCTGTCATCTGCTTATTGAAAAAATTGGAATTTTTTCCAATTTCCCATATTTCGGCAAATTCACATTAATTTGCACTTGTGAAAATGCATAAATCCCCCCACCCAAATCTCCCCCAAAACATGCAAATCTCACCACCCAATGTGCATTTTCATGCTTTAGGCTAAGGCGAAAATGTGCATTTTCAGTTGGTGGTGTTTTTTTTTATTCCACGTATTTTTCTATTACTAAATTTGCATAAAATTCCAGAAAGTAAAAAACAAACCAAGTGGTCTGCAAGTCTGCAGAATCTGTGCAACTCTGAAAAAGCCAGTCCACTGTGGAATCTGGGGGCTGGTTTCAAAGAAATCATAACTCGTTTGATTGCACTGTAAATTTCTCTGACATCCCTATTTAGGACTCAATTGGAGCCTAGGTGTTTTGTCCCACTTTAGGTACAAAATTAGTACAGGAAAGTTAGAAAGACTGTGTTAGCACTAGTTACCACTGCTGTGACTGATTACTATGCTTATCTTGATGTTTGAGCTTTGCACAGAAATATTACAGACAGTTTATATCTTTTTTCTCTCTCTCTTTATACTATACTAGAGTGACCAGATACAAAAGATTACATAGCTGTATTCTTCCAACTGGGGGTAACACTTCATGCATCTGTTGAAGTTGATTGTACTCCATGAATGCTCATCCCATAATAAACATGTTTGCCTTAAAGGAAGCACAAGTTTCGTTGTTGTTTTTGCTGCTCCCTGTCTGAAAATCTTAATAATATGTACCCCACATATTGAGCTTACTCAGCATGTACTTTCGAGAAGGGTTTTTCTCCCTTTTTTTTTGTGGACTGAATTAACAATTTGCAATTTATAGGACATAAAAAGAGAAATTGCCTTCAATTGCAGAATCAATAAAAGGGCTGTTCATTGGATTGCTAATCAATGTCCTCAAAGGGCACTTGGAATCTCCACTAATTTCGTTAAGCACTTGTAAATGCACTTAGAGTGTTGTAAATTATCCTCTCTGTGGAGAGGAAATTGGCCCAAGCAATACATTGACTATCCTAAACGTGATTTGTATATGAAGAAAAAAGATGCACCATACTTGGGGCTTTGTGGAGAAAGACAGCATGATGGTGGAAAAGTCTGTATCTGTGCTGCCTATGTATATGTTTTATCTCTACTTGCGTTTTAAAATCATGTCCTTTCTGATACTGAAAATAAATTTTACTTGAAGAAAGGCGTAAGGCCACTTAACACAAAGAGTCAAGCTGAGCAAATAAAGGGAAGGGAATTCTGAAAACATGCTGGGAGCTTGTGGTTATTTGTCCAGTTCTGTTCTCAGCTCTCCCTTCCCACAGAGTGGAGGACTCTTTCCACCAATGCTGGTGGCCCAATTTGTGGCATTGTGCCCACCCCTGAACAGAAACTCAATCGAGCAAGAAGGAGGCAAGAACCCAAGTAGGGACAGTGCTGCTGGTGGCTGAAATACAGACAGCCAATATACCATGAAATGATGGTTATTCGTATTCATCTCATATATAGCACTTTTTTAAAGAAATTAAAATACCTGTGATTTTTTGTCATTCATTTGTTCTTGTTTCAAAAAAACCTTGCTGGCAGGTCACTATTGTTATCATTTTATAAATTTGGAAGTGAGACTATGAACCAGTTCATATGTAACAAGAAGCCACTGTGGATGATTTTCCCTACAGGGTTCTCATCGCAATGGCAGCCACAATTTTGAATATTAGAACAGGGGCACACCGTAGCTTGCCCTTACATGTAAACCTAATGAGAGTTGGTTGTGAGGGTGGTTGACAAGCCACCCAGAACCCACCAGCTATTTTAGGTTTGCAGGTGGCTAATCAACCATCCCAATAACCTACCCTTGCCAGATTCACACATAATGGCAAGCTACGGTATGCTATTGCCATGGTCTGAATATTCAGAAAAGCTTCTTGTTACATGTGAACTAGGCCTGAGTGTTCCCAAAGTAGCCCAGAAGAAAGTGGAGACAACTTGGGATATGGCAGTCTCCCCAGATCCAGAACTCTTCCCTCATAGTGGAGATGCTTCACCCCCTTGATAATTTTAGTTGCCCTTTTCTGCTTTTTCTTCAGCTCTATAATATCTTTTTTTAGGTGAGGTGACCAGAACTGTAAACAGTATTCTAAGTGTGGTTGCACCATAGATTTGTATAAAGGCAGTATGATATTAGCAGTTTTATTCTCAGTTTCTTTTCTAATAACACCTATCATGGAGTTTGCCTTCCCCTGAGACTTTACATTCCTTGCAGAAAAAGATGGATTATCTGTCTTTATAGGAAGGTTGAGCACTATTCCTGAACTAATCAGGGCCGGTCCTGCCATTCGGCAAAATGAGGCAGCCACCCCAGGCAGCAGAACCTAGGAACTGGAGAGTGTTGGAGGACAGAGGTGAGTGGTGGAGGACACTGTTGCATTGCCAGTATTGAAATGGAATTCAATGGCTCATCCCGTATACAGAAGTCTGGATGGCTCTGTACATGGAACGTGATGGGAGGAGTGGTAGGACCACAATCTTGACCTGTGCCTCAGGCAGCAAAATGACTTCTAATCTACTAAACCTTCTACTGAAAACCCTAGAATTCCCCAGAATACAGCTTGAGGGTTATTGCTTTACATTGCAAACAACCAAAAAGGGCCCAGTCCCTGGCACTTAAAATCTTTTTTTAAAAAAAGTAAAGGGAGAATCGAAGAAGGGGAAAAATGGAGAAAGCAAGAGTAACGTGAGGTAACAGAGTAACGTGAGGTAACAGTGGATTTCTATGCACACTTACCTGCGAGTAAGTCCCATTGAATGGTCAGTTCAATGGGGTATAAAGGAGCACTGCAATGTGGGCGAGGAAACAAAGCAGATCTTGTTTGCTAAAGCAAGCAAGGAAATTTAGCCCAGCAGCTAAGAGAAAGCTTGGAGCTATGTTCTTGGGTCTCTTGTGCTCCAGGTGAAAAGTCAAGAGCCTATTTTCACAACCCTATTTTCCAAGTCCCTATTTTTGTAGAAAAACTGGCTCCAGTTCAGAGAGATGAAATCTGACCCTCTAGCAGCAGCTGTTCATTCACTTGTAAACTAACACTAATCCCAACATGGACCATGGCCAAAACAGTGCATAGATCTCTAACGCCTCTTTCAAACCTTCAGTGGGTTTTCTTTTTTAAAGGAATACTTCAAGGCAATTTTTAAAAAAAATATATATCTAATTTCGACAATTAAAAAACCTGAATTAAATCAAAATTATTAACTTACTTAACTGCATTAAGTGGCAATTTCTTGTTTATTCTTTTGTCCTTTCATATTCTTATTAATATAAAATATGTCCAAGCCCTGATCAGGATTTCTCTATTTTATATTCCCATGCAATTACCACCAGAGAGCAACCTTGTATACTTTTTAGATTGCAGTAGTGCTGAGTTGAAAAGGAACAATATAGCTGGGATTTCTTTCCCCATACCAACTGGATCAGCAATAATTGTAACTTGTGTTTCAGTCGCATGAGCAGACGAAGCAACTCTTCCCTTTTGTCTCCAAAGTGGTGCTTTCCAATGATTAACAATATGAAGAAGCTTTACATCCAAATCTCATGAAGGTGCAGTCAAAATGAATTTTCTGCAGCGGAAAAGTACATTGCTAATTTTTAGCACAAGGGGGAGTAGAACAAGTGGGGCTGCAACAAAATGTTGCAGTGTGAAGTGCTCTTGCTCAGTGCTCCAATAAGTCAGCCATGTCCTCTTTCAGGTTCTACACTTACCTCTAAATGCAGAGCAAATGGGAGTTCTTCTTCTGTTCCAGCTATTCCAGCCGTTTAATCTTTGCTACTGTTTTATGCTGCTTTTATGCATTGTACTCTTCATTTGTTTTATTCTATGGATCTTTAATTTGCTTTTATACTTGTTGTAAAGCACCTGAGAATGTGGTTCTACGGTGGTGCGTAAACAATTAAAAGAAGTAAATAATAAAATAAAGGAAATACATCATGCACATTGAAGCTAAAACAAGGGCCCCTAAGGGCACAGCTGCATGACAGGAACCGAATTCTAGAGAGATAAACCTGTAGCAACGTCTAGATTTTCAGCTCTGCTGCAGCACTTAAGCCATGACTGGCTACAGTTAAACCTCAACTAGAACCGAAAGCTAATTTTGGAATAAGGGTCTCAGGGAAGCAGTGCATCATTCCAAAGAAGGAGAAAACCATCCTTGAGAAGGGCCCCATACCTTGTATCAGCCTTCCCAAACCTTGTGCCTTCCAGATGTTTTGGACTTCAACTCCCATCAGCCCCAGCCAGCAAGACTGGATACCACTTGGAGAAAGCTGCCACACATGATTAACTGATTTCTTCTTGCCAAAAAGATGCCTCTAGGGGGGTGGAGGGGCTCCTAGTAGCAGGCTATTCAATCATTAGAAATTTGGAGAGACTTGTTACTGATAGGTGTAAACATTGCAGGCATCACCCATTGTCAAGGTAGGCTAGTAGACAGTAGGAGAAGCCAGCAATTATGGTGCATATTAGCATCAATGACACTGGAAAATGTAGACACATGTTCCTAGCAGCAAAATTTAGCTTGTTAAGCAGGATGCTGAAATCCAATACCTCCACAGTAGGGCTGGCTGGGCAGGTGAAATGGGGTGGGTGGGTGTTCCATGTTATGTACATGATATGGAGGAGATAGATAGATTGATAGATTTCTTCTCCTTCTCTCATAATACTAGAACTCAGGAAACTTGACTGATAGGAGATTCAGACAGATAAAAGCACTTCTTCACTCAATGCACACCTTTTGAGATTCATTGCCACAAGATGTGGTGATGGCCACTAGCTTAAATGGCTTTAAAGGGGATTAGACAAATTCCTGGAGCCAGTGTGGTGTAGAAGTTAGAGTGCTGGGCTGGGATTTGGGAGATCACAGGGTGACTTTGAGTGGTCACTGATTCTGACCTTAACCTACCCCTGTAAGCTGCCTTGGGTTCATTTCAACTGGGGGAGAAACGAGCCAGGATATAAAGATGATGATGATGATGATGATGATGATGATGATGATGATGATGATGATGATGACGATGATTCTATCAATGGCTTCTAGTCACAATAGCTACATGGAACCCCATGGCTCAGTCCCAGTTGCTCAGTTACAGCAGTGCCATCAGGACAGGATTTGGTGGCCGAGGTCCACTCAGCAGAATGAGACCAGGTGGGCCCCCAAACACAGTAATGCTGGCTTACCACATTCTGAAGTAATATACATTATGATGTGCAATATCATCTAAAGGGGGAGGGCATAAGTCCATTAAGTTAAGAATCTTTTAGGGTGAAACCCTATGCATTTTTAGCCATTAAAAATACCCTATCACTCCCATCATTCCCCAGGGGAATGCTGGGAGTTGTAGGACTTTTTTCTGTCTAAGCATGCATAGATAGGTAAACTACCTAAGTGCACCACAGGGAACAACAACAAGGAGAAGCAGATCTTTGGTCTGATCCAGCAGGACTCTTTACATACTGCCATTGTTTTACTTTCTATTTTCATAGCTAGCAATTTCCACTGGGACAAATGCTCAAGGAAATTTATACCTAGGGTGACCATATTTGGGAAACCAAAAAAGAGGACACCTAGTGTGTGTGTGGGGAACCAGCTTTCTGAGTCCTGCAGAAACTACGTTATTCCCCCGCCACCTTAAAGAACCCGATTGGAGTGGAGGAGGGGAAAGGATTTCATTCTGCACCACCACCATCCACTCCAATTGGGGCCTTTTCTATACTGTCCACGAATGACCCACTTTCCCCTTTAAGACCTCAATTAAAGCTCGGGGTGGGGGAATGATGTGCCTCAAGAAAGCATGTCATTCCCTCCTGCCATGCTAATGGCAGACTTAAAGAGGAAGGTGTGTCATTCCAGGACATTATTGAAAATTATAGAAAATCCCCCCTGACACCATGGAAAGAACAAAAACCAGGACAAATCCTGGGAAATCCTGACAGTTGGTCACCCTATTATACCTGAATGAACTGAAGACTTTCCAGCATTGGGGATGGTCTCCATTACTTGACATACAAGTCAAATTAGATCGTAATCTTAAGCACACTTACTTGGAAACAAGGGACAATTCATAGGGCCTCAGGAATGCAGCCAACAGTTGCCAAGTTGTCACTATCTGAGTCAGCAGCTCAGATTCAAGTGTGCTTGTTGTGAAGAAGCCTTATGAACCCTCTGCCGTCAGCACAAGTTGCAATTCAGCTTGCTGCTGCAAAGAGCTCCAAAGAATGCTGAGTGGTGGTGGAGAGATGAGTCACACGGCTCGTGATGGAGTACTCACACAACTGCTTTGCCCTGAGCATGCTCGAATCAAGGCTCTCAGCCAAGACAGGGTGGGTTGGGAAGCAGGAAAGGAGTCAGGCATGCAACTTAAGTCCAATGTCACATGAAATAGTCCCAAATTCTGCTGAAAACAATTACTTCCAAATAATGATCAAGTTCCAGCCCACCTCTGGTGTGTAGTTTATATAGAAAATTGCTGCAGATGCTTTACATGCTAAAAGCTCCAAGATCATGTGGGCAGAACTCTGTGCATTGTACCAATCCAGCTCCTAGCAGCTAATTTGTGTTTTAAATATATAACCAGGGCCGGATTAAGGCCAGCTGATGCCCTAAGCACAGCCCAATAATGGTGTCCCCTTGGCCCTTCCATTGCTTAGCTGGCAAGACGTTAAGGGCATGTCTAGATGAGTCCTTATCCCAGGGATCACCCCGGGATCATCCCTGTGCATCCACATGACACACAGGGGATCCTGGGGGCAGGGAGGGATGATCCTTCCTTTTCCCCGGGATAACCGGGATGGCTTTAATCCCGACTTTTCCCGTGGTCTCAGGATCGTCCTGAGACCGCAGGACGTGTGGGCAACCATCCCGGTTTCGTCCTGGCTCCTCGCAAGTAAACGTGAGGAGCCAGGAACCAAGCACAGGGCACGGAGCTCTTCAGGCACTCCGTGCCCATCGGGGATGGAGAGGAGAGCAGGAGTAGGGTTGTTGTTTTACTTACTTTTTCACTGGAGCAGAAAAAAATGGTGGGCGCATGCTGTGTCTGGAGTGAGCAGAACACCACGAGATCCTCCCCCTCCCTCCTGGAATGCCGGGAGGTCTAGACATGCCCTCAGATTCAATAAGTGCTGAAGGTGAAATAAGACATTAAAAACTAGGAGATCCCTGAAATATACTCATCCCCAGACTGGCAGAATGAAGCAAGACCTCCACAAAATAAAAGACAGGTGCACCAATGTTATAGAACACTGCTTATTGGGTGGATTAAAATATTAAATTATTATTATTATTATTATTATTATTATTATTATTATTATTATTAATGAATTCTGAGTTTCTTCTCTATCAAAAACAACTGAATCTTTTGATCCCAACTGTTGTTTTTGAAGCAAGGCCTCCCCCAACTGGGCATATAGTGTTATGGGCTCTGGTTGCCCTCGTGCATCTGAAACAATATTTATTTTGAAAATGTTTTATGCTGCCCTTCACACTATTCATCAGGGTCTGCTCAGGAGAGACAACTAAGGCAATTACAAATTATTTCACAATAAAAACGTAATAAATCAGCAATGAAACTCAACACCTTTAAACAAAACTGAAAGCAACGGCAGATTAAATGGCTGAAGGAAAAAGGGGTTTACCTGTTGCCCAGAAGACAGCAATATAGGTGCCAGTCAGGCCTCTTTAGGGAAGGCATTTCATAAGTAGCGTGTCACTGCTGGGAGAGCGCTCTCTCTCCCTCCCTCTCTCTCTCTCTCTGATACTTGTATAAGTTCGCTTGGCACCTACATTATATGCTTTTAGATGCCAGGTGAAGACCTTTTTATTCTCCCAGCATTTTAACAGTCTATAAATAGATTCTAACTCGGTGTTTTAAATTTGTAATTTTGCATTGCTGCTGTTTTTATCTGGTTGAGCTTTTATATTGTATTTTATATTATGGTTTTATACTGTTGTTTTATACATTGAATGTTTTTAATTTTTGTGAACCGCCCAGAGAGCTCCGGCTATTGGGCGGTATAGAAATGTAATAAATAAATAAATAAATAAATAAATAAATAAATAAATAACAAAGTCTTCATACAGGAGGCACTGAACGAAGGACCTAGAAAAAGATCTTATCTAGAAGATGCTTGGAATATGCTATTCTAGGAATGATGGGGCATGGGCAAAGGAAAAGGCTGCAGGTAACACCAGTGTAATTAACTAAGGGCACAACCCTCTGTGTTAATAATAAGCCTTGGAACTCCAGACTCTGACCACCTTATGCCAGAATCACACGGGAATCCTTTCCTTGTTGTGTAGTGGCATGTGGGCATATATAGTGTAGATACAGATGACCATTTGACCATATGTCTGAACCTGCCATAGATTTAAAAAAATCTCCATACACCTGCTAGGGTAATACTAATATAGCTGGCCTACCAAGTGGTTATGTGTGCCCCATGGTATGTTTCCAGTTGACAGATGTTAATAATAACCCATAGCTACTTGGAACATGCTGGTATGACAGTAACCAGGCTATTAATTAGTTGAAATTTAGTTATAGCTTTTCACTGGCTGTGCAGGGTTTCTTTTAATCTGATGTTATGGAGAATACATGTATTTTTAACATGTACCTTTTCGTCTATGCAGGCAGGCAGCTTTGCTCCAAATTCCATGGGGGTGAATCGTTTGTACTCTCTTTGCATGTATATGCTAAATAGTGAGTGGGAGCAATGTAATTATACCAGGTACGACAAGTATGAGTCTCTGTAGCTCATGCAGTCAAATTAGGAACTCCCCTGTCAAATTGTGGATGATATACTTAAATCACTCCTTGTCATGCCTACATTGCAATGTGCAGATGTTACAGTATATAAGCCAAATCCCATTGGTCAATCTATGTGTATTCAAAGGAAGAAACAGTCATTAGACTAATAGAAAATTACACTCTGGGTTTCACTGCCACCAGGACCTTTAATATTTATTTATTTATTACATTTATATACCACTGAAGCTCTCTGGGCGGTTTACAAAAGTTAAAAACAATTAACATTAAAAGCAGATATACAACATTTAAAACCACCAAAAGTACGTATATAAAAAATACCCATTTAAAACAACTATTCTCAGGTCAGTTAAAAACTCAGCATATGCTGTTAAATGCATGGAAGAGAAAAGTCTTGACCTGGTGCCAAAAAGATAACAATGTTGGCGCCACGTGAGCCTCGTCTGAGGTCATTCCATACTTGGGGGCCACCACCGAAAAGGACCTCTCCCTTGTTGCCATCCTCCAAGCTTCCCTTGGAGTGGGCACTCGGAAGAGGACCTTAGATGTTGAGTAAAGTGTATGGGTAGGTTCATGTCGGGAGAGGCGTTCCATCAGGTATGGTGGTCCCAAGCCATGTAGGGCTTTATAGGTTAAAACCAGCACCTTGAATTGGGCTCAGAAACGTATAGGCAGCCAATGCAAGCCGGCCAGAATCGGTCTTATAAGTTCAAACCTTCTGGTTCCAGTTATCAATCTGGCCACTGCATTTTGCAAAAGCTGCAGCTTCCAAACCATCTTCAAAGGCAGCCCCACATAGTAATCTAATCTGGAGGTTATCGGGGCATGGATGACTGAAGCTAGGTTATCCCTGTCCAGATAGGGGCGTAGCTCAGGTCCAATCCTTTAAGGCTCCGATCCAACCCTTTTGAGTCTATAACCTTGTACTACTGCTTTTCTTACCTCCCTCTTACGTAGCCAAGAGCAAAAGGTATAGCATTTTACAAGCAGAGAAGGCTTTATTAATTACAGTAATAAGTTGTTGAATAATAACCAGGTTACTCTTAATGGCTCTATCAATATATGTTCTCTCATACACAGTACTCTAGATCACACTCTCAAACAATCACTTCACAAATCACCACAGACCTCCCTCTGTCTCCCAGTTCTCAATCCTAAAATCCTATCTATATCCCTATCTCTGATCTAAACACTATCTCTATACTATCTGACTCACACAGCACAGCACACAGTTTATATAGCACATACACTTCATCCCCCCTTCACTCACTCAGCCAATGATCACACATAAGCATACCCACTATTCTTCCAGTCACTCCTCTCTCACACACCACAGAAATACTCACCATAAATACAGAGATATAACAGGAACACACCTAGGATGACCAGACCACCCAGAAAATCCTGGAGACCTCCTCCAAAACACCACTGGTCTGGAGCAACTGGGGCCAGGGGGCAATTTACTGGGGAAACAGGTGCCCCGACCACAGCTATGGTCAAGCGTGGTTTCAAGCCAGCTCACTTTCCCAGGAAGTCTAAACTCTCATGAGACTCCTGTCAAGATTTCCACATCCCAGAAGTCTCATGAGATTTGAGACTGCAACTGGGAAGGCGGGGCACGCTTTCACACCAAAAACAGTCAGCCCAGCCATCAAGGAGGGCAGAAGCAGTAGCTAGCGGCACCACCACCAGCGGAAGTGGCATCGGAGGAGGAGGCAATGAGAATGACCTGCAGCACAGACCAGCATTGGCCATTGGGGTGAAGAAGGTACATGGTGGCAGCAGGCTTGCTCTCACCTTCCCGGCCGAGCCTACAGTTGTTGCACAGCTGGTACTAGCTTGGCCTTGCCCGGGCTTCCTCCCTCCCGGCCGGGCCTACAGCTGTGGCCACAGCGTAGCCAGGTGATGCTCCTGGAGGCTGCGTGGCCCCATTGACACCCCATGTGTGTGGCTTGGCCTTGCCCTGGCTTGTTTGTTCCCTCCCACCCAGGTTGGCCTGCAGATGCTGGGCAGTCAAAGGTCCAATACAGCCCCTTCTTCCAGCCACACCACGCGTGGCAAAATTTGCTGCCCGGGCCTGCCCAGGCATGCGGGGCTTGATTTGCGGCTTGGGTCAATGCAGCCCCCTCCACCAGCAGAAGTGCATAGGGCTTGATTTGCTGCCGGGGGCCGACACAGCCCCCTCCAGCCACACCATACAGGGCTTAATTTGCTGCCCAGGCCTTAGCTGGGTAGTATGTGTAGGGAGGGGATTGCCTTGGGTGTGTTTTAAAACTATTATTAGTTTTTGCCATGGGTGAGTATGTTGACGTGTGTGGATTTGTATTTAATTTTTTGCCTTGATTGAGTGTGTATGGGTGCTTGGTTGGTTTTTGCTTTGGTGCATGTGTGATGATGATGATGATGATGATGATGATGATGATGATGATGATGATGATGATTTTGCCTTGGGTGGGTGCATGTCTGTGTAGCTTTATTATGTTGATGAATGTTATTTTGCCTTGTGTGGGTTGCTGTAGATTATTATTATTTTTATTTTGCCTTCGGTTGGGGTGGGGTTGGATTTTTGTTCTATTCCCCCCGCCCCCGGTTAAGTGTGTGTGTGGAATTTTTTGTTTTTTAATTGTCTTGGGCAGGGTGTGGGTTTTTCCCCACTTTGGGCAAGTGTGCAGGGGTGTGTAGATTTAAATTATTACAGCAACGCCATTACTTTGTTGCTGTAATAACAAAAAAACGTGGCTCCAAAACTGTTTTTGTGCTGATGCAGAGAATGATGATTACTTTTATTATACACAAATATACCTGATGCATCAACTTGCAAGGTCATAAATGGCAATCTACAAGTTGCCAAACAAAACTGTGTATGCAATTTACTCCTGAGACAATTATCTTTTTACAATAAATACTTTCTGATACTTGATATACATATACCACAGTCACAGTTTTTAGACACAATACAGTGCTGGTAACGACATCAGTGTAGTACTGTTTAAACATATATTTATAATACAAGATTGTGTTTATTATTTTCTAGTTCTTATCAGCGTTGAGAACTTGACAAGCCTCCAGTTTATTGTCCTGTTTACGCAATAGCTTCCACGGAAAAAACACAACGACGAGTCGGCCAAAACCCATAAATTATTGTGGGGTAGACACCTCCAAAGATTTTTGTAGGGTAGAAGCCTCCAAAATGAAAAACAGCTGGTATGCCTCAAGCTTGGAGAAACACGAATAGCAGCTGCTTTTAAAAGGGAGTGACATTTTCCACCACACAACTGTGGGAACTGTAAAGTCAGCCCAATTAAATCTTCAGAGAACATACAGCAGCCTGCATTGACCACTGACAAAGACTTTGTGTTGAAACACGTTTGGCTTGTTCATTTTATGTTGTTTCTGTCAGATATTTGTTCCTGTGAAATATGTTATTGCACTTTTAATGCAATATTATTGTTAATTCCAATTTTATTCTTGTACATTAAATATCACTGCTTTATTGTATATATCCTTAACTTTTTGTTCAACATTATCTGTTTGTTAAGGATTTCACCTTTCCTTGCTTTTGTTGCCATGGTTAACAAGCCTCTCAGAACCCATGGGATGTTCTGGTGTGGCTTGTTCACCATCGCAACAAGCTGCCTTCGCCAGATTCACATAACACAGCGAGTTGTAATTATGCAAATCTTCCCAGGAGGTGACCGACATGCACAACAGAGGAAATAAGCCACTGTGGCTTATTTTTCCCACCGTGTTCATGCGAACCAGGCCAGAAACTCACCATGCTTGGTCTAAGTTAACCTTGCCCAACCTGATGCCCTCCAGATTAGTTTTACCCTACCCTGTGCCTGTTTACCCTACCCTGTGCATGTTTGCATTCTCTTCCCCTCCTTATTGCTTTACTATGATTTTATTAAAATGTAAGCCTATGCGGCAGGGTCTTGCTATGTACTGTTTCACTCTGTACAGCACCATGCACATTGATGGTGCTATATAAATAAATAAATAAATAAATAATAATAATAATAATAATAATAATAATGTTTGGACTTTGACTCCCATCACCCCCAGTCAGCATGGGTAATGGTCAGGAATGCTAGGCACTGTAGTGCAAAACATCTGGAGAGCACCAAGTTGGGGAAGGCTGCTCTAAGTTATCCTTTTAAAAATGTTTCTCAGATGCAATGATGTACAATCAATATCACAGGCCATATAGAGCTTTGTGGGCTTTTCTTAGGACCTTGGAAATCCCAGTTTTCATCTTACATGAAAACAAGAGGGGAGCAAATGAACTGCACAACCTTCAAGATTGCACGAAATTGCTAGCTGAAATACATTTGAACTTATAACGGCAAGTCTTCCTGGTGTTGTCTTCAGAGCCAAACAGCTTTTGTCTGTTCTGTTCTAGGGCAATCAGCTCCTAAAACAATGCAGCAATGAAAGTGATTGCCAGATTTTTAAGCAAATGTGAGTTGCTGGAATACCAAAAGTTTTAGAGTTTCACATCTTTAGAACTCTTGACTCCGGCATCCCCTGCTGCTGTGATGTAGCTTCTATTTGGATTTCCATTCCATTCTTTATCAAAAGGTTTGTTTTGAAATGCATATCTCAGGCCATACGGATGATCTTCGAGAGAAATTCTTGGAACTCTACTTGGTTTAGATAATCTCCATTCCAACACACTGCAAGGCCAAGTGCAGAGCAGGATCATGGAAACAGCACATGTTCATAAAACAAAACAAAAGGCATTTCTTGGCACTGTTAACTTGCAATTCTGAAACGCTTTCCATTTAGCACTTGAGAAACTGACCTGAAAAATATAATTCCAAGTCCTATGAATGGGTTTTGTTAGCCCACCCTTCAAATACCTTCCCAGTGCATACAATGATTTTTACGCTCTGCTCAGCTATTCATCTGGCTTTTAATGATTCATCCCTTGATTTATCAACAAGCTGTTCTGTGAAGCTTTTCTGAATAAAGGTTAGGAGACAACAACACGTTACATTCTCACCAACATAATCCTTTTTTGCAGTTGCAACACTGGCCAATTTAAAGTGAAGCAGACATAAGCCTCATGTGAGGCTATGCACTTAGGAGGTGACCGTGCTGCTTCCAGGCTTTGGGGGACCCTTGGGCAAGATGGTCTCAGTGAGACCCCTTCATGCATGGTCTACCTCCTCCTTTTTACTGTTGCCGCTGCCCGTTCATTTGCTGTTTTCTTTGGGCGCAATTGACATCCCCTCCCAGAGAGAATGGACAAGAGATACAATCCAACTTAAGTCTTACCTAGAGTAGATCCATTGAAATGAATGGAATTGAAGTTAGTCATGACTAACCTAAGTCTCATTCATTTAAATGGATCTACTCTGGGTAGAACTTGAGCTGGATTCTATCCAAGGTGTGCAGAGGTTACTGCTCCTTTTCCTGATTCCTCTCACTTTCTGCTTATTTGGCCCACTTGCGTTGGCTGCCTGTTCTTTTCCAAGCCCAATTCAAGGTGCTGGTTTTAAAGCCTTACATGGCTTGGGACCACAATACCTGATGGAACACCTCTCCCGACATGAGCCTACCCGAACACTATGTTCAACATCTAAGGTCCTCCTCTGAGTGCCTACTCCAAGGGAAGCTCAGAGGATGACAACAAGGGAGAAGGCGCACCACTGAGGTTCTTCATGGTGACGTTCTGTTCATTTCAGAATGGCCAGTAGGACCTCCTCTGAGGATCATAGCTGTCATCCAGCTGCATATAAAGGAAGAGAGCTTCGGCTATTGGGCGGTATAAAAATGTAATAAATAAATAAATAAATAATAAATAAATAAGGCAGTCTGCTAGGTATGCTGGTCCCAAGTTGTTTAGGGCTTTCTAGAATAACAGCATAACCTTGTATGTGGCTCAGTAGCTAACAGGCAGCCAGTGCAGTTCTTTTAACATAGATTTTATATGAGCAGAGCTAAATGTCCCCCTGTGTACCCTAGCTGCTGCATTCTGCACTAGCTGCAGCTTCTGAACCACACACAATGGTAGCCTCACATAGAGCGCTTTACAGTAGTCTAATTGTGAGGCTACCAGTGCATGAATGACCATGGCTAGGCTATCCCTATCCAGGAATGGCCGAAGTTGGTGTACCAAGCGAAGTTGACATGGGCAGGTAAACTGCCACTAGCAGCCCAGAGGAGAAAGAGCAGGCTCAATAGATTCCAGCAATTAGCAGTGGGTCACCTACTGGCATGTGGACGTTGGCTGGTGCCTGGTGATGCTGATCTTTGACACTAGCCCTGGAAAGTCATGGTTCAAAATCAAAATCCCTTACCCTTCTTAACCTATTGAACCAGTCCTTAGGTCAAAATGTTCCCTTTGAGTTGAGCAGACTTCAGCCATATTTTTCATAGCTTTTCACAATGCTAGCAGTTTCCATTCTGTTTATGGATGCCCAGCATTAGATCCATCCTTCTGTAGTTTGGCACTGTTGGATTATTTTCTATATATATATGGAGCAGCATTGGCAGTGACTAATGCTGCTCCCCCTTTCAGGGTTCATTTAATAGATGCTTTTCCATCTGTTTACAACCAGACTTTCTAAACATCTCTCGCTCGTACAGGGCCTGTGTCAGAATTACAACAATGCTGAGCACCCTAGAGCTCAGGTTGTGTCACTCAGGACTCCCTTGAAAAGGTTCTTCAACATGGGCACTAAAGCTCAGCATAGCCCTATCTGCTACCTGCTGGACACACCTTCTGTGTGTTACAAAGGAGAAGTGAAAGCACAAGGAAGCTGTGAGATGCAAACAGCAGCATGACTGAGAAAATGGGCTTGGGCATTGTGGAAGCAAACAGTGGTTTACGCATCTCTTCTAGCACCAGGGTCTCCTGTTTCTCAAATCTCCACAAAGCAAGGCAATTATCTGTGACCTCCCTTGTGAAACACACATATGAGGGATGCTTTATAAAATCCTAAACTTCCATCTGTTCCTAATAAGACCTCTTCTCAGCTAAATTTGAGCAATTTAGTGATTACTGACAGGAGAAAATTGTCTCTCTGTTAGCATTCCACTGCCACTTCTCCAGCTGTTAAAGTACAGGCAGGCTTTTCACTTCTATTGCTTTGATGGTTTTCATTAAGCCTCTCTTATTTGTACTTCAGTTGAAATATTTCAGCAAGTCATTCTTACCAGCTGGTCTTTGGATTCCTGGCTTGCCATTACATCCACAAGTGACTAGATTGCCTAAATTTCCCTACAATCATAATGCATCTGTCCTCGGATCTTGTTTACCATAATGGACCTGACAGCAACTCCATCTTGTGCAAATGTGCCCACTTAATGGGCCACCTGCTGCAGTGGCTGTAATTCTCTGGGCCATGTTTCTGGCCCCAACTAGAGTGATCCATCAGAACCTGCAGGTGAATCTCCACCAAATCTTCCCAGAGGAAATGTTACTGAGGCAGCTGTCCACCTCTCATACTTAGCTGTTAGTAAATCGGCAATCTTTTAGGCCCCAGAGGAATATGCCCCATGTGTGTGCTGGGGAAGAGATTGGGGGGAGAAGAGGCATTTCTGTCCTAATGAGCCACAGCTGAGCATCAGAAAGTAAATCATAAGACCTTATAAATTATTTATTTTATCAGTTTCTATGCCGCCCTTGAATAAAAATTCCCTGGGCAGATTCCGTACAACAAAGATGCAAATCAGAACACCCATAAAACATTAAAAAGCAGAGTCCCTTAAAGCCACTCAGCAAGTCTAAAATTATATCTTAAAAGCCTGGGGATTTTTTTTAAAGTCTTTGCCTTGTGCTGAAAAGGCAACAAAGCAGATATCAGGCAGACCTCTCTGGAATGGATGTTTCACAACCCGGGGGCCGCCACTGAGAAGGCCGTCTCTCTGTGGTAGTCACCTGTCTCACCTTAGATGGTAGCGGCACACAAAGAAGGCTCTCTACTGAAGATCATTCAGAAACCTATCTTTGGGCTCATCTACACCAAGCAGGATATTCCACTACGAAAGCGGTATATAAAAGGCAGGAGCCACACTAGTGCTTTATAGCAGTATTGAGGTGCAGTGCAGGATCTACACTACTGCTTTATAGTGGTACTGAAGTGCACTGACAATTGTTGAGGCCCATGACACATCTACACCAAGCAGGATATAACACTATGAAGTGGTATGAAAGAGGTATAGTGGGCCCCAACAGTTGTCAGTGCACTTCAATGCCACTATAAAGCAGTAGTGTGGCTCCTGCCTTTTATATACCGCTTTCATACCACTTTCATAGTGGAATATCCTGCTTGGTGTAGATGAGCCCTCTGTCTTGAATCAGGTGAGTGTATTTGCAGCCTGCAATGTGCCAAAGAGACTATTCTGCAATCTTCCAGGGAATAGTCATTTTAGTCTGTTGAAGCAGATTTATTTAAAGAGTAGCAAATTTATTATTCCAAAATCTAGTACTTCTGATTGATTAACAGTGCAATCTTATACATGTTTACCAGAAGTAAGTATCATTGAATTTAGTGGGGGTTATTATCAGGTAAGTGGGTATAGGGATTGCATCACTTTGTTCCAGATGTCTGGCATGTCCATCTATCATAATAAAGAAGGATATGTCTCTTCATCTGTCTATCAGTGCCAGAGCTCCAAGACTGTGAAAGCTAAACCACTGGACCTTGGCATGCACACTAAGGGGATTCCAGTGGTATGCACCTTGGAGTCATTTTCTTTTAAAAATCCATTAATTAATTTAAATTAATCTTAATGTATCCATGTGTTTGAAATCTGCAGAACCAGTGTCAGTCTCAATGCATAACTTTTGAAGCCAGGACAAAGTAGGGTGAGGGACAAAGTTATAAACCTGCCCCCTCCCCCTCTCAGGGGATGACATGTGCAGAGCCCTCCCTCAAGGGGCTAGAAGGGTGTGCCATGGCTAGAGCTATCTTTAAGTGTGCCAGCAGCCATGGCATAACTCAGGGTCTGTCTACATGCGAGGAAAGCCCCACAGTGGCTGTGGATCTGCGCCTCATCGGTTAGATGATGCAGGCGCAGGGTGAGGGCAGCTCCAGAACCCAGATGGCCGCCCAGAACCCCTGTGCTCCCTCCTTGGCATCAGGATTACCCAACAACGTCCGGGGAGAGGGAAAGCACTGGGTTGAGGAGGGCAAAAGCAAGGCAAAAGCAATATGTTCAACTCTAACAGCTGCAACAGTTTGCTTGAAGTTTTCACTGTATCAAACAAAGGGCTATTTTTCCAACCTGTGAGAAACCTGACCACTTCACTAGTTTTTTTAAAAAAACCTCTAGATATTACTGCTGCACTTTTGACATTATTCTGTGGGAAAGAGAAGGGAAACTTAACCTACATATACCAAGAATGTAAATTATAAGCCCATCCAAGCATTCCCTCCTCCTCCGTTTTCTATGGAAATCACCAAAAGCATTCTTTTTACCACAGATGTTTTACCCATATGGTTTAAATTCTCCTTGCCTATTCTCTTTATTTTCTGCAGATCCTTATGCAACAAAAACATCATTAATGCTATAAATCATTTTTGGGTTATCACAGTGGAATTTAATGCTTTGTGGAACCAAGGCAATACTGCAGCTGGGAATGTTCTGCAATTATCTTAATAAGAGGTTTTCCCAAAACCTGCTTCGTTGAGCCTGTGAAACAGTTAATATTTAAAATGCCCTCCTAAGGTGGTAAACCTGTAATGGGCTGTATGATTTCCAGACCAGTGTGGGGTTTGAGGGGGACCTGGACAGGATTCTCTTTGCCTTTCTATAGAGGGTTTGCATGCAGAAAATCCCAGGTGAAATTCCTGGTATGTCCGGTTAAACAATCAGGTAACAGGTGAATCGAAAATACTTCTCAGGTAACAGAAAAAGACTCAGATGTGACTTCTCAGGAGACCCTGAAAAGTTGCTGACAGTCAAATTACAAAAATATTGGGCTAGATGAAGCAATGGTTAAACTCACTACAAGACAGCTTCATGGAGTTCAACGTTATTTTTGTGAAAGAGTATGCAATCATATGAGGCTGAGCTTCTGCAATCTGAAGTGGCACTCAGTGAAAACTAGGCCTGGAGAACAGATATATCATAGGGAGGGCTATAGAGATGCCAAGTTTGATTCAGATCGGTTGCTTTGATCTTTTAGGAATTTTAAAATGGAAATTAATAAATGTGCTTATATCTGCATAGTTTTTATAGATAGAGATGAAACATGGCAATGTGATAGCTCTTAAGGAGGGCTTTAGCCATGCCAAGTTTGAATCAGATTCATTCATGCACTGATTTTTTAGGTTTTTTTTTTTTTTTAAATCCCTACTCCAACCTTCTCCAACCTGGTGCACTCCAGATCCCCCCACCCCCAGAACAGGAAGCCCAACCACTGAAATAAAGAGCCTCCCCAGATAATTCTGAGGCAGAGTGCACACTCCTAGTTTATAATAGTAGTGACAAGTGTTGGAGCCCAGAACACAGAGCTCCATCACACCTACTTTTTCCCCTGGTTTATCTCCGCTATTTCTAGCTCTGTTTCATTAGCACATCAAGCTAATGACCCCTTTCACGTGGGTTTGTATTGCGCTATACCGATGAAACCTCCCTTTCGCTTGTTTGCTCTTCCACTCAACCCTGACCTGCCGCTTCTACTTCCGCCTCCAGTTCATTGGTTGTAACATTGTGATGGGTGTGGGCTCCTTCCCCACCTTGCTCTGGCTTTGTTTTCTAGTGATTTACCAATTTAAAGTTTCATTGGCTGGGCTCCGTTTCTGCAGGCAATGAGAGTGGGATTGAAGCAATAAAAGTCCATTCAACAGACTCAGCTCAAGTCCGTTGGTTCAACACAATGCTGGAGGAGGAGAACTGCCCTACCCTCCCCTTTCGCCAGCAAGCTCTCCCTTCAAAGCACTCACCCCCAACAAAGGAAATAGCTAGAGGACAGCACGACACGGGGATTGAAGGGTGCTTTAATTCCATTTGGGGGATATAATTCGGACTTTCCCCACTCTAGGAAAAACACGAAAAAGGGAGGGGAAGAGGCAGGGCATCTGCAGGACAGGCACGACGTCATCTGAGTGCCATGCTGCAAAACTGCAAATCAGAGTGCGATAAAATACTAGTGTGATTGTCCCCACACTCCATATACAGTTTTCAAACCATTTTCAAAGTGTCATATTCTGCTTGGTATAGATCTGGCCCAAGTATATTCCAATGACTTGAAACAGGAAGTAATCCAATGTCCTATTAAGCATGCAGCTGCTGTTCTTCAGCAAACGACTGCACGAAAACTTCGTGACGGGATCTCCTCTTCACTTTGCAAAACAGAACCTCACCACTATAACAATATTCACAAACGGTGCAGGGAGGGGATCCACTTCCGCAGTTACGTCAAGGCCAGGGAAAAGTGAATCCAAAAGGTCACATGCTTCAAACTATCTGGAGTTAACGACATCCACATGTTTGGAAGTGATTGGCAGTTGGGGATGATCAGGGAGGCACAATGCCATCTAACAGAAACTCCCAATTTATGAAATCGCTCATGCAATTGCACCTGTGTCTGTGCATTCAGTGTCTGTGCATTCTACTCAAGCTCTTACTTCCATCACCACCTACCAATTTAGAGCAATGCTGCAGACAGACAGTACACCTTTTTATCAGTGTGGAAAATGTCAGGTGTCTAAGTAGGGTGAAATACCATCACAAATGATTCCTTTCCCCTACTCCGTCTCACTACACAACCTGATTGACACATGTTTGCGGTAGGTGGATTCAAGCCAACACGCTCATCTCTGATTGCCCTGACATTTCTACTCATTTCACTCCACACGCTGAACCTTACCCTGGCTTGATGACTTGACAGATGCCTAAGCAGCAGTTGGACAAATCAGCTCTCACTCCAATTAGAGTGAGCAAATTCAGCCTTTGATTCAACTAAGGGCTTGCCCAGATGGCAGCTCCCCCCTGCTGTGGTGCTCAACCAGTTTCAGCAAAAGTTTCCTGGGGCGGGCAGGCGGGGGGAAGCCAAGTGCACTTTTCTCTCTGGGTTAAGGATCTGTCATGTCTGAGTCTGTTCAGTTTCTCAGTTTTTCCAAAGTTTAGTTTGTTCTGTTCCATTTCCACATCATTTAGCATTTTTTCCCCTTGAAGTCCACAGAAATTGTGTATTTTCCTAGTATACAGATTTTTGTACACACTTTTCCTAATGTGTGTATTTCTGCAAGCAAGTTGTCCTAATATATAATGCTGTTTTGTGCACACTTTCCCCTATTACATGCATTTTTGAACTCATTTTTTTATATGCAAATTGTATTGTAACATTCAGAAAAGTAGAAAAGTGTGGACATTGGTGTATAACTGTTTTCTGATTCATGTGTCAGTTCAGGAGGTGCAAATTTGATATGTTCACATTAAAATATGAACCAAACTAATTTCTCACCCAACTCTTTACAGGGTATGTCTGTACATAGATCTTTTTATGGTGTTTGCATTTGTGTGGTACCTTGATCCAGAGGGAGAGGCAGGTAACTATGATGATGATGATGATGATGATGATGATGATGATGATGATGATGCCAGTCAGGTAACATGCAGATGTATTTGGTGCTGCTACTCTAAAAGTGAAAGGCTTTTCCATGCTAGCATGAAGGGAGGGGGGTTTGCATAACGTATGCCTATTCACTACTCATTTGCTGTGTAATGCCCACATATCTTCACTCAAAACTATGCAGAATTAACTCTTCTTCCAAGGATTCACAGTACCTTGTTTTATATCTGGAAATGTGCTTCCCAGTCAATAAATTGTACTTTCTAGGTGGAATGTAGCTGTGCAAACATCAGGGGTGCCAGTGAAGTTCAGGAACCCACTCCACGTTTGTGCCTTTTGAGATCTTACTTTTAGGCTTTGGGGTGGGTAGGTGGGAGTGAATGTTTTGTTTTCATTTTTCAATTCCCTACCATGAAAACTCAGCACTAAAACACTCACCCAGAAATATGCTTTAAAGATGCATTAGGAGTAACTGTCAAGATACTAACAGCTGGTCTAACTGAGCTAACCTGCCTCTTCAAACTCATTTCTGCTCTTGTTGTGTCTTTTAATGCACAAGAACAGGAGTAAATCCCCAGATTTCATGCTGACACCTGCACTCAGGGATTTGCTACCATATATTTAATCATGCGGAGGTAAGGTTAGCTGGAACACTGTCAGGATTTCTGAAATGCATTTTGCTCTGTGGCAAGAAGTGCTATTTCAGAAGCTTGCCTCTAAAACTATTTGGAGAACCACTTTTGGTAGAAAAGTAGAGTATACAAAGCAAAAAACAAAAAAGCTACACTGCATCCATTTGAAACCCAGGGCCTTGCTAGACGTACCTGGTAATCCGGCCTTCAGGTGCAGTGAGCCCGTGCTACAATTAGCACGGGCCGTCGCGCCTATCCAGACGTCAGACGTGACGGGGAAAGGAAAGCCCCATTGCGTCCTGCATTTTTTTATATAAGTTAAAGGGGCCATGTGCGCAAGAGCACACCAACGAAAAGGTAGGTTTTTTTAAAAAATAAAGGGGGTTCCCCACTTCCCCCGCCCCCAATTTCCCCCCCACAATGACTGATGCCCCCCTCTTGCCCCCTCGCTTGCCCGTCCGCTCCCTCGCCTGCTCGCTCCCTCGCCCCCCCCGCTCGCCATGTCCACCCCCACTCGCCTGTCCACCCCCCGCTCACCATGTCCACCCCCCGCTCACCTGTCCACGCCCCCATTTGCTCGCCCGCTCGCCATGTCCGATGTCCCCTCTGCCCCCCATCCGTGATCTCCCCACCCTGGCTCTGCTCTTCCCCCCATCTCTCCCACCGGGTCCACTCTTTACCCCCCGGCCCCCATCTCCCCCCCATGATTTCCCCCCCTCCAGCCCGATGGGCACAGTGCTCGGCTTCTCCCGACTACTTGCAAGTAAGCGAGCAGCCAGGAAAAGCCACGGAACTAGCTAGACCGGGCTAAACCCTCATCTAGGAAGGCCCCCATTGGTTGAGCAGTAGACAGATGTGGTTGACACAGACAAGATGGAAATAGTTTGGCTCACAGTTCATTCACATATGGGAATATCACTCAAACATATAGCTGAAAATGTGAGCTGCCTCTATCAAAACACATTGCATTTGCAGTAAAGTCAAGTCAAATGAAAACTTTGTTTTGTTGGCTTGATATGATATGTGATGGTGGTTTTCATATAAAGTTAATCACTAGATTAATCACTGGGAGGGTTCACACGTCACACTAAGCCACCCTGCAAATAAGCCACGGTAGACTGGTTGTTTGTGAACAACCCACACAATGCCTGATAGATGATCAGGCTTGCCATGGCTTCTTCTACCCCATCCTTCCCTCTCAGTCCTCCAGCCATCTCCGGAACGTATCACAGGGAACTTTATGGCAAAACCTCAACCTCCCCACTCTGATAACCCCTTTTCATTCCTTGGCTTTTTTCTTTTCCAGTGCTGCAAAAATATGCAAATAGGGCCATTTTTTTTCTCATGTAAGTGCGCTCTTATGGCTGCCTGGTATGTGTTGTCTTACCTGATCGATTTCCTTGTATGTTTCAGCTGGCAAAGGGCACACCAAAGTGGAGTAGGTAACATACAAGGAAATTAACAGAATGAGGTTGCATATAGGCTAATTTGCACACAGTTGCAAAGGACTGGGGAACTGTAACAGAAAGGAGGGACCAAATATTGCAACTCAGAAGCACCAAAACTGGGGGGGGGGGAGCAAAAGGAATAAGTGTCCCAAAAGCGGGGAGGACAATATCTCCTCCTTGGCAATGTGATACTCTCATTTTTAAGAGTGTCCTCCACTTTTTCAACACTTCTCTGACTGTCCAGAAAGGAAAGATAAGCAGACAAGCAGAAGAGGTTCAGAGGAGAGCAACCAGGATGATCAGGGATCTGGAAACAAAGCCCAATGAGGAGAGACTGAAAGAACTGGGCATGTTTAGCCTGGAGAAGATAAGATTGAGGGGAGACATGATAGCACTCTTCAAATACTTAAAAGGTTGTCACACAGAGGAGGGCCAGGATCTCTTCTCTATCATCTATGTTGTGTTGTCTGAATCCAACCACACTAACAAACCATGGTTTTTTAACCACAAACAATCCATGAAGAGAACTCATGGTTGGTTGTTGGGTTGTGAACCGTGTGTTGTTTGTGATTAATAAACCATAATTTGTTAGGATGCCTAAATGACTGAAGGAACTGTTGTTGGTCTGGCAAGAATGTCACTTTACTGACTTTTCAGTGAACTGTGGCCTAAAGTTCTTGGTTTATCATTTTCTTAATATTGCTATTTACCAAACATTCTAAAGTGAAGTAAATTCTGTTTAATATCTATTTTGTTTGCCTCTGGTGTGATTGCAACCTGCCCCTCCTCATCCAAGTTATAGAAACCTGAAACATCTCACTCACACACACACACACACACACACACACACACACACCAGTTTATGTAGTCCTTGACCAAAATGATATTGTCCACCTCTGGGCCAGATCTACACTAAGCAGGACATGACACTTTGAAAACAGTTTGAAAACTGTATATTCAATATGTCCTGGGTCCGAACAGTTGTCACTACTGTTATAAACTGTTATAAAGCAGTAGTGTAGATCCTGCCCCAGTCTAGCACCTCCCGCCTACCAGGCATGTACTCTTCGACTGTGCTGTAGCACCTCTTCTAGGTGCTAAAGCAGGCAAGGAGTTCTTTCCTTTGTCAGGAGCCCCTCCACTGTACCTTATTCACTCCAAGCTAGGCAATAGGTACAAATCCATCTATATCCATCTGTACTCTTACTTACCCTTTATAGACATAGAGCTCCATCGGACAGGGGGAAATCACTCTTCCCTACCATTGCTTCTCCACCCTCGCTTTTGTTGCTCAATACTTCCTCTTTCTCAGAGAGGAAAGAGGAAGTAAATAACGTGCATGTGGCCCATTCAGTGGACCGCTTCCGTGCACACAGGAAGAAGGCTAGAAGGGCAGGAAATGCACGGGAGGTGAACGACATCATGAATAGGGCCCGTGATAATCCGTGAGGCATGCAATAAAATGCTCATCTGATGACTCTTGTAATCAATCTGCTTAAAAAAATAGCCACTCCACCCAGGACATCGTGGAAATCAAAAATAATCTCTCATATGTAGAGAAGGAAGTCTCATTAGCAAACTATTCTATATTTCTATCATTCTGTTATCACTATGAACTGAATGCCTAGCATTGCAAAGCACCGATGATGGTATTACTCTCACCGATAAAATGCATGGTACACCAAATGTGCTTGGAATTAATGATGCTCCGTTTGACATTTTCATATATTTGCAATCCATCCATTCCTTAAAGGAAAGATGAACCAGACCATAAAATTTACTGAACTGTCATTCTAATGTGCCCTTAATTAGCAACTTATAGAGTATGTGGATTTCACAAGCAGAGATAATAACTTGCAAAGCTTGAGTTACTTTATTATATGTTCTCTGGTTAAAGCATTACAGATTATTAATGTATGTAATCCAACTACTACCCACAGACCTAAAGCATATAGTTCTCACTAATTGCTGCCAGGAGAACAAACTTGTAAAATGACTCAGGAAATCCCCGCCTCTAAAAATATTTTAATATTTATGAAATGCAGCCAAGAGTCCCCAAGAGCTTTTCTGCTCATGATTAATAGTGGAGCTTGTTTTATGGAAGTGATAGGTTATTTATGTCTTGCAGGAAATGGATATTTTGATTGCAGGGGCTTGCATCACTGCACTGAGTTTTTGCATGAAGGTAGACAGGTGATGCCCGCTGTGCCCAACGTAGATTGCTTGGTGGGATAGCTGCCTTTCTTACATACATGTATCGGAGGCATCACATGTTTTCTCAGGAAGACATAATTCTGTGGGCTACATTGCCAGTTCTGGGTGGGCATCCCAACATTCTCACTCGCTCACAGAGGAGATCCTATATCCACACTGCTCCCAGGCAGAGAGGGCAGGCAGCTGCCCTTCCTCTCCTGTGTTGCTTGCCTGCCCAGGTAAGCGAGAAAGTTAGTGATCATGGTCACCATCTGCAGCAGGAGGGGTTCCTTGGTAGTGGTGAGATCATTCGAAGCACTGCTTCAAGATATAGAGGAAGTCAGAGGTTCTGGGACATGTTATGTTGATAGGGTTTTAAAAGGGCTCAAGAGAGAGCCAGTGTGGCTTAGTGGTTAGGCTGTTCAAGTGAGGAGGCCCAGGTTTAACCCTCTGCTCAGCCATGAAGCTCACGGGGTGACTTTGGATTAGTCACTGACTCTTAACCTAACCTGCCTCCCAGAGTTGTTGTGAAAATAAAATGGAGAATCATGTTTGCCGGCTTGGGCTCTTTGGAGGAAAAAGGGCAGGATATAAATAGTAATAAATGATTTAAGGCATGCTGATTAGTGGCTAATTCAGGTGAAAATGTGCAGGTGAAAAATGTGCCGCTTCTGATTTGTGTTTGGTGGTGATACAAGAGAGGGCTGTTTCGGCCACATACAGGCTTATTAAGAATGAATCTTACTTGATTGGACCTATTTACTACTACTTCCAACATTGATTTATGGGATCCTTACAAACTGTCTTGATTGTGCAGACAACTCTGAGATCCACTGCAAAAACCATCCATTAAGGCAGGAGCAGCGAACCTGTGGACATCCAGATCAGCCAACTGCCATCAGCCTCAGCTAGCATGGCCAATGGTCAGGGGTGATGAGTGTTGTTGTCCTACATCTGAGGGGGTCACAGGTTCTCAAGCCCTGTATTAAGGGATTTCATTCAGCTTGATCAACAGGACCAGTGTGATCCCAGTTAATGGGACTGAGATGCCAAACCTGCTAACTACAAAATAAGCCCCACTGAACTCAGTGGGACTTACTTTTGAGTTTATATTTCAAGGATCAGGCTGTAAATCATTTTAAATTCAAGTCTCTTATTTTCACAGGCTGGTGATTGTGTCTTATTTCCACATCTCTAGGCTCTCCTGTGTAGTTTTGCTATTTTGTTCTGCTGCAATGCTCATTCCTTGTGCCAGTGGGAGCCCTAGAATGAGTAAATAAGACACAACAGGATAGGTGTGGGGTTTTTTTTTACTAATATTTACTTTCATACGTTCCTGCAAGAAAGAATTGACATCCTTGCATTGAGTGGGATCAAATTTGCAATTAAAAGAAGTGGATAGGAGCAAAGTGAACAGAAGGATATTTGCATTGTTCTAAACTGCCTAGAAGCATAAGCTGTAAAGTCCCCAGACAATTTGGGGATAATTCAGCACCTTTCAACTGTCACATAAAATTTCATGGAGGATGATGTCTGGCATTGTTTATCAGACATTAGCTTCACCTTTTCATCCTACTGGGGGCCGTCAAATGCAAAGTTGGATTAAATTTGGCAGATTGCATTATACATGGGAAAGAAAGAAATACCGTTGTATCACAATTGTTTTTCCCAGAGGCACGAACCAATCCCTAATAGTTTGATACTGACATGATAAATACATTTTCCCAATGGTGAATTTCCATATTTCAGGGAGACACAGAGAGCTGTTATGTATGCAGATGAGAGTTATTTAAATCATATTTATAATGTTGCTTGCAATCAAGCTCATCCAAATAGAAACCGGAAGACATTGATCTGAATTCATAATGAATGGTCAGGAAATCAAAGCAAAGACTGCACTGTAGGGTTTAGATCAACATGTCATATTTAGATTACCTTCACTATTGTAAAAATCAAGCTAATCAGTTCCAGGCCAAAGATGGAAAAATGCAAACCAAGGTGTAGACCTGATATGCACATAAAAACCCAGAGTATGGGTTGAGTATGGTTGAGAATAGGTTCTTGTTGAATTGTGGGTTATCGTTATGTGCAAACCCTGGGTTGTTAAGCATGAGCAACTCAGAATTCACAACCCAACAACAGAGGGCCAGTTCGCATGATCAAACAACCTACTACAGGTTATTTGAGCCATGGTGAGCCAAGGTGCATGTCGGTATTTTGCATATTCCATTGGTGGTGGTTATGTCATCCTGATCTGACCATCATGGGTTATATGAGGGTTGTTTCATGGGTTCTCTTCCTGAGTTGTTTATGGGTAACAACCCATAGTTAAATCATAGTGGAGGGTTTGTATGTAATGGGAACCCACAATTCAATGACAAAACATACTTAACTCATATTCTGGGTTGTTGTTACATGCAAACCAAGCCATAGTGTTGTAGGCCGAGTTTGAGTTTGAATTGGAAAAACACATCTTTAAATTCAGTCCAATGAGTTGGCAGTCCAACTTATTGGATTGCTGTGGGGCTAAAATGCTCTGAGTTACCTAGGAAAAGAACAGAATGCAAATATTAGAAAGGAATAATGAAAATTAATGTTTTATGGATAGCTATCTTCTGCTACGTAGATTGTTTTGTTGTTTCCTCAGTGGAAACTAGTGAGTGGGGGATAGCTGTTAAAGGTTGGAGAAGTTCACCACCTCCCAAAACCGAGAAGAGGCTAATAAAAGAGTTCTATAAAAACACCAGCTTGTTCTTTGATATAGTCATAGAAATAGCACAGGGGGTGAAAGCATCTTGAGGATGCAGGACTGCTGTCTGTGAATTTGATGCACGTAACAGATCTGCTGCCTTGTAAGAGTGCCTGCACTGCTGTTTGTCTCTACATGGCCTACTTACATATTTGTAAATTAAGTAAATATTACAAAAATGCAATAAGTCTCCCATCGAAAGGGAATCAAATGCAGGTAGTGCTACCCCAGAACATATCACTGCTCAGGGAAATGAGGGCGTGCAACGTTATAAATATATTGATGGCAAAGAGATGCTGATGAAATCTATGCATATTAGATTCATTAAAAGGCACCAGGATGAGTAGATTTTTGATCCTGGTATATTCCCCATGGTTATGTGATGATACCCATTCAACATCCTACATTGTGCCACTGCACGAGGTTTTGAGAGAAAAAGCAGAAGTGAACGGCTATTGTACAATCTTCCAGGAATTGATCTGACAGAAGTCTCAGGCTGTTCCACTTCCCAGCCACAGTTCTATCCCTTATCTCTTCCATTATGACACAGGCCAGATCTACACCAAGCAGGATATACCACTATGAAAGCGGTATGAAAGTGGTATATAAAAGGCAGGAGCTGCACCAAGCAGGATATAGGACTATGAAAGCAGTAAGTGGTATATGACAATGGTCCCCAACAGTTGTCAGTGCACTTCAATACCACTGTAAAGGTGTAGTGTGGCTCCTACCTCTTATATACTGCTTTCGTACCACTTTCATAGTGCAATATCCTGCTTGGTGTAGCTGTGGCCACAGTCTTTTCTCTTCTTGAAAATAGTGTCATACTAATTTGCATCACTGCACCCATTTGCTACATTTCTTTTAGCAAGAAGCTATTTCAAGATCTTCCGTTTTGCTGCTGCTCTTCTTTTGGCACAATTTTGTGGGAGTCCTTGAAATCCATTTGATCTGCAGCAAGACTCAATCCATGATTCCTGGTTTGCCCGGCCTAAGATTACAAGTAATTGTGGTAAGATTGTATACGTTATCCTCTCTTCCTTCAACTGCTGATTGGCAACAACCAGGTAAAATCTCTCATGCCTATAACAGCCTCTCACTCCTACAAAAGCTTCTATTGGTTTGTACAACTATCCTTTCCTAAATGGATTATGTTAGGTACTCCATCCTTTGCTCCTATAGCATAGAGCATACTTCTAGTTGGTCAGCAGTAACAAAGGCCAGATCTACACCAAGCAGGATATGACACTTTGAAAACGGTTTGAAAACTATATAGGGAGCATGTCCTGGGCCCCAACAGTTGTCACTACTGATAGAAACCTTTTCAAAGCAGTAGTGTAGATCCTGCCAAAAATATTGCAGAACCAAACAAACATGGTTTGCCCCTGAATTTCAGCAGGAAGCTGCTATGGGGCTTACAAGGAACAAATGTAGCTTGTTTTCAAGGTAAATTTGTCACTTTTAAGACTCTGTAAAGGTTTGGTGGCCAAAATTAGTGGATCACCACCAGGGTTTTTGCTGCCAAAATTCAGTGGCAATCTGCTGGGTTTTTGTGTGGGTGGGCGGTGCCATCATGCTCTCGAATCTCGATGGCAGGGACCACACAAGAAGCCGGGGGGGCTACATGTTGCCCACTCTATAAGATGAGGTTTTCCTTAGACCAGCCATAGGTTGCATCATTGACCCAGCATGTTGACCCTGCATTCACCTGATGAGGATTGCAAAACATGTTTTCTTGGATCACAATCTGACAGGTTTCAGATATCATTTATCTTTTCTTCCCTGCAAAGCCATTCTCGGGCTGTGTTACTACGTGTAGCCATCACCCTTGACTTCTGGGATCGCTTGATATAAATGTATGGAGTGCTTTCTTCCTCTTAGCCATAGCTGGATAGGGCTGTCAAATTCATTTTGATGGAGGACTGTAGAGTAGATGGCAACATGACAGTGAGTTGTTGCGAAAGCAATTCAGTTGCTGTTGACAAGCGCTAAGCTTTCTTGTTTTCAAATAAAAAAAAAGTTGGTTCTGCAGGTGGGGGGAGTGGATTTCACTTGAGGATACTTGGCTTTTGGAGATACTGAGTGTACTCCATTTAATTTCAAGTGAAAAAAGAAGAACGAGAATGCAGGTCAAGTCCAATCAGCCACCAGCCTTCTGCAGATAAACCTTATACAATTCAATCCTCATAACATTATGTTTGAAATAGTATGTTGGATGGTTGCTGCATTTGATGAGATGGCCTTGGCCAGTAAGCTGGGGCATGCAGAATTTTCAAGTGCAATATGAATCAGCCTTTAGTGGGTGGCCCCAGAATAGTCACTATTTCTGATCTTATGAAGAGCAGATTTAATTTTCTTTAGAAAATTATTTACAGGTGACTCAATGTGCACCTTTTGTTCTCGAATGTGTCATGAAAGAGAGTCATTTTTAAAACAGTGTCACTTTATTTTTTGATATGCTAATGCAGAAAATACAAACACTCATACCAGTGTCACCTATCTTTCACCAACTTATTGTTCAAACTATTTCTTCTTCTTTTTAAAAAAGAGAGAAAGGGAGGGAGGGAGATAATTATGACCATCTCATTCTTTGTTGGGGGAGTGTCTAAGGCTGGTCTTGCTAACAAAAGAGGAGGGCAATGCGGTTCTCCACTCAACTGTGAAGGGGGGGAGAGGTCCCATTTAACTCTATGTTCTTACCCCTGAGTAGGCATGACCAGGGGTACATTTTCACCTTAAAAGAAATGTGGGAAATGCACCAGGCCAGGGCTGGTGGTGGCTCACCCTGCAAAGCTTTGCAGTTAAAGACGTCTGGGATTTTTAAGAAATGGAGCAAGACATCAGTGTGCCCAGCTGTAGTGCACGTTCGGTCCTCCTCCCCTGTAGTTCGCTGAGTTGGTCCATCATACTTTCAGTCCACCAACTCAATTTATAAGGATCCTAGGGAAAGCATTACGTGTTCTTTTTCTCCCCTCTCTTTCTCCTAAGTTTTACTATGCAACAATACTTCATTTAAACAAGGATAGGTAGACTAGTTCATACACCATTGCATCATTACACCATTTCAGCCTACCAGAATTGCATTCAACTGCAAAGGTAAGTATGTATCAGATTTTAGTATGACTTAGAGGTAAATGCAGTTGAAATCAGTGGGATTTACTCTTAAGGGAACCAGCAGATCTCTATTTTATGAACTGGAGATGCACAGCTTTTTATTATCAAAGTAAAGGAAAATAGATCCTTCACAAATGCAAACAGGTAGACTTTCCCATTGGTGGACTATGGGGAAAGGGTTTAAGGGGGGAAATAAAACAAATCCTTAAAAAAATCAAGGGATGAACTGATCTGATTCAAACTTGGCATGGCTAAAGCCCTCCTTAAGAGCTATCACTGTGCCATGTTTGATCTCTTTATCTTTAAAAATTATGCAGATGTAAGCATTTTTATTAATTTCCATTTTAAAAAATTCTTAAAATCAAGACATGAACAGATCTGATTTCAACGAGGAAGTGGAATCTATCTCCCACGTATTATTCAACTGCAGCTTCTATCAGGAGGCAAGAAAAGCCCTTATCCATCCTTTCACGCAACGATTACCTGGACAATCGTCCGTGACCCTTATGTCGGTCCTTTTACAGGCTCAAGATAAGCATACCACAGAACAAGTCGCTAAATTTCTTAATCAGGCAATCCTTACCAGATCAGTTATGGTGGCAGGACTTCCTTTTGCTTCTAGTACAGAACTTTAAGGAGGCTTCATGCAATCATACTCTGTTTTAATTCCATGTATTTTAAATATTTATTACGTGTTTTCATATGTTTTATTGGTCTGTTGACTGTAATAAAAAGAATTGAAAAGATCTGATTCAAATTTGGTGTGCCTAAAACCCTCCTTAAGAGCTATCACCATGTGACATTTGATCTCTTTATCTTTAAAAATTATGCAGATGTAAGCATTTTGGTTACCTTGGAGCAAAGGAGGGGACCTGACCACCTTTACAAAAGAAATTAGTTAAAATGATTGTTCATCTGCCCACCCTTTGAAACGAGCAAAACAAACCTTCACTCTGCCTTTCCTGTAAACCTTTCCCAAGCCAAGGGGCAGCAACAGTCTCAGTCCATGTGCTCCCTCCTGCTTCCTACAAATGGCCTCCCTTCCTTGGAGTTTGTTTAATATGATCTTAGGGGAAAGTGTAGCGTGTTGTTTTACCATAATTGCACAGTTTCAGGCTGCTATACTATTGTATTTGGCAGAAATAAAGAAACATTTCTTAAAAATAAAAAAAAAACTAACTGCAGGGGAAAGGAGAATGTAGGGGGCAAGGTGGGAAATTTCGCTGTCATACTAGTGATACAGGTGAAAAGATACATGAGCTAAAAGAGCACAACAACGCACAGATGTGAAAATGCCCAGCACTCAACTCTCTAAGGAAACAGAGGAGGAAACTGCAGATGAAAACCGGATTAAAAAAAAGTAGGTGTGATGGAGCTCATTGTCATGGATGAGGTTGAGGATATTTAATATGGGAAATATTTTTAAAAATGTAAGGCCACCATACGTATGTGCAGTTCATTTAGCAAAACATAGCAGCTAATTTGAGAAACAAAGCATTACACTCTTTAGCTATATAATAGTGTTTTCAATATCCCATCCCTGACAGGTAAAGCAATTTCTAGAATTCAGCATTTCTTATAAGAAGGAGATCATACCTGTTCAGTCCAAATCACATCTCTTCCCACTGCCACCTGGTGGACTCTAACAGGAACTTTCCCTACTCTTCATTCATCAATGCCCCCTTTCATTTCGTTTAGCAGAGCATGTTAGAGCTACTGTATAAAGCAATTTGTTCCTTGGTCAGTACTTGCTGACTAAGAGACCCTGTCAGTCATAACAAGTGTGAACGGATGTTGTTGATGGTGCATTGGCTGCAAAGGTATGTTTAATGATCCAACTGGGTTAGTATCTATATTCCCAAAGTTGTACTGCGGCTTATAGTAATGCAGGGTAATTGAATCTAGCAACAGCAGTTTAAATTGCTTGACTGTAGAGAAAGGTCAAGGCTGCAAAATCATCAGATTCTGGTCAGTGCACAGGCAGCATCTCATAAATCCCACAGGCCAGAAGCAACTCCGAAACTAGGTATGACGGCACACCTTTTTCTATGCCAGAACAGTGCATTCAGAGAGCTTGCCTGGATGTTAAGCCTGCCACAGGAATACTACTGAAAAGCATCTTCCCAGTGGAAAGGCCTACCCCCCTCCATGCTGTGATGTCTAGATGGATCACTCACATTGTGAGTTGACCCTTATCCACTCAATGTGATCGGCAGTGGTGGCTAATGGGTGCATCAAATCTCTCATCATGATGGTGCTGCATTGTGTGGTATGAGAGCTTTTAGATGCCACACAGGATCATAGACAGAGATGGACCCTTCAGGGCTCCACCCATGCAGGGCAATTTCAGCCCCCTTCCAGAATGTTCAGTTCTCATTAAGATTTTTTTAAAAAGTAACTTGCTAGCCCTTTTATTTCTAGAGATCCACGGAAAAAGCTACAAGCAGTATTCTACCCAATTAGTTAATGTAGCCTTCCTATGTTCTCCAGATCACCCTGGAGAACCACTGCCAGTCAGTGTCAATGGTGCTGGGCTAGATGGACACATGGCCTGGCTCAGTATAAGGCAACTTCCTATGTCCCTATAAGTCCACAGTATGTTTGCCACAATGTGTATGTAAAGTTTGAAGCGTAAAGGCACTTGGGCAGCTAATTGCACTAATAAAGCCACATTACTACCATTTAATAGAGTTAAATCTCCTATCTCTCAGGGAGGTTCCAGATGGTTATGCTTGGGGATAGCTGCTCCTCAAAGAAGGAGCTGTCGTTTGGCGTGCCACCAGGCACCATCCTATCTGCAATGCCATTTAATATCTACACGAAACCTCTGGGAGAGATCATCTGGAGGCATGGGGCAGGGTGCTATCAGTATGCCAATGACACTCAAATATACTTCTCTATGCCTTCAACAACAGCGTCAGCTAAGGATAGTGTGTCTCCTCTGAATGAATGGTTGGAGGTGGTAACGGGCTGGATGAGGAAAAACAAACTGAAGCTGAATCCAGTCAAGACGGAGGTGCTTACTGTCAAAGGCCCCAACTTGGGTTTGGAGGTGTGTCAACCAGTTCTGGATATAGTTACACTCCCCGTGAAAGACTGTGTTTGCAGCTTCAGGGTGCTCCTGCATCTGTCATTCCAAATGACAGCTCAGATAGATACAATGGCTAGCAGAGCTTACTATCAGCTTCAGCTGATATGCCAGCTGCGCCCCTTCCTAGAGTTGGAAGACTTAAAGACATGCACTGGTAACGTCGAGGCTCAACTTCTGCAATGTGCTGTACATAGGGCTACCCTTGTGCCTAGTACAGAAACTTCAACTAGTTCAAAATATGGCAGCCAGGGGTGACCATTTTACACCAATTTTAAAATCACTTCACTGGCTGCCAATTAGTTTCTGGGTGAAGTATAAAATGTTGGTTATTACCTTTAAAGCCCTACATGGTTTGGGTCCAGGTTACCTGCAGGATCACCTTCTCCCGTACAATCCACCCCGCACACTCAGGTCCTCTGGGAAGAATTTACTTCAGCCAGCTAAAACTAGGCTGACAACCATTACCCAGAGGACCTTCTCTTCTGCCACTCCCAGACTATGGAATGGCCTGCTGGGAGAGATTCGCCAACTCAACAGTCTTTTTTAATATAAAAAGGCTATAAAGACTGATCTCTTCCAACAGGCCTACCCAGTCGAATTTGAAGAAGTCTGGCTGTTTTTAACAATGTATTAGTTTTATATATTGCAATCAGTTTTATGTATTTTATAATATTTTTGTATTTTATGTTCCCCACCTTGATCCAGAGGGAGAGGCGAATTATTATTATTATTATTATTATTATTATTATTAAACATATTGGGCTACCTAAATTTAGGGTTCCTGCAGTTTTGCCTTGATTCGGTGCCCCCTCCCTGGCATCCTTAGGCCCCATACCACATTTTTTAAAAAGTACTGTAGGTGTGATTGTGTACAGCAGGGAGATGGAGAAGAACTAGGGAAACTTTAAGATAGGAATGCTACTGTCAGCAATATCTCCATGGAGGATGGAGCTGGCAATCTAGATTTAAAGAGTTAAAAAGCAGTGAGAAGGTGGGAGATGTGATAAAGAAGTCTTTTTAAATATGGAACAACTAACAGCCCTTTTGGCAGGACTCAAGCCACTTAAATGGGCTGTGAAGCACTTCACACATTGTTGTTATAAGATAAGGGTGTGTGAATATCTCTTTCGAGCAGATATGTCATAGGGTCAGCCAACACAACCCGCTCTTCGTCCCAATTGGTATCTCTGATTAAGATTCCACTCCTGGATTAATTTGCCAGTGAAGCACAAAATTAACTTCTACTTCTGGATAACCTCTTCCTCCTCCTCCTCCTCCTCCTTCTCCTCTTCGTCCCAGATTCAAATAAAGTTGCCTTTTTTACAACCTAGTCACGGAAGCCTGTTCTTTAAATGCTGAACTGTCTAGTTTAATTCACTTAGACAGTCATTATAATAAACATTTCCTTTCAGCTACTACTACTATTATCTTTAATAATAAATGTGAACCACCATTGTGTACTTTTAAATGTGCCACTTCAATTGATAAGAATCTTCCCTCCTAAATTCTCCTAAACTGTGAGGGGGTAGATTTCCTCCCCAGCTTCCTTAACTGGCAGTGACAAAAGGGTGTGGCTGAGGGAGAGGAGAGAAAACCGCCATTCAGTGTAACAAAGAAACTGTTATTTGTTAACAGACATTGCAAACTAATCTAGTCACTGGGTTTCTTCATCAGTCTACTCTTTGGTTCTTCCATACTTTGGTCCTTTAACACTGCTGAGGCATTGCTCTTCCACAATCAGCTGGAAGCGAAATTAGAACAACGATTCAACACAACACTGAATATAGCACTGCATTATCATGCGATGTCCATCCCATGATCCTTCTGTAATATTTACTCACAAGACATTCCTGTTTAGCAAATGTTAATTAGTAGCTTCTCCTTAGTAGCAGCATCTGCCTCTGTAATTGCTTCCTGTTCAGAGTGGTATGAATGATGAATGACCTCATAATTATTCCTTAATTAGTTCATTTCTGATCCCCATGGAGTGGTGGGGAATTTATTTACTGATTTTCTCTTAGGTTTTCTCCTTTCATTTTTTATTATAAAATAGCATAATATCAGAAATGCTGCAGCCACACTAAACAGGAGGCAATAACAGAACCAGAAACTGCAAGGAAGCATAGGTATGCACAGCACATTTCATTAGGGTGTGCACCTAGGGATTTTTTTTTTAAGGTGAACATTTATTGAATACTCAATCATAAAGGACAGTATTTTAACTCATTTATTTATTAAACACTGTAGACACTGATGCCCTACTCTGTGTTTGGCTTTCCTGACCATAGAAGGACCATTGTAGGTGATGGAGGGGGGAGATGAGGAGACACTCCTCAAGCCCCAGCACTGGTGGGGCTCTGTTGTGACACTGGCTGGAGGCAATACAAGCCTTTGGGGACCCTCCTCCTGGCCTCTCTGAAGCACAGCTCCCGGCAGAGAGGCCCCCAGCAGAACAATTCCTTTTTGCTCTTGCTGCCAGGAGCAATAGTGCTGTCTCAGGGGGCAGCAGTTCTTTGGTGTGGTGATGGAGCAACTGGGGGGCAGCCAGAGGACTGTTCCACTGTGTCTGGATCCCCCTCTGGATCCCTACTCAATGTCCCCCTCAATTTGGTGCTTATTGCTTGAGACATTAGCATGTGGGCACACCTAGCACACCCCTTGCCCACTCCTATGCAAGGAAGAAACTACTAATTAAAGGCTGGGTAGCCCTTCACAGAATAAACAGTCTGTAGAGGGGAATACAGGATAGGTGGCTGTCCTGGAGTCCTTTGATTTCTTTAGGACTACAACTCCATGCATTCCCAAACATTGGCCATGCTGGGGCTAATGGGAGTTGAAGTCCAAAATGTCTGATGGCTACCAGGGCCAGATCTACACCAAGCAGGATATAGCACAATGAAAGCAGTATGAAAGCATTATATAAGAGGCAGGAGCCACACTACTGCTTTATAGTGGTATTGAAGTTCACTGGCAACTGTTGGGGCCCATGACACATGCCATGTACCGCTTTCATAGTGCTATATCCTGCTTGGTGTAGACCTGACCCAGGTTGGGGAAAGCTACACAACTCTTTCCCTCCAAGTGTTTTGTAGTGACTGGCTTGAACACCTTTGTGTTTGGATGCTATGGACAGCCACCCCTTATTTCATTTGGAAAGAGGGAGAACTCTGCTCCTTTATCTTAAGAACAGCACACAGCAATGTCTAAAAATGGGAAAAGAAGTATGAGCCCTTCGTTCAATGTTTCCGAATGCTGATGTCAAAATCACAGCCCAGATATTGTCAGGGTATGAGCTTTACATTGGGAAAGAAAGTAAAGTGAAAGCTCCAAAATATTCTCTTCTACTCTTAAAGTAGATGCTCCAGATGGAGGAACAGGAACACTTCCCAGGCCAAATAAAATGTCCACAATTGCCATGGCTTTAGCAGAAACACTTCAGTGGGATTCATATCCCTGATTGCAAAATGTACCAGTGACATAATCAAGCCATATCAATACAAAAAAACTGTCATCTAGATGCACAAAATTTCCATACTGTTGAGAGTTTAGTTTCATCTGATCTCCATTGTTGCAAGTCTTGTGCTCCCCACCTGATGGTCCTGGGCTCCTTGGAGCAAAAGTTTCTGAAACTGAGTTGAGATTAAATGGAGAAGGGGAGCAGATGTGATGCTTTGAGTCAGACAATCAGCTAAAGCTTTGTGTGTGTATTTATATATTGCTAAACCTCTCAGCTGCTAGTAAGAAATGAAGGCCATACAAGGACATCAATTTTTCAGCAGAACTTCCCATTGATTTCATAAAATACTTCAATATTCATGACACCATATGGTTCTGAAGTGTTCTTTGGCTTTGCAGTGTAATAAGACTCACAGCAGAAAGAATGGCAGTTTTCAAGAGGCATCCAGTTGGTATGTAACCCCAATAATCAAGAAGAAAGCCTGCAAATTGGGGATTCTGTGGATATAGAGTAAACTGAAGTATATCTGTGGATATAGAGTAAACTTAGCGCGCCTTGAGAGCCGGTTTCCCTGCTGTGCTTCCACATGACGCACAGGGGAATCCGGCCCCAGGCCGCACTGAGGCCTCCTCTAACGCGCCATAAGCAAAGTCGCTTATGGTGCGCTTTTTTCGCAGCCCCGGCCTCAGGCCGGGGCTGCGAAACGCCTAGGAAGATCCGTGGCTTTTTGAGGCTACTCACTTACTCGCGAGTAGCCGCGAAAAGCCACGGACCTGGCACAGCGCTCATACGAGCGCTGTGCCCATCGGCCCGGGAGGGGGGGAAAGAGAGGGGTAGGGGGAAGGTCAGACCCGGCAGGACAGGGGGAAGAGCAGGCATCGGGGATGGCAAGGGGGGAGGGCAGGTGAGAGAGAGAGCGCCAGGCACCGCCGCCCAAACAAGCGGGCGAGCGGCGCTGCCAGGGCAAGGCATGGCATGGGGGGGCGGCATCGCCCGGGCAAGTGCCGGGCGCCACCGCCCAGACAAGCAGGCGAGCGGCGCTGCCAGGGCAAGGCCGGGGACAGGGGGGGGGGGCTTCATTTTTTTAAAAAAAACAGACTTACCTGGTCTGGAGTCTTCGGGCCGCACGTGGCACCTTTAAACTTAAAAAAAAATGGTGGACTCTGCAGGGATCCCGAAGTCCCTGCGTGTCCCGCGTCTGGAAGCCGGGGCGGCACGCGCTAACGTCAGCGCGCCGTCGCCCCACCTCCCTGCCGGCTTATCCCGGCAGGTCTAGCAAGGCCCTAAGAAAAATTTTAAAAAAGTAAATACCAAGCAGGATATGAGACTTTGAAAACGGTTTGAAAACTGTATATACAGTAGAGTGTGTCCTAAGCCCCAACAGTTGTCACTACTGTTATAAACCATAAATCTAGTGCACACTTGCCATGCCTGGTGTGCGGATTTGCAGCACGGTACTCACATGATGCCATGCCTGTCCTGCTGACACCCCACCTCTTTCCCAGCCTTTTCTAGAATGCCTAAACTCTGGATTATTTCCCTAAGCATGTTTAATGCACCCTTAAACCCCCATGTAGTGCTGTACTCTCATGTTTTCCTTTGTTGGGTGTGTGTGCTATGATAGGAGCCTTGCTGTTGGCTTGAATGGATTGCATCAGATCCTGGCAGGGAAAAGTAATCCCTCCCAGCAGCCAACTACAAGCCTCAATATAAAACCCAAGCCTTGCATCCCAGGCGCGCAAGCATTCTTTAAAAAAATTGTACAAAGCCTGATTCTCTGCAGAGACAGGATTGTACTCCCTCAATGCCCCCAAAGAGCCAGACTAAAGGGTCATTCCATTTTTCCCAGGCAGAAAAGTGGTCTGGTTGAAGTACTCAGCTGACAGGACCTATCTTGTTAAAGGTGGGGAGGAGCAACCAATGAACTAGAGTGAGAAAGATAAGGGTGGGGTGGAGTGGAAGAACAAACAATTGAAAGAGCAGTGTATTCAGGTGAAAAGGACCATAAGTTTGAGGTGCTTATGCATCAGAGGTAAAAAAAAAAAAAATGCGGAGGGAAAGCAGGGGAAAAAATTACGGGTGATGGAGCTCTAAGTCTTTCTTCCTCCTTGCTTTATACATATCCCTTCCCTTGCCCAGGGAGCATGCTCCTCGTGCTTCTCATACCATATATTTATTACATTTGTGGCCTGCCTTTTCTTCAAAGAGTTGTGGCATCGTACGTTAAATTGCCCTGTTTGTCCTCACAACAGTCCCAAAAGGCAGGCGAAGACTACAAGAAGAGCCTTGATGGATCACACCAAGGTCCATCTAGTTCAGCATCTTACTTCCCAGAATAACCCAAAAAATGCCTCTGGGAAGCCTAAAGCAGGGTTTGAAGGCAATAGCTGTCCCCTGCATTGCTCCCCAATGGCTTGTATTCAGTGGCATACAGGAGACTGTATATAGCCAGAATAACTAATAGCCATTGATAATTCCTCCTTCAGCAATATGTTTAATTCCCCTTTTAAGCCATCTGAACTAGGGGCCACAAATTGTGGCTGCGAATTCCATTAATTACAGTAATTGCATATTCTAGTATTATGAGAGATCTAGAAAAAAAATTCTGTAACCACTTTCTCTACATCATGCACAGTTTTAAAACTTCTGTCATTTTCTCCCTTGTCATTTTTCTACATTAAAAAGTCCCTTCTTTGTAGGGAAAATGCTCCAGGTTAGGCTTTAAGAGACTTGCCCACAACCAGCCAGGGAGTTTTATCACATTTCCCTCTCCAATTATGAACACTTACTGGAATGTCAATCTTCTAACCTTGTTAAACATGTAATGTGTGTGGTTGGAGCTGTCTATATGCTCTGGAAGCCCCCCGGGGTGGCTCTGAATCTGTGCTGCATCGGTTATATAATGCAGCTCCAATTCGGAGCCACCCCAGGGCAAAGAGCCTTACCCTGAATTTTCCTGCCCAAGCAAGGTCAGCACGGCTCTTCTGCCATTTGTCCTCGCTGTGGCGCTGCTCCCTGGGCATTCCTGGACTGAAGACCACCTCCCATTGGTCACTGGAAGCTGCAGGAGGGGAAAGGGAAAGGCCTGGTGAGCCTAATACCCACTGGAAAGCCTGTGTTGCCTCCCCCAGTGGGGATTATTCACCAACACCCTGCACCAGCAATACCATGCATAGGTGTGCGCAGCATGTTTCATTAGAGTGTGTACTCAGGGTTGTCGTTTTTTTTAAAAAAATAAGTTTAAGGTGAGCATTTATTGAATGCTCAGTCATAAAGGACATTATTTTTATTCATTTATTTATTAAACATCGTACACAGTGATGCCCTACTCTGCGTTCAGCTTGCCAGATTGTGGGAGGGCCATTGCCGGGGGGGGGGGGGAATAAGGAGATGCACTTCAAGCCCCAGCATTAGTGGGGCCTTGTGATACTGGCTGGAGGAGGGGCTTACGAGGTGATATAAGCCTTTGGGGGCCGTCCCCCGGCCTCTTTGAAACGCAGCTCCTGGCAGAGAAGCTCCCAGAAGAGAGCTTTCTTTTTGCTCCTGTGGCACACAGCTGGAGGGCCGTTCCTGCCACGGGGGTGACATTTTGGTATAGCATGCGCTCGGTATCGTTTATGCACACCCTCTGTTGGCACTAGGTTGGACAGCACAGCCACTCCAGCAGAGGCCTAGTGGCAGGGAGGCTCCCAGCAGAATTAATCCTTTCATTTTCACAAATAATACTCCATTTTCCCCACTCTTCCAAAATAATAATAATAATAATAATAATAATAATAATAATAATAATAATGCTCTGAAAAAACAGTAGTGAAACTGGAAGGTCACAATGACATCTAAAGAACCTGTAAACAACTGTGAGTAAGGAATGACATACACACAATAAATGCTTCATGTAGAAAAGCTCAGTGATAAAAGTGGTGGCCACCACTTTGGATGGCTTTAAAATGGACTGGACAAATTCATGGAGGATAAGCCTATCAATGACTACTAGTCCTGATGCCTCTATGCAGTAAGCCTATACGTACACCAATTGCTGGGGAACATAGGTGGGATGGTGCCATTGCACTCATGTCCTGCTTATGGGTTTCCCATGGGCAGCTGGTTGGTCACTGTGTGAACAGAATGCTGGACTTAATGGACCCTTTGGTCTATCCAGCAGGGCTCTTCCGATGTTCTTATGATCACCGAGCAAGTCTGGTGCCCCACAGCCCAGTGGCAGCTTGGAGGGTCCCCAAACCATGTCACAGAGACAGCAGCACTGGAAAGCCACAGCACACAAGGAAGAGAATCACTGCGCCAGCCAAATCTGCAGCATTTTAACTGAAATCATTTCTCCCAGAGCAAGAGTGTGAGCAACCACAGCCAAGCAAATGCCATCTTTGGGGCTGGTCAAGTTATTTTGGCATCTGAGACTGAAAAATTCACAATTGCCTTTCCCTGTTAATATACTACACCACCACCACCACCACCACAACAACAACAACAACAACTTAAATAAACAACAATTTGTTGTCCTTTCATAACATCCAAGTTCAGCAGCCTGAGGCAGATGCTTCACTCTACCTAGAATCTTATATTGCATCTTTGGGCCCCATCCCATCTAGGTTAAACACGCAGCTCCTGTCCCTTCTCTGTCACCACTCTGATGTCACTTCCTGAAGACAGGAAGTAATTAGCCCCATTTAGTCCAGTAGGAGAGAGCAGCAACCAGACTTTCTCGGGGGGGGGGGACTGTGGCGCAACAAAGGCCAGAAGGGGTGGAAGACGCGCAAGAGGCAGAAGATGTCATGTGAGTAATCCAACGAGTGCCCAGTAACAAGCATGCAGTAGGATGGAGCTTTTTGTCAGAAACTCATACACGTCCCAGAAGATCTCTCTTAATGAGGCGTGCTTTTAAGCAACTTGATGCAGCTTTTCAAAATCTTGAAGTTCATTAGGGCTATGGAGATATATCTTTGATTCAGAACTTAGGTTGCTTTCTTTGTTTCAGATTTAAAGCCGTCATCTAGCAAATTGCAGCCAGATTGTGAGCTTTTCTGGCAGGCAATATTCAAATCCTTTGAAAGGAAAAATTATGTTCACACTCTTGGCCTCGATAAGGCTGTTTGTTCGTTTGCTATTTACGTTCCACTTACAAGAGAGAGGGAGAGGGTGTTTGCCTGTTTTTATAATACTCAGTGGCACTATGTTATGTGTCCCTTGAAATAAGAGAAGGAGGAGGATTTTCCTCATGACTTAACTTCATTGCTTTGGAAGAATATATGGGATTGGCTAAATGATAGTAGTAACTCAAGAGGGCGAATATATGTATTTCGTGCATTTCCAGCTGAGTTGCCCAGAGCACTGTACAGTAACAGAAGCAGAAGAGACACTTAAAATAACATCCACCAAACAAAAATATAACTTGCAGTTCACAGTCCAATCCAAAACAAAGAAAACAGATTAACAATTAAAGCCCTGTCTAAATCAATCCATTTGTTACTGCCTTTTTGAGCCTAGAAGGAGCTGACTGGTAAACCAACATTCACAGTATTGCTTGGAATACAAAGAAATGCAGCCTTTTAGCTGTAAAAGAGGTCAGATATGCCTCAATCCAATAAGAGGAAACACATGCACAGAAGGGCACTGCACATGCATTTCTCCAGGATGAGAAGACTCAGAGGTACATGTCCAGAACCTCAGTTAGCACCTTTGCAAGAGCACTAGTCCATCAGTTCCGAGGGCTGGATTTTATTTGTGTGCCTGTTTCTTCCTGTTGGTTACAATCCCCCCAAATGCTCGTCATTTTGCCATATTATGTTTGCCTAGTTTCTTTTAGGTCTTGTCTCCTGTTCTATCCCTGTTGACCTGTATTCAGATGTTGGCTGGTGTGTGTGTGTGTGTGTGTGTGTGTGTGTGTGTGTGTGTGTGTGTGTGTGTGTACATAGACCTCAATTTGCCTTTATTACTCAGAAGCACCCAGAGCTGGCCCAAGACATTTTGCTGCCTGAGGCAAAGGACAAGATGCCCCACCCCATTCCGTGTACATACATTGTCTGAAATGGCAGTCCAATCTTACTTCAGCACTACTAAGAGGACAGTGTCTTCCACTGCACCCGAGTGGTACAGATAGTTATATTCCCCAACAACTCATTGCCACTGCCCATCCCCCAGCAGCTGCTACCTGTGGCAGCTGCTTCACTATGCCTAATAATAGTGGCAGCCCTAGAAGCACCCTTTGCTGTAAACATGACCCTAGCCAAGAGGATACCATCAAAATATGCTCAACTCCTGAAGCAGAAGAAGGCACATCCTTATCTATAGCCTGCCTCTCTGAACGTGCGTATGTTGCACACCACTTTTTCTTCTTTTCAAAAACCACCTTTTCCAAGAGGCATTTGGCAACACCTTCATCATAGCCCCTATTAGAGAGGCTTGGGACCTCAGGGCACATCCAACTTGTTTGTAGTTCCAATACGGCCCTCTGGGTTTTCCCAGATACAGATCTTGCCCAATATTGTCTCCTCAAGCTCCTAGCAGCTCTCCACGATCTGAGGCAGAGGTCTTTCCCATTCTTTACTGCCTGATCCTTTCAGCAAGAGATTCTAGGGATCAAAACTGGGACCTTCCACAGGAAACACATTCCACCACTAAATTATGGAGTTTTTCTAAATGTGCTCTTGTGATTCCTTAACTGTTGTTTAGAGGTTCTTTAGATGATGTTGTGATCCTCCAGTTTTGCTTCTGTTTTTTCAAAGCACTTTCCAAGGGTTTTTTAGAACAGGGGAAAATGGGGTATTATTTCTGAAAGTGGTGTTTCAACTGGTGTATGTGTGGTATTCTACTATAGCAAAGCTGCACCTAGAGGTTATGTAGCAGAAAAGCAGGAAAGAAACAACTCTTAGTGTAGAGTTTGGATCTTGATTCTGTGACAAAACTGAAAGTAGATATAGCAGTTAACAACCTCTTGTAGAAAAGTTCATGGCCCCTTCCCCTGTATATGTACATCATATCTGTCTTCCTTCTGCTCCTCGACCCCACAAGACTATTAGAAATTTGGGTTACAGATGGAGGAGGGGTATTTCAATCAGCAATAAAACATTTCTCCTGTGAAAATGCTCAGATAAAATTCCCTTGTGTTGTTTTTACCTACTACAATAAAAGTAGCAAGCATAGTAAAAGCCTACATTCACACAACATTTGGGTCCAAGTATGAAGGATTTAGGCTCATTTGCACATATCTACATGTCTTCATTTCTAAGCACTTGGTCTGAGCCCCACCTGAATGGAATGATGCAGGGGGTTGAGAGAAGGGGGGATCCCCAAAAATTAGGTGGAGTGCCTTATGTGAATAGGAGTTCTGAAGCCTGCGTGGAGAAGAAGGGTGTAAAGAAATTAGCTTCCTGGGACTCCCTTCTGCCAGAATAGTGTATAAATAGTAATAATAATAATAATAATAATAATAATAATAATAATAACAACAACAACAACAACAACAACAACAACAACAACAAATGTCACCCAGTATATCTCATCTCAAAATTACAATAATTGGTCTGGGAGAGCCATGTGAAATGCTGGCTCATCCCTAAATCTGCAGTCTGTAGAGATGGTCAAGAACATAGATTTTCCTGTGGATGGAATACCACCAGGACATGAAGTACTTTAGGCCACCATAAGACATCTAATCATTGCAAAGATTGGTTAGGGTCCACAACAGCATAGAACATCCAAGTCCACTGACATATGGCTAAAACCAGTGCTCCACACTTTCCTATATCACCAAATTTGAAGAATAAGAACTGCCTGAGTAGCAATTTTGGGTGTCTATATTATGCAACACCCCCCCCACACACATCCTTACAGTAGCTTTCCCCTTTTGGATTCTCTGCAGTATTAGGACAGTTCACACTGTAAGTCTGTTACCCTCGGCACACTTACTTGGGAGTAAGCCCCATTGAACTGAAAGGGGTGCTCTTGGTGGGGTGGAGGATCAGATGCAGGATATGTCCTGGCTGTTGATGGTGTCATGTAATTGACCTGCAAGCTTCTTTGATTAGCCAGTCACGAGCATGCTATAAATCACTGGTTTAGAGAAACCCTTGATTGCAAAGCTATCAAGGTTTTGAATCTTTAAGGGTATTTTTTAAATCTTTTTGTTTCCTCCCTCTCCACTTCCCTATGCACCATACCTATCATGCTGATCAATTTTAGATTGTGAGCCTGCAAGCAAGACATTGCTTCTTTGAAAAATTCTGTTATACCATTTTAGGAACTTCATAAATCAAATATTGTGATGCTGACGATGTCAACAAGAATTATAAATTGTTAGCATAATTCAAGTAAGCCTGTTTAAAAATATATACCTTTTAAAAAACACTGGAATGGAACAGATGATAAGGTCATTATATCTAAAGCCCTGCCCTAAGAAAGGATTTCTTAGGCTCCTTCTCCATATTAACTCACCTAGCGCTGACCAGTGAGGCCGGATCTACACCAAGGAGGATATAACACTTTGAAAACAGTTTGAAAACGGTATATGCAATGTGTCCTGGGCCCGAACAGTTGTTAAATCCATTATAAACTGTTATAAAGCAGTACTGTAGATTCTGCCCAGGTCCCATGTAGTCCCAAACTATGTTGTCAGCATAGCTGATGGCTTCAAGTAACACTAGTCCATATTACAAGGGAAGCCTCATCTGCCAATGAGATCTGGATGGGGCAAGGGATTCCTGCCTATCAATCAAAATCTTGCATGAAAGCTGGTTCTTGTGCTTAGTAAGCAATTGCTAGATTTCCCTCCCACCATAGTTTGTATGACGGTTTAGGAAAAAGTCCACATTTCAGATGTCCAGTGCTAATGCTCTTCAGATGGAGACAAACACAATGAACATAAATTATAGGTCAAATGAAAACTCAATATCATTGAATGATCTGCCATCCTATACACATGAGCCCATAGCAATTAAGATGTCTGCATGGTTTTTAAAAAATAGCAATAATACTCTAATGGTTGCAAAATGTTCTCTGGATTAATTGGCCTTGGCAGCTTACACACTCATGTGATTTTCTTTTCTTTTTTTACATTTTTGCCCATCCTGACAATCATTCTATGCTCCAGGCAGTCTTTGCCTGAGCTGTCTGCCTCTATAAGCATCACATTATTCTGGCTTTTTGAACATCAGAGAGCTGCAGTTTGCCTCTCAGCATCCAGAAAGGTTTAATCTTGTCCTTATTTGTGTGCCATTGTCGAGTGAAGCAGCTCCATTCTTAGGGAGGAAGGATTAAGTGGTAAAAGCCGCATTGTGGGAAGGAGGCAGTGTAACAGCAAGGGATGCATTTGCGTGGTATGTGCATAAGCTGCAATGCTCTCTCTGCACATATTTATACTACCTCTGGTACAGCAACAGCACAAGCACCAGGGCATCTAAGTGCAATGATCTCTGTAGAATTAGCAGAGAGGGGAGGGGTGTGTGTTTTCAAAAGCAAAAGCACAGATGTTAGTCTGAAGACACACAAGAGCATAACGAGTGCAACGCAACAATGGCTTGCCACAAGGCCATTTCAGGTTAAAGAAGTAAATCCACTTCACTAATGTTTACAGGGCTTAATCCAGTTCCAAGTGAAGCAAATGGCCAAACTGCCAGTCACTTTAGACCTGCCCTCGCTACAGAAACAAAAACCTTCTATCATAGAACAGCATGCTCAGCCAGTAAGATCTATGGCCAAAGCAGGCAGGCAGAGACATTGGACAAACGTACCAGAGACCAAAACAAATCTTATAGTCCACAAAATGCTGTGCAGTGAGTTCTAAAATGAAGATGCATTGTTATTATTATTATTATTATTATTATTTATTTATTTATATAGCGCCATCAATGTACATGGTGCTGTACAGAGTAAAACAATAAAATTGTCAACAGTGATCGTTTATGTTCCAAACACACCTGCTCCAAGGGCTATTTTTGGTTTTCTACTAAAACAACAAAACCACTTTGAAACTGCTATTACACCACTACCCTATGCATGCCTATTCAGAAGCAAGTTGTGCTGTGTTCAGTGGGACTTCCTAACAGGAAAGTGGGTATAGGATTACAGCCTTAGATGGTCCTTCTTAAAAAAGTGAGAACAAAAACCCTAATAGTACACACAGAGGCCATAGCTAGATAGGGCTAAATCCCGGGGTGATCCCCGGGATCGTCCCTGTGCATTCACATGATGCACAGGGGATCCTGGGATCAGGGAGGGATGATCCCTCCCTTGCGCCAGGATCTCGCCCTACCTTTTAGGCCCGGTTTTTCTGTGGTCTTGGACTGATCCAAGTGTGTCCCAGCTCCACGCAATTCCTCATGAGGAGCCAGGACCCGTGCACGGGGCGCAGCGCTCCTCAGCAGCTCTGAGCCCATTGGGGATGGGGTGGGGGGAGCGTGGAAAGTAATTTTTTTTAAAAAAAATCACTTACCTTTTGTGCACGAGTGTTCGTGCACTGCTGGCCCTTTAACCGGGGGGTGGGGGGAATGGTGGGTGCAACGTCTCTCCGTCTGAGGTTGTCGTGTGCCGCATGTGAACTGAAGGGGAGAACTCGCGATGAAAAACTCATGAGACCTTCACTCCTCCATCCCGCTAGACCACTAGGTCTAGCTAAGGCCAGAGATCACAGTTTTCAGAGTTGTATTAACAACAGACTCCATTTCACTTTAGATTACTAGCCTAGGCCAGATCTACACCAAGCAGGATATAACACTTTGAAAGAGGTTTGAAAATGGTATATGGGATGTGTCAGGGGCCCAACAGTTGTCAATAGTGTTATAAACTGTTATAAAGCAGTAGTAGATCCTGCCCTGGTTTCTGTACACGTTGATGTTGCTTTTTCAAACACTTCTGAAAACTAAATAGAGAAATTATTTCTAAAAGCACAGTTTCCACAAAAGAAAGCAGCCTTTCTGGGGGGGGGGGAATACTACTTCAAAAACAAATAATATAATTATACTAATAATATAGAAACTGATATTAATTTTAAAACATAATACCCATGAGATTTTTTTTTAAAAAAATCTGAAACATCATAATTTACCCTGACCATATGTCCGGTTTTGGCCGGACATGAGGGGGCCAAAACATGTCCGGAGGGAAATCCCCATTTTGTCGGGGGGGGGGGGCGGGGAAACACCTGTCCTGGCTTGATGGGGTGTTCTATTTGGCCTGCGCCATCGCGCAAGCTGAGGAGAAGGACCCATCGGGGTGGGGGGAGGGAGCTAGAGGGACGCGTTCCTGGACTTCCAGGAGCGGGTCCCCGCCCTTCTCTGCCTCAGTGGGGCCTTCTACGTGGCCTACGCCATCGCGCAGGCTGAGTAGAAGGACTCATCGGGGTGGGGGGGAGGTAGCTAGAGGGACGCATTCCTGGACTTACAGGAGCGCGTCCCTTCCCTTCCCTGCCTCAAGCAGCAGCAGGAGGAGGTGGAGGAGGCAGGCAAGCAAGCAAGCAAGTAAGCAAGCGGAGAAGAAGGAAGGAAGAAGCAACCAGGAGCCGGAGGTTGAGAAGAAGAAGAAGAAGCAACTAGAAGGTAGAGGTGTGTGTGTGTGTGTGTGTGTGAGAGAGAGAGAGAGAGAGAGAGAGAATGGGTGCATGGGGTGATCCTGAATGTGTGTGTGTGTGTGTGTGTGTGTGTGTGTGTGTGTGTGTGTGTGTTAGAGAGAGAGAGAGAATGGGTGCATAGGATGATCTTGAATGTGTGTGTGCGCATGTGTGTGAGTGTATTGATGTCTGAATGGGGTGCATGGGATGCATGGGATGATCCTGAATGCGTGTGTGTGCGCGCATGTTGGGGGGGGCTGTAGTTTTCTGTGAGTTGGGGAGGATGACTTGGAGGTGATATTCCTATTAAATAATGCATTTTAGACCCATAGACCTTCCTTTCCAATTTTTTGATATAATTGGCATGATGTATATTTTGTAACAATGGCTGATAATTGTTCATCCTTCTTAAAAACCTTTTAAAAAATTAACAGGGTTGCCATCATCATGCTTTAGGGTGTTTTCCTGCATTGAGCAGGGGGTTGGACTCGATGGCCTTGAAGGCCCCTTCCAACTGCTATTCTATGATTCTATGATCATCATCATCATCATCATCATCTATCTCTTTTCTTTCTTGTGGTGTTTTTTCTCAATGAACATGATGAGCTTGCCAAGTCATGCTGTCTTTTACTGATTCAGAAATTTCTTGACTATTGAACAATGTTTTAAGTATGACTGCTTTCTTGACGTTGGCATGCATGTATTTTGGTAGGCCTAATTTCTGAAGGGTTTCTGTTGAAGAAAAGTGATGTGATGCTGTTGACTGATGTAACTAACGGAATAATAGTAACTTTTTCCTGTTGCCATAGTTCTTTAACTTCCATAGCCAGTGGTGATATTTTTCTTTCTTGTCCTCTTCCTTTTCTGCAATATTTTTGTCATTAGGAGGGAATCTACACGTCGTTGTGAGGGCGCTTGCATGCGCCCCCAAAACGACTGTGTAGATCGTGCCTAGATCGTGCCCTGAAGAGATGGAGGAAGAGGCGGAGGAGGAGGAGGCTGGGGAATCCGGCCGCGTCCTGCCGCCGCCGCCGCCCACCTCCCCACCGGCGGAAGAGCCAGCCGGGTCGGAGAGCTTCTTCCGCTCTCCGCCCGCCTTCTTCCACCAAGCTCTCTGACCCGGCCGGCAGGGAGGTGGGCGGTGGCGGCGGCAGCAAGGACGCGGCCGGATTCCCCAGCCGCCTCCTCCTCCGCCTCTTCCTCTGTCTCTTCAGGGCCAGCCGGGTCAGAGAGCTCAGCAGAAGAAGGCGGGGGGGGAGAGCAGAAGAAGCTCTCCGACCCGGCTGGCTCTTTCGCCGGCAGCAGGAGGCCAGCGGGGAGGTGGGCGGCGGCGGCGGCAAGGACGTGGCCGGATTCTCCATCCGCCTCCTCCTCCGCCTCTTCCTCCGTCTCGTCAAGGCATGATCTACACAGTCGTTTTGGGGGCGCACTGGGGGCGCATGCAAGTGCCCTCACAACGACGTGTAGATTCCCTCCAGGTATTGCTAATGAGGTAGGTGTGTTTTTCTTGGTTGTTTTTGACTGTTATGTCTGGTTGATGTTGAAACAAGCTAAGAGGTCCCATTTTGTTCCATGGTAATGTTTGCAGGGGAATAGTAGTTTATACTCTTTCTGAATGCTTGGATGCTGGTTTGTTGTACTAGATTTTTCTGTACTTGTCAACTACTTCATTTGTTCAGTGGTAGCAGTATGTTGAAAGGTGATGGGGGAAGGATGTTAAATGTTAGGAAAGGTGAGACTATGGTTATCCAGTAAAGGACTTGCAGTCAGAAAAGATATTTGAGGGAAGGGGAGACTGTATCACACAGAGTATAGCAAAAACTTCAAAGTACAGCAAAAGCTACAAAAGTAGGAATGAGTGAAATTTATTTCAGATACATTGAATGTCTCACTTGTTCTTTATTGCAGTAATTTTAACATTAAGATGTTATGTAGAACAGGTTTGTCTTGTGTGCTGTGAAATCAGACATGTGACCAAGGCCGTGTTTGGGTGGGCATGCCCCTTTGAGGCTGGACATGTTGGTGGGCACGCCCCCTTGGGGGCACCCATGTTGTCCTCCTTTTTGGTTTCCAAAATATGGTCACCCTATCATAATTCCATCATTTTTGTAGTGCTTCTGGAAGATACAGGTTTGGAGTTTAACTAGGGCTCAACTGGGAAGAAAAACTTTCTTTGCAGGGCAGCTGCTGAGAAGAATGTTTGTATGCCTTTATGGAGATAAAAGAGTGCAGCCAACTTTTCTCCTTCCTTTAGGCCCCCCTTCATCTGGGAAGAACCAACCACTGAAGTAGGCAACAGAGCCACACCTTTTCTATATGAGCTCTAATAATTTGTCATGATTTGTCCTGCAACATCCAACCTACAAATCTGCAGAATAGCAGGTAAAACGTTCCTGGTTTGCGATATAGCTTAGTTTATGGTTTTACTGAATTGAGCTGCTGTACTTTTTATTCTTTTCTTTTTTAAACGATCTCCTGAGATATATGTTTAGCCTTATTTTGTCTTTTTATCTTAATACTTCTCTTTTTAGTATGTATTAGACATCCTTTATATAGAGAAGGGCAACACTCCTTAAAAAAAATACAGCATAAAGGTGGCTCATCTTCTTCCAATCCAACCCTTCAATGGTACCTAAAAATTGCTACGTGTTACTTGGTGATGAATTTTGCCATTCATTTTAGATGTTGTTTACTTCATTACTACAAAACTTCAATGCATGTATATTTACCTCTCCATAATATTGTTTTCTGCATTTCTTTTTAGTAGGTATTTTACCAGATAGCGTTCCTTGTTCTTAGCTACAATCTTATACGCATTTAACTGGGAGTAAGTACCATTAAGTTCAATTGTGTTTACTTCTGAGTAGATATGCATAGGACTGTTAGGGTGGATTCATACACTCTATTAAGGCTGCAGTGCTGAGCACACTTACTTGCAAGAAAATATGCATAGGATGATCAAGCTTCACAACTCACTGACTTCCATGGAACATGGACTTGAGTAACTGAACAGTAAATATAAATCGATAGCATTAGATTATTAGTAATGCAACATTAAACAAAAACATTTTCAGAAATGTGTATTTCTAAACATTATTAGAGACATCATCATCATCATCATGAATTGTGTACAATAGGTAACAGCTGTAGAGATGAACATTGCCTGGGTCATTTTAAGTGGTTTTTCATATTAAGATACATGAAGGTCTTGTGCCCTGACTGAGAAAGTTTGAAACATGTCAAGCAATTTCCCAATAATCAATTGATATTTTTAGTTTGTTTGTTTGTTTGTTTGTGGGGTGGGGTGGTGGTGGAGATTGGCACTGCCCCTCCCTTTCTCCTCCCTCATAGAACATCTAGAGACAAGCTGTGTCTCTGCCTGCAATCCTAAATACATTTTCTCTATCCACAGAAGTCTGACATTTTCAGGACCTGAACAGTATAGTATAGGCATATAGAACTGTGTTGTTAATTTGTTTGGACAGAGTTGTGGGACCAGATTACGAATAAATCACAAAATCGTTAGTGTCACTGAGATATCTGTTTAATTATGATGATTAGCCCTTCTTTCCTCCAAGTCCCAGCTTTGCAATACACACTGTGCTTCCAACGTGCTCTGTGCTTTCCCTTCAGCTCCATCAGTGCCGCTTACTCCGTACCACTGTGGCAATCTAACGCTGCTGTGCTCTTGGACAAGCTCCTTATTAATTAGCTCCATATTTGAAGAGTCACTTACATTAGGTTTTGATTCATCATCAGACAGATGGGAGCCTCCGTTCCAATAGTTGTCTTAATCATTCTCTAAAAATCTGTTGGGAAGCCACAAAAGTGTGATTTAGTAGAGGTGTGCACTTGACAGAGTCCCTGAATTGGCACTTCAGAAAAACAGCCCAATTCTGCTCAGACCAATTTAGGCTGTGCACGTTGAATTGAGTACTTATTATTATTATTTATTTATTTATTTATTTATATACCACAATCAGTGTACATGGTGCTGTACAGAGTAAAACAATAAAATAGCAAAACCCTGCCGCATAGGCTTACATTCTAATAGAATCATAATAAAAAAATAAGAAGGGGAAGAGAATGCACCAAATAGGCACAGTGTAGAGTAAAACTAACAGTATAAAAGTAAGATCAAAACCAAGTTCTAAAAGCTTTAGAAAAAAGAAAAGTTTTTAGCTGAGCTTTAAAAACTGTGATTGAACTTGTAGTTCACAAATGTTCTGGAAGAGCGTTCCAGGCATAAGGGGCAGCGGAAGAAAATGGACAAAGCCGAGCAAGAGAAGTGGAGACCCTTGGGCAGGTGAGAAACATGGCATCTGAGGAGCGAAGAGCACGAGTGGGGCAATAGTGTGAGATGAGAGAAGAAAGATAGGAAGGAGCTAGACTGTGAAAAGCTTGGTAGGTCAACAGGAGAAGTTTATACTGGACTCCGAGGTGAATTGGAAGCCAATGAAGAGATTTCAGAAGTGGAGTAACATGGTCAGAGCGGCAAGCCAAGAAGATGATCTTAGCAGCAGAGTGGTGAACAGAAACCAACGAACTGATGTGAGAAGAAGGAAGGCCAGTCAGAAGAAGGCTACAGTAGTCCAACTGAGAAATAACCAATGCATTAACAAGAGTCTTGGCAGAAGAGACAGACAAAAATGATCGAATCCTGGCAATATTATATAGGAAAAAATAACAGGATTTAGCTACTGCCTCAATATGAGGAATAAAGGAGAGTGAAGAGTCAAATATAAAGCCAAGACTACGAGCTTCCTTGACTGGAGTAAGTGTAACATCATTGACAGTAAGAGAGAATGAAAGATGGGGAGAAGGTTTAGGAGGAAAAACAAGCAATTCTGTCTTTGCTATATTAAGTTTCAAATGACAATGAAGCAACCAAGCTGAGATATCTGCAAGACATGCCAAGATACAATCGTGAACATCTGGAGAAAGTTCCGGAGATGAAAGATATAATTGTGTATCATCAGCATACAGATGATATTGGAGACCATGAGATGGAATAAGATTACCCAAGGACAACATGTATAAAAAAAACAACAATAGGCCAAGCACCGAGCCTTGCGGAACCCCTACTGAAAGGGGAAAAGAAGAAGACGAGCTGCCATTAGCCAACACGTTGAAAGAGTGACCCGCTAGATAGGAGACAGTCTAGTTATAGACAGAACCACAAAATCCAAGGTCATGAAGTACTGAAACCAAACTTTCAGAAACCCAAGTCTCTGTGCCTTCCACTGACTATCATGGAAATTTTAAAAAAACACTATATCTGTTTTTCTCTTTTTCAGAATTGGATGACATCTGCCATATAGTAGCCTCTTAGGAGAAGATTGCACCTGACAAATATCAGAAAAATAAATGCTGGGGGTGGGGGTTGTGCTACATGCCTTTATATTTTCATTTTATTTTTTAAAGGAAACTGCTGATAACGTTTTTCATTGTTGGACAGAATTGGATGAAATTTCCCCTTCTGAGAAGATTGAGTCTGCCATGTTTCAAATGAATAGGTACAGGGATTTTGTGCAAAGGCAGTCCTGACATTTTGAAACATTTCAATGTTTTGAAAACAACAGATAGCCTTTAGGTGTCCCTAAGTAAGAAATCTGCAAAGTTGTGGGGGAGGGGTATAATGATTCACTTCCCCTTGTTCTATGATTTCCAGGCAATTTGTATAAATAATGCACACTTGCTAGAGGTTTTCCCAGGCAAGACACCTGCAAAGTTTCAGAAGGATAGGTGCAAGGGGTAGGGAGTCATGGTACAATGAAGCCTAGTGGTGTTGGAAGAATGTCCATCTCAGAGTTCCATCCTTGTCCTCTCCTCACCACCACCATTGCCTCCTCCTCCTCCTTGCTCCTGCCACCATCACCGTAGCTGCCTCCTCACTTCTGCCGGTGGCCACAGAGGTACTAATCAGAGCCCCCACAATATCTTAAAATCACGGCATGGTTCTCAGATGTGGTGGCGGTGATGGCGATGGCAGCAAGAGCAATGTAGCAGTGGTGGCGGCAGGAGCAAGGAGGAGGAGGCAGCAATGGAAGCAGGTGAGCAGGGAGAGCAGCCCAGTGCTGCTCCGAAGCGGCCCAAGGCACCCTGAAGCTTCAATGCCGATTGGCTTCAGTTTCGGGGCACCTCGGGCTGACCCAGAACCAACTCAGGGACTCGGCCCGAAGCAGTGCACAGCCCTATTCTTTTCCTCTTCCCTCCCAAAGGAAGGAGTCAGAAGTAGCAGGAAGGAGTCTGTCACCAGTCACACAGCAGGCCCAGTTACCATGCTGAGTTGGGGACGGGACCCTTATTTTGTTTGCAAAATAAGGAAGGATGTGCTAGGAGGGTGAGTTCAGCAACTGTCATATCATATAGCCAGAGTGACCAAAGCCTAATAGCAGCATTAGAGAGAGAGAGTTTTCCTGTCCTGCCTCCCTGGGGAAAGAGGAGTACAAGATGGCTTTTTTGCATCATTTCAGTGCTCTTTACCTAATGGCTTACCAAAGGAATAAAGGCCTAAGGTGATTCAAGGCAAGCAGGCTGGCTTGCAGAGTTCCCACAAATAAGACAGCCCAGCATTCCTATTCAGTGTGGAGCTGAGCAGCCAGCACATGTCTAGCCCCCTGGCCTTTTTACCTGCCATTTTGTCAGCTTCCTAGGTCTCATCCCAGCCTACACAAACAAGAACACCAGTAGAGCCTAAAGTTCAAAAGAGAGGGAGAGAAGGTGCAGACTGTGGCTGGGAAGGAAGTCTTTCCTGGTCTCCCAAGGGAATCCTCGTTGGTGCGGGAAAGGAAAGAGCGGATGGAGACCAAACTCAAAAGGGGACATATCAATTACGTCTGTGTGAGAGCAATTTGAAATTATAAAGATCCTTGCTGTATCTTAAGGTATGCGGCTAAGTTAAACATTCTTAAATTTAAGTAAAAGAGGTGGGGGTGGGGATTGTGTTGGTCAATGTGTCAACACAGCCAGTTTCAGGAAGCCAGTGCAGGTTAGGCTATTGTATACACTGGCAGGGGTAGCCAACCTGGTGCCCTCCAGATGTTTTGGACTACAATTTCCATCAGCCACATCCAGCATGTCTAATGAGTCAGGATTACCAGAATTGTAGTCCAAAACATCTGGATAGCTCCAGGCTGCCTATGTCAGGAATACAGCATAGAGTGGGCAGAGAAAAAGTTGGGGCTTTGCGGTATATAGGCGGTGGAGGCTGGTGGCTCCGGTTTCAGTGGGGCTGTGAATCCATTCTGGGTTTCAATCAGAACCATTCAGGACTCTAAAGGAGCTATCCCAGGTGCTGTACTTGTTTTAGGGATAGGGTTCAGCACATTGGATGTTACTTTAGAGCTCTGGCTGGTTCTGATTGACATCCAGAATGGATTTACAGCCCTACCAAAATTGTAGACACCAGCCTCCACTGTAGTAGTTTAGCCTACATGCAAAACAGGACAAGGACCCTCAGCTTTAATAGTTGTTTAGAAGAGGGAATTTCAGCAGGTGTAGCTTGTCTCTATTTTTGTCTGTAAAATGTTGGTGTTTTGTCTGTAAAATAGTGGATATGCTCAATCATGTGTCTTTCCCGTATAGAGTTGCACATGCATAACTTCCACTCAGGAATCTCTAAAAAGCTGCAGCCATGGTTACTATATTTTACAACCATTTGTTCAATTTTTATGTCCTTTCCCCTTTAATTGTATATCATATAAATACAAGATGATATTGCTTCTGGTAATTATGAAACAAGCCATCGGGCAAGACAGAGCACGTTTCTAGTTGTGATATAAGCAGAGAATCTTTGAGTGGTATTAACGACCTTGAGTATCAAAGCTGAAGGAGTGAAATAAATTTATGGGGTTATTCTACAGCTCCTGCCATTAAAATATAAAAGAGAACCAATAAATCAGCCAAATCATTGCGAGGAAATTGAATATTGTGGACAGAGATTAACAGAACTAGGCTGGAATTGAGGGTCTCCTGCTTATTGCTTAGAATGATAATGAGAATATGGGATGTGAAGAGGCCCAAACTGTCCTTGAAATAACATTATCAGTTATTTGAAAAGACATTTTCAATTTGTATGATTCTGTCTAATGTATACTGCCTCAAGAAGAGGAACCCTGTGGCGTTACCCACATTTCTATTCCCTTAGGTATGTCCACATGAGAATGTCCAGAGAGTACAGAATGTTGGACTGAGTGGGTGTGGCTGGTGATGCTGTGGAAAGGGGGGAGATGAATAGGCAGGAGTTGAATAGAATTTGAAGGAACTAAGAACTGTAAACAACAATAAACATTTTCTTTATTTTGCTACCATAAAAACACATGTCAGTTTGGCTGTGTCTCCTGCTCTATTGGTTCATATTACATTACATTAAACCTTCAGCCTGCTATATTCACAGAAAAGCCCTTTCCAAATCTCCTTACCTTTTCCCTCTGCTATAAGGGAAAGGTTATATTTTTCTTTTTACCCCTTCCTCCGGTATTTGTGGTGGTGCTTAGCCTGAGGGAAGTGTGCGCGTCAAAGTGTATGCAGACCCCTTAGACTTAATCCTGTAAATTGCCCGGAAAGAGTTGCTAAGTGTGTCATTGAGTTAGTTGGGAACAGTGACCACAGTGCTATCAAATTAGTTGCCCAGAAAATCTAACCTGGTCATGTTTAATTTCAAAAAAGGAAAGTTCTAAAAAAAATTGAGGGGATTAGTTAGAGAGGTGTTGAATGGGAGAGTCTAGAGAGAGAAATCACTTCAGGACAATTGAAAAGACAATGTACATCACAGATAAGAAAGTTATGGGATCAGTTTGCACATAATAGCTATTCGTCATAAGTTATTTAACCCATGATGACCTGCTGCTCATGTCAAGTGTGTGCAGTCACCATTTTGATTATGAAATCCCCAATCAGGTTGATCAGGGTTGCACCATGTCATCCGAACCTGTTCATCATGGGTTATTTGAGGGTGGTTTAATCCTTGAGTAACCCACAATGAACAGGTTCGGATGAGATTGTGCAACTGCCAGTCAACCCGATTTGGAGTAGGTGGGCTGCATTGTCAAAATAGCTGTAGCACATTCCAGGGCTAATTATGGGTTAAATAACCCATGATGAGCTGGCCATGTTGTGTGAACCAGGTCACAGGCAAGTCCATTCTACCATAGTGAGGAAGCAGTCAAGGAGGAATAATAGGGATAAAATACAAAGGAGCAAAAATCATGGCAATAGAAATGTAAACTGACAATAAAATAAACTAACTAGGAAGAAGAAAATAACAAATATCTTTAAATATATCTTAAGCAGGAAACCAGCCACCAAGGCAGTTAGATCATTAGATGATAAATTAATTGAATTAATTTATTCATTCACAACCTGGAGTCATAGAATCATAAAATAGTAGAGTTGGAAGGGGCCTATAAGGCCATTTAGTCCAACCCCCTGCTCAATGCAGGAATCCACCTCAAAGCATACCTGAAAGATGGCTATCCAGCTGCATCTTCAAGGCCTCTAGTGCGGGAGAGCACACTACCTCCCTAAGTAATTGGTTCTACTGTAGTACTGCTCTAACAGTCAGGACGTTTTTCCTGGTATCCAGCTGGAATCTGGCTTCCTATAACTTGAGCCCATTATTCCCTGTGTTGCACTCTGGAATGATCGAGAAGTGAACCTGGCCCTCCTCTGTGTGACAACCTTTCAAGTATTTGAAGAGTGCTATCATGTCTCCCCTCAGTCTTCTCTTCTCAAGGCCAAACATGCCCAGTTCTTTCAGTCTCTCCTCATAGGGTTTTATTTCCAGACCCCTGATCATCCTCGTTGCCCTCCTCTGAACCCCCTCCAGCTTGTCTGCATCCTTCTTGAAGTGTGGTACCCAGAACTGGATGCAATACTCAAGATAAGTCTAACCAGTGCTGAATAGAGGGGAACCAGTACCTCGCACGATTTGGAAGCAATACTTCTATTAATGCCTCCCAAAATTGCACTTGCTTTTTTTGTAGCCACAACACACTGTTGGCTCATATTCAGCTTGTGATCTACAACAATTTCAAGATCCTTCTCGCTTGTAGTATTGCTTAGCCAAGTCTCCCCCATCTTGTAACTGTGCATTTGTTTTCTTTTTCCTAGTGTATAACTTGGCATTTATCCCTATTAAATTTCGTTCTGTTTTTTTCAGCCCATCTTATCTAGAACACTCTGAAGTTTGTTTTTGTCTTTCAGGATATTAGCTATCCCACTCAATTTTGTGTCATTTGCAAATTTGATCAGCGTTCTCTACACCTCCTTGTCCAAGTCATTAATAAAAATGTTGAAGAGCACTGGTCCCAGGACTGAGCCCTGTGGTACCCCACTCATTACCTCCCCCCAGTTTGAGACAGTACCATTGGTAAGCAGTTTTTGAGTCCAATTCTGTAGCCAACTGTGGATCCACCTAATAGTTGTTCCGTCTAGCCCACATTTAGCTGGTTTACTGATCAGAATGTCATGTGGTACTTTGTCAAAAGTTTTGCTGAAGTCAAGATATATGACATCCACAGCATTCCCACAGTCCACAAAGGAGGTTACCTGATCAAAGAATAAGATTAGTCTGGCAGGATTTGATTTTGACAAATCCATGCTGGCTTCTAGTAATCACTGCATTGTTTTCAAGGTGCTTACAAATTGACTTCTTTATAATCTGCTCCAAAATTTTCTCAGGGATGGATGTCAGACTAACTGGTCTGTAGTTTCCAGGTTCCTCCTTTTTGTCATTTTTGAAGACAGGGACAACATTAGCCCTCCTCCAGTTGTCCAGCACTTTACCCATCTTCCTTGATTTTGCAAAGATAATAGACAGTGGTTCTGAGAGTTCTTCTGCTAGCTCCTTCATTACTCTAGGATGCAATTCATCGAGCCCTGGAGATTTGAACTCATTCAAAGGAATTAGGTGTTCTTTGACCATTTGTCTATCAATCTCAAACTGCAATCTTGCCCCTACAACTTGTACTTCACTTTGCCAGGGTGGGGTCATAGACCTGCTTTTGAGAGAAGAGTGGGCAAAAGTAGGAATTGAGCACTTTGACCTTTTCTTTGTCATCTGTTATCAATATGTCATCCACATTAAGCAGTTGAACCACCATTTCTTTCCTCTGTCTTTTACTATGCACATACTTGAGGAAAGCTTTTTTGTTGCTTTTAGCATTCTTCACTAGCCTCAGCTCATTCTCAGCTTTAGCCTTCCTGATGCCATTCCTGCACTTCTGTGTTACCTGTCTTTACTCTTCTTTTGTAGCCTGCCTTCCCTCCACTTCCTATATGTGTCCTTTTCTGTTTTCAGGTCATCTCTCAGCCTTTTGTGGAGCCACATTGGTTTCTTCTGTTGTCTTCTATCCCTTTTCCTTGTTGGAACTGTTTGTAATTGTGCCTTTAAAATTTCATTTTTAAAAAAACTCCCACCCATCTTGGACTCCTTTTCTCATTAGGGCCACTTGCCATGGAACCTTACTTATAGTTCTGAGTTTATTAAAATCTGCTTTCCTAAAATCCAGAGTATGCATATGGCTGCACTCAGATTTTGCTTCCTTTAAAATCAAGAACTCAAGTATGATGTGGTCACTTTCCCCCAGAGTTCCCATAACTGCCACTTTATCCACTAAGTCATACCTATTGGTTGGTATCAAGTCAAGAATATCCAATTCTCTAGTTCCTTCCTCCACTTTCTGTAAGAAAAAGTTATCAACCACACATGTCAGGAATGTCTTGGAGGGGCCACTTTTGGCAGAATTTGTCTCCCAACAGATATCGAGGTAATTGAAGTCCCCCATCACTACTATATCACACTTCCTTGAAACACTGGCAACTTGCTTTTCAAAAGTTTCATCCTCATTTTCTCCTTAATTGGGTAGTCACTACTAGACTTGGACTGTCATGCTCCTTTTATTCCTTGCCTCATTTATTTTAATCCAGATGCTCTCAATGGAGCTCCCAGTCTCATCCGCCTAAATTTCTGTGCAGGGATAGGTATTTTTAACATATAGTGCGACTCCACCTCCCTTTCTATTTCTTCTGGACTTTTTGAACAAATTATACCCTTCAGTTGCTGTATTCCACTCATGGGAGTCATCCCACCAAGTTTCAGTTATTCCTATCAAATTGTATTTGCCTTCATGTATTAAGAGTTCCAGTTCTGTTTGTTTCCCTACTCTGGGCATTAGTATATAGACATCGAAGACCATGTGGTTTATGGCCTGGCTTCTTTACTACTTTATTGTAAGAACTATTTGGGGGCACTATTAGAACTGTTCTCTCTGTTATGGTGCATAAGCCTTCATCCATTGTTGCCTCCCCCATAGGATTCAGTTTAAACCCTCCTGATGAAGTTCTTCATCCTGTGGCCAAACACATTCTTCTCAGCCCTTGTGGGGTGGAACGCATCCCTTGCCAGCGGCATCTTCCAAGTAGCGTAACACATGGTCCCAGAATCCGAATCTCTCACATCAGCACCACCTTCATAGCCAGTCGTTCACCCAGAGCATTTTTCTTTGCCTTTGAATTCCTCTTCCAAGAACTGGGTGGATGGATGAGAAAACTATCTGGGCCCCAAAGTTTCATTCCCAAAGCTTCAAAGTCTGACCTGATTTCTTCATAGCTCTGCTTGGCAGTATTATTTGTTCCCACATGGATGAGAAGAAAAGGATATGTGTCAGTGGGCTTTATGAGCTTTGGCAACATGTCTAATCTGTGCTGCAGGGAGACAGCATACCTGGTGAGTCCATGGGTCTTCGTGACATACTTGAGTTTCAATCCACACAGCAGGGAGTCTCCCACAATGAGTATTCTTCTCTTGTTGTTGTTGTTGTAAGCCTTGTTATTGTTGCCTCTTCTTGACTGACCTTCTACCTCTTGCTCACTGCTACATGGCGTCACCTGTCATTCTTCCTCTGCAGACTGTCCTCCAGTCTCATCTTCCAGTACCTGAAAGCGGTTACACAGCTCTAGTGGTTCCACTGGTGCAGAGTGTCTTCTAGTTCTTCTGTTCCTAATTGTCACTCTTTCCAGGGAGTTTCCTTTTCATTGGCTTTCCTCACCTCAGCATTCCCCACTTCTGCTTCAACTTGCTATTGGTCTTCCACCTCCTGTGCTTCTCTCTGCTGTTGAAGTTCCACCGTTCTGTCTAAGAACTCTTCATCTTCTCTTATTGCTTGGAAGGTGGACACTCATTGCTCAAGTACACTCACTTTTTCTTCTACTAGTGCAACCAGCTTGCACTTGTTGCACGTGTAAACCATGTTGTTCTAAGGCAGGAACACAAATATTGCACACACCTTGTAGGTCACCAACACAGAAGAATCCTCTCCATCCATAGTCTCTTTTTGTTCCTGTCTTTCTGATTGTACTGGAATAGCCTGTGTTTCTCCTTTCTTCCCTGAGGACAGGACTCCCAGGACTAAGACATCCAGGTGTACAGATGACACTTAATTTCCTGGGGATGGGGAGAAAACCCTGAGGAGACTGTAAGTGTAGCAAAAGGATCACTAATCCAAACTAGGCTAATGGGCAACTAAATGATTCAAAGTAACTGTAAACTGGGGGACATTGGGATGTTTATGCTAGTACTGGCAGATTCTCCCCTTCCTGATCATCACCCGTGTTACACCTGGTAGTTCCTTCTCTTGAGTAGGGCCCCACCTTCTGAGTAGATCTCTGGTCCTGCAGTCTTTTTGCAGTCAGCTCCCTAAACCATAAAGCCCCTCTCTTCATGCACCAGTTTTGGTTCAAAAATAATGTGTCTTTAACAGTTGTATAGAAAATGGAATTTCAGCATATGGCATTTGTATGCATGCAGGACCTGGTGAAATACCCTCCTCATCACAGCTGATAAAGCTGCAGGATCCCTGCCCTCTTGGCCAGATACAAAAGAGGGCTGGGCTCCTGAAGATTTAACTGTTGTAATGAAGAGGGGATTTCACTAGGTGCTGCATGCATAAAAAATGACAACTGCTGAAATTCTCTTTTCTAGACCACTGTTAAAGATACAGGAGCCTTGTCGTCCTTTCCATATGGTCACCCAATACTAGGTTGACCATATGAAAAAGAGGACAGGGCTCCTGTATCTTTAACAGTTGTATTGAAAAGGGAAGTTCAGCAGGTGTTACTTTTTTATGCATGCAGCACCTAGTGAAATAAACCTTTTACTAATAATATTATTGTAGAAGATTACTTGGTTCCGCCCTTGCCTTTGGCTATATTTTTTACTCCCCTATGGGGTTTTCCTTGCTTTCGCACTCCTTTTCATATGGTCACCCTACCCAATACAAAAATCCATTTTAGGGAGGGGGACTAGAATTCCATGTGACATCCAGTAATGTCAGTTTACTAACCAGGATATTCTTGGCTTAATATCCTAGTTTGTAAACCAGAGTTCTTAGTTTCAGATTTAACAAGGGACTCTGATTTGAACAACTCTCCATGCAGGATCTTATGGAGCATGAATGGAGAGGCATGCGCCCAACACTTATAAACTATCATTTACTAAGTTGGGAAAGATCCATTCAGTGAGGGATGGTGGCTCCAATTTTGGTGGGGCTAAAAATCCACTCTGGGTATCAATCAGAACTAGCCAGAATTCTAAAGGAGACATCCAAGGTGTTGAACCCTAACCCCAAAATAGGTGAATTCTGACTATATCTGACTGAAACCCAGCATGGTTTTACTTCCCCACCAAAATTGGAGCCAGCAGCCTACACTGGCTTCATCCCAAACATCCCTATGTATCTTAAACCTGTTTGTTATTGTTCAGTGTTGTCAGCTTATAAGGCAGAGTGTCTCATGCTATGGGCATTCTTGACATTTAAAAGGAAAACATGCATTTTTATTAAATTCAGCTGAATAATGAGGCATTAATTCATTTTCAGATTTGCTGTACGACACTAATTTCCATCCAAGACAGAGAGAAGATATGAAGCATTCCCCAGTGGCTCATGTATTCAGGCTGTTACAGAGACAGAGCCAAGAATGGAAGATGCCTCTGAAGAGCCCGAGCCTAATTAAAAAGCACAGCCAAACATATTATCAAGGGTAAGCCATGGAAAATGTGAAAGAGACTTCCTCTGTGAGAGAAAGTCAAAGGCAGCTTCCTGGTCCCACAGCCCTAGACATGTACTAATCCTTCAGTTCACTTGCTTTCATGTACACTCCTTTGTACAGGAACGCCTCCTCCCATATGTACCTGCCCGGACCCTAAGGTCATCCTCAGGGGTCCTTCTCCGCGAGCCCCTGCCAAAGGAAGTGAGGCAGGTGGCTACCAGGAGGAGGGCCTTCTCTGCTGTGGCACCACAACTGTGGAATGAGCTCCCTAAGGAGATTCGCTTGGCACCTACATTATATGCTTTTAGACACCAGGTGAAGACCTTTTTATTCTCCCAGCATTTTAACAGTCTATAAATAAATTTTAACTTGGTGTTTTAAATTTGTAATTTTGCATTGCTGCTGTTTTTATCTGGTTGAGCTTTTATATTGTATTTTATATTATGGTTTTATACTGTTTTATACTTTAAATGTTTTTAATTTTTGTGAACCGCCCAGAGAGCTCCGGCTATTGGGCGGTATAGAAATGTAATTAATAAAATAATAAAATAAAATAATAATAATACAGTGGCACAAGATTATTATTATTATTATCATTTTGTTTTTGTTGTTGTTGTTGTTGTTAGAATTGTAGCCAGTTTGGTAATATGTAAGATATACAAGGGACAGGGAGAAGGGAGTTTAAATTCCTGCTCAGCCATGAAACCAACTGGGTAGCCTTACGCCAGTCTCCAGCCCAACTAAATACAGCCGTTGTGAGGACAAATACGTAGGAACCATATATGCTGGCCTGAGCATCTTTGTGGTGGAGTGGGATGAAAATGTAATTAGCAGCCAAAGGATCTATAAAAATGGGATTTTAGGTTTGTGCAAACTATGTTACCAAACATAATCAGAGTTCACGTTTTAGGCCTAATCTACATCAAGCAGGATATTGCACTATGAAAGCAGTATGAAGGCAGTATATAAAAGGCAGGAGCCACACTACTGTTTTATAGCAGTATTGAAGTGCACTGAGAACTGTTGGGGCCCATTGACACATACAATATACCACTTTCATACCACTGTATCCTGCTTAGTGTGGCTCCTGCCTTTTATATACCACTTTCATACCACTTTCATAGTGCAATATCCTGCTTGGTGTAGATTACACACTGTCAAACTGTGAAATGTGATCCCATATTTCCTATGGAAGTTTTGGAAAGGTGAGATCTGTAGCCAATTTTACCTGGAAAGATTAATTTCTAATACCAGATATAGTGAGGAAGTATTCTACCTGTACATTTATTGAATTAAATAACCAGATATAGACAAGCAATGGCTGGAAGTAGGGGAATTCTTGACCACCTCTACAAACTACCCACTTCTAAAAACTTTTAGTCCAAAAGCTCAGCATTAATGCCTAGTATACCTATATCCTTTGAGGGAGTAAGTTAGAGAAAAGCAAAGCTAGCAGTTAGTTCTTATGGGTAATTTATTTATTAATATGTATTGCATTTTTATACCGCCCAATAGCCGAAGCTCTCTGGGCACTTCACAAAAAATTCCAAATGTGGAATCTGCAGTCGGACAATATATTTATTAGGACCAACTAAAATGGCACAAAAGAGTGCAAGCTTTCAACTTCTTCAGAAGTCTTCATCAGTGTAGATCAGGGGTGCTAATCAGTTCGAGGCCACATTCCATTTTGAAAATGTTTTTGGGACCACATTCAAGTAATGGGTGGGTAGGGCAGAAGGCAAAGGAGGGAGGCCATAAAAACAAGAATACCATCAAATTTTAGTTTAAACCCTTCCTGTCAGTAACTAAGGCCTTAGCTAGACAAGGGGTTATCCTGGGCTGATACCTGGGATCACCCCTGTGCGTCCAGATGACGCACAGGGGATCCCGGGATCAGGCAGGTATCAACCCTCCCTTGGGCACCACTTTTGGCCCGATTTTTCCCATGGATCCTGAGACTGCGAGCGTGTAGCCCATTCCATTGCGTTTCCCAGCTACGCGCGATTACTTGTGCGTAGCCAGGAGAAGCCGCGCATGGGGTGCAGTGCTCTCCAGGAGCGCTGCGCCCATTGGGGGCAAGGTGGGGGATCTGGGGCAGGGTGGGGGGATTGGGGAGAATTGTTTTTTTTTTAAAAAAAATACTTACCCGAGTGTGCAAGCATTCGTGCGCATCCAGCCCCTTTAATTTTTTTTAAAAATGGCGGACACGATGGGTCTTTCCTTTAGCCCGTCACGCCTCACATGTAGGCGAGGGCGAGATCCCGCGATACTTGCATTGCGTGCTCTCCCCTCATCAGGCACAGTTTTTAAGGTAGGTCTAGCTAAGGCCTAAGCCTTAGGATGGTGCTATATAAATAAATAAATAAATAAATAAATAAATAAATAAATAATAATAATAGGAGAGGGATTTCCACCTTTTAGAATAAGGTGGTGGTGATGCAGAAAATCCAGGAAGCAATGTTTGGGGAAAGGGGACAGGGCCTGGGAAGGAGGACCAGCCTTCTGGGCAATCCTGTGCCAGATTAGGACCCCAAACTGCAAACAGTATACTCAACAAACAGTGGACTTCCCAGCTTAGCTTTATACCCTTTCAATGCAGCTTCCAGGGCAAGTGCCCAGTTTGCCTGCCCATGGCCCTAACTACATGCTCAGAGATGTTCATTTCTAATTACTGCAGATTATGAAAACAGGCTCCAGGGCTGCAGTCCAATGGAGGAGGAGGAGGTGGAGGAGGAGGAGGTGGTGGAGGAGAAGGAGAAGAAGAAGAAGAAGAAGAAGAAGAAGAAGAAGAAGAAGAAGAAGAAGAAGAAGAAGAAGAAGAAGAAGAAGAAGAAGTCGCCCCGCCTCCCTGCCAGCTTATCCGACCGGGTCTAGCAAGGCCCCAAATTAGACTTTAAAAATAGGTAGTTGTATTGGTCGATTAAAACAAAATTTGCACCATCAGTAAAGTAATAACTTTCCTATTGAGACTAGAGTGTATTTGGTTGCCATGTTTGGTTCTAATTAAGGTGTGTATGTTTTATTGCCCATGTGAATTTTATATGTACTGCAGTTACTTTAGAAAATTGTTCCAAGCCAGTCATCTCCAGGAACAACCTACAATTCCCCAATGCTAGCATTGCAATTTGCAATGCAACATCAAATGAAAGGTGCAACTAAGGTTTAGAAAGCTATTATCAGCCCACCATTGGATAAATGACAGCACTAATAGTTGCCTGCTGAGAGAACCAGCTGCTGGCAAGAGGACATGCGTTGCTCATGACTACTGAAAGAGAAACTGGCAGGCCAGCAAAAGCATCCTTTTCTCCAGCAACTGCTCCCTGCTGTCTTGCCTGAATCAGCTTCAAAATGGTACCTCCTTTACAAGCTGTAGAAAGAGGAGAGCAGATCCCCAGCTACATCCTCTGCAGAGCACTGCTTATTGATCTGAACTGATGGCTTTCTGAAGGCTAGGAAAGTTAAGAACTTATCAGATCAGGGTGCCCCTCCTGTGCCTGCAATCACATGTATTATCTGTATGGCTGAGCTGATCCTGCTAATCAGGAAAGAAATAATGGCCCAGTTCACACGCAACAGCAACTCTGGGTTTGTTTAATCTCAGGGTTACTGTGAACTAGCCAGGATGCAAGTTCACGCTGCTCAAACACTCCAGCTTGGCTCCTCCTGCCAGCAACCCAGAGATCCTGGGTACCAACACAGGCTTGTTGGGTGAAAGACAAGGAAGAGTTCTGTGTTCGGAAATCATGCTAAACAAACCCAGGGATGAAGCATCACTGAATTGTTTAGCTGCTGTGGCTGGCAGTGTGATAAAATGAGCTGCGTGGACTAGCACAATGCATGAAGTAGCACACGTGTAAAGTGAGCCAATGGCTGGAACATTTATTTGTACAGAGACCGGAGGCACAAACAAGAAGTTATAAAAGGAAAGGTGATCATGCAAATGTATACACTTTTGGCCTAGAGGCATGTCACATATACTAATTTGCAGCACTCTATACAGTATATGGTTTTTGTATGTTCTCAATTTTGTAAACATTGTAATATTGATACATTTATTTTGTGAGACATTATACTCTAGTTTTATAGGGAAGTTTTTATTACAGTAGGAAAGGCCTTTTTTACAGTGGGAACATTTTTATTAAAATTTATTTATTTCAAATACTTAAGTTTATTCCTCTGTAATATTCTTCTCATCACATGATGTCATAAGCACAATCCCTAGATACTTACAATACTTATGCAACCGCCCTGCACTCACTTCCACAATTGATCTACTACTAGAGTGGCCACTTGCCATTTCTAAAAAAGAGGATATGCATCCCCAAATAGGAAGAAAAAAGGGGAGGAGGATTTGCATAACATTTGCATGTGTTAATGCATAGTTATAGATGAAAATGTAGACATTCTTATTATGATTTAAATAGAAATACAATAGATGTCACCATGGCCCATTGACCTGTCTACTGTCCAGGTGTTAACTGTTGATGAGCAACTCCCACACCCCTGATTGTCCTTCTGATGCTTCTTTATCTTTAAATCAAACTTCAGCTGAACAGCCGTTAAAATAGAGGACCTGGCCACCCTATCTGCTACTCAAGGGAAGGAATATTGCCGTTTGAGTGCTCAGTAAATATGATTTCCCTCAAAACAACCTTACTATCTTAGGGAAAGATGTCTGGATTCCCCTATAGTAATTGAACATTTATTCTACAAAAACATGATTGCCGGTGAAGGCCCTGGGTTGGTGTACACAATAATAATTGCAGTGTTTCTCTCTTGATAAATGCTTGGCTACCTCTAAGCAGTGACTAGTTGATTAGAATTAAATGAAAAAATTTCCAGGAGCTAATAACGGCATCCTCTTGGTATAAAAAGAGGACAGATGCCAACTATCCCAAGGGAATATAATACTATGGGGCAAATGTCACCAAAATGCTTCAGAAAGAATCCTAAGGGAATTTTCAAATTATTGAGTTTGTAATGGCCAGCACATGCTTAAATATTCAGATCAGGTGTCACCATAATTGTTGGAGATATGTAACATTTGACAGCTTTTCGTAATGAAATAATAATCTTCTTGTATATCAGCGATGAAAACAGATTCAAGGCTTTTGAGCTCTTAATTGCGCGCCACACTACATTAGAGCCAGATGCTTTGACTTTCTTCACGTTTCAGAGATATGAAATTCAAAGCAATATGCTAGGCACTCTAGAAATCAGCTGGTGTAATGAACCAGCAAATTAGACTCTTCTATCTCTTTATTTAACATGTTGTCCAATGAATTTATTAGAGTTCATTACAAAGGTGCAAACTATCTAGCAACACTGCAAAATTCATTTGTGATTAGAGCTAATGATTTTGGAAATGGTTTTTTGTATTTCAGTCTGATAAAACCCATTATTTATTATTAGATGTATGTCTCCTCTGTGCTAATGAAACAGTGTCTTTCTCCCCTCATTTCTATTGTTGATTGTGCAGCCGTATCAAGGGGAGACACATAAAGTCATTATACATTTCTTCCCGATACTCTCAGTATTGTAAATCTGACTCATATCAGAACTATGATATGATAAATTCCTTCTGAATCTAACTATCCTATAATTCATACCATAGCATAGTGGTTCTGAGTTTGAAACATAGCCAATGTTCCTACATCAGAAAACCTGGCTGCAAATCCCTTTTCAGCCATATAAATCAATGAGCAGTTGTGGGGCTTTAAATATCCCAGAGCCTACCATCCTCAGTTGTTTTGAGAATAAAATGGGGGTTGTTTGTTGGAGGAATATGGTTGATTGATTTCAGGTATAGAAATTGAACCAAGAAGCCAACACTAAACATCCTGAGACCAGAATATTTTAATGACTATTGCCTTCCAAACAATAAGTCAACCTCTATTGTTGACCATTCATCTGGTGGCCAAACCAAGCTTTTCCTGAAACAAAGATGGGCAGGGAATATGACACCAGTCCCAGACAAATGGTTTTGAGACAGAAACTATTAAAATGTGGTAAGAAAAAGCTACAGGGAAGTGTTTCCCATTACATTACAGTAAAATGTCAATCAGCTTCTTGGGGGAAAAGGATTTCTGAAGCCCAGTGGATACCACCATAGCTTCATGGGGGCCTCTTCTCCATGGCTTCTCCAGCCATGCCTATATATAACCAGTGTACACAAGCTGCTCTCTGGAAATTGGCTTTCTATTTTTAGGAGTCTGTTTGCTTCCTATAGGTTCTGCTTGTATATTTGTAAAGAAAGCAAATAGTACAAAGACAACACCATAAAACTTCAGTGCTATCTCATCCAAAGGAAACTATATCCAGTCACATCTCACCTCCCGGAAGTGGGGAGTGCATAAAAAAATACCTAATAGGCAGTTTAAGGAGTTTCTGTTCATGCTTTACACCTTTGGCTGACTATATATAATTGAAGAAAATATGGTAGACTGGGAATGCATAAAGTATGTGTACCCTATTCTGACTTTCCTGTCAGGTCTATTCAATTTATCAGCAGGAAACATATATTTGCTGCACTCTGTACTTCAGAATGCATCTGTTTCATAAGAGTCACACACACCACATTCCTTGCATTGTGGAGATTATAATTTGGTACCAATTGTTCTGCAGTATAAACTTCTTTTCCAGTATCTAGTCAGTAATGACAACTCAGTGAAAAATAGGGGAGGAGAAGAAAAACATGCTCACGTCATCTCAAACTTATCCTACCCTATTAAAAACCCAAGACCAGTACAAGCTCCTTCAAAACAAAGCTCACTTGTGTGAAAATCAAATAACTAACAATATAGTTCAGGAGTTCAAGTATGTCCCTAAAGGCACAATCCTATGCATGTTTAGATGGAAAAAAATATACTACAACTCCCAGTATTCTCCAGACAGGGACTTGTAGGATTTATGGAAGGATTGACTCCTTCCATGTACCTGCCCAGAGCCTAGGATCATCCTCAGATGACTTTCGCCAGGTGTCCCTGCCAAATGCAGGCCTTTTTAGGAGGCCCTTTTCAGTAGCAGCACCCCTGTTCTGGATTGTAAGTTTTGTCTTATAATCTGCCAGAGAGCTTCAGGTAATGGGCGGTATAGAAACATAATAACTGAATTAAAAATAAATAAATGCTTTCTTCATAAAGATGGTGAGGCACATAGCCATTGGATACAGCAGAGGTCCCATGCCCCTTCATATATTCCTTCAGTGCATGATGGATTCATCTGCTCTCTCAGTTCTCAACTGCTAATTGCTTTTTCTGTTGTCTCTCTACCTCCTTTCTGTAGTTGGAGAGTGTCACCTTTTTCAAGCTCTGATGGGTATTTCAAACCAAAGACTGGGGGGAAATCCCTAGCTGTCACGAGAACATTTCCCAACCATTAACTCCCATTGATGAAACATCAGTCAAACATTCTGGACTATTAACAAGAAATCCACTTAACAAAGGAATGATCAGCTAGTAGCCATAACAGTATTATACAAGAAAAAATAGAGTGGGGTATTAGTGTGGTTAAGGATAAAGTAAAAATGGTTTCCTATTGCATCAAAGATCTGTTTACCAAAACCAAAGTTTTAATGATACATTTTATGTGTGTTTCTTTAGAATTTATTCTGAAATATTGAATTAAGGGACTATGAGAATGCCATCAGAGATAATTATGTCCATGCAGTTCATTCCCAATAAGACAGTTTATGTAATGTCACATGAATCATCTGGCTGGAATTGGGGAAAGTGCATTGGCCAAATACAAGCTCCTGAGGTCCCTAGCAACCATCTGTCTTCTAGGGGCTGTTGATATGGCTTGTTCGTCCCATGGTGGCTGCATGGTGGCACTTTGCCAGTTATTTATTTATTTATTTATTACATTTTTATACCACCCAATAGCCGAAGCTCTCTGGGCAGTTCACAAAAATTAAAACCACGAAAAGCATAATAAACAACCAACAGACTAAAAAACGCAAATACAAAATACAATATAAAAAGCACAACCAGGATAAAACCACACAGCAGAAATTGATATAGATTAAAATATGGAATTAAAACTGCAAAGTTTAAATTTAAGTTAAATTAGGTGTTAAATTAAGTTATACAATGCAGCCGCCAACCTGCAAACCACAGTGGGGCAAATCATCAAAGCTGTGCCGTCAAAAAATTGGGGACTTATTCTGACTTCTCCCTTTGGATCAAGGTCACCACAGCCCCTCTGCCATGTGACGTCGTCTGGCACTGACCTGGAGGCAGTCCAGGTAGATGGTGACTGCTGATAGGTCACCAGAAGCCTGGGAAGAAGGCAATGGGGTGAACTCCAGTACCCAGATGGCCAGAAAATCCTGTGCTCCCTGCAGAGCGTAAGGCAGTGTATATGTTTCTCTCCTGCCCATTTTATCCGCATAGCAATCCTGTGAGGCAGACTGGGTTGAGAGATAGTGATTGGCCCAGCTTCACCCAATGACCTTCATGGTTGAATACTGATTTCAACCTGAGTCTTCTCAATCATTGCCCAATACTCTAACTACCAGAGAGCTTCGGCTATTGGGTGGTATAAAAATGTAATAAATAAATAAATAAAATAAAAATACTATCCAACACTGGCTCTCCTTTTTCCTGATGTTTATACATGCCATGATGAGTACAGGCTTTATTCAGTTGAGGACCAAGAAAGAAAGTGTCTTTGTATTCAAATCGCTTTATTGCATTCAGAGCATCTGTAAACAGATATGCTTAACCTGAAGCACTATATAATCATAGAGGTTTACTATTAACTGGACCAGGTACATAGGAAGGAGATGGTTTCCTCCCACACTGTCTGGAAGTGTGGGAATCTTTATAGGAGAGCAGTTGTATCTTGTGAGCAGACATGTTGCAGGTCATCAACTATTCCCAAGTAATTATTATATCATTTTTACTTTCATCTGTAAAACCAACATTTGAGTTGTGCTTCCAAGGACATGCTTTGCAGGTCTGTTTTCAATCTTTTTACTGGAACTTTTTTATGGTTCTAGTTCTCTTGTAAAGTTTTTCATTCATTGCACAATTGGAAGGATAGTCCCTGTCAATACACATTATTAGTATCTTGATCCCTTGAATAGAATCCTGGATACATTTGTCATCCCACATATTCACACCTTGTTTAATAGCTCCTGCTTTAGAGTCCTAAACATAATGCCCTTTCTTCCATGTACAAAGAGAAGAGATGGTACAAAAAAGGATAGATTTGATTGGTGTAATATCTCTATTGTTTATTCTCTTAAGGTCATTGCCTGGTTTTAAATAAGCTATCTAGAAACCTGCCTGGAATACTGCAAAGAACGGCACAGGGAGATATAAAGCGAAGTACTCAAGGCCAAACCACAGCAAGTCAGCTACAGGATTGGGAGTTCCTGGCCTTGGAATTGCCTACGCTCTCATCTAAATCAGAACAAGCTCTACCAAATGGAACACATTCTATTGAATAGAACAACTGCTCTGAAAACTTTCATTTCAGTTTTAATTCATTTAGTTGGATCAAAAGCCACCTTTGGAAAAAATTCGAAGGTCATGATAGAAATCCTTTAAGTAAAATAAATACAGGTTCCCTTTCATGAACAGATCTTCCAGTCAAAGGAATAATCTACAAACCGAAGGAGCCCTTAAGAGGAAGCCTGTTTCCATTTACAGAAAGGAACCTTTTAATCTATTTGTAGATTGAAATATTTAATAAATAGGGTTGTAAACATATAAGAAAAGCCCTCTTATGGATTAGTAATGGTTAAAGAAGGGAAAGCAGAGAGTAGGAATAAATGGTAAATTCTTCCAGTGGAGAGATGTAAACAGTGGAGTCTGAAAGGGACCTCTTTTGGGACAATACTTTTCAAAATGTTCGTATCTGGAATTAGGAGTGAGCAGTAAGGTGGCTAAGTTTTCAACAAAACAAAATTATTTAGGTTGGTTAAAACAAAAACAGATGTGAAGAACTCCAAAAGGATCTCTCCAAACTGGGAAAATGGGCATCCAAATGGCAAATGCAGTTCAATGTTAGCAAGGGTAAAGTAGTGGACATAGGGCAAAAAAATCCAAACCCATATGTTGATGGGATCTGAGCTAGCAGTGACTGAGCAAGAAAGAAATCTTGGGGTTGTGGTGGACACCTCACTGAAAATGTCAACCCAGTGTGCAGCAGCTGTAAAGAAGGCAAACTCCATGTTAGGTATAATTAGGAAGGGAGTTGAAAATATAATTCTCAATTTCATACTGTTCTTATACAAATCTATGGTGTGACAACATTTGGAATACTGTGTATAGTTCTGGTCACCACACATTAAAAAAGGGGGGGGAGTAGGCTGTTCAATCGTGCAAACTGGCCTTTTGTTTCTTCCCCAGGCAAAACATGCCCAGCTCCTTCAACTTTTTCTAATATGACTTAGGGCCTTGCTAGACCCAGCCGGATAAGCCGGCAGGGAGGCGGGGCGACGGTGTGCTAACTTTAGTGCACGCCGCCCCACCTCCTAGACGCACAACGCGCAGGGACTATGGAAGCCCTGCAGCGTCGGCCATTTTTGTTGTTGTTAAAGGGGCCACATGCGCCCTGAAGCCGCCGGACAAGGTAAGTGCCTTTTTTAAAAAATTAAGCCCCCTCCGCACCTGATCCCACCCTGGCCACTCTTTCCCCGCCCGCCCGCCCTCTCCCCGATGCCCGTGCTGCCCGCCCTCCCTGTCCCCGATACCATCCCGGTGCCCAGCCTTCTACCCCCCCTCTTCTCTCTCTTCTTCCCCCCCCCTGGCCCGATGGGCACAGCGCTCATAAGAGCGCTGTGCCCAGTCCGTGGCTTTTCCCAGCTACTCGCGAGTAAGCGAGTAGCTGCAAAAAGGCACGGACCTTGCTAGATGTTCCACAGCCCCAGCCTCAGGCCGGGGCTGCGGAAAAGACACGCCATAAGCGACTTCGCTTATGGCGCGTTAGGGGAGGCTTCAGTGCGGCCTGACCCCGGATTCCCCTGTGCATCGTCTGGACGCACAGCAGGGAAGCCGGGCCTCACAGCACGCTAAGGCCTCATCTAGCAAGGCCCTTAGTCTGGCCCCTCACCATCTTTGCTACCCTCCTTTGTCACAGCCCATCATGGCTTATTTATGCTGACAGCCTTTTGAACATTCAGTACCCAGCCATGGTTTGCCATGTCATATGAACCCGGGCAGCAGGAATTGCACACGGGTTAAACAATTCTTGCATAACCCAGCAACAGACCTTGGATTATATGAGGGTTTAACCCTCACATGCCACCTGCTGCCCAGTTTCTCAAGCTCCAGTCAGGTGTTGAATATTCAAATCCTGCTCAGCACTCACCACTGCCTTTGAAATAAGCCATGGTGGTTTATTGTGATCATGTGAACCAGGTTAATATGACAGCCATCTTCAAATACTTGAAGGGCTCTCACAAAGGTGATAGAGTAAATTTGTTTTCTGTTGCTTCAGAGGGTAGCACCCGAATCACTGAGTCACACACACACACACACACACACACACACACACAGAGAGGATTTTGACTAAACATTGGGGGGGGGACTTCCTAATGGTGCAAGCTGTTCAATAGCAGAACAGACTGCCTTAGGGCCTTGCTAGACGAGGCCTTAGTGCACTTTGTGGGCCGGTTTCCCTGCTGTGCATCCACATGACGCACAGGGGAATCCGGCGGCAGGCCGCGCTGAGGCCTCGTCTAACGCGCCATAAGTGAAGGCCGGGGCTGGGGGAAGTCTAGCTACTTCCGTGGCTTTTTGCAGCTACTCTCTTACTCACGAGTAGCCGCGAAAAGCTGCGGACCTGGCACAGCGCTCATACGAGCGCTGTGCCCATTGTGCCAGGGGGGATGATCCGGGGGGGGAGATGGTGGAGGGCGCGAACGATAGACGGAGATGGAGAGGGGGGGCGGATGGGGGGGCTTAAATAAAAAAAAACTTACCTTCTCCGGCGGCTTCGGGGTGCACGCAGCCCCTTTAAAAACAAAAACAAATGGCGGACGCTGCAGGGATCCAACGTCCCTGCGCGTCCGGCATCTGGAAGCTGCAGCGGTGCGCGCTAACAACAGCGCGCTGCCGCCCCGCCTCCCTGCCGGCATAAGCAGGCATGTCTAGCAAAGCCCTTAGAAGGTGATAGACTGTCCTTTGTTAGAGTTTTTTAAAAAGAGCATGGATGGCCTCCTCTCAGGAATACTGTGGATTTCTTATATCCACAAGCAGTTGGACTAGTGGACCTTTGAGGTCTCTTCCAACTCTACAATTCTGAGATTAAATTGAAGACATGGATTCTGCTGTATGAAGCCTTAGGATGAAAGAGGGGTTTGGTGGCATCTGTGCTTAAATCGGATGAGGTAGTAGTGAACCCAAACTATCCTCCAATACACAGCTTTTAAATCTGTTTATTTTTGGTAATGTCAGATTTATTCTTACCAGGATAAATATATTATATAAAAACAACTCCAAACAAATTGTGTTATGACTTGAAAGCATTCATGTTGTACCATCCATGGAACTGAAGTTGTCTCTGTGTTAATACATGAATAACTTAGAATTCAAGGACCTTCAATGATTTACTGTATGTTTGATTACAGCTGTCACTCAGAGAGAACATGGCACACTCGCTGGATATTCCTTCCTCCAGAGGCACAAACCCCTATGGCAAGCCGCTAGCAACAGAAAGAGAGAAAGATGAAGATGCAGTTATTATTAGCAGAAGGTTGCAGACTTCATTGGTTATCTAGGCCAAGCTCATGGCTTAGAAACAATGAGACAAAAGCAAAGGGTAATAGTTAACTACCATAACAGCCTACCTTTACATAACGCTCAACTGACCTCTTCAAAGTCTTAAAGTTCTCATAGGATTGCCACCTTGCTTGTATGCCCATATGTTAGTAAAAGGGTAAATCGTCCCTGGGGGAGGGGCTGATTTTCATTTGGAAAATAGAAATGAGGAAAAGTTTAAAATCCCTCTCACTCCATACCACAACCTTGATCCACATTTTGAGGGGGGGGGGGGGCCTCCAGAGCTCCTATTTTTAAAAATGAATTTAAATAAAGAGATGGAGATCAATTTATGATTTATAATGTTTAGTTTGGCCCTTATTCACCCACAGCCCAACTGAATCATCAGTCTTTATTCTGGTCTTCATTTATGTTTCTAGTTCCCGATGGCATAAAATTGAAATAGCATTGCTCTTGTTCCTCTGAAGATGTTACAATTTCAGTCTGTAGGATCATTTCAGTGGTGATTTCCCATGCTTGAATATCCATGAAAACATGATGAATTTGTATTCCACAAAACTTGATTCCTTGCAAATTACTTACAAAAACATTCCTTACAAAAACTGTACTTTTTCATTTTAAAAAACTCCCTTTTCTATATTCCGTAATCATTTATCCTTTCCTTATATTAATAAGCTAAACAGGATTAAATCCCACTCATAGAATGCCACTACATATTTAACTTTAAATAATTAGCCTTGTGTTTATTTTGTACATATTACATAAGTACTGTGAATAAACTAACTAGTCCATGCAAACCCAAATGCATGCACATGGCTGTCCTTTTACAGTTGCATGCAATTATTTGTTGGTCTCATATATGTCATTCTGAACCTTAATCAGCTGGAGAAGAATATTGGGGCAGTTTCAGCTAATCAGCATCAATTCATGTCTGTGAAGTGCTGGAAGAAGCACAACCCCAGGCATACAGTTTAGACAACGAAACTCATCCCTATATCCATGTCTGGGTAATTATCCTAATTATATAGACAAGCTCTTTTTCAGAATGCTGATTAGATAGACATGCTAAGCTTCATTAGCTATCAGAGGTTACAGTCAATTGACATTAGGTTAGCAAAATGACAAGCACGTCGTTTACATTTTTGTCACCAGCAAATGGATGAAATTTTAAAAGACTGGAAAGTTTAATACTACTGGGTTAGCAATGGATAATTTATGTATCTGGATGACAAAAGAACTGATAAATTATCTGAACATAAGCAGAAAATCTTATCTTATGTGAACCACCCAGAGAGCTTTGGCTATGGAGCGGTATACAAATGCAATAAATAAATAAATAAAATACTTGATCAATATTTTTATAGTTGTTTATAGTTGTTCTATCCACCAAGCATTGCTTTCCAAGTTACCAGGCTACCAGGAGGAGGGCCTTCTCTGTTGTGGCACACCGGCTGTGGAATGAGCTCCCTAAGGAGGTTCACTTGGCACCTACATTTATATGCTTTTAGATGCCAGGTGAAGACCTTTTTATTCTCCCAGCATTTTAACAGTCTATAAATAAATTTTAACTTGGTGTTTTAAATTTGTAATTTTGCATTGCTGCTGTTTTTATCTGGATGAGCTTTTATATTGTATTTTATATTATGGTTTTATACTGTTGTTTTATGCTTTGAATGTTTTTAATTTTTGTGAACCGCCCAGAGAGCTCCAGCTATTGGGCGGTATAGAAATGTAATAAATAAATAAATAAGTTCTAACCCACATATCAATCATTTCAGTGGATATTGCTTTTCATAGACATTGCAGAATGGCAGTATCTGCTAAATTATACACAGGCCTCAGCTAGTCCTACCTGTTATTGCACAACAGAGGGGTGAACATCTCGCGATGTTTTTATCGAGAGAATTCCCTCTCTGTTTACATGTAGCGCATGACAACCTCAGAGGGAGAAGACGTCATGGCCGCCAATATTTTGGGGGGTTAAAGAAGAAGAGCGCACGAACGGTCATGCACAAAAGGTAGGGTTTTTTATTTTAAATTAATTTCCCCGCTCCCCCCACCCCACCCCCAATGAGGCGCAGGACCCGGCTCCTCACAAGGAACCATGAGGAACCAGGACAAACCTCGACACCCGCATACACATTCCGTAGTCTCGGGATAAGCCCGAGACTGTGGAAAAAGCGAGCTCGAAGGGGAGGGTGAGAACCCGGGGCAAGGGAGGGATCATCCCTCCCTGCTCTCGGGATCCCCTGTGTATCATGTGGATGCACAGGGATGATCTCGGGGGATCACCCCGGGATTTTGCCCAGACTAGCTATGGCCAAAGAGGTTGCTGGACTTCCACTTAACAATTCACAATTTTGGAACAATATTTCCCAAATAATATGTAAGGAATAAATCAAGAACTTATACATGATGGGGGAAATGGCCAGAGAATGACACTTAGTTGTATTTAATTTTCAAAAACAAAGAAGTTCTCCAAAAGTGAGAATATTAGTTTAAAGGAAATTGAAAGGTACATTTAGGAGGATTATGTGTTTTAGGAACATAAGATGTTATTTAAAACAACTAGGAGTATGTATGTATTGTACGCTACAGATTAGAAAAGGCATGACAATATCCAAAGGGATGCCAGGGTTCCTAAAAAACAAAGTCCTTTGGTAGGAGTCTTACTCAAATGAAGAATATAAATAGGGCACAATCTGTATTTTGGCAAACCAAATCTAATTCATACTATGGCAAGCCAAGCAGAATTGATGAGCAGATTTTAAAATAATAATAATAATAATAATAATAATAATAATAATAATAATAGTTGTTGTTGTTGTTGTTGTTGTTGTTGTTATTTAAGAACTCACAGCCATGCATTCTTAGTTAAGGTTCAACAGGGGGGGGAAAGCATCCTACCATTATAAAGGGGGGATTGGGGGATTGGTCATTCTAACATTCATAACATTGAGATTTTTTCACCAATCTTCCTGAAATTTACTTGTGCCAGAAAGAAATGCCTCAAACAAGTCAGGCTAAGCCACACTATGTATTCACATATTATCTTGCTGGGACAGAACAATTCAACACGCAATCACTGAATGTGGGTTAGTGTGTTATGTGAACAGCCCCATGCTGTGAATATCATCATATTTTTGAGTCTTTAAAAGAAGTATTTCTAAACGATTTTCTGGGTTTCTTTCCCACATGTAACTGCAAAAATATGCAAGTGTTTGCAGTTAGCTAAATACAAAAATATTGGTTTGGCCACAATTGTAGATATACTTTTGTTCCTCACAATATGGACAATAAAAAGCATTTTGTCATATATAAGTGTCCTTCAGATGGATTCAAGGACAAATATTGTGTAAAAAGTTTCATCCATTGTGAGTAAATGTAAACATTCTTCATATCATTATATAACATTACAGTTGAGGCCATTGCTTCACAATTTAACTTCCAGTACATTACTGACTGGAGTGTTTATTTTCCCTACCTTAGCCTTGATCAGTTTCCACATAAAAAGAAAAAAAATCAGGTTGTGTTCAAACTGATTTTCAGGAGAAAAAAATGGCTTGTCCTTTATGGTTTTAAAATTATGGGGGAAAGCTCTTGGCCATTTGAAGATGCAAAGGAAAACAACAATAAATAAAGCAAAACCACTCAGAGCCAAAGCACACATGATATGGGAAATCCATTCTCTGTTCTCCCCTTTTTTTTTTTCCTTTTTTCCTTTTTGAATCCCATGGTCAAAACCAGATGAGTGGCATGGGGTCAAGTGCCCCTCCAGGCATGTAGCTCACCACAACCCCAAATATTTTATATTTATTATTTATTTCATTTCATTTCTATACATCCCAATAGCCAAAGCTCTCTGAGTGGTTCACCACAGTATTGCCTTTCTTTCAGAAACCTAACACATGGGACAAAGCTTCTTTGCCCAAGGGAATGGACTTTGCCATTTCTGCCCCAACCCAGTGTTTTTTGTTCCAATGCCGCCAACGTGGGGATCGAGTTGGGGCAGAAGCCCCATGGGAGAGAGTGTTTCACCTCTTTACCCTGTGCTGTTTTCCAGAATTAAATCACACATATACCCTGAAGCTATTAGCCCTGCAACCTGGTTTGTTTGTTTCCCCCTCCCCATTATGGGAAGGGACAATTTAAATTTTGAAAATGGCACTGCTGAACACCTTCACCTCAGTGCTATCGCTCTAAATAAAACCAGAGCTTCCCTCCTTCCCTTGGCTATTTTAAAGTTTAACAAAAGCCAGAAGATCCCATCATAGCCCAACTGCATCACATGTGGTTTGCACATCAATATAAGATATAGAAATGTACAAGAAGTTGCACAACACATCTGGAGGCCACCAGACTGGGGAACACTGCACTATGCTCTGGCAACATTTACTATTGTTCTTCAACTTGCAGCTAGCTCTTTGAAGTTATTTTAGTTCTCTCTCTCTCTCTCTCTCTCTCTCTCTCTCTCTCTCTCTCTCTCTCTGTGTGTGTGTGTGTGTGTGTGTGTGTGTGTGTGTGTGTGTGTGTGTAGAAATAAAGAAATCTTTGAAGATAGCAGCACTTCCCTATAAATGGAAAGGTCTGCAATCAGTAATTCTGTTATGGCAGTAACCTGGTGTGGCATGTATCTATGACATTTCTTCATAGCAAAACTGGCACTTTGTCTATGACAGAAAGGTCATGATGTGTACATAAAGAGTTCTAACTTCAAGCTGCAGAGGTTTGGAGTAACATCTAGATAGTCAGCCAGCCAGCAGTCTCTATTCACCAACAAGGCATAGGGCCTCTTCACATGTTGCACCAGGGGTCCCCAACATGGTATCTGTGAGCACCATGGCACCAACAGGCACCACCATTGATGCCCACAAATGGATCCTTAACATGGAGACTGCGGGCCCAAAATATATATATATTAGTTAATTTTTAAAACTGTTGTTTTATACTGTTGTTTTTATATTTTTGATGTTTTTAAATTTTGTATACTTTTTAATGTTCACCATTTTTAACTTTTGTAAACCACCCAGAGAGCTTCGGCTATGGGGTGGTATATAAATTTAATAAATTAATAAATGGATTTGCATGGAATGCATACAAGTTTCTGGAAGTTATACATGGGTTGCAACAAAAGTGGACCACATATCCAAATAAGTATCCATTTGCCACCCTTTCAAATATTGAAAGAATTGTAAGGTCCTCAATCTATTACATTATAGGAGGTGAGTGTTTATCCTTCCAATTCTGTAATATAAGTCTTTTATCTGTCAAAAGGGCATTATGAATCCATTTACAGTGACCATTTGTTAATTTACATGAAACAGGTAAATAATTTAAAAGAGTGTGTCCATCACTGAATATTATGGTACAAAATTTTCTTGTGTGATAACCTTCTCGCAGAAAGAAGAAACTACTGGACAACTATGGCCAAAACATATGTTTAAAAGAAGCTTTAGCTGTATTTTACTGCCAGCAAATGAACTGAATTGGACAGTCCCTTATTAAAGAGCTGTTGAAGTGTGCTATATACACAAAGCAAACGTTTTTGCTAAATAAGATGCACCCTAAGTTCCACAGATGCGAAAGGTAAACATTAAACTGGTGATCCACAGAGTAGGGGTTTTGTGGTGGTGCACATAGCAGTATTTCGAATTCCCAAGTGCGATCAGGGGTCCAACACAACCCTGTGTTATACTGTTGGGTAGTGTATTGAGAATCCTAACCAAAGGGGAAGCCATCTGTGTGTAAACTGCTTTTTCCTGTGGTTCAGGCTGTTTTTAACAATGCCAAAAATAGCTTTAATGGTATGGTAAGTAAAATCAACCAAACTATATGGGAGTCACTTGATACAAAATGCTTCCTGCGCAGAAAAGCACCTACATAACCATGTAAATGGTAATCATATCATTCGTGTAACAGTTCTCAGTAAATGGTGAAGATGCAGGAAGTTGATACTTCTGTCTGATATTGCTATCATCTTACCTATTACATCTCTCATGTTTTCTGTGATCAACATATCAACAAAACCTAAGAGCACCTATGACTGATTGCTCAAAGTTGTTTTCAGATATAGGTTGATTTAGTGTATACTGTTTGTTGTGCGTTTTTATGTTTTTAAATTTGTATATCGTTTTTAATATTTTAATAATTTGTAAACTGCCCCGAGAGTTTCAGCTATGGGGCATCATAGAAATAACAACAACAACAACAACAACAACAACAACAACAACAACAACAATTTTATTAAATACTTTGTTGAAAGGAGAAAACATATTTTATGGTAATTTCTTGAAAGCTCATTCATCAACTCAATAATATAAGAAACAAGGAGAGATTAAAAAGTGAAATAATTTATGCAGAGGTTTCCAGATTCAACCTTAGCATCTTCAGTTAAAGAATCTCAGGTAACAGAGCTGGGAAAGTCATCTGCTTGTGAACTTGAAGATCCACTACCCCTTAGCATAGACAATAGTGGGTGAGATGGAACAGTAGCCCAAGGCCGTAGCTAGACCTGAGGTTTATCCCAGGATCATCCCGGGTTCGTCCCTGCCTGAGCGCTAGATGCCCTGTGTGGCACTTAGATGAACAGGTTTGACTCCAGGACAATCCTGGGATAAACCTTAGGTCTAGCTATGGCCCAAGTCAGTATAAGGGAAGTTCATATACTCAAGTAGAATATGTTACAGAACAAAAATGGATCTAAGTTACAGTAAACGTACACTTCAATTAGTTCACTGTATTTATACTTCAGAAGCATGACATTTCATATGAAGAGAGCCATAAGAGCACACAACCACCTTTGTGTAACTGTTATTTAATTTTAGAGTTGTAGTACTTGATAAGAAACAGACATGAACTTGCTTTTCAATGCTGAAGGTCAATGGAATTAGAGAGAGCTGATTCTAAAACAAAATTTCTGAAATATGTCACCTAAGCTCAACACCAACTCAACTATGGCCATGGCTAGACCAGCCTATATCCCAGGATCATTCCTGTGCATTGAAATGACACACAGGGGATCCCGGAGCAGGCAGGGACGACCCCACCATTTGTCAGGGAAAATCCTTAGATCTAGCTAAGGCCTATATCTCATCTCTCATTTCCCTGTATTCCTATTTCGACCCACCACAGTTTGCACAGGACCATTTGATCTTCCAAGTTTATTCCCTTTTTCTTATTTCTCATTTCCAGCCTTCTTCCATAACACTCCCTATGCTTCAAACATCTCCCATTTTTCTATCAACCAGACCAAATCCTCTTTCTTCTGCAAAATATTTTCTACACGATGTAAGCTCACATATTTTTGTGTTGTTTACTATAAAGTATTTTAGTCATCTTTGCTAATCCTTTATCAGATCTGTTCCTTTTCCTTCATTTTGCCCTGTGGAAGTAAACTGCTCATTTTTCAAAGTGAACCCACAGTCTTTCTATCCTTGTATATCTTGTATAGTACCTGCTATGCCAAGCCTGTCCTGATTTAGGGCTCCATCACACCAGCATTTTATCACACTCTCGACATGCCTGGTTTGCTGTTTTGCAGCACAGTACTCACATAACATTGTGCCTGTCCTGCAGGCACCCCACCTTTTCCCCTCCATTTTTCATGTTTTCCTTGAGCGGGGAAAGTCCAGCTTGGAGCTCCATCACACCAACTTTTTTTTCCTGATATGCATCTGCGATTTTGACTTCCATTTCATTAGCACAGCAAGCACTGGTCACTTTCACATGCATGCATTGTTGTGCTGTTTCACCTCATTTGCTCTCTCACTCCACCCCTTCTCCTTCCCCCTCCATTTCATTGGTTCCATTCCGTTTCCGGATAACCACTCTATTATAGCCTATGGAAATTAACCAAAATCCTTACAGTGCTGTGATTTTTAAAGAAAAAGAGATGAAACTTGGCACTGTGGTATCTCTTAAGTAGGGCTCTAGGCAAGCCAAGTTTAAAGCAGATTGGTTCATCCCTTGATTTTAAAGGATTTTTTAAAATTTTGAGGTCTTTTTTAAAAACAAACAAACAACTACTGTCATTTTTAAAGATAAGGAGAGCTGTAAGCATTTTGGTTAATTCCTGTAAGCTATAATAGAGTGGTTATCCAAAAACAGAACAGTTCAGGGTGAAGCAGACCCACTCTGCACACCCTTACTAGACAACAAAGCCAGAGGGGGGGAGGCAGCCATCCATCAACAACAAGAAGCAATGAACTGGAGGGGGAAGGAGAAGGGGCAGGGCGGGGTGGGGTGGGAGAGTGAACGAGGTTGAAATAGCACAACGCATGCACACAAAAGTGAGCAGCGCTTGCTGCACTAATGAAACAGAGGTCAAAATCGCAGGTGCATATCGGGAAGAAACAGTAGGTATGATGGACCTCTTAGTAAGCCAAAAGTAGCCAACCAGGCATACTAGCTTACTCGCTACTTGAAACTTTCTTGTTTTTGCAGTGCCAAGAAAGTAGCAAAGACAGGAAGTTTAGTGAGCCCTCATCGGCTGCCAAACATGGCAGATGGACTGTGTTTAGGCTGGTAGGTCACAAGTTGTGCGGGGCTGTGCTGTACCGTCAGTGCTAAAATATGTAAAGCATAATGTTTGGGAGACTTTACTTCATAATTTGCATTACAATTTATTTTGAATATTTTCTTTTCCCTTGCAAATTATTTTGTTATATTGGTGTTAAAGTGAGAAATCACATTACAGGGTATTTTACATCTTTGCTTATGAGGCTGTCAAAGTTGTAACTTTGGGAAACCTCTCTAACTTGGAAACTGACTGTACTTATCATTGTCCTTTCTAGCATCTTAGTCTTCAAGGCAGAAGACTCTTTGAAAATGGTTACAAAGAACAAGGTGGTGGGATTTGAAGATGAAATGTAGAACGTTGTTCCCAAAGTGCATAGAAAATTTTATCCTGCTATCTCAATTTTCAATAAATGTTTCATTTTACACAGAAACAAACAAATGCAATAGTGAAATAGGCGATATTAGGTATCAAACACTAGCAATCTACTTCTAAACCCAGCTGTTTTAGAAAAGTATTTTTCATACTGTCTGCAGTCCAGAATATATTGATCAACCCTGAGCAAATTTAAGCCTTTTCATTTTTTGCTAACCTAGAAAACAAATTAAATCATTGGTTAAAAAACTAAATTTCTGAACAAAACATTCATAAATGCATTTAGTCATTTCTTTTATAAGAAATTATCATTTTAGAGAACTAAAGCACTCCTATAACAATTCTTCAATAATCTATACCCATTGTTGTACACTATCACTTAAATAGGCCAATTAATTTTTAAGTGCCTACTCACACACAATTAACTTTCTGTAGAATTGAAGGTTAGAATAGATTTTTATATATATATAAAGAACAATGAACTGCACTAAAAAGCTAAAAACAGGTAGCTCACTTGAATACATAAAAGAACCTGAGATTTCAAAAACTATCAGTAATTCATTTTGTTACATGTAAAAGCATAGTTATTTTGCATAGTATTTCAGCTTCTTATATTTATTTTTGTGATTGATACATTCATTATAAATCACATAGATCTCTGGTCGTCCTGTTTTGGTGCATTCTCTGTGCTGTACCTGTGATATAGTCTCACTCCAGGGCATTGTGGGTATTTTTAAATGGTGGCTCAATGCGACTTGATGTGTGTGTGGTGGGGGCAGATATCAGCACAGCAGTGGGCCCCATCAACTGGCCATGGATGCTATAGCTTTGGCTTCATGCCTATTGTAACATCAGTCAGTGGGTAAAGAGGCCTTGCTAACTTGAGTTTGTTCTAACTCCATACTGTTAGCTTCACCCTACCCGGTGCCTGTTTACACTTCCCTGTGCCTGTTTGCATTCTCCTTCCCTCTTTATTGTTTACTACAACTTTATTAGATTGTAAGCCTATGCGGCAGGGTCTTGCTATTTACTGTGTTATCTGTACAGCACCATGTACATTGATGGTGCTATATAAATAAATAAATAAATAAATAAATAAATAATAATAATAATAATAATAATAATAATAATAATAATAATAATAACTTGTCAACTGCCAGTTTCGGAGGAGGGCAACCTCAGGGCTTCTGAGGTGATGGCATTGAGAACCTGTGTGGCCTAGTGGTCAGAGTGTTGGTCTGGGACTCAGGAGACCTGGGTTCAAGACCCCACTCAGTTATGAAGCTGACTTGGTGACTTTGGGGCAGTCGGTGATAGCCTAATCTACCTCACAGGGTTGTTGTAAGAATAAAAATGGAGAGGAGGAGGATTATGAAACCACCTTAGGATCTTGGCAGGGAAAAAGGCAGGATATAAATATAATAAATAAAACTTTATCTGTGGTTGAGGTGGGCTCATTGCAGTCAACTTTTGCAGCCCTGGCATGTGAGCCTGCTTGTGACATCACAGTAGTGGCTCAGCCCATGACTGGGGAGGATGTGCTCACTTGGTGGCAGCTTCAGAAGAAGGTAGCCTCAGGGTCTCACAGGTCTCACGCAAGCAGCAATAGCCACGTCACCTGGGTGCACCTGACTCCGTCATTGCCATGAGAGAGACATAAGAAGAGTTGAAGAAATGTGTGTGTGCAAGGAGAGAAAGAGAAGGGGGAGACATGGACAAACATATCACCCAAGATGAGGTATGAGGGATGGGGTGTGTTGCATTTACTCCCAGAAAAAGTGGGGGTTTTTTTAATTATTTATGGGAAAATTTGGTTTATTTGTTTATGGAAAGCTGTTTATTTCAAAGGCTTGGGATCAGTCTAAGGAGCTATCCAAGGTGCTGGTGTAAATTGGGCTAGGGTTCAGCACCTTGGAGAGCTCATTAAGAATTCTGGTTGATTCTGACTGGAAACCCAAAATGGATTCACAGCCCCATCAAAATCAGAGCCACCAGTCTCCACTGCTTTTCTCCCCTGGCTTCAAACTGGTTGGACTGCAAAGCTATGTGTTGGTTAGGAAAATCTGCCATCTAGTAGCTGAGGATACCCAACTGGTAGGACACAATGAAATTAATGAAAATGAATTGATGCATTTTCATACTGCTTCATTATTACAAGCAGGACTGGCATCTCTTTATCTCACTAAAGAGAGAATGCCTTCATTTTTCTACCTACAGAGGGAATGTCTTTAAAATATTGCCATAAATGGTTTATGATCAGCACCCATGACAGTTTGAGGTGACAACACAATAGTCTCATTGAGGGAGCAAGCCTATAAGCGAGGATAGGACTGCAGCCTTAATAGGAGAATGCAGGCAGAGGCACACAGGACAATTTTGGTCATCTTTTTTTTCTTTTTAGTGTTTCTGGAAACCTGATTCCTGGATACCCTTGACTGACCCTTCCCCACATCCCAGGCTGGCATGAGTATGGCAGCTGAATCCCAGAACTTGTCAGGGCTGGAAAATTTACCTACAGAGGGTTAAGCCCTGGAAGAAGAAGAAAAAACTGGACATTTGCACAATCTCTGGATCCTCGATTCTCTACAGGTGTTACACATCATTACTGGACTGTAAAATGTCAAGGCCTCCTGACTCAACTGTTAATTGAATAATTGGCTGATGTAACTGGGTGCAATACCTTGTATGAAATGTATATAAAGTTGTACAGATGTAATGGTGGTGTGGGTGGATGCTGGATGGTGATATTTTGTATGCTGGATGATTTTGTACAGAAGACATTATGCCTCAGTAAAACTCTTTACTGACGAAAAGCTATACGCGTTGTGAGTATATTTTCTTCTCTGAGGGACAATAGCTCAATATCCATACAGAGGAATCAAACACTAAAGCTGCTGTGTTACTGCTTAAATCTCTGCTAAAGTCAATTCCTGGCAGAACTCACCCATGGGATGTCCATCTCGACTCTTCATAGAAGGGAGCAATGCCCCGCATCTCCCTCTGAGAAAGGTCAGGGACAGTGATTCTCAAACTCATCCCCAGGCTTGTCTTCGGGTTCCTTGCTCTACACATCTGTCAAGAGATCTCCTGCAATTCCAATACACCTCCCCTCATGGAAGATGATGGGACAAAGAAGAAGGATCCTAGCATTTCTTCCCTTTCAAGGAGGATTCACCAAAGCTGTTTCACTGTTCCAGGGACCCAGAAGCCAGGGACATAATAAGATAAGAGCCCTGCAACACATCATAGGAGCTCCTGTAGCAAAAGGCACACCAGACAAGGAGACTGCCACACGCCCATCATCCCCACTGCCTCTGGCATCTTGCTCTCCCCATCCCTGCAGACCAATTTTCCTGGGCCTCCTGCTGAGCCAGGACAGCTTGTTCCAGCCCACACAGAAGGGGTGAGGGCTCTCACAGCTGAGCACCAGGTTTTATTGGCTCCAAACAAGGCTTTGTGAGCTCAAGAGGGCCAACATCGAGCTGAAAAACTGAACATTGAAAACCAACGGAAGACTAACAAAGCTGCAGATGTTGCTCCTGACCCATCTTGGGGAAGATGTCATGTTAGTTCCCCAGAGAATGGTGGCGGATGTCCAGGCAACTCCCTATTTCCTGAGCCAGAGCCCTCTCTTCAGTAGCTATATGGCCTTCCTTGCTGAGATGATACAGGTGTTTGAGGGATCCTCAGAAGGCAGAAACAGACAATTCCTGCATCTGCTGTCTTCACTGAGGGCCAGGTTCCACCTTAGAGTATGCCAGGGCATTCTGGCTCTGCGTCTAAGATTGGAATGAGACTGCCCATTCCAGGTGGGTCTGGTAGATCTTCTTTAAGATGAATTAGCTCAGCTGGACATACCTACAAAGTTGCCAGACCTGATAAATTGTTGTCTCCAGAAAAGGGCTTGTCCCCCACTGGGCAGTTCTCTGGACCACGATACTGAAGTGCCAAGTGCCTGTGCCACCTTAGAAATAGGTTATGGGAGCCTAAACCCATGCAGCTTCATGGCGCACAGGCTCATCTCTCAGCCCAGGAGAAGGGACGCTGCCGCCAGCTGCACTTGTGTTTGTATTGTGGCCAATTGGGACACTCTGCTGCAGTGTGTCCAGGGGAAGTCTTGGGTAACTGGACAATGGGAAAATCCATGGGATCCACTGTGATGTGCCCCACAGCAATTTGCCGTACATCACAGAGGCACCAACCCACCAACAAAAGCCCCATCTTTGCTAACCAGTCAGTTTGCCTCTCCAACAAGGATGTATTTTGCTGTTCCAAAAGCCCTTCCTGTCCTTCTTGAAGGCACTGATGGACGCCCATTGACACCAGGCCCCATCCAACATGGAACTCAGGATATAGGGACCGAAATCCAGAACCAGGGGCAATGGCTGTCCTTTAATGAGGTCACCTTGTGCCATTTCCCAATTGTTTTGGGGACTGCCTGGCTTGCTCAACACAAACCTTTTATCCATTACAGTGTGGTCAGTCCACCGGATTCAGTTCAGCCTACTATTGGAAAACCTGCTTCCAGGGTCACGTGATCCAGTCAGCAGCAACTGTCTCCCCTGAGTTAGAACCACAACTTCCCAACAAGTATGCTCACCATTCTGAATCTGGCCATTCTCACGAGCACGTATGATTGCTTGAATTTTCCTCCTATGTTCTGTTCAAGGTCTAATGTTAACATATGTCCCATTCTTGCTCTGATCTTACTCCCTTTTACCATTGATTTTTATGTATTAAAATGTATTATTAATGATATGTTTTATATGCTTAGGTTACCTTATTGACCTTTTGCTTGGAATGACTGTACCTTTCTTTTTCTGGTCTATTGACTGTAAATAAAGGATTGATTGATTGAAGACATATTCAGACTGGTGGAAGGAGAAAACCTGCCCTTCATCACCCTTCTGTCTGCCCCATTGACCTTGTCCCAAGACTTTGCATCCCTGTAGGCCATCTGCATTCCCTATCAGAGCAACTTGAACTGGCAGCCCTCATGGAATTGGCTAAAAATCTAAAGCATGGTTTGCTTTGATCTTCCACCTCACCTGCCAGGGTACCTATTTGATTCATCAAAAGATAATTGGGGAATTACAATTGTGCAACAACTACTGAACTTTTGGAAAGGTTACAGTCTAGAAGAGCACTCGTGGGAGCCTCCATGCATGTCCAGGCACATCAACTCATCTAGAAATTTGCAGACGACACAAAATTGGCTGGGATAGCTAATACCCTGGAAGACAGAAACAAACTTCAAAGTGATCTTGATAGGCTGGAGCACTGGGCTGAAAACAACAGAATGAAATTTAATAGGGATAAATGTGTTCTACACCTAGGAAAAAGAAACTAAAGGCACAGTTGCAAGATGTGGGATACTTGGCTCAGCAATACTACAAGTGAGAAGGCTCTTGGAATTGTTGTAGATCATAAGCTGAATATGAGCCAATGGCGTGATGTGGCTGCAAAAAAGTGAATGCTATTTTGGACTGCATTAATAGAAGTATAGCTTCCAAATCATGTGAGTTATTGGTTCCCCTCTATTTGGCACTGGTTAGGCCTCATCTTGAATACTGCATCCAGTTCTGGGCACCACACTTCAAGAAGGATGCAGACAAACTGGAGTGTGTTCAGGGGAGGGCAACGAGGGTGAACAGGGGTCTGGAAACAAAGTCGTATGAGGAGAGACTGAAAGAACTGGGCATGTTTAGCCTGGAGAAGAGAAGATTGAGGGGAGGCAGGATAGCACTCTTCAAATACTTGAAAAGTTGTCACACAGAGGAGGGTCAGGATCTCTTCTCAATCATCTCAGAGTGCAGGACACAGAATAATGGGCTCAAGTAACAGCAAGCCAGATTCTAGCTGGACATTAGGAAAAAATTCCTGACTGTTAGAGCAGTACAACAATGGAACCAATTACCTAGGCAGGTCATGGGTTCTCCCACACTAGAGGCATTCAAGAGGCAGCTGGACAGACATCTGTCAGGGATACTTTAGGGTGGATTCCTGCATTGAGCAGGGGGTTGGTCTTGATGGCCTTATAGGACCCTTCCAATTCTACTATTCTATGATTCTATAAAATTTCATGAATAACTTCAGTCAAAGCCTGGACCATGTAAGGTGAGATGGGGTGTGCCTAGAGTTGGGGAAGGCATCTTGTCCCCTAGATCTGAGGCTCCAGAGGACCCTGGAAATGACTCGGACATATAATATCACCTCAGCAGGTGTCCTTAGCACCCCCTTCTATACCTCCATCTCCCCCTCAGCCACCAAGAGCACAGGACTAAGGAACCTGACAGCAGCCCTTGAAGAACTCCAGTTAGTAGGCAACATGGGAGAGCCACTGAAAGACCAGGTGCAGCCAGCACTCTTAAGCCTGTGTGGATTGCAGAACTTCAACTGAATAACAGCTCCTTATGGGAGAAATGTCTGGTCAGCTCTTCATGCACTGTGCTCTCCAAGGTCCTGCCCTGCTTCCAGTCTTCCCTGAGGTGGATTATTATTATTATTATTATTATTATTATTATTATTATTATTTATTTATTTATTTATTTATTTATATAGCACCATTAATGTACATGGTGCTGTACAGAGTAAAACAATAAATAGCAAGACCCTGCCGCATAGGCTTACATTCTAATAAAATCATAATAAAGCAATAAGGAGGGTAAGAGAATGCACCAAACAGGCAGTATAAAAGTCAGAACAATTCAAGTTTTAAAAGCTTTAGGAAAAAGAAAAGTTTTTAGCTGAGCTTTAAAAGCTGCAATTGAACTTGTAGTTCTCAAATGTTCTGGAAGAGCGTTCCAGGCGTAAGGGGCAGCCGAAGAAAATACTATGTGTACATCGCTCCCCCTGGTTCAGACACAGGGTGAGAAAACCCATCCCTAGAGCTTCAGGGGAGGAAGCATTCACAGCGGGAAAGCAGTAACTGGGATGGCTCAGACTGCCTGGGCCTCTCTTCTTGGACCGGAAAGGCAGCTGTAGAAGCGAGAGGCAAGCTGAAACTGAAGAGGCTCTGCCAACCATCTCAACGCATCAGTTGACTGAAATCCTTCACCATAAGAACAGCTTCTTATGGGAGAAACTTCTAGCCACTACTTCATCCACAGTGCTTTCCAAAGGCCTAACCCTGCCTCCAGCCTTACTTCTGGCCTTCTCCAATGTGGATCCTGTCTTGCTCAGAGTAATCCAGAACAGACAGTGAACGCTGTGTGCACACCGCTTCCCCTGGGCCTGAAACCAAGTGAGGACACCCATTCCTAGAGCTTCCCGGGAGGAAGCATTCACAGCCAATGCCTCTCCCTTCATCCCGTTCAAGGGAACATCTCCGTCCTCCTCCCTTGTCTCTGTTTCCATGTGGCACAATGAAAAGTGCTTCAACTTGACATTGGGAGAGCCTGCAATGGGAGACAAAGTGAAGAGGTCAAGGGACTCTTGGAAAGGCTACCTCACATCAAACTCTAAGCCCTCCCTCTTATTCAAAGGGGGGTTTAGCCCCACATCTGCCAGAAGCCCCACCCCATCCATGGAAGTCCCAGATCGAGGCATCACCTGATGGGGGTCATGTGACTATGAATTTGTCCATTAAGCCCCTGCCATACATGTGGGGCACTGGAGGCAGTTAGATACAGGGGTTAGGGATGTCTGTTGCCAAGAAATCTGGCCCTTTTTGGCTTGCTGGACTTCTGTGGCATGCCTGATTCGGATTTACAGATTTTTTTTGGGGGGGGGGGTTAGCTTAATTTGTGCAAATAGGGATTTGCATGAATTTTGTCTGTAAATTATGCAGATTTGCATAATTTGCAGCCAAATTTGGACAATCTTTTTTAACAAATTCCGCCAGCTGGCCTAGCTCATTGCACACTCAGTGGGGCCAGTTGGTGGAAGACACAATGGAGTCTGTGGGGCTGCACTGAGAAAAGCTTGTGAAGCTCCACCCACAACATGGATTCCCCTGACATCCCTAACTTAGGCAGGAGGGGTCGACATAGCAGTCAGGGGACAAAACACAGTCAGGCACTCACATGCATTACACAGTCCAGAAACAGAGTCGCAGTGGAGGTCAAGGTCAGTAGAACAGAGCATCCATCACAGGGCAAAATCCGGGAGGCAAGGTAGCAGACGTGAGATCATTTCCAACTCCATCCCAAGAATTCCCAATTTCAAAAGTCCTGGCCTGGACAGAGGGTTTACTTGATGGGATCGTGTGACCCGTCTACGAACTCCTCATGCTATGGTGGCTGAAGAGGACGAGGTGGCAGGATGAGTTTGTAGAGAGGTCACACAACCTCATCAGGTGATCCCTTTCTTCAGGGTACGACTTCTGAGCATGGGGTTGAAAATGGCCCCTACTGGGTCGCTTCCATTCCCCCACATATACAGCAGGGGTCTCCACCCCCCATCCTATTGGTCCATGGAGGTATGATGAATTCATCTAAGAGTCACATGAACCCATCCAGTGATCTCTCCTTCCGGGGCAGGACTCCAGAAGTGGGACTTCCAGGGATGGGATCGGACTTCCAGCAGGGGTGGAGTTAACCAGCTCTCCCATTAAAATAAGGCACAGGGCTTCCAGTTTGATCTGACATAGCCTTTTTCACTCCTCTGGCACATGTTGTGCATAGGACTTGTGTGGGGTTAAGACCTCTCTCTGCCCCATTGCAGGATCAATGAGCCACAGGGAAGGTGTTCTGATGAGGCACCTTATGGTCACTGCAGACCTGCACCAGTACCCAACACCCAGTGGAAGTTGGCACCACTGGCATGCAGACTCCCATCTTGCCCTGAGAGGAGAAGAAACAGAATCAGCTTCTCCAAGACAAAGAGCTGGGTTTTTGGTTTTTTGGTTTTTTGATTGCACAATTTTATTGATTTTTCATTGCTTTAAAAATGTCATGTAAACTGCTTTGTGAGGTCAGTCTATAAAGCGATATATAAAAAAACTTTAATAAATCAATATCCAGTTGCTCATTGTGTGAATGAATTTGTGGCTTTTTTGGCCCTCAGATTGAGAGTTTCTGGAAGGCCACTATGGGCTTAGCTAGACCTAAGAATTATCCCAGGCAAATGGAAGGGTCATCCCCACCTGCTCCCGGGATCCCCTGTGTATCATTTGGATGCACAGGGATGATCCCGGGACAATTCCGGGATATAGGCCTGGTCTAGCCATGGCCTGTATCTGCGATAACTGGTGAACGGAATGAATTAACCTAAATGCCTTCCGTTAGCCATTTTGTGGTTAAGCAACATGGTTTATGGCGTGTTGTCTGAACGGGGCCATTGTTGTTATGCGGGCACCAAAGTGAGGGGGACTGTTGGGATGTTTCTTTTGGAAAGCACACGCACACCCCGCAGCAGGAGAAGAGCGTTCCTCGCAAGGGCCGAAGGCTCTGCTGGTCACACAGAGGTGTGGAAACTGCCTGTGCCACAGAGGTGGATTTCCATCTGTTCTCAGGTAGAGGGGAAGAGGGGAGGGGGAGGCAGGTTGGTCTGGGTCACCTCGGCAAAATTAGTTCCTGTCTCTTCACTCTTCTCTCCCTCCTTCTCTGCCCCTTGATCCCGCTCCTTTAACAACACAAATGTCGTCCGAGCCTTGGCCATTTAACAATCCCGGCTTCCTAGCTCTCCCTTCCCCTTTCTGCATCCCTGTTCCTACTCCCTTCAGAGGCTGAGACAGTAAGCACCAGTAGCGGCTGAGATTTCTCACGTGTCTCCTCGCATCTCTGGCAGCCCCTTCCTCTTCTTGCCCTGTCTCCTATCGGCCCTGTTCAGAAGACACCTTAAACCATGGCTTTAACCGCAGTGAATAAAGCAAAAAGCCTTAGATTGTAAGCCTATGCGGCAGGGTCTTGCTATTTACTGTTTTACTCTGTACAGCACCATGTACACTGATGGTGCTATATAAATAAATAATAATAATAATAATAATAACTGTTTCCCCCCCCCCCAAATGTAATCCCACATTTCCTAATTGTAACCCTGTGGGGTGGTGGAAATCACGGAATCTTGGTTCATACAGTAGTGAGATGGGTGAGGGAGGAACTTGCTGACCCCAAACCAGACTGAACAGCCCTTGTAGTTGAGGGGATGGCAGTTTTAGGGCCTTGCTAGACCAGGGGTTAGCCTGGGCTGACACCCGGGCTCGGCCCTGTGCGTCCAGATGACGCACAGGTGCTCCCAGGATCAGGCAGGGGTCAACCCTGCCTGGCCCCGGGGTATTTGGCTACAGTTGTAGCCTGGTATTTCCCACGGTCTTGGGCTGAGCCCAAGACTGTGAGCGTGTAGCTCATTCTGCCGCTTTTCCCAGCTACCGCAATTACACATAAGTAGCCAGGAAAAGCAGCGAATGGGGTGCAGCACTCCACAGGAGTGCTGCGGCCATCAGGGCAGGGCAGGGGGATCGGAGCCAGGGCAGGGAGATTGGAGCCGGGGTGGGGGGGAAGAGCAGCACCGGGGAAAGATCGGAACCAGGAAGAGATCAGAGCCAGGGAAATCAGCGGGGGAGGTCAGGGACAGGGAGAGCGGGGAGAACGCTTTAAAAAAAATACTTACCTAAGCGCACGAGCATTCGTGCACATCCGACTCCTTTAAAACTTAAAAAAATGGCGGATGCAACAGGGCTTTCCTGTAGCCTGTCATGTCTGATGTGTGGATAGGAGCAACAGCCCACGCTCCTATCCACACACTGGCTGGCCCCTCCTCACCACCAGATTATCAGGTAGGTCTAGCAAAGCCCTCAGTGTGAGATATACCATTATTTTCTTTCAGAGATCTGAACATATGGGATACAGCCCGCCCACCTAGAAATATGCTTTGCCCATTCTGTGCCCCCCCCCAATTATTTTTTCTGGTGCTGCCACTGGCATAATAACCCAAGGAAATTTGTGAAGTTTAGATCAAACACAACTTTTGATGCCAGAAACCACCGGAATGATAACCAAAACACTTAAAGAAACTATTTCATATTTATTTATTTATTTATTTATTACATTTTTATACCGCCCAATAGCCAAAGCTCTCTGGGTGGTTCACAAAAGTTAAAACCATAATAAAACAACCAACATGTTAAAAGCACAATTACAAAATACAGTATAAAAAGCACAACTAGGATAAAACCACGCAATAAAATTGATATAAGTTTAAAATACAGAGTTAGAACAGTAAAATTTAAATTTAAGTTAAAATTAAGTGTTAAAATACTGAGAGAATAAAAAGGTCTTCAGCCGGCGACGAAAGCAGTACAGTGTAGGCCCCAGGCAGACCTCTCTGGGAAGCTCATTCCACAACCGGGGTGCCACAGCGGAGAAAGCCCTCCTTCTAGTAGCCACCTGCCTCACTTCCTTTGGCAGGGGCTCATGAAGAAGGGCCCCTGTAGATGATCTTAAGGTCCGGGCAGGTACATATGGGAGGAGGCGTTGCTTCAAATAACCTGGCCCCAAACCGTTTAGGGCTTTAAATGTCAATACCAGCACTTTGAATTGGGCCCGGACCTGGACTGGCAGCCAATGAAGTTGTAAAAGGACTGGCGTAATGTCCAGTCCCTGTTAGTAAACGGGCTGCCGTGTTTTGTACCAGCTGAAGCTTCCGGACTGTTTTCAAAGGCAGCCCCATGTATAACGCATTGCAGTAATCCAAACGAGCGGTTATCAGAGCATGGATAACTGTAGCTAGGCTATCTCTGTCCAGATAAGGGCATAGTTGGTATATCAACCTAAGCTGATAAAAGGTGCTCTTTGCCACTGAGTTCACCTGTGCCTCAAGTGACAGTTCTGGATCCAAGAGCACCCCCAAACTACGGACCCGATCCTTTAGGGAGAGTGCAACCCCATCCAGGACAGGGCAAACATCACCTCACCGGACAGATGAACCACCCGCTAACAGTACCTCCGTCTTGTCTGGATTGAGTCTCAGTTTGTTAGCCCTCATCCAGTCCATTACCGTGCCCAGGCACTGGTTCAGAACAGTCACTGCCTCACCTGGGTTTGATGAAAAGGAAAGGTAGAGCTGGGTATCATCCGCATATTGATGACACCTCAGTCCACATCTCCGGATAACCTCACCCAGCGGCTTCATGTATATGTTAAACAGCATAGGGGATAAGATAGAGCTCTGTGGAACCCCATGGCTTAGGAGCCACGGCACAGAGCAATAATCCCCCAGCACCACCTTCTGGAATCGGCCATCCAAGTAGGAGCGGAACCACTGCAATGCAGTACCTCCCACTCCCAACTCAGACAACCTATCCAGAAGGATACCATGGTCGATGGTATCGAAGGCTGGTATCGATGGTACCATATGTACTTCTGTGCAGTGTAGCCCCCTTTGGGATGTCTGGAGGAAGCCCAAGACTTTTTAGCCAGGGTCAGAGCTAAGAAACTATTTAATCACCTGTGAGTCATTTATTGAGCTTCATTGCCCCAGTTTAGAGATTTGCCTTAAACTGTATAAACAACTGAGATGTTCCTCTTGCTTTCTCCCCTTTCCCCCCACCTTATTAAATAAATCCTATTTCTTGTTTTACTGTTAAGTTATAACAACCGAGTGCCAAAGGCACATAACTACTATAATATACAATATTCTAAATATTAAACAGTATTAACAAAGGGGGTGATAGAAAATCTCATTTTTTTGTTTTTTGTTTTGTTTTTTAATTTGACATAAACTTCTCATAAACTTCTTTCAACAGGCTTTTCACAGAATAACAAAATCTCACAATATTTTTTGGATTAACATAAATTTCTTTCAATAGGCTCTTTAGGCTTTTAACATAAACTTCTTTCAATAGGCTTTTCACAGAATAACAAAATCTCACAATATTTTTTGAATTGACATAAATTTCTTTCAATGGGCTTTTAAACAGGCTACCAGTGTGAAGTAATCCTGTTTTCGCTGATTTGCTTCTTCAGAATTACTGGAAGGAAATAATAATAGATACAGGTTTATGTCACCCCAAAGAAATCAATCAAAATAGTGTTTTACACAAGCTACTTTTAAATAGACTACATACTTCAAAATTGTATAGGAACAATAAATTGACCAGTAAGTTGACTTTCTTTTTTATAAGCTAAACAAGTTTTGATACAAGAAATATTACTGAGGAAATTATTCTTTTACATTGACTTCTTTTAAATGAACTACATGCTTCAAAATTATATGAGCACACAAAGTTGACTATTAAGATGGTTTACTTTTATATAAGCTTCTTTTAAATAAGCTACACAAGCCTCGATACAGGAATTATTTCTGAGAGGTGAAATGTCACTAATAAAGATGAAAGTTTCAAAATTTGGGCCCTGTACAGAAAGGTAGAAACAAAGAAAAATACAACCCCACAGAACATTGCAGATTCTGAGGCACAGACAAAATTACTAAACAGGTATTACTATTTTCCATGACTACATTGGACAGGTGATCTTCCTTTGACTCCAAAGACTGGGAGTTTTCACTTATTCTAATGGATGAACATGCATACTAGATGCCAGAGATCACAGAAATCCACTTAGGAGAGAAATGTTCTGCTCCCTCAATGCAGTTTCAAAGGGCTCTGTCATCTCTTCTGGTTTTTATCTTTCTATTTATAACTGATATTGTTTGGACTGATTGGCAGATTAATTCCTAACTGGGGGAATGTGTGAATTCGAATCCTCCTCCACCTAGCCTGGAATCTCAAAGACAGGAACAGACTTATTATTATTATTATTATTATTATTATTATTATTATTATTATTTATTTATTTATTTATTTATTTATTTATTTATTTATATAGCACCATCAATGTACATGGTGCTGTACAGAGTAAAACAGTAAATAGCAAGACTCTGCCGCATAGGCTTACAATCTAATAAAATCATAGTAAAACAATAAGGAGGGGAAGAGAATGCAAACAGGCACAGGGTAGGGTAAGTAGGCACAGGGTAGGGTAAAACTAACAGTATAAAGTCTGCACAACATCAAGTTTTAAAAGCTTTAGGAAAAAGAAAAGTTTTTAGTTGAGCTTTAAAAGCTGCGATTGAACTTGTAGTTCTCAAATGTTCTGGAAGAGCGTTCCAGGCGTAAGGGGCAGCAGAAGAAAATGGACGGAGCTGAGCAAGGGAAGTAGAGGCCCTTGGGCAGGCGAGAAACATGGCATCAGAGGAGCGAAGAGCACAAGCGGGGCAATAGTGTGAGATGAGAGAGGAAAGATAGGAAGGAGCTAGACCATGAAAAGCTTTGAAGGTTAACAGGAGAAGTTTATATTGGATTCTGAAGTGAATTGGAAGCCAATGAAGAGATTTCAGAAGCGGAGTAACATGGTCAGAGCGGCGAGCCAAGAAGATGATCTTTGCGGCAGAGTGGTGAACAGAAACCAACGGACTGATGTGAGAAGAAGGAAGGCCAGAGATCTGTGGTCCATACAGGCAGATGAGACTGGAGAGGCTTGTAGGACAGGGCCAATACTCCTTCAGATGAGAAAGAGGAGAACCTCCAGCTACATACCAATGTTGAAAACATAAAGGTTTAATTTAAATATTGTTTTCAAATTACTTTCCCCCCCCCAAACTATACAAATTTCATACGTAATTAATTTTTTAAAAAGGAAACAAAAACAAAAAAATAAATTAAATTTTGCACTTTCAAGCAAGCTCTGCTACAGGGGATTTACAATAGGCAACCAAGCCCATGGCACCAGTTCACATCTATCTCAAGTTGGCAGGGACTGAATGCCAGAGTCACGTAATTGTCCTTTTGCTCCAGTTTTCTCCAGGGATGTATGCCTTCATTCAAAGATGACTTATTTACTACTTGCAGCCATTCTCAGCTTGAAAGCCAAATACTAGATTAACATAAACTGCCCTACTACCTCTAGAGGTCAGCTGAAGAAATCTGTAAGGAAGTGCATGACCATTCCACACTTGTTTCACTAGATGCCTTTAGCCTTGGCTATCCTGAATAATAATTGTCTTAGTCATTTAACTTTGTTGTTTTAAATCTGTATTTAAAATCTGAATTAATCTCTGCATTGCTGCTCATTTTTATCCTGGTTGTGCTTTTATATTGTACTTTATATTGTGTTTTTATACTGTTGTTTGTTTTATACTTTGAATTGTCTTCATGGTTTTAATTTTTGTGACCCACCCAGAGAGCTTCGGCTATTGGGCAGTATAGAAATGCAATAAATAAATAAATAAATAAATAAATAATAAAATAAACAGGGTTTGCAGACACTAGTGGTTAGGAAAATGCCTGGGCAAGCAGTTGTGTTTTTAAGTTGGTGGCAGAAATACTCCACATTAAGAGCCCTCCTGATCTCACTGAGATCATTCCACATTGTGGGCAACACAAATGAGAAGGCCTTCTTCTACACAATGACCAAACAGGCCTCATTACATCATGGTAAAGAAAGCAAGGCATCCCCCTCAGAACATAGATCAGGGCAGCTGATACAGGAGAAGGCAGTCCATCAGATAACCTGGTGTACTGCCCTGGGCCGAGGGCTTTCACGTTTTTTCAGGGTTACCAAAGAAACAATTAGTTAGACCCAAGGTTTGCTTACAAAGAGACTATTTTATTGGAATCAGGCAATATGTGCATCAAGCATACCTCAATAAAGGTGTAGGGACTGAAAACTAATGTAGTGCTAGGAACGTGCTATGGTCCCCCAGACCAAAATGCTCAGAGTGACCTTGAGATGGAGAATCAAATCAGGGAGACATCCAAACGAGGAAGAATTGTAATAAGGGGTGGCTTCAATTATCCTCACATTGACTGGATAAATTCATATTCCAGTCATGACAAAGAGGTTAAATATCCTGATGTCCTAAATGACTGTGTCCTGGAACAGTTGATCATGGTACCAACCAGAGGGTAGGCAACCCTGGACTTAATCCTAAATGGTGCTGCCCAAGACCTAATATGAGATGTAAATATTGTTGAACCAATTGGTAATAGTGACCACAGTGCTATCAGATTCAATATATACTTAAGTGGGAAATTGCTCAGGAAATCCAACACATTCACACTTGACTTCAAAAGAGGAAACTTCTCTAAACTGAGGGAACTAGTGAAAAGAAATTGAAAGGGGGAATCAAGAGGGTTAAATCCTTGGAAAATGCATGGAGCTTACTCAAAAGCACAATAATCGAAGCTCAACTAAAATGTATTCCACAGGTTAAGAAAGGTAGCACCAAGTCCAAGAGGTCACCAGCATGGTTAACAAGCAGTGTCAAAGAAGCTATTGAAGAAAAGAGGGCTTCTTTCAAAGAATGAAAGTCTTGCCCAAGTGAGGAAAATTAAATGGAGCACAAGCTGGCACAAAGGAGATGCAAGCAAACAATAAGAGATGCAAAAAAAAAAACCATTTTGAAGAGCACATCGCTAATAATATCAAGTCCAACAATAAAGAATTCTTTAAATATATTAGAAGCAGGAAACCAGCTAGGGAAGCAGTTGGATTGTTGGAGGACAATGGAGTTAAGGGAGTACAAAAGGAGGACAAGGAAATTGTAGAAAAGCTGAATGAATTCTTTGCACCAGTGTTCACTGCAGAGGATACAGGACAGATGCCTGTGCCTGAACAGATGTTTTTTTGGAAGGGAGTCTGAGGAACTGAGGCAAATAGTGATGACTAAAGATGAAATTTTCAACCTTATTGAGATGGTACAGGCATAGATGGTATCCATCCTAGAGTTCTCAAAGAACTCAAATATGAAATTGTGGGCCTCCTCACAAAAATATGCAACATATCCCTACACTCAGCCTCTGTACCAGAGGACTGGAAGATGGCCAACGTAACACCAATTTTCAAAAAGGGATCCAGGAAATTACAGGCTTGACATCTGTTCCAGGTAAATTGATTAAAAGCATTATTAAATAAAAAATTAGTAAGCATACAGAAGGGCAGGTCCTGCTGAAGAAGAATCAACATGGCTTCCACAAAGGCAAGTCCTGCCTCACTAATCTACTAGAATTCTTAGAGAGCGTCAACAAACATGTAGACAGGGGTGATCCGGTGAACATTGTTTACTTGGACTTCCAAAAGGCTTTTGATAAAGTCCCCCACCAAAGAATAAGAGGAGAGGTCCTCTTATGGATCAGTAACTGGTTAAAGAACAGAAAGCAGAGAGTAAGAATAAATGGTCAGTTCTTCCGATGGAGGGAAGTAAATAGTGGGGTCCCACAGGGATTGAGATTGGGCCCAATTTTTTTCAACTTGTTCATAAAACATTGTTTTAACTGTTTTAATTGTTTTACTGCTTTTAAATTATATATTGTTTTAACTTGGTTTATGGTTTAATTTGTTTTTAGCAGTTTATAGTTACTGTTTTATACTGTATGATTTTATCTGTATGCCGCCCTGAGATTTTAATGATATAGGGTGGGATATAAATGTTATAAATAAATAAATGATCTGAAATTAGGAGTGAGCAGTGAAGTGGCCAGGTTTGCTGACAACACCAAATTATTTAAGGTTGTTAAAACACAAAGGGATTGTGAAGAGCTTCAAAGGGATCTCTCCAAGCTGGGAGAGTGGGCATCCAAATGGCAGATGCAGTTCAATGTAAGCAAGTGTAAGGTGATGCACATTGTGGCCCAAAAAAAAAAATGAACTTCAAGTATAACCTAATGGGATCTGAGCTGGCGGTGACCAAACAAGAAAGAGAATTAGGGATTGTGGTGGACAGCTCAATGAAAATGTCCACCCAGTGTGCGGGCGCTGTAAAGAAGGCAAACTCCATGTTAGGCATTATAAGAAAAGGAATTGAGAATAAAACGGCCAGTATCATGTTGCCCTTATACAAATCTATGGTGCAACCATACTTAGAATACTGTGTACAGTTCTGGTCACCACACCTAAAAAAGAATATTATAGAGCTGGGAAAAGCGCAGAAAAGGGCAACTAAAATGATTAAGGGGCTGGAGCATCTCCCCTACGAGGGAAGGTTACATCAACTGGATTGTTTAGCTTGGAAAAAAGGAGGCTAAGGGGAGATATGATAGAGGTGTACAAAATTATGCATGGTATAAAGAATGTGGAAAGGGAGACATTTTTCCCCCTCTCTCAAATATTAGAACCCGAGGTTATCACATGAAGCTGATTGGTGGGAGAACCAGGACAAATAAAAGAAAGTACTTCTTCACACAGCGCATAAATTATGGAACTCACTACCACAGGATGTAGTGATGGCCACCAATTTAGATGGCTTTAAAAGGGGGTTGGATAAATTCCTGGAGGTGAAGTCTATCAATTGCTACTAGCCCTGATGGTTGTGTGCTATCTCCAGTATTCAAGGAGTTCCCCAGCAACTGTGTGCACCAGTTGCTGAGGAACATGAGTACGAGGATGCTGTTGCACCATGTCCTGCTTGTTCATTCCTGGCCAATGGCTCGTTGGCGACTGTGTGAACAGAGTGCAGGACTAGATGGACATTTGGTCTGATCCAGCATGGCACTTCTTATGTTCTTAAGGTGGACCAGACTGCGAAAGTTCCTGCACAGAACCGTTCTACCAGTCTGGACACCCACCCCTGGGCACTAGAGCAATTATAGCATAATTGTATGCCAAGTTAAGCAAGTGATTGATTACTAGGTTTAATAACAATATATTCTCTTCGCAGCATCAGATTCTATAGCAGTAATTGGCATTGAGTGATAAGCAAGGCACTTCTTGACATCTCTTTGGCATACATAAGCACATCTTCTTGGCACAGTTAATCCAACTAATTGTATTGATGGGGTATCGTCTTGCCTTAACCACTTTGGAATGTAAGCTCGTTAGTGTGCTCTAGATAAGGTGCCATGAGCTCAGTTGCTTACAGTTGAACATGCCTTTGATCCATCTTTCTCACAGCCAGAAGTTTACAAAGCAATACAGGAAAGAAAGAAAAAACAGCTTGCTTGGTTGCCTGTTCTGTTAGAAGCAGAAGCAACCATTTCCCATAACCCTTTGTGTGTAGCCATGGTTTGCAGGCCTACAGGCACACACCTGGTCTTGAGCTGTTCAAGGCCTTCCAGTAGTGATGCCTTGAACATGGCTAGTTAGCTAACTAGCAGCCAGTGAAGAGCTTTCAGCACAGGAGTTATATACCTGGTAAGAAATTCCACTGAACAATCTAGCTGCAGTTTCTGAACCAATCTCAAGGGCAGCCCCACATAAAACACATTACAACAAGCCAATTTTGAGGTTATCAATGCAAAGATCACTTTGATTCCTTAATAGGGATCAAAGACAATCCCTATCAAGGAATAGACATAGCTATCATACCAGCCAAAGCTGATAATAGGAGGTGCTCTTTGCCTGCAAGGGCACTTGTGACTGTTTATTAATCTCTACCTATAAACTGAAAGTATATGTGTGGGTTTGTATGTCCAGAAATGTTAGCCCACTTCCAGATGAGGTAGAAGCTTGAAATTTTTGATGCTGATAGGTCTGGCTGTGTAATGTACCAGAAAAATATAAAAACATGAATTTTTCAGTTTAAAATATTTTTAAATAATTTAATAAAAAAAATCAAGGCTTATGCCTACAACTCCCAGAATGCCTTGGGTGGAACTTCCAGCCTTCCATGGGTGGGAGGCCAGACTTATTTATTTATTTATTTATTTATTACATTTCTATACCGCCCAATAGCCGGAGCTCTCTGGGCGGTTCACAAAAATTAACTTACTGGCCTTTGGCGCCATTGTGAGTGCACAGGCAGGTGGCCACTGTATACTTTTCACAACCCAGACTCCTAATTTCAGTCTCGAGCAGTCAACCCGATTCCACATAAAAGGAAACAACCCACAGAAATAGGCTGTGTCCATTTCCGGTGCCTCCTCCCACTCGCTGTGCATGGTTTTAAAATCATAACTAAATACAACAGCATGACTTCAAGAGGCTGAACTCTGAACATACTCAAAGGCACCTTGTCCTGATATTGCTGTTTTCCCAGAATCTGGGTGAAGCATGCATGCAGCCTTTCTCCTTAAGAGGAAGGGAGGAAGGGAAGGCACTCTGCGCATGCCAAGAAACAGGCCTGACAAAGGGGGAGCAGGTGCCCGGGCCAGACCCTTCAGTACAGGCTCCTGATGGAGCACTTGTTGGGTGAGAAGCATGGGCTGAGGCAGGCACAGGCCTTTGACCCGGCCGCCCTCAGAGGCTTCCCAGCACCTGCCAAGAGCCCCAAGTAAAAGATGGTCGAGCAGGCCATGGAGGGCTGTGGCTTCAAGGCGGCCCTGGCCTGTGCTGGCGGGGGGAGAGAGAGAGAGGGAGAGAGAGAAACTAATTTAATTCATTTTAAAGTTACCTCACAGGCCTAGCACAGGCCTACTTTGCAGGGTTGTCATGAGGGTGAGAGAGGAAGAAAAGAAATGAATTTAATTCATTTAAAAGTTAACTCTCAGGCCCAGCACCAGCTTACTACTTAAAGATGGTTACCTCACAGACATATATCTTAGGGGGCCCAAGCAATGCCAGTTATATCAGCTAGCTTTTGTAAACCACCCAGAGAGCTTCAGCTATGGGGCGGTATATAAATTTAATGAATAATAATAATAATAATAATAATAATAATAATAATAATAATGAAAAGACTGAGGGTTTACAAAAAGAAAAAAGTTTAAGGCTATACAGCTTTCAACCAAGCACCAAAAGGCAGAGAAATGATGAGCTAGGGCTTACAAGTCTTAACACCACATCCTCTGTAAGGAGGTAATGGGTAGTATCTAATGTTAGCACTACTTAGAGTAGACCCATTGAAATGAATGAGACTTAAGTTAGTCGTGACTAATAAGTCCCATTTATTTCTACTCTATGTAGGACTAATATTGCATACTACCTTAAAAGTGGAAGTTTTTCACCAACCTCAATACAAGAAGGATACAAATCCTTTTTTTTTTCTAGTTAAAATTTTCTAGTGTCTTTGGGAATTTCTTTTTTCAAAGTCACTTTTGACAGAGGGAGGGGTTTCTTTGCTTTTTTGTCTTTAACAGTTTGATGCACATTTGCATTAACTAAGGATCCAGAGAACATTATTTCCTCTCATTTACGTTACCTTATCTAATTTGTTTAGAGAGTATATGATTGATGAGTGAAACTTTTAGTTACTGAGCACTTTTAAGTACCATTTATTATCTCTGACTGCAACTTCATGACAAAATCATAAACATCAAAGAGCCATTTTGGAACTGAAATAATGCCCCTTTAAAGAGCACCCAACAAACGAATTTGACCATTCCTGACCAGAAATGGACTAAACAGGAGTTGATTTTCAAGTGTTTTATTAGTTCACCCTAAAATGCATTTGTTCACCCTCAGATGTACAGATAAACAATGAAATTGTTTAAACAATAGACATACATGTGCGGTGAAAGGGGTTTACCTTCAACTTTCTAAAGGCAGAATTTGGAACATCTATAAGAAAAAGACACAACTGTATGCCAAACATAGATCAAAGATGAAAAAATTAAATAAGTTATAACTGCCTAGAATGTTTGTAATCCACATTACTCGGGGATGGAAAAGACAAGAACTAACAAATGAGTAGCAATAGGGATGAGATGTGTCACAAACATCAGCTGTCTGATATCTCCTTCAAAACATATCCTGAATGTGAAAACACTTGAATATCTGTTTTAGTCCACTTATTATTTCTATAGCACTTTTCAGTATACAAAATAGTCAATCTCATCCATCTCACAGCTAGTAAAATGACCGAGGCCACACTCTGTAGACTTCTATATGAGTACATCATTCTGCCATCCGTCTTTTCTTTCTCTTTCAACTTGATTGGCAGGTACATCACTGTGTCACTCTTTAGGAATGGTTGTATCCTTTGTTCGGACTGTGGGTACATTCGTGTGCCTATCTTTCTATATTGGAGCATACATTACTGTCACCCTAAGTATGGCCATTTTATTTTTCATGCCCTCATGTCTTTCCTTTGGTATGATTGTGGACTTTTGTGTTCATATTTGTGACTTTCCATGTGAGTGAATCGCTGTGCTACTCTTTGGATGTCCACTTGAGTGTCTTCTTTGTATGATGACAAGTGTGTGTGTGTGTGTGTATGTGTGTATATGTATATGTATGTATGTATGTATGTGTATATATATATATATATATATATATATATATATATATATATATATATATATATATATATATATTCGCGTGTGTGTGTGTGTGTGTGTGTGTGTCTTTCTGTCCTTGTCCCCCGACGGCAGCGTTGCCGGGGTAGCTGGGTGGGTGACTCATCTTGCCTCTGAATGGCAGCTCTGAGCTTTATAACGGCTGGAGCGGCCCCAGCTCTAGCTCTGCCACTTCTCATCGTTGCTGCTGCCCTGAGGGAAACCTCGACTGAGGCTTAAAGCACAGGAAACTGCAGACGCAGCCCGGGGGAGAGAAAGAGGCAGCCATGAGGAGCCTGCGCTGTGCTCCCTTCCTCTTTCTGCTGCTCTCAGCGGGAGACTCTGCGGTCATCACTGGGGTGAGAGAGGCAGCCTCTCGGGACAGGGAAGCGCTTGCAAATATACTTGCAGACACACATAAACAAGGAATGGCGGGACACTAGTTATTTCCGACGGTTCCAGCGGGCGGGACGTGCGTGTGGGGTGGGGTCCTGTCTTCTGACTCTGCAGGCTCTTTTGGCGGGAAACTCGGGAGTGGCTAGAAGTACCAGCAGCTGTGTCAGGACAGGGCTGAATAGCGGTTTGGGCATGTGACAGAGAAAGCTGGAATGAATGCATATATCATAGGTTCTTTTCTTTTGGAGGGTCGTGTGTGTGTGTGTGTGTATGTGAGTGTGTGTGTGTGTGTGTGTGTGAGAGAGAGAGAGAGAGAGAGAGAGAGAGAGAGAGAGAGATTTCGCATTTGCGTTGTTGGTAGGTGCTCCACTATAGGGAGGAAGGATATTTTTCCCCCGTCAAAAGGAAAAGCTGCCACTGCTCTGGGATTGTGTTCCTTTTGTTTTTGTGACGGAGGTAGTTCGCCTTTGGAGTTTCCCGCTAAAGCTCGCTAAGTGGAATACCTAGGAATAGGTGGGTCTGGCTGGGTCGGAGTCGACTTCTTTCCTTGTGGGTGGGGATGGGGATGGCAGGGACCTACGAATTGTCAAGGCGGGGTTGCAGGGGCGGAGATATTAAGAAAGTGAGTGGGGAGAGTTACTACTTGTGGGAGAGGGCAGGTGTTGGAGGCAGTGAAGGCTGCGCTTTCGGTGTGGTTGTGAATCCACTCTGGGTTTCAGACAGAACTCTCAAGGAGCTATCCAAGGTGCTGAGCCCTATCGCCAACGTAAGTTAGGAACCTTGGATAGCTCAGTCAAAGTTTTGGCTAGTTCTGATTGAAAACGGGAATGGCTTCACAGCCATACCGAAATCAGAGCCACCACCTGATGCAGTGGAAGCGCTGAGAGCCAAGTGGCTGAAGTTTATGGAGGTTTATGGAGGAAGTTGTGCGTGCCTGGAACTATCGTGGGAGAGACAGAATTTGTACCAGAGTGTATCTGAAGAGGTCTCTGATCTGGCGACGCTGGTGGGGAAAAGAGCGGGAGGTGCGTTCGTGGAAGTTGCCTCAGTTGCTTAAGATAACTTACAGTGCAATCCTACACATGTCTACTTAGAAGTAAGTCCCATGGAGTTAGATGGGGCTTACTCCAAGGAAAATGGCATAGGATTGCAGTCTTATGAATCTCTTCCCACAGCAGCTGTTTTTAGGCTGAGAGGGCTACTGCTTTCTATAGCCTGCCTGCTATTTCAAAAGTTCGGATTGGTCGGTGGAAGAGTTTGGAAGAAGTTGCCCCTGCTGTGCTGTCCTAACCTGGAATTGAAAGCCTCCTTGACCTCACCCAGTTGTGCCGGATTTGGAAGTGGATGGATGAGGGAGCCAAGCTGGGAGCTTTAGGCTGCAACAATTCCAAAGACTTAGTATGGAATAAACCCCACCGAACATAGTGGAAATTCTGAGTAGATAAACGATTCCACTGTTAATTTATGAAGAAATCCCTTTCTGAAGTGAAGCCTCTCCTGGATTTGGTTTTACTTCCTGGGGTCCCCAAATCTACTTTTTGTGCCAAATTTCATTTCTTAGACATGCTGGGAAAGTTTACTGAGCTTTGGAAGAGATTCTAATGCTGGAGGATGTTTTTGCTCCCCCCACCCCACTCCCACCCCACCCCTTTTCAAAGAAACATCTAAAATGATTTGCTGTTTCCTGTGATCTTGCCAATAAATTTTTTACATAATTTTGTGCAGAATTGAGGTACGGCAACAAGAACCTGAGCTTCAATTTCACAAAGTTCCTTTTTCTTTCCAAAGCTCCAAACGTGTATTCATTTTTGTACACAGAGTCTGGAAATCAAACTAAGATTTTATGCAGTAACCACATTTTTCTGCAGAGTAGACAAATAGTCTAAAATATTTTATCCTTTTAAATATGTCCCTGCTTCTTATGTTGCTAAAGACTTTTAGTCCTAAAAATAAAGAAAGAATAGTAATAGAAACAGCATTAAAGTTTCTCCAAACATATTTTAAAACTGCTTTATAATGAATTAACTTGGCAATAGGAATCACTTTTTCTTTTTCTGCATCTTTTGTCCGTTCTGTATTGGATCCATTGTGCCTTTGATCTTTCATCTTGAGCCTTTTATAATTTCACTGTACATACTCCCCACCCTGCAATTTGTTTCTATTGTTTAGTCAAGTGCTCATTTTCAAGGTCAAACTGGTGGAAAGAAAAAGAGGAAGAGAAGGAGGAGGATGGAAGCGAACAATTTGGAAGAGGACATGCAATGCAGTCAATGCCTCTGATAACATATACAATTAGCATGATGGGTATAATGAATGAAGGGAAGTAGGTAGTATGAACCATGCCACACCTAGATTCCATTCCACCATCTATCCTATTGAACTAATGGTATGTCTCTCTTAAAAAATGCTTAATGTGACTTTATCCTTCTCTACTGCTTAACAGTTGATTGGCACCTTTGGACAGTCTCAGTAAAAACAAAGGATTACAGTAACAATCTCATACCTGCTTCTGCCAACCACTACTCCTCTTACCATTGTAGGACTCTTTAATTTTATTAATGTTAATGTCATTTCAAGGAAATTTGCTAAATTAGCACCTCTGTGTTTATTCAGGGAAGCCCAAATCCAGTCTATGCTCTCCTGCACAAGAAAGAATCAGTGGTAGAGGAGAGTTGGTAGAAGTGAATTTTGCACATGGGAGTAGCATGGGCACAAAGCAAGAATTCCTGGGATAATCCTTAGGTGTAGAAAGGGCCATAGAGTGGGATTCTCTCTCTCTCTCTCTCTCTCTCTCTCTCTCTCTCTCTCTCTCACTCACACACACACACACACACACACACACACACACACACATACACCACACCGTTCCATATTAATGAAAGAATGGAAGGAGCACCTGTAACTTTAGAGTAATATCTGTGTTTGGAGGCAATAGCCCTTTACTTTCTAGGGTCATTTACAGAACTGTTAACCCTTTAAATATACATTATTCAACAACAGCATCTGCTGAGTACTGAATAAAGCCACATAGCAATTTGTGAGTGTCGTATTCTTAATGCTTATTTAATCAACTTACAGCTTCAACAGGAAAAGAAATTATTGGTGATCCCATTATATTTTCTGGTAAATTACTAATTTTAAACATTTTATTTTTCATTAATGTACTTGTTATTTGAAGCCCACCCTCTTTTCACTTCAGACAGGAGTGATAGGCCTACACCTGCTGTCAAATGTGTTGCCTGCTGCATCATGTGAGGGTTTTTTTTAAAAAAATAGTAAGTGCAAGTGGGACCTCCACTTTTAATTGGGATTGCAATGCACAAGGATGGGACTATTAACCCATCCTTGCTACAAATCTGGCAAACCTGGCCTTCCCTCACTGTAATTAGCAAAAGAAAAAAAGTTCCCATTGGCACCAATGAGGGCTTTTATCTGTTGCTAATTGCTGCAGAAGGGTGAATTTTTGTCACTATCTCAGCAAGGGAAGGGTTAACCCACCACCGAAAGCGCTGTGGTCCCAATTAAAAAAACATAACTACCCCTCATGCTTACTATTATGTAAAGGAAAACTTCACTTTATGCTACAGACAACACATTTAAAGTCGTGTATACTTAGGAACGTCCTCCAAGCACTGTCACTATGAAAATATCTTGAGTAGATATATAAGGGAGCCTGTTCTGTCGTCTTGAGGGGGGGGGGAATGTCTGTAAGTGGAAGAGGAAATGGAGCAACTGCTGTCCAAATCCTAGAAAAGGAAGGGACAACTTTAGGAAGTGGAAAGGGTAAGATGAAGAAAGGGATAATAATGCCAAGAGAAAGACCTTTGATCCACTGCTTTTGATCTTCCCCAAGTACCTATTTGGCCACTATTTCAAAGCAACAACATTGAATTTGGTCTTGTGCAGCAATTCTATGTGCAGGGCAATATAGAGGGGTTAACTCTATGCTGCAACTTGAGCTAGTAAATAAATTGAAACTTCTACAAAATTAAGATAGCTAAAATAGGGAAATGTGAAGATAAACTAAAATCCAATTGATATTTTAATATCCAGCAATTTATATTTTGTGGGACAATTTTTAGAAATTGTTGTTGCCTTTCTTCCCCTTTGATATATAAACCAAGATATGTCTTATCTTTGAACTTAGTAGAAAAATATATTCCTGATTTTTTAATATTACTATACAGCTTAAACTGTTATTTTTATTCAAGCTACAAATATTTGCCAAATGAATACAGTGATATCAATGTTGTTATTCAAATTATGTAATATTTATGCAGCTGAGTAGAGTATAATTATATGCATAATGAACCATTCAAACTGACCATTTGTTTCCGTGGACAGTAATGTTTCCCTGAGTGTCATTATCTGCTCATAAACTCATTCTTATTTATTATGTTATTGTTCAGGAGAATCTTATAGTATTTAGCAATCTTAGAAGTTTAAATAAATCAGGGCTCAAAGTAAACTAATTTTAGTAATCTGACACTGGACAGTAATCTGACAGCTCTACAAGCCTACTCAGAAGTAGATTCCATTATGTTCAATGGGGCTTATGCTCAGAAAAGGATATATAAGATGCTGCCTGAATGTATTCCTTGATTTCACTAAGGTTATTTTTACAAAGTGGAAAATGTTCATGTCAAAATAAATGTGTTAGTCTTTAAGGCAGAGCTTTCCAAACTCTGTGTCGCGACACGTTAGTGTGTCGGCTGCAGTGTGTAGGTGTGTCGCACGAACGTATTACAATTTATGTATGTGTCCATATCTCTTATAAGGGGTGAGTTTAACCTCTGGTTTGCTAGTAAAACTAACTGTATCGTGAAATGATGCATGTCTAAAAAGTTTGTCACCAACATGAAAAGCTTGGAAAGCTCTGCTTTAAGGTGCCACAATACTCTGGCTGTGTTCAGTTTAACATGACAGGAGAAGAAGCCATTGTGGCTTCTCCCCACCTCCTTATACATGCTGTGCTTGTGACTGCCATTTCCATAATCCCCCACAATGCAATGTGGGTTGGCAGATTCTCCAAACTGGGTACACAACACAGTGCAAGCCGGGTGGCTTTGTACCCACCCTACAACCTCTACTGCACATGGATTTTAGGGTGGGTGGGTACGAAGCTACCCTTGCCGCACACATGCCTGGTTTAGAAGACACACCAACCCAAGCTGCATCATGATTGTGCAAATGGCGGTCATATGCAAGGTATGCATGGGGGTGGGGGGGGAGAAGCCTATAATTTCTTTCCCCATTATGATCTTCCAAACCCAGTCTCTTTGTTGTTTTTGCTGCATCAGACTACATGGATATTCCTCTGAAAAAAATATTTTGATGTTCTTACTGCTCAGCTGACTTTTCTTATTTCTGTTTCCATGTGGATTTTTCCCCACTGTAAAATTAGGCTTAGGCTATATTTTGAATCTTCAGTTCAGGTCTTTGAGGCCCTTCGCCAAGACATCCTAAATGGGGCCCCTCCCTCAGTGAGTCAGAGAGCCACTGAGCAAATAGTGGCATCTATTGCTCCTCTTTCCCAGCACCAATATTGTTTGGGCCAGAGCAGGAGGTGGGTGAGCAAGCACATTGCAATGGTGAAGAGGGATAACAACTCCCGTGCTCCCCTGCTGGGGTGTGGGCCATCAGCAAGTGCCTGACTATGCCTTCTCTTCACACTGGCCTTACTTCAGTACTTCAGTTAGTAAGGGCAGTAACAAAAAATTAATAACATGTTCTGTTTATACCCTTCAGAGAGTTACAGTTGCAATAAAAATATCCAAAAAATAAAAAAGCTTTCCATCTATTAGGAAAAAAGGATAGTTCTTCAGTTAGTGAGCCAGACTGAGTAAGTTTTCTCTCAGGATTGCCCCCCCCCCATAAGTGGTTGGAGGCATTGTTGTGGAAATACTTTACCTCTAGTCTAACAACAAGACCTTTTAAAAGTCAGATCACCAACTGCTGGCAGTTTATCACATGTCATAATACTTTTTTCAAAATCTGCATAGTTTGTTTAGATCAGCAATATACCTTACCTAATGCCAGACTCATTTCATGAAAATGCCATATGCTATGCTTTTCTGTGACATAAAAGCTAATTAACAACCTGTTAACATGGCTATTTCTTTGAAAAGTAAAATAATCACTGACCCATCACTTCATTCTATCTGGCCTTAATACTGATAGAAAATAATATTGTTACTTGAATCCAGCTAAAGACATAACTAAATAAGCTCCACTTGACTTGAATTGGACCTGGGCCAGAGGTTACCTTTCCCTAAACTAAGAAAAAAGTATTTGAACACTGACAGCATATGTCATTTGATATGTGGCTTCCACTTGTCAAAAATTAAATAATTAAACGTTTACCAAACAAGTCTAAGGGCATGTCTACACCAGCCCTATATCCCGAGATTGTCCTGGGATCGTTCCTGTGCATCCAAATGCCACACAGGGGATCCTGAGAGCAGGCAGGGAGAATCCCTCCATTTTCCTTGGACAATCCCTCCATTTTCCTTGGACAATCCCTCCATTTTCCTTGGACAATCCCTCCATTTCCTTGGACAATCCCTCCATTTTCCTTGGACAATCAATCCATTTTCCTTAGGTGGAGAAAGGGCCTATGTCACTGGGCAGAATCTAATGCTGCCCTTGTAGGCTGGCCATCCTCACCACTTTTGGTCTGCAAGCAGCCTGTAGAGCTTGCAGAACCATGATTTAGCTCACATAAGGGAGCTCCACTGACTTGCCCCTCTTCCAGAACCAAGCATTTCCATTTGTTTGGGGGGGCTTTGCCTCCGGAAGTGCTAAATTGCAGTTCTGCAAGCCGTAGGGGGTGCTTGCGGACCAGGAGTCACAGGACTGGCTGCATGCAGACTAGAATTAGTGGCCAGCTCCACTAGTGAATAGGCAGCCTTGGATTCTGCCTGCTAAGTTTTAAGAATATAATGTGAATTATCCAAAGTATCATTTTAAAATACTGATAGTTGCTCAGATTTCTGTCTCCAACAGTGTCCTTGCGTAAGCAAAGACTTTTTAAAATGCAACCTTTTGGATATATGAGACGGTAATGAAACAGCCTAGGATATTTTTAGTAATTTTGTTGATCTAATACTGTGTGTCTATTTATTATATTTAAGGCTTGTGACAGAGATCTGCAATGTGGTGGAGGCATGTGCTGTGCTATTAGTCTCTGGATTCGAAGCCTTCGAATGTGCACACCAATGGGCAGCTTGGGAGAAGACTGTCATCCCTTGAGTCATAAAGTTAGTACGTTATTCTGGTACCATGTGTGATACTCTAACTGACAGGGTAGAAGAAAATAGGAATATATTTTGTTGTAAGTCAAACTGCATAAATTGTTATCCATTGCAAAAGTGCAGGAACATATACATTACCCAGGAAGTTGTCTTTTTATGGAAATAGCATCACAACAACATACGCAAATAAATATATTACTGTCAGTACTATTCTATAAAAGATCTATGGGTTTAAAAAGGTGCAATGTTTCTCTCCTGCATTATAGAACATGATCAGTATTTTACATTTTAAAGTGTATTTACTCTTGTCTTCTTTAAGTCACTTGTGATAATTCATGTTTATGCTATTGATTTCTGGAGCCATTACTCATTTGAGTAGGCAAACTTCAGATAATCAAAGCACTTTGTTTCCTTCTACAAGACAGAGAAGACAGACTGCTTCTTTGCTTTTAAATATTATCCGCGTAAAATATAATTTGAAACACCACATTGCTTAGAAACCAGAGCTTTTATTCTAAGCTTGATGACCTTCCTATTCATACTGTTACTTCTGAGTCATGTTTTCACAATCTGCCACCACTGTGTAACACAAACATGACTAAAAGTTCCTCTTCTAATACCTGTAGGTACACAATATTAGGCAAAGGAATTTTGCTTGGTGTGAGACTGCTACAACCTAGTGATCAAGTTCCTTTCAATTTTTTGTTAATTTCAAGACAGTCCTTTAACACTCCAGGCTGAATCCAGATGATGTTAGTTGTACTTCAGTCAATTGATTTCCATAGAAATTAAGTCAAAACACACACACACACACACACACTGTTAATATAAACTTTTAAGGGTGAAATCCTATGTATGCTGAGACAGAAAAAAAAGCCCTACAATCCCCAGCATTCCCCAGTCAGCCATTTTAGGATTGTGCCTAAAATGCTCTTTTTTATGGGGCTACTAACATGCATTAGGTTACGGGCATTTGTATCACCTGACGGAATCAGAGCCTATCTTTTCACTACCCACATGCTTTCTGTTAACGTTGCCTAGTTTAGTACCCACCTGCTTTCATCTGTTTCCAGTCCTCTTCTTTAAGATATTGGAAAGAATATACCATTAAGGACACAATCCTAGGCATGTTTAAAGCACCACAACTCCCAGTATTCCCAGCTAGGAATTCTGGGAGTTGGAGGTCCTTTTTTGGGGTTTCAACATACACATGATTGCACCCTAAGTAAAGTATCTTGGAACATGTATAGAGTGCACTTTTCTCACCAATTAGCAACCACACCTTATTCTCACATACAGTTAGAATGAAGCAACAAAGCTTCCTTCCAGAGCAAATGGCAGGATGCCCACACAGGCCTGAACCTTTGTGCCTCTTTTTCTTTTCAAAAGTGTGGTGGGGGTTTTTAACAGTTAAGGATCATAGTTTATGGTTGTACTCTCTTACTATTGCTAAACCGTATGCCTATATTCTGTAACTGACATATCTGCTGCATCTTGTGCATGTAATTACTGCATTTATTTCCCTATGCCTTTTGTTAAGGATATAATTCAGTCCAGCTTCTATTCTAACAATGGATCCCTCCATGCTTCACATAGCTTTTGTGTGTGTGTGTGACTCTGGTGGCAGAATGACCTTGCAATCTTAAATAAATGTGAAAAATTTAAGACATTAGCAAGATCAAAACAACAACATTTTGATTCTTATTTTGCATACAGTGCCTTTGTGATTTGCAAAGGTTCTCACTAGTACCCCATGTGGGAATCTTTGGTTCTTCTTGTGGGATTGTGTCTGTGCAAACAGGCAGGACTTATTTCTATAAACCTCTAGATCTGAGAAGGCACAATAATCTTTCATCTAACCTTAGCATTTTGTTCCCATTCCATTCCATGAGGAGAGGAGCCACTAGCTTCCAGCTCAGTTCCTTTTAGGTCTACTGTTGAAGCACAAGCAGAAAGGAATGTCACTGGTGACATTTTCTTAAAACTCTTGACATTGCATCGTACAATTTCTAACTTCAGATGTCAAGCCATTTACAATTCTCTAAAGTTAGTCTTAGCAATTCAATAGCCTTGAAGCTGAAATGGCTAATACGTTCAGGATTCCATTTGCCTTTAAATATGATCCGTAAAAGTTACAAGACTATTCAGTGTCAAACGCTGCAGTTCACCATTTGTCTGCTGGTCAGGTACAAAGCAGACACTTCCAATTTCTATTTTCCATATTCTCACACTACTGTATTTAAACTTGATCTGCAAGGACAAGCCTAAATTGAAAGGCAATTTTGTCTTCATACTAGATTAGCCTTGGGCACCCTTTGTTAAATCACACACGGATAGCTTGTAAGGGGGACCGCCAACTGATATAAGCTGATCAGAGATTGCTAAAGGCATATTGCTTAAGTCGGAACATGGTTTAAATTTTAGTCTTTCAGATAACACTGTGAGTTCTTCATTTAGCCTTGCTGCCACCTCTTAGAGATATTTTTTAGTTCCAATAAAATATTTGTATTCCTTTTGTAAAGAAAACGCTTTCTTTGTAAAAGAAGAAAATGCATTAATCTTTGAAAACAGCTAATACAAATAAAAGTTGTTCTTGTGTTTTCCTGATGAGGCTGCTAGATACACAGAATCATAGAATAGTAGAGTTGGAAGGGGCCTATAAGGCCATCAAGTCCAAACCCCTGCTCAATGCAGGAATTCACCTTAAGCATCCCTGACAGATGGATGTCCAGCTGCCTCTTGAATGCCTCTACTGTGGGAGAGCCCACAACCTTCCTAGGTAACTGGTTCCATTGTCATACTGCTCTAACAGTCTGGAAGTTTTTCCTGATGTCCAGCCAGAATCTGGCTTCCTGTAACTTGAGCCCATTATTCCATAGTGCTGACTCTGGCCTTAGCTAGACCTAAGGTTTATCCCGGGATTGCCCCAGGGTCGTCCGTGCCTGCTCCTGGGATCCCGTGTGTCATTTACATGAACAGGGATGACCCCGGGATGATCCTGGGATAAACCTTAGGTCTAGCTAAGGCCTAATTCTCTGCAATGTGGTTTTTTATGAATACTATGAATCACCATTATTGACAGCTATTTTGTTCTCAAATGAAGCATTTGCAGTGGATATATTATTTGGGGATATGCATAATACTATGAAATCCATGCTTTTTAGTACTAAGTATATAGACATGAGAGTCAAATCTGACTTCAATATGGAACAGGCAGTAGAGGCCTATAGCACACCAGAACTGGAAATAAAGGGTCCACAGACCTTATTTGGCATAGATTCAGGCCTGTAATTCCGTTTGTTTGCCCAACATTGTTCCTGCTGCCTAATAAAGCAGACTACAGGGAAAAACATAATAAGGCTTTGGGGAGAGGGGTTTGGTGGTATAAATGGCACTATCCCATTCTTTGGATTCAACTTGTCACATGCCTAGAAATTTGGTCACCACTGACATAGACTAATGAATACCTGTACAACTATCTATATTTCTTTGCCTCACAATGAACTGATTCACATGTTATACTAAGCCATGGTGGGTTGTTATTGTGGGTGGTTGCAGGGTGGCTTAGCATGACGTCCAAACGCAAAATGTTTTTTCTTTCATGGGTTGTAAGTACACAGGAGTGAATGTCTGCTGCTAGGAATTTTACATAATTTCCCACTGCATTTTGCACAATTTCCTCCTCCATTTTTCTGCCCTGCCTTGACATTTGCATACTTTTAGTGATCTGCCTGACTTGTCCTCCTTGAAATTTGTGGAGTTGCTGAGTTTGGCTGAAAATAAAGCAAAGTTCTCAACTGTAAATAATACACTCAACTTCTGACTGAAAGAAATCCATTTTTATGAAAAGATTGTTGAAGATGGTCTAAGTATAATGAATCCTGCATGTGCAGCAATTAGGTTAGAATATTTTGAGACCATTTGCAACCTTATGAGTTTAATGAGGAAAAGTGTGGAGTTCCAAAACTGATTTTGTTGAATTTTGTATATTCAAAAATGAGTTCTGTATCTGAGAAAGCAAAAGAAATAATTATTCTCCCACATATATGACAAATAGGGATGTCCCTATTGGAAGGGCCCTTCTGAAGCAAAGTAGCATATGTAAGATAGCATCTGCCAACTTTGAATTAGGCCTTTACAAAGATGTGATGCTTCCTTAATAATCCATTCCACCCTTACAGTTCTTTTGTGGTGGTAATTTAGTGTAGAGAGGATCAGTGTCACAATATGTAGTAAATAATAAACATCAATATAGAAAAATAGTGCAGTAGACAAAAAAGATAAAATATGGTGTTTTGAATCTCCATGAACTAGTTCAAAAGCAGTGTGGAAATTTCCATGTTAATATGTGGGTTCTGGAACTACTCAGGCCTAATCTACACCAAGCAGGATATTGCACTATGAAAGCAGTATATAAAAGACAGGAGCCACACTACTGCTTTATCGCAGTATTGAAGTGCACTGACAACTGTTGGGACCCATTGACACATACCATATACCGCTTCCATAGTGCAATATCCTGCTTGGTGTAGCTCCTGTCACATATATACCGCTTTCATACCACTTTCACAGTGCAATATCCTGCTTGGTGTAGTTTAGGTCCTATTGATGAGTTTTCTTTTTGTCTCAGTTTCATTAACTTTAAATATTTGTTTCCAGATTCCATTTTGGGGAAGGAGAATGCATCACAGCTGTCCGTGCCTACCTAACTTGGCTTGTGTCCGGATTCCCCCTAGTAAATACAAATGTTTACCAGGATTCAAAAATGAAGATATGTTTTTTTAGCAAAAGCATATGGAAGGATTCTGTACCAACCCTTATTTCATGTATTAAGTCCCTTATTTGTTATTGTGATGAAGTTGTTTGCCAAAGAAAATTTTCTATCATACTTTTTTGCCTTGTAAATATTGATATTATTGAGATACCATCATTAATAACAGCCAAGACATTTTCACCTAAGCAATTCTGGGATGTTTCTTAATTTTTTTCTAACAGCACGGGAGAAAATGAGCTGAGGTTGGAGTGTCCAGGTGTCCTACTTTACAGAGGACAGTTTTGGAAAGCTGGAAGAAGATATCTTCTACTTGATGGGCTCGCCTATCCAAGGCCTTAGCTAGACTTGAGGTTTATCCCAGGGTCGTCCCAGGGTTGTCCCTGCCTGCTCCCAGGATCCTCTGAACAGGGATGACCCCGGGACGGTCCCGGGATAAACCTTAGGTCTAGCTAAGGCCCAAGTCTGATTTAAAATCAAAGAGTCATAAGGAAGGACAGCAGGGCCCTTCAAGTTACCTCTCTACAGTTAGCACTTGGGACAGCAAATTGAGCAGTCACATAAGTCACCTGGTCAGTCTTCTCCACTATGGTAAGATATGTTGGATTTATATTTAAATTATAGTTGCTTCTAAATTTGCACCTAAAATATAAATTTGCATATACATATATTACGCAAAATTGCTGTCCTCTTTTGTGCTCTCTTTTGGTGATGCAATTTAGCTAATTAAGTCACAAATTGTGCAAGCCTGTGCTCCTCTAAAGAAATACTGTGTTAACTCTCTCTGATAGTGTCTGGTCTTAAGGTTTGTCAGCTCAGACATCTAGAATATTAAGTAAGGATTACCAAGAAAGTATACATAAATAGGACCAAGAATCTTCCACATCTACGAAGCCTGATAAAAAGTATTTTGTACAGTAGTACAAAATACATGACAATTGCCTTGAGTATTATATTACAGTTACACATTTGTTGTAACCATTATACTACTTTTAGGTTAGACAAAATTTTGCTTAAATGGTTTGGGCAATGTTTTTACCTTCTTTAATACTGACAAATATACTCCATAGTGCTTACATTTTAATAGGCTATTTAAAGAATCTAAATCTAGCAATTATCCAAGTATGAGAAGAATTGTTTGAATTTCATCTGGCATAAATTAGCAACTTGTCTGAAACTATATGTTTGAAAGTCTTTTGAACTTCTTGTTATGTAAATATATCAATATTGCTATGCAACAATTCTGTATCAGAATAATGGCAGTATGACATTTTATTTATTTATTTACATTATTATTATTATTATTATTATTATTATTATTGCACAGTAGTCTTTGATTTTTATTCCATGAAAGGTATTATTACCTATGAACATTAAATTAAGAAAAAATGTATTAATAATTGTGTACAAATACATGCACTACTGAAGATTTCTTAGGAGACCCAGTACCAAATTTGACACAACCTTCTATATGATTCAAAAGGCAGCTTATTAAAGTTGACATCATTTTCCTAGGCATATGCTTTTGAGAGTCAAAGGTTCATGAAAAAAGGTAAAACTTCATGGAGGTGTTTTAATTCTTTTCTTAGCTCCACTTTTTACATATGGTCAGACACAAACAAACAAAAAAATAACATGATAATCCTATGCATGTTTATCCTGAAGTAAGTCCTAGTGAGTGCAGTGGGACAGACTCTAAACTAAGTGTGTACAGTACAGCAGCTTTTCCCAACTTGGTGCCCTCCAGACGTTTTGGACTTCAATTCCCATCATCTCCTGCCAACACAGCTAATGGTCAGGGACAGTTGGAGATGTAAGTCAATCTGGAAGGCACCTAGTTGGATAAGAAGGGTTTGTATTGTGTACACTGTATAGGATTGTAACCTAAGAAGCTTTATTCTTTACAACATTTCCCTTTTTTATCTTCCTTCTTTAGAAATTAGTGATGTTAAAGCAAATCTGAACTATTTACTTGAATAATATATATTAAATTATAGTTTGGATTATCTTCTCAATGCATGTGAAACTTGACCAAAGGATTACCATAGTTGTGAAGCAAATCACGTATGATGAATTTCCTATGTCAAAAGAAATTTCATGTAGGAGGGAAATTATGCAAATTGCATATAGCAGTCACACATGGATTTGTTTGCCTGTGTACATACAGTGTTATGTAGCTAGGGCCAATGAAATGAAGTTTTAAGATATTCCATTTAGGTGAGATCACTAAGGACCAGCTTATACAAACAGTGTAATCAAGTGAAAAAGATTTGGACTATACTATTTTAGGCTGCTGGTGGAGGGTTGCATGTTTGAATGTTTCCCCTTTAAAAAAATAATCCCTGGGTTTCATCCAACATCTGCCTTCAGTGGACAGAAAGACTTTGCATGGAAGGTGCCTCCGCTTAATTGGGGAGATTTCCCCTTCCCTGCCCTCTGCACCACAGCCCACCCTATTCAACAAGGTCTCCTGACTCTCCATGTAGCATTTTCACGGCCCTGGAAAGGGTGGGGAGGTCTTTTTCTAGCTCAATTGCACACTCATAATTCTGGATCCAACCCTCTGTATGTAGAAAAGCTGCAGGTCAAAGCCTAAGCAAAACCATTTGCAACCTAGTTTTCTTTGAGCTGGGCTGTATTTTTGTTGTAGGGCAATCCAGCTTAATGCTAGATTTTGCTGATTCATAACATGGCTCTGATTTCTCATGTCAATATATCTGAAAACAAACAAAGCATATAGTCAGTTCATCTTTATTAACAGAAAGATCACTCAAATAAGGTGTTCTCTGCTGAAAATCTCTGGGTACTTCAGACCAAGTGTAGAAGGAAAGATGGAGCTTCCAGAAACTGCTGGACAACCAACAATAGTAGTGTCAAAAAGAGAGGTCTACAAACGTGCACTCTTGACACTTTTTCTTAATCGATTCTGAAATAGTCCCAAAGTAATTTTGTTATAGTACATCAGGCTTAATTGTTTATCTTTCCTTGAAGTGTCTATATTAGTCACCCCTGTGCTTGAAGAAATGGTTTCCCCCAAATAAAACTCTTTTATTAGATTCTTGTTTGGTAGTTCTTTTATTAACTTTTTCCCCCTCAAATGCATGAATTTATGAAATATTGTAGTTTAGATGATAAGGTCTTTCTTCAGCTTCTGAGATGTATGTTGTTTTCAATATTATGTAAAGAGGCCCAGAAGCACCAGCCTACAATAAACCTTATAAAGTGGAACAACAATAAATTAGTTTTGGATTTATGGAGCTATGAAAGAGAGAGTTCAGCCATGCACATTATTTCACAGAGATTTGTCAGGACAAAACTTTGCCAGGCCTTTCATTAACTGGCAAGCTATTTTTCATAAAGCCATTATTTGTTGACTACAAAGTCTTCACTGACCGAAAGAACACACCAGTTAAAGATATCAAGAAGAATGCACTGCCCTTGTGCAAAAACTCTATGCCAGTTAAAATTTGGCTATTTCTTCTGTGGCTTTCCAACAAAGGAAAACATAATTGCATGTGTTAATCAGGTGCAAATGTTTTCTAATGTTAGGGAGCCCCAACCAGTCATGGCTTTCTGGTTGTCTGGAGAATGCTGGGAGTGGTAGTACATTACTGTGTCTAAATACACATAGCTGGCTGGGGCATCGTGGGAGTTGTATTTTTTCCTAACTAATATGTATAAGAGTGCATCCTAAGGTGTCTTGAACTCAAGACATTTCTGGGCTTGTCGGTTTTCCTTGTTTATTTGCTAGCTGACAGATCTTTCTAGTTTAGTACTGCTTTCATTTGAGTGTCCTTACTGAACCAGCAGGTATGTAATGATCAGACTTAGCTATTCAATCATTGTCTCAGCTTGGTCTGAAATACAAAAATCTTCATTATAGGATACGTCCCCAGTGCGCCTCATAATGGAATACTTGACTAATTAGCCTTCTCAGCATAATGAGACATAACAATATACATATTGTTCCAAGTATGACAGTATTCCAAAAGCCTATTGCTTGCGCAAGTGCATAAACACACACACTTTAAAAATATGTGTACAATGCACAGATGGGTGCTTTGAAGAAACAGAAGGTGCTAAGAATCCCTTGATTTAAACAAGATGTCTCAAGAATTTGATCTTGACAATATGGAACATGTTTTCCAGCAGGAGTTTTTAGTATCACAAGAACTGGAAAAGGACAGAATAATATTTTATATTCATAACATTATGAATTACAGAGGCAATGCCTATATTAAGGAAATTATTTGACTGATAACACAAAGTAATTACGAGAAAATAGTTTTCACAATGACCTATGTAAAAATGAGTAGAGATTTGGATCTGTCTTTTGTATTGGTGTAGATGAGCTAATTGGGAAGTGTGATCCCTCAGACAGGACATCCTTTGGAGGAGCTATATACACCTTGATACCTTGATAGAAACGTTCTTTGACTGGAATTAAATATTTCATTTTTCTGTACTCCCTTATAGTGTATCCATTTTAAGAGTGCCCACCCACACATGGTCTTAAAGGAAGTAAACAGAACGGGAAATGTGGAAGGGCTATATTAGGGGTCAGCAACTAGAGGAATCCTGGCCAACCTGTCCCCCTAAAAGGTGCTGTCAGGTCATTCTCTGTCAGAGATCTTTTGGAGCTTTTGCCAATCATAGACAATACTGAGCTAGATGAACCGATGGTTTGACTCTGTATAGATCTTCCAGCTGCAACCTAAAGGCAAAGGAGGTGTTAAAAAAAAGTAGTGTATTAACAAGAAACAGAAATTGCCAAATAGGCCACTTATACAAGGAAGAAGTACAAGTCTATCATTCCTCAGTCCCATTTAAAAGTGATCCTCCAGGAAACCTATTTTCAGATGATTAGGTTACATTATCAACCAATAAAAGAAGCTGCAGCCACCAAACCCAGCATGAAAAACCATTGTAACCAATTGCAAAACCTAACAACAACAAACCCTTTCTTTGATTTACTTCTGTCAGTGAAACTGAACAACTGCTTCCTTTCCATCATCCTTCTTCTAAAGCTTGGGTGACAGACAGGAATAGACTGAGTGGTATGGGGAAGTGAAATAATACTACACTAAATCACTCCATTGACTGTTACAAAGCACCACAACTTCAAGACTTAAAATCTTTTTCTAGCAGAAAAGGATAGTGATTATTTTTCTACAAATGTTCATGACTTACTATGAAGAACAGAGCCTTATTGGCTGCTATAGATCTCATCACAGAGCTACTGCACTAGTCATAATGAAATCTGAACAACAGAAAAGGATTCTCACAAGAATGTAAAATTAATTTGTGCAAGCCGTATTGTTAGATAAGTGCTGCATTAAAATAGTTTGGCCCCATGGCCTAGATATATAATTTATTCAACTGTTTCCTGTTTACAAGAAGTGTGGCACTCAGCCATAAAGTACCCAGCATGTTTTCAGAGGCAGAGAGACAATAGTATGAGACAGTTTAAACAGATGCACATGATGAAGAGAGATGTAAGTAGGCCTTTTCTCCAGAGAGAGACATACTTTAATATTCATTCTTTCTTTTACATTTTCCTCTGTAGCTGGGTTACTGTGTCTACACATCTATTTGGCCTAAGAAATGAGGTTGCAAATGGAAATATACATCCAACCCACTGTACTTTCTCTAAGTAAATATGCAAAGAATTGTGCTGTAAGTTATAACAGCTTTCCCCAAGTTGGTCTCCTCTGGGTGTGTTGGACTGGAAATTCCCATCATTGTAGCCAGCTTCCTCTTCCTTGTTATTTAACTGGAGGTGCCAGGGATTGAATTTAGGACCTTCTGTATGCAAGCATGTGCTCTAACACTGAGGTATGGTCCCTTGCTCCATAAAAGATGGACAGAAACCTTATAAGGTCCTCTAGGTAATCTTCCACTGCATGACTCATAAATCCTTGGTTTTTGAGATTCCACCTCCGCCCCTCCACTCCCAAGGCATTGCAGCTGCACAGTGTGTAAGCTTTTTTAAATCAACATCACGCAGAACATCAAATATATGAGTTAAGCATTCTCACACTTGGGTTCATGTGTATGACCATTTTAAAAGTACTACACACATGACACCACTGCTGTTAGTTAATGTGGTGCATATTAACACAGCTTTTCCATGGATAATATATTATTCATTAATACTAGTAGTAAGGAAATAAGCACCATGTGCGCCATCAACTACGGCTCATTACTAATGTTAACGAACTATAATTATTCTTTAAAGAGGAGCAGCCATAGCTCAGTGTTACAGACACATGCTTTGAATGCACAAGGTTCCAGGTTCGATCCCCAATTTCTCCAAATAGGACAAGGAAAAGAATCCCGCCTGAAATTCTGGAGAGCCACTGCTGCCAGTCAGTGTTGACAATACTGGGCTAAATGGGCCAATGGTCTGACTCAGTATAAGGCAGCTTCCTATGTTCCAAATATTTACTCTATCATAAATTATCATTCTAGTATCTCTTGATGGTTGCTTCCAAGTCATTGGGCACACAATTTAAGAGCAGATTAATAGAAATATAAGAAGCTGCCTTATAGCAATTCAGAACATTGGTCCATCTAACTCGATATTCTCTACACTGTCCTCTCCAAAGTTTTAGACAGGGGTCTTTCCCCAGCTATACCTGGAGATGATGCAGATTGAACCTGGGACCTTCTGCATGCAAAGTATGTGCTCTACCACTCATTTACACCCACATTTTACTTTGTATATAAAGGAGTATAGATAATTGCCAAAATTCTGGGTTTATTTCCCTGCTGCTGTACAGTCCTTTGGATTCTAATTATATAAATATGCTTGAGTTACACTATTATTTTCAAGGTTATATTATTTACTGGGACAGAGTGTGATTGATAAGGATCACCTATTTTGTCCATCTATAGTTACTACATAACTTGCTGTGTATAATACTGAAATGATATTGAATTCATTTATATTATACTATCAATAGCATTGTAAAGTGTAGTAGTGCAGCTAGGTCCCCACAGTCAATGGGGGTGGGGAAATATGACGACCCAGAGAGTGATAAGGGGCAGCAGTGGAGGCTGGTGGATCCAATGCCATGGGGCAGTGAATCTGCTCTGAGTTCAACACCCTAGATAGCTCCTTTAGAGTTCTTCCTGTACTATTTTTATTATTATTTCAAAACATAACAAACTAACAAACACAAAGTAAGACAGATTAAAAAAACATTAAAAAAACATACAAAATTAAGATGGGCTTCCGATTTTCTCCACAACAAAAATATGTAACAATATTTTCTCTTGCTCTATAATTACAAAAGTCAAAATTCCCCTTTCTTTTACCTTAAAGTTTTCTTCTTATTCATTGAATCCACAGATAAATAAATAATTATTTTCTTGATCCTGCATAAAGTCTATAAAAGGTTTCCATTCAGTTCTGAACCTAGATGTTACTCCTTTAGAGTTCTGACTGAAATCCAGAGTGAGTTCACCACCCCACCGACATTGGAACTAGCAGTCTCCCCGGGGGGGGGGGGGGCAAACAGGCCCAGCATCTGTGCCACCCTGGGCATGCTAGGGCTGATGCTCCTTGCTACAGTATCCTTTCTTATTTTCAAAAACATTTTATAGTCAACCAGGCACGCACATGGTTACAGTTTATACATAGCCATCTAAGGGGACTCCCATAAGCCCATTAAGTCCAGGGTCCAAAATTACCTAACTGCACAACTGGAAGGAAAGGAAAGGAACCTCTCGTGCAAGCACTGAGTCATTACTGACTCTTGGAGGGACGCCATCTTTCGCTGACGTTTTCTTGGCAGGCCTTATAGTGGGGTGGTTTGCCGTTGCCTTCCCCAGCCGTTATTACCTTTCCCCCAGCTAACTGAGTACTCATTTTACCGACCTCGGGAGGATGGAAGGCTGTGTCGACCCGAGTCAGCTGCCTGAAACCAGCTTCCGCTGGGATCGAACTCAGGCCGTGGGGAGAGTTTCAGCTGCAGAAACTGCGCTTTACCGCTCTGCGCCACACGAGGCTCGCACCACTGATAAAGCATAATTAAATATACAAACATATTGCTACTCCTTAGTTACAATATAGGGATATTTATATTCTGACATGTTTCTTCAATTAATATGGATCTTCTTCCTTTTCTGCATAACATTGAGGTCTATGTCGTTTTTAAGCTCAGATCATAAAAAAAACAACCTTGCTCTTTGTTTCTACAGTGTTTTTTTCTTTTTTTAAAAAAAACATACAAAAGCAATGAGAGGGAAAGGCACAAATTGTGTCAAAAAACAGAAGAGATGTACTCAAGCGCCCCCCCTCCAAAAAAAAGCTTTAATAAACCAAACACATTTTGGAAATATATTTCCTTCTTCAGCAGCCACTTATGCATATATTCCAAAACATCCTATTTATACCTTCTCTGATTTGAACTACTTGACTATTTGTTTCCTTTTCATGTTTTATTTTTCCCCAGCGTTGCTAAGAATGCACAGGCCGCAATCTTATGCACACTCACCTGGAGTAAAAGTACCACGGAACACATTGGGCTATCTTCCAGTAAACCCACATAGGAACAGGCTGCACAGTAGCTACCATGCCTGGAGCAGCTTGCAGCTTCATCTCTGTCACTGGGTATATTTGGAATTGTTGTTATAATAAAACAAAAGCATTTATACTTGCCCAAACATACCAAGCAATACAATTTCATGAGCCAACTTATACACAATGACTCAGCTGTGGACATCCCAAAAATGAAATCAGCTCATTGGATACCCCTGCTGGCAAAAGGGAGGAGACCATTTTCACCAGTTTTGCTTTCCCACTCTGGCCTCTAAAAATCTGTGCTGGAGAGTTGGGGTATCTTCCAGAGCAGCACGAAAGATGGTGCTGAAGGCTGCAAGCGGAAATCAGCGAAAGTAACTTCCCTTCCCTCTTCTGCCAATGGGCACCTCCACTTAATCAGAGTCCCTTATATGAATGGAAGGAATTTCTCTGAGAACGAAATATACACACACACACACACACACACACACACACACACAAATATACATATATGTTCTTAAAGCAGTAAAGGCAGTTTAGGTTGAGAAGAAAGTAAATGGCGTATATATTTCAATTTCACCCAGTACTACCAAAATATTTTTTACCGTGACTACAACATATACAGAAATTTTTACGTCTATTTTCTTGAAAGACTTAGATGACAGGAGTACTCTATTTTGGTCACCTTGTTGTGTCCTACAGCCAAAACATTAACATCTGCTGCAGCACTAACCTCCTCCCTGTTGCTTTTTAAAACCAGATCTGAGAGATGAACTCTGCTTCTGTATTTCCAAAAGTGAACTCAGCAAAAGTAGTTAAAGTAACAACCGTTAGCGCAGTTATATTTTTAGAAACTTTTCACTGCAGAATCTGCAGGGTTTTTTTTAAAAAAAATCCTAGGACATTAATAATTTAAAAATGATCTCTGGCATAATAGGGCAACGCAGATAAGCGGCTATGCAATTATGTGCAGGAACTGCTTTGTCTACTAAAATTAGTGATCCAAAATTATCTAGATACTCTTCTGACGTTAAGAGATGAAGAGCCATTTTTAAATTGAAATTTTTTGCAAAAGTGCGTGGTTAGTTGTTCTATTTATGCCCCCCAGATATGCCATAAACTGAAAAGATGCCTTTAAGAAACATGTAGTGCTTTTTATAATACGTAGCAGCCCAATTCTGTGTATGCTTACTCAGATGTAAATCCTGTTGTATTCAATGGGGCCTAATCCTAAGTAAATACACATCCTCTGAACTGGGGCTAGAATCTAAGAGCAAATAAGAATTCTATTGTTCTTCCCGTACTATACTGTAGGCAAGCCACACATTGATAGAGACAACAGTAGATAGCAAAGCATAACCCAACCCTTCTAAAGCCATTTCATGTATGAAAATTGGACAGTGCTTTATTAAAACAGTCAAAATGTACAAGTATTATCCAGTTTGTAGATAACATCTTATAAAGCCAGTAAAGTATGAAAGTCAGTGTACTTTAAAAACCTGATACTGACATTTTTTAAAGTTGATATATGATAATTTTGCTTTTAAAATTATCATTTTTCAAAGGGCCCCCAGATACTATCAAAGGAACAGTGCAACAAGAAAATGTAACTTGGCTCTACATCACAGCAAGTGAACCTAATTCTCTTTAGGTCAATAGGAAACGACCTAATAACTTGAGTACGATTAGTATGTAGGTTAGGACTGCATCCCATGTTTCTATGTCAGGCAAAGTTAGAACGCTGCGGCTTTAAGGACTGAAATAAAATTAACCCCAAAGCTCCCTACCAAGAACTGACTTCTTAACACAGTAGTTTTCCTTTCTTGGTTACCCTTTAAAAACAAACACTGTAATACAATATTTTGAGGTCATCAAAAATAACTTCAGTATAAAATTTCATTTTGGCCTTTTATCAAATCTTATATCAGGAATAAAATTGCTTAGCATTTATCAAAACTGGTAGGGTTTTAAAAAAAATTAACACAAAATTATGGCCTTTTTATCCATGTCAGAATTGTTTTTTGTAGAAATGCCAGAAGCAGTCAAGAAATTTGGAGCCATGTGTTATTACCCACCCCAACCCCACACACAAATTGTCCCCTATCACATACATAAAAACCCTCTTAGAACCTAAAGGTTGGGGAGATATCAAGATGTCTCCTTCAAGTGCATAAAAAAGGGTAAAGATTATTAACTTGTTTGTGTAAATAGGAAGAGAAAACTACATCCCAAAATTCTTCAGATCACACAGAATGGTGCCTTGGGTATTCTGTATGCTTTGGCAGCAGAGAAAACGAGCTCTGAAAGACACTCTGAGTTCCTTGTTGAAAATGAAGCACAGAATGGGGTTGACTCCTGCCTGGGCAAAGGTCATCCAGACAGAAGTTGTCAGGTAGACCTGCGGGATAGTGCTGGCCTTGATGAAGACGCGCAAGTAACAGGCCACAATGTAGGGGGACCAGAGAAGCAGGAAGAGCAAGGTGATCATGTAGAACATCTTGCAGATCCTCTTCTCAGTCTTGAACTCCTCCAGGACCAGCAGCCGCTTGATCTGGCTGTGGGTAGCATTCTGTCTGATGCCTACCAAGGTAGGAGGGGTGGGGCCCCGGCCAAAGCCAGCAGTCCAGTTAGCAGCAGCCTGGCCAGTGGCTCCAGGACCATGGAAAGTCCAGTTCTGGCTAATGGCTGGCACCAACTGTGCCGGTTTCATCTTGCGGTGGCTGTGGATGAAGAAGAGGAGCTTGATGTAAACCAAATGGGTGGCAGCAATGACAGTGGCCAGCATGAGCATAAAGCCCAACGTGTCATTGGCCTTGACATAGCGATGCTCAAAGATGCACTGCTCTTCCTCCCGGATGAACTTGTAAGTGCCCACATCAAAGACAGGCGGGAAGGCCATGGCCATGGAGAGGGTCCACACCATGCACACCACAGCCAAGCAGGTCCAGCCCGTCATGCGCTTCGCATAGAAGCGGTGATGCGCAATGGCCATGTAACGCGTCACGCCCACGCAGAAGAGCAGGAAGGCGGCGTGGAAGCAGAAGAGCACAGCCAGGAAGGCCAGCACCTTGCAGCTGAGTGGGCTGTGTGGCCAGGCACCGGCCCCGCTGTGCACCGAGAGCATGACGAAGGGGAAGCAGGCCAGGGAGCGGAGGCCGTCGGCCAGGCACAGGTCCAGCAGCAAGTAGTAGGGGGCCCGGTGCAGGTGCCGTTCCTTGAGGATGAGCCAGGCAAAGAGCACGTTGCCAGCCAAGCTGAGGCAGAGGATCAAGCCCAGCGTGGTGAGCTTGAGGCCAGAGGCGCTGAGGAGACCGCCAGGGCTGGGCAGGTGCGGGCTGCTGCTGCTGCTGCTACTTGCCAGCTCGCTGGCGTTCGCCATCTAGCGAAGCTGGGGATGGTCGCCCACCTGCTCCCCAAACAAAGCGGAGCGGGAGGAGGAGGAGGAGGAGGAGGAGGTGGGGCTCCTCCCTCAGCAGCTACGGCCGCCTCCTCGCCCTGCCTGGCTCAGCCACCTGGTGCTCTCGCCTAGAAGACAAGCTAGCGCCGTCGCTGGCGCCTCCTCGGCCGGCGCCCATGCCACCCCGCAGCAGAGCCTGGACGCGTCTCCACGCGGCCGCGGGCGAGCTGCGGCGCCCCGCCCGGCCGGCGCTCGCTCGCTCGCTCTCCCGCCTTCCCCTGCTGGCTCTCGCGCCCACCAGCGGCTCCTTCTCCCTGGCGCAGAGCTCAGGCTGTGCGTGCGCCAGGCGGCCCCATGCCGGCATGCTGCGCTCAGCGGCGCCGCGCCACCTTCGCCTTCAGCCGCCGCCGGGCCACGGGCGGGCTTTCCCTGCGGGTCGGTGGCGCGAGGCTCTCGGGGAGGCGGGTCAGGGCGCGGCCATCGTCCAACTTTAAAAGGCTCCCAGGAGAGGGGCAGGAGAAGCGGGCAGGTTGCTGGCAGAGGCGCGGCTCGCGAACATGCCGCTGCCCGGCTCAGGGGCGCGTCGCCGCCGCCGCCGCCGCCGCTCCTGCAGCATCGCCGCTGCCTTTCCTCGCCCGCCGCCCCCTGCTATTGTCTGCTCCCTCCTGCTCGCTCTCTACCGTCTCCTACAGCACGTTGTTCGCAGGGGATGCCGGGCTTCCCTCCTCCACTTCCTCCTCCGCCTCCCCATCGCCATCGGCGCGGGCCTCTCCAATGCCACCCGGGGAAAGACGAAGGCGCCGCCGCGATGGCTCGTGGAGGGACCAAAGGTGCCGGAGTCCGGGGGAGAAATACCTGCTATTATTGGCTGCTGCTGCACTTCCGGCGGGGATGCTGCTCGGGAGAGAAGTTTAGGGGGAGGCGGGCAGGCTGAGCCTGCGCAAAAGTAGGGGAGGGGGAGAGAGAAGGGGGGGAGAGAGGGAGAGGATCTTCAGGCAACCGCAGCTGCTGCTTCTCCTTCTCTCTGTGGATTTCCCTCTGCTAAGGACGAATAAGCACGTTGTTCGTGGGCATTCGAGCCTGAGCACCAGAGCCTCTTGGCAAAGTAAATAAATAAATAAAATCGTAGCAACGGGAGGGGAACGATAGTCGTTCGTCACTCTCGCAGTCCAACTCGCTCCATCCACCCATCAGACACACAGCGTACAGCCGGGAGGTGCTCTGCAGACAAATGCTGGCCGAGCAAATCGCTCCAAATGCCTTAAGTGGCCGGCCGGCCGGCTCCAGGATTTTGACAGGCTTGGGTGAGGCGCCCTCAGGGGACCTTCTCCCTCATGATTCTACCTTCTCGCTGCCATTGTCACCAGGTACAATTGCTCCACATCTCCTTTCTCATCATTTCTACCACTTGCTTCCTTGACAGGCAAAGAGCCAGGGCCCAAGCAAGCAGTGGCATCTACTGGTCCTCCTTCTCACTGTCTCCATTGTCTGGGCCAGAACAAGAAGCAGGTGAACAAGGAAGTTGCAATGGTGACAAGGAGGAGCAACTCCAGAGGGCCCTTGCCAGTGTGAGCCCTTGCCAGGTGCCTGACCGTGCCTACCCTTGATACCAGCCCAGGGCACAGCCAAGCCACACTAAGGCAATGCATACATGCATTTAAAAAATCCAACTTTACTGGCGAGACCTGATGAAGTTCTTACTGCACTTACACTGTTTTCTTCAGAGCCCTTGGAAGATGCTGTTGAATAATCCAGTGCCATAGGTTCCTAACTCCCCAGATCACTGTGCACATTCCTCAACATCTTCTCTGCAGGGATATCTCTTCTATGTTTTACAGATACTCTAAGGCAGGAGTGGTCAACTTGTGGCCCTCAAAATGTTTTGGCATACACTTCTCATGATCCCTCACCATTGGCTATGCTGGCTGGAACTGATGGAACTTGTAAGCCAAAACATCCAGAGAGCCACAAATTGCCCACCTCTACTTTAATGGGGGTTGAGCTCTTTCACTTCCCTTCTGTTGCCTGCTGTAGACCTGTAGAAGGATGGGGAAACTATCACCTTCAGAAGCAAGCCCCCAGGGATTCCACCACTCCAAAGGTCATGGGGTTGCATTCACGTTTGCGTTTTGAACAAAGGCAAGATCTTGGCATTGAGCCTGGGACCTTTGGCATACAAAGCATGTGGTTCACCAGTATTGCTTGGTTAGTCAGTGTCATGCCAGTATGCCAATGCAAAGGAAGGGCCATAGCTCAGTGGTAAACCATGTCCTTTGCACGTCAAAGGTCTCAGACTCAATTCCCCAGCATCTCCAGGTTGGACTAGGAAAGACTCCTACCTGAAACTCTTGAGAGCTGTTCACAGATAGTAGATTGAACTAGATTGGATTAATGGTCTGACTCCTATAAGGCAGTTTCCGGGTATATCTGGAGCCTTCAGGACAGAGAGCACCAGTCACTGACTTTCAGCCAAACCTACTTCACAGGGTTGTTGTGAGGATTAAATGGAGAGCAGGAAGATCATGCAAGCTGCCTTGGGTTCCTTGGAGGAAAAGAGATAGAATATGGCTTTATAGGCCCCTTCCAACTCTACTATTCTATGATTCTAATAATAAATGAGGGCCATACATCTCTGTTCAATGGAAGATTTCTTACACCTAACTGGAGTTACCAGACTCTAAGAATCCCTTTCAAAAGAAAGTTCGGGTTTCCTATACAGTTTAATGTTCTGGTCATATCTAATCACACAGATTAAGAAGGATATACAGTAGTACTTCTTCCCTTGTTATGAAGTTTGTCTGAACAGCACGACAAAGGGGACCTCTTAATGGCAAAGTCGATTTACTTAATCCACTAACTCCACTGTCTGTTTCTCAACACATATGGGCATGGTAGCCTTTATACTGACCCTGTTCAGACATGGTGGTTAAGCATTTTGAGCTAAACATTATGGCTTAGTGTGTCATGTGAACCATGACTTAGTGTATTGTGTGAACCATTCCTAACCATGATGGCAACATAGCCACGATTTAAAGACACCCACTAACCATTTGCTGCCAAAGGGTTTGTGGCCTAACCATGGCTTAGCATGTCGGCTGAACAGGCCAGCTGTGAAATGCACTCCTGCTGATTAGGCCAATGGCCTATTAACCTCAGTTCCTCTTCCCCACCCCTCAATTTCATGACATGTTTAGGAGAGGTCCCTCCCTCTGGCTTCCTTTTCTTTCAACCTTCCCCAACCTGGATTTCTCCAGACTTTTGGCCTACCAACTCTCATCATCCCTGATTATTACCCATGCTGGCTGGGCTGATAGAAGTATCATCTAAAACATCTGGTTGAGGGAGTCAATGTTGTTCATCACAGGCACCTTCAATTAAACAGTTTTCCAACAGTCTTTTCCAGCAAAGATATTTTATTTGTTTTCATAATTTCTTATACCACTTTTCTGTTGTTGTTTTTAAAAAAATCCCAGTGCAGTTCACAAAGTAAAATAATGAAATAGATAACACACTAAGCCATGGTGGTTAAGCAATTTAAGCTAAACATTACAGCTTAGCGTGTCATGTGAACCATGACATAGCGTGTCATGTGAACCACTCCTACCCATGGCAGCTGGTTTAAACACCCTCCCTAAACATTTTCTGCAAAAGAGTTACTCCAAAGCAGCTGCCGAAAAGGGACTTCGGAGAAGGAATTCTTAAATATTAAATGAACAGTTAGTCCATCTTTACTCAGCCTGAATAAAAAAATGTTAAATAGATTAAAGTAATTAATTTATCATGTGCCAATAAATAAAGGAATTAAACCTATGCACAATCCTCTTCAGTAGATAATTCTATCTGTTCTCCCAATTTGAACACTGCATTTTGGGTGCCAACAGGTTGAGGCCTCCTCCACTTTACATCACTGAAAATATGATACAACTCCATGAAATGTGAAACTATGCATTTTGCATAACTGACTCAGACTCCAGCATGAACACTCATCCGGGACAATACAGGCTAAATTGTCATATATCCTAAACAGTGCTCATTGACCCCATGGCTTTGCTCCATTCACAATTTGAAACAGTGTTAGAAAACCAGGAAAAACCCTGGTAGCAAAAAAAGATAAATTGCTTTTCTTTTTTCTTTTTTTCTTCTTTTGCTTACTACTAGCATATCCAAGCCAGTTTTATTTGCTATGTTTCTCATCTGTACACAGGCTTCACTCTGACAGTACATTGCCAATGGGTTGGTTAGTGTTTGTGCAGCTTCTGAGGCATTTCACACATTTTGTACAGTTATTCAAATACATGGACGTCGTCTCTCTAGGCTGAATAATTATTCACCCAAAGGCTCTCAAGTAAGTAACAATATGTTTCAGAAGGTAGCTAAGGCCAGTGATGTAAACAGCTATGTAATCTTCTTGGATATGATTTTAAGGCTGTGCTTAGGTGGCCTGGGTTCAAATCAGCATACAATCGAGAAGTGTCATACTGTTAGAGCAGTACGACAATGGAATCAGTTACCTAGGTAGGTTGTGGGCTCTCCCACACTACAAGCATTCAAGAGGCAGCTGGACAACCATCTGTCAGGGACGCTTTAGGATGGATTCCTGCATTGAGCAGGGGGTTGGACTCAATGGCCTTGAAGGCCCCTTCCAACTCTGCTATTCTATGATTCTATGACAAGTGCCTCTCTGGCCTTTGGTAAGGCTTCATCTCCTAGCCTTAGTTTCCTATCTGCAAACCAGAGGCACTAGGTTCTCTCATAAGGCATTTCCAGAAGGATAGCCATGCAGCATAAACAACAACAAAGTCTTGTGGCACCTTAAAACTAACAAATTTATTCTGGCATAAACATTAACCCATAAAAGTTTTCGCCAGAATAAACGTGCTAGTCTTTCAGGTGCCACAAGACACCTGAAGGCACTTTGATGATAAGGAATTGTAATGATAAAATAAGGTTGCAACACATTTGACTACTAAAAGGTTAACAATCCAGGGATAGATCGGACATAAGCCCTACTTAGAGGTGACCCTTTTAAATTATTGAGATTTAAGTTAGTCATGACTGTAAGTAAGATTTATGTTGGATTTTACTCCAGAGGTGGTTGAGAAAACTTGTGGTCCTCCAAATATTTTGGCCTACAACTCGCATCAGCTCTAGCCAGCATAGCCAAAGGGGATGCATATAAAATAAACACAAATTTGTTCAATTGCATTAATGTGTTCAATGTGGAATTCCTTGCCAGTTGACATCAGGCAAGTGCCAACATTGCTCTGTTTTCAGCATCTACTAAAAACATTTTCATTTAAACACCCCTTTCCTGAGTAAAAGACCAGACCCTGGCCATACTCAGGAATCTTTTTTTAGATGTAGGTCAGTTTATAAATATTGATGATGATGATGATGATGATGATGATAATAATAATAGAAAGGAGAAAGAGAAATAATAATAATTTGCCTGCTTAGTTCTGAACTTGTTATTTTGTGTGCCCAGTCCTCCTTCCACTGCCCAGCCTGCAACCCTTCTACATGGCACGAACATCTTGATATTTTCTCCATCTGCAAATCAGGGTTGGCTTCTCTATTCTTCTCCATAATTGAGTGGGAACTTATTTTGACTGGAAACTACCAGACGTCAGTATCATGAATGCCAGTACCTCCATGCATTCTACTTGCTGAACGTTGTTATAATCCTGTGTAGCATAAAGAAGACTCCTAAAAATAAAAAAAGAAAGGCTCGCTCAGTAGAGTGACAGAAGAAAGGGAAGATGGTGGGGACTATAAGGGGATATTCATCTTCATTGCTGTCTTTTGTAAGCCGCATGCTTTTGCACCACAGGCAACATGCTGCTCTTTAGAGACTCCTCTTTTGTGGAACAGCTCCCCTGTGACAACAGGACACAGCAGAAGCAGCAGCGAAGCAGGATGTATCATCCAGCGAGTATTCGCATTGTTCAGCTGGAGCCCTTGACTGAAGCTGCTACCAAGGCTGCCAGGCCAATGCATGTCGGATAGAGATTTTGCTTTCAAGGCTTTTTGTACAATGCTTTTAGTTACTAATTTTATTTATTTAAGTGTGTGTTTTCCTTTCCTTTAAAATAATTAAATAAATAGATAAATCACACAGTGGCTTGTGACATAACAATTCATATAAAAAGCACATCAAATGTAAAAAAAGCAAAACCAAATAAAAACTACTCAAATCCATTGCACGCATACCATAAAACAAGAGTAGGAGAAAGCAATTCAAGCATAAAACAGGAGATGCTTTTATGCCTCCCAGATCACCAGAACGCAATGATTATACACATTTGGTATTCATCTGCGATAACTACATAAAATCAATAGTGAGAATGCAGCCCAACCAATTGCTGAAGAGAGTGTGCATGGCCCTGGTTACTTTTCTTTCCGCTAGGAGTCCACTGGCATTGAAATGATCGTTGTTAATATAATCACTGTGGCTTCCTAACTAACAGTAATGGTATGCATCACCTCCACCCCCTGAAGCACTGGAGCTTAGCAAGTGGCTATCTTGACACGGGAAAGCAGTTCAGTGTCATGTTTAGTGAGAAGATATCTGCAGCTCTGCAACTCTTCTCTGCAATGGGGAGTGGGCTGTATAGTTACCATCTTCCTAGTTCATCCCTGCTACAATCCTTAGTGTTGCACAGCAGAGCACTACAAATGGAGCTCTGGTGATTTTGTCCTTCATATCACATTCTAAATAAGAAAATTAAGACGGCCCTTCAAAACAGCAATGATATGCAAGAGCCTTTCTCAACCTGGCACTCTCAAGATGTGTTGGACTACAGTTTCCATCATCCCAAGCCAATGGCCATGATGGCTGGATCTGATGGGAATTGTAATCCAAGGCACCAGGTTGGGGAAGGCTGATGTAAAACCTCAGGTTCAGATCCCACTACTATGCTAAAAATGATATTGGTATTGATAGAGTACACTATAATGGGGATCCCCAACACAGCACCCACAGGCATCAGTGTACCCACAGGGAACTCCATCAGTGCCCACAAAGCTTTATACTCCCTGACCCTTCAATTTTTAATTAAAATAAACCTGAAGGTGTTAGGGCACCGGGTTCCCCTTCCTCTTCCTGCTTGGCTGGACAGGAAGAGAAAAGAGCTGCTTCCTGGCACTGCCCAATCTTCTGCCCACGCAGACCTTCCCCCTTTGATCTCTCTCCGCTCCCATCTTCTATCTTTGTCCTTTCTCTCCCCTCAATCCCTTTCCTCAATCTTTTCCTACCCTCTACCCCTTTGCTTTGCTGGTTCTCCCTTGCTCCCAGCCTACAGCCTAGTTATTTTTCCTCTCCCAGTTTACTTTTCTCTTTCTATCCCTCCTAGCCTTGCTCTCTTTGGCCGTAGCTAGACCTAAGGTTTATCCCAGGATTGTCCTGGGGTCAAACCTGTTCATCTAAGTGCCACACAGGGCATCCAGCGCTCAGGCAGGGACGAACCCAGGATGATCCTGGAATAAACCTTAGGTCTAGCTACAGCCCAAGTCTCACTATTTCCCTCCCTCCCTAGCCTGCTCTTCTCCTCTACCTTTCCAGCCCCTTCTCTCATTATACACACACACACACACACACACACACACACACACACACACACACCACCTTCCAAGGTGGCAGCTCTTATGGCAGAAGAGGAGGTAAGAGCACCAAGTGGGGAATGGAGTGGATGAACCTGGGGTCAAGGTAGGGAAAACTTGGGCTGCGGGCATTTTCCTTTCCTTTGGGACTGGGGAAAGGGGTATGCATACGGAGGATGAGGAGAGCGATCTTATGTAGGCCTACTCAGAAGTAATTCTCATTGAGAGTCATGTAAGTATGCATAGGCTTGCAGTGTTAAACGGGGATTTTGTGCTTCTTTGGGGTCAAATATATGGATTGGCTTTGGAGTTGAGACCCTTCCTCTGCTTGATGAATTACTTGTCTTTTGATTAGCCAGGCCCCCACAGCAGCCATGATGTGACTAGTCATGTCCTCTGTGGGAGACACTTTGTGGTGGCGCCCACAGCAGTTGCTCAAATTCCCAAATCTACCTTCAGGTCTAAAAATGTTGGGGACCCCTGCACTATAGGCTATTTATTCATTCATTCATTCATTCATTCATAATATTTATACACATCCTTTCTATCAAATTTTTCTCAAAGTGACTTACTATCAACAAGTTATAATAATACAAAAAAAAAAAAAAAAAAAAAACCAGAAAAACCTCAAACTAACAGCCCTGTATCTTCTAGATGATGCCAGAACATTCTTTCTTTAGTTTCTGCAGCAGACAGTTGGAGCTGAATGGTTTTTTTTTCCTGGCAGGAGCGGGAGGAACAAACTCCCTGCAGCTCTTTTTCCTCTGACCAGTGGATGCAGCCATGTTAATTTCCCCCCTGTCATGATGTTCTTCCTAGGATGTACGGGATGAATGTCCCAGTAGCCCTTGAGCCCCTGGACAGTGGCAGAGGCCAGAGTGTGCTTCCCTTAAGTACTGCAGTTCCAGAGCAAGTTATGGTGTGACCTTCCTAGTTCAGCAGTGTTATAAATAATAATATAAATTTGTAAAGATGGGTGAGCAGCACCACCACCACCCTGCCATTCACAACAGATTAGATCAGAAACAAATTGAGCTATTTCTCCCCAAATCAGGGAATTCTCCGCTAAATTTCTGAGCCATGGTGCAAAGAGTAAGGTGCTGGAGTTCAATTCAAGATCGTTGATGCTCTAAATCAAAGTTACTTTATTCTCTGTTGTTGAGAAGAGGGTTGAGAAGTTGTTAACCGTTCTTCCCACAGCAGATTTATTAGAAAAGGGATAGAAAGTAAAACTACAATTATGAAGCAATTGTTGTGAACCACCCAGAGAACTTCAGTAGTTGGGTGGTATAGAAATGTAATCAATCAATAAATAGAAATATTCGAATGCCTTTATACAAACCTATGGTGCGACCACACTTTGCATACTGTGTATTGTTTGGGGCACCACATCTCAAAAAGGATATTGTAGAGCTCAAAAAAAAAAGTGCAGAAAAGAGCAACCAAGATGATCAGGGGTCTCTGGAGCAACTTTCCCATGAGGAAAGGTTGCAACATCTGGGGCCTTTTAGTGTTTTTTGTTTTTGTTTTTAAAGAAGCAAGTGGGGTGGGGAAAACATGATAGAAAGGTTTATAAAATTACATGTGGCACGGGGAAACTCAATAGAAGTTAATTTTCCTCTCATAATACTTGAACTTGGGGTCATCTCATGAAGCTGAATGGTGGGAGGTTGAAGGGAGATAAAAGGAAGTAATTCTTTACATTGCCCATAAAACACGAGATCCGCTATCACAATTGATGGCCAGCAATTTGGATGGTTTTAAAAGGGGGCATGGCTACACAGGGCGATATCCCAGTGATCATCCTGGGATCGTCCCTGTGCGTCCACATGACGCACAGGGCATCCCAGGAGCAGGGAGGGATGATTCCTCCCTTGGCCCGGGATATCACCCTACCAATAAATTCCAATTTTTCTGTGGTCTCGGGATGATCTCGAGACCACGGAACATGTGGCCCGCCATCCCGTTTTCGTCATGACTCCTCAAGAGTAACCGCCAGGACCCAGGCAACTTTACAATGTGATAAGGGAGGAATCAAAGCGCTATTTCTATTATAGCTCCTTTGTAACAGAATACAGTTATATACATGAGTCAGTCCACCAGTCACTCCACTGATATATTACTTAATTAGCTAATTACTTTTGTTGAATGATAATGATCAACCCTAAAATGCATTGGCAAATTTTGATACAATGCAAGCTTTGTTCAGTTCAAGACTGGTGATCCAAGAACATCATAAAGTCAAACTAAACAAAAATAACTCTTGCAGTTTGGAGCCATAGTCCTGATTCCTACATTAACTGGAAAATTTGGTTGTTGGCAAGGTCAAGCTGTGCCCCCCTTCCCCAATCCATATGACAAACCATATGTGGGCCATGTTGAATTTGAGGAAATTTCCCCAGTGTAGTTTAAATTAATTGGCCCTGTTCAGAAGACACGTTAAACCATGGCTTTAACCATGATGGATAAGGCAAAAAGCCTTACTCACTGTACTTAAAGCTGTGGTTTAATGTATCTTCTGAATGGGACCAGTGAACCATGGGTACTACCTCACAAAAATTGCTTTCCAGTTGGGATCAGGACCCACTCAGATTGATTTAAACAATGAGATAAGAACTGCATATTGATTCAACCCTACACTCAGCTTTGCCTTTGGGTATGCTTTGATAAAAGTCTGGCTTTTCTGTGGTTCTGCTTGCTTTGGTTTGAATTTAGCAAGATTTTATCCTTCTGACTTCTTAAACCCTGGTGATTAATCAAAGCTCACTAGAATCCCATTTTGTCCCAATCACTCCTATTTGATTTCTACAACGATTTCCTTAAATCTTTGAATAGCAAACAGGGGACTACTGCAAACATACCTTAACTACTTTAAATCACACTTCTGTGCAGCTAATAAAAACGGAGTGCAGCTAATGAGCTTGTGGAGATACGAAGACACAGTAAGCTTCTTAGTCCAGTTATAAGTAGCTTGCTGCAACTTAGGAGCTCTACTACTCCTTTGCTTTAAATCTATTATTCCTCTCAAGAAAAAAATCCGCTTCCTTGAGAGAGGTGCATTTTATGTCTTATAATTAATTAGGTGCATCACTACTTACTCATACATACATATATACATGCATGCATACTTACAGAACAGGGCTGAGAACATCTTATGGGTGGGTGTAAGAATAAATTTTGGAATAGGACAAAGAATCCTCAATCCTGAACTAATTTAAGACCCACTGTACACATGGTATGGAGTATGCAGATAGTGAAATGATAGGTGACAGTCTAGGATTTAGATAGACTTAAACCCATTTTTATATCCTTTTTTAATGTGTGGGGAGAGACTGTAGTTCAGCGGTAAAGTGCAGGCATTGCATGCAGAAAATCCAAGGCTAAGTTCAGTCCTTAGCACAGCCTTCCCCAATATTATGCCATCCAAATGCGTTGGACGGCATCCCCCACCATTTCCAGCCATTGCCAATGTGAACTGTCCTAGCGTTACTTAAAAGGATCAGGTAACAAGTAATGGGAAAGACTTTTGTGGGAGACCCTGGAGAGCGATGCCAGACAGCCAGAAAGTAGACCAGCCTTCCCCAACCTGGTGCCCTCTAGATGTGTTGGATTACAACTTCTATCTGGAAGGCACCAAGTTCTGACTACAACTGCAGTCCAACACATCTGGGGGAGTTGGATTGATTGATTTGATTCAAAGTATTTTTATCCCACTGTTCAGCCAAAAGGCTCGCAGAGCCTTAGAAAGATTGGAAATAAGATTACTGTCCCTGCCTGGCAGCTCAAAATCTAAGAGACACAACACAAAAGGAAAGGGGATTGGGAGGGAGAAGGGGGGAAATTGCAAATTCAGGAACAGTTCTCATCTAGACCATAGTGGACTAGATGGACAAATAGGCAGCCCTCTTTGTTCCTAATGCTGTTGTACATTCTGTCTGAATGTCAGAAGTGCAAAGCAAGCCATTGCCTCATAAATATGACCAAGGGCTTCAACCATATGAGAGGGTTTATCTGTATCAAGGGCCAACCAGCTGCTAGGCAACCATCTGTTTCAGCTGCACAACAGCTTCTTGTCAATAGTAACAGGTCACAATCCTATGCATGCTGCTTGGGCATGCTGGGAGCTGTAGACTTTTTTTCTGTCTGAATATGTAAAAATTGCACCCTTAATCATGCAAATAGGAATGAGAAGGAGTGAATTGATACAGTAGTTGGCAGTATCACAAAAACAACAAAGCTTTCATGCCCAGGCACTTATGGAATTTCTCACAAAAAGGTGGTCATAGGCAGATCAAAACCAGTCTATCTCCCTTCCTTCCAGCTTTCTAATGAAGCAGCTGAGAAGGTAACTTATGAAGATGGCATATTCTACATATTGTGTTCCCTTGGATTTTTTGCAATGTTAATTTTAACATCTCTCACACGCACAGGAAACGCAGAATTTACTGAGAGAATGTGGGTATAATGTACTCACTAGTAACAAAGAGCTGGTTAATTGAGCATGAGTTTTCATGAAGTAAATGCTAATGTCAGAGCTTGTTGTATTTAATATTCTATAATCTGATTTGTCTAGAAACTTACATTAAATTGTGGCTTCAGTAAATGTAAATTCTTGATGGAATTCAAAGCAAACAAGAAAGCTCTATTTCATTGTTTCCATTCATAAAATGGTTTAGTCTCCCTCTAATGGCCAAGTGATGTAATTGTTTTTTATAAAGTTTTCTAAAAAAGTTCTTTGCTTAGCGACTCACTAATGGACTTTGTACTTTGGTTTGCTCCAGCATTAAGCTTTGGGCCAGACATAATATAAGAGCACTTCATGGGAGATAGCCACCTGCTGATATGGATATAGGCTGTAAAGCAGTGGTTCCCAATTGGTGGTCCGTGGACCCCAGGGGGTCCATGGCACCATTCACATATTCACCATTCATTTCTGGAGTCCACTGATGAGGAATTCCTACCAAAAGTAAAATATAACATCACTGAGCACCTGCGTGATTTAGCAACTAGCTTCAGAGATTACTTCCCTGTACCTAATACTGAAAACTCATGGATAAGGAATCCTTTCGAATGTGGTGATGTACAAATAACAACTATATCTGCGGAACAGCAAGATGCATTTGTTGACGTGACTTGTGATGGTTCACTGAAATCATTTCATTCAATCATTTCAATCAATCATTGAAATGGGTGATGGTTTTTCCTGATTATAAGAAGTTAGGTGAAAAAGCTTTGAAACATCTAGTTCCCTTTTGTTCCACATATCTTTGTGAACAAACATTTTTGACATTTTGTTATATGAAGGACAAGCATAGAAATTGGCTCGATATTGATCCAGATTTGAGATTAAAAGTAGGAAATATTGAACCAGATGTGGAAGGGATTGTTCGGAACAAAAAGAGGCATGATTTCTCCCATCAATTTAGGTTTAGTAGCTGCTTGACAATTTGTTATAGACGTTAGTAAAATTTACTATTTTACTAATAGACATTAGTAAAATTAAATTCGTCTTTATATTCCTAACTAAATCATTGTCATTTTTGCATGGTAATATCACAAATTTTATGGTCTGTTTTTTAGTATACCTAAAATCCTTTGCTTATTAGGGGCTACCCCTTATTTTCTCCAAAAAATTGCTTCGTACAGGTAACTATCATAGAGATAACAAATTTTTCAAAAGGAGGGGGTTCATGGCTTGGCATTTGAAAAACAAGGAGTCCGCAGTACTTGGTTAATTGGGAACCACTGCTGTAGAGTGTTACAAACCTTATTTGGGATGCAGAGCTGTTTAAAAACTCAGATCCTTTTTCAGGCTTCATTTAAACCTGATTTTATGCAGAGATAGACATTACTGTTGTTGTTGCTCCTGCTATTATTATTTTAAATCCATCCAATAACAAAAAGTCTTTGCTGGCATACCATGCTGAGCAATCCTATGCATGCTTACATGGAAGTAAGTCCCACTGGGTTTAATGGGACTTACTCCCCGTGTAGCTGTGTTTAAAGATTGGAGCCTAATTAACCCATTGATTTCAATAGCTTTTAGCGTAGGATCAGACTATATATAAGAAACTAGGAATTACTGGCTAAGGAAGCAGAAACCAAGAATACAGAATTAGGAAATCATGTTAAATAAGAATTAGGACCTACTGAATGAAGAACCTGTAATTACTTACATTCTCATCTCTAGTTAACTGAAGCAGAGAAAAACTGCCAAAATTGCCATGAATTGACATAAAGCACCTGTTTGCCAATCTATCACTTTTATCTGTGCAAATATTACTTAATTTATTTTAGTTAGCAGAAACAAAGCCTGGTTATTTCATCATCCCAGAAGCTTGTTAGGTCCTAATCTTATCTGTAGCCCTTCACACACACTTTATTTTCACACACTACATCAAAATGATTGAAGTATGCATGGGTACAATTGGAAAAAAAAAACCTAAAAATATAGCATTTAGTTAAGAAAATATAGAGAGATCAAACCCAGTCTGTAAAATTCTGAAAGGTGCAACATCTATTAAGGAAACACACTAAGGGAGGCATCCTATACATGTTCAGATAGAAACCTACTGGCTGAGGTATGCTGGGAGTTCTTGGACTTTTTTTGTCTAAACATGTATAAGATTGTGCCTAAATCAAAATTCCTATGTCCCTTGAATGCTGGTGATATTTCTATATACTTCCTCAGTCACTATTCTGGAATATTATAGGGGAGGATTGAAGTCAGCCCACTGTGCAAGCCTTTGGTTGCTGTTGATGGAACCAGGCCTGTCAGCAGAATATATCTAAATAATGGCATTGTGATATTCAGCTCCATTGCATGATTAATAACGTTATTACAAGGGGGAGAAATCATGTTTCCTTACTGTCACTTCTGCACCCCCGCATTTGTCCCTCATTACTTCCTCTTCTGCCTGGAGGAAAAAGAGGAAGTAAACAAAGACCATGTGGCCCATTCAGAAGGACATTCCATTTTTGAAAAAAAGTCTGATTAAAAGGGGTCTATTTTGTGATGGAAAAACGGGCAGAAGGAGCGGGAGGTGGACGACATCTAAAGGAAGCACGCACATCCATAAGTGGGCAGTAGCAAGTGTGCGATAAAACGCTCGTCTGATGAACCTCTATGAGAGCTCACAAGAACTCCAGACTGAGTCACTCTTGAGACTTAATCCAATATACCCAGCACCTTACAGAATTGGATTCCTTTATGTAATAATAGGTGGGGAATATTACCTCAGTGTTAGGTTTATGTGAGAGATGTTGTTATTAATAAACTCCTGCAATTAGAAGACACAAACAACCGATTACATAGTGCATACAGCACCCCATGTATGCCCATTATCAGTAAAACTCGTTCTGTTTCCATGACAACCTGGACTGAAAAGCTCGGCTGATATGGGATCTTTTCCAGATGGGAAAGCCCTTGCAAAAACAAGAACTCTGGAACATGGCTGTGCATGCATATGTGTGTGCACATAAATGCACACACATACACACATTGGGTGGTAATGAAATGTAATAAATAAAATAATTGGTATATAACCTCTAAGTATAGCTAGTTGCATTATCTGACCTAAGCATTCAGCTTCAAACAGAAGTCTAAATTTAGACCAGCTACCATTTGTAGCCTCACATAAGAACAAAAGAAGTGCCCTGATGCTGGATCAGACCGAGGGTCCATCTAGTCCAGCACTCTGTTCACACAGTGGCCAACCAGCCATCGGCCAGGGATGAACAAGCAGGACATGGTGCAACAGCACCCTCCCACCCACATTCCCCAGCAACTGGTGCACACAGGCTTCCTGCCTTGAATACTGGAGATAGTACAAAACCATAAGGGCGAGTAGCCATTGATAGCCTTTGCCTCTAGGAATTTATCCAACCCCCTTTTAAAGCATCCAAGTTGGTGGCCATCACTACATCTTTTGGTAATGAGTTCCATAATTTAACTATGCGCTGTGTGAAGAAGTACTTCCTTTTATTTGTCCTGGATCTCTCACCAATCAGCTTCATTGGATGACCCCAGGTTCTAGTACTTTGAGAGGGAGAAAAATGTCTCTCTACCTACCTTCTCCATACCATGCATAATTTTGTACACCTCTATCATGCCTCCCCTTAGCCTCCTTTTTTCCAAGCTAAACAATACCAGTTGATGAAAACTTCCCTCATAGGGGAGATGCTCCAGCCCCTTAATAATTTTAGTTGCCCTTTTCTGCACTTTTTCCAGTTCTATAATATCCTTTTTTAGGTGTGCTGACCAGAACTGTACACAGTTTTCTAAGTGTGGTCACACCATAGATTTGTAAAAGGGCAGCATGATACTGGCCATTTTATTCTCAATTCCTTTTCTTATAATGCCTAACATGGAGTTTGCCTTCTTTACAGTGCCCACACACTGGGTGGACATTTTCATCGAGCTGTCCACCACAATCCCAAGGTGTCTTTCTTGTTCAATCACCGCCAGCTCAGATCCCATTAGGTTATACTTGAAGTTGGGTTTTTTTTGCAAGTACACAAAGTGAAACCTGTGGGTTCCACGATAGAGGGAACTAAGCCAAGTGATGATATACATCGCATGAAAGTCTGCTGATTTTGTGTGAGGAATTTGCCACAGGAAATGGAGGCTGTGCTGACATATAACTGAGACACATTGCATGGTAGTTCCTATGGTAAGAATTGTGCACGGCCTAGAGAGCCTCAGCTATTGGGCAGTATAAGAATGAAATAAATAAATAAAATAAAACATAATTATGCCAACATGGTTTTTAAAAATCGGTCTGTTCATTATATCCTTTTGTTTTGGCTTTGCTTTTGATTGCCATTGATATCAACAAATAAAAACAAACCTATGAGCTTCTGACGAGAATCAACCTGATAGAACTCTGTTCTAATTTTTGTAACATTTCTTTGTTTCAGTTTTTTTTAAAAAAAAACACTGCAAACCGTCTTGGATGCCTTGGCAGAAAGATGGGCAATAAATGCACTAAATAAAGTAAAATAATTATATTTTGCATTGATGTCTTTCAACCATAATGCTTGTGCAGTCAACGAGCCATAATCTTTCTCCACCAGCAGTAGTATTCCATGTTCCTGCCCTCTCTGCTACACTGGAAATTGGGTATTGGGCAAACTGTATCAACATAGGCGTGCGCAAGGGCTTTGCCAGATGTGCCCAGGCACACCCTAATTTCTCAAGTAATAAGCACCAAGTTGCGGGAGCCATTGAATAGGGATCCAGAGGGGGATCCAGCAAGAATGGTCTTCTGGCTGCTCTGTTGCCGCTGTCCCCAGCCATGCACTGTTGCTCCTGGCAGCAGGAGTGAAAAGGAACCACTCTGCTGGAAACCTCTCTGCCAGGAGCCACACTTCAAAGAGGCCAGGAGGAGGGACCCGAAGGCTGATATCACCTCGTAAGCCCCTCCTCCAGCCAGTGTTACCACAAAGCCCCACCAATGCTGGGTCTTGAGGAGCAACTCCCCATTCCCCCACCACTCACCCCTCCCATGGTCAGGCAAGCCAAACGTGGAATAGGGCATCAAGGTCTACAAAGTTTAATAAAAAACAAGTACTGAAAAATTTCACCACACAAATTCAATGTTGCCCAATCTGGTGTTATCTAAATATGTTTGACTACAGCTTCCATCATCCTTCAGTCAGCATGGCGGGCACAAGCTGGGTGAAGGCTGCACTAATTAATTTTAGCAAAGAACTGTACATTTTACACTGAGAACTGCACATCTATTTCAACAGATTTTAAGTCTCTTCCACTGAGGTTGTTGGGGCACCTTCAGTTTCGCTGTCACTACTTATTAGTTCCATTCACAAAGGCATACTGTATATGAATTTCAGTGACATATAGTTATCTCTCACACATACTTGATAGGGATAATCACCTGAAAAACATTAATCACTGTGAAGAACTATGGATGCATTTCCTTTATCTGGTTGAGCTTTTATATTGTATTTTACATTATGGTTTTATACTGTTGTTTTATACTTTGAATGTTTTTAATTTTTGTGAACTGCCCAGAGAGCTCCGGCTATTGGGCGGTATAGAAATGTAATAAATAAATAAATAAATAAATAAATTTAAGTGCCCTGCCATCAGCCAGCTAGCACATATGATATAACCACCTGGGAATGTGCTACCTCAAAGCAGCCCAGGCAGTGCCTGTAGCTCAAGGCCAGGGCTAGGCCCTGCTAATTTGATGAGTGATCACAGCTAGACCTGGTGAGAAAGTACAACTCCAATCAGGGTGGGCCGAGAAGGGTGGGCCAGGGCCTGGGATTGGCTGGTGGGGATAAAGGCTAAGGGATAAAAGATATGGTGGGAGATGGCCTCTTTGTCTCCCTTTCTGGCTATCTGAAAAGAAGGTCGACTTGCATGGTGCCCTGGCTGAGGCTCTCTCCTGGGAGACATTTACTTCGGTAACGTATAGGTTAGGCCAGTTAGTGTTCAACTGCTTTACTTGGGGACATTGTATCAAAAGTCCTCTGTATTGGCTTATGTAGTCTTGATATTTCCCTTTCCTGATTTCCCTTACCCTAATAAACTACTTATCTACCTCTAAGCTCTGGGTAACTCTCAGTGCTAAGTCCAGTGCCTATTGGCCAAGAGGAGTGGCTGGTTGGCTTATTGGGGAATTCAGGTCAACCTTTCAGGGAGGACACAGTGCTCTGCACTCACTCCTCACAATTACAACTTTGAAACTGCCAAGCTTGCCTAATATTGTATTTGCAATGGGCATCCATTCACTGTTACAAGTGAACTTCTGAAATTGATATTTTTCTGCCCCATATCACTGGGGAACGTCACACCAGTCAACCCCTCCCCAACAGAACACTTTGGAGTGGGCTTCTAATTTTCTTTTCATTTGACAATCAAGTCCTCATTCATTCCTTTTGCCCTTTCTGGAACATGAAACCAAGTAGGTTATTTTGATATAACACAGTCTAAACATTATAGCTTTGCATGCCAGACAACTATCATTAACAAAGAATAAGCAACTGCAGAAATCAAGATGGTTTCACATTACCACTTTGCACACGACCAACTTTTGCCTTCTATTTGAAGATGAGTAGATTAAATTAAAATAACAATAATACCACCAGTACTCAAAATTTTATTCAATTGGGAAGCAATTAAAATTTTCCATTTGCATGGTGCAGTTATTATTTTATTTGCTTCCTCTTTCCTAACATATATTCTCTTTTATAGGTAGTTTGTGACCTTTTTTATTGATTTAGTGTATTATATGAGGAAACCATCTTGTGGATGAGTGTTTGGGGAGAAGATATACAGGAAATTGTTCAGTGCACACCACATTTTCAGAGTCTTATATTTATTTTTTTAAAATAGGCCACCTTTAACCCTCTCAAGTTAGCATTATTAATTGCGAACACACATGTAAAGATATAATCCTCAAACGATCGGCAATGGGGTAAACTCCATGAATAAAGCTAAATGGATTATTCCATCAGAAACTGCAAAACTGAACAGAATTGGAGAAAGAAACTGCTTACTTCTTCCTACATGCCAGAGCTGCAAAATGCTGTCCTTAATCAGCTAACAATCCCAACCAGCAAGCAGAATTTCACCATAAGTGCTAGGACCCAATGGTTGAAAGAAGGCATGGAGGGGCCATAGCTATGATAGAACACCTGCTGGGAATGCAGAAGGTCCCAGGTTCAGCCCCCAGCTTCACCAGGTAGGGCAAGGAAAGAATCCTGCCTGAAACCCTGGAGAGCCATTGCTGCCATTCTGTGTCAACAATACTGGGCTAGATTGACCAACAGTCTGACTCAGGCCTTAGCTAGACCTAAGGTTTATCCCGGGATGATCCCAAGGTCATCCCTGTTCATGTAAATGACACACAGGGGATCCCGGGAGCAGGCAGGGACGACCCTGGGATGATTCCAGGATAAACCTTAGGTCTAGCTAAGGCCTCAGTATAAGGCAGCTTTCTATGTGACCAATTTGGCTTTGCCTTAACAGTTGACTCCTCTTCCCTCCAAATGGTACAGTATCCATCTTAATTAATGAACAGATGCCCTGTGAGCAGATGCCAACAAGAGCCTCTCTGAAGGCGCTAAAACAGAACAAATGAAGCTGGCAAAACAGCACTCACTAATAAAAGAAACACACACAAAAAGAAGATAAACTGAACATTTGGTCAGGAGAACACTGTGAAGAATTTCAGAGTAATCCTTTGTAACAGAAACATTTTATTTGTGTCATGATCCATTATTTATTGAAGCCACTTTGTGCTGGCAATCTGATATACAAGCCAATGGGAGCTAGGCTGCTTCCAAATGAGACTTTTGTCACACCATCATCCCTATAAGATTCATAGAATTTTATAGGGGATCCAGTCATCATTGTCTTCCATTTGTAACCCTCCTGTGTTTTCCCACAGTCTCTTCTGACTTTTTTTTCTTACTGTAGAAAATCTGTTCAACAGACATGGATAGAATAGCTAAGCATTACTTTCTAATTGTAGTGTTAGGAATCCTCTAAACCCAATGAAGCTTACTTCTGAGTAGACATTCTAGAACTGTACTGCACAGTTAGTGAGGCAAAAATACTCTAACATATGACATATAAGTATCAGTGACTATTCACATATTACTTTTGTTCTAGATTGCCAAAATCATATCCTATAGAAGACTTGAGGAATATTGTCTACAATAATTGCTACAAAATCGGAAGAATATGCAGTGAGCTAACTCACACAAATCCTGCCATACAGCTCAATGTGCCATGTAGTAAGCCTGTGAGAGTGGTTAGGTATCTAGTTTGTATATAACATTGACCCATGGTTAACCTACGGATTGCTGCCCTACCCAGGGTTTGTTTGGCAGATGATAAAACAAGCCATGGTTTGTTTTCCGAGTTTCTAGGTTATTAGTCTCCCTCCTCCTTTGCCCAGCCCCTCTCTTGTATCTCAACTTCCTTTGTGCACATTATTATTATTATTATTATTATTATTATTATTATTATTATTATTATATTTATTGCATTTGTATACCACCCCATAGCTGAAACTCTCTGGGCGGTTCACATAAGATAAAAACACTTAAAAACAATATACAAAAATTACAAACCACAGAAACATGCAATATTCACATACATTTAAAACAACTATAACAACTTTAAAAACAATGAGCCAAAAAACAGACCCAGGCTCTTTTCATATTGCTAAATGCCTGGGAGAAGAGAAAAATCTTGACCTGGCGCCGAAAAGATGACAATGTCAGCGCCAGGCAGGCCTCTTCAGGGAGATTGTTCTAGAATTGGGAGGCCACCACAGAGAAGGCCCTCTCTCTTGTTGCCATCCTCCACACTTCCCTCGAAGTAGGCACCCAGAGGAGGGCCTTAGATGTTGACCGTAGTCCTCAGGTAGGTTCATGTTGGGAAAGGCATTCCGTCAGGTATTGTGGTCCTAAGCCATGTAAGGCTTTATAGGTTAAAACCAGCACCCTGAATTGGGCTTAGAAACATAAAGGCAACCAATGCAAGCTATAGTACCAGCACGTAGAATGGCTGGTTTTTATTTTGTGTTTTTTTTACTGCTCTTGACTCTGTAGCCTGGCAGAACAACCCATGGTACTGGGTTCACAAGTAATGAAAATCCATGGTTTAAACAACTACAGAGTTCACAACCCAACAAACCAAGGGTTGTCTTTCTGGGTTGTTTGTGGTTTGTTGGCATGGCTGGGTTCACACTTCGCAACAACCCTGAATTCAACAAAACATGAGTTATTGTTATGTATGAACCAGGACAATAACTTGAGCAAGCCTATCCAGTAATCTTTGTCTTCTCAATCTGAAAATGTCAGTTTGTACCAAAACAAATGGTGTGAAACAACCAGAGAACCACTTCCTTACTAATTGAGTTTTCTCATATGTCCAGCAACTCACATTAGGTCAACACAAAGGGTCATAGGAAGAAGCCCTTTGTACTCATCCTTCCTTTAGGAACAATTCACATAACTTTCTTTTATAAGAGATTGGCTTCTTTTTCAATATGTGTAGCCATTTTGCAGGGATGACCCTCTTCCACACAAATAGGAGTGATCTGTTTGAGAAAAGTGGCTACTGTGAATACAAACTGTGCGTGGGGCGTTTATGTGTGAGTGCGACAAACTGTGAGGATTTCACACAAAGCTCATTTGTTCTTGTTGTTGCCGGCTCATACTACAAGTTCACAATCTAGCCTTACAATTTATGCACATACACACACACACAAAACCTCACCAAAACAACTGCCTGTACTGACTGACATGGGGCCTGTTCTGACATCACGCTAAGCCATGATAGTTAAGAGTTTTATCTCAACTATTGTGGCTGAGGGGGAGGGGATGCTACCACAATGGTTAAGAAACCACCCTGGGTGACCACCCTGCTGCAGTAGGGCTGTGGGGGCCCAGGATGGCTTACCATAACATGCAGCGGGCATAACATGCATCATAAAATGATGGCTACCTGGTGGCTAGAATGGACCCTGGGAGTAAATTTACCTGTAGTGTGTAAATTGTCTGTCCCCAAGCTGGTGCTCTCCAGATGTGTTGTACTGCAATTCCATAATTGTGGATGGGGATTATAGGAGCTGTATTCCAATACATCTGAGGGGCTCCTGGTAGTTGGGGAAGACTGGTGTCCATGAACACATCTCACCTCTTTGCCCCCCTAGCCTCCATCTTCTTCCCTGGCTTGTACTGAATGTGAGCTCCTAAGCTCCTCGGGGCTGGGCCCTGTTACTCCTCAAACATCACGGACCTTGATGGCGAGTCACGCACGACATGAACGACCCACCCCCAAGCGATGAGAGTGAGACACTTCTCCAGCGAACGTGTTTGCGTGGGGTCGCTCCAGGCCTGCTGCTGCTCTACGCGCCGGCTCCGCGGCGGCCAGGCAGGGCCCCCTGCTGCCTGCCGGCTGCGTGTGCAACAAGGCGGGCTTTCGTCGAGCGAGGCGGTGCTGACTCAGCCTGGGCCGAAGGAAGCGCAGGGCAATGGCGCTCAGCCCCCCTGAAAGGCAGTCGGGCCCGCCAGAGCCCCCGCACCCGGCGCTCCCGCAGCAGCAGCAGCACGAGGAAGACGAGGCGGATGGCGACGTCGTCCTGGACTCCCAGCGGCTGCGTGGCCTGGAGCCCGAAGCCGGCGGGATCCCCCTTCACTCGCCCTGGACCTTCTGGCTCGACAAGTGAGTGCGGGTGGTGAGACCGGATGGGGAAGGCGCGGGTTGACCGTGGTTTGTTAGCTCGGCGCTGGGCGTGAGGAGCCCAGCTGGGAGCTCCGGAGTCGGTGCCAGTTTCTTCCCCACCACCTCGGCCTGCCAGAGGAAGGGAGCAAAGCGGGCTTGAGGGCTGTAGGGCAGGAAGAGGCGGCGGCGGGGTGGGGGGGTTGGCTGGCCTTTGTTTGTCTTCTCCCCAGCCCTTCCCCCACACTACTCTGTCAAGGGCAAGGAGAGAGATTTACCCCCGCCCCAGAGATGGCTTCACTTCATTAACTCCGCTACCCCCCACCCCACCCCCTTCTTGCCCCTCATTCCTCTCTCCCGCAGCTTCTCTTTTGGGCTCGTTCTCATATATTTTTTCACCCCCATCTACTTGAATTTCCTTCTGCATACTTTCTCCTCCAGGATTGAATCTAACTCTCCGGTGCTAGGGATCATCCTTAGGGCATTTCAAGTAATACCTATGCCTCTGTGCATATACAGAGTGCCTTTCTCTTATGACTCAATGGAATCCTTTCATAACCCTTTTCTTCTCTTTGTGGCTGCACTACCCCTGCTAAGAAACGAAGAACCTTGTAGTTCTCCCTTTTTATGATTTAAAAGGTTTCTAGTGACTTTTGACACTAGACACCTTTACCACCATTTGACACTAGACACCTAAGAGGTTCCTCTCAGTACCTCTTTCTAAACTTCATTGTCATGCGTACACACTAAGGAAGTTCGTTTTACTGATTTAACCAACCTCCTCTAATTAATCCACCATCTCTGGTTTTCAAGACTAGTTGCTGCTGTCTGGAAGATATATCCCTAGGGCACAGATTCCCTAGGCTAAAAAAATAGTACTGTATTTTTTACACGTGACATTGAAGCTCTTTGAAGGGAAAGTATTGTTTTGCACTTGTCACTTCCCACAGTGGTGAAGGAAAGTTAAGAGCGAGTGGTTCTAAGTTTCACTCGCTTACATGAGAACACACTGGAGATCTGTGGGGTTCCTATAATATTTTATCTTATCTACAAATATACAAGCAGAAGCAAAACTGGAGACAAAGAGTTAGCAATTGTCAGAGAGAGGCATTGCAACCCAAGATGTCTTTTGCCTACTCAACAGTTTCCACTTTCTCTCCCTGATTCTTCAAAACTTCTGTTTCATGCTGTCCTTACAGGGCTGTCATCCATTTAACAATGTATAAGCACAATCCTATGCATGTTTAGATGGAAAAAAGTCCTACAGCTCCCAGCGTGCCAGCCAAGCTGTGCGTTGTCAAATTCCTCCCCCCCCCCCTCCGCAAACATATATAAGATTTCACCCTAAGGCTGTGAAGTACAGACTGCAGTACAACCCAGATATTCATGGATTTGACCATCCTATTTGTCATCCTGTTTCAGTACATGCCTGTGGATGAAAGGATTATAATAAAAGTTAGGGAACCAATGTGGGGAGTTCTGAATTAAAACAAGATACAATGGTATGATTGTGGGTCTGAATCCTAAGAATGAATACATAAAGTTACTTCTTGCAGATCACTTTCCCCAATGTCCTTTAACTACCATGTAAAGCATTGTATTTCTTTGGTAAATACAAAGGGTGGTAAAGGGGCAGCTTGTTTTCTATTACTTCTCTGCAATCCATGCTTCACAGAAAATAGGGTTGCCCCCCAAAATTCAATAGGTGAAGCTTTCAGGTAAAAGGTCATGAGGTAAAAGATCAGAGGCTAGAGCTCTGGCATCTCTTTTGGAAGACATTTCAAAGCTGCCTCTTCCCCTTCTCATTGAAAATTACATTGTTGCGTTTACCTCATATTTCTGAATATCCTTCTATGGGGGCAGGTTTTGATCTGATCTTAACTGCCCGATCATTTTCTACCTCATTTTCATCCACCACTTACACTGCCTTAGAATCCATGCCCACCTCCACTTACTACTTTTAAAAAACCAATAATCATGGTTCCCCTTTCTGTTTTACTACAAAAGACAAATCCCCATCGTTTATTTTCCAGCAGATTCAAAAGTCATGTAGGCACACTCCAGACCCACTTCTCCAGTCATTTCAGACAGACTAACATGCTTGCTTTTATGCCACAAACTTCAATTGGTTGTTTCTTTACTTTCATTTCTTATAACTCCATGATATCACAACACTTGTCACTTGACTCGCACACTGTCCAGTTAGAGCCCGTAACAGGTGCTTGGCTTATTTTTCTTCACAGATCTGATCTTGTAACTTGAGAAAGAAACAAGTCCCTGAGGTATAAACAGCTTCCTCTGACTGATACCTATGGCCTGAAATGTTCTTATAAACAGTTGCATTTTATTAGCACCTTTTAAACTACTGAAAGGTTAGATTAAAAAGAAGAAGTACAAAGGAACAAATCCTGATTTGTGATGGCTGCATTTCTGTGGAACTGTCCCAATCATGTACACAGGGAGTGAGTCTGATTTTGACAGCAAAAGGGGCACATGGTGAGGCTGTTGATATCTGCCATTTACCTCCCCATAGCTGCTCTTGATCTGTACATCGCCCAGCCAACGTCACTATGAGTGTTGGAGCTCCGCAAAGGAAAAAAAAGTTCTTGGGAAAGGAGATCATAAGGCTGTGTGAGATTGGGGGTAGGGACATCATTTTACATTTAACAAGCATCACCTTCATGCCTGATAAAAGCAGGTCCCCACCCCCTTATTCTTTATTTAAACGCAAACTGCTATTATGTCTAGTTTGGCCCTGATTGTAGGCTGAAACTGTCTCTCCTGTCTTGAATTGTAGCTCATCTGTCAGGTGCTTAACATGTGCATGGCAGGCTGCTGTGGAATAGGGGACATCAGCAAGTCCTATAACTGCAACTTGAGGCTTGGAGGTTATGCTGTAGGAGGCCATCCCAGCTCCCAGCCGGAGGCAGAACCCTTCAGACATCAGTCACCTTCAGTTTAATCCACAAATTGTTTTTAGAAGCAAGCAAGGTGCTCCTCTTTGGAGGTAACAGATAGTTCAGCAAAACCATTCCAAAGGGCTCAACAAGCATACCAAAGGAAGAAGGAGAAAACATTTGAACCTCCCTGAGGCTGCAATCCTACTCACACTTACCTGGGAGTAAGCCTCATTGAACTCCAGGAGCCTTACTTCTGAGTAGAGTTCTGCCCTGTAAGATTGCTTAACTGCACCATTAATCCATTGCATTTAATTTCTATCAATTCTGTAAGGTGTCTGAAAACAATAAATCTGTAAGCAGATATATATATTAAGGTTACACATTGTGGTGGGACATAAAATGTGGATCTTTTGTTCTGGTTTCCTTGCTGAATTTGGAAAATAATGCTGTCAGGGAGAGATTTAAGTTTCCTTAACACTGGGGGAGGGAGAAACTGTTCAATATCCCTCCCAGGATACCTCTTTACTTTAGCAAAAGCTATTTTATTGTTCCTTTTAAAGCAAGACCATCATGTTCTTGGGTTTCTATGACTGAAATCAAATCATGTGCCTCTTTCGTGCTTCAAATTCTGATTATGGTCATAGAACCTCTGAGATTCTTAAAAGCTTACATTTCAGTTGCTGAGGTCTCATAAAGTTCATTTTGTATCCTGCCTTTTAAGGCAGCTTTCAAGTAAAATAAATAAATAATAAATTTGTAATTAAACCATATCAAAATAACCCAGGGTCAACTTGTAGAAACCCCACTAAAGCGAATGGGATTCACAGATGGAACACTTTTAGATTTCAGGTGTTCATTCTTTTTCCATCCTGCTGACCTCCAGATGTGTAGAACTTCAACTCCCATCAGCCATGCTGGCTGGGGATGGTGGGAGTTGTAGCCCAAAATATGTAGAGGGCTTGGAGAAGGCTGCTGTACAGACTGCTGTGCCATAAATGGAGAGTTCCCCGCTCAAAATGTGCTCTAACTAGGAGTCAGTACTTTAAAAACCCAATGTCAGTAGCCCACTATCCTTTCTATCAAGAACTGGAGTAAGCCAAGCTGTGTTTTTAAAAGGAACATTCTAAAAGAAGGTTTTCTTCCTCAGTTAGAGCCGTGACCCTTACTTGGAACCTCTGTATAGTTCTGAAGGTAGAGCAATGCAACCAGCTGGGCTCCTCCTGATGTCCTTGAATTATTTTAATAATTGGAATTGTGAGTCAATGGCAGGGTGGAAATAGGGAGCAGAACTCCTTCTGCTTCCAGCCGCACTCTCAACATGGTCAATTAGTATCTGGGTGAAGTATAAAGTGTTGGTTATCACCTTTAAAGCCCTACATAGTTTGGGTCCAGGCTACCTACAGGATCGCTTTCTGCTGTACAATCCGCCCCACACACTCGGGTCCTCTGGGAAGAATCTACTTCAGTCAGTAAAAGTTAGGCTGACAAGTATTACCCAGAGGACCTTTTCCTCTGCTGCTCCCAAACTGTGGAATAGCCTGGTGGAGGAGACTCTCAACTTAACAGTCTATTAGCATTCAAGAAAGCTATAAAGACTGATCTTCCAGCAGGCTTATCCAGTGGAATTTTAAGATTTTTTAGAATGTTTTTAGGATGTTTTAACAATGTATGTTATGTTTTAATTCATTTTTATGTATTTTAAATTTACTGTTGTTCCCCGCCTCAATCAAAATGGAGAGGCGGTTAAGAAATATTATTATTATTATTATTATTATTATTATTATTATTATTATTATTATTAGCTATCACATGGACAGAACAGGCTCTTTTTAAAAAATCCTCAAATGACTGGACATAAGCAATGTGGCCAAACCTTTGCAGTGGTAGTAGCTGTCCATAAGAATATAAGAAGTGCCTTGCTGGGTTAGCCCAAAGGTCCATGTATTTATTTAATTATTTATTTATTTATTACATTTTTATACCACCCAATAGCTGAAGCTCACTGTTTACGCAGTGGCCAACCAAATCCTCTCCGAAGCTGACAAGGAAACCCTCAAATCTTTGTTCTCAACCCCTGCCATAGTAATCGGAAAGGTTCTAATCTTATAAAGCGGCAATCCTAGACCATCTTTCCAGGAAGTAAATCTCATTGAACTTGCTGGCACTTACTTCTGATATGTATAGGATTGCTCTAAACAGTACTGCTGTTAATCTTATCATGTATCGAGAGAATTAGAATCATGAATCAGGAAAGCGTGCAGGCTTGCAACTGTCCCATCCCCGCTTGAGCCTTTTCTTTGGCTTTCACCACTGTGCCACTGAATTTGCTCCTGAAATTTGGCAGCAAAAAAGCAACGATTTATCTTTTAAGACAAGGTGTGTTGAGAGTCAGCTCCTTGTTTTAAAGCAAAATTACAGTTCTTGGAGTCTTCTGCTTTAAACCAAGGGTTATTCCATGTGTAACAGGGGAAGGTGTGATCCCTGGTGGATTCTGTGGAGATGGAATTGGGCCCCCAGAAGTTGCCCACACTGATCTATTCATTAAAAACAATTATTAAATCATTTGTATCCCAGTCTATATCACTAGGATCTAGTTCAAGCCTTATTAATAGTGCTTTAAAACTTAATTGTGAGTGTTGAGCAACTATTGCAGCACATTCTGCTAATGAAGGAACATCACACTGTTACTCTTTATATGTTTGTATAATCTCTTTGTACATTTTTTACAGATGTTATGATTTTTACATATAAAAAATAACATATTATGCAGAGCATCACACTGTAATTCTTCATAAAATATACACATATATTTTTAAAGAGCCTGAAATTATGTTCATGACACAAACACAGAATTCCTAGAAAGCCTTTGTGTCCCACTATATAGCCCAACATATGTTATACAATTGTGTATACAATTTGGGGAGGTAGTTAGGGTGTTGTATGTCGTTTGTATCTTATGAATACTTAAAAGTGCTGCAACCTGATCTCTACCCCTTCCTTTGGCATTAAATATGTTTGCTGTGCTTCACACCAACCTTTGTTCTTTGAAAAGCCTTGGCCCATCAACCGTGTGCAGGGGCTGCAGGCATGTGGCAAAGTTGTGTTTCATCACTTCTTTCTTTCATAAAATTGCAAAATTACCCATACACTCTATGCCTATTTATAACGGCTACATTATTCATTGCTTGGAATTTGTCCTGTTAATTTCGAATGACCAAGAGTGATGAAAGCCTCATGGAGAAAATTGTTGGTTTGCAGCAACTTTTTGGGAGACCACGAGTTCAGTGTAACTAAATTGGCTGTTTTCTGATAGATTTGTAGGAACCACCCAACAAAACTTATCCAAAACTGCTATCTCATTATGGACCCTGATCTTGCAATGGAATATCCTAAATATTATTGATCATGGTTCTCAGCTCAGGAGGCTCAATGAAGTTGTTGTATTAATGACAGCCTGGTATCATAACATTGTCCCCTTAGCAGTCTTTAAGATTCGCTTTACAATATTACTAAACTTATATTGCTGTTTTGAATCTTTCTTTCTCTTTCCCCACTTCATGCCACTCCACCCACTTTAAACCCTTCAAAAGGATATTTTAGTTTGCTAGATAAAATAGTTAAATATTCAGGTAGCAACATTTGTCTAGGCTAAGTGTTGGCTTCTATTCCAGTCCTGTAAAGTTAATGATAAATCTCCCACTGACATACCCTGATTTAGAAAATGAGTCTGCTGAATATATTTGGCCACCATATATATCTATGGCTCCTTGGCCACTGCAGCTTTTCAGGTGTGGCTTCCAGAATCAAAATGGATTCCTGAGCTGAGATCTCAGGGTAATGCTAATTAAAGTCATAGCACACAATACATGTATCAAGGAGCCTGCATATCTTGAAGTCCTCTGTAACAGCAGTGAACTGTTCATGCCCAGCCAACCAACACATGATCAGTGGCTTTGATTATGCCCATTTCTTGTTTGGTAGAAGGAGTCTAAATCCAGCTCCCTCCCCCACACCCTATGCCTCTTATAGATTTGGGTTGAGGGGGGTGTTAAATAGAAATGTAATGATTAACCTGACCACAGCAAACATTATAAAAGAGGGTGCACAGAATCCTTGCATTTGTTAAGTATATTTAAGCATTATCTTCCCATCTGTGTTGTAATGCTTGTGCAACTGTTTCCAGTAGATTGCTCCAAAAACACATTCATTTGGCTCTTCTGCTTAAGAAAGATAAGACAAACTCTTTACCACTCTGAGTCTGATATGCATATCTTTTGAAGAGGGGTTGCTTGCATGTTACGTTGTCACTGTTCACCTCTATAGAACATTGAAGGTACAATGTGCTCTAAAAATGACTTGTCCATTCTTACCACAAGCTTCAAGAAAAAGAGAGCAGTATCCCCATTTTACAGACTGAGCAGTAAAGGAATGCCTCTGGGCATTTGGTAACTCTATAGCTGAGGAGAAATTGAATCCAAGGCCTTAGCTAGACCTAAGGGTTATCCCAGGATGGTCCTGGGGTCATCCCTGTTCATGTAAATGACACACAGGATATCCCAAGACCAGGGAGGGACGATCCTGGGATAAACCTTAGGTCTAGCTAAGGCCCAAGTCAAACACTTTCTGCCCTGGCTGTTTCACTGTTCTTGCTTGGCCAGCTTGCTATACATGTCGGTTTCAAACCCACTGAAATGGGTTACTGGTGTATATTAAATAAATTTCCATGAGAATCTATGGTTCCTGGTGACCAAAAAGCCCATAGGATACTGTACAGATAAATCATGTGATGCAGAAGCATCACAGCTTCTCTAGATATAGCCTTGAATAATTTTAACAAGATTATCTATACTTGTGCTTAAGCATGGCCTGCTGGAGGAGATTCGTCAACTTGACAGTCTTTTAGAATTTAAAAAGCAAAAAAGACTGATCTATTCCGGCAGGGCTATCCAGTGTAATTTTAGAATGTTTTCAGGATGTTTTAATCATGTATGTTATGTTTTCATTCGTTTTAATGTGTATTTTATATCATGTTTTTATACTGTTTGTTCTACACTTTGAATTGTTTTAGTTTTTGTGAACTGCCCAGGGAGCTTCGGCTATTGGGCGGTATAAAAATGCAACAACAACAACAACAATAATAATAATAATATATCTTTAAGATCTCTGACCAGTTTCCAGTTTCTACATTTGCATAAATGCATGAAAATAATTTCCAGTGAAACAAAAAGTAACATGTCTTCTGACCAAACTAGTGATTATTTAACCAGTGTGGTCTCCTATGCTTGGATTTGAATGACTATAAAGGGTAATGCTAGATTTATAGAATGTTGCCATCTAGTGGTATAGATGTAAAATGAATAAAAGAGAATTTGTTAACATCACTGTGATGATCATAATGTTCATTTAATCCACATGAAAATTCAGGCTATGTTTAAGAGATACCCCTGTAGTAAAATTAAATTTGTATCTAAACACTTTGTTTTAAAAAAAACATTGCTGACAAACTTTCATAGGAAAAACAACAATAGGGACAAAATCCCCCTTAAACAATTATATCTTTCAATTTTACAGTGTTCCACATCATACACAGTTAGTGCAGTTTGCTGCATATTTATTCATAAATCCCACTGTGTTAATGGGACTTATTAGTGGGTAAGTGTGGATGGAACTGAAGCCTGAGGACATTAAAATATCACTGAATTCAATGAGATTTATGCAGCCTGAGTGAAAGATTACAGTGGCCATAATTTTATGGGTAATATCCAATAGGGCCACTCTGCCTCTGTTAGTCTGTCACACTCATTCCATTGCTTGTGCAAGGGGCTTTGGCGCTTCTAAAACTAACCTCCCTGCTGCGAGCTCTGCAGACCTACCCTGTTCCAGAAATGAGCATTTGTGCTCATTGCAGGCTATTTTTAGAATCTCTGAAGCCCCGTTGCACAAGTAGTGGGTCCTGTGAGTACACAGGCACAACAGGATATTACCCTATGGGTTTGAATCTTCTTTTTTATGAATTCTGTTTTCCTCCCATCTGCAAAGCCTGTTTGTTTAATCCCAATAAACTTGAATAAATTGGCAATTATCTAATATGTGGCTTCCTTCCATACCAGAGTTGAATGAACACATAAATGTGATGAAATGTTTGCTTTACCATTTCAATATATTAATTTCCATAATGTAAGTAACATTATGACAGTCTACTCAGAATCTTGATATTTTCAAAACCATAAGAAATGCTTTTTTATTTCTAAGTGTTTTTTATTCGCATTTATTATATCTAATCTGGTTTTTCTTCTTTTTAAGGTCCCTTCCTGGCACTACAGCAGCTGAATGTGCATCAAATTTAAAGAAGATCTATACAGTCCAAACTGTACAGGTAAAAACAAAAGCATTACACTTGGGAATTATGTGTTGCAATTTGAAAAACATAATTCTCCCAAGTCTTATCTAACGAGAAATGTCAAGCAGTTTTTGTTTTCGGACTTTAGGTTTAACGTTATCTAGAAGAACCCTGTTTATGAAGCAAAGCTTTTGTAGTTTTGTACTCTTTTTAAAATTGTATAAGGAGTTGTTTTATAATAAGTTAGATCAGCATTCTCAATACTGAGGGCTCATCTACACCAAGCAGGAAAAGGCAGGAGCCACACTACTGCTTTATAGTGGTACTGAAGTGCACTAACAACTGTTGGGGCCCCTTGACACATACCATATACCGCTTTCATACCACGTTCATAGTGTTATATCCTGCTTGGTGTAGATGTGTCATGGGCCCCAACAATTGTCAGTGCACTTCAGTACCACTATACAGCAGTAGCGTAGATCCTGCAGTTTACTTCAATACCACTATAAAGCAGTAGTGTGGCTCCTGCCTTTTATATACCGCTTTCATACTGCTTTCGTAGTGGAATATCCTGCCTGGTGTAGATGAGCCCTGAGTTTGAAATGTATGTTTCCAGAATTCCCAATGCTAGTTCTTATGGGCATGCATTTTAACACTCAAATCTTAACATCCAAATGCAGATGTCAGTGGAGAATGTGTATGTTGGTACAGAAACACGTCTTTAGCCAGTCCTTTGATAGGGTTTGGAAACTCATGTTCACAGCAGAAGCATGTTTCACACATGTGCTACCTCTCATTTCAGAAAAGCGTCAATTTCAGCTTTCTTTCCCACCACCCCGCTCTTATGCTCACCCTTGCTTATTTCCTTCTGTGGTGTCAGAAAACAGGGGGGGAAACAGGATGCGGGCAGTCTCCACCCACCATCTTTTCCAACTAGTAATGCTGCTTGCGGGGTTGCACTAGAATTTGCTAACTTTGGAAAGTGCAATGAACATCCTGCAGAGGCACATTGATTGGGATCTTATATTTAATATAGAAATAATTAGCTGCTGGTAAACTGGATAGTTGCCTTTTCTTTAAATTAAAGAAAAAACTGCTTAAGAAGAGTTTTAATAGTTGGTTGCTCTTTAAGAACCACCCAGGGAGCTTCGGCTATTGGACGGTATAAAAATGAAATAATAATAATAATAATAATAATAATAATAATAATAATAATAATAATAATAATAATAGGCATTTATTGTTCTTTCCGTTCTCGCATTCTTAAGGACCTCAGGTTTAATCTTTTTTTCATGAAGGTAACATTGTAATAATTACTTTAAAAATGTATTAGTCGATTCATCAGATCTGTTGTATGCTAGTTGCTTTTAACTTTTATCATAGGCACAATTTTTCGCAATGGAGGAAGAGAACCAGCTTCTTCAGCAAATGCATCTAGGCTTAGTTCTAATGCTTTGTAACCAAAGATTATTGTGCAACTACCATTCAAGTTAAATATGCTTGTTCAAAAGCTATTCCTGATGCTATATCCCAAACATAAGGAGCGGCATTATACAGAGTCAAACCATCAGTTCTTCAAGTAGTAGTTTATTATTTTCAGCCTACCAACCACAAAAATATAAAATACTTATTGAAAAATAAAGTACAGAGAGATTTAAGAGCAGAATCATGAAACAATCACAGAGAGTCTGATCTAGAGAGCTATATTAAAAAATAAAAAGCAACTTGCTTATAATTGAGACATTAGAAACCTCAAGTAAATAATCATCAGAGACTCTAAGGATCATCTAGGAAGGGATTGAGTAAAAGGGCAAATCAAAGTATCTCTCACCCCTTGATAAAAACTACAATTGAAAAAGACATAAAGAACAAACTCTGCCTTTCCATTGCTGCAAGGCCATCTGTTATTAACTAGATTTTATTATATCTATCATCTAGAAGTTTAGAGAGTAGAACCAATCAGTCCTTCTAGCTCAGTATTACTGACTGGCAACCAGGTAAAATTAATTCTGTTTATTGTTATGTGTGAGTTAATACAACTGTATTAATGTAACCATTCTCTCTCTCTCTCTAGATCTTCTGGAGTGTTTATAATAATATTCCTCCTGTGACAAACCTGTCTCTGAGATGTAGTTATCATTTAATGCGTGGAGAAAGACGACCACTGTGGTATGTATAGTCACAATATTACTGTGCTTTGGAAACAAACTGTTGTTTTTATTTGTAAGTTGGAAAGAATAAGAATTAATAGAAACAGAAGGATAAAAAAGGCTAAAAAAGGCTGAAAAAATTCTTTTTTTACTATGCTTAGTAAATATGATATATCATGCCACAGCGACCTATATTTGCCTTTCCAAGCTTAAAAGATAGCAATAGTATTTGTTAAACATTCATGTTATGCAATATGATCTTTGTCTGTTGCAGCTATTTGACTGAAAGCAGGCTTTGCAAAATTGGACTGATTCAATTTTTCCTTAAAGTGATAAACTGATATGGAGTATTTGTAATGAACATGACAGAAACGAAGGCATGCTCCAGCTACTAGTTCTGCTTGAACATAAGGACATGCTGGATCAGACCAAGGGTCCAACTAGTCCAACATTTTGTTCACACAGTGGCCAGCCAGCTCAATGCGAGGTTTTGGATTTGTGTTTCTTGAGTTGTAGGCCACTTTTTCATGTGACAGACCACTTTCAAAACTAAGAGGAGTTTCAAAAGCAATGATATGACCTGGGTGCATGGTGGGGACTCTGTTCAAAATAAAATAAAAAATCTACTGAACATGCTCAAAGCCTTGGATGTGCCTAGAGTAGCTCATCGGATTCCATCCAATGGATGTACAGAAATAATAAAGCAAAACAGTAAAAGCAAGCCTATGAACCTTACTGATTTGAATATATCTTCTATGAAATGTGATGCTGACATTGTGTGTTCTAGTTGTTCAATACTATTTATTTATTTATTTATTTATTACATTTCTATACTACCCAATAGAAGTGGTTCACAATCATTAAACCATAAAATAAAACACAAGGACTCTGTTCAGACTAACACAGTGGATAAGCCACAGTGGATAAGCAATTTGAGTTAAACATTATGGCTTAGCGTGTCGTGTGAACCATTCTTAACCATAGTGGCTACATAATCACAGTTTAAACATGTTCACTAACAATTTGCTGCAAAAGAGTTAGCAGCCTAACCATGGCTTGGCAGGTTGTATGGATAGGAACACTAATTCAAATTCTGAAACTTCTTTAAAGCATATAGAATGAGTAAACATTTTTGTATTCACCTAATTTATTCTGTTGGTCTAGGAAAGGGCCAAGGAACTCTACAGGCACCCTGAAACCCGGCCTGTTGGCTACTAGAAATCCTACTTGTTCCTCTTTTGTCTTCTGAGATTTCCTAAGTATTGCCTCACACTTCAGTATCTAAGGACTAGAAAGTTGTTGTTTTTTAATTTTTAAAAGGGAAGATTAAAAAAAAGATCAAAACAATATCTTATTGTTGCTTTGGGGGTTTATGATTGTAAACCATCCTGAGGGCATTTTCAATTGGGCAGTATCTAATATACAAATAAAATTCTAGGATATGGAAGCCCTAGCCCTGCAATCATTTAAATATTGTCACATACACAGCTGAATCTTTTGTTTTCCTTACAAATCAGGGAAGAGGAAAGCAATGCCAAAGGAGGTGTATGGAAAATGAAAGTCCCGAAAGACAGTACGGTATGTTGTGCCTAATGCTGTATAGTCAGGCCTATTTGAGTAATGTTCGTGTGTGAGTGTGTGTGCACTGTGTATGTATTTAATGTAGGATGGCTCACCACTGTGAACTTCTAGTTGTGTGACTTGTGGAGTAGGGTGGATGTGGATGTGTGTATGTGTGTGTGTGTCAGAGAAAGAGAGAGAGAGAAGGCTAAGGAAATGTGTCTTTTGTCATGGATAGCTCAGGATATTTACAGCGAGGTCCATGCAACAGGACTTATCCCTTCCTTTCTTCCCCATGTGCACACACACACACAAACACCAAGTCTGGGGAGCTGCAGGCAAGCTGCCAGCATTAAAAAAAACAGCTCTTTATCTGTGTGCCAGCTTTCAGAAGGCTAATAAAGAATTTTGCAGGCTAGTAATCTTTTTGGTCTTATTTACAAGGCTGCTTAAAAGGATGCTTGTTGATCTTGGCTGTTGTGCTAGAACACGGGGTGGAGGCAATCTCTTGAGTAGCCTGGGGCCAACTCACATATGACACTTAATATAAAAAATCCATTTCGTTTACAGAACAGGATTTCATTCTTTTCCTGAAATTGAACTGTAATTATTCATGTACATAAGGTGTGCAAACCTGCGGCTCTTGGCCGGCAAGGCCCCACTCACACTGTTCCCTGGCTTCTGAGTTCGCGGTTTCCCCACTGTGAGTGATGGTGGAGAATGAGCAATCTCAGTGGCGATCACGCATGGATGGGAGAGGCTTTTATCTCTACTCCTCAATGATCCCTAAATCTCATTGGCAGGGAGGGAGGGAGGGGCAGGTAGCATTTCAGCCCTCAGGGCCGAAAACGTTCCGCACCCCTGATAAACACAAATTGTAAGAATGGATCTTCACGGGCTTTTCTTGGGGAGGAGAATTTTGCAAAATAACATAACAAATGCAGAAGACATTCTTCTGCTATATTGAGTCATGTTTTATTGAATATTGGATGTCTTCAAGCTAAACTCATACAATCAGGTAGATATTGTTACTGTCGATAAGAATGTGAAGTCGCAATAAGTAACACGGTGGCTATCGCAAACTGCAGATGTGATCGTTGTAAAAAAAATCAGCTTCTTAATTTTCTTGTATTTGGTAGTCTGCAGTTTGGAAAGAGTTATTGCTAGCTACTATTGGGGAACAGTTTGCAGATGCAGACCACTGTGCAGGAGGTAAGGAAATGCTTTTTATAATTTAATTATTCTTTTTTAAAGCATGTTTTATTTAAGTTTAAATAAAATAGGTGTAACATAAAGAAAGCTTACCATTGTCCATTAAACTGGGAAATCTAGGTGACAATTACCCTAGTTGGCACTTTTATCCCAAAGCAGATTGTCTCTTTGCCTGGTTCAGATGCTAAGAACAAGGATTCATTTCCTCAAGTGTTGTCCAAGTGACCTCCCTCTGTAAGAGATTAAGAGAAGCATTTCCTAAGAGAAACATTTAAAAGTCTAAACTATCCATGCTTGTTAACAGTGTTCGCTTTGTCCGGGCTGTCTGGACACAGAGTGGGAACAAAACTGCCACAAACTTCCCAGAGAGCTTCGGCTATTGGGCGGTATAGAAATGCAATAAATAAATAATAAATAAATAACAAAGATGCCTAAAGGACAAAACAAAACCTTCAAAAAGGAGGACATTACCACATTGGCTGCCAGCACTATCAGGCAAAATAGTAAAAAGGTTTAATTTCCACCCTGTTACTGTGTTAGGCATTTCTCCCTGACTGAGCCAAGACAGAGGCCACTAGCAGTTCAGAAAAAAATAGTCCCTCTGCTAGTGCCTGGCTGGGTTCCAGAGGGAGACCTGTAACATGCTCTGGCAATTAGACATGTCAGCTCCTTCGTCTTAAAACACAGTGGGTGGGTTTGCATGTAATGAGAGTTTTTATTTAATTTTTTATTTAACATATTTCTTGGCCAGCTTTGTGGGCAGAACCCTTCCCAGGGCAGTTTACAGCAATAAAATATATAAAACAGTTAAAATGATAAAAGCAATAAAAACATGAACACAGTGAAATGGCAATAAAAATAACAATAAAACTAGCAGCAACAACAACAAAGGCAATAACAGCAACAAGAGCAGCTGTATCAAAAGAAGCCACCATGGGGGATTTTCTCTGCCGGGCTTTTTGTTGTGGTGGCAGCAGCCACCATGCTTAAATATTCAAGTTCCGTGGTGGGGTGTGATGTAGCTTGTTGTTACATTGAAATCCAGCGAGGGCAGCTTATTAAGGTGCTTGACAAGCCATCCAGAACTCATGGGATGTGGGTGGCTTGTCAAGCATCCCAACAACCCATCCTTGCCAGATTCTCATGTAACGACAAGCTACAATGTGCCTCGCTGCAGCTCAAATATTCAAAATGGCGGCCACTGCTGTAGCAAAAAGCCCTGCAAGGAAATTTCCGCACAGTGGCTTCCTGTTAACATGCAAACCAGGTCACTTAACCAATGATGCCAGTTCGTCTGCATCTGTTTAGATACACCAGGGCCGGATCTACACTACTGCTTTAAAGCACTTTATAACAGTTTAAAAGCACTTTAAAGCAGTTAAAGCGCTTTATAACTGTTATAAAGCGCTTTAAAGCTGTAGTGTAGATCCGGCCTTGGTCTTATTCTGAGAACAGCCTTCCTATCTATCAATTTACAAATACATAGAGGACAAAGTTGCAATTTCTATATACCACAATATGTTTTAACAATAACAATATTCCATTTTATTATTTGTTACTTTGTGGCACCTCTAAATAACAGCTCACAATGTAATCATTGTGCCATTATATATCCACCCACATAAAGGTAGTGATTGGGCTGTATAAAGATAGTTTGATGAAAACCTTTTCCTGAGAGTAATAGTTTTCTCAGACCTCTATGCTTCAGACAAAATTACCACAAATTAACCTACAGCTAAAAACACAAACTGAACAACACATTTCTAAGATCTCAAGCACTCGTGCAACAAGGTTATATCTTATTGATGGTTCATAACTTTACGATAAGATTTAGGTAGAGTTGGTATTATTTAAATGGAAGGGAGAATACAACTTTTTTTTCAGCGTGCCCATTAGGCCTGATTTGCTGTTCTTGTTTGTATTTTGATTTGTGGGGCAAGGGGAAGAGTTCCATATTTATTTCTGAAAAAAAAAAACCCTAACCATTACACATTCCAAAATCCATGTCAGTGTAATTCCTTTAATAGGTCAACCAAAATATATTTAAAAAATGTCTTAAGATCTCTTCATGAGTCAAGATGTTGAAAAAGCAGGTTTGGGACAATGAGTGGAACAGGAACTTGATGATGAACTCAGTGATTGTAGAGCAGTGAATACACCACCATGGCTTGTTAACCACCCATGGACTGTTGTAGAGTTCTGGGGTGGCTTGTTAGCTACAGCAACAAACCACCCTGGTCAGGTTCACAAGACACAGGAAGCAACGTGACTGGGGGTAATTATGCTGCTCTCCCCAGCATGTGACTAGCATGCGTATGATTGTGCAAACTGGCCCAGAATCTGCATGCTCAAAGTCCCAGGATGAAGTGGGAAGGAGGGGCTCTGCAGACCTTAAAATTAGGCTCTGCAGCGTGATGGTTGCCAGGTTAAACCTAGAAATGCCTCTAGGGTGGCTGTGAACCAGCAATGAGGAAATGTTGTATCTCTAATTTAGGGAAATATAACATCCAGCTGTTACTCAGGCATGATTTCCATTCCGGTAAAAGCACACTGACACCTTTCACCAGTGGATCAGAGAGAGAAACTGAGCAGTGTAATTGATTGTAGTAACTTGAAGGTATGGTGTTGTTGTTTTGTTTTAAAAAAATACTGCTGCTTCTTCACAGGTGACGAAGTAATAGGTGCTAGCGTCAGTGTTCGTGACCGGGAAGATGTTGTTCAAGTCTGGAATGTAAATGCATCATTAGCAAGTGAAGCTACAGTTTTAGAAAAGATCTATGAACTTCTGCCCCAGACATCTTTTAAAGCAGTTTTTTATAAACGTAAGTGGTCCCTGCCTGCAGTGTAAGTACAGCAATAGTGTCCGTATGGCTTCATCAACAAAATGTATTTAATACTTTTGCGGTATCTTGTCTTTCAGCCCACAAAGAGCATCATGCTTTCGAAGGTGGACGTAGGAGACATTAATAGTACTGAACTCCTAAGTTGTAATATTTTATTTTATTTTTGAGATCCTCAAAATAAGAAGATGGACAAAACACTTGCAAAAAGCCTCACAACCCCAGCTTTATTTTAGATATTTCTGTTCCTCTTGAGTTGCTGGTACTCGAAAGCAAGGAGAATTGCTGCCTCAGTTGCTGATCGTGATGTTTCTTTTGACTTATCAACACAAAAGTCACTTTTCTTTTAGTATTCTTTTCTTTTTAAGGTAGAAGACTTTACAGTTAAGTAGTTTACTGTTACCTAGTTTAACTGCAAATATGCACAGGAATGATATGCTGCTTTTTTTCTTCTAGACTTGCTGTACCTAGAGAAATAATAGCTGTGTGAACCATGTTTTTTTTTTATTTGCTTTGAGACATTCCTATCATGTTAAGAACTACTCACAGATCTGTACCCAGAAAGACTGAAATTTGCACTGTTCTAATATACAGTGGGGGAAATCCAATAATGGGAATCCTACTCAAGCTCCATTGAAATTACTGGTTCTTGCACAGTCCCTGTGCGGACTGGGTGGCTTCTAGTGTCCTTATGCACTCATAATGCCCATACTGTAATTTTAAAACAATCACTGAACGGAGACTGTAAATCGAAAATACGTTTTTCTTTTGGCTGATTTTTGAATTTTGGATGTATGAACACTTTAACAAACATTTCATGTTGGCTCAGATCTTATGGGAGGCGTGCAAGAGGGATCTAAGCTGGGCAGTGCTCAAGAAGATACACTGTTTCTGATTATATATATCCACTGGGATTTCTGTGATCATAGTAGCACTTGAAGTGCTACAATTGTGCTAATTGTAGTGCAAAGGCCGTCACCAAGTTTAGAGCCGTTGATCATTAATCAGTGTTTGTTTGTTGGCCATCTGAAAACACGTACATATTTAGAAAATGTAATCATCTTTCAATAGGAAACCATAAACATTTTATTCTGGGGGTGGCTAGTTTTGTTTTGTTTTGTATAAACTCTATCTAAAAACAAACAACTCCCCTTTAAAACTCTGTATGCCCTCTCTTCAAATGAGAACTTCAGAAGATTACTTTTATCACACTTTTTATCAAACAGAACTTTCCTCCCCAGCCCACAGTCACTGTGATCATATCGTATGTGTTCTTCACTGATTTAGGTCAATATCAAATGCAGAGTAATTTTATTGTAAACATAACCCATACAATTATACGTAGTTGCAAGCTATGATGGCGCCTTAAGTACATTTTTCAATGTAGAGAGAAGTCAATTATACATTGAAGCATGAATGTGAAAGTTTTCAATATTTAGTTTGTGTGATTTCCTCCCCATACTAATTTATTGGAGGTTTCGATATGTTTTTATTACAGTACCAAAGATTTATTTAGTTCCTTGCTAGAGGGGTGTGCATTCCTATCTAGGCAGAATTACTGGATTAGTATTAGTATTTTGGAAATTGTTCTGACTGCACTGATATCAGCCCATTTAATCTTACAAGAAGTAGCCATTGGAATTCAATGCATTTATAAATAAATCAATTTCCCCTTTTTAATTTTTGTACTAGTTCATCTGTATTTATGAATTGTGCATTTAATGAGCATTATTAAAAGTTTTATAAACTCATTTGTGTTTATTCAGGTAACTGCATTTTATTATTGAGTTCAGTTATCTTGTGAAACTTGTTCTACAAAATCCCAACTTTACTAGGTTGTTCTGGAGGTGAAATAAAATGTTTGCTGCCTATAATCCCCCAGGCACATAGATACAGACAACATACACTAAAATCACATCATTTAGCACTGTGGATATATTGTGTGGTGGTGGTGGTGGTTAGAAGCTCAACTTTTTAGCTCTGAGAGACCAGTAAGGGAAATTATCCCGCTGATTGACACAATCATTTCCAAGAGTCCTCTCATGCTGAATGGAGCCAAACCTGTTCCTTGTTATACTGGACAGTTTGAGATGATCAACAAGCAAGGACAACAGAGAATGCAAACAGAGGGAGATAGGCCAAGTCTGACCAAACACAGGCTATAGGGTTCATTCTATGACAATGGCAGCAAAAATAGAATACTTTCCCTGGACCACACCGTATGCTCAATGCCATCCAGCAAGCTATACTGAGTAGCTTGGAGTGTGTTTCTGCAGGCCTCAAAATAATCTTAAGGTCTGTTGCCCACATTTCAGCTGTAAAAGGTCCTTGGAGCCTACAATTTGCTTTGGCTGATTACACTGTTCTTGGGGGATGACTAGCTGAGTCTGGGTAAGGGGGGGTGCTTTGGGTATTCTTAAAAAGAAAAGAAAAAGCTTGCTACATGTGGAATATTGTTCAAAGTATTGGCTGATCCCCAAGCCTGCCCTTTCTGGCAAAGTTTGTGAAGTAGCTCCTCGACTCCACTCTTGGATGTCCTAGGTCACCTTCATGAATAATTATGTTAAAGATCAGGATGTGTGATGCTATTTATCTGTCTGGCTCTTGGTGATCCCTAATACCACCAATCACAATATCCTTCTGGACTGTCTGAGTTAGAAACTGGAGGTGCTGAACTCGGCTTGTGATTCTGTTTGCACCTTTCTGATTAAGGTCCAGATTTGTCCAGAATTATTGCTCTGCCTCATAGCATCTGTGCTGTGTGCAATATCACTAGGGTATTTTGTTAACTATTGCAAAAAAATTGGTTGAGATTATTTGGAGTGAGCTATTGCTATAGCACCCAGTTCCTGCTTTTCTATCAATCTGAGACAATGGAAATGCTGAACAGTGCCTGGAATAAGTAGTAGGATGGGTTTAAACTTCTAAATAAATACACTTAGAGTTGTGGAATTAATGTGTTAAATAATTCTGCCTCTTGTGCTGATACTCCGCAGTACTGCAGCTCTTCTGCTCACTGTGTGTTATGCTATTAGCTCCTGCTGCTGCTGCTGCTCTTGCCAAGGGCATAAAAAGAGCTTTGCCCCTGCTAGTACTTCATCCCTATGAGATGGGCTTTTCCTGTCACACAAAAGGGTTGTATATAGCTCCCCAGAGAGCAACGTTATAGTTAACACAATGCCTTTTAATTGTAAATTCCTCTTAATAAGGATGAAAGGCTATCCTCTGGGGCACTCTAATTAAAGACTCTTCTACAGCAGTAATTACATAGAATTCTGTTGCACACAGTTCATCTGAAGAAATATTTGAAGATGTTAGAATTCGGAGGTAGGAGAAATGCTAAATTTCTCATAACCTCAGGCTTTCTCTTTCCTCCCACCCAAGTATCTAGTGTTCACTCTCTCTCTCTCACACACACACACACACTTTAAAAAAAAATTGATGACTTATTTTTCTCTTCCTGATTTGAAATAAAACCTGGTTTTGCCCCCTTGTCTGAGATTAGATATTTAATAGCTCTCTTTTTCTCATTTTGTGGAAGTCCCCACCCCCACTCCCATTGACCCAGTCTTCTAACAGAATTCACATGCCAGATCACCACCACCCCAGTAAGAATCTAACTAGGGATGGGAGGTCTGGCAATTGACACTTTATATTTCAGCCTTTGACATCAGCAAGGTAAAGATGCTCAGGGTAGTGACACAAACTGAGTTGACAACATATGATTCCTTGAAGAACATAGTTAAAGGAATGGGCAAGACATTAGTAATAGGACTGCCACAAGTGGTACCCTAGGAATACTCCGAGTCATTGGCTGTGAATACCACCCCTACAAGAGTTAAGGACAGGGGTGATGTAATGCTAGTATACTGTGTGCACGCATGTCTGATTCCTTTACTACTAGTGGTCCAATCTTATCCTATCCACCACACTACCATTTGCAGATTACCTAGTGCTTGGTCTGTCTAGATCTGCCTTCCCCAACCTTGTATCCTCCAGATGTGTGGGACTACAATTTCCATCATTCCCAGCCACCATGGCCAATGAATAGCTGGGAACAATGGGACTTGCAACCCAACACATCTGGAGGGCGAGAAGTTGTGGAAGTTGGATCTAATAGTGGTCCCAACAAAAATCAGATTCACCCAAACTGTAAACATAAATCTTAAATTTATCATGCATTTTAGCCCTTATTTCTTAATAAGCATGACTTTCTTCTGTTTCTGCATCACGACATAAATATAATAGTAAATATATTCTATTCAAGCTCTCATACAAGTAACCATGAACATTTCAGCTGAAATGTTCATTTACGTTTTAAAAAATAATTTATTCAACATTTTCAGAAATGTTATGCCTTAAAAATGTTCTTCAAGCTCACTTCCAGTAACAGCAATTGATTATTCTGTATATTACCTTTTTAAAAACATCTGGCTCAAGAAAGGCTGACTGCTAAGGAGTAATGAATTGCCCCACTGCACTAAGGCTGAGGCTGGATCTGAAGCATCACTGCTTTGGCAAAGAGGATGTATCTGTTAAAAGAGGATTTATCTGTTAGAAGCAACTTGGGAGGGAATATCAGAAAAGAAGAACTTGCTATTTGAGAGACAGTACATCAAGGGCCTGTATCCATTGCAATTCCCAAGTTCACCTTCACTCATAACCTGAATTCCATGTCTTACATATTCTTCAAAGGAAAACTCCAAAGCGATCACACATTTCTATCAGTGCCAATTAATTAAACGTTGTCTTCATACATGGTGGGTACAAAGAAGAAGAAGCTTCCCAAGGGCCGTGTCAATGCACTATTTCTGCCAAATGGAAAATGCGCAGAAAGAGCCGTCTGTGTGTGTTGTGTTCCTCCTGCCATGGGATCAACTTGAATAGCTATGAACCGGGGGGGGGGGGGGGAGAGAGAGAGAGAGAGAGACTTGTTCTAATGCAAATAACTCTGAATTTAAGAAAGACACACAATAACCGACATTGTGAATTGCTTGTATAAACATTTTCACATGTACCTAAATGTCAATTTTTTTCTTTTTTCTTTAATAAGAATACAAAAGTATAATGAGCAGTTTTGTGTGTGGAACAGTTCATCTTCCCCTTGTAATGATTTCTCTTAGGATGCTGCAGGAGGGAGGGAACGAAGAAAGTGGGAAATTAGATAAAAGAGTCAGATGAGGGATATCCAAAATTTTGATCTGAAATCATCATCAATCTTAACTACACTTAACTCTGACAGATCCCCTAATTTCCTAATTTGACAAGTTAATGAAGAATGAAACTGTCAAAAAATAAAATATGCAGCATACCAATGACTTAAAATATGCAGCATGCCAATGTGGGGAGGTGATAGAGATTGGGTTTAGTGTGTGTAAAGGGCTATTCCTAATCCAAAATAAAGAACGCTACATTTAAACCCTGCCAGGCTTAAGAGGCAGTTCAAAAACGTTTGGCTTCTACAGTAGTATGAACCAGTTATTCTGATGGAAGTACAGGACAAAAATGCAATTCCTTCTCATTCACAACCCATGGTGTTGGATTCAAGATTTGCTTGCCATAAGAACAGGGGATCTTCTTCAAAAGGAAAGGCTCCACTTGTGAAAGGTCCCTCCACCTAATTTTCAGGATCCTTCACTCCCCCCACCCACCCAACACGCACACCACAGTTCAACGCATTCAGCAGGATTCCGTGACTCTCTGCCCTGGTTCAACCTATCATCAGCCACAGTGGCTTAAATAAGCCACCATGGTTCGTGGGCACCTATTCCATAACCCAACACCCACTTGAAGGTCATCGTGTCGTCCGAATCTAACAAGGGTGAGTTGTTGGTGTGGTGAACAAACCACCCACAACCCCAAAATAGACCATATTTTCTGGGTGGTTTATTAACCACGCCAACAACTCACCCTTACTGGGCAGGACAACATGACAACCTACCAGCAGGGATGGGTTTATGGAACAGGCAGCCATAGGCACCTGGCATGTGCTGCAAACCACAGTGGCTTATTCAAGCAACCATGGCTGAAAACAATGGTGCCAACCTGTTCTCTGTGTATCATTTTTAAGGGTCTGTGGAGGCTGCCCTGAGAAGAAAGGGGTGGGAAATCAATGACCACTTGCACAGTTAATTCAGCTTAAATCTGTATCCAACCCAAATCTCCACCCTTTACTTCATCTCTAATGTCTGGAAGTGGTTTACTGGTTCAGGGTTTCCTGAGACCTGGAAAACAGTTGCCAATCAGGGTAGAACAGATTGGGCTAGTTGGACGAATTGTCTGACCTCAAACAAGGCAGCTCTGTGACCAATCAATTTCCTCCTTGTTTGCAGGTTGTAGTAAACTGTATGCCCCATCTGCCTGGTTAGTATCAGTTTACCATTTAATGGGAAAATAAGTTATCTCATTAAAATCAATTTACAACAATGAGCTGTTTCCAGTTCTAGACAGAAGAGCTAGACGAAGACTAGGCTCTTCAGATATCTTGTACTTGTAATAAATCCAGTTTTATTTTATTTTTTAAATGTATATCTTGCCTTTGCATCCAGAATTTCTAGGCAGCTTGTAAAAAAGTGTGACTAAAAGGAACAGCAGCAAAACAGAGAAAGCTGTACACATAAAAATCAGAATTGGTAGAAAAGTGATAAAACATCATCATAGAATTATAGCATTAACACTGTCTAATATTACAGATCAAACAAACATATTAAAAGGTTACTACCAGGAAATAATTTTTTGACATGGTTGATGCTAAATATTTCTCAGTGTTAGATGCACTGCCTAGATCTACAAAAGGTTATGCTTCCAGGAATACACAAGAGGCATCTGAGCACTGAAAAATGTAAACGGCGAACCAGAGATGTACTATATTAGTCTCAGATGAATCTGCATATTGAACAGATGGTTACAAAAAAGAGATATGCCAAAAATACCAGCCTAGGCAACATAAAAGCCCTTGATAAACCATGATAAATTACAGGCATGGTACAAAGTGGATGTTAATACATTTATTTATTTATTTATTTATTTATTTATTTATTTATTTATTGCATTTCTATACCACCCAATAGCCGAAGCTCTCTGGGTGGTTCACAAAAATTAAAATCATTCAAAGTATAAAATAACAGTATAAAACCATGAGATAAAATACAATATAAAAACACAACCAGGATAAAATCTATGTATGAAGAAAAATATACACATTGGTCTTCTACTGTTATTCTTATTATCTATGTTAGAAAATCTGATAACACAGCATATTATCAATATTATGCACTTCAAATTCATATTTTCAAGATCTGGCTAACCATATCTATTAATGTTTGACAACACTCCTCAATTTTCTCGACATCAGTTAAAAAAAAAACTTATTTTCAACAAGTGACATCAAGTCCAAATTATTGCAATGAATTAGTATGCACAGTGTGAATTTGGAGGCTGTCGGCAATCCACATAGGATTTCAACCTAAATGTAATAAATATGGCTTAGAATGAGGAGAAGAAGTTACTTGCATATAAAAGAAAGAGCAAAAGTAAGCAAAAGTTGTGTTTTGACAGGAAGATAAATAAATGCAGCTGTTGAAGTCTAATAATGAAGTGTGCATAATAATAATAATAATAATAATAATAATAATAATAATAATAATAATAAATTTATTTATTACCCACCTTTCCCTCCAGATTGAGGTGGGGAACAACATAAAATATAAAACATTATAAAATACATAAACTGATTAAAACATATAAAAACTTATACATTATTAAAATAACAGCCAGACATCTTAAATTTCTTTTCTGGTAGGCCTGCCGGAAAAGATCAGTCTTTATTGCTTTTTTATATTCAGAAAGACTACTGAGTTGGCGAATCTCTCCCAGCAGGCCATCCCACAGTCTGGGAGCAGCAGCAGAGAAGGTCCTCTGGGTAATGGTTGTTAATCTAGTTTTTGCTTGCTGAAATAAATTCTTCCCAGAGGACCTGAGTGTGCAGGGCGGATTGCATGGGAGAAGGCGATCCCACAGGTAAACTAGACCCAAACCATGTAGGGCTTTAAAGGTAATAACCAACACTACTTCGCCCAGAAACTAACTGGCAGCCAGTGTAATGATTTTAAAACTGGTGTAATACAAGTATCCCTATATGTACCGGTGACCAAACGGGCTGCCATATTTTGCACTAGTTGAAGTTTCTGGACTAGGCACAAAGGTAACCCTATGTAGAGCACATTGCAGAAGTTGAGCCCCGAAGTTACCAGCACATGCACTACTGTCTTTAGATCTTTCAACTCTAGGCAGGGGCTCAGCTGGCATATCAGTCGAAGCTGATAGTATGCACTCCTGGCCGTCGCATCTATCTGAGCTGTAATTTGGAGTGACGGATCCAGGAGCACCCCCAAGCTGCAAACACAGTCTTTCAGGGGGAGTATAAACCCACCGAGAACTGGTTAACACATCTCCAAACCCAGTTTGAGGCCCTTGACAGTAAGCACCTCCGCACATGCTGCCAGATGCTGTGGACAGAGAGCATCTTCAATGTATTCTAGAAAGAGAGGAGGATGGGGAAAGGCAGAGTACAGGAGAGAGAAAACTACACCAGAAAGGCATGAGGAGAGGAATTGTGAGCACTATACACATCGCTCAACAGGGATCATCTAAGACCAGAGAAAATGAGATAAGGCCACACTGTTCAGTAAAACTGTTAGGAGCTCCACAGGATAATCAAGTATTAGGATACACGTATTTTATTATGCATTGCTTTTTATGCAGTGTTTTCCTGATTATATACAAGAATCTATACTCGAGAATATGCTCATGATCAACATTTACTATACTATACTATACTATACTATACTATACTATACTGTACTGTACTGTACTGTACCATACTGTACTATATAGAAAAAATACACTTTCTGTCTTTGCTTTACCCAGTCAATGCCTTACACAGACCAGCATGGCCTTTTCTACATAGCATCGTCACATCTTCCCCTGATTTCATGCTTTAGCATAATTCTGGCAGTACCTTTAGAACAGGGGTGGGAAACTTGTGGTCCTTTAGATGCTTTGGCCTACAACTACCATAATCCCACACAATCAGCTATGCTGGCTAGGCCTGCTCTAGAAGAGGCATATGTGGCACTGTTTGGATTTGGCATGTCCTCATGGCTCGATGCACCATTGAGGATTGTGCATTATGTTCATAGCTGCCAGTTACTTGTGTGTGCTACATGGACAGGGAGGCAGAGAATTCATGACTGACAAAAATATGTAAATCCTCCAAGAATGATAGTTAAGAGGAGGAAATGCTCTTATGTCTCTCAAGTGAGCAGTGATCTGTATTCTTCTTGTAGAATGACACTACAGCCCCTCCTAAGCTGTTCTGCCACAGACAAGCCAGCCAGTGGTATTTCATGGTTTACTGATGCCTAATTTCCTCTATCAACCCCTCCGAACTGTCTGCTTTCTGTATCAATGTCTATGACACGTTATCTTTGATAGAGAGGGCTAGGAGAAATAGTTTCCGCTAGAGCTGCTGTCAATAAAACTCCATAAATCAGCAAGTCAAGGCAGGCTAAAGGCAAAGACCAACACAAGAAGCATCCATCACAACTCAAGTAGCATAGAATCTGTTTTAACAAAAGCCTGTAGAGGAAAACTAGGATTGGATGGTAATTTAAGATGGGAGTAATGGGTTTATTACAGCATCATGATTTTGTGTAATAAGCCTATCAGGCTAAGGGTGACCACATGAAAAGGAGGACAGGGCTCCCGCATCTTTAACAGTTATGTAGAAAGAGGAATTTTAGCAGGTGTCATTTGTATGCCTGCAGCACCTGGTGAAATTCCCTCTTCATCACAATAGGTAAAGCTACAGGAGCAATACAAGAGTGACCACATACAAAGTAGGGCAGGGCTCCTTCAGCTTTAACTGTTGTGATGAAGAGGGAATTTCACCAGGAGCTGCATGCATACAAATGGCACCTGCTGAGTCCTGTCCTCTTTTTCATATGGTCACCCTATATCAGATTCTTTTGATCTACAGCTCATTGCAGGGTGTGTGTGTTTTCTTAACTTATTATAATAGATATTGTATGATGTTACCAAAGCTAAGAACATGTGCATTTAGAACCTATTCCATTTACTATACTGACAATTATTACATGTAGCAAGGACTGAGTTCCAATTTAACCATCATAGGCCTGGCTGTGGTCCCAGTGCCCCTCCCCACTGAAACTACATCAGTGTTCGTAAAGGTGCCATTTTCTTCACACATTCTTCCTTTGCTAGCCTTGGCTTCATTCCCTCCCATTTCTTTGTTGGTTCTCTCATCCTTGAAATGTAGATGTTATAAACCCCCAGAGCAGGGACCTGTCTTTATTGTTATATGTGGCTTTGTAAAGCATGAAGTACAATGACAGCTCAGTCTAAATAATATAATGACGATGCCTGTAGCTGTGTTTGCCTGCTTGCATGTAGGGCTGAAGTGTGGAGGGGTGTGTGGGTGCACACGTAAACCCACCTCCAGCGTACCCACATGCCTGGTACCCAGTTAGACCTTTGTGAGTTGAGCATGAAGGTCTAAAGAGAGCCAGTGTGGTGTAGTGGCTACAGTGTTGGACTTGGAGTTGGGAGATCCGAGTTCTAGTCCCCACTGAGCCATGCAAACCCACTTTGGGCCAGTCACAGACTCTCAGCCCAACCCACCTGACAGGGTTGTTGTTGTGAGGATGAAGTGGAGGGGAGGGGGAGGATTATATACACCGCCTTGGGTTCCTTGCAGAAAAAAAAGGTGGGATATAAATGCCAAAATAAATAAAATAAAAATAAATAAAGAGAGCTTGCAAGTGCATTCAGTTGAACACGCTTACAGAGTTCCCATGACTGGAAACCATAACACACAGCCCTCTTTAGACCTGCAGGTCCAACTGGGTAACAGACACATAGGGATGCTGGAGGCAGGGCTTACGTGCATGCCCATTGTCAGGGATAGAGGGCACGGGTGTAGGGTCTTGTAGTTTAGCTAATATTTAATTAGAAGTAACCTGGAAGGCTTTGGGCCTAGTTGGCACTTGGAATGTTAAGAACATAAGACGTGCCCTGCCAGATCAGACCAAGGGTCCATCTAGTCCAGCTCTCTGTTCACACAGTGGCCAACCAGCCATCAGCCAGGGATGAACAAGCAGGACATGGTGCAACAGCACCCTCCCACCCATGTTCCCCAGCAACTGGTGCACAATCTGTGTTACAATCTGTGTGAATTGATCTCTGTCAATGTCTCAGTATTGTAGGAATATTTTTACTCCCCGCAACCCACCTGCTTGTCTCAGCCTTGGCAAGAAACTGTCTAGAAATTGTTAGATGGGTCATCCGGACTGAAGCATCATCTTGGTGGCCGAAGCAGTGCTGCCCTATTTGGGCAAGGACATTGCTGAAAGGTCAAACCCCCTGTCTAGAAGAGGCCTATGCCTCCCTTTTTAAGCTAGTGCAAAGGCAAGGAGCCGTTGCTAGGAACATCTGTTCTGTATTCCAGGAAAGCCTCCCAATTTGAATCCATCATCTTCTGAGACGCTGAGGGCACTCTGTACATGCTGTGGATATAAGGAAGCTAAAGAAGAAAGTGCAGTGAAAACAGGAGAGTCACATGGGGTTGGAAAGAGATTAGGCATAGTCAAATGCAGAATGAAGAAACAGGAGAAAATTGACTACTGTGGAGGCATGGAAAGCAGGCCATGAGAACCTGGGAGAGAAAGCTCCTCATTTATTAAGAGTAGTGGATGTGAAAAAAGATCCTGGCCTTTTGCCATATGATTCTCCTGGTATGTTTGGCAATATCATTATTGTTGTCCCACTTCATTTGCATTCCGTGATATGTGGGCTTTTGAATGCAGGTGGGATTGGGGAATGACTGAATGTGTAATGTTAAAGGATTTTTTGTTTGTTTTAAACAACCCTAAAAATAAAAGCATTAAATCAACAAAGATGAGCTCTATTTCAAAGTAAGAGGGATGTGGCCCCTGGCTTTACAGAAAATAGCCTCATCGTTTTTTGAAGTGGAAGAAAGGAAACCAAAGTGATCAAGAGGCTGGAGCAACTGCCCTACGATGAAAGGTTACAAAGCTTGTGGCTCTTCAGTTAAGAAAAATGCAGAGTCAGTGGGAACATAAAAGAGTTTTATAAAATTATGCATGGCACAAGAAAGTGGATAGAGAGACTTTTTTCTCAGTTCTTTTGCTTTGCAGTAAATAGTTTTTCTTTACACGCACTCTGTGGTGAAAATAAATATAAGATGAACAATACATAGTACTGGGAATTTATCCACAATAAAGTAATACCTGGAGATTATAAATCTGTTTTTATTCCTTCAGAGTCAAGGGGTTGAGAGCAGCTTAAATCTAACTGCTTTAGCTTGCCCGGGTTGTACATTTGAGTTATCTGTTCCAAGCACAATTTGAGATCAGTATATAGCCATACATTATGGAGAGAATTAATACATTCATTCAATGCACCCAACCCCACAAATATGCACATGCCCTAAAGGAGACCCAGAGAAATACCAGCAAAGACTGCATGGGTAGCAATCTTGTTAAACCCTCCAAACATTTTAAAGACTATGAATCCTGGAGGGTCAAAAAATCTAGTGCACACACATTCTGCCCCTTCTGCTCTCCCCTTAATCTCCATTTAAAAATAGGAATAAATAGCATTTTCTGGCACTGGAAGAATGCAAGGGGCTTGCAACTCTCAATTTTTAAAACTTCACAGTATTGCCAGTGCAGCCGGCTACAGCTGTAGCCTGATCACTTCACAACCTCTTCTGACAGAAGCTACTCACGAGCACAATTTAAGTCAACGCCAATAAGTCATTTGAGGACTGTGAAATTATTCTAGCCTACACATTTTGGAAATAGCAGGTTTTGAATGGCTCCCGGCTGAGCGAGAACAGGCTTCACATAAAGATGTGTTTAAACAAATCAGAATTAATAGGAAGCTACAAGGTTCGGGCATCTGTACTGTACTTGACGTGTGCGGACACTCAGTTCTTGTCAAGCTGGATTCAGATGTGGACTTGCTGCTGGCGATTTGCCATGTGGCTAAGGGGCAAAATCAGCGCAATCAAATACTAGAACAGTAGCTGGGCTTTAGTGATGATTTGTCAGTGAAGTGGATACAATCTGGCCTAGTTCTTGCTGAGATAGTAAATGTCTGTCTGGGTCAAGCCATTTCAAACGGCAGCTCATGAGCTCCAATGCTCCTTCACAAAATGATTTTCCTGCACATAGAAAAGATGTGTATCAGGGAGATAAGAATGCTACAACTCGTCTCCCTCGCAATGAATTCCCTGGGTTGGATCCAGAATCGTTCCTCTGCCCATGGGAGGACAACACAGGTGGAACATGACTTCCACAACTTCTCTTCCCCCACCCCTTCTAGTCCCCCACGTACCTTACAAATCTCTTCCAAAGGGTTGGGGGACCCTCTGGACAAGATGTGGAGGGAGCACATAGGCGGGCGGGGAAGAGAGGGAGAAAGGACTCAGAATCATAGAATAGTAGAGTTGGAAGGGGCCTAAAAGGCCATCGAGTCCAACCCCTGTTCAATGCAGGAATCCATCCAAAAGCATACCTGATAGATGGTTGTCCAGCTGCCTCTTGAATGCTTGTAGTGTGGGAGAGCCCACAACCTTCCTAGGTAACTGCCATTCCACCAGCAGTGTCCTTTATGCATGGAGAAATAATACTGAATCCAACCCTATATGTGTAGGATTTTTTTTAAATAGAGCAGCATTAAGTTGCTACCCCAGATTGCAACTTACCACTTTAGTGACACCCATGTCTCTGTTTCTTGTGAAAAGTCTTATTCAGGCATTCAAAACACTGGCCTCAGTCCTCCAACTGTGACCTCCCTGTGTTGAAGGGGAAGATCTGTAACCACATTCAGATGCATGCTGCTACAGAGTTCTGCATCACTGGGAAACCTGCCTCCTGAACACTCAGAGATCTTTAAGTACAGCGATTAACGGGGTTACGTTTCCAGTGCAGAGTATCCCGGTCAACATAGAGAGGTTGCAGAGGGAGGGGGCAGAGTGTACATCTCCATTCTCCTCTAGAGTAGAGTTTTTGAACACCTGAAAAGAGCTTTTGTAAAGCAATATCATGGAAACAATGTTCAATTATTTTCCCTGTGTTATTTTTCCTCTTCAGAACTTTTTTTGTGAGTTCAGGCCTTTTTCTGTTCAGACGTATATTGGCAGGACTTATAAACACACACTAGATTTATTTATTTTGTGTCAAATGATTACTCAATATTTGATGACTTGCAGCTGAATGTGTGAAATGAAAGGTGTGATATGAAAGTTTGGTTTGTGAGCCATCATGGCTCATTCACATATGCAAATAAACCACTTGATGCTGCAGTCATCAAATAAACGGTTATAAATCATTAAATAGGGTTGAGAACAGGATCACAGAGAAGTTCCTGTACCACTTCACAACTGCCTGCAGCCCTGAATAGGCCCACCTCACATTTTGAAAAGTATGGCTTTGCAGCCAGTGTCTTTTCGCAAAAAAATGGTGGCAGCAGGGCAACCAAAAAATACGCAGACAGTTTGAATTCTGTTCCTGCAAATGAATTGCTTAGCTTCTTCAGCAATTCATTCAACTTCTTGGACTTTAAGATATAGTATTTGAAATCCCAGGGGCTGCAGGCATACACAATAAAATGTGGAACATTTGGAAATAGTGCTATTTGGTAAAATCTTTTTCCATCATGTTGAGGAAACATTTTCTTTACTAGAATTGAGAAACAAATATGGGTGGGGAATGGTAATTGCATTAGTAATGACTATGTTGTCATTGAAAGAGGAAATTGTCACCCTAGGAATATAGATACATTTGAAGAACCATTTTAATTTAAAGTACAGCTTTCTAATTTCATGCCAGTGTGTGATTGCCCTTCACTGGGATATTTTATACTTATATAAGCAGGTATTATATGACCTCTTTTATCCAAATAGTCAGAGAGGCATATAGAGTATTTAGGAATTCAAACGTCAAAACAGGCTTCACTGACAGAACTAGGCCTTTGTGTCCTTGGAAATTCAAGGCAACTGCAAAAGAAACTGAGGTGTCTTCCTACCGCATTTGGTGTCTGAAATGTCTGAAAACAGCGAGATATATATATATATATATTCTATTAATAGTGCACACCTAGCCACTAGGTAAAACTGGATTTAATTTTAATTTGCTCTAGGGAAACCTAGGTTCTTGGCATTCATTTACATTCTGTAATTAATTATTATCCATTTACTGCAGGGTGGAGAAAAGCCACATGGTCTCCACAGGGTTGCTGGAGAGTCTGCATTTGCTTGCCAAAGAAGCTGGTATTTGATGCAGCAGTAAATGCTGCTGTTGATTTCCCCATTGTTTGACTTTAAATGTAGGCTGGAAGGTGAGATTTTACACGCTATGAGGGAATATGAATGGTAGAGTCAATATTAGAAAATAGTAAGAAATTTCTTCGCAGTATCATGAGAACCTTGTCAGAGTATTTTTATTGGGTGTATTCAAAAGATCAGAAACTATAGATTAAATATTTTTAGCTGGGAAAAGACACACGTTGAATGCAGCTAATAAACAGTATATTCACTTTTATTATCTATAGGAAATGAAAAACCTCTAAAGAAATAGGTTACCTGAGTGCTGTTCTGGTCTTGTTCTATAATTCTCTTTCATGGTCTACATTATGTTGCTAACAGGCTTTCCTTTTTAACTTTCTTTAAACCTTTAAAGTCAGCAAAAATATACCTATGAAATAATTAAACTGATATAAAACAGTGGTGAGAAGCTACCATGAGATGGCACCATAACCTAATGTATGTGAGTCACCTATATATGAAATAGTAAACTAACAAAAACTAGGTGTACTTGGTAACATGAATACTTTCACACTTATAACTTTCTTCCACTCCTTCCCTCAACACCCCACTGCCTGTTTCTGGTATTAAAGACAAGTGAAGGGTATTGAAGATGATGATGATGATGATGATGATGATGATGATGATGATGATGATGATGATAATAATAATAATTCTTTGCTGAAGCCTTTGTTGTTGGTTTCAGTATTTTTATTAACATCACCACTGATTTATACATCATTCCAACATATTCTGCAATAAAGTGTTTCTAAGACATTTGCAAGAATAAACAGAAATTGAATAATAATATATCAATCTAAAATGACATGTAATGCTTTGATTGTGGGGGTGGGGTGGAATGCAGGGCTGTAAATATTTATGGTGTCACAAACCTCTTTCTATTTGTTTGATAAAGATTATTTCAGTGGATGCAAAAGCAATAGGTGTAGGCAGCAACTCTAACAGTGCAAGCCTATCCATGTCTGCTCAGAAGTAAGTACCAGGATACTCAGTGGGGCTTACTCCCAAGAAGGTGTGCATAGGATTGCATTATAAATACCTCTAAAAGGTTGGGTCATCCAAGACATGTGGGCGCTGCAAAGGGCACAAGCTGCCAAGGAGCTATCCAAGGCAAGCGTCACTGAAACCGATGAGATCCACTCAGAGAAGCTGACGTTCTTGTGCAGCTCCAATTCACCATAGTAAGGCTTGTGTAGAAGAACTTTCCAGGGGTTGGTGCCAATAAACTGACTTCTGTTTGAAGCTGTGGTGACTGAGCACATTCAGGCTGACGCTGAGTAGAATGTCAAAGGTCATCTAATTTATGTTTAGAATTGCATCCTATGCGTTGAATCCTGGACCTGCCTTCCACAAGAGGGAGGGGATCTTCTGCGAGAGGAAGGGCTCTGCACACGACAGGTCCCTCCACCCAATTTGGGGGAATTCCTCCGGCCCCCTCCCCTGGCTGTACCACACTCCACCCTAGCCCATTTAGCAGGGGCTACTGACTCTCTGTGCAGCATTTGCACTGGGCTAGATGGGCTGCCCTGGAAAGGAGAGGGCAAAGAAGTCCACTTCCGCCAGTGCAGCTGAAACAGCACAAATCTAGATCCAACCCAATGTCTGCATATAATTGGTTTTCTGTAGCAAAATCAGGCTGTGCTCTAAAGGATGAACCAGTTGTGAGGTTAAATGCATCTTTGCATTGAATGTGCATTTTAAAAGAAATGCAAATAGCAGCCTTACTCTAAATAAAAATAGATGGTTGATATTATTGGGATTGCGGCAGAAGGGAGGGGGCAAAAATGCAAAGACACAGTTAAAGTCACATTTAGCTTGTCCCTGAATGTGACATGGAGGTGTGGTGATTTCCCCAAATGTGGGAAACTCGATTGCATAACATCTTTTTTTCTCTGTGTTAAAAGCAGGTAAGGGGCTGATTTGGATTGAGGGGATAATGGGGAGGAGAAGAGGTTGACTTTGTGCCACGACCCCAGTCCAACACCCACCCAGTTATCAGCTGAAACATCAAAAACATTTGTCTTAGTTACAGTAGGGTATGGGAATGAAAGGATTATGCCAAAGGCTTAACAGAAAAGGGTTTGAAGGAAGAAAGAGGTGGCATCATGTAGGTGTTCTAGGATGCCGTTCCTGACATAAGCCACAGAAAAGGAGAAAGGATGGTGTTTGTTTGAGGGAGCAAGATTATGCACACTATCAGAGTTTTTAAAGAGTCAGTGGATATATGAGTGAGTGAGTGTGTGTAGGGGGATGACAGAACCTTGGGAAACTGAGAAAGGGTATACTTAGGGCCAAACTAGTAACTCATACTCCCCCCCCCCGCTAAACAAATTCATGCCTCCCTCCCTGTTTAGACTGGGGCCATGTTGTGTGTCTGTGGGATGGGGGTTCAACCCTTTCCCCTGATCCAATATCCCCTCCCTCACAGCCAAGGAGGGGAGCTACATATTTTCCTTCCCCTGGCCAGATCTACACCAGGCAAGATATAACACTATGAAAGCAATATGAAAGTGGTATATAAGAAGCAAGAGCCACACTACTGCTTTATAGCGGTATTGAAGTGCACTGACAACTATTGGGACCCATTGACACATACCATATACTGCTTTCATACTGTTATATCCGGCTTGGTGTGGCTCCTGCCTCTTAAATACTGCTTTCATGCCGCTTTCATAGTGGAATATCCTGCTTGGTGTAGATCTGGCCCCTGTCTATCTCTGCACCTGAGTCTTTCCCCTTACTGTACTGTTGTCCACATATTGAATGTTAGATTGTGAGCTCCTTGGGGCACGAACCTGTCCTCTTCTACCTTGTGAAGCACTGTGCACATTGATGGCTATATAAATAAAAATGAGTGAAAAGAACATGCTCACCCATTCAGCCATCTAGTGAAGATCACAAATTCTATATGCTCCTGATATGGAAGAGTCCATTCTTCAGCACTGGCCCTACCATTTGGCAACTGTCTCCAGTGGCAGATGGTAGGGGGCAGCAGCAGCATCTCCCTGGCCATTCTACTCTGTTGGAGGAGAGAGCCATGTGTGCAACATGGCCTATCCTGCTCTCCCTGAACTAGCCTCCTGCCCTCAGGAGCAGCAGAGAACCCTGTCTTACTATTGAAGTAACAATTCACTTGTGTACATGGAGTAGGAGTACTTGGAGGGCAGATTGTTTATGAAAAATTCATTGCTGGTAATATGTTGTTGTTGTTGTTGTTGTTGTTGTTGTTGTTGTTTAAAATCAATCTTGTATATATTGGGTTCCCTCTTTCTTTCTTCATTCATCCTGTCATTCATCCCCCAAAAGGCTCCTATTCTTTAACACTTCCTCCCATATCTAAGTAGATTCTGTTTATGCTTCCATTCCTATAACTCCTGTTTGTGGAAAAGAGCTTGTCCTTGCCTTTTCCATGCTATCTTATCACTGAGGTGACAGACCACATCTGGGCATCTTAGTCACATTCTGTTATGTAACAGCAGTGTGCCAGGCAATGGCATTGGTTGGCACCACACAAGAACCATCCAGCAGCCAAGGGGGATTGGTTCTGAGGACACTGTTGTTGAAAACGGCACTTGGCAGTGACATGGTGGATTAAAACTCAGCTAGACACTGAAGAAGAATGCGGGGGATGAGTGGGGGGGGGAGAGAAAGCAAAGGAACTTCAGTGTTTGCTGGTTGATTGTGAAAAACCAACAAAATTCCAACATTTATGAGTAATTTTGGGAACTGAAGGCTTCCCCCCATGCACACACACAAATACAGAGAATAAACAGACATGTTTAATGGTAATGAGCCATGAATTCTACCAAGCTGTTCTTTACATCCTCTTTCTCTTTACTTAGATACATTTCCGTTGGGTTGTTAGAACCTCTATTCCTGCTTTGTGTAATAAAAACCTAAAATGGACATGTCCCAGAACTTTAGACAGACATTACTTCAAACTGTACATGTACTTAAGCTTATTTTAGCTGGGGATGAGGATATTGAAAATGACAACAATGTTTTTCCACATACTTGGGATATCCAGTCCTTCCATCTAGGCAGGAACTATCCTCTTCTTCCTGTATGGCCCAAATTCACTGCCCTCCTAGACAGTATGGGGCTACACACTTCAAAATATGTTGGCATGATAATTTTGTTCATCCACATCAGGCAACCACAGTTTGAAAAAGCCTACTCAGATATCTATGAGGACTAGATCTTTTGGATTCTTCCAGAATGAACAAACATAATTTGTTTGCAGCATTGTTCCCTTTCAAAGAAACATAGAGCCGGAAGGGACCATGGAAGTCAACCTCTTAAGGAACCCAAGGCGGCATACATAATCCTCTCCATTTCATCCTCATAATGACAACCCTGTGAGGTAGATTGGGCTGAGAGTCTGTGACTGGCCCAAAGTCACCTGGTGGGTTTCCATAGCCGAGTGGGGACTAGAACCCGGATTTCCTGACTCCCAGTCCAACACTTTAGCCACTACACCACACTGGCGTAGTCCAGCCCATCAGCTCCCAGGGCTATCTGTTCCAGTGGTGAACAGCTCTGCCCAGATGGTAAAATAGCAGATAACTGTTCAGACAACACACTAAGCCACGGTTGGGCCACTAACCCCTTTGCAGCAAATGGTTAGCGAGCATGTTTAAACTGTAGTTATGTAGCTGCCATGGTTAGGAATGGCTTACACAACATGGTTCACGCAACATACTATTTAAACATGTTCAGCTCAAAATGCTTAACCACCGTGGCTTAGCACATCATCTGAACAGGGTCACTGACTTCAATGGAGCCAGGATTCTATCAGCTGTCATCATATTAAAAGATACTTGTTATGAGAAATCCAGTGGCATATGCACTTATAACTAAAATGGGCCCTGACTGATGGTGCTAAAGTGCAAGAGTCACATGACCTAATTGTTTCACTGTCATTTGGAATCTAAAGACAGCTGTACTTTTGTACAACTTGCAACTTATTCATCAAGGCACATGCCGATAAGTAAAGCATTACTCTGCTTTCAGAGGCTAGCACAGGTAAATCCTGCCCCCAAATGGATATTCAATCTAACAAGCACTGCCTATTAATGGAAAGATAGACGTCTTGGCATGCTTCCATGTAGCAATCAGATGGCTAATGCTTAATCCCTATTAACGTCAGCACTGTAGCATCTGAACATTAAAATGAGCTAAGTGTGAGGTAGTTACAATTTATTTTGAAGGCCTCTGGAAAAATCAGGGCTGTGTGTCATCAGGAAGAAAAATCACAAACGAAGCACAATTGTGGACTGCTGTATCTCTTCATGAGCAGGATTTTTCATAGCTGCTTAGAGGAATTAATTATCATACTCTGCTATGTGACTCATTCTTGTTGAACTTCAAATTTGCTCAAATTCACAAAAACTGGCCCCCTTTCAGACACTAAGACCCACTTAGCTCAATTGCCAAACACTAAATTAATCCAATGTATAACAAAATGGGAGACTTTTTAATTTTTAAAGAAAACTATCAATTATTCTTTTTTAGGCCCTGAAAAATGCAGTCAAATTTGTTAATGAATACACAAACTGCAAAATGCTTATTTCCTGTTTAGTTGTATATTGGATTTGTATTTTGTACTCTGACAAATGTTCAGATTATGCAAATATATTCATTCTCATACTGTGTTTCCTATTATCTGGTTCTGACTGAAACAAATTGGGTTGGATCCAGGATCTCCTCACAAAATTTTCCTCTACCTGATTTTTGGGGTTCCCCCTCAACCTCCATTGCTCACCACATTCAGCAAGTCTCCTGGCTCCCTGTGTCACATTCTCAGGGGGCTGGAGGGCAGGCCTGGGAAGGCAGGGGCAGGGAAGTTTACTTCCACCAGCACAGTTGATCCAGCATAAATCTGGATCCAATCTATCACCTCTACATGAATCAAGTGTTCCTGCAAAGGTTAATTTGCAAGCGGCCCAGACTTCCTGCTGGAACCACGGGCTCAATTGAAGACGCTGACGGACCGCGGACGGAGGCAGGTAAGGGAGAGGAGGGCGGGGGGGATTACCGGGCCCTGCCGCCATCGCCGCATGGGCGACAGTGGCAGGGCCCGGTAAACCCCACTTACCTTTCCAGCGGAGCTCCGGATCGAGGCGAAGGATCCGCCTTCACCTCGATCCTCTTCGCCACGCTCCGCCGGCCCCCCAATCCTCTTCGCCTCCGCCTTAAGGGCAGGCGAAGCCCCCCGCTCCGCTCCTGCTTCTACGGTCCGATTAGAAGCGGAGCACATCCCTAATATTTTCAGGCCACATTTATTAAGGATCTGTGAAGGGAAACTGGGCGGGCCCTAATCTATGCCAGCAAATAGCTAGGCATTATATCGGGTGAAGCATGCTATGCCTGGAGAATGGCGTCTGGGTGATCACCAGCTCCAGGCCTGACCCTTTTGGGGAGGAGAGGCCTTCCCATGTAATTCCCAACCTGGGCCGCAAAACACCAGGTTGAGTGAGGTGAGTCGGTCTCACAGATAACTGTTATCCCCCCACCAGGGCTGCAAAACCCTCAGTGGAAGGCCTCAGGCATCACCTCTAACCAAACAACAGTGCCACAGAATGATCACCATCCCTGTCCTCTAAGTGTGTCCTCCCCTACCAGTCTGAACCAAATGTGACCAAATCAATTCAACACCAAAATAAAGCAACTTCTTTAGACACTCTGTCCCCACGTACAGTGTGAAGTAGGTGAAAAGACACATAGCCCAGGCAATCACAATTTTTTAAAGATAATCCTTTAAAAATAATTGATACTTTTCATCAAATGCCATACAGATTAATGAAATGTAGTTCCATCACTTCCTCCTTCATTCATGCTGAACTGGTTGTTGACATGCAGGTCATATGAAAATGATGTGTGTCATCAGTTCTGAATGGTGAATGAAAGCAATGGTTAAATACTTGATGTAGGTAACCTGGCACAATATAGCCATCTGTCTACAGCAATGCAACAATGCTGATTTCTGTTATCAACTGAGATTGAAAGTATTGATCTTGAATAATTACAAAAGACAAAATAAAAAGCAAAGGGTAATTGACTGTCATGTCCCGCATTGATCCAGTGCCTCAATTTTCAATAATGAAATGATTTTTAGCTACTTTGGTCTACTATTTCTTCATTAACTAATATACATTTGAATAACACACATTGACTATTTGGGGTGGAGAGGGGCAAAACACCTATCAGTGCAGATAAACCATCTCCATTCTTTTCAATGGATCTTATATGGTGTTCTGGCATAACAACCCATTCAAATGAAAGAGACAGAAGTGCTTTGTGGATTTAAGGTTGCCAGCCGCTCTGAGTTTTGCAATAATAACCCATAAATTCACCAGTTAACAAAAGAAGAAGGGAGGTGACCAAGGCCTAAGGATTATCCCAGGCAAACGTTGGGGTCGTCCCTGCCTGCTCCCAGTATCCCCTGGTTTCATCTACACCAAGCAGAATATTCAACTATGAAAGCGGTATATAAAAGGCAGGAGCCACACTACTGCTTTATAGTGGTATTGAAGTGCACTGACAACTGTTGGGGCCCATTGACACATACCATATCCCACTTTCATAGTGTTATGTCCTGCTTGGTGTAGATGTGTCATGGGCCCCAACAGTTGTCAGTGCACTTCAGTATCACTATAATGCAGTGGTGTAGATCCTGCAGTGCACTTCAATACCGCTATAAAACAGTAGTGTGGCTCCTGCCTTTTATATACCGCCTTCATACCACTTTCATACTGTTATATCCTGCTTGGTGTAGATGAGCCCCCTGTGTGTCATTTGGCTGTACAGGGATGATCCTGGGGCGATCCTGGGATATAGGCCTGGTCTAGCCATGGCCCAACTTTTCTGACATCCCTTTCCCCTGCACTTTCCTACCCCCCATGAACATCTGGAGGGTTGAGATACAGTGGGGGAAATAGATCTGGGGTACAGAGGGGTAATTGGTAAGGATTGCCTCCCTCTTTGTCTGCAGGGATGGGGAAACTCAAGCCTGTGGTTGGGGAATGCTGGGAGTCGTAGAGATATTTTCTGCCTAAACATGCATAGGATTGCACCCTTACCTACTGGTTTTACATAGCCAAAGGAGGGGCATGGTTTGGTTTAAACTGGAAGGAATCAGGAGGTGAGTCTTAAGGGATCAATCCTATGCATTTTTAGAAAGAAGTCCTACAACTGCCAGCATTTCCCAGCCAGCATGCTGGAAGAGTTCTTTTCTGTTTAGATATATGCATAAGATTGCACTTTATATGAACCTACCTTTCGCCCCATAATTTGAACACTCCATGAATGGCATTGGAAATGTAAAAATGGGAAAGGGTTGTGGGAAGAGCACGTATATATTAATCTGTGGAAACAACTTCTCCCTGCCTGCCTTATCTTCAACAAAACCACAAAATTTTCTGTCACATACAAGTTTGTTTGGTTCCGAAAACATGGCTTTGTACGTGTGCATAAGCAGAAGCAGAGATGGGGCACCACCATTTTCATGCTTTAAAGAACACTTATTTTTCTTTTTACCTTACCTCAGTACACATTAAATAATTTCTTCTGATATAAAGATAAGAAGGCATATGCCAAAATGTGCTTATCATGCTAGTCGATTTATAAAGTTAATTAAAGCAACAAGCATTTTTTAAACATGTGTCCACTAAGCAGTTCTAGCATGTGATCCAAACTTTTTTTTTTAACTATCATGGGAAAGGAACAAAAGAAGCGGCACCCCACATTATTTTAATCAAAGCCACCAAAAGAGCATGGAAAATTCTTATACATAAAAAGGAGGGTGGAAATATTACCTTGTTTCACTTCAGATTAATATAGGCAAACATTATTCAGTTAGGGTGACCATATGAAAAGGAGGACAGGGCTCCTGTATCTTTTACAATTGTATTGAAAAGGAAATTTCAGCAGATGTCATTTGTATATATGGAGAACCTGGTGAAATTCCCTCTTCATCACAACAGTTAAAGCTGCAGGTGCCCTGCCCTCTTTTAAATCTGGTCACTGTGGTATAGCTCCTGCAGCTTTAACTGTTGTGGTGAAGAGGGAATTTCACCAGGTTCTCCATATATACAAATGATACCTGCTGAAATTCTATGCAACTGTTAAAGACACAGGAGCCCTGTCCTCCTTTTCATATGGTCGCCCTAATTCAGTTCAAATATTGCAGCCATGAAACTCCTTCCTTCTCCAGTTACTGGGAACAGAGACATGAAATGCTTCACCTGGAAAAGGACACCCACCTGCTATTGTCTATTTGCCACATGTGGTAGCAGCAACATTCAAAACCCCGACTAAACTTCTAAAGTGACACAATATCCAAAGTGGGGGAAAAGCCGTCAGGTCTCCAAATATATCAACCTCCTATTTACAAGATCTAACCATTCACATATTCAGAAGAGCTTTTTCAAGTGCACAATTGTGAATGCGCTGCTGTCAGCTCTACTCGAGAATTCCACTGGAAAGTTGTGTGTGCCCATGTTGAGATGGCACTGAAAGCACTTACTCATATATTGTTGTTTTTCTCCTTTTATAGCGATTTCTAAAAAGAGTGAATTACCCCACTATTAGTATCTCTCCCAGCGTGCCCATCCAATTTGTATGTATCCTTCCTCCTTGTGGATCAAGTTGAATTGATGACAGCAAAGTCTGAAATTTTTTTTTGTGCCTATCGTTAAAATAAGGTCTCTTATGCAGCTCTGAGTCCTAATTCATTTTATAAAATTTAGACTGGCCATTTTATGTGCTCAATGGGGTTTTCTATTTGATATATCTTGTGATCGGTGGAATTACATTTATAATTTCTTCTTTGGTAATTTTATTGGTTCTGATGTATTTTATGTATGATGTATCAATTGCAATGCTCTGTGGCTGATGTAAATAAATATATATTGATTTACAGGCCATCAGTAACACCAGGTATTTGGTGAATTCTGACTGCAGGCCTTCTAGGAAGATGGAGGAAGAGCTGTAGCTCAGTGGTAGAGCAGATGTTTTGCATGCAGGAGGTCCCAGGTTCAATCCCCAGCATCTCCAGATAGGTCTAGAAAAACTCCTGCCTGAAACCCCGGAGAGCTGTTGCCAATCAGTGTCAACAACACTGGGGTAGATGGATCAATGACCTGACACAGTATAAGGCAGCTTCCTATTTTCCTTCCTATGCTACTCCTTGAACCACTGAAACCTTTTGAAAAAAGCACAAGCTTCCTGGACCATCAAGTAGTTTTAGAGTAGCTATTCTGAACTTGGTGCCCTCCAGATGTTTTGGACTTTAACTTGCATCAGCCCCAGCCAGCATGGCCAATTCTCAGGAAGGTGGAAAGTTGCAGTCCAAAACATCTGGAGGGCTTAACTGGCCCTGCATCCATATCATAAATTCAGCCATAGTGGGGAACCGCTGGAAATTCAACACAAGCACATACAGGTCTAATCTACACCTATTTATCCCAAGATAGTATCAAGGTTGTCCCTATCACACCACATGACATTCACCTACTTCTGCAGTGATCCAGGGATGACCACTCCATTTTCCCTGGATATCAGTGACTGCTTTTCCCCTGGTTTTCCCCTTCTCGGGACAATCCTGAGGTCCATGAGCAGTGTCCCTCCCCCTCCTGAGTTTGTTGCTGTTCCTCGCAAGTAGCGGAGGAACAGAGGAGTGAGCCCATCAGTATCGGAAGTGAGGGGGAGAGCATTTTCACCACGTTTTGGAGGGGTCTCAGGGTCTCCCGGTGCCGAGTGGTTTTTGGGTTTTTTAATCACAGCTTCACGCAGGAGCACACCTATGCTTTTGCACAAGCATCAGGAGTAGTAAAAAAAAAAAAATCACCCGGGACAGCTCTCCTTTAATTCTGGGAGCACTCACTGATGTGTGGCCCCTGAGGGACGATCTCGGAAGCTGCAAACCCCACAATCATCCCTCCCCACTCCCCAAAGGGCTACAGATGTAGATTAGGATGGACGGACGGATGGACACACACACACACACGCACTCAAGCTTACTATGGAACAAGAGAATGTTTTTGGATCTGGATGGGGGACAACAACTATATGAAATATTTTCAAGAAACTATCATTAGTTGCAAACCCCAAAAGAGAAACTACTCACTAAATCCATCAGTGGTGCTGTGCTCACACTGATTGTGTTGCGCCAGTGGGAGTGACCACTTGGGCAATGGGAGGTAGCAGTTCTAAAAGTAACTCTGAAAATGAGTGGAAATGCTCATCTCCAAATCGGTACAGGTCATTGGAGCTTCCTTCTGCATAGGGCAGTATGACAATGAAACCAGTTACCTAGGGAGGTTGTGGTCTCTCACACACTAGAGGCCTTCAAGAGGCAGCTGGACAACCATCTGTCACATATGCTTTAGGGTGGATTCCTGCATTGAGCAGGGGGTTGGACTCGATGGCCTTATAGGCCCCTTCCAACTCTACTATTCTATTATATATATATTATATATATACGCACGCACACACACGTGCACACACACACACACACACACCCCTTTCACTACAAAATCTACACAGAGTAGCATGTATACCGAGTGCTGTCCTCTCACAAATCAATTCCCTCTAGATGTGATGTTTCTGGGAAATAAAGCTTTCTGGTCTCCAGAAGGTCAGGAGGTGCAACACGCAGGAACGACTGGGGTCTGATTTAGCTGCAGATTATTCATTTCATGCATGCTTGAAAAACACTGTGAACCCAGATGAACAGCCTTGTAGGCAGCCTCCATTGTGGCTGCCACAGAGACTAGAGAGTAGGAGACCAGGATAAGGGAAGACAGGGCTGACTGCAGATAATCAGCTCTTCCTCCACATCATTTTGTCTCTTGCCAGTCCCAGTTCCTCTGCATGGCTGGGCAGAAGCAACATTTTCCAGTGATCCTGCAGTCAGGCACGGCCAAGATCAAGATGGGAAGAAATGGAGAAGATGGATAGAACCTGGCTCAGTGTCCCTCCCCTCAACTGCCTTGCAACTCTTTCTCCCTTCTCCTCTCTCATTCTAAGAATTTCTGTTGGATAGCATTTCCCCGCTCTTTCACAGTGGTTCCTCCCTGCAACCCCAGGCGGAATGTTTGCAGTAGGGGAGATATGTAGGTAATTTTAGACCTTGATTCTAATAGTCTTCCAGGGGTCCCCTTTAAGAACATAAGAAGAGCCTTGTTGGATCAGACCAAAGGCCTATCTAGTCCAGCATTCTTTTCACATAATGGCAACCAGCTGCCTGTGGAAACCCACAAGTAGGACAAGAATGTAGCACCACCTCCATTTAGAAAGCCATGAACATTACTTCAGGTGTGAAGCATACAACTATCATTTTTCTCCTCTGCCCCCAACCACCATTCTGTGCTATACAGCTGCTTCTACAGTTTCTGAAACCTGGTTGTAAAATAAAATGGGGTGGAGGACTAAGCATGTGCATTTTTAAACTCTCTTAAATCAGAGCACCATCATGATTAGAAGAATAAAATGCCTTTATCATCTGCCCTTCTCTGTCATTTGGGAAGTTCCTCAACTGTGGGGTTGGGAGCTTGCAACATCACTGGATGTTTAGCGACTTAGAATCATAGAATAGCAGAGTTGGAAGGGTCGACAAGGCCATCGAGTCCAACCCCCTGCTCAATGCAGGAATCCACCCTAAAGCATCCCTGACAGATGGTTGCCCAGCTGCCTCTTGAATGCCTCTAGGGTGGGAGAGGCCACAACCTCCCTAGGTAACTGATTCCATTGTCGTACTGCTCTAACAGTCAGGAAGTTTTTCCTGATGTCCAGCTGGAATCTGGCTTCCTTTAACTTGAGCCCATTATTCCGTGTCCTGTACTCTGGGAGGATCGAGAAGAGATCCTGGCCCTCCTCTGGGTGACAACCTTTTAAGTATTTGAAGAGTGCTATCATGTCTCCCCTCAATCTTCTCTTCTCCAGGCTAAACATGCCCAGTTCCTTCAGTCTCTCTTCATAGGGCTTTGTTTCCAGACCCCTGATCATCCTGGTTGCCCTCTTCTGAACACGCTCCAGCTTGTCTGCGTCCTTCTTGAATTGTGGAGCCCAGAACTGGACGCAATACTCTAGATGAGGCCTAACCAGGGCCGAATAGAGAGGAACCAGTACCTGACGTGATTTGGAAGCTATACTTCTATTAATGCAGCCCAAAATAGCATTGGCCTTTCTTGCAGCCATATCGCACTGTTGGCTCATATTCATTCATTCATTCTGAGCAACAGGTGCTTGCAGATGACAATGACAAAGTGCCACAAAACAGGGCAGTGCTAGCACAGATTTAAAAGTGAGGGGCAGGGATGCTTTTGCTTTTGTCTGTAAGCACTGACAAGATGCATCAGAAGGCATTCAAAAACAAGCCCAAAAACCACACTGCAGACCATTTTCATTAGTAGGGAGATCAGTTCCTCAAAGCAGGGAAGGTTTTGTATCTTGTCAGAGCACTTGTTTGCTTTTTTTCCTAATGCAGTCATTATCCTGCATTTTCCTTATTATCCATGTAAATGGCCATTGCAATTACCATGTTTCTCAACTATGAGCAATGTGCTTCTTCCTATTAACTTCATTAGCTAGCATGACAAAAAAATAAAATAAAAAATCGGGGTAGCACATTAATGTGCGTTACAGCAAGTGAGCCAGGCGGTTATCAGCAGGGGGCCCTAATGGAAAGGTATTTTATTTATGTACTTAGCCTGTCAAATTAATTCCAACAAACCTGAAGGCTTTTCTTCCTCTGTGTGTGTGTGTGTGTGTGTGTGTGTGTGTATAAACCACTCCATTGCTGGAATCTTAAGATGCAGGTTCAGAGGAACCGAGTCTGCAGGTGACTAGAGCGCAACTTAAATAACATCAAATTATGTTCTGTTGATGGGTTGTTAAGAAAGTGGTGCTGGGATGTCAGTACAATTACTGTGCCATGCAGATGTTCATATTAGAGAAGCCTTACTTTGCATACATTGAGAAACAAGCAGGTATCATCTCGCCTTGTACAACACTGAGCAATGAAGAAAATAATGTACAGCTGCTGAGTGAGAAGGAAGTTGTCCAAGGTACTAGACGACATCATTTGGAAGGTGCTCAAAATTGTTTATTTGTCTTCCAAGAACTTTCCAGTTGTTTTGGCAGCTTTTCGGTCTTTGCTTTTGACAATCCCCAAGGAGGAGTGAATAGCAAGTGAGATGGGTTACACAAACAAGCCATGATGGAGAATTAAGCAAACTCCACATATCTCATCCTTTAAAAATGTGTACAAGCCTGTAACAAAATCTGAGACAACATTCCTCCTGGTAATTAGTGTTTCCACCGCTTGCTGCAGAAACGACATCGCTATGAAGAATTCAGGAAAAGTAATCAGCAGCACAATTAAGCAATCTACTATAATGACAGAACACAACATTAGTGCCGAGTAATCAGAAACATATTTATTTTTCCTCCTTGATTTTTTTAAAATTCCAAATACCCAATTATTTGCTTTGGCAGGCTTAGAATTGAAATGACCTCTGGTTAAAAGAAATCTTCTCCACAACAACATTTATGTTTTATTTCACTGAATGTAACAAAATTAATGCTTGCTACTTAGCACAGCTTTCATTATTTGTTATAAGTATTTTACAGTTCTAGAGCTTCAGGCTTTGATTAGACATCCATCATCTATTTCCCCATCCTCCCCACATATGATTTAGCACTTCATCGCTACACTGGAATTTGGAGGAAAGCGACAGCTAGGCAAAAGCTACAGAAAGAAAGAAGTACAAACCAGTAGCAGATGGACACACATATACTCCAATTTGTAATTAATCTGTAAAAACTGTATTAATTCCATGGAAGTCCAGAGGTAGGGGTGGCCATTTTATTTATTTATTTATTTATTTAATTACATTTATATACCGCCCCACAGCCGAAGCTCTCTGGGCGGTTTACAACATTTAAAAATAGTAAACATTAAAAGTATACAATTTAAAAACACACACACACATAAAAAACAGTATAAAAACAACAGTATCCATTTAAAAACAACAATTGTGGGGTCCATTAAAAACAAACTTAACGTTGTTAAATGCTGTTAAAATGCTGTTAAAAATGCCTGGGAGAAGAGAAAAGTCTTGACCTGGCGCCGAAAAGATAACAATGTTGGCGCTAGGCGAGCCTCATCGGGGAGATCATTCCACAGTCGGGGGGCCACCACTGAAAAGGCCCTCTCCCTTGTTGCCATCCTCCGAGCTTCCCTGTGCCATCTTTTAAAGGGCAAATGTGAAATTAGAGATTTGAAGGGCTGCCATCCTCTATTTGAAGGTATCCTTTGTTTGAAGGGCTGTTCCATCCAATTTTGGTTTAAAGATATAGCACCATAAGAACTTGTTACCCATCAATAGTTATCACCTGGACAGCACACTGAGCGGGAAGGTACACAGGTCACCTGTCCACAGTCTTTGGCAGTATGGTGAGATGTACTTAATTTCTATTTAAAGAACCACCACCACCACAACAACAACAATTTCTAAATGTGCATCTTCCTCTTTTGGGGCGATTCTAAGTGATCACTCTGTCCAAAAGTGACTCTGACATTTACTGAAGTTTTATCAGATAGCAAAGAGTAGGGATATATGAGAATTTCATTTTGCTTCATTTTTTTTACTCAGGTTTGTCCCATTCACACATCTGAATGTGAACAGTAATGCGAATGTGTTTTTTGAGAAAAGATTTCATGTTCCTCAACTCACATTTTTGTTTTTAAAAAATCATTTTTCTAAAAAATAAATTAAAAAACCACACTTTTGTCTATGGGGAGAAAGTGCATTTTAGAATGCACACTCTTCCTGACTGAATGAAAAGAAAAACAGATTTTCCACAAGCTTTGATGTGGAACTCAGAGAACCTTCAGCCTCGCCAATTCTTCCATCCCAGCGAAAGGACCTTAACTTGTTCATAAGGAGCGGGGTGGGAGAACTGCATTTTGTTAAAGGTAGAAAAGGGGCCTAGAAATCTTTGCCAGGAGAGGTGGGGGCTGTAATCTTGCTGAAATCCTCTCCACAGCCTTCAACACTATAGGCTATGTAATCCTTTTGGATCACCTGCATGAATGGAAAGTTGCAGACACTACTTTTCAGTAATTCAATTCCTATATCACTGGGAGATTCCCAACATTGATGCTGGGTGATTTGTCAGCACAATTGTTGACTCTTTGACAGCTGTGCAGTGGAGTCCCACAGTTTTGATTTGTGAGCTGAGTTTAGGTGTAGAAAGGGAAGCAATTGTAAATTTGCTTTGCCATCCATCCAAAGTCCCAGATTTTCAAATACGTGTATATTCCACGTATACGTGTATATTCAGTGTGAAGCAATAATACAATCACAATCACTGTCCACTTATTTCAACCCAAATGCCGCCAAACACACCTTTCAGCATACCTTCAGGATTGTTTTAATCAACTGAAATTTCTGTATGAGAAATTAAAAGAATCCCCATGCCAAAGTGAATTGGCTTGTATTTTATTAAGTTTGAAAAGAAAGCATTCTTCAAGAGACCAATGACAAATATCTTCTGTATGAAAGCTGTAGGCCATGCTGGTTCTTCAGGTACCCTGTACTATTGCCCATTAACACTCCAATCTAATGAATTCTGTCAGAGGAGGGTTACCCTGAGCTAGTGCTGCTGAGCAGAAGGGAGCAGATGTTATATTGGACTTCATCTTGCAGTGTTGCTCTTCCACAAGTGCCCTTCCCCTATAGTTGTGCAAGATATCCTTAGGAAAGACAGATCATCCTTTTTAATCCCCATCCCAGGTCCTTTGTAAAGCATCTCTCTAATATTTTTGGCAGGCCTTTTTGGTTTTTATTCTTAATTACCTTCTGTGATCTTCAAACTGATTCTCATTTGTGGTAGGCTTGATGAGGTAGTGTTTGAGATTCCCCTGCACTAGAGTTACTGACTTGAAGATGCTTCCCCACTTTTGCTGCCTCAGCTCAAACTTTGGTCTGACTTACATGACCATACTAGAGTGCTGGCAATCTGAACGCAGAAGTGGTTCCATTCCATGTAATGCATGCCAAACATGGCATCTGATTGTTTTGCCATGCACTCTGCTTGCAACAACAAGACAGCATGTTACCACAATGGGACTGGATATTCATAATTGCCCAAGTATGTACTCTATGGTCTTAGCTAGGCCTACCTTTTGTTCCAAGAGAGAGGAGGGGAGATCTCGCATTGGGATTAACGTGAGATCTCTCCCCCATTTACACTTAAGGCGCAACGACCTCAGGAAGAGAGGCATCATGCCCGCCATTTTTTAATTTTTAAAGTGACGACAGCACACGAACGCTCGTGTGCTGAAGGTACTTTTAAAACATTTTTAATTTGGTTTCCCCCCTCCCCCCTCCCTAACCCTGATGGGTACAGCGCTCCTGAGGAGTGCTGCGCCTCATGCGCGGCTCCTGGCTCCGTGTGAGTAATCGCGCAGAGCGGGGTCAAGCCACTGAAACGGGTCACACGTTTCACAGTCTCGGGCTCAGCCCGGGACCGCAGAAAAGTGGGCCCAAAGTGTAGGGCTGTATCCCAGGGCAAGGGAGGGATGATCCCTCCCTTGTCCAGGGATCCCCTGTGTGTCATGTGGATGCACAGGGACAATCCCAGGGTTCGCCCCAGGATATAGCCTGGTCTAGCTAAGACCTACTGTATATCACAGGACTGTGCATTTCTTTGCAATTAGAGGGTGTTCAGACCATCATGTACAAAACATCCCAAATATATTCCCATCTAAGATTGAGTGATTACCAGTCATCATGATTTATTTATCACATTTCTATCCTGACTTCAACGAGCTTAGGACAGCACACACTGGATTATCCCATTTTATCTTTATAACAGCTTTTTAAAACAGGTTAGGTTAATATCTTCAAAGCCTCCCAGTGAGCTACATAGCTGAGAAGAGATTTGAGATCAGGTTCTCCAGCTCAACTCTGACGCTCTGTTCCAGCCTTTCTTAGATAAAGCAGCCTTTCCCAACCTGGTCTCTTTAGATGCATTGGACTACAACTCCCAATGTCCAATGGCATGCTGGAATGATAGGAATTGCAATCCAACATGTCTGGAGGGCACAGGTTGGGGAAGACTACACTCAGAGGCTTTTAACTTTTTTCTCTCTGTGTGTATAACTATGTAAGCACGCCTTCTTTCTTGGTTTGTGCCAGGGTATCACAATATACTCATCCAGAAGTTCATATGGATTATGGGGACAGAAAGAAAAGAGTATTTGTACATATCCCTTACTTTCTGCTATGGGGTAAGTAGGCTATATCAGCAGACCGGACTTGTCACTGCTCCAGAAAGCAAACGCTTAATAGAAAATGACTTCCCAACTGCTGCACCAACACAACATCACAAACCAAGATTTTATGCCAGCATTGCAGGCTGTTATGCTGCTTCAAATGTTTAGGATCAGGTTGACAGAATCCAGCTTGAAGCTCACGGTATTGTTGCTATCACAGAAGCACCAGCTTGGCATCTTAGTTCAAACTGCAAGCTAAAGACCGCAATGCTCAGATCACTGAAACCAATGGGATGCTCCAGAATAACTGTTAGAAGAATCACAGCCAAAATAACTCAAACATATTCCATGGGGGTATAGAATTTGGAGCCTTATTTCTGTTGGTGTAAATCAGAAAATCCATCATAGAATTTTTCATCAGACTTGATGCTTCTATTGCTTTCTATATTATCAAATTAAAAGGGAGCAGGTTTAATGGCTACACATACAATCTTCTCATGTGATTAACAACTTGTGCACTGTGCAAGACTGGATGTCACAGACAGCAGCAAAATTACAAGAAAAAGCAGATGTGCCATTCTGCAAAATAAACGTGCATCTCTGAGGAAAGCATGAAAGACTTCCAAGAACCCGTAAGAGTCACTTCATGTTATAATATCAGTAGAGAGTGTTAACGCATTCAGCACAAATGCAGACATTGCTGGTGCTAATATGCTGCCTGATATGTATTTTAACATTATATTATAGTAGAACTCAGTAAGAATATAGGGGGTGGAAGGTGAGGATTGAAGTTACTGCTGGGAACTTGCTTTTTGTTCAGCGTAAGTGCTGTACATCTCAGCAGTCGGGAAAAGCTTCTCAGCAAGATGATATTGTTACATCAGAACCACAGTGGGTTGAACACAATTCTCAATTTGCAGGCAAATGGATGTATTGTGTTGGGGTTTAGCAGTAGGAGACTGCAGAAGTATAAATTACAATCCAACTGTATTCTCTTACCTAGATTTGTGGCAAAGCATAAGGACCTTCATCGTAGGAAAGAAGGAAGGTTCCTTATAGGGCCTTCATGTCCTTGAATCTGTCTCTTAAGATTCTGATATGTTCTTATACTGGCCTTCCCCAACTTCCAGATGTTTTGGACTACAACTCCCAGCATTCCTTACTATTGGCCATGGTGGCTGCAACTGATAGAAATCTAAAACATTTGGAGGGCACCAGGTTGCAGAAGACTGCTGTAAATGGACAAGCACAAGTCTATCAACATATTCAATGTTGCTCATGCTTACCACGAGATCAGGTTTATAAGCAACCACTTACTTGGTGGCCTGTGGCAAGCAAGAATTGCCTCCCTGCAACCAGTCAAGAAAGCTTTGAAAAATGGAATAGGCATGCTGGTCAAATATTTTGTTGACTAGTCGTTTCTGAGAACTCATCTGTAAGGCTGACTTAGGGGTCCTTAAAACAACAACTTTTTAAAAGCCTACATTTTTACCCCAGGAAAGTAAGCAAATTGTGAACCATGCCCAATTCTTTCTCCATACACCATGATTACTTGGTCTTTTAAAGACCAGTGGTTGGTTCTTTCTTTGCAAAGATAGCAAGATAAACAGTTGCCATCCTGCACATCTGGACTCTCACGTATATTCATGGATAGATAAAAATAAAGTCCAGCCCTTCCCACATTTCTCTGCCATTTTATTGTGTATTCAACATGTGTAACTCAACCATCTTCTGTAGCAGCTTACCACCATTGTATCAGATATTCAGATATGAGCAATGTTATTCCACATCTTGGGTCAAATTCTCATATAAGACTCATAATGATTGCCATTCTGGGCTCCTAGGGGCTACAAATTTATGTACCTAATGGTGCCACTTTGCTGTGTGTTAAGACATTTACTGAGGTTACTGAGAAGTAATTTTCTTTAATTAATGCTCCCTAACGCAGCAGATGCATTTGGTGAGATTCCAGATGTCATCCTGAAAAGTCTTGTGTCAGCCAGGGTTCAAGGGGAAGAGAAGGATCACTTTTGTTTTTAGTTTAACTGAAATAAAAGACCCACCCAGTCAGGGATTTTCTTTTAAAGCACCCTGTGCAGACCTTTCTCCTCACCCTGAGTCTCATATTTATGGGAATAAGCCAATACAATGCCTCACAGAATTTCCTGGTAGAACTTGCAAGGCAAAGTTGCTGATTTGTCTGATATGAAGTTGTGTAAAATTCTCTCTTGCCAGCTGTTGTGTAATGTTCATTTTATCTTGAGAGAATATAAAGGCAGCCCTTAGCTCAGGAACACATCCAGCTGGGATAGAGAAAAAATACTGAAGATGAATGTGATCCTATTGTTTGGTCTTTAGGATACAAAAATCATGGTATCCTATTTATTAGAATATTTATATCCTGCCTTTCAACCTCTCCAGTGACTCACAAGATCAATTAAAGCAAGAGCCAGATATTAACATTACAGAAAAGAGGAGGAACTAAACGAAATCCAAAGCATAGTGGAACAAAATATATTTGGGCAGAATTTTGAAACACCAGTAAATAGGGGGCCTTAGTAAAGAGGGGAAAGCCTTCCCTCCCAGATTAAGGAGTTCCACGAATTTGGTGCTACAACTGAAAAGACCCTATCCCAACCAATCTAATCTCTGATGACAACAGGATGTGATAGCCTCTGGTGATAATTGAGAGCCAGTGTGGTGCAGAGGCTACAGTGTTGGACTGGGAGTCAGGAGATTCGTGTTCTAGGCCCACTTGACCATGGAAGCTCACTGGGTGATCCTGGGCTAGTCACGGACTCTCAGCCCAATCTACCTTACAAGATTGTTGTTGTGAGGAAAAAATGGATAGTATGAGGATTATGTATGCCACCTGGGGTTCCTTAGAGGGGGAAAAGGCGTGATATTAATTAATTAATAGTGGGAAGACAGATTAATGTGGGAGAAGGCAGTCCTTCAACCATCTTGGTCCCAAACTGTTTAGGACTTTATAGTTAATAATCCAAACAGGACAACCATCTTTAAGGAGATATTGTGAAGAATCAAAAGTGCAATAGACTGAATTTGTTCTCTTTTTCTCAATTTCTCAACTCACATGATAGCTCTGTTTACTATGACCACTCAAACTTATGGATCAACCTTAATAGTTCAAAACATGAAGCCTCCGGCCATTTCAGCTAAAATGCAATCCCATATGTGGCAAGCAGAGTTGATCTAACTGTCTGTGTCCTTCTTGCTGTCAACCTCCTACCTTCTTGGATTTTTCCCAATCTCAGAGCTGAAAACAATAATCATAGCTGCTGGTGTAGGAATGGTGACACCTTCTCCTACATTGGCAGTGCGGTGGGGTACAATTCTGAGCAACAGCATAAAGTAGGGATACACAATTTTGGAATGTCTTAGGGGACATTTTCATCCTCTTCCCACAAAAGGCACTGGGAGGGGGAAATTGTGTTTTTTTAAAAAAGTTTAAATCGCCATAGTGCTTAGTAGTGCCACAAGGGACAACTTTAGCTTGTTTGCAAGTTGTATTTGTCTATTGTAGCACTCTGTAGCTGCTATAGAGTGGTATTTTGTTTTGTTTTAAAAAATGTATTTTGGGGGTGGCAAGAACTGTATACAGCCCATGAACCAAATGTTGTCCACTCCTGGCATACATACACCACATGTTTGATCCCACGAGTCATTCACAGGGTTCATAGGGTGGAGGTTGTAACTTGGTGGAAGACTTCTTGCTAGAAGACTGTCTCCCCCTCTCCATCCCCAGAATTGTATTAGAGTGGGCAAAAATTTTCTACATATTTTCTTATATTTCTTTACATCTCCTTTGAGACAAAAATTAAGTTTGACATCATTTGAAATAATAACAAAACTATTGTGTATGTTTTTCTTGTGAGGATGAATATTAGTTTTCTAATCAGATCATGTGAAATACAATGTGAAAAATGGGTACTTGATCCAATTAAAAAAAAAGTCCATTTGCTCAAGAAAAATATGGCCTGAAGGTTTTCTCTGTTGATTACCCAAGAAGTTGTTTTTGTATGGAAATAACTGAGATGTTGATACTGGAATAATGACAAAAGGGGATTCCCTACTAAAGGTAAATATGTACACTCCCTGAGATTCTGCCACACAATATATTTAAATGAAAATGGGCAGAAATTATAGTGGATTGGTGGGCAACAAAATTAAATTGATATCAGTATTAGCTCAATATTTTCTTGATAATTCTAACTATACCACTGCACAACTTCAGTTGGGAGTGATGCAAACAGAGCATATATTTATGTTTAAATTTGCATATTAAATGAAAGTTGAGATTGAATAGAATCCAATAGGAAGAGAATTGCTAACATGGCATTCTACTAGTAATTGACTCAAGCTGGTCATTGCTCAAGATATCATCGTGTTTGTTTATTTTGATTACATTTTGTTCTTAAATCATCATATAGGCAAGAGCTGCTCAATCACATTATTTGTAAATGGATTGTTTTGATCATCAATTGTTTTATTTACATGGAACTACTACTAGAAAATTGTCAAGAGACCATATGGAACTACTACTCACAAATGACCAACACTGGAAGAGCTGTATAAATTCACAGCATCTCTTTAGATACTTTCACATTAATATTGGTGTGTTTGTGTTTATACTTGCTCTAGAAGTAGAAAGACCTAGGTGTAACTCATAGCCACTCTGGTTAAAGAGAACCACCACCAGTCAGAGTAGATAGCACTGGGCTGATCATATACATACAGCTATATGTATATTTTGCAGCCAAGAGTTTAGGCACTTCTATATAGATTTAAACATTGCATTTTGAAACACACAGACAGACATAGACAGAGAGAACAACAATTGTATAGCGTCTACTAATATTTTTAACTTCTTCTTCTTCTTCTTCTTCTTATTATTATTATTATTATTATTATCTATTTATATAGCACCATCAATGTACATGGTGCTGTACAGAGTAAAACAGTAAATAGCAAGACCCTGCCGCATAGGCTTACAATCTAATAAAATCATAGTAAAACAATAAGGAGGGGAAGAGAATGCAAACAGGTACAGGGTAGGGTAAGCAGGCACAGGGTAGGGTAAAACTAACAGTAGAAAGTAACAGTAGAAGTCTGCACAACATCAAGTTTTAAAAGCTGTAGGAAAAGTCTAATTAACAACTGAAACAGCAATTGGCATCCCTAAGACGCCTGAAAGGGTTTCAGCAAGAGCAGCCTTTCCCCTTCTGATGCCAAAATGATGCAAAGGGATTTTTGTGTGTGGAGTATATTAGCTCGCTTATCATAGCTAGTTCCCAGAAGACAAGGAGAGGCTGGAGGATTGTTTAGCAAACAAAGGAGTTGTGTTTGTCAAGGAACCAGAGTATTCTGTAATTGCACAAGTATTTGTCTTTGGCTAAGCCTTCCAAGAGATTCCAATTCCTGTTAACTCCAAAGGCTGTTGACCCTAACCCTTGATTCCCCTGGTCTGGAACGTGCTCAAAGATGCAATAGATATTATAGTTTCCTCCATGTTATTTTATCGTTGTTGTTATCCCTTCCATTCCAATAACATGGCAACACCTCACCTCACAAAATTAGAGTTAAATGAGAGCTTTTTTTTGGGTGGAAGATGCTTACAGGAAATCTAGGCAGGGCATGCAAGTAGAGCAATTTGAAAAGAGGGAGGGGGAATGAAGCCCACAGGAATTTTACCTCCTTAAACTAAGATTGGATCTAGGTTTTGCAGACTGACATCAGTGTTATACTCTAGCTAGTGAACCTCAGTGGCCCTCATCAACCAAGTTGCCAAAAGTAGCATCTTGTGTTTGAGAAAGCAAAAACACAGTTTATCTGCTCAGCCATGACAGGAAAATAAAAGCATATTCAGTCTTATCAAAAGTTACACAACTACACATGAAGGTTAGTTTAAGTTAAAACCTCTAAGGTGAACCAGAAGGAAAAGGACTAAGAATTTAAACAGAACTCATTATGTAATCTTCATAAGAGAAATGGAACTGTCATCAGAGACTAAGAAAACAAAAGCAGTTTAATAGGTGGAAGTAGACTGCCTGGGCTGTTATTTTTAAAAAGACCTGGCAAACTGTGTTGCAACAGGACTGATGGAGGGCAAAAAAAAAAAGGGGGGGAGGGGAAGGCCATGATCTTGAGAGCTGCATAGCTAGCTCTATACATTTTAAAAGAATATCCTTCCCCTGAGTGAATATTATGAAATTTTCAAAAGTGGTTTAAATAGTGACTGGAAGCTACTGTTTTAGATTTTAAAAGTCAACATCTCTGATGCACAGACACAAACCATCAGGCACACAAAAGGCTCTCTCTTCCCCAATTTGATGCCTTCTAGATGTTTTGGATTACAACTCCCAAGATTCCTGCCTATTGGCTATAGCAGCTAAGGCTACTGAGAGTCGAAGTCCAAAGTCCATTAGATTATGACCACAGCAGTCTATACCTTAAAGTCCACATAGGAACTATTGCAACAGAAGTAAAAATCTTTCTATACTATTTATGCGGCAAATTGGAAAAAGCTAGAATGAGCAGAAATATTTATCTCCAAACTTATGCACACTTACCTCTGCACACTTATCACACTGAACAGTGTAGAACTTTCTTCTGTAAGGATCCAGCTCCAATTCCTGATCATAAATTGCTGTACTACTAAATATTCAATTTGGTTTGTTATATGCAACATTCCAGAGATAGCATCAATTCAGAACACCAACAAGTGCTGTTGGTTTAAGAAAGAAATTCAATTACTAATAGTGCTCTAGGTCATGTCTACTCAGAAGTACATCCAGATACTTTCATTTCAAAGAGTGACGTTTGAGCTATAGGGTCCTAAAGAGTCCATCTTATCTCTCAGGTTCTTTAAAGCCACTGGGTGGGATCATAAAGCGAGCTGGAGGGAGGTGTGATCAATATTCTGATGACACTCAGCTGTTTCTCCTTGTCATCTGATTCAGGTAAGGCTGCACAGATGCTGAAGTGGTGTCTGGAGTGAGCAACTGGATGAATGAGGGCTAATAAACTGAAGCTGAATCCCAATGTCAGAAACTCTGTGAGTAGGTGGTTCTCATGTCTAAGAACTGAGTGTGCAACCTGTTCTAGATAGGGCTGCCCTGCCCTGAAAGCATCAGCATTGACCCAGCATTGTAACTTGAGCTGATTCACCGGCTATGACCATTTTTGGAGATAATCTAGTTCAGGCTCTCATAACTTCCCAACTGGATTATTGTAATGTGTTGTATGTGAAGCTGCTCTTGAAGATGAACCAAAACCATGAGATACTTATTTATTTATTACATTTCTATACCGCCCACTAGCCGGAGCTCTCTGGGCGGTTCTGGGCGGTAGCGTGGAATGTAGCAGCCAGAATAGTAACCAGTACAGCCAGGAGAAATCATATTACACCAATTTTGAAGGAACAGGACTAGCTGCTTATTTGCCTCTGAGCCCAATTCAAGGTGTTGGTGCTTACCTTTAAGCCTTAAATGTTTTGTGACCCAAATATCTGCAGGAACTCCTCTTCCTACACTAGCCTGCCCATGACTTATGATCATCAGAGGAGGCTCTTGTGCCAGCAAAAGATCCTTCTTAGTTGTGGCACCCTGACTACGGAATAACCTCCTCGTGGAAGTGTCACTGGCACCAACATTGCAACTGTTTCTGGATGAGTTCAGAACTATTTTGATCAATCAGAAATTTCTACTGGTTGATTTGTATGTTCTTTTTGTACTTGCTGTATTTTATTATGATGTGGTGTTTTTAGAGATTTTGTTATAGTCTCTATTAGAAGCCAGCCCCACTCCTGCTGAATTTGTGATGGTGGCAGCAAGAATTGCACTGATTTAGCAAGGAAACAAGCATATTTTGACTTGGAAATTAGATGGGTGCCCCTGTGCCTCTGTGTGTGTGTGTGTGTGTGTGCTATATTTGTGCAATTCTTGCCACTGCCACTGTGGCTGCAGCAAATTCAGCAGCATCACAGGACACAACCAGGGCCACAAAAACAGTGGGGGTTGACATATGGTCTGTGGGCTGCATGCTGCCCACCCCTTATCTAGAATGATAGGGTAGTTAAATTCAATAGGCTACTGCCAGGCACTGACATTTTGAAAATCCGGACACGGAACTGGAGTATATTTTAGATCAGGAGCCTTCTTGAATCCCAGTACTGGGAAAAACATGGGAAAATAAAATAATAATAATAATAATAATAATAATAATAATAATAATAATGATAAGTAAAGCCCTAAACAAGGTTTATCTTCTCTGCTATCCCATGTGACGTTCTAGCTAAACCTCTGTTTATTATTTCTGAACCAGTTTACTTTAAAAAAACAAAAAACTTCCTGCATCCCACCCCAAAAAGCTCAATATAATTAAAAAGAGTCTCTGAACAGCGAGGCCTCAGAAAAAACACAACTAAAAGACTATTCAAGAGCTATTTTATATCCACATTAAGTAGAGTAAAATTGGGAAAAATTAAATGGGATAACAGAGTAATGAGATTAAGACTGCAGTCTTATACCTGCTTTCTGGAAGTAAGTCCCATTGAATGCAATGTTGCTTAATTATGAGTAGATGTGTATAGGATTGCACTTTAGTAGTATTATGCAGCTTTACAAAGAAGGGTGGAGGAAAACATGGGGACTGAGAAGAAAACATAGGGATCGCAAACCCACATTTTTGTCATAATGCAGGAGGGAGCATTTGCATGTGATTCTCTCCTAGATTGGCCCTTCCTGGCTGTTTTTCTTAGTTTTTCCCCCCAACAAGGCTATGACTTAGGCCACAGCTAGACCTAAGGTTTATCCTAGGATCATCCAGGGTTCGCCCCTGCCTGAGCACTGGATCCCCTGTGTGTCACCTAGATGAACAGGTTTGACCCCTGGATGATCCAGGGATAAACCTTAGGTCTAGCTATGGCCCTAGTTAACCCAGTTGAAGAAGAGTGGTGGATGGAGAGGCAAACTGGTAGATACATGATGCATTAAGGCCATAGCTAGACCTAAGGTTTATCCCTGGATCGTCCAGGGGTCAAACCTGTTCATCTAGGTGACACACAGGGGATCCAGTGCTCAGGCAGGGGTGAACCCTGGATGATCCCAGGATAAACCTTAGGTCTAGCTGTGGCCTAAGTTAAGGACCCATCCATCTACTGATTCTCCTTTGTAAATAATCCCTCCACATCAGCATTTGAGCAAACATGGTTTGGAAACCTTTGCACAGTTCTGTCTCAAGTCAGTACGTCAATTCAAAACAGGGCTGTTTTTCAGTGGCATATTACCTTAAGCATTTGATCAGAAATAAGCAATTTTTATGTGCGCTTGTATGGGTGGTGGCAAGCACCACAGACAGGAAACCCGATAGATTTTCAGTATAGTTAAGTGCGTATATACAACCAGACCAAAACTGCAAGAAGTAATCTAGGTTAAAAATAGTGGAAGATATTCAGGTCTGACCAGGCTGTTAGCCAATTAGTTGATTGATCGGCTTGCAGTAAATGACAAATCAAAGAATTGTGGGTTAAAATAATTATTATGTTATATATCCACAGGTGGTATTCGGATGCCTTTTCATGTCAGATGAATCGCTTGTCTCAATTAGATAACAAAGATATCATTATTATTTGGAAAATAATTTTAGGCCAATTGCTATAGTCGTGCTCTGTATCATGCTTCAAAAAATAGCACTGGCAACGAACAAACTAAAACCCTCTCTTTTTAACTGGTCATGCAGAAGAATCTATTGTTTTCAGGCCAAATACATCTCCTTTCTCCCCTTCTGAGGAACACAGTGTGAAAAACAAAACAGGCCATATCCCCCCAGTGTTTGTGTTAATCTAATATCAGTTTGGATTATTTTGCTCTGTAGATGTAGTTCATTTATGGATAAAAGAAATATACAGTCCAGTTTCTTGTTTTCTTCTCATGGCATGCAAAACAGCCCTGTTGACGGATTATGAGGATCCTCATAAAACATCTCCTAAAATCAGAACAGCTCCAAGAAAAATGGCTCATAGGATATAGGGGGTGTGGCACAGCAATGGCTTGAAAAACATTCTGACTTTAAAACTGTAACACCTATAATTATGAAGGCGTCATCACCTCCATAATTTTTTTTTACTAACAAGCTGTAGTCATAACTTGTGTACACCCTTACCAAAATCTGCCAAGCATTCAATCACACCTGGGATTTAAGGATAGAAAAGGAAGGAGGTTCTCCCTGTTTGTCTTTGCAGTTGTAAAAAGACTACAGTAGTAAACAATTCAAGAGCAATTAACAATTGCATAGGAGGTAAGGGATAAATCCCACTGCTGTTATTGTCAGAGGAATTAATCATATTTTATAGAGCTGGCAGACTGGTTTAAATCAGCATAGCAAAAACAAGATGGCAAGTCTTTTGAAGCATAAACAAAAGTTTATTCAAGGGCTCTGGCTTTTTTTTTCTTCTTTTAACAGAATGCCCATTCCTTTTATCAAAGAGAGGGGAAGAATTCCAGCTTCCCTGTGCCTTGCAAATATGCTCTAATAATTTGCTCTTTATTCTTTCCTGCTCTCTTTTCTAAATGGAAATGAATGATGGAAGAAACCAAGGGGAGAATTAAAGCAACTTGATAAAACTACCTGCCTCTCTCCTACCTTACACAGATTGATAACTAATCCATTTTATTTCAGGTAGATGAGCTACAACATGATAGTTATAATTTTGCTGCTGATTTTTTTGACAATTGTGTCTACCCAGTAATAGCATGATATAATGGCATGGCTTACTAGCTGTCATTAAAGATTATTCTTCAAGTACATCTAAGCCATCTTTTCCCTTGCAAATATTTATTTGCAATGATTTTCCTCTTAATTATTTAAAATATAATGAATTAGGCATAAGTACTTCGCCATTACTGCAATTTAAAGTATAATTGCACATCAGAAGAGTCTTTTCTTTGGAATATGTGTCTATTTACTTTTTCCACCAAAAGGTGGCGTCATATTCCCATATCCTTTCTTCTGCTTGAAAATCCTTCCTGTTTTAATTTGCCAAAAGAAACTTCCATTTGATTACTGATCAAGAAATTAAAATGTGCTCTATATGAGTGCAACGTGATAGTGTTGAAAACGAACAATATGTTAAGCTGCAGTTAAGTCTCCCACTAATATATACCAAATGGACACGCAAGCCTTTTATCGCGTTGGTTGAACAGACACTGGTATACAAAATTCCATACTCCAACATTTAAAAGCGACTTCCCCTTTTTATGGACTTTCTTGTTCCAAGACACCACCAAGGCTGCAATAGTATACCCACTTACCTGGAAATAAGTATCAATGAATTCAATTGGGATTACTTCTGAGTAGACAGGTATAAGATTGCACTTAAATAAACAAAATATGAAGCAATGAAATGATCCCTAAAAGACTAATTTAAGTTGACTGCAAAATACGTTGCTTGATGGAAACTTTCAGGGCCATAGTGCCCATACAGTTTTTCTTTATCGAAGACAAAGTTGGTATTACAGTATCATCCGAAGAGCATCTTAGGTCTCAACAATTCCCCAAACTGAGCTTCATGTAGAGTGACTAAAGCAAGACTTAAATTCATAACCCCTTCAGATTGAATATCAACCATTTGCTTTAATTTTACTCTATTGGATATAATGCTTTGACCCATTTCATTTTATAGTTCACAATCTAATACTAAAACTAGTTTGAGTATTTTGGAATAAAAATGTAGAATGTTCATCTCCAAATTTTGGTTGACACATATGGGTATTTTACCTCTGGAATGTGCACAAAATGTAATAGCATATTGTTGTTTTGTATATCTATATCAATCAATAGACAGACAGAAATACATAATTTTAATGAGCAGAGTATTGTCATCACTCAGTGGGTGGGACCCCATCCCCAATTTACAAGATTGTTGCTCCACTGTATTTTATAGTGTTATAAATTGTAATGCACACTCCATCCAACCTAGTATGTGTCTACAACTGAACTCTCAAGGTGTACTTGTTCATCTGCTACTTACTCAAATTGACTCAGACAAATTTACCAAAGTTTATGGGAGAACTCCAAGGTTTGTGGATTGCAACAAAAGCTTAAAATTCACAAGAGCAATGAGAACATACTGTTCTTACATAAAATGCAGGTATCTCTTAAGCCAGCATGTGGAGGATTTTTCTAACATCGGAACTGATACAGAGGGAAATTATATACAATACTGTATTACGTATTACTATTAAAGAATAATTTTGTCACTCTTCTGACAATATTCAGTGTTCAGTGAAAGCTAACATTGCTTATCACATTCAATAGCAGGTCGCTATTACAATGGGAACTGAGGCCTAACTATGTTACTTGCCTTGTAACAAAACCTCTTATCGTAGCTTATGAATGAGGAGATGGGGTGATGATGTCATGGGTGTGTGTGACTGATCTTTCCCCACCCTTCAAACCTCTTCTCCATTGGTTTCCAAACAAAGTTTTGCCTTCCTAAACTTGTGTTTGGAACCCTCTGTGGAGAGAAAAGAGAGAGGAAATTTGTACATATGACACTGTGGTTAAGCGCCTTCTCTTCACCCCATTCTCCATGCCAAATCCCTCCCCTAAAACTACTTGTTTCTAGGAGCCAGAGGCCTTAGCTAGACCTAAGGATTATCGCAGGCAAATGGAGGGTTCGTTCCTGCCTGCTCCCGGGATCCCCTGTGTGTCATTTGGATGCACAGGGATGATCCTAGGACAATCCTGGGATATAGGCCTGGTCTAGCCATGGCCTGAGACTCTTCTTCTTCACCATCTGAAGAATGATTAGTTGGCTGTGAATTTTGAATCAGGATTACAGTGCAGCATTCTGACCACATTGGCTTCTACTAGATATTAGTATAATATCTACTCAAAATATAATGACTGTTATTTAGATAGAAGCTAAAAGTACACTGGGCATTTGACAAAGAATTTAAATATTAAGAGTGTCGTTGGAATTCTGTTGTTTAGACTTGCATTTATTATAACCTTATTTATAAAATTGACCATGTGTTGTTTTTACGTTGAACCAGGTTAAAAAGCTGAAAGGAGACCCATTTTAATCAAACATATATTTTAATTTGAAAAGTGTCTTAAATGTCTTTTAAATTGTATACTGCCCTCACTGTAATACTGAGACAGGCTACTATTACTCCAGTGTTACTAGTAGTATTGGAGTACAACGATTTGCTCAAGGCCACACAACTACAGTAGATGCAAGCTTGAACCCAGGTGCCAATTTGTCTGCTAAACCACATTGCCTCACGGTTCAAGGGCATGATCCATTCAACATTAAGCATATCCAACTTCAATAGAAATATTTAAGTATGTTTAACTTTCCTATTGAAATAAATTTGGCTTAAAATATGATTTTAAATGATTGCCAGAAATGCTTGGATAAGTGGGAATGCTTTTTAAAAAAGAACATAGGATAGCCAAGGGGACACACAATGAATTCAGGTAATCTTAAATTATTTATAACTCAGGGTTGGAGGGGGGGAAAGGTTAAATTGTGGGCTTTAAAAAAAACCACCCTGACAATAATAGAACCAGTATTTCACCCTAATAAATAGTTTCCTCTAGCTGTCACTGGTTAAAATTCATATGAATGTTTTTAAAACTCCAATATATGTGTAAGAATAGACTACTGAAGTTATGAAAGTGTTTTATTAGTGATCCATTCAGAGCCCATATTTATACATAGTATAAAATGAGTGAATAAGTGGTTAGATTATGCATTACAAGGATAGTGTATTGTTTAGTGGTTAGACCACAGGTCTGAGAGTCAGAAGTAGTTCTGAATATTATTCACAGCTTTACCACTGATTCATTGTGTGAACTTAAGGCAGGTAACATAACCCTTTCCACACCTTGATTTCTTATCTATAAATGTAAAGGAAGATGAATCTATACTACAGAACTTCTTCAGATCCTTTTGGAAAGACAATTTATAAACTAGGGATGGTATTAAAGGAGAATGTACACTTGTTGCTTTAATAACTTTTAAATTGTTTGAATTAAGCAAACAATGGCCTCACTGCTTAGATTCATGCTAAACAACAAAATTAAACCGGAAAAGGCATTGCAGTTTTGAGGGGTTGCAAAATGCCCTCCTTCCCTGCCTGCTCTAGAAGAAAAGTCGGTTTACCAGTACCGCAGCTTGTAACCACAAATGCTAACAGGCTCTGTGGAGTGAATCTTTAGGGGGAATTGTAAGAGTAAAGTTTTGCAACATTGTGGACAGAGCTGGTGTGTGTGTATGCCACTGCTGCTAAACTAATAACAAATTTCAGTTCAAAGATTGTTGAACGCACAAGCAAGCAACTTTTCTGGACTGTTAACCCACCCAGTAGTCTTTGTTCTTGAATGCTCGCAGTAGCAGGTAATTTGTGTTAAACAACCTATTGGCATGCTAGCTCCTGGGCGTGTTCCTGACAGGAACCGGAGAAGGCAAATAAACAAACAGCCACTTGCAAATGCGTGTTTTGTCCCAGGCGCTTTCTCGAAACCAACTATGAGGAAAGCAGGGTGTCCTCACCGCCCTTTTTTCTTTCTTTCTTTCTTCCCTCCAGAGCCTTCTAAAGCGAGCCATGGGGTGGGGGAGTGGGGTGCCGATCTCCTTTTGAATGGGGAGACTTTCCTCGCATCTAGACAACAAACACAAGAGACAGAGAAAGCGCCGTAGATGGTGGACATGTCTGTTTCCTTGCACACATGGGGTTGTCCTTCTGTTGAACTTTCACCTCTCGAACTCGCCTCCTTTCATTGGGTAAAGTGCGGGGGGGGGGGAAGAGGGGGAGAGAAAGGAAAAGAGGAAGCCGGCACTTGGCTTGCAAAACACTTGCACTTTTGAATTGCTTCCCTCCTACTCCCATTTCTACGTAGTCTTTTGGGGCTTTTTGTTTCGCTGGAGGGAGTAAAGATTTCCTTCCAAGAAACCCAAAACAATCCAACAAAGCAAGCCGAAGCCCTCCCAATTCGGATCGGCGCACATCTCTCCTTACCTTGCCCCCCACCCCTTCTGTTTGCTCTTCTCCGGGCTGCCTCCGCTTCCTCTTCTGCCTCTAGTTTTTTTTTAAGCGTCCCTACTCTCTCGCTCCTCTTTCCCAATCTCCTCTCTTCTCCTCCCGCAGATTTCTACCATTCCCATTTGCTGCTCTCCCTTCTGTCTCTTTTGCCTCCTCTCCCAATCTCTTTCCCCATTCTCTTCCCCCCTCTTTCTTTCTTTTCTTTTTTTTGCAACTGCGATGTATCTCCCCCCCCTTTTTTTTTTTGCACTGAGCCTTGTTTACCCAGCAGGTGGATGTGACGTCAGGGACTCATAACAGCAAAAAATAACAAAATCTCCCTCCGCGGGGTGTTATTTTTCCTCGCTCTCCTTTTTAAAAAGCTATTTTTTAAAACAACAACAACTCCAAAGTGGCTGTAACATTCCATGCGCTCCAAGCAGAGCCGCGAGCTGCTAGCACGGCGTGCGGGGGCGATTGGGAGAGGGGGGACACGAGTGGGGGAGGAAGACTGGCCTCCCTCCCTTGCTGCTGCTGCTGCTGCTGCTGCTGCTGCTACTGGGTTGCTTTGCTTTGGCTGACTGCTGCTGCTCTGCGCTCCCCCATTTGGAAAGCTAGTTCCCGACTCGAGCGGAGGGCTCTATTGTTATTTATTGTGTGGCTGTGTTGCACGCTGTGCCTGCTGCATGGGGCTGGCTGGCTGGCTAGAAAGGGAGAGAGAGGGAGGGAGGGAGTGAAGTGAGTGAGGAAAGGGAGGGACAGACAGACAGACAGACTCACTCACCCGCCCGCAGTGGGGGGAGCCCCTTAGCTGGCACCACCAGGCCGTTTCCAGCGGGTGAGTTTGCCATTTCGCATTTTCTCATCCACTTTTAAGTCTCCTGTTTGTTTGTTTCGAGCCTCCCCCCCTCACGTCCCCTCTTTAATACCCCCTCCCTGGTTCTAACCCCCCCTTCCACCTTTCCACGTGCCTCGGCATCCCCCCCGCCCTCTTCTTCCTCCATCCCCCCCCCCACATGCGCCCTGGCTATTTGCATAAAACACCTCCGACGCAATGAGAAGAAGCTAGGGCTCCTTCACCTCTGAGACTCCTCTTTTTTTCCCCTTTTATGTCCCACATTGGCACCTCATTCTTCCCTCACCCCTTTCCCTTCCACTCTTCCCTTTTCCATGTGCTGGACGTTGTACACATGACCACAGCAAGTTGGAAGCAGCCTCTACTCTGCCCCCGGTGTATATCTATGTGTGTATGTGTTTGTGTGAGCGCCCGCGCGCGCGTGTATATAGAAAGTCCCTCGGGCGGGAAATGGGAGGGGGGGAAGTGTTTGGAGACGGGCAGGATTTGCTGGTGGGGCATGTGCGCTTCCCTTGGTAAACTTGGGTCACTCTGTGGTGAGGAAGAGGTGGCGGGGGGAGAACTTTTCGTCCACTTGAACAAACTTTTGTCCCATGTGCTTCTGCCTTCTCTTCTGCTTTCGTACAGTGAACATCAATGAAAGGGCCTTTGCAGCTCACACCTTTACATGTCCACTGAACTTGAACTCGCCGGTTTACACACACACACACACACACACACACACACACACACACACACACACGGATTACAATTTCATGCGCTTCTCTGGTTGTGTTCTGCCGCCAGACTTCCTCCTCTACACCCGCATCCCCTGGGTTTCTATATGTAGGAGTGTGCGAGTCACAGAGATTACGTTGCCAATTTGTACACTCCAGTACTAACTTGTGATGCATACTAGACTGTGCGACGATATACAACAGTCAGATTGACCTACTGGCATCGCCCCCTGCCAAAGATAACATCACATTTCCTCAGTCACACAAAGGCACATTCAAAAGAGGAGCACACACACTCAAACACACAGGTGGCGAACACGACACTCACCACAATCGCCCTGTTAGAATACACTGCCCCGCGCTTCGGTGATAAGAGGATTCCACTGGCGCAGTTCGTCTCGAGGCACGCAGAGACGGAAACTCGCACGTGGAAATTACCTCAAACCCACAGAAGTGCCACAACTACACACACATGCACAATATACATGGGCCGCAAGTGGCCACCTCCCCACCCGAATCCCTTCTTGTCCACGGTGCCAGCCATAAAGAGAACTTCCCGCTGCGCAAAGTCGCGCGCCCTTCCTCCTGCCCCGCACTCAAGTGGCGGTCGCCGCACACTCCACAAAGGCACGCTGGAGGGAGCCCCAGACGGGCATTTCCCCAGGCGCTTGACAAGACCCGTCCACTACTATTGACAGACACAATCCCACACACAACCGGCACCACTTACCTCGTTTCTGCCCCTCCCCCCCATGTCACTCTGAGTCTCACATAAACACAATCGAACGCCACCACCCTGTGCCCGGTGCTTGCTCTAAACTTCCCCGGTCAGGCTTCACACCACGGTTGCTGCTGGGGGCTTACCGCCGCGCCCTGCTGGGTGTTTCGCCGCCTCCGGTGGCTGCAGCAGCAGGGCGAGCGCCTTCGCAGCCGGGACAAGTTTGGAAAAGTTGGAGCGCGCGCTGCAACTCCAGCTGCGCCCGCTCTCCAAGTGCCGCCGCGCCCAATACTCTTTTGCCTTCTGGATCTCCCTTCCCAATCTAGCCGGTGACCCCACCGCCTGTTGTTGGGGCTTGCAGCGCGGGTACCCCTGACTTGGCGGCGGCGAGAACAATCCCCCGCCCCGGTCCGATCTTTTTCTTCTCTGTGCTGAGAGGTGGGAGCGCATCTTTCTTCCTCAGCCTACAGCCAAGCGGTCGCTTCCCCGCCTTGCGCGCTTCGCTCGCTCACTCGCTGCCGCCTTCTGACCTGGAGTATCTCTGAATACACATGTGCAACTTCACACACCTAAGCAGTCTGCCATGATTTGCCCCTGGTGCATTATCTCTGCAAAAAGAGCAGATCCCAGCTGAGCTGGAAGGAGGTGTGTGCGTGTGAGAGAGAGAGACAATCTTAGATCTTGTTACTGTTACCAGATCTGATTTCCTGATCCCCTTTCTTGGAAGTGCTTTCCAAAGGTTTCTCCCCCCACCCCCACCCCGCATCTATCCCTTAGACACAACCGCATATTTTTCCCTCCCTCTTCTAGTTCTTAGCCTCCCCCACCTCTTAACCAAAACCTGTTTTGTGGAGACTTGTTGAAAGTACCCTTGGTTTCTTCTCGACTATAGAGCCCAAAGTTTTGCCTTCGGAGAGATCAGGAGCAACAGCAGCCTTTTGCTTAGGAGCTGCGTGCTGACGGTGGCGATCACACAGTTGCAGAGCTTTTTCTACCGGTAAGTATAGGAGAACCAATGGAGGCTTTAAGAAATTCCTACTCAAGCAAAATCCCCAGTATAGAAAAGCCACTGAATATCATTGGTAAGAGAGATACAAACCTGTTTGCCAAATCTGCAGGCTCGTTTTTTTCCCCTCCTAGCGAGTGAAAATAAGAGGAAGGGCAAGGAGGCATAAAATATAGTTTCTCCTTGCTTTTGAGCTAAGAAAATTAGAGTTCAGGAGTTCTCAAAGAATATAAGTGCTGTCATAAAATATGATGATATCCCCCCACCCCAAAGCCTTATCCCACTCCACTTGATAACTATTAATTCCAAGTCATTGTGTTCAGATATTGTTGCTGGGCTGATTACTAAGTGTATTGATTTTGCATTGTCTTCATATGACATGGTTTAATTTTTCCCCATTTGCTGCAAGAGGGTGTAGAAAGACCAAAATCACAGGCATAACTTTGGAATGCAGTGGCCCAGCTTCTGCTGATTTCAAACAGGGAGGGAGTGTTGCAATTCCATCCCAAAAATGACCACTGGAAAATCTGTTGGTTCTGTTTTTTAACATAAAACAAAACATTCCTAGCTCTTTAGAACAAAGATGCGAACATTTAGCTGTTTATGGTTGCTTCTGAATATCAAATCCTTGGAGAATGAGAGCTTGACTTGTGCTCTTAGAAGTTTAGGGTTTCATTTTTGGTCACTGTTATGAGAATGAGTAATGTGAACAATATTTGCATAGCATATGTATGTCATACATATTTCTGAGTCTTTGGGTACTGAGTGATAACATATATATATATATATATATATATATATATATTTAAAAAAACCTTCCAAACTGCATACGTTTTATGTACAGTTTACTTTGTGGCTATAATTTCAAATTTTATTTGTTTAGCTGACTTTATAATACATTAGCAGACCTAATTACATTTCTGTACCATAGCAGATAACTGTAAGGTATGATGTTCATGCTATTTGTTTTGGGTACTTGCTTTTACTTTAATTGTAAGATGCAAAAGAAAAAGAAAAAGGAACTTTTCAAAATTCTTTGCGTTTGTAATTTTTTTGAACCAAAGGAGGCAAGACCTTTCCAAGCCTAAAAAGGGCAGGGGTTTTTTCTTCCAAATATTCAGTGAGTTCTGTAAAGAGCAAAGGCATCTTGAGGAAAGATGTAGCTCTTTGATGGTGAATAACAAGACAGTAAAGAAATTTGGAGTGCTTAAAAATAATGTAGAATTCAACTTCTCTTCTATTTTTTTTTTAACCTTCTTATCAATATGCAGAATGAAAGAAAGGGAAACTTTCCACTAACTGTTCAAAATGTGTCAGCTAGAATCTCATTGCAAAAAGGTATTTCAGTTTTCACATCTTGCATTGGCAGCATTCTTTCCTCTCAGCCTCTGGATTAGTCATTGTATAAGGGGTGGGGGGAGAGAAATCACTTAAAAAAAAAAAAAAGTAAACAGCCTCCAACAAGTGAACCTTGACAACCCAGATTAAGGAAGGCAGTAGAGATCAAACAAAGCGGCTGCTGGGCTGTTGTTAAGAGCTGTTTCACTGAAAGATCTGGACTATTCGATCAGGCAGCAAGACTTCTATGTTCTGTTATGCAAAAATGGACCATTACAAATACTGATCTTTGCTGCGGAAATCTAAGGATAACTTGGGAGGAAAACTGATCAGTACTGTTTCAGTCCATGTTTTTAACCTGATCATTATTTGAGATATACTGTCAATGTAAGGAAAGGCATCCCCTGATTTGACAGAATTGTGCATTCATGCTGCATTGATGTACAACTTCCTTTTTTTAAAAAAATCTCTAACACCTTGCAGTGCAGAGTGGAACATTTGAGTTCCCAAGCATATGTAAAAAGGGGGAAGAAAAGATAATAAAGTTCAGCCCTTCAGTTATACATTCTCTTAAGTTGTCAGCGAACAAAGACATTTTGGGGTTTCTGGAAGTGCTATTCTGATGTGGACTGAAACAGTTTCTTTGTGATGTAGTTTTATGCCATTTTTTTCTTGGAGTTTTAGAAAACCAAAATAATATTTTCCCAAAGTATAGAAGTCATCATGATCCTTATTGGTCTAAGATTTTTTGTCTTAAATACTCAGCCACAAACACAAACACAGAAGTTAAAATTATATTTTATTTTTAAAGATCACTGTAAGCATTTATTATGGTATTTATTGGTTCTGTACCATTTAAAGAAGGTACCATTAGACAGCACAATCTTAGGCATGTTTATTCAGAAGTAAATTTCACTATGTTCAATGTGGCTTTACTCCTTAATGAGTATGTTTAGAATTGAACTCTTACGATGAAATCTGTAGCCATTTATTGGGAATAAATCCTATTGAATGCAGTGGGACTTGCTCTTGAGTAGAGATGTAAAGGATTGTACTGCAATCTTGTTTAGGCTTTTTATTTTGTTTGAAATATTTTAGGATTTCTGTAGCTATGTTTAAATGCTTTTAGACTTACCTTTAATACTGTTTTAACAAATGACATTTCAAAAAATACAAAGTGGGGCAACTCCTGTATGCAGTAATATATAAATCAGAAATACTGTCAATGTAAGGAAAAGCATCCCCTGATTTGACAGAATTGTGCGTTCATGCTGCATTGAAATAACTATCAGTGAATAAAAAGCCAATATCACTTAAATAGATCTTTATTTCAGTTCCCCAAAGAAGCACATACACCTTTTAAGAGCTTAGGTTTCACAACCATCCAAACAACTTATTGCATTGGTTGTTAGATTTTTATTATTATTATTGGTACCTTTATTATCTAATTAAATACATGTTCATTAAACACATGTATGCTATTAAGCCATTTGTGGCAATGTGTAACTTTTTTTAAAGCTATAAATATTTCCTACTTCCCCTCCCCCAGCATTTCCACTAATAAGTTTAATAATATTTCATTTCTCTACTGGTAGGAAAATTAAACCCAGTCCCTTCTAGGATCTAATTTATATAGTCCTTTCAGAAGGAAAACGCAGTCCATCTTATAGGTGGAAAAACTCCCATTTTAATTGGGTTTACATAATGTAGAAATATAGTGACAGTGGATAGTAATACAACTGTGGGCAAATCTTAGATTGGTTTTTCTTTTACTGTAAGAAGCAGTGGACAGAATAACAGTAAATTGATAACTTTTCCAAATGGAACAGTTAAGTGCTGATCTTATTGCGATTTCCTTCTTCCTTGAACAGGAAGTTATTGGGTGTAATCCAGATCCATTGGAATGAATGGAAATTTCTATTAATTATAATGAGAGGCAGATTGCACACTCTGAATATTCTTTGGTAAAATATATCAGCTGTCATGTTGCACTGTTTAATTCAGACACAATCCTGTGCAATCCTTTACCTCTGTAAAGGATTTCAGCTAATGTGTTGTATATGTACAGGTATTCTGTGTATAATATAATTTCACCAAGTCGATCCAGTTATTTATAGGACACAATAGTGTTTCTGTCTGTAAAAGGTTCTTGGTGATGCTCTAATAAAATTTAAATAGATTATAGGCTGACAGTATAATAGTATAAATTTTGTTTACGATTCTGTTGCTTTAAGGTACTTATACTAAAAGAAGCTCCTTTAACCCCAAGATTGAGTGGCATTAAGTGGTGAGAGTAGTCTTCTGAAGTGCTGCTACTGCCCTTTGCTCTTGTGATAATCTTAAATTACTATAACTTAATTGCAACTTGAAGACACTAGGCTGAAATGTTTTTATGGAGCTCAGTAGGACTTGCCGTATATATGTAAGTAGGCTCTTGCGTTTGCATGGTTTTTTTTTTGGAAGGCAATAATATTGGGGCATGAGCTTTCCCTAACATTCAGAACTGATGCGTTTTTGTGGTTTAAATTATACTCCACATAGCTTCACATAGAAGTCAGAGGAAGTTGTGTTTCCTCCTCCCATGCCTGCAAGGGGAGCTTGTTGGTCGTTTAAAGAGGCACATAAGAGCATTGGGTTGTATATATTTATATTAGCGCTGTATAGTAGAATCCACATTAGTGAAGCTCAGGGCTTGTTATTTTAAAAATCTTGATTATCCAAATTAACTCTTTACAACTTTATGGCAAAGTGAATAACACCTTTTAGTTATCAGAACCTTTGATTATGCAAACTTTCAGGAATTCTTCAGGATACTTGGAAAAAGGAGTTCCAGAGTATATCTGCACCACATCATAGACCACAAATCCATAAAAAGTTATCTCTTCTTTCATCTTACCTCAGATCATTTTCATTAAACTGAGAAACAACTTTTTTTAAAATCAAGTCAAAGGAGAAGGACAGATGTTCAGTATTAAAGCTGTGGCATTAGGGAGACAATTAATATGACTCTATACCCTGTCTACCATGCAGGATACCTACCTAATTCCATTTGTAGCGATAATATTGCAGGTGTGTAGCATAAATACTGTTAGAGTTGTTTTATGGTCCCAATTTTAAAGGGCATACCTCGTTTTGAAGGCGTGTCTGTTTATTTCAGGACAACACAGCACCATTTCTATAGTGTGGATGTGCATATCTCAAGTCAGAGCAGCTTAGCTGATGTCCATAGAATGGATGCCAGGTTCCCTCATTTTTGTTAATTTGATCTGACAGCCTAACTGCTTTTGACCATATGTGCAGTTCTAGTGGGGCCCCAAGTCATCCAGTTTCCTGCATCTGGGACAAGGCCTTGAACCCAGGGCCTCTCATCAGCATAGCCAGGTGCTACAGCAATTCCAGTTGTCATCTGACAGGAGATGCAAAAGACACTGAAAGGCACTTCTTGGCTTAGGTTGACATTATACTATAAATTCCTTATTTATTTCTTGTTATTTCTTTATCATGGGACATGCAATAACATAATTAAGATATGTTACAGGATAGGAATAAAGGATTTTTTAAAGCAGAGGATTGCAGAAGCATATTTGCAGCAAGTTGTATAGGCCCAGATCTAGGCAAGAAGTTAAGCTTAGAAACAGTTTTAAGCATGTGAGTAGTTCTATTAATCTACCTAAAGTTATCAGTTTAGGTGTATTATTTGACTGGATTGGTGGTGAAGTTAAATAGTGATATACATTATTGAACGTTTTTCATGGGCTGTAGGAGAAAATTAGTGTGGCTTAATTGTTGTTATTCTTTTTAAAGTTGCTCTGAAAACAGCAATAGGAAAACACTAGAAGATGTTACCTGAAACTATAGCTGAATTAGTAAATCCAGAGACAATAAATGAGAGGATTTTGGGAGATATTCTGGACAAAATAATAAAAACAAACAAGGTATTTGAATTAAGGAAACAAAATGAAGCATACATTAATTTTATTCAGTTTTCATATTTATTCAGTTCATACAGAAAGATCTTTCAGGAGATGTCTCAATTTTCTAGAACACTAGAAAAGCACAGTGCAAGAAATATATTCAAGTGTACTTTGACATCCCTAATGTCTACAATAATGATATGCTAATTACATGCAACCAAAATACATGTATTAGCCATGACTTTCCAACTTATGTAGACTTCAGAAGAAACCCTTAGCAATATGCAGTATTATTTATGTGGGGTGTTTGTATATTATGGGCACTCAGAATAGACTGCTTATTGCGCAGTTATTTATCTAATTAATTCCTGAAAGAAAATGATTTTCAGTTTGAAATGTTGAACAAGAAGAGTTGTAGCAGAACTACCGTCACCTGTTCTTTTCTCTCTCTTTTTAAAGATCTCTAATGCCTGGCATTATAAGTTATTTTTCTCTACCAGCAGTCTTCCTGTACTGTTTTAAAATATCTCAATTTAGTGTCTTGGAATTGTAATTAAGTTCTAGTAATTTAAGATTATTGCAAGAGTGCAAAGGGCAGCAGACGCGCTTTAGAAGTCACATCTCAATGTTAAATACTACTCAGTCATAGGGTTAAAAGAGTTTCCTCAATGTAAGTACTTAAAGGAGCTGAATCGTAAACAAAATTTATACTATATTCTGACAACTAATAATCTATTTAAATTGAATTAAAGTATGTATGTTAAATTTAATTAAAGGAAAAGTAAGATTGAGCACTGTAAATATCTTGACAGTTCTTTTAAAATGGAATTCATATCATGAAATATTTACATTATGTCTTTTATGTTGAAATATATCTAGGAATTTTCTAACTGTGGGTTTTCTTCAAGATATCCACTCAGAACAGTTTTCAAAGGAACACTAACAAATGCAAAAATGTTTCTCAAGTGTAATGTTTACTTTTAATAATTTTATTTAGAACAATAATAGTCATTGTTATGATTATTCTAGTGCTTATTTCCTCAATATTTTAGCTTTACAGTTACTCTCGAATCCATTGTAAACCTTTTAAAATGTGACCACACACTGTCTTGGATGTGTAGTGGAAAATATATGTGAGATTCTTGGAAGCTGAATTTCTTAAGTCAGCTTTTTCCCCATCATTTGTTCTACCAGGAACATAGCAGGCCAGTACTTTTTGGCTTTTCAGATAAAGCACATTAGTAGACTTTAAAACATAAAATAACAAATCCATTTTATGAAAATTGTGGCTTACCATGTGTATGTTCAACAGGCCTGAGCCTGGTATATTACAAGAGTAACTGCACTGAGTTATTGCCAGTGCTATACTGGAGTGAGGAAGAGACAAACCACCCTTCTATGTATTTCTATCCTTTGTTATATATTATTCATCTGAAATTAACTGATGTACTGTCAACTCATTTAGCAATGAGAAATGTTTGTCATCAGAAGCCCAAATTTACCTGTGCACTGATAAGGACTTACTTTTATAAAAAAGAAAAGAAAAGGGAGAATTAATTACCTCAGGATTCTAGTAGAATTCTACTGACGTGCACGAGGGTCTTCAAAAAAACAACTACTTTAGAATCCCACAAAAGGCCTGCTGGGAGTATGTTAAGGCTGCTTCATATGTTACCTAGAAGTAAGGTAAGTAGAGCAAGTGGCTCTACTTATATCAGTTTCTGCCATATTTAGTTGGGCCAGTCAGTCCTAACATAATATTGTTTAATCAGGTTAGCAGCGGTTTCAGACACAGGTCTTTGCCAGCCATGCTATCCTACTTTAAACTGGAGAGGCCAGGTATTGAAACTTGAACTCTATCAGTGTAAAGAGAGCTCTGGCTATTGGGGCGGTATATAAGTGTAATAAATTAATTAATTAATTAATTAATTAAAATAAAAAATGTCACACTGCTTGCTAAGTATGAACTGGCCTGTCTACTCTCCTTTTGCTATAGCTGACAAAATAATTGAGGAAACTGATGGTCTTTATGCCTTTGTAGGGAATGCACTTTGCATGTTTATCTATTGCTTCCCATAGTATATAGTATTGGGAAATTGGCCCAAAACAGAAGGATTGACAAGAAGAAGCTTAAACATGAAAGGAACATAGATGCAGAGTCTAAATAGAATTAATAGTCTACATTGAGGAATGATAAAAATCTGTCCAGAGCTAAGATAGTGAATGTTTCCAATGATCAGCCACATAATTCAGGTAAGCCAGAACAACAGAATTTAATTGTGCTTTTGGGCTGATTTAGACAAGCAGCTTATGAAGTTATAAAACTATTTTTGGATTGTAGGTATTTATGTGTGCATTGGCGGGAGGTTGCATGTATTAATGCTTCCTTCCCATCTCCATCTATGATAGGAATTTAGGGCTGGGAAGGGGGACCTCAGGCATGTAGGTCAAATAGAGCCTGTCTGGGGTCCCAATATGGCCCTCTGGGGTTCCCCATATGCCCCCCTGGGGGGGAAATTAAAGTATTTTTGGCTTCTTCTTCCCATTACTATACTTACATATTTTTCTTGTTTTTAGCTATGCTTCCCAATAATACTTGTTGCCAGCAATTAAGGTCAAATATCTTTACTTGGGGCTCTGTACACTTTTCTTCCAAGTTTTCTCCCTCTCCCATATTTTACCAAATGAACCCATTCATTTAATTGGTAGATTAAGCATATTAGCACATCAGTAAATGAAAGTAGTCAGACTTCCCAAGGCATCTTTGGAAAGCCTCTGTGGTTTTATGTGACCGGACGCACACTATTAGATTTAGATAGCAAGGCCAATGATGTTCATGCGTTTTAAGAGAGACATAAATGGAGAGAACGCAGCTGTAAGTAGAATGTCATGTCTCTATTAAAAAAATGGTGATAAACGAAGATAAAATCGTATCAGCGACCAGTTAAATGTCCAGATCCTCAGTAAGACAGATAAAGAAATTCTGCTGATGCAAGGGTGTGAGGAGTAGCCCTTACGTTATCAGTTTGGGTTGACTTTTCCTTGGCCTAACACGGGTTAGTAAAAAGGGTGTGTGAAACTTGGGTTGCTTTCAGATGGAGGGGTCCTAGCACTAACCATCAGATGCCTTTGTGCAGCTATTCTGTCTTTTCTTTCTTAACAGATTTTCTACAGTAAGAAAAAGGATGGAAGAAGTGATGGGGAAATGTGGAAGGATTACAAGTAGATGACAATGTTGTCTGGACCCCCTGTAAAACTCTGTGAATGGAGCAGGGTGATTGCATGTTAAAAGTCCCTTCTGGAACCTTGATCACATTTGCTTGGCATGTGGTGAAGCGCTCAGCCCAAATTGGCTGTTTGTGCTTAATCACATCTCTTCCTTGAGATGTGGTTGTGAGCAAGTGCAAAGGGCCAGTCTATGCTGAGTTCAAAGGATGCCTATTCAGTGTGCAGAGGTTGTATTTTGTATTGCTGAAGAGATGAGCTAATATTCATTTTAAAAAGTGCCTTGCATCTTCAGCTGAAAGGGCTGGTAGGGCAAGAAGAGAAAGCAGATTTTAAGCTCTGTGCGCAGTATTATTCTCTCTGTGTGTGGCTCTTATTCAAATCCTAAGCTAAGTAAGGAAAACTATTAGTACAAAAAGGTGCATCCCATATTTTAAAGGAGAGACACTCTGTTCTCAAAAATATTCAGAGTTACTTAACTCTGATCATTCCTGAGGAAAATTTCACATTTTCTTCAAATGCTTGCATGTAAATGTCAGATAGAATTTAAATTTGACTGTAGTGCTGGGTACCTCTGTGTTTCTGATCTCAATCTTGTGTATGTCTGGAATGTAGCTCTTGACTTAAAATAACAGCAAAAATATTTCAGGAGGTCTTCAGTAAAGGTTGATACACATACACAAAATGGAGCTCACGAAAGAGGTATCAAAAAGGAGAAGAAAAGGGATATTATTAACTATAGATCTTCCACGTAACCCTGCAAATCGCAATGTAGATATTAAATCCCTACTGTGTTGTTTTTGAAAGGACATTAAACAATCAAATGCTATTTCTTTAGGAATTAATGCTACATTTATACTGTAAAACAACTGCAGCCTGATCTACAGCATTGTTAAGCCTAATTGCTTGGAGTCAGGGTGATTTACTTCTATAGAGGACAGTACAATGAACACTCTGGTTCTAAGCACACTTACCTGGAAGTAAATTCCATTGATTTCAGAGCAATCTACTTCCAGTTATGTGAATTTGGGGTCACGGCAAAGGACTACAGCCCTAGCGCATCTGTACAAGAAAGTGAGTCCCATTAAATGCAGTTGGACTTCCTTATGACTAAAAATGCTTAGGATCAGCTTCAATGACCTTAAGCTGCAGTTTTCTACGCTGAACCCTATGTACCACTGAGTAGACATGCATAGGATCATCCTGTAACTCTTAACTGGATTTGAACTATTTGGGTGAATTCACCGGTAAAAATCAAATCACAATATGCCTGATTCAACTTTTAGTTTGGCTCTGTCATTGGATAATCGTCCCATTTGGTAAGAGGTAACAATCTGAGATAACTGATAGTTAGTGGGCTTATAAATCACGTACCATGAAAATATGTTAGCTTTTATCGATGTGGGTTTTTCTATATAGAATGTTAGTATCAACTGCAGTGTAAGCAATGTGATATTCTATTAAAAAAAATTCCCCTAATCATAGATTTGTCTTTTAGACCTCTGTTATGTTTGGTGTTTTTAAACCTTATTTTACAGATGTGCTTTGTATTATGAAATCAAACCTTATATTGTGTCCCTATGAGTTGTGGCACTGCCAAGGCAGTTCCTGGAATGACGTGCTGCGACCACTCCAGCAGCAGCACAACTTGCAGTGGGGCAGCAGGAAGTGCTACACTATAACTGGATAAAGTGGAACCAGTATTATTCACATCCATGATATATCTGTGAAGTAGGTAAGTCATCCAAGGAACTGCCTTGGGGCCAACAGTGTAGCAGCGCGACAGACTGTTTGGCCATAGCTAGACCAGGCTTATATCCTGGGATTGTCCCCGGGTCATCCCTGTTCATGTAAATGACACACACAGGATCCAGGGATCAGCCAGGGACGACCCCGTGACGATCCCAGGATATAGTCCTAGTCTAGCCATGGCCTGTGTCCCTCATGGCTGCAGGTACACAGATATGGGAGTGTGTTCATTTTGTTTACTAAGTGATGATAGTTGAGTGGGTGGAACTGATTGTTTCTATTGGTATGCTAGCCTATAGGAAGCCATTGGTACGTTTTTAATTCCCCCTCCCTCTGTAAGCGTTATTGTTTTCCAAACTTAAATCGGAATGCTGGGGCTCATCTATACCAAGCAGGATATTCCACTATGAAAATGGTATATAAAAAGCAGGAGCCACCCTACTGCTTCATAGTGGTATTGAAGTGCACTGAAAACTGTTGGGGCCCATGACACATACATATACCACTTTCATAACACTTTCAAAGTGTTATATCCTGCTTGGTGTAGATGTGTCATGGGCTCCAACAGTTGTCAGTGCACTTCAGTACCACTATAGAGCGGTAGTGTGGCTCCTGCCTTCTATATACCACTTTCATAGTGGAATATCCTGCTTGGTGTAGATGAGCCCTTAGTTTCTAGGAAAGCAAATAATGTACTAAGTAGGACCCACTTCTTAGTCTGATAGCCAAGGGTATTCTTTCTGAAGTCAATGACCTGGTTTGCACACAACAAACAACCCATGGTTAACAAACAGTGGGTAGCTTGGGAGCGTATACGACTGAGGGTATATGCTGGTTCCTGCCTGCTTGCCTGCTTCTGGTGTGCTAAACAACTCAGGGGCCTCCTGTCCTTGGGTTATTCTCCATGACATGCGAACCTGGAACTCTGCGTTGTTGAGAGCGAAACTCAGGTTTGTTCTTTGGTTGAAACTCTAGGTTGTTTCTCCCTCAAAAACCCAGAATTTGGGGATCACACATCACAGAGAACAAAACAAAAACGGGGTCTCTGGTTCATTTGGCAGACTGGAAGTGGACAAGTAGTTGGAAGCCAGCATGCTTCCTCACTCCCACACACTCCCAAATCCTATGGTTTGGTAAGCATGGGTTCATTGCATGGGTGAATGCGTTTGTGGCATAGTATTTCAGGGAAGAAGAGGCGCTTACTAGTATTGAACTGAAAAGAATCACACTATATCTGCTTTGAGTGCAGTTTGTAGAATTTTAACTGAGACATTTACAATGATATGAATGTATAACTTATTAGAAAATAATAAAGTTAATACTCATGTAATTTTGATAACATAATTATTTCTCAGCCAAAACAAGCATTATTTTAAATCTGAATCTAACAGCTACGTCTAGGGGCCCTGCAAAGCAGATTTGGGGGCACACTGAGGGCTGCAGAGAGTAAGAGAACAAGGTGAATTAAATGATTATTATGTTTTTGAAACTTTGTTTTGAACATTTGGAAAATAAAACATTTGTGCTTAAAAATGCCCTTAGTAGCCATAATGTTTTGCGCAGAAAACAATAAAATGAATGATGTGGAATGAAATATGCATATTGTTCTGTAATACAAATGTGTGTGCCCCTAAGGATCAGTGGTATAAGTAGCAGTTATTTTCTCCCATAAACTTGATTTCTTAAAATAAATTTCCTTTCAATTTAGCTTCAACTACTCAAAGTAGTTTTTTTTGGTTTCACATGGGAAATGTGTCCATGTATTTGTCTTACCTGCAAGTGCAGTCATTATAGTAGTACACAAAATTTACATTTCTGTAGGTATATGTTTAAAGCATAATTTTAAAAAACCACTAAGTTTCTTAAATTCATGCAGTTTAAGAATGTTAATTTAGTTTTGAATTATACTTTAAACATATACCTAGAGTTAAAAAGCATATGTTGGAGAATACAAGCTATTTCTTATTGATTATTTAGAAATTGAGTTCAATATAACTTTATTGGAAAACTTCATTGCCTAATATAATGGATGTTTGAGTTTTGATAAGTGCTCCATATTTGCTTATGAATTCTTCATTCACAGTAGAGGAAGTTTGTTACGTGTGGGCATAATCCAAGGGATAGCTTGACCACGGTGGTACAGGCATTGGTAACCTCAAGATTGGATTACTGCAACGTGCTCTTATGTGGGGCTGCCCTTGAAGCTGCTCTGGAAGCTGGAGCTAGTGCAGAATGCTGCAGCTCAGCTGTTTTCTGGAGCTGTTCCTTTCCAGCATGTAACTCCTCTGCTGAGGGAATGGCACTGGCTGCCTATTCGCTACTGGGCCAGGTTTAAGGTTCTTGTACTTGTGTACAAAGCCCTAAGCAACTTCGGACCAGGATACCTGAGAGAGCGCCTTCTCCCCTACCAACCTGCCCGGTCACTGAGGTCACCCGAGGGTCTGCTCCTGGTGGTCCCACATAGATCCATCCTCCGATTAGAGTCCACCAGGGGAAGAGCCTTCAGCGTGGTGGCTCCCCTCCTGTGGAATTCCCTGCCTCTGGAGGTCAGGCAGGCACCAACTTTGTACTCCTTTCGGCACCACCTGAAAACATCATTATTCCAGGAAGCCTTTCCTTAATGTCCAGCCACGAGTCACTGTTTTTGCTTCTTTTAATATCTGTTTTAAGTGTTTTATTCTGTTTTTATTTTCATTTTATCTTGTACATTATCCTCTGAAATTTTCAATGTACATTATCCTCTGAAATTTTCAATGGGGAGCGATATATAAATAGTGTAAATAAATAAATAAATAATCCACTGGGAACATCTTCTGTACAAGCTCAGTTGAAATGCATAGTGAAATTCCCTCAAATTTGTGCACAAGGATTTTGCAGTGATTCATGCTCTAGGATTTTTAGGGACGTTCTCAATACCCACTCAGTCTGAGGTGGAAATGTAGAATAGCTAATCTGAACTAAATGGGGGAGAAAAAGGTAGATGTAAGTTTCAGCTGCTGTTATCAAAGTTGCTGCATAAGCTGAAGTTTATGCACTGTGATAATGCTAATGACCGACAGAATCAATGATGCATGACTAGAGGAAATCAGTGGTATAATCGGAGAAACTTATCAGTTTTTTTGTCATTAAATATTAGTGATAAATAATGCACTTCATTTTGTGTAGATAGAACATATTTAATTCTGATTGTACAGATCTTCAATTTAATAAGAGTCATGGCTGAATAAAATGCTAATGTTTGGTAACTTTGAAAAGATAAAAATGCATTTGTTTCAGCATTATCCTCAACAGCTTTTTTTACCATCTAGAAATATTTGTCTTGACCAGCTGCTGAATTCTGTAAAGATTATTATTATTATTATTATTATTATTATTATTATTATTATTATTTTCCCCCTTTCTTTTTTCTTCTTTGCTTTGTTCCATCAACACCACACAGCAGTATAACCAGGCTAAATGACAATGCTAAATGTATTCAAATAGTTTCCCTGTCTAGTTTCCATATCTAAATATGTGCATTAGTATAACTGATGCATGTAGTTGTAAAGGAGCATCCTAAAGAGATATTTGGCAGCAAAGCTAGTTTTAGGGTAGATTCCTGATCAGATATGACTTTTTGTATATACCTTCAAATTGGAGAGAATCCTGCTTCTGTGAATAATACCATAGTTATATGCTTGTGGAGTAATTTATTTGTTGTAACTGGTAGGGGCATGCTGGGAGTTGTACGACTTTTTTTCTGTCTAAATATACACAGGATTGGACCCTTATTTTTTCTTCATATGAAAAAACTACGGGAGGATTTTGCTTTGCATGAAGGTGAAAACAAAAGTTTAATTCAAATCATAGCCAAAAGAAAGTGTGGTATATTTTCAGGATTATATTCCATATTATTTAATTTATTTATTTATTTATTGCATTTTTATACCCCCCAATAACTAGCCTGTTTATGAGAACCCTTCGTGTTGGTTTCACTCCAGGGTGTTGTCTAGCAAAGGGTTTTGTTTGTTTGCTTGCTTGTTTGTTTTGGTACTCCATGCTTGATCTCCACAGTGGTTGATTGATGCGTGTATGTGTTCAGGAGTGGAGAAGGAAGAGTTCTGTCATAGCTACAATATGTTTACTTCCTGCATTCTGATAATTATAAAGGTACACTAGGTTATACTTGAGAGGTTGTTACATGCAGTCTGGCATCATGATGTGATTTGGGTGTGGATCTGTAAGCATAGTATTGGAGACATGAATTCAAATCCCTGTTCAGCCTATACTCACTGTGTGGTCTTAGACAGGTCTTTAAGATTCTCTGCCTGTTTCCCAATCTTTAAAAACGCTAATAATGATCGTTTACTTCACAGGGTTATTGATAGGGTGAATAAGATGGAAGATTGTGTCTAAGCACTAAATGTGATGAGTAATAGATTAGTAACGATCTTTTTAAGATTAGCGTGAAAGCGGTTTGGGTTGGGTTTTTTTTTTTTTTTTACATAGGAGTGCTGGAGGTGTCACAATATAATAAAACGTGTTCCTGCCATGTGTAACTGCATACGCTGAAGGGTGTGTAATGTGCCCTTCAGGTAGGCATGATTGCAGATAACTACACAGGGTCATTTGTAATTATAACCTGTTTGTACCTAGATTATGCATCCCAAACCTATTTATGTATTAGCTGCATGATAATTACTTTGCATTTTTCCTAACTTGCTTCTTTAATGAGACTTGCTCTCTTTTTCCATTCCCAGAGCGCCATGCCTCATTCATGTATGAGATATACTAAACACAGAGTTGGGGAGTGATAGAAAGGAAGTAGAATCCTTTCTCACTTGGAAGACTCCCCCTCCTTCTCGTAACCATTAGGACTATGAGTATAATGTGTGTCATCATTCATTACTGTTACGTTTTGACTACTTTTCATACTTAAAATAGTCCCCATTCTTAATTCTTAATCTGAGGTGGTAGTACTCATGGGATACAGACAGGCAGTAGATAGGAGGAAAAGCAGAGAACTCTGAATTGTGGGGGGAAGTGTTTTGTGTTGGCCAATCAAATGCCAAAAGGTGGTTCTAAGCACTCTTTGGCCTGAACAGCCTTTAGTAGACACAGTGTTTACTTTTGAAATGGCTGTCAGCAGATTGGTGCTAATTCATCGATCCCTTCCTAGCAGCCTTCAGCAGTTGTTTTTATACTGTTGATGGTTTTACATTTTGTATACTTTTAATGTTTACTGTTTTTAACTTTTGTAAACCGCCCAGAGGGCTTCGGCAATGGGGAGGTATATAAATGTAATAAATAAATAAACCAGCTCAGATTACTTTTTGTTAGGTTCTTTTTGAGTTCTCCCCCCCCCCCCAGTAGGAAACAGAGCCATGCCTTCCCTGCAACAAGGGGCCAACTGTCTCCCCTTCATTGCAGATTGGGTGGGATTCCATTCAACCAAAGCTTCTGCTGCACAGCATGAACAGATAGGAAGGGGTCTTTTACTTTTAAGATGCTCACCCGTGCACAGTAGTAAGAACTACTGCTGTGCACAGGTGAGCATTTTAAAAGCAAAAGGACCCTTCCTACAGTAGTAAGATTTGTCCAACACTGAGAGCTCTGGAAAAGAAGAAAAGATTTTTTGGTGTATATGTGCATGGTGCAAAGGGAGGAGGCATCAGGTCCATTCGTAAGCACTGTATCTAACTGGATAACTGTTACCTGGGTTTAAAATGGCTGGAGGCCACACACCTATTGAAGCCAAGAAAAGAAAAACTGCTTCCACTGATGTATGATGGAACCAGTGGAATTTTGCCACTGAGAATATCAAAGTGTGATTCCTGATATCAGCCGAGAAGGTGGCAGTTGTGTCTGTACATATAATAAGAAGTGAAGCATTATTGAATTGCCTAGCTGTATGAAGTGGTTATTATTGATCTGTGTCTGTAATCACCTATGTCCCAGACTTACTTCCTCCTCTCCCCCTTTGCTGGGGACTAAGATGACTGCATCTTCATAACGAAGCATGCTCATGGTTATACCTCCTCCCCATTCCAAGAAACTACTATCACATTATACTGTTCTTTTGAATCAACCATGATAAAAAATCGGGAGTGCTGGAGGTCTTCCTCGTGCCTATATGTGGTGCTACTTTTCTCTGCTTGTATCTTTGAGGGCAACGAAGTGGGGAATGGCTGAATATACAAATCCTCATAATTTCAAAATTGGAATTTACAGAACTCATGCAATAGTTCTTAAAGGTCTGTGTGTTTCTCAGGCTTACTTTTGACTATTCTGGCACCATATCTGCCTGTTTCCTTCCAAACTGCTACTGTAATTTCTCAGGCACAGTTTGTACAATAAGTGAATAGAGTCAAGTTTTCTTTGACCCTACAATTTGCAACCACACCCAGAATTAAAGAGGTGGCACACAGACAGTTGGATAAACTAGAACCACAACTTTTCTTAACAAACTAAAATTCTGTACTAATGAAAGCTTACTGAGGTTAGCTAATAAGAAAGAACTAATGTGGCCCTGAATCTGGAGACAGTGCACTGGCTGACCCTGCCCTTTGCCCTCATGTTAGTGTTGAGAGGGGTGCTCTTCTGGGTCCCAGTTCATGAGTCCAGGGATGCTGGCCTCTTATCTGGGGTTGAATGCAAAGGCTGTTTTTCTCTGCTGTTGTGGAGCATGGCAGGAGAAAGAACTGGGTTGAAGACTGCAGGTGGGAGGTCACATTTATGAATGCTTCACTCCATAGATAAACTTTCTCTGCTCAGAAAAAAATGGTAATGTTAGGAAATGTTGGGATGAACCCAGCTAATTTTGTATGAGGAGGGACTCCTCCTCCGCCCCCGTGAGGAGTATTCAAACATACCGCGCCCCCCCCAGCCCGAAGTGGTACGTTCTAGCAAAAGATTTGCCAGCTGATTCTTTTGGATGTGTACAAATTGGCCTTCAAAGAGTCAGAGATAACTTCAGAAATGGATGCCCTAATCCTTAGTCTGGGGCCCTCTATGACAATTCTAATGTAGTCACCATTTTAATCTGTTGCAGCCAAACCAACAAAAAGTCTTGAGGCACCTTAAAGACTAACAATTATGACATAAGCTTTTGTGGTCTACAGTCCACTTCAGATATGTGTATTGTCCTTATGTATACATGAGTGGAGAGAGAGAAAGAGAAATGAACAGTGAGGTCAGATGGAAATGAAATGCAAAAAATATAGTTCTGTGACAATTACATCAAGGCTGAAATAAATGCAATTATGTGCTAACACAAAAAAGGACGATTGTGTTACCATCAGCTACTGCTGTTGTGAATGATCATTGTGCTTATTTTGCACTGTTTCCGTTGTTCTCTACCTACACCTATGTGTATATATGCCTGCCAACTGAGGATAACACTTCATGAATCTGATGAAGTGCGCTTAAGTCCTCTATGATGACTGGCTGTTGATGTTGGATTTTGTTCCTTGAATGACATGCACAGTTCCTAATGCACTGTGCACTTTTTAAAGGAAAGCCTTAACTTCAGTTTATGCTCTCATTGCTTTTGAAATTGGTGCAAGTGCATATTAACAGAAGGGGAACTCCAGAAGCCCCGAGGGAACTTCATTCAGATTGTGCCAGGCGGGTACAGTAATACAAGTGTTATCACCTCACTGATAATCTGGCACCCTGGGTGTTTTCACTCATGTCATAGGGATTAGAAGAGGAAAATGTCATGCATCAGTTTGGCACAGATCTAAACCATTTGCAAGAAACTGGGTAATGTCTGAAGTGTATATTTCTCTTCATGCAGAGCAGAATTGATTGGAGATTTATCTCTCAGCCTGATGTGCTGGTTGTGTATATGTAGAGTTTTCTTACATGAAACAGCACACAAAAAAATGCACACCCACCTGCAGTCAGACATGGTCCTTTTCAAGGAGGTTTTGGGGGCTTCTTGATTTAGAAAAAGAGAACAAGTAATAGGGGGCATGATAGTTATTTATAAAATTATGCATGGTTTGGAGAGAGTGGATAGGGGAAAATGTTCCTATCTGTCATAATAACTGAAGCACCAATGAAATTGATGTTGTGTCATCTCCCATGTTACCTAGGGCATGTCTACACTGTGCTTTTTTCCCAGGGTTGTCCCTGGATCACCCTGTGCGTCCAAATAACGCATAGGGATCCCAGGGGCAAGCAGGGACAACCCCTTCATTTTTGGTTGCCCAGTTAACCCGATTTTCCCCGCAGTCCTGGGACCATTCCGAAGACCGCAGGCGGAGTGCTACGCGCTCCTATGACCTGAAACAGGCACGGAGCCTCATGGAGTGGCTCCACGCCCATAGGGGTGGGGTGGGGCATCAATTTTGCCATCCTCAGGTTGGTGGGGGGATTAGGGTGTTGTTGTTGTTTTTTTAAAAAATTGCTGCGCGCACGCACAGCTCCTCTTCTGAAGAAAAAAATGGCAGCCGCGACATTCCTCCTTACTTCTAGGATGTCACGCTGCCGTTTGGACGCTGGGAGAGCATTGCAGATTCACATTTTTATGCCTTTCTTTCAAAAACAAACCAAGTCTGAGATGTGTTTATTTCATATATCTTTCTAATTTTATAACTTCCACATGTGTATTTATTGGGGGGGGGGGTGAACCATTGATGAGCACACAAATAAGGTTACAATTTTTTTTACAGTTTTGCTTTGTTTGTTGAACAAATAAACCTATGTTTAAGCAACTTTTGAAAATTATTGTTTGTCAGATTGTGAAATAATTTGTGTTCAGAGTAGGTAACTGAATTTTAATGCTTGAATACAGCCTGATTTGTTGGTGAAATATAGCTAGGTTTGTAAACTTTCAACACTTGGATTAGAATAGGGCTAACCATTCTTTTTCAAACAATTCAAATCAGTCTACCCAGGGCTGGGCTGGCACAAGGCATCTTCCTGAGATGAACAAGATGGTTCCCATTATTATGAACAAAACTGACTAGTTGAATCTTCCTTCAACATTGCCAGTGAGACCCTCCGCTACACTTGAGGCCATTACACTTGAACCGCCCAGAGAGCTCTGGCTATTGGGCGGTATAGAAATGTAATAAATAAATAAATAGGCTAGCTTAAGAGGTGAAGGACATGCTGTGCGGCACACACAGCTCTGACTGCTCCCCGTCCTTCAGCATCTGCTGCTTGAAGCGGCTGGGTCGTTCTGCCTAATGGTAGGGCCAGCCCCAACTCCACCTAAGTTCACTACTGTCTGGCAGAAGTTTTACAGATCTGGTCTGACATCAAACCAAACTTTTATAACCCTTCTCCTGGTTTGTCTGTACACAACGTTTTCAAGTCTACTTGCCTTTTTTGGGCATACAGAATGGAAAAGTAGAAATAGGCTGCAGTTACTGTGTAGTAGATTTTCTCCTATTGATTCTAGCAGCTTGGTAGTGATGGACTTCCAGCTATCTTGACAAAAGTGCAATGGTTTTCTTTGAGTATATCAACCATGGACTGGAAGACAGACTGGTTTTCAACTGAATTCAGTGGAAATTTTATCTCTGAATCCTTAGTAAGCGCTGCAGCACCAAACTCCAGAGTGCACAGAAACACTATGCAATTTGCATAATTTCTTTAAAAGAAACCTGATGTGTTTTTCCCCTTAGAAGAAAAGCGCTTTTGAATAGAATCTTAATTGTTCCATTTGTTCAAGGTTCCCCCTCTCTTTTATTTAATCCATTTTGAGAGCTTATTTCAAGAGCTTCAAGACAAAGGCAGAAAAACAGTTAAACAAGATATAGACCTTCCTGTAGCCTCAAATTGCAACCAGAGTAAATGGATGTCCAACCCCATCCCCCTTCACTCCCACCTCCAAGTAATTACAACTTCAGCACAAAGAGCTAAATTGTTTAGTTTCCAACTGGGTTGGCTTTGCATGTTTTGAAGTTTTGTCTGCACTAACATTTTATTAATGTTACTTGATACAAGTTCAACATAGTAATTTCCAGCATTGAACTTCTACTTCCTAGTCCAAGCAAATTTTTTATTTCATTTCCCCCAATATGTAGAGCACCTTTCCATGGAAGGTTCATGGAGAACTAGTTCTAGCTGGAATATCAGATTGTTGCTGTTTTTAATCATATTAAAACATCTTCATATTGTGGTCTCCAAAACTACTATGAATTTGCATCAGTTGTGAAGCAATACTTTGAATGCGGGACCCCATATGAATGTACATATTTAAAATTTCAGATGTGAGTCCTGGCTCTCAAGTCTTCGATTGCCAATTCTCCTTTTGCTGGTTTTGAGTTGAAACTCCCCTAGAAGTGCTCAGTATGAAGGACATCACGAAGAAGGATTACTGGATCGCCAAACAATCACAGCCTTTTTGAATCCCCAAACCAATTTACAAATACAGAGGGAACAAGGATGACTCCAGGAGCAGATGGAGCTACCCTAAATCTTTCCAAAACTGACCAACTTTATCCTCCAAAAGCCAGAAAAGGGTATCAAACGACACCAGCATAAGCCCTCCCCATTAACATTGGGAAAAATTTTCAGTACATATGGCAGAAATCCAGCGCAGAGTTTCAAAAGATATGCACTGGTGCTTAGAAGGGAATTCAGGAAATTATTAATCACCAGCGGTCTGCTGTGGCAATGGTGAGGCATTTTATTGAATTCCGCATGTCTGTTCTCATTTGGAACGTAGGGAACTGACTTACATTTTTCGGTCCATCTAGCCCAGTATTCTAGACACTGACTGGCGCTGGCTGTCCAGGTTTTCATGCAGGAATTTTTCAATCTGACCAGGAGATGGCAGGGATTGAACCCCTTACCTGCCACATGCAAAGCATGTGTTCTACCACTGAGCCACAGTCTGTTCCTTGGACTACTGCACTGGTTCTTAGTTCTGTGCCTAAGGTTCCCTGACTCTGTCAGTAACCTTTGCTTGACAAATTTCAGTTAAAAGCATAGGAAACAGCCTTATAGGTCAAGATATTTATCCATCTGGTTAGTACGATCCATTCTGACAGCAAGTGGTTCTTTAGGAACTCCAGCTGAGCACTTTCCTATCATTTTTCCCCTTTACCTGCAGATGCCAGCAATTGATTCTGGGACCTTGTGCATGTATCAGTGAAGGCTGATGGCTCCGCTGTCAGTGAGGCAGTAAATCTGCTCCAGGTTTCAGACAGAACTCTAAAGGAGCTATCCAAAATGTTTCCATACCTTGGATAGCTCCTTTAGAGTTCTGACTGCAACCCAGATCGGATTCACTGTTCCACTGAAATCGGAGCCACAAGCCTGCACTGCATGTATAATGTTCGTTCTGTTACTGAGCTGAGGTTGATTTTACCTGAAGATGAAGACAAGATGCGATGAATTCTGTGTGACATCTTAACCTCTTGATCCTTTCGCTACATGACTAGCGGGTCAGTTTGATGATAAATCTTTTCTTTAGGATGGTTAACCTGTACGCTGCTTTGAAATTAGTGTTCGTTAGGCCCTCTTTAAAAAGTTATCATTGGACTTCATGGATCTAGGCAATTTTAGACCAGTATCTCATTTACAATTTGGGGCAAGTATTCAAGAGTGTGTTGGCTGGAAAGTTTCAGGCACTCTTAGATGAAGCTCATCATAATTTATTGTACCTCATGTTCCTCCCCCCCCCCCAAAAGAAGCTTACATCATCTGCTGATTATCTAGACCAGATTTCCTTAACCTAGTGCCCTCCAGATGTGTTCCATATATGTAGCAAACAGATATGTATGATAGTTACAAAGGAATCTTGCCTTGCCATGGAACTTAATTCCACATCCCATAGAAAGTATTTATGAAATAAGGATTTTGGAGTTGTTGGCAATTCAAGTTTACAGAATACCACATAATTTCTAAAATTAAAGCTCATCTTAACTGATTTTCGCCTCAACCCACCAACCAGTTTAGGATGATGAATTTGGACTTGTCAGTTTTGTCGCTGGCTGTATGAATGGAGAATTAACCTAGTTTAACCCCCGTTTGTGCAGGATGTTTTAAAATTAAGAGATTACTCTAATGCTTTCTACATAAGTTGTGGCAGCTTGTTGGTTTAATTATATTACACCAGTTTTTCATCAGTTGCCTGTTTATCTGTTAGCAGTCTCAATTCAAAGTGCTAGGACTAAGCCTAAACCTACTGAATGGTTTGAGAGCATATTATTTGAAGGACCAGATGAACCTGTCCAGACAAATCCCTTTATCTGGATACCACAAGACTGGAGATTGCAGATCATGTGATTCAGGTGCACACACCTAGGCCCCATGCAAAGTTGATACTCAACACATGGACAGTGGGCAGATTGTTTGGCTGGGCCAGCCAGCACAATCTCACTAACCACCTGTCCCAGAATGCTAATGTGTGTTCGACGCTGTTGCTTTCTAGGAATGCTAGGATTTTTTATAATGTTTAAAATTGTCATTTGTTAAATTAGAATTCATATGTTGACAGTAATATTTCTTTTTAAAATTAATGGAACTTATGCTGATCATTTCTTGAATTTCCTCAAGAAGTAAAAAAATAAAATAACAGAAGGGTAATTACTGATAGGGATGTATAGTATGTGCTATTCTGTGACGGTGATGCTAAGTGTGATGGCCTTGCATACAGTGCATACAATTAAAAATGGTATGATACTTTGGTGCCCTGAATGTTAAACAATTTCTGAGCAGTACAAATGCCTGGGGCGATCCATATTTTCTTAAGGATAATTTGGTCAAGTTATGGAAGGTCTCGGGTTTTCTCTTGAAAGAAACACTTGAGGATATTAAGCTTATACTCAGTTAGAACAGTTCAGAATGCACTGTAATTATTGAAACAAATAACAGGTATATCTTAACATGCTGTGCAAGCTGGGATTTATTACCAAGTATTGTGCAATGGTTTCCAAGCTCTTTCTGGCCATTTGGAGAGGGATTTAGTGTGAGGTCCTTTATTTTTCCTTCTATTTCTCTTATCTCCCTGTTAGTTTGGTTTTTATTGTTTGCTCTGTCCTACACATCCCATCGTCCCTTCCTGCACATACTTAGCTTTATGCTTAAGGGAATGTAACTGTCTCATTTATTATTCTTTTCATGCTAATTATTGTTGATAATAAAGGTATTTTCCCTTTTCTTGCTGTTTTACGCTGAGGTTCTCCATGGGCATGTCTACACCAGTCTTTATCCTGGGGATTATCCCTGGATCATCCCTGTGTCCACATGACGCACAGGTGATCCTGGGAGCAGGTAGGGACGATCCCTCCATTTCCCCGGGATATCTGCAGACACTTTCCCCCTGGCTTTTCCCATGGTCCCGGGAAATTCCCAAGGACCATGTGTGGTGTGGGCACCCATCCCAGCTTCTTCCCTCCTTCCTGCGAGTAGCGGTGGTCAGCAGAGGGAAGGAGCAACTCCAGGGACATCTGGGATTTGTGGGGAGAGGGGTTAGGGCTTTTTTTTAAAAAAAAAAAACTTTCTCACTGGAGGACAAAGTGCGCTCCAGCTCCTGCCTTTAAAAAAAAAAAAAAAGGCAGGCGCGACGTACTGCTTCCTTCCTAGACGTTGCTTGCGAACCCAGGGGAGGATCTCATGATCAGCATATCGAGAGATCCTCCCCGCTTCCTCCGTAGGTATAGACATGCCCTATGTTTTGATATAAAAATACTATTTGTATATCATTTATCCCTTAAGGGTAAAATCCTGTGCATGTCTATACAGAAAAAATGTCTTACAACTTCCAGCATTCTCCAGCCAGCATTGCTGGCTGGGAATGCTGGGAGTTGTAAGACTTTTTTCTGTCTTAATGTGCATAGGACTGTGTCCTTAATGTGCATAGGACTGTGTCCTAACTGTTCAAAGCACCTCATATTCTGCTGATCAAACTTTAGAAGTAGAGGCATTTGCTGTGTCTAAACCATTAGAAGTGTGTATCTGGAAACATGTGATGGGCACGCTCCAGGAAACCTTAGTCACATGTGTGTATCTTTTGAAGCTTCTCATATGTTCAAAAGATGTGCAACCCTTCAACACCTTCCACTATCGTAATGAAAAACATCAGTATATACTTAGTAAATATATCCGTGAAGTCCAAAGTGGATGTTGCAGGGCTGACATTCAGGTATCTTTACTGTCCACATGTAAAGGAGGTTTCTGGGGGTCTTCGACAGTAAAAGGAGCATGTGAGAGAGGAGTGCTGAACCTTTCTCTCTCCCTTCCTGAACTCGGCTGTTTCAGTGAGCTGGGCATGGAGAAAAGTGCCTGTAACAATGGACTGAAGGTAGGAGAGGTAGGAGAAAAGGTTCAATACCCCTGTCACACACGTTCCTTTTACTGCTAAAGTAAGAACTCTCCAATTTCCTTTTATATACGGATGGGCTGGATCTCTGGAAAGAACCCACCACATACCTCCCAGTGTCATCATGTCTAGTTTGGTCCTAGATGAATCGATTCTTGCAAATCCTTAAACAACCTGTAAATTTGCCCTGTGTTATCATCCTCATATTACGTGTGTGTGTGTGTGTGTGTGTGTGCATGTGCATATGTATGTATGTGTATATAGTGTGTGTATGTGCTGTCTGACTAACAGCTTGCCTGAGGCGAACCAGTGAGTTTATGGCTGAGCTGAAATCTAAACCAGCCATAACTTCCAGCTCATGCTTTTAATCCCTTTGCTATATTAGTTTCAAGTTCTATATTGTTCCCAGGAGTAAAGTCTGTCTTTGCAGGTCTGTTGTTCTGTGACTTCTACATCTTTTGTGCAGTCTGTAGTGTTTGGGTATATAGAACCCTGCCTCTGAATTTTGTTATCAGTATCGGGTCTTGTTGTTCGCCATTAAGGTTAATCTATATGGTGTAAATCTCCCCATCTGTTATTTGTTCTTCTGAATTCTGATTTACAAGTGCTTAATTAGGCAACACTATAGAACATTAGCAGAAAAGTGTGAGATTATTGTTGTATTTCATCTGTTAGTAATTGATATGTAGTAGATTGCAGTATCTCAAAATGTTTGACCCAGCCTGTTTGCATATATAGTGTGAGCAAATTATTCACTTTTAGAGAAGTGTTACACTGCCATCCAAGTTGCTTATTGCAATTTCATTGTATTATTTACAAAATCTGGCAAAACTACATGACAGATGACTGCTGTGTCTTGCTATAAAAGATTTTCTAACTTGGATTTGGCAAAAGGATCCGCTTTGCTAAACTGACATGTATACTGGGATGTTACCAAAATACCCAGCATTCTTCTGACCTTCTTTTATGTCTTTTATGACCAAAGTATGAGCAGATTGTTTCTTTGAAAAACTTGAAAGCGCAGTCCATTTGAGTTATGTCATAATGTGCAGCTTTCATAAATAAAGTAATGTAGGAACATCATCTCCTGCTTGACGATAACAAGAGTTGATGAGGGCCTTCTTGATGGCTGACCCCAGACTTTGGAACTCCACGTCAAGGGAGGTTAGATTGGCTCTGTTTCTGCTGTTATTCCACTAGCACTCAAGGTATTTTCATTCAAGCAGGTCATCCATCGGCTTGTACGGTGATCTTTTGGGTTGGATGCTGTTACTATTATTTTATTGTTGTGTTTTCCATTGTGTTTTTAATGTATTTATTTTATGATTGTTTTAGCAAAGATTTTATTTTAATTTTTAGTTTTTATTATCAGAAAAATAAACAAATAAATCTAAGGGTGACTTCCCACATTATGTGTTTCTGACACAGAAGTCAGAAACTGTATGCATACTGTGAGAAGTATTTGTAACTTAGAAATACACGTCAGAAGAAAGAAATGGGAAGCCCAAGGATATAGAAGTGCAGTAGTAATTCTTTTTGAGGAAAACAGAAAGCAAAGACTATTGCACACATTCACCATAGTTTTTAGTGCTGCTTTAGATTTTTGTGGGGTTTGGTTTTCAATACAAAAGTTGGGGAAGGGTAGGGTGCTGGGGGCAAACTTGCCTTCCACTGTTTTGCACATCTTTTCATACCTATTTCTAGATCCTCTGGATCTGTTTCTGCTTTGGCATTCTTTTTTAATTTAAAAGAACTTCTTTACCATGTGATTCTGGCCAATCAGGAAACACATAGTGAACTTGATTACTTCATAGTGCCATGTAGGTTTGGCATTAGTGTAACTGCTATATATTGATAATACCTTGCTGACATGTAATAACAATCCAGAGTCTGGCTTGAATATGAGATGTCATTGAATCATGGGTCATTCTTGAATTATGGATTGTCGTTATGTGTAAACCCTGCACTATGGTTTAACTATGGTTTGTTAACCACCAAAAACCCAGAGTTCACAACTCAAAAACAAACCAAGGTTTGTTCGCATTTTGCTTGATCATCTTGCAAAAACCCATGAGTTAATTAAAACATGGGCTATTGTTACAGGCATATCAGGTCATTGTCTGCCAGTGCTTGGTAACAAAGTTTTTATCCCAATTCAGTGATCTGATTTGCATGTAACCATGAACCCAGAAAGAGTATCCATGGTTTGGTGGTGGGTTATTATTATTATTATTATTATTATTATTATTATTTATATAGCACCATCAATGTACATGTTGTAAACTCTGGGTTGTTCATGGTTAACAACCCCTAGTTAAGTGCAAGTTTCAGATGTAACAAAACTCATGATTCAACAACGAATCACAGTTCAACAACAAATCCTACTCAACCTGTACTCTGGGTTGTCATTACATGTGAATAATGTCACTGTAAACAGTTGCCACAGAGAGTGCATTCATTTACATATTCCTTTGAATGTAATATAGTGTACTGATAATTAGTATTAAGATGTGCATCCAAATGCACAACTCTGTTCTGACTCAGCTAAATACATGCATATGGTCCAGGGTGAGGTCCTGGCAACCTAAAAGGGACCGCTTTTCCTTTCTCTATAAGCATGCCATCTCGTGAGTTGAAACATAATTTTATAACATACACTTTGCAAGGGGGGAAATGTTTATAAAACACATATCCCATTTTTTTCAATTTATTGTTAGTTTTATGTACAACAGTATGCATGAGCTATCATCATGAAAATATAGACTCTTTCAGGACAGTTTCATTTTGAAAGTATGCCTCTGAGGAAAAGCGGATGGCCTGAGAAAAGAACTGTTTTTCACTCCTCATCCTTTACTTCTATTATCTGATCCTTTTCAGCTAACCCAGCTTCTAGAGTGCAGGCTGGGGGCTGCCACAGAACGTCTGGAAGATGGGCTAAATGCATTGCAATTTGATTCTGCCCCAAGGATCTCAGATGCTGTCATGCATTTGTCAATTCTGGGAGTGAGATACTAATGAACTCAAGTTTCCCCACTTACTATCTCTTGTCTTAAATTATTTCTGCACTTCAGAATCCTGTTTCTGACATTCTTTCAAAATGCAGTGAAAAAGAAGCCGAAAATGCTGTAGTCTGCAGACTCTGACCCCTGCTCTATAGTTTTTGCTCTTCTTAGCTATTAATCTAGTTAAAATTGCTGCTTTTGACTGTATTCTCATTTTATAATGCAAACACTTGTTATCTTTGCCGTACAACAGTGTAAAGATACCCAGCATGGGTCTTTGCTCAGCCTCCAAAGAAGATTATTGTTGAGATATGTGTATGCCTGCCTGCTTATACTTCTGAGAACGCTTAGGGGGAAAGAATTGATTACTATTGGTAACTTAATTTACCACAAACTAAAGAGATCCGAAGAGAAAGCTACTTCAAAAGCTTTCGGTTTATACAAAAGGATGCGCTGTAACTGTATTTCAGTATTGTGGGATTTCAGCCACTTCCTTTTATATGGATTTGTGTGAAAGTAGTTGTGTTAAGACAGAAGGAAATGATAAGTATCTGGGTATTAAGATGTCAGATGAGAAGGGCAATTGAGTGGCATGAAGCTGAATGATGTTCAACTCTAACAAGTTTCGTTATAAACAGACCCCAGTTCCTCACCTCATTACAGGTTGTCAGTGCTCAAGATGTTCAGCTAACAGGATTGGTTGGATGATGATGATGATGATGATGATGATGATAATAATAATAATAATAATAATAATAATAATAATAATCTCTTCTTGATTTTCTCACCATCTTTAATAGCATCAGTTTATTTTTAGATATACATTGTCTTAATCTTTCCTACCCCTCTTTCAGTACACATTCAGTTCTATGGGCTTCTTTTTAATTTCTTGCTTAATTTTAATGGAAATGTTGTAAGCTGTCGTTCCTCCAGCATGCGTTACAAAATTTGGCTGACAATTCTGGCAAAAAGAATAACCAAATTATTATTCAGTCATGGGTTTTTAACAGCCGCAAAGCAAGTGGATGTTAACTAAATGATGCAGTTTATTCCCTTCATTCTTGCTGCCAGCTTGCCTATTACAGAAAGACTGCCAGCTTTAAGTAAAGTGGTACCCAGATGGTAGTCGCATGACGCCCACTTGGTTACAGATCCTAAGCAGGGAATAACTCGGCAGCCAGAACAAGCTGTGGGTCAATTGAGGGGGAATGCCTGTTGCTTCACAGTTTTTGCATATGTAAATCTGTTAATGTTATGTCAGTGTTGTGCGGTCTAAACACAAGCGTTGCCTTCCTCTGGGGCCCGGATGAACTTGGACAGCAGCCCAGTTAATATGAGAAGCTAAGAGAGAAGCTTTTGAGAAGGCTGCTGCAGCCTGCTTCCTCAGTGTGAACTCATTGCTTCCTCGATGCACATATTTTCTCCTCAGCTGAAGTTTTTGCATGCAGGAAGTTTCCCTTAATAGGCTGATTCCATAATAGGATACACAGACTCAAGATTTTATAAGGCTGGGCAAAGAGATTTAGAAGTGTGAGTTGTGCGTCTATTTTTAGTTCCCTAGCACTGAAGACAATTCATTTGGCCCAGCCTGTGTCTGCTTCTCTCACACTTTCTCTGTCTGCCACACTTCTGCACTCTTTTCATCAACTACAGATGTGGCACACAGCCGTCTAAGAAAAGTCATGAACTATGTCGTCTGTGCAGTTTAACAGCCAACATCTGCTGCAGCAGCCTGATGGAAACAGCATGGAAACAATTTTAGGGAGAGCTCTAAAGGGTTTTAACTTTTGTTTATCATTCTGGCCTTTACAGATAATTATCTGCAAATAATTGCATCAGTAGATGGACTATAAAAACTAGATTGCAAGTCTGATTTTCCATTACCAAATATTTTGGGATGAAAGTTGAATTTTAAAATGTTTGGTTGTTGTTGTTGTTTTCAATTATTCTTAATAGGAGGGCGGGAAAGCAAAATTCTTCTTCAAATATCCACAAGAGACAGAAGCTGTAATATGCTTAAAGGCGACAAAATACCTATTACATTGGTTGAGACAAAGAAAATGACCCTGAAGGTGTTGTAAAATTTATATGCCAAGTGAAAGGTATTAAATGTCTTCTTTTTTTGGTAAAGGAAAACATTCCAATTTTAACAATTTTACAAATTTATATTAGTATCGTAATATTACTTAAAATGTAGAGGGTCTAATAGAGCAAATCTTATTTGTATGCATGATCCCTTTGGGTTTTTCAAATGTGAATAACCATTTATAGGAGCAACCACTGGGATTGTATGAACTATTACATAACCTAACCTGCACAGGCATGGTTAGATTTCTTTCCCTTTACATAATGTTACTCCGTTTTCAGTTTATTGGATTTAGTATAAATTTTCAAAAGCACCATAATTATTTAAAGTCCTGTGTCACCCAATTTAGAAGTACCTATGGCTATATTTTAAAAAGAAAAAAAATTGTAAACTTGGCAGTTGATTCCCCAGTGGTTCAGTGGTGCTTAACAAGTAAAATTTGAGATACGGCTTTGGAAGTTTATACTTTATGTGTTACTGGTTTGGGATGTGGCCTCCCAACAACCTGATTTCACAAACCATTTATGTTGGAGTGCCATCGAGTGCCATTGATTTGTCTGCAACTAATTGAATCATCTTGTATCAAGCCTTCCAGTTTAACTGCATTTAGATGCATGCTGTAAGTCTCTTAGGTATTTTACTAATGACAACTTTATTCCTAGAGTTCAATACAAACTGATCACAAGCAGTGTTTGTAGGTTCTTCTTCGTGGTCTCTATGCATCACACATATGGGCTTTGCGCCTGCGCAGAGACCGAACCGGAACCTACTATAGCTGAGTGGAACGTTTTTGGCGGGAACCCCTCCCCCATGCTACCGCGCATGTCCACGGGGTTCCCGCCCTTACCTCAGTTCTTCGTCGTCTGCCATTGTGCTTAGACATAGAACCAAAACCTCTTAGCGTTTTTTCTCTAAAAATCCTTCTTTCGTTTCAAACCTCAAATCTTTGTCTTTTTCCCTCATTCCTCACTCTTTTTCCTTCTATTCTGCCTTAAAAAAAAATTGTTATAGTAGTTAGATTCTCCTCAGCGACTTCGGTCGCGGTGCCTAACCACATGGCAGTAAAGGCCCCATTTCGTAAGTGTGTGAAATGTGGAGCTAAGCTCCCTCCAACTGATGGGCACTCTCTGTGCGTTCTGTGCCTAGGTGAAGGCCATAAAGTAGAGGCTTGCCATCATTGCATGGCCTTCACCAAACAAACTAGAAAAAATAGAGCCGACCGTCTTCGCTCTATTCTTTGGGAAAAAGCCCTCAGGGCCACAGACAAGGCTTCCAACACCACAAGGATGGACAAAACGGCAACCAGTAAGTCCGTTGATGACCGTTGCACTGAGGTGCACGAGCAATCCAGAGTGACTAATAGGGCTCAGATACCCCTAACGCCTGGACGGTCACTGGTGAGTTCCGCGGCAAAGAAGATCTCCAAAAAGGCCCGGACTCCCAAATCTTCTTCTGAAATGGAGAAGAAGAAGAAGAAGAAGAAGAAGAAGAAGAAGAAGAAACCCTTTTGGGGGCATTCCGAAACGTCTGAGCCGCCTAGGAGTCAGTCTACTCCTCCCACGGTACCGACTGCTTCGATGTTGAGGCCCCCCTCGGTATCGAGATCTCAGTCGCTACCGACGGCTACGCTACCGACGCACCCTCCCAGCCTATCGGAGGGCGAGCTACGTGATTCGGCTTCAGCAGCCTCTTTTCGAGAGCCAGCCAGGCCTCAAGAGCTCCAGGGATTATTCCCTTTACCACCCTCGCCAAGGCGCACACCAAGGTGTGAATGGGACAGAATATCTCAGTACTCTGATCCCCAATCAAGATATGGATACTATGAGTGGGATCGATACCGACCACATCAATATCTCCAGGAAGACCAGGGTCATTACCCGCACGAAGAGTACTATGCGCACTCTCCACCGACATCGAGGGTATGCTGTTTACCGTTGCCTCCGCCTTCCGGCCACCAAATGTCTACGGTGTCGACCCCTCGACACCGTACACAGTCTGCAGTACCAACCACTGTGGCTACAACGGTGCCGACGCAGGAAGAACAACACGACTTGCAAGTAGTTACCTTATCCTCACCTGAGGATAATTATCCTTCCGACTCTGACTCGAGAGTGTCGGCTACGCCATCGATACCATCGCCAGAAGATGCGGTCCATGACAAAGACCCTTCTTCGCCTTCTGATGATATGGTCAGATTTTCTGACCATATGCTCAGAATGTCCCAAGCGTTGGGATTGGACATCCAACAGACTGATGAATCGGTGGTTGATCCGATTTATGATGTCTTCCAATCCACAACCAACCAGCGACTAGCCATTCCTCTTCCTCACGCTTTAAAACAAACAGCTCAGCTGTCATGGAAGGCACCGGCTGCGATTCAAGCGACATCTAAAAGACTAGAGACCCTTTATCGGATCCAAGAGGAGGACGTGAAGTTTTTGGTCCAACATCCTAACCCAAATTCAATAGTGGTAGAGTCGGCGCAAGGTCAGTCCCAGAAGGCTCATTCTGCGCCTGTGGACAGAGAGGGCAGGAAGTTAGACCACACGGGTCGGAGGATCTACTCTTCATCCTCCTTAAGTATCAGGGCATCAGCTTATCAGGCTACTATGGCCCGTTACCAGCTCTTCCTCTGGGAGAAAATAGGATCACTGTGTGAACATCTCCCAGAGGACAAGAAGGAGCTGGCTCTGGTTTTTCAAAATGAAGCCTCAGCCATAGCCAGGCAACAATTGTCGACAGCGCGACACCAAGTAGACTGCCACTCAAAGCCGATGATGGGAGCCGTATCTTTGAGGAGGCATGCCTGGCTAAGATCGGCCAATCTTGCTCATGACACCAAAGCCAGAATTGAGAACATGCCTTTCGATGGCGAGGGCTTGTTTAATAGCAAGACGGACGAGACCTTGGACTCTATATACAAGGCTCGTACAACGGCCAAGAAGATGGGTTTCTCTGCTCCGCCTGCACAGTACAAGCCAAGATGGTGGACAAGACCGCCTGCTCAACAACAGCAGCAGCGACCTTACTACCAAGGCCAACAAAGACAGCAACAGCAACAACTCCAGAGGAAGCGGCCTTACCAAGGCCGATTCCAGCAGGACAAGTGTCAACCCGACTTCGGTAAAAAACAGCGAGTTTGACTCCTCTGTCCCAGATCCACCCCCCTTTGCGAACCGCCTAGCACCGTTTTGCCATCAATGGGAGTCAATAACATCGTACTCCTGGGTGCTCACTATCATCAACTCGGGGTATGCCATCGAACTCGATGTCCTCCCTCCTTCTTTGGGGGTGAAAGTAACAGCGCCATCCCCTCCTCTGCTTCTCGAGGTACAAACCCTCCTAGCGAAGGGAGCCATCTCTCCCGTACCCGCAGAGGAACTCAACCAGGGGTTATCCTCCCGCTACTTCACTGTCCCGAAGAAAGATGGAGGTCTTCGACCGATCATGGACTTAAGGCAATTAAACAAATTCATCACCCCGAGGAAGTTCCGTATGACAACGGTTACTTCTATTCTGCAGCTCCTACACAGAGGAGTCTGGTTCGCTGTGGTGGATCTGAAGGATGCGTACTTCCATATCTCCATCAGGAAGTCGCATCAAGCTTACCTACGATTTTCAATCGGTGCGTCCCAATTCCAATTCACCGTTCTTCCTTTTGGCTTGGCCACGGCACCGAGGGTCTTCACGGAAGTTATGGCGGTGGTGTGCGCCCATCTAAGACAGAAAGGGATTTACATATATCCGTACCTGGACGATTGGCTTCTGGTAGCGGACAACAGCGACACGCTCCAGAAAGACATTTCAACCACCTGTTGGACTCGTTGGGTCTATGGGTCAACGAGGAAAAATCCATCTTGACCCCACAGCAGAGGCTGGACTTTATAGGGGTAATCCTATTGTCTCGAGACGGGAGAGCGTACCTGCCTTTGACCAGAGCGAGCACTCTTCAAGATCTAGCCATCGCTACCGAAAGCCGTCGGAAGGTCTCGGCGTGGACGATCCAAAGGCTATTAGGTTTAATGGCAGTGACCACCGCAGTCATCAGGTTTGCGAGACTCAGAATGAGAGTCTTGCAGGCCTGGTTTCTGAGAACGTTCGATCTTCGACGCGACACCCGACGAACCTACCTGTCGATCCCGAGACAAGTAAGAGCATCCCTGAAATGGTGGTTTTCGATGGCGACTCTCCTGGAAGGCGTTCCATTCCAACAAGAAGCACCTTCGGTAACGATCACGACGGATGCATCGTTGATCGGATGGGGAGCACACTGCGACTCTCTCACCGCTCAAGGCTGCTGGCCTCCTTCTCAAAGGGAATATCACATCAACCACTTAGAACTTTTAGCAGTGGAGAATGCAATAAAGACCTTTGGACAGATCATCGAAGGCCGAAACGTCCTGATTGCGACGGACAATACCACCGTAGTGGCATACATCAACAGACAGGGTGGAACGAGGTCACACCCTCTGAACCGATCAGCACTCAGAATTTGGAACTGGTGCATAAAGAGAAATACTTACCTGACGGCAATCCATGTAGCGGGCAAGGAGAACATCATCGCGGACGCCCTCAGCAGGTCTTTCCACGTCGACCACGAATGGGAGCTCGATGCCGAAGTCAGGAACGATCTCTTTCGGTACTGGGGCCGCCCTGCTGTTGATGTCTTCACTACTGAAGAAAATGCAGCTTGTTCCAGGTTCTGCAGCAGAGCAGGAAGAGGAAAGCACTCCCTAGGAGACGCTTTCACCAGGACTTGGAAAGGAAATCTTCTGTACATCTTCCCACCTTTTCCACTGTTAACCAAGGTACTGGCCAAGATCCAGACGGACAGTTCGGATTGCATCCTCATCACACCATGGTGGCCTCGACAGACGTGGTTCTCCCATGCCCTTCGACTGTCGAGCGGGGATTACATCAGGCTCCCGTCGATACCAACGCTGTTGTCTCGACACCAGGGCAGGGTTCGACACGCAGATCTGTCGACCCTCAAGATGACAGCGTGGAGGATAACGACCACTCTTCCTCTCGAATTAACAATTTGACTGTAGACCATATATTGTTGGCCTCACTAAAACCTTCAACAAGGAAGTCTTACATGACGAAGTGGCAAAGATTTCAGAAGTTTGCATCAGAGAGTAATCAACCATCGGAATCTTGCCCTATATCATTGATTCTTCAATACTTATTGACTCTCTATCAGCAAGGTCTCAAACTCACCTCAATTAGAGTTCACTTAGCTGCTATTACCGCTTATCATCGTGGCATGGATGGTTTTTCACCATTCACACATCCAACAGCCAGGAAATTTCTAAAAGGACTTAAAAATACGATACCAACAGTAAAGTGTATCGTTCCATCATGGAGCCTATCAGTGGTGTTACAGGCATTGACAAAGAAGCCCTTCGAGCCCATGGCCTTATCTGACCTTAGGCTTCTAACATTCAAGACTGTCTTTTTAGTAGCCATCACTTCTGCTAGACGTGCAAGTGAGCTTAGAGCTCTCAGGATAGATGCTCCTTACACTATCTTTCACAAGGATATGGTTGTGTTACGCACAGACCCTGCCTTCTTTCCTAAGGTAGTGTCAACCTTTCATCTGTCCCAATATATCACTCTACCAGCTTTCTTCCCGAATCCTACAACACCTGTTGAGTCTTCTTTACATACACTTGATGTAAGGAGAGCTCTTGCCTTTTACAAGGCTAGAACAGAGAACTTTCGAAAAACAAAGCAATTGTTTATTTGTTATGGAGAGCCTTCTAAGGGACTCCCTGTGTCTTGCCAGCGACTGTCATGCTGGATCGTAGAGACAATTGAACTTGCCTACTCTATCTCCAAGTTAGACCTTTTAAAACCTGTGACAGCTCATTCCACTAGAGCCGTCGCAACATCTGTTGCCTTCAGCAGAGGTGTTCCCTTGACAGAAGTTTGTAGAGCTGCGACGTGGTCCACTCCGTCTACGTTCGTTAAACACTACAGTCTGGACACCCGTGCAAGACAGGACTGCTCATTTGGGAGGACAGTGCTTTCAGAGATCCTCAGATGATGCACCAACCCACCTCCAAAGGTATGTCAGCTTGCTACTCGCCCATATGTGTGATGCATAGAGACCACGAAGAAGAAATACAGGTTGCTTACCTGTAACTGTAGTTCTTCGAGTGGTCATCTATGCATTCACACAACCCACCCATCATCCCCTCTTGGTGGTGTGAATCTTACAAATGACACAGTTTTATGTGGAATGTACTTTGTGAATCTTACATATGACACAGTTTTATGTGGAATGTATTTTATTTTATTTTACACTCATGTTTATGGGGGCACAATGTCGGACTCCTGTAAACTGAGGTAAGGGCGGGAACCCCGTGGACATGCGCGGTAGCGTGGTGGAGGGGTTCCCGCCAAAAACGTTCCACTCAGCTATAGTAGGTTCCGGTTCGGTCTCTGCGCAGGTGCAAAGCCCATGTGTGTGAATGCATAGATGACCACTCGAAGAACTACAGTTACAGGTAAGCAACCTGCATTTCTTCGTTCATGGGGAGTAGCTGAACTTCTTTATTTCCGCTTCTTTATTTCCATCTTGAAAGCCAACCCTGGAAAAAATATTTTCATATTTCTAGGTACTAGTTATGTTTTCATTTCATCCTATTTTGAAGATTCAAAGTAGATACAATACAAAATCAACTCCATCCAAAACCATAAAGGAACTAAACCATAACATAGTTTAAAATAACAAAGGGTCTATACAAGTGAAAAACTTCTAAAAGAAACACCCAAGCCTCACTTTTGTAAAGCCCCTCTACTTCCCTCCAATTAATAGAGTGACCAGTTTGCTCTTTCGTCTTAGACAATTAAATTATCTGTCTAGCCACTACCACCATTCCAACCAGTCTTCTGTCATCATAAACACACAAAATTGCAGTGCTGTCCTTTAGTGGTAGCCTTTTTAGATGAGTGGCTACAGGACAGTTGCTCATTTTCAAGACACATGGCAATGGTGAGAATCTGGTTTCGCGAAAGCACTAGACTGCTGCTGGTGCTAAGTGATCCATTCTTGGGACTGTCTTTTCCCTGACTTCACTCAGTAGAGCTGAGGTTCTTTTTCAAACCCCAGAATGATGGGTGAGGTTTTGACCAGCTCAATCAAGTCCAAACTTTCAGGGACCAGCTCTCCCTCAAGAGGGAAAAACAAACAAATGACCCTCTAGGTGCTGATATAAAATGTTTACAACAACCAAATTCTTTGGAATTTTCCCCCCAACCTCCCAGTGGGATTTCATGCATTAGTCACACCTGTTGGATATGTGCTGCGCTATTCAGAGTTTATGCACATACGTTACGCACCTTTTCAGGGGCATTTGCCACCAGTCTGCACTGTGTTCCTAGCTGTTGCTGACAGGCTGGCTTGCAGTTACCTTAGATTTAAATACGCAAGGGATAAAACATTATGGTCAAAATCCAGATTTTCACATCTATAAGGGTTCATTCGTCTGGAGGAGTGAAGCATTTTGTGCATGCAGTGAGCATTTCCTATTATGTGCGCTTCTCTTCTCAAAGAAGAAAATGGGAATGTGGATCATTCAGTATTGGCTCCAGGGATTGGAGAGACTCTCAGTGATTCTCTCCCCTCCTCACTACACTTAGTACAATCATCATGCAGAGGGAGGTAGCAGGTGAGTGAAGAGGTGGCAGAAGCTGTTGCTGCTGCTACTTGCTCCTGCTAAAGCTTTCCCACCTGAAGAAGGTGGATGATTAGGCAGATCACAGTATTCAGCAGAAAGTGAGAGAGGGGGCTGTGGCGATTGGCAGCGGGATCCCTGTGGATGTGTGGGCCTCAACAGGAGCCTGACAGTACTATCTCCCGATGCTAGCCCTAGGCGCAGTGTGCAACCTGGTGCCCTCTAGATGTTTGGTTAGCAACTTCCATGTGCCATGGCCAGGTTGACCAATGGTTATGGATGATGGATGTTGTGATCCAAATATCTGGAGGATATCAGGGCAGGACCTACACTACTGCTTATAATGGTTTATAATGGTTATGACAACTGTACAGGCCCAGGAGACATTACAAATACAGCTTTCATACCATTTTTAAAGTGTTATATCCTGCTTGGTGTAGATCAGCTCCAGGTTGCCTAATGCTGCACTAGATCATGATATATGTATAGATTCTTCAACAAGTATAGCCCTTACTATTGTTTAGAGAGGGCTAGCTTGGCTTTTTTTAAAAAAGCAACAGCAAAAGCTCAAGGCTGCAATTCTATACACATGTGCCTTGGAGCAAGGTCCCTTGGACTCTGTGGGTCTTACTACTGAGTAGTCATGCATAGAACTATGTGGTAAAATACTTGTGAATTATTTCTGCATTGTGTATCTGATATAAAACGAAGGGAAAATCAAAACATGCAGTTAAACAATGGTTTCTGCCATCTTTTTGTTTTTCATGTGCTTACAGTCTATTAAAGTGACATTAATAGTTCTGAAAGTACAGTTTTGGCGGGTAGGAATATTCCCCCATTCATTGCTGTTCTCCAGACTCAATGTTTCAATGACATTTGCTAGCATGGGCACTCAGGCTAGGTGTGTGGATGCCTACTTGCATTTCAAGTCAATGGGCTTTGTTCTCTGGGACCAGATGGAATCTCAGCAAGTTTCTTTCTTCTTTTTTCAAAATCTTTTATCTGATGCAGTGTAATCTGATCTTCAGTATAGCCAGGTATCTATCTAAGTATTTACAATGTGGAAATAAACTCAAGGTTGAGAATATGAACCAGCAAGAAAATACCAAATTCTATAAAGTGACCCTAAAGCACTTTAGGAGCTTCACAAAAGGTTCACCACTTAGTGAAATCTCATCATTCATGCCATCACTTTAGGCTTTGGCAATAATTTGTCTCATATTCCCATGTAGTTTGAGCTAAAGTTCTTCAGAAATCTGCAGCAAATTGCTAATATAATCGAAGTAAATCAAACAATGTATCGGGTTAAAATATGGTGTGTCAGTTCCGTATAATAGTGGTGTACTACAGATCTCCCTACCAAGGAAATAATTGAGCAAATTGAATCTTATATTAGCAGAAATGGGGGGGGGGGCAGGGGAGAGTATTTTCCTTAGGACATAAAGCCAAATACACTTCCAAGATAATTGGTCTAATATAAAATATTTCTCTTACCTTTTACCTCAGTTATTCTAAAACACAGTTTATTATTTGCAGCTGTATTGCTTTAATTTTCTGTGTTTTAAATTTATTGGTCAAGCCTCCAACTGTGGTCCCAGGTCTGGCAGGTCGAACCATATACATTACTCCACTGTATACAGAGAACCCCACCATGCACTACCACAATTGCACCTCGTATTTAGACTGACCTAGGAAGGTGAAGGCCTCTGCACCACGCCAGTTACAAGGGGGGCCTTCTTACATGCTTTACAAAGTTGGAGGAAGGCATATTAATTGTGTCCCAATCAACCCTCCAGAGGAGAATTTGGGGGCAGGGGAGGGGGACTGCAGGAGGGAGGAGAGGATGCAGAAATCAAGTTCTGCAGGTGGTTTCCTATTGGTGGAAGAATGATTCTAAATCCAAGCCAATGAATGCAGGACCATACAGATAATTAATTATTCTAGATTTAAAGCGGAGGGAAGTAACTAGTATTTTCGTTTATTTTGAATATTTTCATACTGCTTTTCAATTATATTTCCAGCGCAGTTTTGAAAAAAGTAGCTGAGAGGCTGCCTTCATCTCCTTCCTGCAGACATCCTGGCTATCCTCCAACATAGGCTCCAATCCCAAGAATGTGCCCTTACCTATTACAATTTGTTTTTTCTCAGAGGGCCAAATTAGCGATGACAGGGCAGCTAGATGTATTTATTCATGTGTCTGCCCTTTCACATACAAAGCAAGGAAAGGAAGTTCACAAGTGAGGGGAGATGTATTTATTCATTAATTCTATTCAGCTTATGAGTTGTCCTGTAGCTGAAGCTCTCAGGATGATGTACCTAACTACAACACATTGAAATCGTTGAAATCCAGTTAAATACAATAAAAATAATAAGAGAAGTCATATACAGTTTAAAATAGAAAAGACTAAAATACCAAAAGCAATAAATACTAGAAAGATTAAAGCTTCTCACTTCACTTTGAGGCAATCTTGGTTGCCAGTGTGAAAATATATAAATATGTTTTTCAATCAAAATTGGGAGGAGTACTGCATCAGAGGGCACCATGGAAGGTGTTTGAGGATACATTAGTGCCTGTGGGCATCACTATTGCCTTCTGCAGTAAGGTTTTTCCTCCATGGCTAATAGCAGCTTTAGGTGGGGATTTAAGTTAGAGACTTGACATGGGGGCAAAGAATTAACACTCTGACCTCTGCCACAGCCCTAATCCAAACTGCCTCTTTTTTAAAAAAATGGTCTAGGAACTCCAAACATTGAGCTTCCATGTTACATCTAGTCTTGACCTCCTCTGTCAGTTGAGCCAAGACTGATGACCCTTCACACATTGCTCAGTTCAACATATGGGCCGTGGTAGAAGTCACTTGCCAATCAGAATGTGAAAATCTAGTTTGTCCTTAAGGGTTGTCATTAAGTTCTATTGAAATGAGCTGAGTTTGTGTTAATGGCATCACTTGGTGGATTATATCCTATAGCGATGATCAAAGAAGATGCTTAACACTGGATGCCGCTTAGTGTCTACTGTGGTGTTCTTAAAACCATCTCCTCTATAGCAGCTTCCCATGCCAAAATGGCAAACTGCTTTTAAAACCTTTTAAACAGTTTTGGGGATTTGGCAGTAGAAGAAGCACTGTAGAACAAATGGCTTTGCGCATCTGGCATACATATGTTTTGGTATTGTGGCCTATGTCTATAACGTAACGTTATGTATGTCTGTGCAACATTTCTGCTCATAGCTGCAGTCCTCCACGTGCTTATTTGCGTTTTTGAAGGACAAGGTGGATTCCTTTTAAACAACTAAGAAAACTCCTTTATTTTACTAATAAATAAATTAAGTAATCCAATTAGAATGTTAAAAAATTAGTTTTTATTCAGCCTGGTTGAGGATTCCAGGCTTTGTCTGTAAAAGCTAATTGTACTTTGTAGAATTGAACTTCATATACCTAAAATTCATATTATGTATGCATGCCGGCACATATAGACATGCATATTTATATAGACATATATGCATATGTGTCCACATTTAAATATATGTAGTATATTTTTGTATACTTTTAATTTGCATCATTAAATTATATTTTATCATGATTTTGAATTTCAGAAGATACCCTTGGATTTTATTGAAGGGTGGGGTAAAAATCTTATCAAATAAATGAATGATCTCATATTAAAGCAATTAATTAATGCTTATAGTTCTTTTTTGTGACATCTCAACAGGTGAAAAGTTCTCAAGGTTTCAAAAGCTTGCACACATTTTTTGCGATGTTTGAGTTGGCCCAATAAAAGGATTACGCTATATGGATTTTGGAATCATTGTATACAAGATACCATGTAAACAGCAAGTATCAGGTTTTTTTTAAATGCACCTTGATCCTAACCACATTAGACAGGACTCTTTTAGGCATGCACAACCAATTTGAGCATGCACCCAATTTTTCTTCTGGCCTGCAACTCTTTTTGCTGAATTCCCTTGAGCTTAGGGAGCCCTTTTCATGAGGCACAGAGGGCTGCTATAAGAAGGCGAGGTCTTAGAAGCTCTGCTGGCCATATGACCTTTTGAATCTGAGCTGTTTTATAGAAGTATGTTCTATTCAAATAAACTGGAAGTCATCACATTAGTGCATTTGTCCAGAATGTTACACATGCATATGTTTTTCTTCCTCATCTTCAGAACTGCAATACTACCATTCTTAAGTATTTGTATTGTTGTTGAGATAAGATATTAAAATAACTTTTACTAATCTTCAATACCTTCTCTTCTAGCTCTGATGTAACAAGCCCCCTCTGTAAAAAGCAATTCTTCTTAAAAATGGTAGCTTTCCTTCCAAAAGAGTCCTTTAGTAAACTTTAGCTTGTCCGTTCGGATGTTTAAAAACACTACTAGCCAAACCTTATGTTTTCATCCAGAGTTACTTTTTCCGTTACTTTAAATTTTAAAACCAAGTTGAGTCCATCTGTTTGCAGAAATGACTTCCCACCCCAGTACATCACAGAGAATCTTCCATTAAGATATTTGCATTGGGTATGAACTCAAAACAGATGCGAATTGTCCTTAGTGAAGAGGTGTAGAGCTATCCCATCAAATGACTATGGGCACTGGTTCCAGAATATCAATATCTTAGAAAAGAGAACTGTACGTAAAAAGCCTTTTAGGCTTTCATCACGTTGTGGGAGTGGGAAGGCACCCATCATAATAGGGATGCAAAATGTTAAGGGATGTTGAGATCAAAGGAATTTAGGGTTTTTCCCCCCCTTGCAGATGGAAACCTTACTAAACTTCTTTGTTAAGGCCAAATAAGAAAGTGGGTTCTTTATCTTAGTATTAAGTGATCTTAAGAGGTGAACTGATGAAATTTAATACCACAGATAACATGTAAATGACCAGTGCTTTTATGAAACATTTGTTTCTTAACTGGGTCACTTTTGTACACAGTCGGATTTAACATGAATGGCGATGCTCCATTCTGTCAGTGGCTGATCCAGCTTAGCAGGCATTCTGCCTCAAAAAAACATCAGTGGCAAGTTTATTCAAAAGACAAATGAAGTGCACCAGAGAAACTAGCAAGAATATTGCATCCCCTATTGTTCAAAACCATTCCCAATCCGAGCATTTGAGGAATATCTTCAATGCTGGTGATTTATCTCCGCCCCAGGAGACTGATGGAATCCAATGGATTTCTGAATGCTCTTGGGGATTTTCCAGTGGAGAGAGCTGGTGATCCAGCCGAGGCCCTAGCCTCACTGTGGAATGATGAGATGCGGAGGGCCATCGACTTGACCGCACCTGAGTGCCCTCTCCGGTCCTGTAGAGCCCGCTCTGCTCCTTGGTATACTAAGGAGTTGCGGTCAATGAAACAGGCTGGACGTCGGCTGGAGCGCAAATGGCGCAAGACTCGAAGTGAAGATGACCGAGCACGCTGTAGAGCGCATAATCGTGCCTATTGCGTGGCAGTGCGGGCAGCAAAGAAGGCTTATTTTGCTGCCTCCATTGCGTCCTCGAGTAGCCGTCCAGCGAAGCTCTTCCGGGTGGTCCGGGGCTGCTAACATCCTCCCCAGCAAATGGGGCCCTGGCTCCGTCAAGGACCCGCTGTGACCTTTTTGCATCACACTTTGAGGACAAGATCGCTTCTCTCCACAGCGAGCTTGACGTTGTTTTTAGTGCAGCTCCAGTTGAGGTGTCCAATGCCACCATCTGCCCAATTTTGTGGGATCAGTTCCAGTTATTGCGGCCTGATGATGTAGACAAGGTGCTTGCAGCAGTGCGACCGACCACTTGCCCTCTCGATCCCTGTCCCTCCTGGCTTATAAAAGCAAGCCGAGGGGGTCTGACTGGGTGGGTCCAGGGAGTGATAAATGCTTCCCTCCGGGAAGGGGTGGTCCCTGCTATCCTTAAGGAGGCAGTAGTGCGACCACTCCTGAAGAAGCCCACACTGGATCCGATGGTATTAGGCAACTACCGCCCAGTTGCTAACACTCCTTTTTTAGGGAAGTTACTTGAGAGGGTTGTGGCGGAGCAACTGCAGGCACGCTTGGAGGATACTGATTATCTAGATCCATTCCAGTCTGGGTTCCAATCTGGTTACGGGACTGAATCAGCCTTGGTCGCCCTGATGGATGACCTTTATCGAGAGAGGGACAGGGGGGATGCAACCCTGTTAATCCTGCTCGATCTCTCGGCGGCGGCTTTTGATACCATTGACCATAGTATCCTCCTGGATCGACTCTGTGGGATGGGCATCGGAGGCACTGTTTTACAGTGGTTCCGGTCCTACCTACGAGGTCGTTTTCAGAGAGTAGCTTTAGGTGACCAGTCCTCGGCCTCCTGGCAATTGAGCTATGGAGTGCTGCAAGGCACCATCTTGTCCCCAATGTTATTTAACATCTATATGAAGCCGTTGGGAGCGGTCATTAGGGGATTTGGAGCTAAATGCCATCAATACGCTGATGACACACAGCTCTATCTCCCTGTGACAACTGAATCAGGTGAGGCTGTGCAAGTCCTGGACCAGTGCCTAGACTCAGTAATGGGCTGGATGAGGGCCAATAAACTGAGACTAAATCCTGGCAAGACGGAAGCCCTGTGGGTGAGTGGTTCCCGAGTCTGGGAGACAGGCTCATTGCCTGTTCTGGATGGGGTTGCTCTGCCTCTGAAAGAACAGGTTCGTAGTTTGGGGGTACTCTTAGACCCGTTTCTGTCGTTGGAGGCTCAAGTAGCCGCCACGGCTCGGAGTGCCTTTTACAATCTTCGGTTGGTTCGCCAACTACGGCCTCTCCTGGACAGGGATAGCTTGACCACGGTGGTACAGGCATTGGTAACCTCAAGACTGGATTACTGCAACGCACTCTATGTGGGTCTGCCCTTGAAGCTGCTCTGGAAGCTGGAGCTAGTGCAGAATGCTGCAGCTCGGCTGTTGTCTGGAGCTGCCCCTTTCCAGCATGTAACTCCTCTGCTGAGGGAACTGCACTGGCTGCCTATTCGCTACCGGGCCAGGTTTAAGGTTGTTGTACTTGTGTACAAAGCCCTAAACAACTTGGGACCAGGTTACCTGAGAGAGCACCTTCTCCCTTACCAACCTGCCCGGTCACTGAGGTCATCCGAGGGCCTGCTCCTGGTGGTTCCACCTAGATCCATCCTCCGATTGGAATCCACCAGGGGAAGAGCCTTCACCGTGGTGGCGCCCCTCCTGTGGAATTCCCTGCCTCTGGAGGTCAGACAGGCTCCAACCTTGTACTCTTTTCGGCGCCTCCTGAAAACATCTTTATTCCAAGAAGCCTTTCTTTAACATGCAGCCTTGGATTTCTGTGTTGTTGTTGTTGTTGTTGTTGTTGTTGTTGTTGTTGTTGTTGTTGTTGTTTTTGCTTCTTTTTAAATTTTGTTTTAACTGTTTTATTCTGTTTTTATTTTCATTTTACCTTGTACACCGCTCTGAAATTTTTTCAATGAGGAGCGGTATATAAATATTCTAAATAAATAAAATAAATAAATAAATTTATCTGAAACGAAAAATGAGTTCAGTGTCCAAACTTTGCATTATCTCCCAAAACCCTTGCTTTGATTATATTTTTTGAATTCTGCATCTAGGACTTGGTCCTCTGAATGTTTATGAATTTATTTCCTTCAAATTCTTTTAAAACATATCTTAAAGACTCGGGACTGGGAGGAATGTATCTGTAGAGCAAGAACTCTATGATTTACTGAATGCCATCTATCCACTGAGATGGCTGACCCAAAAGGGTTTTTGAAATTCGAATTTTCCACAAGCAGACATCTATTATAGGCACATTCCACCAACAAGTTAGAAACCCTTTTGGTCACTGAAAAGCCTTTACAGGTTGTACACCAGTTGTTAATGTTGTAATAACATCTTTTATGCTTGGTCATATGAATACTCCTGAAATAAATAAATTAATGAAGCTGGTTGTATGCCAAGAGTGTCGCAACTATTTTTTTTCTTAAATAAAAAAATCTTCTGCCTTCCACCCCCGTGTGTGTGCTTAAAACTATAAAAAGTATTGTGCTGGATCCAGACTTAGTCATATTTAGACTAGTCCGATTGAAACCAATAGGACATAAGTTAGTCATAATTAACTCAAATCCCAGTAGTTTTAATGGGTTTTTGCTAAGTATGGGTGCAATCTATTATGACAAAGTTAATTATGCCTTTTTTTGATTTTTTGTGATTGAGAACATCAACACAAATTGTACAGCATATTATGTGCAGTAGCACATGAAAAATATGCTGTTGCAAACTTCAAAGCTGCAGGACAGGTTGGGAGATGTATTAGAATAAGTAGAAAACCTCCGTGGGTATAGTAAAAAGTAACAATTTAAATATTCTGCCTTTTTGCCTCCACTTGCTTAGAACTGCCATTACATTAAACATGAAAGGGATCTTCAGGATGTTAATCTCATTTTGGATCCTGTGTGTATGTGTGTGAGAGAGAGAGAGAGAGATGGAGAGGGAGGGAAAAGAGGGAGGTGGCAGGAAAAATGAAGGAAAACAATTGTGATGTATTATAGAACTACATTTTCTCTTTTTCAGAGTCAAGGGTTTAGACTATGCTTAGTGACCCAGTGAAAACATATTGACATGAGATATCCATTGGAAGTTGTGCAGATCACATCCCCTTTTGAGAGGGCTCTTCTCAGCTGTGCACCAGACAGAGCTAAAGTCAGCACTGCAGTTAATGTCTTCTCTGAATCACATTATTCCCTCCACCCCAACTTCTTACCACCTTTTAAAGAAATCCATTAAGATTTTGCAAATCAAATTCCTGTGCCATAGTATGAATTCCTTTGGATTTGATGCCATTATTCTTAGGCTCATGCAATTGCATAGCTTCAGCTGTTGGGCGGTATAAAAATGCAATAATAATAATAATAATAATAATAATGATAATAATAATAATAATAAATATGTACACCACAGACCAACAACTACTGATTCTTTTTGGATCTCATCCATTAACATCCTCATTTTTTTTAATAGAAGAAAAGAGTTTTTGGTACTTACACAGGGATTTGTAAAATTTCTTAAAATGCTAGTCTGTCAGCTAATTATTAAGAGTTTTGTTCTTGGGGATAATGTAACTTTAATCCAGTGGCAGGCACTTATTTTAGAAGAGTACTTGTTGTGAAGGTATAGGAGCAACTTTCTTATGCATCAGCATACAAAACAACTAGAGAGTTGCAAGTGATTTTATTATGAGTGTCCAGAATAAACTCTAAGGTTGCCTTAGGCAGCATGTGTACTCTCCATACTGAACAGGAAGGCAGTTTCTGTGGAGAGGAAAGTGAAATCTTTGCTGTATTCACTGTGCCAATTTCTAGTAAAGAACTGCCCCACCTTTCCTCCTCCTGTTGCATCTGATATAGAGGAAGGGAAAAGGTGGGACATGTTTTGGGAGTATCTGTTGGCACAAGAGAATGCATTTAGTAAGCAGAAACAGGGTTGTTTTTATAGGCCTGTCTTATGACTTCCTACCTTGCAGGAATCTGTTCAAAATTTACACATTAACACAAACAAGTATTAGAAGTAAAAATCCTAACACAATATTTCCCCCCCCCCCCATAAAATGTAAGATGTCTTTGTAGTGTGCTAATATTTCATTGAAATGTATCTTTTATGTTTACCTATTATGTTAAGATGTTCATTGTATTTTCCTCTCTCTCTCTCTTTTTTTTTTTACCCTGGCAGTCCTTAGGGAGAAATTGTGCTGTTTTTTTTTTCTTTTTTGCAGTTTGTTTTTCCTCCCACATGTGCCTTGAATTTCATTTTAGCAAAATTTTGCTAGCAACTCTATTTTTTAAACTTTTTTTCTGACAAAGCTCCTTTGCCTTTGTCAGCTGCATGACAGGCATGTATTAAAATAAACAAACATAGTTAGACTGGCATCAATCCCTGGGAAAATTTTGGAGCAGATTATAAAGAAGTCAATCTGTAAGCGCTTTGAAAACAATGCAATGATTACTAGAAGCCAGCATGGATTTGTCAAGAATAAATCCTGCCAGACTAATCTGATCTCATTCTTTGATTGGGTAACTTCCCTTGTGGACTTCGGGAATGCTGTGGACGTAATATATCTTGACTTCAGCAAAGCTTTTAACAAAGTACCACAGCAATCTACTAAAAGCGGGCTAGATGGAACAACGATTAGGTGGATTCACAGTTGGCTACAGAATCGGACCCAAACAGTGCTTATCAATGGTACCTTCTCAAACTGGGGGGAGGTAATGAGTGGGGTACCACAGGGCTCAGTCCTGGGCACAGTGCTCTTCAACATTTTTATTAAGGACTTTGATAAGGAGGTGCAGGGAATGCTTATCAAATTTGCAGATGACACAAAATTGGGTGGAATAGCTAATACCATGGAAGACAGGCAAATTTCAAAGTGATCTTGATAAGCTGGAGTGCTGGGCTGAAAACAACAGAATGAAGTTTAATAGGGATAAATGCTAAGTTCTACACCTAGGAAAAAGAAACCAAATGCACAGTTACAAGATGGGGGAGACTTGGCTCAGCAATACTACAAGCGACAAGGATCTTGGAATTGTTATAGATCACAAGCTGACTATGAGCCAACAACGTGATGTGGCTGCAAAAAAAGCAAATGCAATTTTGGGCTGCATTAATAGAAGTATAGCTGGGCACCACACTTATAAGGATGCTGGAGCGTGTTGAGAGGAGGGCAACGAGGATGTTCAGGGGTCTGGAAACAGCCCTATGAGGAGAAACTGAAAGAACTGGGCATGTTTAGCCTGGAGAAGAGAAGATTGAGGAGAAACGTGATAGCATTGCGAGACAGATGTAAGAAATAAAGAGACGACACACAGAACTTTGGGTTTAAACAGGGCCACATTTATTAAAGATCTGCAAAGGGGGTGGGAGATCCTATCGGGCATCCAGCCTGGCCTGCTTTCAGACCTTTCTGAGTAAGGGTGAGCATTCTTGGCTAGTGAGTTGGCGCTGCATCTTTCGCCCTCCCACTGGCCATCCCCCCTTTTGGGGGTATGGAGACCTTCCCTTGTCACCCCAAAACCCAGGCCACCAGGCTCAAGGTGGGTGAGAAAGGTTGGCCTCAGAGGTAATCCTTATCTCCCAGCCCGACCACAAGGCTCAATACTGGAAGCCCTCGGGAAATTACCTGTCACTGCAACAGTGCCTGAATGCTCACCGATAAAATTCCCTCTGGATGCCCGTTCCTACCTGCCATAAACAAATGTGACCAAATTAGTAAGCAACGCCAAATCAACCTAGTTATACTCCCAATCTGTCTTACAGTGTGGGGGTAAGTGCTAATTTAATAGCCAATATTAACCCCTCCCAGTCCAGTGGCACCACCCCATGTTACCCAATCATAATTGGGCACGTCTCTCTCCTTACCCCGTCCGGAATTTCCTCCCCACGCCCAGGCTTTGCCGGGCGTGGCAGAACAGCCACTCTTCAAATACTTGAAAGGTTGTGAAAGAGGAGGGCCAAGATCTCTTCTTTGTCATCCCAGAATGTAGGACATGGAATAACGACTCAAGTTACAGGAAGCCAGATTACAGCTGGACCAATTACCTAGGGAGGTTGTGGGCTCTCCCACACTATAGGCATTCAAGAAGCAGCTGGACAGCCGGCTGTCAGGAATGCTTTAAGGTGGATTCCTGCATTGAGTGGGGGAGGGGGTTGGACTCTATGGCCTTATAGCTCCCTTCCAACTCCACTATTCTATGATTTTATGATATGATTCTATGATTTCCCCCCACTAAACACAACCAAATGTTCATTTCATAAAAGGCAAATTGGTGATGCTCAGGGAGACGCACACGGAAAAAACTTCCTCTTAGAATCACAGAATAGTACAGTTGGAAGGGTCCTATAAGGCCATCAAGTCCAACCCCCTGCTCAATGCAGGAATCCACCCTAAAGCATCCCTGACAGATGGTTGTCCAGCTCCCTCTCTAGTGTGGGAGAGTCCACAACTTCCCTAGGTAACTGATTCCATTGTCATACTGCTCTAACAGTCATTAAGTTCTTCCTGATGTCCAGCCAGAATCTGACTTCCTGTAACTTGAGCCCATTATTCCGTGTCCTGCACTCTGGGATGATAGAGAAGAGATCCTGGCCCTCCTCTGTGTGACAACCTTTTAAGTATTTGAAGAGTGCTATCATGTCTCCCCTCAATCTTCTCTTCTCCAGGCTAAACATGCCCAGTTGTTTCAGTCTCTCTTCATAGGGCTTTGTTTCCAGACCCCTGATCATCCTGGTTGCCCTCTTCTGAACACGCTCCAGCTTATCTGCGTCCTCCTTGAAGTGTGGTGCCCAGAACTGGATGCAATACTCCAGATGAGGCCTAATCAGGGCCGAATAGAGAGAAACCAGTACCTCACACGATTTGGAAGCTATACTTCTATTAATGCCGCCCAAAATAGCATTTGCCTTTCTTGCAGCCATATCACACTGTTGGCTCAAACACTATTTTTTTTTAAAAAAAAACCAGATACACACAACCTGGGGTAAAATATTAAGACTCGTACAACAAAAAACCCAACCAGCTAACCTCCTAAAGGCAAAACACCCCCCATTGCTCCCTGCTATCACCTCTAGCACCCCAGGAAGCTTCCCCACAGCTTACTCCCCCCACAAGAGTCTGTATGTGCTTCAACCTGAAATTCTGGTATGCAACCTCCTACCTTTTTCATTGAATTTCTTGGAAGCAAAGATAGTGTTGAAGGCCGGTGCTTTGCTTTACAGGATGCCAGACTACGGGATTTAAAAAATGTTTAGAGACTTAAAAATGAAACCACCTGATTTGTCTTTATTCTCAACTATTTACATAAGGGTTAACATATCAGTTTTTATAGCAAAAAAACAAAAACAGTTAATACAAACCTGAACATAAATGAATTGCCACATAGCGAGAGATGCCATAGGGAGCAATTTAAAGGGTCCTTCGTGTAGTATCTGCTTCATAGGCCTTTATATGTCAGGCACATATAAAGTATGTGACAAAAACTAACCAAGGCCAATAAATTGTAAGGCACAGCCAAGTCAGCTTAACTCATGTGGTTGTTGTGATGGCTTCCTACAGCTTTTTTGAATACAAGATAACCGCAGTAATCTCAGGTTTGAATCTCCTCATTCTTTGAGGGACAGGGAAAGGGGAGCAGAGTGAAAATGGTGGGTGCAGAAGGAAAGTGTTGGTTCAGCACACATTATGATTACTCCTTTTAAGTGTTATGAAAAGAGCTTGTGAAAGACAGATCCCGAATGCTACTGTGTATTTCCTTTAAATATTGTTGTGAAAGAGTACTAACCCTGGCAGAAAATGTGCCAACTCATTCCATTACCATGATATCTGATTAAAATGAACAACAATTGCCTCAGGTATAATGTAACACCGTTTGTAATGTAGCATCCCACACACACACACACAATCCCTGTGTGTCACATAGAGTCTCTTGCAGTCTAGCATGATTCTTAAATATTTTCCAAAAAAGGATCATGATTTGGGTATCTTTTAATAGGTGGAAATAATCTTGAGCACAATCCTAAGAACACAATCCTATGCATATTCATACAAAAATAGGTCCTACAACTTCCAGTACACCCCAGGCAGTCATGGTATGCTGGAAGTTGTAGGCCTTATTTCTGTATAAACGTGCATATGATTGCACCCTAAATGACCTCCCTTCAGTTACTAGATATTGCAAGAAGATAGGCATCATTGGGAGCCTGTTGACTATAAGTTGTCTGCCATTTGTCCTCTGTCAGAAGACCTGTTAGAATCCTGAGGATACAAGTATTCAAGGGCACAGCCCCTATAGTTTCCAAAATAAAAGTGAGAAAAAATATGACAAAATATGCTGAAAGTTCTGAAGACAGATTTCAAGTAAAAAGAACCTTAACCTTTAATTTAAGTTGCCAAAAATTCACTGTTCTTGTTAGGGAGTAATTTGTATCCTATAAAGCCACACTGTTAGGCTTGGCAGAGAAGCCAAGAGCAAGCACTACCCACTCGCCATTACACTTGGCCCTGAATCTAGAATTTGCTCTTGTCGCTGAAGCCCATTCAATTTGAAACCCATACATGCGGTGGCTTTTTAAGAAAAGTAATGGGATGTGTGTGTGAAATTCTTATCACTGAAGGAGACTCCTGTGGTCTTTTGCTCTGCTATTTCTTTGTTCTTCTGCTGGATTTGTTCTTCTACCTAGGGGGTAAGATCGTCTATTTAATTACAGCGAGCAGAGGTGAAGCATGTGATACAGCGCAAAGATGATATGGGAGTGAGGCATGTAGCTTCTTTGCAAAAGGAAGACAGAAGGGTGAGGCATATGATTTCTTGGCAATGGTGACACGAGATAAATGATCTTGCATCCTAGAAAAAAGGGTGATCAAAATGTTTTTGTGCAACTTATTTTGCAAATATGTTGTACAAAAAGGTTTGCATATGGCCATTGGTTTGTTACCATGGATAACTCAACAGGTCTGAATGAACATGGAATGAACCTTGGGCCTAACTTTGCAGCAATCCAGACAATTCAAACATGTCCATGCAACAACAGCCCACTGTGGGTTATTTACTGAGGCTGTGGCCTGTGTGGGGTACAAGTGGCAGCCATTTTGAATATGCAATCCCTGCTCAGGGAGGGGTGTTGTGTGAAGTGGCGAGCACGGGTTTTGGGAGGGTTAAACAACCTTCACATAACACATGCTTGCCAGGGTCAGATGACATGAGAAACCCTGGACAGGAGTTGCATATTCAACCTGGCATCCACAGGCACTGCAGCTCATTGTGGGTTAAATAAACCACAAGTCATGGCAAGCCATTGACAGTAACCCTGTCAATGCAGACCACTGTATCCCAACCACATATTAATGATTGGGTAACATGTTACTTTAGGCAGTTTTTTATCTGCACAGAATAATCAGTTAATGATAACTGGCTGTTCTCTGAAGAAAAAATATTTATTCATTACATTTTTGGCCCAATAGCCTAAATTCTCAGGGCAGTTCACAACAAATTTAATACTGTATTGGGAGTTGCCAGTGATATTTCTTTATTGTTCACATGACCTGTCAGCCCACAGTGGCTGCCATGTTATGTTGGGTGCCTGCTGGCAACATTTTTGCATGGCATCCGGCTTGCTGTGGCTTTCCGTGTCATCAAACCCAGGTGGCAGGGGTTGTTTGACAGTTCATAGAATCATAGAATAGTGGAGTTGGAAGGGGCCTATAAAGCCATTAAGTCCAACCCCCTGCTCAATGCAGGATTCCACCTTAAAGCTTACCTGACAGATTGCTGTCCAGCTGCCTCTTGAATGCCTCTAGTGTGGGAGATCTAACTACCTCCCTCAGCACATTGCTTGTTTTAAGTTTATGTGAGGGTTGTCTAACCCTCAAAACAATCTCTGTCACCTGGATTCAAACTACATGACAAGCCAGGTTCTGGGCACAACGTGACAACCCTGATGGGTAAATTTAGCCATGGTAGGCTGTCATGCCATGTGAACCAGGAGAATGTTTTAAAAGAGCAGCCTCTGACCTCTGAATTACTGCACAACGTGTGCATCAGGAGGTGGAAGTTAACTCATATCTGAGCTTGAAGGATTTATTAAGATTGCTATGCTCCTCCTCTGTAAAACGTCATGATTTTTTAAGGCCTGACTCAAAGTATAGTCAATTTTCACTAAGGTCTCATGAAAAGCATGTAAGCTATACACATAGCATATTAACCATAGATATATTTCCAATGTGATCCATGTAAATTCAGGAACTGCTTCAGTTTCAATCTGTGTGTCCTATTAGGGCTAAATAAGAGAATAGGGAATGTCCAGCTTTAGAAATGTGCTTCATTTTTACCAGTATCTCTAAGAATAAAGTGTGGTGAATTCATGCATATTTTACATTAATAGTTATCATTTTGGCACTCTACATCATATCTTCTCCCACAACTTTCTTTGGCTTATCTTTAAATCTTGGACACAGAGTTACTTTTGTTTGATAATGGTCAAGAATCTACATTCGTGTTGTTGATTCTAACAGAATTAATCCTATGAGGGATCTACTTGGATGTCAGAATGGATGATGCATGTAGTCCACAGGAAAATTAAATGAGCAATAGCAGGCAGGAATCAAATCACTTGCTTGCAGATAATTTATGCAGATCTCATGTAGTTGTTACATTCAACTGAATGTTTCATCTCATGTAGATTCCAGCCAAAACATTACAAAAAAGCTTCAAGAATTTTAAGATAATTTCAAAAAGAAATCGAAAGTCAAAACTATTTGACCATAGTCAGGCTGTTCCTTCATAAACAACTAGATAAGAGCATTAGGGAATGATCCACATTTCCTCCTCACATGTTCCTCTTTGCACTGCATTTCTTCTCTGCATGCATTCACATTTCTCAACTAGAAGCAATCTCATGTGCTTATTAAATTTATTTTCCTTTTTATTTGTGATCATAGGTTGGCAGTCTTGCCTTTCCCATTAAACTCATTCAGAGATGATGATTTTCTCTTACTTCCACTCATACTGTACATTGCCTCCTTTGTCCATTCAGTGACTGAGGAGGATGCTGATACCAAAAACTGCTTTAATATTTTAAAGTTTTACTTGCCAATTAGCATATTAGAGTTAAGTCCCTTTTGTCCGCCTGGCGCCTACACTGTACTCCTTTCGTCGCCACTGAAGACCTTTTTATTCACTCAGTATTTTAACACTTAATTTTAACTTAAATTTAAATTATACTGTTTTAACTCTGTATTTTAACCTTATATCAATTTTGCTGCGTGGTTTTATCCTGGTTATGCTTTTTGTATTGTATTTTGTATTTGTGTTTTTAACTTGTTGGTTGTTTTATGATTGTTTTAATTTTTGTGAACCGTCCAGAGAGCTTCGGCTACTGGGCGGTATAAAAATGTAATAAATAAATAAATAAATAAATGTCTCCTATGGCACAAGTTAACTAAATAAACAGTTGTAATTGACTTTTGGTTCAGAAGCAGGACAAGAATATCTCCTCTGCCTCTTCCCAAACCACCATAGGTGACTATCATGTTTGGTCATCTTGAGAATGCAAGCACTCCAAGCAGTCACTTGGGGTGCCAACAGGAATCTAAGAGTCCTGCCCCAGCATCCTTAGTGACATTGCAAGGGATCATGGGTCACACCTATCAGATAGTGGGGCTTTGTAGTAATTAAGGTGATAACATCTCTTGGAATGGCTCTGTATTGTTATGACAGCAATATTCAACAAGTTCTTCAACTTGGTGGATGTAAAAAAATACCAATAATGTTTGCAGCTGATGTAGGAGGGAAAAATGTATTAGTGGGAGCCCTATATTGACCCAGGGTTGATGGAGCAGAAATTTGTGACAGGCATGAAAGCTGTGAAGTAGCAAAATACTTAGTTTGATTGTGCGCCTATTAAATTTATGTTAAGAGTCTTGAGGGATGTAAATATGTGTGAACTGCATTGACCCAGCTCATATGATCAAAACAAGCCACCATCACTTTTCTGATCGTGTGAACTGGCCCATTGTGTGGTGTATTCCTACTGCTTATCTTCCAAGCTACTAAGAGTCTAAAAAACTAGCAGTTAGCAAGGATAATAAATATATGAATAAAAATAGATAATCAAGCACGACCAGACTACCCTTACCTCCCATGGAAAAACATAATAAAGAAGGAGAAAGATAGAAAACACCCATTCTGGCCTAATTCCAAACGTACAGATACCAGTATAGTGACCACACCACTAATGACAAAATTGGTATTGTGTTTGTTACAAAGTAATATGTGTTTCCAAGTAATCTGAGGATGTTTTATCTTTAAAAGCAACTGTTATTCTGGACATTATTAAATGCAATACAAATTATCTTCCTCTTCTCATGTTTTGGATTCTTGTGAGGTGAAAAACAGGTACACAAAGCCTTGTGCATGCAGAGCTTGTGTGCAAACAGTTACATATTTCTGTTGATGCAGCAGTGCTGCTCGTGAAAGTAGTTTGCTTCTGATATTTCTTTACAAACACACAAAATGTTGGCATACAAGGGCTGCTTCCCATGTTACAGTTTAAACATGAGAACATTCCTATGAACCACCACTATGTCTGAAAATGTCTTCCTGGAATTTTCAGAGGCATGCATGTTAGTCTCTTGCAGCAAAAAGAATAAAGAGTCCTATAGCACCTTAAAAACCAACAAATTTATTATGGCATATGTTTTCATGGACTGCTGCACACTACAGTTGCAGAGGTAGACATAGAAGTCTCAGGAGTATATTTCACGTGTCTTTTCCAAGATTAGTTACAGATATTGCCCATACCAAGGAGGCATGTTCAAACTTGTCAATGACTCACAGGAGTGCTCCTGTGTCTTTCAATTGTACCAAAGGAAGCATCCCTAAAGAATCAGTTGCTAGCTAATAAAAGAAGTGGTAAATAGAATATTCATAGTACAAAATTCAGCATTGAGACTTGAGACCTTATTAGTTTAGAAAACTAAGCAGCAGCATTCCAAGTATGCTACTGTCATGACTTTTAAGCTTAACTTCTGGAACTCTGGGCATCAACAAATATACCAAAAATGTAGAAATGCACGTGTGTGTGTGTGTGTGTGTGTGTGTGTGTGATATCTATTTTTGGAATAGATATCAATAGATATTCCAGTCATAAGCAATTTCTACCCACCTCTCAGTTTCCTATATACTTTTTGTACCTAATGTACTTTCAATAAAATGAACAGTTCTTTTTTTTTTAAATTTAATGGCAGAATACATATCCCCCCTCAGGTGCGAGTGGGTGAACCTGTTCTCAGCTGAGACAATGGATGCTTAGCTAGTACAAGAATTATGGCCTTTTACTTTATGTCTGTTCATAATAGCCTAACCATCAGTCTTCCCCATCACAATGAGATTTTTAAAATTGGTATGTTGACATAACCTTTGTTGCATATATGTCCTGCATGCACAGTGACACATCACATGCATTTACATGCTTACTGTTTTCCTGATTAGGGTAAATGTACCTGACATAACATAAAAAAATTGTTTTGATTAAAAAAAATCTGCTTCCATTGTCTGGCAGAAACCTCCTCCTCCTTTTTTAACCCTCTTTATAGTCAGAGAGAAATACAATTTTCATTCAACATTGATGTTTCCTTTTCATCCTTAAAAGCTAATTTTTTTCTTGCAGTAGTTTTGGTGGAAATTATGTATCACTTGTGATAATTCATTTTAAAAATTCCTGAGCTGTGTGGCATACTTTCATGAAAATTCATTTAGATAAAATTAGATATTATTGTTTAATGAGGTGGCATTTCAATTTAGACCTTGCATCATGCATATACCAAGAGTTTTTTATGGAATAGTTAGGTTCATTTGAGTAATAAAGGCTGAATCATGGGGGCTTTAATTCTTAATCGCTGTGAGGATTGTTATCTGTGGGATGTGAGCTGTCTTAGTGGTATTCAATCAAGTGTCCACTTAGCCGTGACCAGAAGTAATTGCTCCCAAGTGGGTTGCACAATGACCTGTTAATACTTGCTTTGACCCTGTGACCTTGTCTGCCCCATTGTTTAGGATTTTATAGCAAGCGAGTCTGCATTTCTGTGGGGTCAAGTAGATATCTAAGGTCAAACATTTTCTGATTACTACACAGTATACACTGTAAGGGTACTAGAGGCAGTTGCATAAAAATAGTCACTGCTTTGTAGTATACCCAAGGCAAACAGTTCGAATGTTCTCTCTTTACGACTGCATGTAAACAGTTTAATATTTTACTAAAAGAAGTTCATCTTGTAAATTAGCTATGAATAATACATAGGTAATTACAGCTCATGTCTTTAAACACTTGTGTCTTAATTGGCTTGCGTATTTTTAAGCTATTTACATTTTGTCGTGGAAGTTACTTTTTACTTGCAGTAATAAATTGAAAAGTTGTGTGGGCTAAGGTCTGGTTTTGCCCCTCCTTTTTGAGAGCTGGACTTGTTGCCAGATTATAGTAAAGCTAAATGCAAAATTTAACCTATATTAGATTTCCATTAACCAATTTTAACTTTTTACCTATATCCCATTAAGCCTTTGAAAACTGATTTGATGTTTTTGTTGTTTTTACTTTCAGGTTGCCTGTACACATTGTATTTACTTTATCATATTTAGCATGCAACCATGATCATGTTGTTGTTGTTCTTGTTGTTGTTTTTAAAAATATGCAGTTTTTTTCAGTGTAGGCAGCTGGACAGCTTTTTCTTGTCTTTTTTAACTATGTCTAGCAAATACAAGATTGTAAAAAGAGGCCTTGATATTGTTCTATAAAGGCCTCCTCCTCCATGTTCACGTTTTGTTTACTAAGTCCACTAGTCAAAACACGTTTTTACGCATTTCTCAGCCTTGTACTAATAACTCTCCACTCCTTTGTCTTACCCCTCCAAAAGAAATAACTCCACAGTCATCTTTCTGTATTTCATCATACAGAGATGGTTTAGATATCTTAGTTTTAGACAGCTACTAGTGTTAGAAATGATGCACAGACAATTTAGACTATGATGCCTTTTTCTATGTAGTTAGTATGTTTTGAGAAATGCAGACTATAGTAAACTGGAAAAGCAACAGATAAGAAGAACAGGCCAACAATGCTGTGGAGAAAAGACAGTGTCATATCAAAGAGGGCAAAGGCTGGTTCCTGGAGGGCAGGACTAGATCGAATGCACACACACACACACACACACACACACACACACACACACTGCTGACCTGGCACTCTCCAAAAGTGTTGGATTACAGCTCCTATCACCCAGCCTGTTATAGCCAATAGGGATTCTGGCTGCGGATGATGGTTACTGTAGACATCTGGAGAGCACTAAGTTGGAAATGCAGCTCTAATAGGTTTGAAACTACAGGAGTGGTGCATTTTGGTTGAACATTAGGATACACCACTTGATGGTAATAGTAGCTCGACTATGGAACCATACCAGACAGGGGTCGGGGAGGGGAAGAGCCTCTGTTGGGGATGCTCTTGTTCTGGATTTGCATGGAACATTGGGTTGGACTAGAAGACTTGCAAGGCCTGGCCAACTATATAATTGCTTTGTTCTTTCCAGTCCTAGCTTTTTTTTTTACTTTTATAAAAACACAAAGCTCTCTTTTCTTTAAAAATAATAATACAATGGTATCCTAAACATCCATCTCCTGAGGAAGTACTATTAGTATCAGAGCTAAAAATGAATATTCACAACAATCTTGGGAATGGGTGAATTTTGTATATATGATGGTTGCAAATTGGATAATTGGTTAAAAGATGCAAAATGTCCATATTTGATACGTAAATCTGAATATAACTGTTAGGTACATTCTCAGTCACAGACATGGCTTTCCATTAATGTTATTACATATATATCCCCGCCTTTTCTTCAAATGCACTCAAGATTCCCTCTCACTTTACTCTCACACATGCTTGCCACCTGCACCCTCCACCCCCGTATTCTCAGAACAACCCTGTGTGCTAGTTTAGGCTGAGAGAGAGAGAGTAACTACTGAGCTTCATGGCTAAGTGGTGATTTGAGTTTAGATCTTTCAAGTCCTTTAACCACTACACCAGTCTGGCTCTCAGAATAAATTAATTGTTATCAGTGTGTGGTAGGTGAGTTGGGTCAATATTTTTGTAACATTAGAATGTTCCTAGAATGTAATTAAATATGTGTTTGTGCCTTTAATACCTAACATTATACAATTTTTTTGCTATTTACTCACATGATTCATGAGACTATCTGACATTCTACTGTCCAACAATATGGTGAGATAGAAACCCTTAAAACTAAAAACTAAGTAGCCTGGCAGTAAAATGGTTTAGTCTGAATACTTGTTCCTTGGTGAGAGCAAAACACTCACCAGGAAAATGGGCAGAGAGCCCTCCTGCAGTCTTTCCCCAGAACCAGCCACGAAGAACTACATGGCAGGTAAATGCAATCTTCCAGTGGAGGTGGCAAAAAGAGATAATGTGCACTTAACCATGTTTCCTCCTTCACCACACCTCTTAGAAAAATTCATGGAACCATTTATTTTCACTGGCTTCAGATCATATTGGAAACCAATGTAACAGGGAACAATTTCTCATTCCCTCATTTTGTTTTTTGCACCTTCCATCAGATGTGCTGTGTGTACATCAACACAAGAAGTTTGTCAACCACAAAGACCCTCAGAGTAAATGCTCCTTAGATGAAAGGTACAAAAATAGCATATTCCATGTTACTTTGATCTGATTTTGAGGGTCAAACTACATGTAACTAGGAGCAAAGTCTTTAATTTCTTTGTTGTTGTTTTTATAGTTGAGGGGGATATAATTTTTTCTTGGGTCCTCCCACAGGAGAGGTGAGGTGTAATCCTTGCATTGTCAGCTGTGATTTCCCCTCTTCTGCACTGTCATTTTTTCTAATTCACACAGGGAAAGAATTAAACCTCTCATTCCCAAATGGGAATCCCAATAAAAATCCAACTTCACCATGCTGAAAAAAATAAAGACCTAGGGGCTAATTACGTTTTTAAAGTAGCTTACATACCTGGGGCAAAAAAGCATATCACCCAATGGAACACGTTAGGTTACACTCTAACCTTCCTGGCTACATCATTGCTGGGAATCTCCCATAGCAAGATTTGCTCTGTTGGAAGAAATTGAGAACAAAAGAAGAGTCCTGCTGGATCAGATCAAAGGCCTACCTAGACCAGTATCCTATTTCCCTCAGTGGCCCAAAAGATGCTTCCAGGAAGCCCACACGCAGAACATGAGGACATTAGCAATCAAGTTTATCATCATGGTATCTTTTATTGTTGTCTAATGAGCATGTAGCATATTAAACTGGAATCAGAGTGGTATTTCATATGGTGGTTCTCATAAATATCCAGAACACTGCAAGGTACTGAAAAGAGGGTTTCATATTTAGAGTGATGTTGGTTCCTTTCGTTGTCACTGTCTTTCTGTGTAATATTTGTGTCTTAGTGTCAAAAGTGGTGGTTTCCTAGATGCTCTATTGTGTGTTTTATTTTGTTATGTTTAGTTTAGTCATGCTCTTTGTATACCATCTTGGCATCTCTAATGGTGAAGTTTGGCTTAAGCATATTCTAAATAAATAAATGTAAAATGGATGATGTGTCACTGCCTTATTTAACAGAGGTTCTGTGGGGTGCCGTTAGACATTCCAAGATAATCATGGTATTATAATAATGAGGGCCATGGCAGTCCATAAATTACGTGAGGAGAACATATAAAAATTATGAATTTCTATATGAGTTTTATGTTTGGAGGCAAAATAAAATGCTTGTGCATTTTTTCCAAGATGACGTATTTTGGAATAATTATATTTCAGTAACTTTGCTTTGTATCGTTGATGTGTAGTGTAGCTTCTTTCCAGCAGAGGGAATGCAGGACTTGTTAATGAAGCGGAAAAGCTGCCTCTGTGTGGGCATGCTACCAGGCGATGAGGGGTCCATATAGGTGGATTTAATTTCTTCTGAGGGTCCAAACGATGCAACTGCATGACAGATTCCTCATTAACGAGATGGATTAGAATGTGTATCATGACTGATGCCTACCCTGAGTAATACTTTTAAGAGCTCGTTCCACTAGAGCTATTGGACACATCTTGGGTGGAGGAGAGAAATTGGCGCCTGCAGAGGATATTTGTAGAAAGTCACACTTCCACCATATGTTAGTAGAAGTCTCTTTGGATGCAAATTTTGGATAGAATTTTCAGTGTTGCTGTAATCTGGTTTGTCCTTTTTCTACCACCCACTCTGAATCACACCAACAACTTGGAATATTTGCATAGTTTTTCCTGAAGGATAGTAAGAAACCTTCTCTCTCTCCCCCGCCCCCACCTTCATCTTACTTAAAGCATCTGCTTTTTCTGTCCCATGTTCTTTCTGCTCCTGTTTTGCTAAACAAATAATTATACAGAGGATTAATATTGCGTTAATGGAGAAAAAAGGTATTGGATCAAAAATCTGAAGCTCTTGCACAATTACTAAATGGATGGAGATGGTACAGAAGCTGAGGGCATTTACCATGTCCAATCAGTTCAGTACTTCTGTCTTGCAACAAATCATTTTGTAGGACGGAAAATGTCCTTTTAATTTTTAATAGCTTTGCCATGAACTTTTATGAGGTAATAATCTGGTTCCTGAGTGGATAAAGGATGAGGTTACAGGCCAAGTACCTTGTTTCCCTCAAGGGTAAAGGTGAACTGATAACAAAAAAGCAGCACATAGTGTTTCACATTCCCTCTTTTTATTCCCCCAATTGTTTAAATGACTACTTCTAAAGAGGTGTTTAACATATTAAGCATGAGGCATATCATAGTGAAAAGTCGAAAGGACTGCATAAGTAAGGACAAAAAAGGGTGGTGGTGTGAGGAAAGGGCTTGGGAGCTGTGCTGCTGATAAATCTGACTATCTTCAAGATGATGTGGCATTTGAAGAAGTGACTGTTACGCGAGATGGCCATGGTGTCATTTGCAGCTTGGGCACATTTGCAGTTTTGTTTGTACAAAACGAAGGTTGCAATCGTATACGCACTTATCTGGGAGTAAGCTCTATTAAACTCAATGGAGCTTGCTTCTGAACAGTGCTGGACTACATGGCTCTTAGTCTGATCCAGCATGGCTCTTCTTATGTTTTTATGTTCTTATGACTAATACTTGTTCTCCTTTTCTGTCCGTTCAGCTTCTAGATGCCATATTTTTCTTCTTCCCCAATATCATCATGTTGAATCCACAGCTGTTTCCCTGGAAAACAACCTCAGTAAACCATCCCACCCCAAATGCCCTTAAAATGTTTGGAAAGCTCCCAAAACCAAAGGTCTTAAAAATGGCTGGCTTTCATGCATAGCACACACCTACATCAATTTTTGCTTCTTACTCAAAAGTAAGCATGGATAACCTGATCTGGATTAGGACCCTAGCAAGGGATTTGGGGGCTTTAAGTAGGGTGACCCTATGAAAAGGAGGACAGGGCTCCTGTATCTTTAACACTTGTATTGAAAATGAAATTTCATCAGGTGTCATTTGTATATATAGGAAATCTGGGGAAATTTCCTCTTCATCACAATAGTTAAAGCTGCAGGTGCCCTGCCCTCTTTTAAATCTGGTCACTCTAGTACAGCTCCTGCAGCTTTAACTGTTGTGATGAAGAAGGAATTTCACCAGGTTCTCCATATATACAAATGACACCTGCTGAAATTCCCTTTTCTATGCAACTGTTAAAGATACAGGAGCCCTGTCCTCCTTTTCATATGGTCACCCTACTTTAAGCCTTTGCCTCCTGCTGTGGTTCTGATCCAGATTGGGTTCACTATACCTGTAACTTGTATAGGGAAAAAAGGCCTGATTCATTTCAATAGGAGATTTTTTCCCTCTGCAAATCGCAGTTGTAGTCCCACTGCCTAATCCAGATTTGGATAACATAAGAAGGCACAGGGATAAAATCCTTTAACTCCTCACCCCCAGCGCTAAGGTCTCCTTCTGCATTTGTTCCCCAGTATTTACTTTTGAGTAAGAAAAAAGCTGCATGCCACATATTAATTTTTGTGAACCGCCCAAAGAGCTTCGGCTATTGGGCGGTATAGAAATGAAATAAATAAATAAATATTAAAGGCAACACATAGTTTGGAGCTTCTAATTTCTCGTACTTCACTTGTCCTTTCCTTCCATGTAGATTGAGGAAAAACCTGCAAAATACAACCTTACTTTTACTAGGATAATACTGAGAAACCCTCTTAACAGTACCAGAATAATTAATCTAAACAAGCCAAAAGAATTTATAAAAATTGACATAGGTCTGGCCTTAATTCTTGTGTCACCTTGGGTGTTGACCCTGTGTGTCTGCCCAGAGAAAATAACTCCCATGCTGCAAGTGCCTCACTAGAACCTGTCTGGGTGTTGCCATTGTTACAGGATTGCTTTTTGAAGCGGTTATTCAACTGTTCCCCACTGCAGTGATTTTAATGAGTTAACTGTACAATTTAGGAAAGAAAAAACCCATTGTTTCTTTTTAGGTGACAATATAATAGGCTATTTTTTAATGGAATAGTTCATTTTCAGAAACACTTGAGCTGCTTATTTGCTTTTGTCTTCTTTTAAAATCCTTCCAGAACTTTCTATATTGCATTGTAATTTCAAGAGGGAAGGCACATGAGCACCCCCCCACACACACACCCCATTGTAATATTTCCTTGATTTTTTACATTGTGATGGTAGAGAGAACACAGAGTTGGTGATAGTGATGTACCCTTACTTAGGTAGCACTACTTAATTAAACATATGTTAGTTGCACTTTGGGACTAAACAGACAGCTAGGAAGATGAAATTGGTCAGGCAATTTCATATGTAACTTGTTTTTGAAACCTTGATATGTGTACTCTACTGACAATAGATGTTTCACTGACGGTTAATAAAATGGGATAGGCTAGTGCATGATAATATAATCCTTATACAAGTTTGGTTGCCAAACCCAGGAGACCCTCAGGCAATTGTGGACAAATACATTTTGCATTGTTACTTTATTTTGCTGCTGTCTCAGATGACTAGGCAGCATTTCCACCGTACTCTGTTATTGTGCTATTTGCTTTGACATGAATCTGCATAAAATTGTAAGACAGGCTGAACTGTATACTGGCTGAATAATACTTATTTATTTGTGACCTGACATTGTTTTTATAGCACTGCTGAGCAAATCCTTAGTCTTCTTGAAAATCAAGAAAATGTGTGTGTGCATGTACATGCATGTGTAAAATTGCACTTTTTTTTTTTTAAAGCCCTAATAGCATTGGAGAACAGATCCACCATTTCTGGTAGATCTGGTGACTGAGGCCATGGCTAGACAAGGCCTGTAACCCGGGATCGTCCCGAGATCATCCCTGTACATCCAAATGACACAAAGGGGATCCCGAGAGCAGGCAGGGACGACCCCTCCATTTGCCTGGGATAATACTTAGGTCTAGCTAAGGCCTGAGAAGCAATATTCTCAATCTTTCCCTGACTCCGCTCACCTGTGTAATGGGTGTTCAATTCTTTCCCTGACTCTGCTCATCCTTGTAATGGCCCTTGGGCCAACGACTGGTACAGGTGTGAAGGTCGTAGTTAACATTTTGGGTGAGGGTGACCTGCTCAGCTTGCAGTCCATTCCTACGCTCTACTTTTTAGTAACACATAATAGATTCAGGTACCTTCACAACAGGTTACCTCAATACATGAGAAAACTCTTAACATCTGAGGAGCTGCATGACACACTGTCTCAGCTCCAAGGCCTGCGCAAAGAAAGAGATCAGGAGAGGCTCCACTTGGGCCTCCTGCAAGAGTTAGAAATGGCAGTTTTCTTAAAGGTATATACATCATAACAACCCCCTCTAGCCCTTAATAAATTGTCCTGCTCCCACAGTCAACTTCACAGACCCATTCACATTCCCTAAAACACCAACAACGCCAGTAGATTGGATAGCAACACTGGACTACACTGCAAAAATGTGATACACTACTCTAACTGCCTCCCCCACTCTGAGGCAAAGGGGGAATTACAATACTGGGATACTTTGCTGGACTGGTGTAATCCACAGTTTCTCAGCCACAGTCCTCCCTCCTGCAGTATGATAAACTTTATCTGTACACATTGTCAAGGATTTTTTTTTAAATGTTTATAAACTTGAGGGGGGAAATATTAACAAGACATGAGTTAGAAAAACCATGAATGTGTGTCTTTGCTGCTTTGTTTTATTGGTACTCACTAGTGCCCAGACGCCATAGTAGGTGTGTTAATCATTAGTATGACATCATAAATTGGCTAAAAACATTGAACGTTGGAAGCATTCTAGTTTTTACAGTGCAAATGGGTAAAATAGTGGCTACATGTTTTGGCTCGTAGGGTTCTACAAGTGCTAGAGACATGCTTTAAAAAAACGCCACAAAGCTGGAAATCTGGAGATTATGGCTTATCCAGGGCAGGTTGGAGAGAACTGCACCCCCTTGCCCTTTCCTTTAGACACCCGTGTGTGTGTGTTTGTGTGTGTGTGTGTGTGTGTGTGTGTGTGTGTGTGTGTGTGTAACTTCAGAAACAAAAGAGGTAGGACGGACAGAGGCATGGGAGAAAAAAATCAAACCATATGGTGAGAAGCCCCAGGCCATGTGGCCCGGCCTATAGCACAGACAAGATTGCATCAAACTACACTGCTTGGAGCAAATAAGGGGCTCTATAGCCCAAGTTCTAGTTATCCATAGGTACCAAAAGGCCTTCAGGGAATCAGATCTTCTCAGTCCACCCAACCCATCTTGTGTTAAGAGAATCACATTTTTAGACATCCATTTGTAATGGGAATAAAGGGACAAAGGAGTCCACCATATGACACTTCTTTTTCATTGCCTAGTCAATGTCTATATCATTATAGTAGGTATTAATAGAGTATTCCTGTTTGTCTAATTAACAACTGAGTTTCTGTTGTTACTGGAGAACTTCCAGTAGCTTTTTAAAATAGAAAACTTACTAATTTTCCAGATCTCTCAAGAGGGCTTGTGCTTCTGTTCTGTTACTTTGGAACTTTTAAAACCTTAATTTGCATTACCTTTGTTTTGATTCACATACCAGGTAGGCTGAATGAAATTCAAAGTGTAAAGCTGTTTTAACTGTCACTCATCCAGGAAGTATGTGATGGCTATTTTTTTCAGATACCATCATTTGATAAGGGTATAAGAAGGAGGAATTACAGTGGGCCAATTAACAAGAGTAATAAAACTGGACAAATGGATATTTATCCATACACACTCTCAGGGCAGTTTACAGCAATTAAGAACAATTATAAAATATAACAACATTCTATGAAAATAAAAATATAACAATATAAAGGCAGGTTTAACAGATAGCACATCAGAGAAGAAATTATCTACTGGAATAAAAGTACTAGCATAAAAGGCCTACTAAAATGTAAAGATTTTACCAGAGGAAGTTAACTGAATGTCACGGGAACAAGAACTACATAATTTGGTCATGACCATTGAGAAGACTTCTTTTCCTTGTCCCCACATCAACTAGGCCTCCATTATAGTTGAGCTGTGGAGAAGGTCTTGTACAACAGGTATTAGGGTATGAGCAGGCTGGTAGTGGAGTCCTTAAGGTATTGTGTGTCCAAACCACTAAAAGTATGGTTGAAATTGGGCCCAGAAACAGATTGATAATCAATGCAGATGTTGCAGCTTTCTTTATATTTTTAATTTGAGTCTTTCAATTTGGGAAACTGAAACTGGATGAAAATGTATTACTGCCATAGGGCATCTATTCAAATAGAAGTTTTGATACTGTATACTCTTCCATTGTAATCCATATAAAGATTATAGAAAAATATGCTTAAGGTTTCTTTTATTTATTTAATTATTGAATTTCTTTAACACCTCATAAATTCATTTTACAGTAATAATGCTACAAATGCAATCACATTAAATTTAACAATATGAACATGTCAATACAGCATAAAATACAATATCAGGTAAAGGAGGCGAAAGCACATTGCAGGAACTAGGATAATGAAACAAACAAAAAACTAATATTTAAAAGTCTTTAAAATATTTTTTAAAAGCCTAGGAAAACAGACAACCTTAGCCTGTCGCCGAAAATATAGCCAGGTGTGCTTCTCTTGGGAGAGCATTCCTGAGCTGTGGAGGCCTCCACTGAAAAACCCTAAGATGCTGTCTACGGGGAATAGAATTGCTCTGTTTTAAAACTGTAACGGATTTTAGATTTGTATCTTCCATAAATCTTTGAGAATAAATTAGTGTGACCATATGAAAAAAAAGGACAGGGTGCCTAGCGTGATCAGATACAAAAGAGGGCAGGGCTCCTGCAGCTTTAACTGTTGTGATGAAAAGGGAATTTCACTAGGTGCTGCATGCCTACAAAGACACATGCTGAAATTCCCTTTTCTATACCACTATTAAAGATGCAGAAGCCCTGTCCTCCTTTTCTTATGGTCACCCTAAATAAATAATATAAATCTTTTGAGAGTAAATAATATGAATATGAAACTACTATCGTTTCTCAACAGTTGCTGAAAGTAGTTACTAGATCTGCAAAGTGGTTTTTAGGTCTATGGTGTAATGATATGTACTAAATATCTGAAGAAGAAGAAGAAATGTGACCCTGATGTGTGGTACAAATATTTGAGGATAAATAAAGCCATCAAGACATTGGGTTAGAATCTGCATTTCACTCTTCTGTTTCTTTACAGTTGTAATGGAACAAACAGAAAAGGCAGGCTCAGACTTTGATTGAAGGATGAGAGAGTGGAATCAAGCACAGTGCCCAGGCACTACCACTTCCCCCAGCCTCAGCACTTGTATTGTTCCAAAAACGAATTGGGACTACATATGTGATGCATTACCAGTTTTCTGAAGTTACAGCAAGCACACAGATACACACGCACTGCTACGCATACATATCCTTTCACACTTAAATTTGTCCTGGATTGTTCTGAAAATACTTTTAATCCAATGTCCTGTTGATCACAGAAGTGTAACATGTTGATTTATTGTAATGGAATTGAGAGTTAAATCAATCTCCTACACTATTCAGCCTTTTTCATAATATTTTTGATCAACTTCTTTGACGCTGGAATTCCATTTTTATAACACAACTGTAGTAATGTAGACATGAACAATGCTAATTCTTTTATGAACAATATAAAACCTGGATGGAAATATAATTTTGATTATCTAGCCAAGGTTGGGTTTTTTTGGGTTTTTTTATTCTTGAGGTATAAAAAGAAGTAATCTGAATAAAATGAAATTTGAAACTGACCTTCACCAACAATAAGACAATGACGATAATTGTAAAGTTTCTCTTCTGAGGAAATGGATGCTTTATTTGATTTGCCATTGCAGCCAGAAAAGACAGCACAGGTAATATGAATAATAAAATGCTAAATACACAGTGGTCATTTTAAAGGAGACAAAGGAACCCATGGGACTAGGAGGCAGGGAGAGGTAGGATCAGGGTAGGCTGGATTAAGGAAGGTAGGAACAGGATTTCAGAGGAAACGGAGAGTTACGTGAACCTGATAACAGTTTCTGCTCAAGCAAGAGGCCAGAGTTTACCTGGGAGTATATAGTTTATAACTATATATTGTTGGTGCTATATAAATAAATAAATAAATAAATAAATAATAAAAAAGCCATCAAGGGTCCAGGGGATTGTATGATATATGATTCCAGGGAGAAAAAGACCCCTGTCTGGAGCCTTTTATAAACAAGTGTAGCTCCTGGCAATAACAAAATACCACAGCAACTGATCAACAGGTCATATTATTAATGGGGGAAAGTATCAGGGTTGCATGGTTTGACGGGAAAAATCCCAGTTTAGTCCATCACCCCAACTTTCATTTTGCAGCAGTTTTGCTTCAAGTGGATAGAGCTCAACACTTGCATGTGCTCGTTTTGACCAACCGAGCCAGAATTATGGAAGGGCCGTAACTTAGTGCTTTGTATCCAGAAGGTCCCAGGTTCAATCTTTGGCATATCTGGGAAAGAGACTGGGAAAGACTCCTGACTGAAAACTTGGAGAGTTCTACCAGTCAATGCTGAGCTAGGTGGAACAATGGTGTGGCTCAGTGAGGGACGTGTGAATCAACAAAACTTGAGCTTGCCTAAGTTCTCCAAATTCCACTTCAAAACTCATTCTGACTTGAGTCTGCATCAGATTGTGAACTTTGCTTTTGTCTTGTTGCATAAAAATCTGTGTGTATTTTCATGTGTATTTTTCCAAATGTATGCATCAGTTGTTGCACATTTTTAAATGTTTGCAATCTGCTCCCATCGATGTAAGCATATTTGTGAGCTTTTTTCAAAAGTACACATTTTTTCATGTACATTTTTCAAATGTACTCATACTGTCAGACACATTTGGGTTTGGTCCATGAACCACACTGCAAGCTCAGAAATGTACAGACTTTGACTGGAAATTGTGTCTGAGTCCATGTTCTGTTCAAAAGGAGTGAACTGGGTAAAACCCTGATCAAAAGTGAACTGAAACAAATTTCTCATACATCCCCTAGGCCCCATATAAGACAGCTTCCTATGTGGCAAGTGTTTGCCATCATCTGGGAACCTTTGGCCTTCTATATACTGGGGTGTGGGAGTAGCATTGTTCACTTTATTTCTGTGCATTACTCACGCCCAGACCAAATCTTCTATAATTGTTTTAATACCGTATCCACACAAAACTATCTAGCAAGTTCAATTTATATGTACAGTAGAGTATGTATATAACAATTAACTCAGCTCATGGCCTTGTAACCACAAATAGTCTTATCAGCAGCCCTTCAAAATCTGATGCTCTGCATGAAATGTGCCACTGACAGAAATTTAGGACTCTGCAAAAACTGTTGCAGTCAGTTTCCACACACATGAATTATGACTAGTTAAGCTGACTGTTCTGTGGTTTGTTGTGTCTGGTTTGGTCTTTACTTTTAAAGTTACAGTTGCATTTGGTGATTTGAACCTTATTTTCATAGTCTGGCTAAACCAGCTGGATCCCTGTGCACTGCAGAGGAACATAAAATGTTCAGCCTTTGAGTTAAAGTGATCAGTAGATAAGGAGACTCTTGTTACATCATGCACACTGTCTTGTGGGGTTACTTTAGTATATTCCATTTTATTTGATTGGACACTGAACAAGGCAAAGAAACACATTAATGGGGTGGGGTGAAGAAAACATTTTGGGAACAATCCAGATTGATTATATCAATGGAAATGTTGCCTTGACTTTAGTGAGAGGTGTAGTACACTCTATATGCATGTATGCGGTATCTTTTATTAACTCAATGAGAGCTCAAGAATAACTCCGGAATTAGATCAGTCTCTTCAAAATAACTTTCAGTACAGTTGTTAGTTGGGGTATAGAATGTTTATATACCTTAACATTATTCCTGCAATTCTAAGATGTTGACATTAGACATCTTATGCCAGGTGGCTGGAATGAGAAGTCCTGGGCAGGAACTACACTACTGCTTTATATTGGTTCATAATGATTTTGACAACTGTTTGAGCCCAGGACACATTCCATGCAACGTTTTCAAACAGTTTTCAATGTGTTATATCTCGCTTGGTGTAGATCAGGCCCTATTCTCTGCACTGATGTTCCAGGAATTAGTCACCACTATGCCTGATCTTTTGGTTTCATTGTAGATTATTTATTTATTTATTACATTTATTACATTTATTACATTTATTTATTTATTACATTTCTATACCGCCCAATAGCCGGAGCTCTCTGGGCGGTTCACAAAAAGATTAAGGCTGCAATCCTGTGCACACTTATCTGGGAATAAACTCCATTGCAAATATTGAAAACAATCATTGACTGATGACGCCTGTAATAATAATAATGATAATAATGAACATTTGTATAGCGCTTTCAAGTGTTCAAAGTACTACATATATATTCTCTAATTGTAATCCATATAACAATTCTGTAAAGTTGCTAGTCTGTTATTTTTGTCCCATATTGCAGGTCTTGGGGGTGGGCAAACATTGATGCAAAGAGAGAGAGAGCCTTGCCTAAAGCACCTAGAGCAAAAGCAGCAAAGGCATAATCATTGGACAACATGGTGTGAGGTCCTATTGAAGTGTGCTCCTTCTGGTTCTGCGAAACTGCACCAATCAGCTCATGGGGCTGGGCTGCCTTTTTAATTCTTTGCAAGGGAAGTTGTATAATTATTCAAACATTCCTTTTTTCTGCATTAGCTTGGTTTTTTTGGGGGGGGTGTTAATTTGCTAAATGTGAAGGATAAATAATTTAACCTGGTGAGGAATGATAAATCTGGATACCAGAGGAAGAAGACATAGATGATAAATGACTGGATTTTTCCCCAAGCAAGGTTGCATGAACAAAGCATGAAAACTGAGTTGGGAAAAGACTTGCCCTCCAGATGCATTATACATAGAAATTTGTAACCAAATGGCTGTGAATGTTACCTCTATTGCCAGTATGTAGGAATTGTATCTCGTTAAATACTTCCTTCTGTGTACTTCTTGTTTGTACTGGCAACAGTGAAAATCACATGGGAGGTAGAAGTGCTCTTTGGCTGACTTTCCTGGGAGATAAAGAAAACCACAGGGATGTGGCATGCTTGCGCTGTATGCCGGGAATGCTGAACGTTCAGGAGGTTAGCCTTTGGTGGCAGTGCTGTTGTCATTGGTTCTAAAGGGAACCTGACAAGTGACTGAGATGGGTTCACAATAAAGATTAAAAGGATAAGAAATTGAAAACCTGCTACAAAAGGTTTTGCTGTAACAATAAAAAAGAGGGATCTTGAAGGGATGACTAAAATGTTTCTTGGCCATAAAGGTAATGTGTTTATACGTTCCAAAACGGCATTTACTTGTTTGGAAAGATATTTTGACTGACTAAGATGAGTATCTGAGGACCCATTTTTGTACCACCAAATCAATCCATTCACACATCCATTTCTTTTTGACTGCCTTCTCCCAAAGAACCTTTATAATAGTCTCCTTTGCTGCAAAAATGCCTTCAGTCCAAGGTATTAAAGTAGTTCATATATATAGTTTAAATCCATGACTATTTCTATGAAATACTGTGCCCCGCCTTTTTTTTTTTTAAGGTATACATATATGAGATATCTCAGGCCTCACTACTAAAGAGGACTGAATACCCACGTCTGGACATTTACTGCAGAGGGGTTTATCCAATTCCTCTGGAAAAGTCCTTTATAAGTGAGGTTGCTTATCTAGAATTCATGGGAATGTTCCACATTTTTATAAAGTATTCACTGATCAAGGTTTTGTCAATGAGCCAAGCCCAAAAACATCCAATTTTGGTCCCAGTTCTTAACTCTGTGGAATCTTGTTGTTGTGCGCCATTATTCACACTTGTATATACACATATAATGAGGATCTAAGAAGCCCATAACCAGAGGTTTGGTATTTATGCACTATATTTGTACCTAAGTGGGAACTACCTGCCTCCATAATTAGCTAAGTCCAAAAACGTACTTTATTATTATTTTACTGATTTTTGTTCTCAAAACACAGGCATTTACATTTATTATGGAGGAGAAAATTGGTTTGATAATGTGCCCTGAGCACATTGACCAGTTTATCTGTTCTAATAGGGCTAATGTAGGAAATAGAAAATGATAAAAATTGGGGAAATTAATGTTAACCAATTAAGAAGAGGAAGGTGGCACTGTGAAAATGGCAGAGCAGGGGATTGGAAAGTTATATGACCAAGGAAGCTCTGGTGGTAGTGACACTGGTGGACTGTGGAGGTGAAAATGGGCAAACTTAGAACAAAAAAGAAATAGAGTAGGAGTGACTAAAATTAGCTGACTCCAGAGTGAAAGGAATCCAAGAATCAGTAACTGGTTAAAGAACAGAAAGCAGAGAGTAGGAATAAATGGTCAATTCTCCTGATGGAGGGAAATAAATAGTGGGGTCCCACAGGGATCAGTATTGGGACCAATTCTCTTCAACTTGTTTATAAATGATCTGGAATTAGGAGTGAGCAGTGAAGTGGCCAAGTGCTGACGACACCAAATTATTTAAGGTGTTAAAACACTAAGGAATTGTGAAGAGCTCCAAAGGGATCTCCAAGCTGGAAGAGTGGGCATCCAAATGGCAGATGTGGTTCAATGTAAGCAAGTGTAAGGTGATGCACGCTGGGGCAAAAAAAACTAACTTCAAGTATAACCTAATGGGATCTGAGCTGGCGGTGACCGAACAAGAAAGGGATCTTGGGATTGTGGTGGACAGCTTGATGAAAATGTCCACCCAGTGTGCAGCCGCTGTAAAGAAGGCAAACTCCTTGTTAGGTATTATTAGAAAAGGAATTGAGAATAAAACGGCCAGTATCATACTGCCCTTATACAAGTCTATGGTGCGACCACACTTAGAATACTGTGTACAGTTTTGGTCACCACACCTAAAAAAGGATATTATAGAGCTGAAAAAAGTGCAGAAAAGGGCAGCTAAAACGATTAAGGGGCTGGAGAATCTCCCCTATGAGGGAAGGTTACATCAACTGGGATTGTTTAGCTGGAAGAAAGGAGGCTAAGCGTACAAAATTATGCATGGTGTGGAGAATGGGGTTAGGGAGATATTTTTCTCCCATAATGCTAGAACCCAGAGTCATCCCATGAAGCTGATTGGTTGGAGATTCAGGGAAGATAAAAGGAAGTACTTCTTCACACAACACATAATTAAACTATAGGATTAGATACAAAAAGCTGTAGTGATGACCACCAATTTGGATGGCTTTAAAAGGGGGTAGGATAAATTTCTAGTGGGGAAGGCTATTAATGGCTACTAGTATATACTAGCCTGTATATACTAATTGCTGGGGAACATGGGTGGGAGGGTGCTGTTGCAATGTGTCCTGCTTGTGGGACCCTAGTCAACAGCTGGGTGGCCACTATGTGAACAGAGTGCTGATCTAAATGGATCCTTGCTCTGATGCAGCATGGCTGTTGTTATGTTCTTAATATCACATCTTAGTTGATTGTCAAGAATTTGAAAGATTCTGTGGGCAGAGACTACCTCTGGGTTTCTCAGTTTTAGGTGCAAATTAAAAAATGGAGTAGTGGTCTCTAGCTCCTTATGTCATTATTAAGTATGAAATTAGCAAGAAAGAGCCAGAAGAATGGCTTTGATAATTTAGTACCTGCAGCAACAGTTCAGAGACCAAACAAAGACTAAGTCATTATTAGTCAATAGAAGTCATTGTAAGTCATCTGATCCTTGAGCCAGCACAATAAATGGAGAGCCATGCCGAGGGGCTTCTTCTTTAGAATTTTCAATAGAATTCAGAAATTGGACATTCAGTTTGAGACTTTTTGGTAGCTGGTTCCCAATGCTCAGTGCTTCTTGCAGGACCAGTTCCACCTTTGGAATTAGAGCCAGCATTTCACACATAGTCAAAATTCTCAGAGTTGGGACTTCCTCAGAGCAGAAACACAGCAATGTGAGAGATGCCCAACATGAAAGAATGAACATTGAGTGCTTGAATCCTAAGGCACCTGTGGGTTTGAAACAAAGGGAATGAAGAGCTCAATCATTCGCTCAGAGGGTGAAGTGAATATGGGTTAAAAGAAAAGGAATAGTTTACTTATAGCAACTGAATAGATGGCTCGATGTTTCCTTGCCACTTGTTCAGTTTTTAATCTAGCTGGTTATACAGAGTGCTGTAGCATAATATTTAAGGGGAAAGTGTCATCAAGGGGACTCAAGTTAATGCTTGAAATGACTGCTCTGTCTGGGAGGTGGGGACATTTCAGGATTGGACCCTTGGTTAACCAGGTGCATGGCAACCTGTCAGGAATGTGCATGTTTTCCCTGGTTACAGGGAGAAACCTTTAATTGAATCAAAGAAGAAGCAAGTATTTTTTTTTATGGATCCTGTGCCTCTACTATAGTTCTAGAGTTTTATCAGCTTTGCTGGCAGCTTTTCAGATGTGCCTTCTGGAATAAAATGGTTTCTTGAGCCAAGGTATCAGGCAATTAAATCTATAGCATGCAATACACATGTCAGAATGCCAGCATATCTGAAGATCCTTTGTAACACCCCACCTAGACTTACAGAAACTAGCATGTTGCCTTAACTCAGAAAAGAAGATGTATGTTTAGGGACTATAAGGTGAATGATTTTTTTAACTTTTTACCCTTTGTAAAATAAATTTCTGGGTATTATTGGATTGTACGAATTCAAATATTTAAATAATAATTTTCTAATTTAAACAAAAATGTAGATGCTTTGCCTATAGAAAGTCCTAAATGCTAGATTGAATACCTGACCTAGCATCTCTAGTGTAAAGGACCTCAGGAATCAAAGCAAAGAAAGACTTTTTCATAAGACCATGAAGAGTTGCTGCTAGTCAAAACCTCTTCTACCATGAAAATCCACAGAATGGTGTATTTTCATTACTACATACATACGTCCACATTGAGAATTGTTACCCTTTTAGTATGGATGACTGTCAGTAAGTGAGAAATAACCTTGATCTGTCTTATGCAGACAAAAGAATAGCTGGTCTGTTTTTAGTGCCCCCTACAGGTCTGGAGCTAGTGGTGTGGTATTGCCTCCAATTCAATTTGGGATGCGTTAGGCCCAGGCCAAACCGCTTCGGATCTGGATCTAAAACAAGATCTGGACACCCGAAGTGAGTAAAATGCTGCGGGTTTCTGGGTACCCACCATGCAGCTGCTTCGTGGGTGCCCAAGAACGCCAGACACGAGGCCAACCAGGAGTCCTTTGGATTCCCCCTCCTCCTCGACCCCACTTGCCCCCAAAACCAAGAGCCGCTTTCCCTGCCTGCCTGTTGGACTTACCTGAGCCATCCTGCAGCTTCATGTCCTCAATGAGAGCCACCATTTTAAAGGAAGATGCGGTCTCTGAAGTTTCCTACATCTAAGGTCACAAACTAAGGTGGATGTAAACAGCCATTTCGATAGTTTGCAACCTTAGATGTGTAGGAAACTGCAGAGCGCTGATCTTCATTTATAATGGCAGCTCTCATTGAGGATGTGTGGCTGCAGGATGGCGCAAATAAGCCCTGCAGGCAGGTGGGGGCACTTTGAGGCGTTTCAGGCTCAATCCACTCCAGGCCACCTTGGCCCAATCTGCCACTGATTTGGATAAAAGGCCGAATAGGCCTGCTTCAATTCAGATTCAGAATTTAGCCCTGAGGTGGTGCACAGCCCTAGATCTATGGATCTTTAACTATAATGTGTAAAGAAGTTGATCATCAAAGGAACAGTTGTGTTGTCTATGTGAAATGACAAAACAGGCTCAACCAGTTACTAATTTAGAGTTGCCTTATTAAAGGCAATAAAAAGCACAAACATCATTACAAGTATTAGTGGGGTTTTTGTTTTGTTTTAATTACATTGACTCTCTGACTTCAGGTTGCAAAGGCTTGCCATATCTAAGACTCAATGCTTCCATACCTAAAATACTTATTCATGTGTATTCCCTATTAAAATTAGGGGTTTAAGAGTAGGTATAGTCAGGACTGTAGCATCATGTTCTATACCATCCCGCCACCCCCAATACTATGTGAAGTAAGTAATGAATCCAATGTTGAATGGTACTTTAAATCTCAGAACTAATAAAAAAAATGCTCACAACACAAAGGGGAAAATAAAATGATACATATTTAATGATATATTCAAAAAAGGAATGTTCAGAAAAGCCAAACCAAATTAAAATAAACAGTGTACATCAGGTTGTGCTGTAATCACACACAACAACGCAGAGGAAGAAAATATGCAGATGACCATGTGGTAGAATGGTCTGCCTGCCACTGGAAAACTTTTGAAAATGAAGAAGAGTGTAGAATGTTTTGTTGTTTTCAGTCTTTCTTATTATTTTAATCATAATCAATAAAAAAAAGTTCTGTTCCGCTGTTCTGTTTCTGCTTTTTGGGAAGTTCTTTTGGATTTTAATACGGACTAGAGAAAGAAAATGCCTTGCTTCCAAAGGAAGTGAAAAAATTAGAGAATATAGACAAAGTTCTGAATACTCAAAGAATCATTACTTCGTCACTCTCCCCCCCTCCCCACTTTCAGTGTTTGTATAGCTTAGGCAATTTTTACTTGTAAGGCAGGCTTCCCCAATTTGTTTTTAGTTTTTAGTATCAGTCTGTTAGCTAAATCCTAAAGTTTAAGTAGAAAAGAGATTTTCATGTTTTAATGGCTCCCTTTTTTCCATTTTTTGAGGGGGATGTCTTTGTTTGGGATGGAGTTGCTTTCTGCGAATAATATAGTTATCTAGGATTTTCTATTGAATATATTGCTCATTGAAAATAAAAGTGAGAATTAACTAATATTAAGTATGAAATAATAATAGCAAAAATATTTTAGGCTACGATTCTGTACTTGGAAGTAATCCCCATTGGATTTAATGGGAGTTATGTCTGAGTAGATATGAATAGCATTGCACTGCAAATGGTACTTTAAAAGCTATTTGAAATAGAGAAGTGTTACTCTGGTAAGTACAGCCTGTTCTGGGCCAGTGTCATGCAGATACCTCTTAGTGAAGTGTTCGATAAACTTTGACAGTCACCTCTGGTAAATTTGTAGTGGTTAACAAGGGTTGATTGAAAAGCTACTTAGTGTTTGTCAAAGACCACAAATCTCCCTCTGTACAGCCTGCTGGAATGGCTACTGGTGGTGACAGTAAGGGGGGGATTTAATCTACTCTACTTTTTATCCATGGGAGGGAGTTGTTAAAAAAAGAAAAAGTCTTCAAAGTATGAGCTATAGCCACTTCCTCAAGGACTCTTCATGTGTCTGATCTAATACTGAGGGCCGGTCCCTCTCTTAACCTCCGGGCAGTACATGACTACAGACACTGCATAAATGGTACAAGCACAAGTCATCTTTTTGACATACTAGCCTTGTAAGTGAAGAGAGTGCCCTCTCATTCTGTCTTTGCCCAATACTATCTCTACTTTCTGTTTCTTAGGCCTTAGCTAGACCTAAGCTTTATCCCAGGATCGTCCCGGGGTCATCCCTGTTCATGTAAATGACACACAGGGGATCGCGGGAGCAGGCAGGGATGACCCCGGGACGATCCCGGGATAAACCTTAGGTCTAGCTAAGGCCTGAGATGAAAAATAAAATACATTTTAGGTGGCTAACATGGAGATCCTGAAAGAAGGGAGAAAAATATATTATTCTACTTTATACAATAGCTGCACAACATAATCAGAGTCCCACTACCTTACGGGACACAAAAATAACAAGTGTTTTTTAGATCCTTGGCTTGGTTTACTTTCAATTCCAAGCTTTTATTTTTGAAATAGTTTCAGGTTATTCCAGTAGGACCTAGTTGATATAAACCACTTTTACCTCTTCTTTATTTCCAAGAAATTATTGTGTCAGATTCCAGTAAGCAATAGGCAGCAAGGTACCGAGAAGACTAAGCTGCATATCAGTCATTCGCAACTCCTCCAAAACCAACATTCATATTCATTGATCAAAAGACAGTGTTACTAATTACATGAGCATTGACTAAAATTAATTTTAGTGTCATTTAATTTTGTGTGTGCTTTAAATGCCTAATAAGTAATATTTCACTTATTCCCAAAGAAATTTTGTGGAAAGGGCAAGTTTTGAAATGTAAGTCATACTGTATTGTTTTGTTTTGTTGCCTGGTGGTAGGACTGTTTTGTAAACAACCTGATGCATTGGCCCTGGGGACCTTGCAGCTGCTCCATTCGGGTTCCCTGTAGACATTTTGACAAAGTGGGGATTGTGGAAGAAGGAAAGTAAACAAGAAAATAGAGTATATTTGATCATCTCCTAACCTGTTTGAATGTGTCAGTTGTTTTTGAGGACTGATTCCCAGACAAACACTTAAATATGATTTGGGGTTCCACCTGCTCCATGTAGTCTGTTGTTGTTTTAAACAGGCTTTCAGAATTAACGAGCTGGATATTATGCATCAAGTATGCATGCATACTTTTTATATGTAAACTAGGAAGTGTGATGGTATCATTTTACCCCAATGGTATACAGGTTAGTAATACTATATTTCCAGCCCCTTTGAGAAAAGACTGTCTAATTTGATTAGTTTGATTGTCCCTTAAACTTGTTTTTGTTTCAGCATGTGCGTGTATAACTTTCCCCTTAGGCTGCAAACTGATTTTGGAGTGGAGATGCATCATTTTACACTCATATCGGAAACAGCATTGCAATCTAACCTGTTATCTGCACCTGTCCATGAGATGCCCCTGTTTATAATCTATTAAATCTGTAGTAGTGATAAATACTAAAGAACAATCGAGCATAAACTGTTTTATTTCCACCTTCAATTATAATTTGGCAATACAATTCCTTTTATTAAAAATCAGCACGTTCTGATTTTATGGTCTATGGAAAATGTGGGCTTGTTCTGGGTTCAGATCTCTCCGTAGACATAGATTTGCTAAGAATCTCTTTATAAGTCATTTCTCAGCTCTGGTCATACCAATGTAAAATTGGTGCAAAAGTGACACAGAGTTGGAAGGAGCCAATGGATTATACCATCCAACTGCCTGCCCTACAAAAGGGTTTAAAAAGTAGCTTGCTTCAAGCCTAAAACAACAGTTTAGTACAGGAGTCTCTGTAGCAATCAGAACATATTAGTTAGTCACACTTAGGCTCCATTGAAATCAGTAGAAGTTAGGTTTGTCATTACTGACTTTCCACATTGATTGCAATGCTACCTATGTGTGTGACTAACTTAGGCCTTTGCTAGACCGGGCTTTATCACGGGGAGAACACCGGGATTGTCCCTGTGCGTCCACATGACGCACAGGCCCCCTCCCCGAGATAGAGCCCTCCCCTTTGGGCCCGCTTTTTCCGCAGTCTCGGGCTGAGTCCGAGACCACGGAACGTGTGGCCCGTTTCTGCAGTTTGACCCAGCTCCACGCGATTACTTGCAGAGAGCCAGGAGCTACGCTCATCGGGGTTAGGGTGGAGGGAGCAGGGGAACTAAATTAAATTTTTTAAAAACTTTAACTTCAGCGCACCAGTATTCGTGCACTCCGTCTTCTTTAAAAATAAAAAAAATGGCGGTTGCAATGCCTCTCTTCCTGAGGTCATAGTGCCTCACGTGTAAACGGAGGAGGGATCTCACATTAATCACAACACGAGATCTTCCCTCCTCCATCATGGAACAAAAGGTAGGTATAGCTAAGGCCTTAGTTTGAGTGTAGCCAATTGAAATGAGGATGCATTTTGTAAATATTTTAGGTGTTGGTTCTATTTATAACAAAAACATTTGATGGTTACTATAAAATTATACTACAATCATGTTTTCCCCATCTCTGTAAATGAAACTTATTACCTTACTGTGAAGGGGACCAATGCTCATTATGCAGAGGTTTTTCTTGTTTCAGCATTCTGCGGACTGTTTATCTGAGTGAATCCTTCTTGTGAATATGCTGGAGATGAAAAGGAGTAAATCCCTTGCAAGACTTTCCCAGCCAGAATGAGAATACATAATGTACACAACTAAAACGGGTGAGTCAATGATGCAATATATGTTTAAAACAAATATTGTAAACCTTATAAATAACCCCCAACTTGTTTTCTTCACTTTATTTTGCCAAACATCTAGAATATTGTTGGTGTTACATAAATGAGGGGTGGGTAGAAGGTAGAACAGAATCTACTGGAAGATTTCTGAGTGATTTGCAGGGGGAAGGGTTTCTGAGTAGTAGTTTAACAATAACAACAAGAAAACGATGTTTCCCTTCTAAATTACGTTCCTGAAATGAAGAAATTTTAGGGTAGCCAGTAGTAGACTTTAGTGGGAAAGAACTATGAGCTCAGCTCAGTTCTCTTACTAAAAACAAATTGCTACACTCAGAATCGGCTCAGAGACACCCTATTCTTTAATTCAAAGTGTATATATTTTATACCTAGCTCTGGTTGGTGAATTTTGGGGTTCTAGTAAATAAATAAATATTTATTTGTAAGTAACATTTTTACTCCAATCTTTAACACACACACACACGGCAAAAAAGACTCCTCAAGCAGCTTACAAATACCAGTGTTAAGATTATTCCTGCCCTCAGGCTGAGGGCCAAAACAAGAAATTTCCCCCATATTTTACTCTAGAGTAGATACAGGGACCTCCAAACCAGATTGGGACCCTAGTGTAGGATATAGGGAGCTTTCACCCTTCCCTCTTGCTGTGGACCTGAACCAGATTGGGAATCCTGTGTCTGAAATTTTTATTACAAGATAGTGATCCATAAAGCAAATAGATCACTGTTTTGTAATTTCAAGCATGAGAGGTAAAGGTTAACATACACCCCTACTCCCCACACTGGGGTCCTGATCCAGATCAGGGCCCCTGGGCTTACTCTAGAGTAAAAAAGAAACATAGCTACTTCCATTTCATTTTATTATCAGTAATTACAAAAGAGGATGGGTGTGTGTCTGTCAGCGCCATAACTTTTAAGATCATTAAGCCTGGATACCTCAGTCTTGGCAAGCATACTAAGGAGACTCTTAAGGGTGTACAATGTGTTGTAACACATTAATTTTAATTAATTTTAATGTGTATGAAGCCTATAGACCCATCTTTAGTCACTTAGTATATAGTTTTGCAGTCATTTTTACAGTTTGAAACCAGGGGAGAATGGTCCAGGAGACAGAGTGTTATGGCTGCCCCTTCCACTTTCTGTGGGGCATTGCTCCTAGGGGAGTAGAGTGGACAGACCTCACCCTGAGGGGGCTATAGAGTGGCATCATTGCACGGGCTGTGCCAAGGGGTAACAGAAGCTGTGGCTTCACTCAGATGAGGCAGGCAAATGTGTCCAACTCAGACAGTTGCATAACTTTGCTTGAAGGCTTTGCTGGATCAAACTATTCAAAGTCGTCTGTTCACTAGTACGTTTGTGAGTGCTGCTTCAAATAAAAATGCTTTCGTAATGAAAATGTGCGGTTAACATAGAAAAAATGAATGTTTTACTGAGTCAGATCTCAGTAAAGCTGTGCAAGCATTGCTTATTATAGTAATTGAAAGTTATATACAGAAGATATATAACTATATATATTTGGAGTCCTAAAATAGACAGAGACATAGAATAATAATTGTTTCAATAATCTGTCCCATTGACAAACTGGTGTCACAGATATACAGAGGAATTGCCTTGTTTTGGGTACTCTTGTCCCATTATCACTCAACTGTATTGTCCCATGCAGACGTAGTACTGCCTGATCACCTAACCAGGAACTCCTCACCCACCCACCAACATCCCCATGAGTTCACATACTCTTATACCATTTTGTAACCTGGCTGGCAAGTCGTCCTAGATGATACAGTGAAACCTGCATTTACTAATTTAGTTGCAAAGTAATTTTATTATTCACATTGCAATTATTTTGGCTAACTTTTCTAATTATTAACATTTAGCAATGAAAGAAATTCAAATATTCCTTAGTCAGAAGTTTGAAAATAGAGCTCAGTTTTTGGTTTTAAGTTTAAAAAAGGAGAAAGAATTTGTTTAAAATTCATTGGAGGTAATTCATTCATTCATTCAAAAAGTAACTTTGCATTACTGGCATGTAGTTAATAACTTTCTGCTTATTTCAAACCCATATCCATTCAGAGATTATTTGAAACTCCTAACATTAATGCATATTTTAAAGTGGATACACTTTTATTTTCCAGGGAATGTATATTTACTATACCATTACGTCTTATGTAATGTACAGTTGAATAAATCCATATACCTAATTCATGAGAGTTTTTCTTGTATCTTTATGTGTAGATTATCATTTTGACACAGATGATCAGGACCTGTAGTAAAACCTAGTGAAATGTAAGAAAAGCTTAGCAATCCAATACATACAATCTGATTCAGTGAGAGAGATCTGCATGTCTGTCCCTCTGATCTCAAAATTGATGGAATCACTGGTCATGTGTTCAGCAGAATGAAGAAGGGTCCTTGCAGGCAGTGTGAGCATACGCCCACTGCTATGGAAGAATTTGTTCTAGAAAGGGCTTGGTAAATTTAGCACTGGTGCTAAGGAAACTGTTTATTCCCAATTTTAATGCAGATTCATACACTGTTTTTATAGTAACATGGGATATGCTTTCCTTGTATGTCTCTATATTTGTATATGTTCCATTAATACCCAAATAATAGGAAACCACCATGATATTACTGTGCAGAATACCTGAAAAGCCCTGGGTGTTACTAAGATACACAGGCAACATGAAAAAAATCTGCATAGCACTATTGAAGGGGTATGAAAGGGCATCTTTCAAGGCAATTACATGGGCCTGCCCTTGAAGACGACTTGAAAGTTGCAGCTAGTGCAAAATGCAGCAGCTAGACTGCTCACAGAAATATCCTATAAAAGAATTGCATTGGCTGCCTGTATGCTTCCGGTCAGCATTCAAGGTGTTGGCAATGACATTCAAAGCCCTAAACAGCTTGGGACCTTGGTATTTGAGGGAATGCCTCTCTCTATATATCTGCCTGCCTGAGATTTGAGATCTGTTGGAGCCCTCCTTTGTGTCCAACCAATGCGATACATACATTATGGTGGGACATGGGAGAGAACTTTCTCTGTTGTGGCACCCTGGTTGTGGAATAACCTTCCCTTGGAGGCCCAACTGGCACCGACACTGGCTTTATTTCAGCACCAAGTTAAAACATGGCTCTTTATCAACGCCTTTGAGGGCTAAATTCTCCATGATCACACATAGTTTAAATTGTTTTTATTGCTTTTAAAAAATTCTACTGGTTTTAATTTGTTAACAATTTAATACTTTTTAACTGTCAATGTTAGGTTTACATAGTTCTGATTTTCTCTGTATGCTGCCCTGAGATCCCAGTGATATAGGGTGGGATACAATTGTTTTAATAAATAAATAAATACATAAATAAATAAACCCCAGCAGTCCCCATTTTCCCCTGGCCTTATCCTGCACCTGTGTCTGTCCAAAAGTGGTGATAATAGTATCCCCAGAGCAGTCTGTACAGTTGAGACAGCAGAAGTGTGTTTTAATCACACAAAAACATACTTGTTTTGTTCTGTTTCCCACAGTTTGGTTTACAATGTAAGTATTAAATCAAGAGCAAAGAAAATTGCCCTCATTTTAATATTTGTTAAGCATGCATACATATGGGGATATCTTTATTTCATTTCATTTCCGTACTGCCCAATACCTGAAGCTCTCTGGGCGGTTCACAAAAATTAAAAATTAAAATACAGCGTGAAGTATAAAATATGGAAACTTGAACCTCAATATAAAACCACAATATAAAAGTACAACCAGAATAAAAGCGTGAAGCAATGCAGAAATTTAAAATCCAGATTTAAAACACAGATTTAAGAGAGCAGAGTTAAAAGACTAGGATGGTAAAATGCTAAAATACTGGGAAAATAAAAAGGTTCCCACCTGGCGCTGGAAAGTGTACAACGTAAGTGCCAGGCGAACCTCTTTAGGGTGCTCATTCCACAGCTGGGGTGCCACAGCAGAAAAGTCCCTAATTTCCTTTACCAGGGGCTCATGGAGAAGGACCCCCTGAAGATGATCATAGGGTCCGGGCAGGTATAAGGGAGGAGTCGATCCTTCAGATAACTGGGCCCAAGTTCTTCAGGGCTTTTAATATTAATATGAGCACTTTGAATCAGGCCCAAATATGGAGTGGCAGATCAGTGTTTTCACTGCAAGGCCTGAGGACTACTGCCAGCTCCCTATCACTTTAGGTGTTTTGCTCTGCCTCTCATTCACTCACTACTTCTCTTTTTCAATAGCTGCACACTCTCAGCAGGGGCTCTCTAGTTTTGGTTTTTTGGTTCCTTTAGCAGTGGGCTGGATGCTGTTATCTGAGCTACCAGAGGACTTCAGGGGTGGGGGAGTCAGGAGACCTACAACTTGTTCGCTATAATATGGCTGAGGCACGGCTTGAGGAGAAGAATGCAAAAGCAAGCAGCCAATTAGCTGTGGTGGAGGAGGAGCCCAAGAGACAAAGAGAAATGTAACTGGATAACTGCAGTGATGCACTGCGCACCTGCAGGAGATGGAGGAGGGAACTGAATGTGTGAGCAAGACAGCAAGCAATGTGGAGTTGCACTGGCAATGGTCTCAGCAGTATTGCTTGGAGCCAAAGTGGTGAAAAAGAGGGGGAATTACTGCTTTAGACAGACTAGAAATAACCCTAATAATAATGCTTGTTTCTGAAACAGAACAGGTCAGTGTAGCTCACAGAAAGGAGCTCCACTGACATGTCCTGATGAAATTAGCATTTTAGCTCATTTCCAGGGTTAATTTCAGAGATGCAAAAGCCTCATGGAACCAGCGGAAGTGGAGCGACTCTGTTGGATACTGTCCAGAAACGGAATATAGCGACTTACTTCTGGATCCAGCTCCAGAATGCAAATTCTGTTCACTTCTTGCTGGTACTGGAAGTCAGCCGGTACTCTACTGCTACTTCATACAGCATACTGTTAGGAATTCAAGTTAACTGTATTCTTTTCTTCATCTTCATCATCATCACCATCATAAAACTTTATTCCAGAAGGAGGGGGATGCAATTTTAACACTATAATATATATACCACCTAATGTATTTTATAAGCCTAGTGTGCTTGATCCTAGCTATTTTGGTTTTCTTACTAACACAATGAACCAAATATTGGGGGAAAATACTGATCTTAGCTGCCATCATAAAGAACAGCTAGATTCATAAACAGTTATGGATGTTGGCAGCTGCCTATCATACTGAATAAAGTCCTGTATAGCACATGAAGACAGTGTCAACTTACATTTTATCTCTGAAGTAGTTTCAAAGCGTTTATTTGCTTTCTCTTGAGTCCTTAACCTAATTCAAGTAACATAATTGGCTGAATATTTTTCCACATAACTAATTGGCTAGTTGCCAGTGTGGAAACCATTGTCTGACTTGATGATGATCAGAAATTAACATGACATTTGCGTGGTGGTAATGGAATATATTAGTAATGTAATTCTTGACTGTAAGAAAGAGTCCATCATCTCTCCTAACCTATGATCAGCAGGATGGGCTGAAAGAATGATGAAATGTTCCCAGCAGGCAGTTCCCAGCAGTGGCTAGCCAATCGCTATGTCAAATTTTGTTTTAAATTCTTCAGACAAAGCTGTAATGCTTACCAATTAATTACCACAAATGTCAATTAAAAATCTACCAAATAATGCAGCAAGATTAAATTTCAATTAAAAGAATTACATTTAACAAGAGGGATATAACATTATTTTAATGAATTCTGCTGAAGGTGACAGATTATATAGCTAGGTTTGTGCACTGTAGGTGGATCTGGCTTCACTGGGCAGTGTGAACTGTGTATCTTCATACATATATTAATTGTGAGAATTATTTCCACCACAGTCATGTCCTTAAGGAGCTAGGAGCCCCAAAATATCACATATCATCAAACAAAAGAAGCCTTCTGTAGTGTTTCAGCATTTATATCTTCATACTAAATTTATTTATTTATTTATTTAAAAGTAGCAGCATTAGTGAAATCGGACAGTTGACTTAATGAATTATGGGGGAAGCTATTATAATTAATTATTGTCTCTTCATTCATTTTGCTCACTTCCTCATTCATCTCCCAAAGTAACCAATTATTTTACATTTGTTCTGTAATGCTCGGAATTGTGCTATATGAAGGGTAGGCAAAATAAGGACTACAAGTCATGTCCATCCCAGATGGTTTTTTGCCAGCCTGTGTAGCCCCCATGATGTTTTTGTTGGTAATTTACCTGCACTCTGTTAATTACACAGGGAATTGCTGACCCTTTATATAGAACAATTTTTCAACAGAAAGGTTGTGGTGGACTTGACATAGTTGGCTCTGGTATAGTACACAGCATAGTTTGAAATAATCTACAACTGGTGATCCAGGTATACCTTACAGATGGCCCAGTTCAGCTAGAGGACTACCTGTATACTGGACAGATCAGCTACTACATCATGTCCTCTTATGCAGTGCCTGTATAATGGACCTAGCTGTAAAATTGTACCAATGGAAAGGGTAGATCATGGGAATGTTTTGGGGGAAATTTTGCTGGCTCTATTTGGGTGTAATTCACAGTTAGTTTTTCCATATGAATATTGTCTGAGAATGGTATTGGCTTTTTACAGAGAAGAAAAGAACATGTGCCCTGTGTTCAGAATGCTTAAATTAGCTATCTTTGTAACCTATTAACAAGGCAACTCTTATTTTGATATTTGTATTTCTGACTTCATGTGTTCCTGTCCATTGTTAAAACAATGTTCATCTTCATATTAGCAAGTATTTTGGACTCTGGAACAATATTTGATCTTCACTGCTACATGAGGCTTTTGGGTAGGGGTAGAGGAAGGAGCAGGTTTTTTTAATGTTGCTATAAATAGCTGAGAAATCATCTTTGCATCTTTTTTTTAAAATAGATTCCTTTAAATATTGGGTGTATCGTTTCAGTTACAGAATTTTTAATCATGGGGCAGTATCTAATGCTACTCCTGCACTAGCAGGACATATTGCTAGAGCAAAGGGAAGCTACCAGTTCCTGTAGCAATCAGAAACGAGCAAAAACACTCATTTCCGGAATGGGGCAGGCCAGTGGAACTTGCAGAAGGAAGTTCTGCTGACCTTTCCCATTCCAGAAATGAGTGTTCAGCTTCTTTCTGGGATTCCTGTTGGAAGAGCTATTTTCCATTGCACTTGTGATGGTTCCTGCTAGCACAAAGGAACAGGAGTGCAGTGTCAGTGTTGGTTACTGCCCTAAGTCAGTCTTATATACATTATAATTACGAGGAAAATGAAAGTTATCAAGTGCTTCTTTGTGACTTTAAAATGCTTGGACTACTGGTGAGGAATAGGTGACGTTTTCAGTGTTCCCACCTACAATTTTGGAAAGGCCATTGAATATCACATTTCACAACCAAATTTAGTGCCACTGACTTCATTGGGAACAAACAGCCTTAAATCATTGTGCTGTTACTTAAATAGACTGGACTTTTAGAAATACGTGCATATGTTTTAAATTAAGAAACAAATGAACCAATCACATGCTACTCATGTAAGTTACTTTTGGCTTCCAGTACTCAGAATGGGCCTTTTTAAGTCAAAGTTATATCATATACTCTCAGAAAGAGGTTCTGAATAGCTTCATAACCAGAAAAGCATGAATCATAAATGTATAATGTTTGTACAATGCCACAGTCATTAGACCGTCACAGAGATACTAAGTCCCTTGTGGGCAATGCATAGGTTTTCCCTGTTACCATCCATTAATACTCCTTTCTTGCAGAGTCTTAAGCAATACTTATAATTTCAGTGCATGAGGAAAAAGTTAGCCATGGACTGTTTGCCAGCAAAATCTCCTTTGTAAATACTGATTCTAATGTCCTCGATGTCCTTTTCACAGGGATGTTAAATTACCTTCAAACAGCTGAGAGGGTTTTAAAACTGTCCAACAGTCATAGGCACTTGCCATATAGCATTCAAGTAAAAATGTCTCAGCAGTGCTACTTCTGAAGGCAAGATAGTCTACAGATTTGTGACCTGACAATTCATAAGCTTGGAATATGGGTCCATGCTTTGAATTAGAAGGTGATAACTATTTCCACAAGATTTCAATATAGTCAGCCTTTTAGGTATCCATTCCAGATTTACAAAGCCAACCCTCTTTTACAAGAAGCACTTACATCATTAGTGCAAGCTAGCAACAGAAGGCAGCTGCAAAGGCCTAGCAAGATTTGGCATAACTGGAGCCCTCTTGGGATCAGGTGGATCTTGCTTACATATTTTGGTGAGTATCTGTGAAAATTCATACTTGGTTATATATACCTGTTTGCAATCACAATTACAGATTGTGCCAATTTTGGTAGCAACCATAGTTGTATGTATTACAACGCCACTTTTAGCTATTCAGACTTATTTGATGTTTTATTTGTTAGAATTCTACAGGCAACTGCAATTGTCCAGTATGTTCAACATGTTTTCTTCCTTTAGAAATTTGGCCTTAACTATAGAATCTCTCAGGTTTTTATGTTAGACAAACCTGAACAGTTTCCCTCCTTCATTTCAATACAATGCCTTGTAGTTGTTTGTTCTTAAGGGATTTTTTTTTAAAAAAAACTATGTTTCTTTTAAATTCTGTCACTGAAATGTATGAGAGCTGACATGTGTAAATATGTAGTTAGACAATTGCAGAAGTATATTATTTGCTGATCGACCATAATGGTTCCACAGAAGCCATTATACTCAATCATATCATGTCAATCTGTGGTAGTTATTGTAATGTAGACACACATTCTTTTTTTACTTCTTCCTTTTTTATTTAAAAAAATTATTCTACACGAGCAAAAGCTGTTTGTAATTGTCTTCGTTATAGTAAAAAAAATAGTGAAGACGGTAGTAATAATAATAATAATAATAATAACAACAGGCTATTCTATAGTGAAGACAGTAACAACAACAGCAGCAGCAACAATGATTATTTTAAATAATCTGATGAGTAACATGAAAAATTAAAACACAGCATAGGAATTTGAGTTTGCTGTGGACTTGAGCTTCTTATTCCTGACTGGACTAGGCTACTGTTTAATCTGAGCAGCAAATTTCTCATACACTCTTAAGTAAACTGAAGCTTATTTCATCTGATTTACACTCTCCACAAACTACAGGTATACCTGGTCTCCTTCTGGCTAGGTTGAGAAGATGTTGAGTGTGAACATCAAACTTTACCATAAACTGCAAGTTAATTTTGGCATTATTTTAGTTTACCTAAATTAGTGAAGTGTTCAGCTGTCCCAATATGTAATGTTTAAAAATCAAGAGTGGCAGAGAGCCTGGAGGGAATCAAGAGAGTTGTTTCTAGGCACGCTGGTGCCCATAGGCACCTTGTTGTAGACCTCAGGGCTAGGTTTATATCATAAATGCTTTGGACACAGGTTGACTCTCCGAAGCAATTTCCTCCATGTAAACCAGCACTGATTGTATAACCTGAAAACATTCTGGCATAATTTGGAGACAGAGATGCCCTATCATAAAAATGCACTGAAAATACTGAAAGGTATCTGCTAAGAGTATGGATTGGCCTTACTCAATCTGGTGTCCTCTAGATCTTTTGGCCAACAACCCTGGGGTTGATTGGAGTAGAAGTCCAAAACATCTGGAGGCAAGCACATTGGAGAAGGCTGGTGTTGACAGTATCGGCAAAAATGAACATTTTTGACGAATTGAAGGTTGATGCATACAAAAAGTTGAACACATCCCTTGCTGATCTGCCACCAAACCCCATCTCCATAGCACACATCCAAAAAGCATTCCTTGCTATCAGAGTCGCTCACCCGCTTGAATCACAGTGACTACATAATGCAGAATGGACTGCAGCTGGGAGGAAATAGGTGGTGTTTTGCAATCACCTAAGTACCTTATGTTTTTATCAGAAGCACTGATGATCATGTGCGGGTGCAACATATTCCACGCAAGAATGTGGAAATTCAAGAGGTTCTCATTGATAAGCGTTACTTTATGAAAGTGTGAGAAGCACCACGTACATTGATGGTGCTATATAAATAAATAATAATAATAATAATAAGAAGAAACTGTTACAGTGCATCTCAAATAACAAATCCAAGTTCAAAATGTTATCAGACAAAAATGTATACTGTTGTTTGAATGTAGCTTCTGATTCAGTATTATTAAATAAATCTCCAGTTTTATTCTACCCCTCTTCATGTTCTCATAAGAATCCTCTTGAGGTAGGTTAAGCTATGAGATGGTGACTGACTGAACTGCGTCCGGTGAGCTTCTTTGCTGAGCAAGAATCTTAACCCTTGGCATTCTATCCACTAGACAATAAGGTGGTAACAGTCACTAGTAACAGTTATTCTATCCATTTTGACTACAAGAAAACCTATATTATGGCACCAAAATTAGTTTTCTACATGCATTTGTTCATGAGTTATGACATACCAACATTTGTGTGGCAGCCATCTTGGAAAATGGCAGCTATGTTATTCATGCACCAGGATGAGCATATCTACCCAAGTTAAATGTGTTCCTGCAGGGGTCTGCACATTATTCTTATGGGTGTCTATAACAGATCTAGGACTATGGGTTAATGTTGACTCTTTGTTGCAAGATAGAGATTGTCTTCCATTGGTAGATACAGATGAAACAAAAAAATCCTACAGGTTTATAAAACACTATAATACAAAATGTGGTACCAGGAGTGGAAAAAGAGAGAAAACAATGAACGATTATAATTTAAAAAATAACTGGAGTGCTTTGATGGAGAATCTTTTTATAACAAATTATGGATAAAGTGAAAAGGAAGACTTCCATATTGGAGAACAAAGAGTAGTTCTTTCTTAGAGAGAGCAATATACCTTTAATTTTCACATAGATCAGATCCTTAAACAATATTTTGTCCTCTGAGAAGAGTTACCTACTTAGAGTTAGCTTAGAGTAGAATATTATCTTAGTTCGGACATAACTGAATGACGACTTTTTATCTCAAAATGGGAGAAGACCTATGTACTGGGCATCACTGAATTGAAGCTTAAACAGTTGTCAGCTTTCATATGTGTTTAGTTCTTGTGTTTGTTTTATTTTAAAGATCCAAAACCATTAAAGAAAACTTTGGCTTAGGTCCTCAGAACCACAAGCATTGTTCTGCTTCTGGAATGGGGCTTTCTTACCTCTTTCCTGCTGTGTTCCACAAACCCCTAAAAAGCCATTCCTGACAGGCAGGGGACCATTTCAAATGTGGTGTGGGAAGCTCCATCTGTGTGGGTGGAAATTGGCTGAAAATGCAAGATCCCCAGCTAGCATAAGCACAATTACTTCTTCAAGCAAGTGTTCCACTGGATCAAAACAATTGTTCTGCCTTGCACACAAAAGGTCTTGAACACCTTTGTAGTTAATGAAAAACATCTTTTTCTGAAATGTCAATATGTGCATTTTAGGGGTGTGCTCCGCTCCGTTACGGATCCCTGGATCCAAAGTGGAATGGGCCGATCTGGACCTCCAAAGCCCGGTTCCGGAGTAGATCAGGGAGGTCCGGATTGGCTTGAAGCGGTTCAGAACGGTCCAAAGCAATTCAGACCGTTCTGAAGCTTCGGAGCCAGGTAAGTGGGGAGGGGGGCTTACCTGGGTCTGTCGCAGTCCAGGCAGCGGCTTCAACTGCAGCCCAGGCTTCAGGCCAAACAGGCTGTGGCCTGTTTCCAGCCTGAGGCCTGGACCGCAGTTGAAGCTGCCGCCCAGACCATGATGGAGCCAGGTAAGTGGGGGGAGGGGGGCTTATCTGACGCCACCGCCACTGCAGTCCATGTGGCGATGGCGGTGGAGCCAGGTAAGTGGGGGGGGCTTACCTGGGTCCATCGTGGTCCTGGTGGCGGCTTCAACTGCGACCCAAGCTTCAGGCTGGAAACAGGCCTGGGCCACAGTTGAAGCCGGCGCCCAGACCACGACGGATCCAGGTAAGTGGGACGTGGAGGGGGGCTTACCTGGGTCCATCGCGGCCTGTTTCCGGCCTGAGGCCTAGGCCGCAGTTGAAGCTGCCGCTCAGACATGATGGAGCCAGGTAAGTAGTGGGGAGGGGGCTTACCTGGCCCTGGCGCCGGTGACACAGTCCGTGTGGCAATGGCGGCAGAGCCAGGGGAGAGGGGAGGTGGAGGTGGGCTTACTGGCTCCATCGTGGTCCAGGCAGCAGCTTTAACTACAGCCCAGGCCTCAGGCTGCAGCCTGTTTCCCACCTGAGGCCTGGGCTGCAGTTGAAGCCACTGCCCGGACCACGATGGAGCCAGGTAAGTGGAGTTGGGGGAGGGGGGCAAAATGGGGCCCGAATATTGATCTGGACCTCTGGATCTTGCTCTGCATCTGGTTCTGGAGCGGATCGGGGGAAGTTTGGATCGATCCGAACCAGTTTGGACCCGATCCGAAAGTTCTGGATCAGGTTCCAAACCAGTTCGGGTAGGGGGTGCATAGCCCTAGTGCATTTATGTTCTTACTTTGAGAATATAAACTGCCCACAAATCTACAAAACAGTTGGTTTCTTTGTGTCTCTCATCCTGCTGTTTAGATTCGTGGCTATGTATTTGTGGCAGAAATTAAATCTTACATTTGTAGAGGAACTTGGCCAGGGAAAGTCAACTCTTTTTAAGAGTGCTTTGTCTTCTTCCACTTATTAGAATCTGAATGACTTTCAGTGCTGCAATTAAGGTCTTTTTTTTTTTGAGGTAGCTATTTAAATATTTATTAGCATCAGAGTATTGGGTTTTCTAAATAACTCTTAAAGCATTTGCATGCACATACAAAAACTGTTGACAATCCTGTAGTGGAATAGAGTAATTCATTTTTTGGGACTCACTCAAGTGTGATTGGCTTAGTTACTGAGAAATTTATTTTAGGGAAAATTCAGTGTCAACTGAAAATGGTTCCATTCTGAAAAGACGAAAATTCCTCTACTTGTGAAAATGTGTCTTGGCAGCCAATTTGACTTATGATACAAGATTTAACACTTGTCTTGAAGCATGAATATTTACCATGGCAACAGCAACATTGTACACCACATGTTGGGAGATTTGTTTTCTGTGCCTCCTGATTTGCATTGGCGGCATGGACTTTTGGTAGCTGCCCCTTGCATGGATGAGCTGCAATGCAAAAGTACGATTTTAGCCTGCAGAAATGTGTAGTACATGCTTCAACGGATATATTACCAATATCTGTGGCTAATACGTTATTTTGTATGTGCTGCACAAATGTAGCTATTGATCTAGTTTTTATGGTTGCTGTTTAATATCGGATGGTACAGGATTTAGGCTGAGGGTCTTCATGCACCACGGTTGCATGTTTGGGGCGGGGTGTTGTCATGTGTACAAACCTTCATTTTTAGAAACTGTTCATGCTGGAAAATAGCTCCCTAAATTCCCATGTTTTTTAAAAAATACTTAGTATGGGTGTTTTGAAATAGTATTGCTGCGTAGCAATATTTCTCCTCCACATACATCAAATCCTCAGTCTAAGTTTTGAACCCTAGAGGAGTTTAAAGAGATGTTTGGGGCAACACTGTTTGTTTAAAGAAACTCTGGAGGAGAAAATCAACTGTGCATGCCCCTCTAGATTGCCTGCTCCTTTCCCGTCCTTTTCCCGTCCTTAGGCTTTTGCTGAGTTACAAAGTGAAAGGATCCTTCTAATTAATGTCAGATTGCTATATTGATTTGAAAGAAAGAAAGAAAGGAAAGGCCTGAAATAGTTGGGATGACAACTGTTGGTGCAATGTTTTAGGTAAGAATGGCTTTTTTGGCGGCACTTTAATGGGTGGTCCATATCAGTTTAAATATGGTCCAATAAATGGTATCATCTATGCCCTTTCTGATCTGATCAGAACTATCTCATAGATAGTCCCATTTCACTCCCTACAAAACATCTATATAAGATCATAACTGCATGTCCACATTATCTTTCTCTTTTACAAAAGGAATAAAACTAAAAATGGATAAGAATAAAAATAAATCTGTGATCTCATCTGAGCACAATCCACATAATTATCTGACTGTGCTACAAAGCTGGTTATTATATTTTTCTGATGGGGGAATACTTGGGTTATTTAAAGTTGTAAGCCAGATTTCTGATTCCTATCATAATTTGTACATTTTGTACATAAATGCCTGTACCAGGAATTTCTATATTGGCTCTTACTTTTTTTTGAGATTTCCCAAGGTTTGAATTTTAAGGCAAATTTAAATAGCAATCTTGCTTTAGTATGTGGACTTCTCAAAAGTAGTGTTTCCATTTTGCATTAACATTAAGTGCTTCAGTGTTGGATTTTATCCAGTTGAAATACTATCTATTTAAATTCCTTTTAACCTATCAATGCATTAAATCAAATATCCTATTGGGATTTCAATTATGCATGAATATGGTACACTTGTTTGTTACTAAGGTGACTAGTGTGTCAAGGTTATGTCAATGCAATAATAATGCAAAAAGAAAAGAAAATATAATGTTGGCTAAAATCACTACATTCTTATAGAATAACTTTTGAACAGCATCCTTCAGTTCATATGTAGTTTTGTGAAATTATCTATTTAATAGTGTGATCCAATGTTATTTTTATGCAATAGTATAAATGTATAACTTGAAGCCTATTTTAAGATTTATTTATTAAGGAAATGGGCACTGTTAGACAAGTCATTGCAGCCTCCATATACTTCCTTGGCGTTTCATTTTATGATGTTTGAATTGAATGTAAGTTTCTGACTTTTGCAGGGGCTTATTAGAACCACATTTGTACTGAGACAAATGGAATGGACAGATACTCTAACTGTTATAAATATGAAGAAAGTAGAAAGGCTATGAACTGATCTGCACATCATAAAAATATGTGGCATAGTCTTGTTGTGCCACTTTAGAATGCAGGTAGAGGACCACAAACATTTTCCCACATAAAATAACTTCTTTGAACATAGAAAATTAACACATTATAGAAAAAGATAGGCTGGTATCTTTTTTTATGACAAGCTGAACTTTTCAAAGGCACATAGGGGATCCCCTACTTTCATTCTTAAGTGGATTTCCCCTGGACATTCTACTAGATGTTCTAACGCGGGATCTCAAAACCAGTATTTCAGAGATGCCAGCTGAATATTGGAGAGACAGAAAGATGGTTACTGAGATAGGGTGGATGTTAAAAGAGGTTTCATTTTCTGACAATTATTCTTACCATAATTTGGGTAAATTTTAACCAGTTCCCAAACTTTTAGTAAGCTTGATATCCTTTACAGAGCATAACAATATACCATTCTGGAGAATAGGCCCATTTTTTTTAAAAAAGTCATCTTCACTGAATGACCTCAGAGTGGTAATTCATGCCTTAATGACATGCAGATTAGGTTATTATAATCTACTCTATTTGGAGCTGTCTTTGAAGCAGCCATTGGATTTAGCCATAGACAACAGGATTCCTCTTGCAATTCTGTAAGGCTCAAACGCTTTAAAAGGAAAGACAACTTTGGGATCTTTGCTGGACCAACTTCATCCTCCACATCTAAATTTGGGCCTGAAAGACCAAGGAAAAGTGTGGGTGTATGGAATATAAATTGTAAGCAAGCAGTTTGTGACATTGTACAACATTAACATTGATCAAAGGCCATGTCTGTTAAGGCATCAGCCTAAGCTTTCAAATTCCTGGCTTTGTGATAATTGAGCTAAGAAGAGATAGCTTTAACTTTGATCTTAAACTGGCAGGAGTTTTCCACACAAAGCATTTATTATGCACTTGTCATTCCCTAATCATGGTTGTTTATACGTTAAGCGATATTGTGACCCTCCAGTTTTGCTTCTGTGTCTAAAGAAAACTTTCAGCAAGTTTCTTTTAAAAACAAACAAAAACAAAACAAGGATATGCGGTAATTGTAAAAGCGAAAAAAATCTCTCTTTTTTACTTGTGTATTTGCACTATTCCACTATGCAGCAGTCCAACTTACAGGGTATGTAGTAGAAAAGCAGGAAAGGTAACATTCTTTGTGTAGTGTTTGGATCTCAGTTCTGTGACAAAACCAAAAGTAGACACAGTGGATTAGCACCCTTGTAGAAAAGCTCTTGTTGGCTTCCAGTCTCAATTTGGAGTGCTGGTTTGAACCTTTAAAATCCCAAACAGTTTGAGTTGAGGATACCTTAAGGATACCTTTTCACACATGAAGGTACCTATGCATTAATTCTCCTTTGGAAGCTTTGCACCACATGCTCTTGCCATTTGAAGTACCAGGGATGGTTATACAGGACAAAGCCTTCTCTGCAATGGCTCCAAAATAATTGAATGCCCTAAGTAGGGGTTATGTGTTGCTCCATCCTTACTGGCTTTCAGATGCCAGTGGGAGGCGGTTCTATTTTAGCTAACTTTTGCCATGTCCTGAACATTTTAAATATGTAATAGAATGCTACTGTTTATTCTGTTTGCTTCTACTGCTTTTCTTGGCTTCTACCATTATTAATTTGCTGATGCTGTGTTTTATGTGATCTGCTTTTTAATTTTTGTTTTGTTTTTATCCAGTTTTATTTATTTATTTATTTGTGTTTGTTTAAATATCTATGTGATCCTACCAGTAAAATATCTTAAGACAGAAAATAACAAAATAAAATAACAAAAAAGCCCTAAAAACTCTAAAAACTGATCTTAAAATGCCTGGGAGAATAAAAAGGACTTCTCCTGGCACTGAAAAGACCACAATGTAGGCACAAGGCAAGCAACTCTGGGGAGAGCATTCCACAGATGTGGTGCCATGAGTGAAAAGGCCCTCCAGTTGATAGAGGGTGGGACCAGATGGAGCTGGCTTCTCAGGTGATGGAGAGGACCTACTTCCCTCTTTTTCCTCAGCTGTTGCAATCCTTGAAATCAAAATAGAATCGCTGTTAATGATACTGGCTGAAAGTAAAATAGATTTTTTGGATCATGAGGGGAAACAGGATAACAGATTCTGCTTTTGTAATAATTCTGTCACAATAATTCTTATAATTTTTTTACTGTACTCTTTTACTTTAAAAGTCTATATAGATCCCCACAGGATTTAAGAATAAGATGACATTTATGTGGTCTCTGCTTGTGGAGTGCTGAACAATAGCTTCGGTTGGTTCTCTTCTGTGGTTATGCTTCTGCAACAGTTACGCAATGGGAAAGAAGAACTCAGGTGTGATGAATTCCTTGGTGAGAAAGCAAATTCAGAGACACAGACAAAAAGAGAGGAATAATATAACATCAACACACACACACTTGTAGGATAAGAGGAACTAAATAATTTAATTACTTTTTCCTAACTAAGGGAGGGGTGAATGGATTCACTAACTAATTCTACACAAAGACAAACGGGGCCTGTTCAGACAACTCGCTAAGCCATGGTTAGGCCACTAACCCTTTTGTAGCAAATGGTTAGTGAATGTGCTTAAACCATGGTTATGTAGCCACTGTGGTTAGGAATGGTTCACATAACACACTAAGTCATGGTTCACACGACATACAAAGCCATACTGTTTACTCAAATGCTTACCACTTTGGCTTAGAGTGCCATCTGAACAGATTCACTGGGGTTTGGGGGCCTAAATTAATGTCCAGTATTTTTTTTCCTAATCGCTCATTTCTCACATACCTATAAAGCATGATAGGTGGGGGTAGATTGAATTGTTATACGGGTGGATCAAATTAGGATTTGAAAAGCATTTATATATTACAAATTCTGTGTAAATGATGAAGTGGTGAAGTCAGGCTCACGTTTCTGTGTGTAGCCATATCCAAACTTCTTCTCATATTCTTCAGTTTGCTTTAAGTCACTAATGATCATCTCTTTATTTACCACAAATAACATGTTCTCTTTGATCATTGCTTTCAAATACAGCTAATATGAAAGAGGAGTGGGGGTGTATTTTTGCAGCACAACTTACAATATAATGGCACATCCCAATCTTATCCCCCAACAAGTGTTTTTTCCAAAGTTATAACACCTCCCACAAGAAAAAAAGAGTAAAAAAAGCAATGAAGCACACAATTACATGATGAAAAACAATAAAAAGTACCTTCTAACACACATCTCCAGTGATTGCATTACTTTATTATAAAAATTAAATGTAATTACATTTTCAGGCCTTGTATGAAAAACACCCTACAAAGACAAGTCTTTGTTTAACTTTAGATTTCCAAGGGGGTTGCTCAGCTGCTGAATGTCTGTCATATTTAATGGGATTTGAGTAATTTCAGTTAGAATAATGGAAAACCTCAGCTCTTAAATTTATGAAATAAGATATTGGGAATCTCTTGAACTTTCTCTTCACTCTTCTTTTCATATGAAACAGTGTGGGGTGAAGTATGGTTGTGGACAATTGTGAAAAAGAGAAACAATGTAAATTGAAATGGCTTATACAGAGGAAACAGCTTACTATATGCATTCTGACAGGAAGCGTGAGTGATCCATGCTTTCAGTTCCCAACGCTTATGTCTAATGTCCAAAATCTTTCTATCTACCCCGTCTCCAGAGGTGAGATGTGGAAGTTGTCCCTCCATCAGAAATCCATACAGATATATGGGTTCCTGCTGCAGAAGTAACTTGCACACCTCCTCATGGGAGAAGGGAAACTACTAGGGCTGGGGAAATAAGATGTTTGTGTTCTACATCATACATTACAAAGCAATGTGGGAAACATCAGATGTGATTCATTTGCACTTTTCTCTCCTACAGGAATGTCTGAAACTTCTTAGATTGAAGAGAGAAGGATAGAAGGATTAGCCATAACTGCAATGCTTTGAATAGAATAGAATAGAAAGGAGAAAACTAACACTTGAAAAGGAGGAAGATACATGGGTCTAGAAGAGACTTATGGCCAGAAGTGAAAGTATTGGATCTAGTTAGAGTCATAATATAGACTTGAAGTTTTAAAGGAAATAATTGAGTGTGGGTTCTGATGGGGGTTATAAGCAAACAGTAGATTCTAGATGGGATTATAAAAATATATATATAGAAAGATGGGGTTACTATGTTACCAGAGGCCATGCTCAAAGGTTAAATAAAAAGTCTTTGCTTATTCAAACTGGAAATTAATCTAAGGGTGTAGCTCGATACGTTGTGACTGGCATTCTGCCATTATTTCATAGTAAATATCTATCCATCATTCACAAGCTAAGAAAATAAAGCAGAACAACATGTCTTCTTGTTTGTTTTCATTTATATCACCAAGATACCTTGCTTCCCCATGGCCTAACTCTCAATCTTCATTTCCTGTTACTAAACCAAATATTTCAATCCTAATCCTTATCCTTATTTATATATCTCTTTTTATACTTACCCATTGCATCTGATATCCTCTCAAATTAGCCTCTACTTTCTTTCTGTTCGAAGGATACAACTTTGGTATGATCCATAATGAACTTCTCACTCTGTAAGCGACAGCGTAACGAAAATGCATTAAGTATCAGACTAGGTACCAGTACCAAAACTAAAAGTGAAAGTGTTTCAATGGTGTTTCATAGAATCATAGAATATTAGAGTTGGAAGGGGCCTATAAGGCCATCGAGTCCAACCCCCCCTTTCTTAATCAAGGTTGAAACCCTTCAATTTAGTATTGCTTGTAGAGAATTGTTCACAATGGATACATTGGAAAGTGTCATACCTGGGTCCAATGACACTAAGGGTAGGGCAAGTCAAAAAAGATGGGGGTTAGGGAGAGGAAAGGGAAAGGCCATCTGTACTGTTATCACAAGCAGCTTCATAGTTGTTCAAACTAATCAGCAAGTTCTGCGAAGAAGCTTTTATTTATTACATTTTTATACCGCCCAATAGCCGAAGCTCTCTGGGCGGTTCACAAAAATTAAAACCACAAAAAACATCCAACTGGTTAAAAACACAATTACGAAATACAGTATAAAAAGCACAACCAGGATAAAACCACACAGCAAAGTTGATTATAAGATTAAAATACAGAGTTAAAACAGTAAAATTTAAATTTAAAATTAAGTGTTAAAATACTGAGTGAATAAAAAGGTCTTCAGCTGGCGACGAAAATAGTACAGTGTAGGCGCCAGGCGGACCTCTCTGGGGAGCTCGTTCCACAACCGGGGTGCCACAGCGGAGAAAGCCCTCCTCCTAGTAGCCACGTGCCTCACTTCCTTTGGCAGGGGCTCACGGAGAAAGGCCCCTGTAGATGATCTTAAGGTCCGGGTAGGTACATATGGGAGGAGGTGTTCCTTCAGATAACCTGGCCCCAAACCGTTTAGGGCTTTAAATGTCAATACCAGCACTTTGAATTGGGCCTGGACCTGGACTGGCAGCCAATGAAGCTGGAAAAGGACTGGCGTAATGTGATCTCGTTTTATCCAGGTTAGGGATCATTGCTTGATCTGCTTTGGTCTTTTGGTGCAAAATGGTTTCCCGGGCTGTTCCCTTTTGAAGATATTGAAGGATTTGAAGGCTTTAAAATTGAGGTAAGCAAGTGGAGTTTATGAAAATTATTTAAAGGAGATCTCTGGAACGCCTTGAGAAATTATCCTTCAAGTAATGGCCATTGTGAATGTGATATTCATATAGTGTGGATTAGCCTCATAGATGTTCTTGGCAACTGTAATGGTATCTATCTAGTACATGAAATCTGTAAAATAAGTTAGACATATTTGAAACACTTCTTAATTATCTTAAGTTTACTATATTTGTAATAATAAAAACATATTTCTAACGTGTGAGGTTTTTCAGTGAAAAACAGAAACACAAATATACTCCGAGAGTAAGAGAGAAATAAGTTTTTTGACAAAAATGGAAACCCCTGTCTTTACATTTCTGTGAATGTAAAGCAAAAATGAACCTCAAGAAGCCATCTTGTCCACTCCTTTGCACTGTAGCACAATTAATAAGAGTCCACCTTGAAGCAGTTTGGCTTGCTGTAGTTTAGGCATATTAACTTATATGGCCTATAAATGAGAAGGAATGATATGCTTAGCAACACCTTCGAAAATATTTAGTACTTTATTAATCCTGTCACATAGTTCCTTATTAACAGCTGAGTGGCATAAATGCAACAGTATAATATGAAATGTCAGTTCACAGGCTTCTGCAGTGGAGGCTACCACTCTAACCATTTGACCACTTTCAGAAGTAAGGCATACCTTGTTTTAGGAAGAAAGAAATATGTCCATTTATATGTATAAAATAATGTAATGTGGCTTAACTGGGCACTTTGTCTTTCTTGTCTTTTATCATCATTGGGTTGGATCAAGACTTGGTCCATAGCTAGATGGGGTGAAATCCTGGGGCGATCCCTGGGATCGACCCTGTGCATTCACGTGACGCACAGGGGATCCCGGGATCAGGGAGGCATGATCCCTCCCTTGCCCCAGGATCTCGCCCTACCCTTTGAGCCCAGTTTTCCGCAGTCCCGGGCTGATCCTGAGACTGCGGAATGTGTGGCTGGGTGTCGCAGTTTGTCCCGGTTCCTTGTGTTTCCTCACGAGGAGCCAGGACCCACACATGGGGTGCAGAGCTCCTCAGGAGCACTGCGCCCATCGGGGGAGTTGGGGAAGCAGAGAATTTTTTTTAAAAAAAAACCCTTACCTTTTGCACTCGTGCGCATCTTCTCCTTTAAGAAAAAAACAAAATGCTGGGAGTGATGCCTCCCTCTGAGGTTGTCGCGCACTGTGTGTGAACAGAGGGGGAGATTTCATGATAAAAATATTGTGAGATGTTCACCCCTCTGTCCCGCTAGATCAGTAGGTCTAGCTAAGGCCTTGGTTGAGCTAAGATCCCATCTAAATCAATGGGGCAAGTTAGTCTCGTTGGGTACTGTGCAACAGAATGCTGGACTAGATAGGCCTTTGGTCTGATCCAGCATGATTTTTCTTATGTTCTTAAGTCATGTTGATTAGAATGGGTAACAAGTTCAACTAACTTGCAGTACTATCCTATTCTAGATAAGCGGGTATAAGATTGAAGCGCAAGCTCTATTGAAAACAATTAAACTTAGTTGCATTTATAGGATTACACTGTTAATCTGTTTCCAATCCAGTCTCTTTTTGTGCATAATTGTATACGCATGTATGATCAACATTTTATGATTTACAAAACTGCTAGCAAACTTTTTTTTTTAAGTTCATGGAGTAATTCAAAGCGAAAAAATTCAACCAATAAAAAAAAGGCAGTATGTTCAATAATATGGAAACGAACACAGCTGCCTTGTTCCATTGCTGTGTCTTGCTTCCCTTTTTGGCTCTTCTAATGTCAGGTAATGATTCAAGTCCAGGAAAGAAAGAAAATTGGATTAACATTGATAATAGATTAGACCAGCCTATTAATATTGACAAGCTGTCACTGTTGTTAAAATGCTATTGTAGTAATCCAAGTAAACTGGTAACACTTTATATAGCAACATAGTAATCTCAAAATTATCAGCCCACAGAGGTGATCTGCAATTTGATGTTTCCATTTTCACCCAATTTGTTATCTTACAGCATTTATTCCCATTTTCCCACTGCTTTAGTAACCTGGAATAACAATGCTAGTGGCAGTTTGCAGATCATGGTGGGTTAATTAAGCAACCCAGAGGTCCAGGTTTACATGTCACACTCACAACCTCCGATCGGAGGTGTTTACAGAAAGCAGAAGTGGCTCAAACGTGGAATACATCCCTGAAATCTGTGGGCTAAATAACCCGCTATTTGCTGCCAACTGAGTTATATAGTGCTTCTTATGACATAGCGTTGTTCCAATTGAGGCATTCTATCCCAGGAATGCTGCAGGCTGCTGTGAGCAGCAAAGCTGCTTCTTCAAGCAGAGCCATGCCTTTTTCTTTTTCTTTTTTTAGTAAAAGGAGAGGAAAGAAGAAACATCCACACCCATATCATTTTTAAAAGTGAGATACTCCAGAAAGCTCTCAAGAATTTTGTCCCCTGAAGATTAATCTAGTATTTGGGATGGGTTTTTACTCCATCCCAGAAATTGCTGGGCCTGAAATCTTCAGCTAATCAAAAAAGTGTCCTTTTTCTTTTGAGCACATGTTCTCCTTCCCCATTATAATTAGATACTTGTGTGTGCTTTTTCATCCTATCCATGGTTAACAATTATTTTCTTATTGATTTTTGCAGCAGAGAGTGACTTGTCCAAAGCCACTGAGTAAAATTCCTTACTGATCAAGATTTGACCTTTGTTGTGCTCTAGTTCTTCGTTCCCTGTGATCTTCATTCCCTGATGATGACTGAATTAATTGGAGACTCAAGTAGGATACAACTGGGTGAATGAGCTGCAGAAAAGGTCTGGAACTAGGCCTTCTCAGCGCTTTCCTTCAGTTTCCTTATGAAATTGTTTGTAAATTGGAAATGTATTTTGGCATTATAAAACCACTATGTTTCATAGCCAGAAAAGGAGGAAGCAGAGGGAGGAAATCACTTGCTATAATGAAATCCATACAAACATAACTTATAGCTACCTTATGCCACAAACAATACTTCCTTACACATTTCAACAAACATTTAAAGAAAAATGCAAGTAGAAAATTCAAATCTGTCCTATTGTCCAAATAAACCTACTCACTGGAGCTAATATTATTTGTTAAATGGTGCAAAAAACTATGAATTATATAATGATGATTACTTGGCAATCAGAGAAGTGTTGCGTATTCTGTAGCTGATTTTGTTAATGAATGTGTTTAATTTATTCTGTTTAGACTTTTAACTCATCATGGGCAGTATCCAATGTTGCTGCTGCATCAGCACACTCCCTGCCAACTTTTGCAATATGCGAGACCCAGCTAGGGAGTGGAATTAAATGAGATCTTTTGAGCAGGTCAATGGGGGTTGCAGTCAAGGTGAATGAGAGAGAGCGGGGGTGACTATAGGAATAGTTAGCAATGCTGCTGCTGCTTCCTCTCCCCGGGGTTGTGAAAGTCCATTGAAAAATGGGGGGGGGACTCAAGAGTGGAAGGATGACAGATCAGGGGTGCATCACAGGATTCCCCCCTCCTCCTCCCACAGCTGACCCTCAAGTATGGCAAAATCCGCCGCTGCCTCTCCCCATGCTGATGCTGTAGCTGCTGATACTACTTTGCCCTGCGTACTTTTGCACCGCGCCCCTGCTGCCATTGGCGAGAGCATCAAGCTGGAGGGAAGAAGCCCGGGCAAGGCCAAGCTGCACACAAAGGATGCAATGGGGCCACAGCAGCGCTGGCGGGAGCAGAGCATCAAACTATGGCTCGACAAGGGCCTACAAGTGCCGCCACCGCCATGTACCTTCTTCAGTACTATGCTGGGACACTGCCGGTTGATCTCCTCTTCCTCCACTGCCACTTTTCCGCTGGCCTCCTCTGACGCCGATGCAACAGCAACTCTTCTGGTGCCACTTCCTTCTCATCGTGGCCTCTTCTTCTCTCCTCTCCTCCTGCTCTTCTCTCCTCTTTTTCCCTCTCTGCTCTTGTTGCTGGTGCTGCGGCACTGGTGCTGCTCCTGCCGCTGCCACTCTCGTCGCTGTTGCTGCGGCCCCAGCTCCAGCCCAAGTGCTGCTCCTGCTGCTGCTGCTGCCACTCTTGTTGCTATTGTTGTTGTTGCTGTTGCTGCGGCTCTGGCTCCGGCCCTGCTGCTCATGTTGCTGTTGCCGCTACCGCTCTTGTCATTGTTGCTGCGATCCTGGCTCAAGCCCCGGTGCTGCTCCTGTTGCTGCTGCCACTTTCATTGCTGTTGTTGTTGTTGCTGTGGCTCTGGCTCTGCTGCCACCACTGCCACTCATCGCTGTCGCTGCAGCCCCGGCCGCAGCCCCAGTACTGCTGCTACTGCTGCCACTCCCCTCTGCATCCCCAGTGCTGCTGCTGCTCCTACTACTGCTGCCGATAGCCAAAGTCTTCTGTTCAGCACGTATATGCATGCCCCTCCCTGCCTTTCCCAGGAGTCTCAACTCTCACGAGACACCTGGGAAGTTGGGTCTCCACGTAAGTCTCATGAATATGAGACTTCCAGGTTTTTGATGGTGCATCCCAGGCTGAGACAGTGAGGGACATCACCTCTCCTGATTTCTTCGGAGGTTTATTTAATAGAGTAAAACTTCAACTGGCGGCCCGAATCTGGACTCCAGATTCAGTCAAACTGGATTTTCCCGGAGGGGTTGGTCATCCTAACCCCTGGAAACTAACTGAAATGCTTTTTTCCTGTATGGGGTATGTCAGCTGAGCTCCGTTTTGCAAGCTTCACTTGCCTGCCCTGATCTTATAATGAGAGTTTGGGTTCATTTCCTGTTCTGTAGTGTTGGATACTGCCCCCTGTCTCCAGTGACTCAGGATTGGAATCAGCATAATAAGGCTGCAATCCTAGACATACTTACCTGGGGAGTACATTGTATTCACATCAGTGAGACTTCCTTCAGGGCAGCATACAAATAATATGTTGTAATATGTGTGCTGTGCTGAATGGAGATATAGGGGCTGTTCACATGTAATGGCAGCGAATCGTGGGTTAATTAACTCAAGATTTCCCATGGCGCATGCCGGGTACATTCTGCACCCTTTTTGAATATTCAGACTAACTACTGAATTGGGTTAGTGAATTGTGGGTTTCTCGATTTGAAGTTAGTCTTGGAGTTCAATGTGAAAGTTAGGAGTGGTGGGTAGCACCCTTTTCTGTATAGATGTCATGATTCCAAGCCCTCCTGCTGAGATGTGAGACAATAAAGAGGTCTGCCGTGTAGTCCACAAAGCTTTATTTAGCAAATAAACATGTCTTAACACCTGAAGGAAGAGAGAATTCTAGGAGCTTTCCTCTAAGCTTAATTGGGCTAACTAAGCTATGCAGCTTCCCTTTCAACAAAGGGAAAGTCCCACACAGTCCAAGAGCCACTTTAGCTCAGGGAAAGTCTTTCTCAAGAAGTCTTTGGTGAGTGGCTAGCCTGGTAAACCACCTCACACCTGCTCACAACTCCACCTGCTTGACCCTGTGGCGGACTCTGGGATCTGTCAACTCTGAAGTCCCCTCCCCCTCCGACAGTAGCTGAGTTCCCAGGGACTGTGGGAGGATGGGCTCTGAGTTGTTGGCATTCTCTCTGATAAACTCCTGGGATGATTTCCCCTTGGAGAGTCTTCGAGGATCTCCTCCCCCACCTCCTGTCTTGGTTGGTAAATTTCTAGTCCTTGTCGTCCTCCAGCTTCTTCAGTTTCTGACTCTGATTGACCTCCTGAAACCCCTTTCCCCACACTATGGAGAACAAGCCCGATCCTAACAATAGACCGTGTTGGGCATTTGACCTGTCCAAAAGAAATTGACTAGTCAAATATTGTCAAATGACAGCTGAATATTTCTAAAGCATTAATATTATAAGAAAAACAACAAAGCTAATGATCAGTAGGTTTGGTACTTGTGCAAATTACAAAAATAATAATGAGATAGCTGTTCTTGTGAAACAACTGGCTGAAATACAACCTTGCTCTTGTGTGATAGAACTTCTCCTCTGCTCTGCAGTCCCTGTAGCCCCCACAAAATCCAATCAGAAAGGTCCCCCAAACTCCAGAGCAGATTTTGAGGGGGTTGCATGGGGAGGAGCAAATACCCTTTTTCCATTTTAATGATGGAAGCAGTTCTGCTCATGGGAAGACTTCATTGGATATCATCCATTAACTTAGAACAAAGTTGTAGCGAATTATTTATTTTGTTTTATTATATTTGTATTCCTCCCTGTCCCAAAGGAACTCAGGCCTCCATTTTATTCTCCCAACAGTCCTGTGAGTTATGTTAGGCTAAAAATCTGTAACTAGCCCATTATCACCTCATGACCTTCATAGTTGTGGATTTGAACCTGGGTCTCCCTGGTCCTAGTATTACACTGTGCTTATTAGGCAATGGCCCTTTGCCACTGGCAAGTCTTTGGAGATTTCTACTGTTATAGCCGAAAGTCAGTGGGAGAAGCTTTGTTACGCTTCCAGATCTTACCTAACTGTGCTGGGCTAGTAGGCAAGCTGCCATTGCTCCCTGCTAGAAAATGAAACCCTAATGAAATATTAAATTACTCTGGCTACAGAGAGCTTGTTACATTTAACATTCTGTAGGTTCCAGTAGATTCCTGGTTTGTTCTTGTGTCCAGTCCAAAGTACAGAGGTTAATGTGTTAGAGCCTGCATAGTTTTGAATCTGTGGAAGTCCTTATTTAGGCATCACCGGCAAAAAACCAAACCAACCTCATACTTGCCTAATGCTTTCTTGGAACTCCAAGGTTCGCAGAACTCATCAGAAAATGGTGCAAGTTATATCTCTTTATGGTAGATTGATGCCAGAATATAGGAATTGAATCTTTAGTTTTTAACATTTTGCAGTTTTAAATGACGTCTTCCACATCTATTTTATGTTAATTTTTCCGTATGACTTTGCTATGTAGATTTATCATAAATTTGGCACATTTGAAGCACTTTAGGGGAAAAAAGCAGCAATGATGGTAATAACATTGATATCACCAGCAGTGATGCTGAGAAGACAACCAAAGTTATCTTTATCCTCTCTTAACATATATTTATTACCTATGGACTAATACCATGATTCCCCCCCCCAATCATTAAGTTTGTAACAGCAAAAAATGTGATATTTCATATTCTTCAATCTATGTCTATGAGCTGTGTGATGATTTTAATGCATATTGATGATTATGAGACATTGACCCTGATCAGACGACATACTAAGCCACGGTGGTTAAGCTTATGGCTTAGTGTGTTGTGTGAACCATGACCTAGGGCATGTCTACACCAGGGGAGGGGAGGGGGAGGATCTCACGATATGCTGATCGTGAGATCCTCTCCCTCAGTCCACATGGACTGCGTGACATCCCGGGCATCGCAACTGTTGCAGCGGCCATTTTTTAAAAACAAAAACAAGAAAATTAAAAGGTAAAACAAAACAACCCCCCCCTCCCCACCCCGATGGGCATGGAGCACCTGAAGACCTCCGTGCCCTGTGCTCGCGTTTACTTGCAAGGAGCCGGGACGAAACCAAGACGGCTGCCCACACCTCCCATGGTCTCAGGTCAATCCTGAGTACGTTGTTGGTGATATATATCTATATCTATATCTATATATATATATAAAATAATCCTGAGACCACGGGAAAAATCTGACTAAAAGCCATCCTGGTAATCCAGGGGAAATGGAAGAATCATCCCTACCTGCCCCCGGGATCCCCTGTGCGTCATGTGGATAAGGCATCATCTAGACATGCCCTTAGTGTATTGTGTGGACCATTCCTAACCATGGTGGCTACATAACCACGGTTTAAATATGTTCACTAAGCATTTGCTGCAAAAGGGTTAGTTGTCTAACCATGGCTTAGTGTGTTGTCCGAACAGGCCCACACAATGTAATTCTAAATATGTTTACTTAGTAAGTCTCATTGCATTCAATGAGACACATTCTCGGGAAATTCTATTAAAGATTGCAGCTTTAGGTTGGTATGGAAACAATTGTACTTGATTAAAGGGCCCCTCTAGCTACACATTTAGTGTCTATAGAATTACTATTTGAATTAGTACCTCGACCTAACCTGATTCATAAAGTTAGGAGGCAAAATATCACAAATCACTTGAATTAAAACACATACCAAACCTTCCCACTTTGAAATAACTAGTAAGGAACCCAGGTATGTAAATAGATGTCTATTTGTATTTATAGGGATATAGAATCTGATCTGATAAATGCATCACAAGCTTTAATACACACCTTTCCAACTAACACCCAGGACATTAAGAGACCTTTTCCAAGCTATAAAGAGATATTTATCCATTAATTTTTCACTCCACAGAAATGTCACATTAATAATGTGGTATTTTTTGGTTGGGATCAAAATAAAAAATCCAGTCATGTCTCCTGGTTGCATTTATGCCCCACAGGAGGACAGTATCATGAATTTCATTATAGCCAAACACATGATGGCTTATACCATGGAGAACATAGTGTTCACCTGACTGAAAAGCCTTTCAACCTTTCAGTATTATTGGTGATACAGATGTTTTAATGCATGTGTGAAACAGCCATCTATGTCACAGTGCCACCTCAAGATACACATGGGTGATTTCTTACTTCAAAGCACCTTTACACAAAACCTTTCTGCACATGGAAAGCTAATGTGGCACATCAAAGCCTGTCCTCTGTTTGCATTCTGCATATGGGAAAATGTTGATATAGGGGCACTATCAAACAAGCAATTTTTCATGTGCATTTTTGAAGTGGTGCAGCTTCTAGATACCCAAAGGTTTCTTGCAACTTCAGAATGTATGAAGTATGTGAGGAATACTGATATACGTAACTGGCTTGGGGCCAGGTTACCTAAAGGATTGCCTCTTCCATATATACCTGCCTGGATCCTATGATCTTTCTCAGAGGACCTCTCCTTGATACCCCCACCAAATGAATTGAGGCTGGTTGATACTATAGAAAGGGTGTTTTCATTGGTGGCACTCCGGTTGTAGAATGCTCTTCTCAGAGTGGCTTACCCACGTTGTGATCTTTTCAGTATCAGGTGAAGGCATTTTTTTTATTTTACCAGGCTTTTAAAAATTTAAAACTTAAATTTTTGCTTCTTTCCGTTAGACAGAACCTGGAGTCCTCTGCCTATTCTGTGCCTTGCTGGCAAGAGCCAGGCAGGGTGAGAGGAGGATGGTGGAGATTTTCATTTAAAATATAAAATGTAGTTATACGGGTCTCTGAGTCCATCTAGCTGACATACGTATTGGTGGATGAAGAGAGGACTTCTTATTTTCCCATGCTTTCTTTCTCACTGGTTCCTCTTTCTCCTCCCATCCACCCATTTCCTCCTCTGAAAGCTGTACATTTTTGCCAACAAGCTGGCTGGAAGTAGACCTTCTCTCGGAATCCAAGGAGTGGAGGAAATATTTTAATTTTAATTATTGTGGATTAGTGCTAGGGTAGGATCCAGCATCAGAGTTCCAGCAGAAGAAGGATACTGCTTGCATAGTGGGACTTACATGCCCTCTCCTTCCCACTGCAGCCCCCTGTACACCTTCCAAATCCCCTCCAGATGGTCCCCATCCCTCTTGGTCAGATTTGGAGGGTGTGCAAGAGGCTGCAGTGGGGAGAAGAATGCAGATGTCCTCTTCTGCCAGCTGTATCCTTCCACTGATGGAATGAAGATGCTGGATTAGGTTTAGTTCAAAAACAAGTATAGCATTTGTTACTTCCTAATTCTGTACAAGACATGTCAGTATGGGAAGTTCTGCTTTCTTGTTTGATTGATATATCTACCTTGTAACTTGCCTAATTTTGGAGTCTAGGGAAGTTACTTTTACCAATAACTTTAGCCATTATAAATAAAGTATGTCATGGAAATAATTGAAAACCATTTCCACTTAATTCTCTCCTTAAACTAACAAAACCTCTTCTGTACTAACTTCCACAGTTTTCATTTATTTGTGAGGCCATAGCCCAATAGCAGGATAATTACTATGGATGAGCTTCAGATTGGAACAAACCCAAGCATGATCAGGTTCTGGTTCTGGTGCTTCCCAAGGTAAAGCAGGCTTCCTTCCAAAGCCATCGGAACCAAAGCTGTATGAGGCTTTGCAGCTTGTGTTTCAGAGATGTGGGATGTCTCTTGAAAAGAAAATACTGTTTTATTTGCACTTAAGGGTGAGGGAAGGAGTGTGTTTGAGTGACTGACAGAACCACCTTCTAATCCTAGTGCATGTTTTTACCAGGGGTTCCAATCACTGTGCTTTGGGGGAGGGATTGAGTTCTATTAAGTGTTTCAATGAAATTCTCACAGCTAAAACTTCAGGTATAGTAGGGCCACAGCTAGTGTACCAGCCTAAGCTGATAAAACACACTGCTTCCCCAATTGGTGCAGGGTCCAGGATGACTCCCAGACTACATACTTGGTCTTTTAGGCAGAGTGCAAGACCAGTTGCAAACCTCCATCCAAAATAGTTGGTTTAACAACGCCACAATCTTCTGTTTTCTCTTATTTGTACAATGTAGCAGCTTGGGAGTAGTAAGTAAGGTGATCGGGTAGGGTGGCCTGGCATCACGTTTTGTTTGTTCATGAGTTGATTCTTTCTTCGTTAACTCAATTCTTCTCCCGGACATTTTCTTGCAAAATATTTCTCTTTTGGATACCCTTTGCTTTCTAAGTCATTCTCTGTTGTCTCTGTGTGTTTTTGTGTAGAATTAGTGAATCCATCCTCCCTATGTTAGCAAAAAGAAATTAAATGATTTAGTTTCTGTTGTCCTACAGTTTCACTAAACCTTAGTTCCCCATATTAAATCTCCCACATTTGGGTGGTGTGTGTGTGTGTGTGTGTGTGTGTGTGTGTGTGTTGCTTTTTCCCATCATCATTTACTTTTGAGTCTACATTCTGCCAAGAAATAAAAAAATGTTTTCAGTAGTTAACTTTTAAAACATCTGAATATAAAGGCATGTAGCGCAAATACCGTTGCATTCTGACAAAGAGAAAAAATGTTTTGTTTTTTTAATTTCCCATGATAGTCAGTGGGAGGCATAAAGTCACAGATTTCTGAATCTTGACTCAGATTTGGTACCTGTGTTGAAGTGGATGAATTCTGAATCAATCCAAGCCTAAATAGGCCCTTTTCTAAAGTCTGAGTCAGGCTCTGAGTAAAGTCTTGGGGTCAGTGTGCAACTCTTAAGAATTAGTCAATTTCAAAAACTTAGGAAAGAGATTGTAAGGCCACCCATATTGGAGGGGATCCAGAACAGGTGCAGTGCTTCAAACTATTTAAAACCTTTCAGGGAACATTTATGGATTCTGGGCTCTTGGCATATTGTTAAGTTTAAAGTAAAAATCCTGCATGAAGGTTAAAAATACGCAGTGTATCGGATCACTGAAATCCACATCTTTGAACTTATGTTAATTGCTTTACAATATTCTTGGAACAAATGCTTCTCTGTAGCTTAGCAAGTCACATTTAACCTATGAAATAAAATTAAAACCATCCCACCTGCTATAACATATTTTTATTTATATGTTGCATGGTGCCATATGGTCTATGTTAGAGGTCCTCCAAAATATATTGCTAGCTTTATAGTTCATTGTTAAGGGTAAATTTTTTCTACTGATTTGCTGCTAACAATTTAATGCTATTTCTAGTAAATATTTAATTTTAAAATGCAATCCTATACATTTTGCATATAGTTAATTTGCAATAGATATGGCTAAAATAACAGCCTTTAGTATGTAGACTATGGTTCACTACATTACCCAGTTGCCAAACCAATACTTACAAGTTGAGAAACATGGGACAGCAATTCATGTTTTAACAGTTACATAAAGATGTGAATAATGGATCTGAGATACCAGCTAAAATGTAAGGCATCCTTTTAGTCTTTGCAGTTTCAAGTCCAAATAATAGATTGTGTATGAGGTTTACAGGAAGTGCTGCTGTTAGTGATGGGCAAACACATACACACACCCCTTCCAGACATCATAGGGAATCATCAGGAGACATAAGGTATTTTTCTGAATGACCATTGAGATTCGAATGACTGAATGACATTTGGCAAAATAATATTAGGCTTCTACTGCTGGGGGCCAGAAAAGTGTGCGTTTCAACAGAAGGCTGCTTCTTTGATTTAGCATCTTTGGGGGAATCTACACCAGCCATTTATTCCAGGATTGTATCACAGTCGTCACTAACGGGCCACATGATGTTCACCTGCTCCCACGGTGATCTTGGCTCCACCTTTCAGTTTTCCCAGAATATCCCTGACTGCTTTTGTCATGGTTTTTTCGGCTCTCTCACATCAATTGTGAGGAACATTTGTGGTGTAGCCCCCTTTTTGTGAGGTCATTGCTGTTCACCATGAGTTCTGGGATCAGCAGACAGCCAATTAGCTGTGAGGGGTGTGTGCCTGGGTATCGGTGTGTTTTACCGCCAAAGTTGTTTTTTTAAAAAAAACACCACAAATATCTCTCTGCACAGGAGCGCATATTTGACGGAGTTCCTATCCCCCCATGTGTTGCTGTGTATCTGCACTGGTGCGCATCCTCACGAGTAATTAAAAATAATAATCCTGTGCCCCATAGCCATCTGCCTAGCCCCACTCACTTCTACCAATACACATGTGGCTATTGGGCGATATAGAAATACAATAAATAAATAAAAATAAATAATAAATGAAAATAAATGCGTAAATGCTGTAACAGGACACACGTGTTCCCACAACGGCACTCCTGTCATTGCAGGAAAGTTCACTCGGGTGTGCCCCGTGAGTGCTGACTGTGGGAGTGGCAAAACTCTCAATCACCCCTCCTCTGTTGCGAAAGGGCTGTAGTTGAAGAAAGGGCCTTTATCATCAGCCAGCCCCTGTATTTGCTCAAAAATTTTGTAGTCCTTCTTTCTGGAGCAAAGAGCCTAGAAGACAGACTATGTCATCAACTAACAGGGCCATACAAGCCCTTTTATGAGATTATCAGGGCTGGGGTGCTGGCTCATTTTCCAAGATTGCACAACTTCCTTGCTTCCAGTGTCCCCATCTTCAAGAGGCAGGTTATGCATATAGATTTACATAGGAGCTGGAACCCTGCATGAACAGTTACACATCCTAGGGAAGCCTGTGTGCCACAGATGTGAACATGGGGGTGTGGGCAAGGAGGTTGCATGACTTCAGAATCTGGGCCAAAGGAGAATGCCTCTTCTTAGATCCCAGAAGGGGATTCATATATCCTGAACAGTTTACATTATATATTTGTGATAAAATTCTTGTAAGCCACTTTGGTAAGAAATTGTGGCAGAAAATTTACTTATTCATTTAACGTATTTATTATTTGCTTTTCAGGATAGGAGCCTTCCCAAGGCAGTGCAAGGCATTAAAATGCATATAATAGAATCAATAATAACCCCACCCTGAGTAAGTCCTATTGAATTCAGTTGAGTGTACTCTCAGGCAAGTGGCAGTACAAAACTTATGGAAAATGCCCAGCAGTTTAGGCCAGGGGTAGACAACCTGGTGCCCTCCAGATGTTTTGAAACAACTCACAAAATCTCTAACTAAATGTGCATTTTGGCTGGGGCTAAGGGAAGTTGTATTCCAAAACATCTGGATGGTGTCAGTTTGTCTACCCCTGGATTGTAAACCAAATTGCTTACTTTGTCTTACTTTCAATTCTACACCCAAATAAAAGACATCTCCTATCCGGAGATATTCTCAGCAGCTGCTGTTGTGTCCCTTTTTCTTATTTGCATGTAGAACAGAAAATTAACAAACCTGGAATCACTGAGTGCTCAGAAACTACACAGATGGATCATGGGGATGAACAGCAGAAACGGGTAATGAGTGAGGTGGTTGTATTGTCCTAGCTGCTTCCCATTCCACCAGTCCCCGAAGAAAGCCTGACATTAATTAGATATTGAGCCAGGATAATGCTGGCTGCAGATCCAGTTATGGTAACTTGCCTGTCAGTAGATCCTTCCACTGAACGGCAATTTTGATCTGCGCCCCAGACATCTGGCGCATCTTATTGATCTTGGCGCCTTGACGCCCGATGATACAGCCAATCGGATCATTTGGAATGGTGAGTTCATGAGAAGTAGTTTGAGCTAATGCATCCAAACCACTGAATCCAGTGTTTTTATTTTATTTATTTATTTATTTGTTACATTTATATACCACCCCATAGCCGAAGCTCTCTGGGCGGTTTACAAAAGTTAAAAACAGTAAACATTAAAAGTACACAAAATTTAAAAACATAAAAACAGTATAAAAACAACAGTATCCATTTAAAAACAACAGTTCTGGGGGTCCATTAAAAAACAAACTTAGCGTTGTTAAATGGTGTTAAATGCCTGGGAGAAAAGAAAAGTCTTGACTTGAGACATTGGAAAGTGTGGCTGTTGCATTGCCAACTGGTGCAGCTTGGTCAGCTGACTGACTGCGAAGATGATAGGAGAACTGGATGGCTTGGGTCGGAAGGGGATGGTGACACCCATTTGGGGAAACTCCAGCATGACCACACAGATCTGTTTGACACACGCTATGATGGACTGTGAAATCTCAGCAATGGTGATCGCTCTTTCATTAGAGTTGGGTAACATGTCTCCTGCTATCTAGACCTGTGCCCCTGTGTTCTCTCTTATCTCCTTGATCTTGCATACTCCTTTCCCAATGAGAGAGCCACATTGGCTGGCAGGTACCACAAATCTCAGAGTGATTGGGCTGCTAGAAGCCGTGCTGTTGGTCATTGAGTTGCTGATATTGTCTTCAAGATAGTTAAAGATCATAGCAAATGCTTTGAAGATGAGATGGCATTAGTGGTTCTTATTTGTATCTGGCTTTTAAAACATTCCAAATTTGGGTTTAACTTAGTATTTTGTGATGTGCATATGTGATGTTACAAAAAGGTGTGGGAGTTGAAACATGTCAGCCCTGCACCATTGGAGGAAGTGTGCATCTCTAGAAGTACCAGGGATTTTCAGGAAAGTGTTGTTTGAAGTTAACCATGTTTTATTTTCACAACCAATTCTTGAATCACAATTTATATAGTTGCTGTGATGGCTACATCTAAACATTGTAATCAGATTACAACATGAGTAAAATAGGTAGAGTTCATTTCTTTGTCCCCATCTCTCTCTTTTGTACAATAAAACCCTAAAAAATTCAGCTGCCTAGCTAATAAAAATCACATTTCTTTTATGGACTTGGCTTATTTTAATGAACATTTTACATTTACCGTGCTACATTAGCAAAGTGTCTCCTGATTTTATGTAACAAAGGTTTACATAGTGGTTTTGAGAGGACTTAAGTTTTATTATTCCCCCCCACCCCCACAAAAGCTCTTAAAATGCAATATTTCAGTCAACAACTATCAACCAAAGATGGTGATGCTGCTGCTACATTACAAAGACAAGAGGCCTGCTAAGTATCTGTTAGGGAGCTGTAATATAATGTAATTGCTGGAAAAGCAGGATAGTTCTTAGTAGGAGAGAGAATAAGGAATCCCTACCAGCTCATCATTCTTGAGTTATTTTACAGTAGTAAAACTTAGATGCTTGCTTTGTCAAACACCATTGGAGTTAGCGAAGTAGGTTATACAGTGTTGTATTGTTGACTAATGACCCTTACTTGAATGCAGTAGCAAGTTAGAAAGATTAAAAGCCACACCACTATAAGGTTTTCCCTTATATAGTTTTTAAAAGGATGTTTTGATGTCATCTCAGCATATTTCATAACTTACATATTGCATTGCACTGCAGGGCAATTATGGCTTTCTACCATTAGTTTTAGGCATGCATTCCTGGAAATGGCCCAGGCCAATATGATTGTCACTGATATGGGATACACAAATTACATTTAACCTGTGTTCTCCCGCCTCCAACTCACTGTCGCCCTTCTGCCAAAACATTAGTACCACAAATTTCTTCATACACACACAGTCACCTGCGTGTTTATTGTAAGATGGTTTTATCAGTCTTGAACCACTGTTTGCTTGCTATTTATTCTGTTATGGAATCTGTCATACTTCATTTTTTGTTCTTCTCTCTTCTATGCATCCAGTATTTCACTTATTGGGCTGGTTCAGGCTTAATGCCAAGCCATAGTTTAGCTCACGGTGGGGAAATTATGGCTATCCAGATGTTGGACTACAGCTCCCATTACCCTTAACCATTGGCCATGTTGGCTGGTGCTGATGGGAGTTGGAGTTCAGCATCTGTAGGGCCACAGATTCCCCAATCCAGGTTTAGCATTGCAAGAATGACAGGGCCAGCCCAAGTCCTTTTGCTGCCTGAGGAAAAGGGTAAGGTTCCCCAATTCCACAAACATAAACAAACTGAAGTGGATTTAATTCAACACTGACAATGAAACAATGCCCTCCATTGCATTTGAGAGCAGCAAGCTATCTTAGGGGGTGCAGGACAGGCAATCCAGGGGTAATCTACCCTCAGCTTAAAACATTCTAAAACAATCTAGGAAACATTTTACTTCCTACTGCATTTTAATGTCTGGGGCCGCACCACTCCCGTCCCATCATTCCTTCTTCCTGAGTATGTCGTTTCATCGATTCACACGCCCTTTCTCCCGCTTCATCTCTTCCCCTTAAAACGCTCCCACCAGAACCCAACCCCCCTTTTTTCTCTTTTCATGAGCGATCTGCACATGTTCATTTCTCGTGTTGCTGTAGGGTATGGGAAGAAGGAAGCGATGTCTCACCACCCGCCTGCTATGGCCAGTCGTCAGGTCGCCATTTTAAAAACAAGGCAAGAGTCTAAACATACCTGTGGGAGTAAGCCTCCTCTAGATTTACACTTTTCTGAACAGGAGAATACCAATTAGGTCTGTTTCTGCATAAACAAACAAGACGCTTGCAAGTTTATTTGGAGTTACTAATGTTTAGTGTGTATTAGATGTAGAGGATATTTGTTTATATGCAAAAAGGATAAAAATTAATCTTGTTTATTTCAAATATAAGTAGATGTAAAATTATATTATAAAAATGTTAAGGTATTATCATTGCATGTCTATAACATGCTTTATGCTTGTATCCTAAAATGCATGTTTTGGTCAAAAATCTTAGCTTATTGCTTCACTACTAGAACCCTGTAAGGGTAAGTGCTTATCTCATGCCCAATACCTTGTTTCACTTTAGGGTCAGTCTTTAGTGAGGTACATGCACAAACTGATTCCTACACAAGAGTCTCTTTTCAAAAGAACAGCCAAATTCTCCAGGAGGTTTGCATTTCATTAAGCCATTTCCCACATATATTCATCCAGGAACTTTTTGGGTGGAAGGCAAGGGCATTGTAGCATCCCAGTCTTACAATCGCAGGAACTGCAGTAATAACAGAATAACATTCAAAAAGTGGGACTAGGAAAGGCAACAGTGATGTCTGTTCAGCCTTTTCCCACATGATGGCCATAAAACAATTTCTCAAAAGTATTGAGTGGGAAGTTTGACTTTTCACCCTCCTCACACCAATTCCAAGAACAGTGGCCAGCAATCTTCAAGACCACCTCTTCCAACTAATATGCCAATTTTGAATTTAGCACAGCCTAAGCAGGAATCATATCCCTTTTTCATCATCATACTGGAGCAAAGCTTTTCCTGGTGCTTAAAACTGTAATTTTGGATAAAAGGATATGTAATAACTTCAAAAATATGTGAGAAGATCTTCTGTTAATACTGGATAAACCCCCTTTAACTTCAGAAAGCTTAAAGTCAAATTTGGCAGAGCTTACAAGGATGGTGAACATAGAGACTTGAATGTAGTAACCACTGGTATATGAGTGTGTGTGTGAGGGGGTGCTTTTCTTCAGATTTGGATTATGTTATATATCTGCTGGGCTGTTCCACTCATGGCTGGCAGGTACCAGACAGGAGCTCCTCTGGTGTTACTTTATAGTGAGCTTTGGTATATGATCTTGATATATTTTATCTCATACCCTTCCCCTCTCTCTCTGGTGTACGTTGTTATAAAATAAAGAATTCTAGGCAAATAAGTGTATGTTAAGACTGTAGAATACATGAAGGAGAACAAGAACTATCATTTGTTTCTGTTATTTCAGCTTTTTAAAAAAATATTAATAAGACTGGGAAGTAAAGATCGTGAACATAATACCTATGTGAATAATGATTCACCCAGTTGTCTTTTTGTTTTGTTTTGTTTAATTCATATGTATCAGATACATGTAGTAAAAGGAAACATTAAAAATAAGCTGGAACCTGATTTTTGAATTATTTTAAAACAAAATAATTCATGTTAATTTAGAAATCAGAATAAAACCCATCCACAACTGAGGTTTCATGATCTATAGTAAGATTGCATAAGGGCACAGAATGAGGCATCTGATTAATTATGTCTTTTTTTCCCTTTTGGCATTCTGTTTATGACAATTACACGACTCTTTATTAACTCTCTCTGGAAGAAAGCAGTGTTAGAGGATGAGAAGAGATTTCCTTCATCTGTTACCCTGTAGGTAATTTTTGTGCTTTTTCCAGTATTTAAGTGCCTCTTAACTGCTTGCTGTCCATCTGTATACCATTCATAGTACTGTAAACTAGTATATGTAGCATGACCTTGTAACTTGCTTTGTTTGTGCATCTGCCAGGACAATATGTTGCCTTTCCTTAAAATGCAAATATGCTGCAAACGGCAGAGAGCTCCTTAGTCAATAAATAAATTGAGGTTAGGGAGGGGGGAAAGCCCTGTACCTAATACCCATTTAATTTAAATTCATTTTATAAACATAAAGACGCCTTTTAAGAGAAGCTTTAATTCAGACTAGCACCTTGATTTGTGGTTGCCATGGAGAATCAAATCTGTCATTTGACAAGAAAAGTCACCCATTTATGACAGCACTTTATCTTGTCTCTCCAGGGGAAGAAAATGTCAAAAGTGAGAGCAGGAAAAAAAATAAAGCCTTGAAACACCAGAATTTCTTGATTTCATTTTTATTATTCAGCTATCATATCCTTTCTGATAATAGCAACTTGGTGAAAATAAATAATGTTCCTACAGTAAAATCAAATATTTCCTATTGGAATGGACAGGGCTCTTTGTGACTGTCAGCGCTGTGAAGTCTGGCAAGAAATAGTGTTATTAGATAAACCCACAGTGCCCAAATCCCATTTTCTTTTCATTACAGTGTCAAAATAATTATACCTGTGTAATTTGGGTAAGAAATTGTAGAATAAGTAAAACGGTCCATCGGAACAGATTGCTTTAAGGCTGTGTTATTATGGGGTGGGTTTTTCAGCAGGCTGTAGGAAAAGAAAACGGTGTTATAAAAAGTATTTAAAATTTCATTTGAATAAAGATGTGTGGTTAGCCTTTCATATTATTCACAGAAACATGAGAAGGCAAATGCTATATTCCAGTAAGATATACAGTAGATAGACAGAGAGACAGATAGTTTTTGTAGAAGAGAGTTAAAAGGTGAAGGGTTTTTCTTTCTTTCTTTTAACACTTCAGAGATTCTGACCTGAGATTCATCAAAAGAATTCCAGAGCTATTGCGTGAAATCTAGTGTGATCAAGGACTCTTGGAAAGTGATTGTATTTCGAAAGGCTTAAGAGTAATAAGAACTGAGTAATTCTCGGAATGTGACCAGAAGTTATAACTGTTTATATTTAGTGCACCTACACACCAAATCTGCCTTTGGGGCAGAAGTGGTATTTTCTTTTCTTTTTTTACTGTGAATCTTAAAATGCTCTTTAAGTGTCCAGAATAAAATAATCCACGCTATGCTGCTTTTCTTGAGAGAGCTCTTTTTTCCTCCGGCCTGTTAATGCATTGTGTGGTTGGTTGTGGTTCAAACGTAATCTTGTATCAATGAGATAGTATTATAATAAAGTCCTTTAGTGAGGCTTTAGTGTAAATATAGAGCTAGTGGCAGGGAGCTTCTTTCTGGAACAGTTGTGCCTGCACTAGAAGAGATTATATCTGCCTGTCCTCCCCCCCCCCCCAATTCCCCAAAAATGTGGAGAGAAAGGAAATGGATTGAACTCCTACTCCCCCCCACCCCTTTTGAAATTGGCTTACATCGTTGGATTCATAGCCAAAGCTACTTGGGATTTCCTACGAGGAAACCGGCAATGCAGTAGTTGTTTTCCTTTTACCAATGTTAAGTTAGCACATGACAAGCCTTTAGAGCCGAAAGAAAGAAATGGCAAAAGAGAAGAGAAAGATGAAAGGAAAAAGTTGCAACTTTGAGAATAGCCCCTACAAATAGATTTCAACAAATACCTGTTCGGATTCTCTTTCTCTGAAATATTAGAATCCTTCATTCAAAGGAACTTAACTTCATGCCTATCCGTATACTTTATTGTGATGTAAAATATTAAGATAACCTTATTTATAGAAATAGAAAACTATTATATTATATAGATTGATTGTTTGCAAATAATTAAATTTAAGCTGATGAATAATTCCCTTCAGTGCTTGGATGTTGTACAGAGTTTCTTTTAGCATGACCTGACAATTGTCTTGGGCTTCACCACATCAATACTGACAAATGGTATATACCAACTGAGAATAAAATGGACATTGACACAGGGTACATTGAGAAAGAAGAGGGCCCTCCAATAAACATTTGGTCCTTGGTCCCTTCAGTGAACAATTCCTAAGGCCAGATGATTATGATGACGGCAACAACTGTGTGTGTGTGTGTGCGCGCACACGTGTGTGTATGTGTTTCTACACAACTTTATTTTCTACGTGATCTGTTGTAGGATAGTCTAACCCCCTGCAAGTTTATTTAATGTTACCATTAATCCGTTGAAGCTTTTTGTCACAGGCAGGCCCAGCCTGTCTTTGTTGATTGATGCTGGTATCTAGTTAGCTGCTTATCACTTTTCTCAGGAGTGGTAACTCTTTGCCAACTTTTGATTGGAGCTAGGGGCAAACCTTACGCCAAGTGGCCTTTCTTAATTTTAGAGTCAATACTGCAGTTTTCGTTTCCCCCTTCACTAAAGAAGGCTCACTACAGTCACATTTGGGAAACTTGGCTGTAATAATATTGGTAAAGTTACATCTCGATTGGGTGAGTTAACCTAAATGCTGAGTTTTTAACTGACCCGAGAATAGTTGTTTTAAATGGATATTGTTGGTTTTATACTTTTGGTGGTTTTAAATTTTGTATTTCTGTTTTTAATGTTCATTGTTTTTAACTTTTGTAAACTACCCAGAGAGCTTCGGCCATGGGGCGGTATATAAATGTAATTAATAAAATAAAGAAATGGAATGCAAGAGGGTTGCTTAGCACCCTCCCTTTAAATACATTGCATACAGCTGATCCTCACTGTTCTTCTTTTTTAACTTGAAGTAAGCACATGGGATCCTGATCTGAATTGGACCACCACAAGTAAGCATAGGAAGTTAAAACCGTCCCACTCCGCCACTTTCCATCCTAACCTTCCCAACTCCATCCCCCATGCACAGGGGCTAAAAAAAAGAGAGAGAGGTGTGTGGAAGTCCTTTGGCACTGATGAACTTCCCCACTTTCTTTTAGCCCCTCCAGGGTTGCGGCAAATTTAGGGAGGAACAATGGCTAGGTATGAAGCTTTAAACCTCCCCTACGCATGTGCAGTGGTCCCAATCCAGTTTAGGCTCCTGCATACTTGTTTCAGGTTTTTTTTAAAAAAAAAAATGGTGAGGATCAGCTGCATGGTGCATATTTAACATAGCATCTAGTTTATGATTTTATTTATTATTTATTTATTTATTGCGTTTATATACCGCCCCATAGCCAAAGGTCTCTGGGCAGTTTACAAAAGTTTAGCCATGAATTAAGAGGGTAGGTATGAAGAGATAGACAAGTGTATGATGTGCTCCTCTGCCTTAACTCCCCTATGGCCCTTCTAAGCTGAGGAAGAGAAAAGGGAGACCAAGAGACCAACAGGGATGCAAGCCAGTGGTGCAGGATGTGTGTGTGTGTGTGTGTGTGTGTGTGTGTGTGTGTGTGTGTGTGTGTATATAGAATGAGAGTGAAAAGAGCTTGTGAACAAAATAATACCCATGTCAAGCTGCTCTGACTCTCTCCCCCTAACAAAGCACCTGTCCCAAATGAAAGGTTAAATGAATTAACAGGAGGAAGGAAAACGCAAATTAGCAATTGAAAGGGCCAGGTGGCACCTCTTGGGGCCTGGATTGGGCTTGCAGGCTGCCAGTTGCCAAACCTTACACAAGATGGCATGCTATGTTGTGTTTCTATAAGTGTTTTAGTACTAGGGTGACCATATTTGGGAAACCAAAAAAGAGGACACCTAGTGTGTGTGTGTGTGTAAGCAGCTTTCTGAGTCCTGCAGAAATTACGTTATTCCCCCGCCACCTTAAAGAACCCGATTGGAGTGGAGGAGGGGAAAGGATTTCATTCTGCACCACCACCACCCACTCCAATTGGGGCCTTTTCTATAATGTCCAGGAATGACCCACTTTCCCCTTTAAGACCTCAATTGGAGCTCGGGGTGGGGGAATGATGAGCCTCAAGAACGCATGTCATTCCCTCCTGCCATGCTAGTGGCAGCCTTAAAGAGGAAGGTGTGTCATTCCAGGACATTATTGAAAATTATAGAAAACCCCCCCCGACACCATGGAAAGAACAAAAACCAGGACAAATCCGGGGAAATCCTGACAGTTGGTCACCCTATTTAGTACCATCTCACTCCTTGCAAAGAAGTGCTTTGCTTCTTTCCCCAATTTGAAACTGTCAGAATCTACCACTCTATTTCTTAATTTGATTCTCTGTAGAGCAAAGCTCTTAGTCATCATGAATTCATTTTTAGTGCTGGTACTTCAGTACTGGCATCAGGAACCTCAGGCCTGCTAGCTTCTTCCCCAGGCCCTGCCCCCCTCCCAGAAGGAAAAAAAACCCTCTTAGCTCTGATCATCAGAGCCCTTCCCTTCTGCATGGCGAGGAAGGGACCTTTTGTCACCCTGCATCAAGGAAAACTTATCTCTGATCAGCTGCTCATTGGAGATAAGAGCTTTTTCCTGCTAGGATGGTTAGTGGAACTTGAGAAGGGAGTTGTTGAGTGAATCAGTCTTGCTTATATTGGGACTTGTCTTGCTTACTTTTGAGTAGATAATGATGCTTATGTCTGAGTAGATATGCAGTGGCTTGATATTTGAAAGTGCTGCTGAGTGATTTAGTCCTGCTTACTCTTCAGTAAACATGCAAGGGCTTATCCTGCTTTTTTCCAAGTAGGCTTTAAATGGATTCGAATCACATTTTGATCATTTGGTCCCACTGACAAATAGAATGTGGCCCTTGGAACTTTTCTCAGACTGGAATTTGGACCTTGCACTGGCCCTAGCCCTGCTACAATGGGACAAAATTCTTTGACTGTATATTTTTACAGCAAGATAAAGATTCCTTAGATATACTTTCAGTGATGTGGGAGCTACTTTCCTGTGTCTTCTTCTCATGTCATTGTCATAGGCCTAATCTACACCAAGCAGGATATAGCAGTATGAAAGCGGTGTGTAGTATGTGTCAATGGGCCCCAACAGTTGTCAGAGCACCTCAAAACTGCTATAAAGCAGTAGTGTGGCTCCTGCTTTCATAGTGCAATATCCTGCTTGGTGTAGATTAGGCCATAGTTGAACCCAAGATCCAATAACTTCCTACTTGAAAGTCACCTAGCCAGGAATGAGGGCAACTATAGTGTGTTATTGGGTCCATCTATGTGGTTCCAGATTAAAAAGTCACCAGAGTGTTGTTGTGGTAGGGGATTTTGCTGTGCTGGTAATGGTACTATGAATCAGGCCATAGATTTGCCTCCGTTTTTTCTAGAAGTGGCTTTGTTTCTTTAACAGCTACAGTATATGACAGCTCCAAATTCAAGTTTTGCATTTGGGCAGTATCCAATACTGCCTGCCTGTTAACTGGATGTAACACTAGTGCAATGGGAACCTAGCTGTTCCAAAAGCAATTGAAGAAAAGCAGAAATGCATGTCTGGAAACTAGTGCTTCCATGGTTTTTTTTTAAAGTACTCGTTCCTGTTACATTAGTGGTGGGTCCCATAAGCACAGTGGAATTGGTGGAGAAAGAGGGGCAGTATTGAATATTGCCCCTTCTTTACCTTCCGCCTGTTGTATAGATATTAAAGACTGAAATGTGACCCTCTGGAGTGGAGGTACAATGACACTGGTCCATACTAAATCCTCATGCAGCAATTCAGTTATGTTTGCTTTTGTTTAGACTGAAATATCCTCTGCTGCAGAGGACTAACATGAAGCTCTCTATATGATGGAACTTTGTTATCAACTGGAGATAAATTTTTATCTACCATTTTACTTTTCCCCACCCCCTGCCAATCTTTTTACTAGATTCCATCAGGAGTCAAATTAGATCTGTCAGCTTAGTAATTCTATGTTTCTCTAGATTCTAGAGCTGAAAACTTTTAAATCCCACCCTGCCATCAAGGAATGTTGTACATGGAATATGTCTGATCTCCCCCATAACCTAACATTTGATTGATTGATTAAACACCTCACAAAATAAATTTCTCTAGGCATTTTACTGTTCTGATAAAAATACAAATAAAATTACAATAAAAATAAAATTACAATAAAATCAATATAAAACTAATAGACTTGCCAACACAGCATAAAAAGCAACAACAATAATAAAGATAATGAAAACACAAATTCTAAAATGTGTTAAAGAAAATTAAAAGACATTAAACATTTTAAAAAAGCTTGAGAGAACAGGAAAGTCTTATCCTGGTCTTAGAAAAATAGCAATGTGGATGCCAGGCAAGCTTCCCTTGGGAAAGCATTCCAGAGCTGGGGGACCACTACCAAAAACCCCTCTCTCTTGTTCTTACCCTCTGAGCCTCAGAATGATGTGGTTGTTGAAGAAGAGATTGTTGATGACCCTGAAGTACAAGCAGGTACATATAGGAGGAAGCATTCCATCAGGTCCCAAGCCATGTAGAGCTTTATAAGTCAAAACCAGCACTTTGAATCTAAGCCAGTTCATTGAAGAGAGGAACAATGTAATGTGGTCATAGTGCTTGGTCCCACTTAGAATTCTGAGAGGCATATTTTGGGTTATCTGAAGTTTTCAGACTGTATTCAGAGACAGCCCCATCTACAACATATTTCAATAATCCAAATGAGAGATTACCAGGGCATGACTCACTTCAGCTAGTCTATCTACCACCAGGTAAGGCCAAAGCTGTTTAAATGCACTCTGAGCCACAAAGACCACTTATTGTCCTGTGCAGGCTGTAGCATTCTTAGTTATACAGCTGACCACAAGGCCAAGTAATACCCCAGACAAATGTTCCAGCACACAAGCTTTAAATTCAGGCAAATGCTGAAATAGTCCAGATAATAGGCACAGGATCAAGGCACAAGCAGTCCAATATATAGAGTCAGACAAAGGATCAAACAGAGTGAGGCAGTCCAATACATACATAATCCAGTAGCACAGTCAAGCAGTAGTCCAAGAAGATAGCACAGCCATTCCCAAACAAGGCAAGAAAAGCTGGTAAAGTGTTGTTACCAGCAAGCTCTCACTGCTGGGTTTTATTCTAAAAGGCTGCTGAGCCCCACCCAGGCTCAGCTGCTGTCCATCAGAGCTCTCTGGCCGTACTCAGGAGGAATTACTTTCTCCTGAAGAGACTGGTTTTTTTTGCAACTGAGCACTCCTTCTTACAGGAAGCCTACTGGCTTGTTGCTTGAGGTGACGATACTCCTGGGGGTCAGGGGGTTGTTTAGCCTCTGCTCCAGAGTCAAGAGTCCCCTCCCTCAGACAGGGACCTGGAGCCTTCTCCTCTGAAGGCCCAGGCTCCTCCTGGTCTGGTGCCAGTACTTGATGTGGTGTCTCCCTGGTTTCTGAGGGCTCTGCTTTCTCCTCTGAGGAGTATTCCTCTAGCAGGGGCATGGCACTTATTTATTTGATTTGTACACCACCTTTCTTCCAAAAAAATGGCATTCATGAGCCACTAAAGAGAGTGATGGATCCAGGAGCACCAACAAGCTAGGCACCTGATCTTTCAGAGGGAGTGCAAACCCCTCTAGAACAGGTTGAATCCCACCCACCTGGACACCACCCTCCGTCTTGTCTGGATTGAACTTTAGTTTGTTAGCCGTCATCTACTCCACTACCACAGCGAAGCACTGGTCCATTACCACCACAACCTCACCTGGCTGAGAAGAAGAAAGAGAGCTGCATGTCAACTGCATACTGATGACAATGTACTCCAAACCCCCCTCCCCCAAATGACCTGATTCAGTGATTTTGTGTAGATGTTAAACAGCATAAGAGGACGTCTACTCTGCAGGGTATGGAAGGTTATGCTGAAAGATAGTGACTGGTCCAAGATCATTCAGTGAGCATCATGGCTGATATCCAGTGCACTACACCATGTTGGTCCTCTTTTCACCGGCCGGGACAACAGAATGCATATTTTAAAGAAAGTGACTTGGTATGGAGCCATCTCAAATTCTCTTTATTAATAACTATATTTGTTTCATATCTCTAATTATTTGGGTTTATGGCTCTCAAGCTAATAGTAATTAATTCAGTTCCTCCATGCTTGAAACCCCCATTAAACATTGCCTGCTAAGAAAATGGAAAGGCTTTCTGATTGTTTGTGTATTGGGAAAGCATGGTTTACATGGCAGTATTTACTCCAAACCTAAATCTTTAACAGATATTGCCAGAGCTCCTGCTGAGCAAATGTGTCAAACATAAATTATGTGGGAAATAAAATAATGTATTCATTTTTATTTGTCGGCATTTCAGTGGCACTGCAATATTTGAGCAATTCACAACATCTGTGAGGTTGGAAACGGTTGTGCCCATCGTAAACTTGGGAGAACTGAGACATGTGGGTGTGAGATAATCTGTCTGTGGCTAGGAATAGAACTTTAATCTCTTTAGACCCAATCCACAGTCTAACCACAGGACCCTCCACTGGGGCAAATGGAATGGTCAAGAAACAATGTGATCTTCGTCTTCCTTGGTCTTCTGATTGGAAGCCTGGGAAGTGCAGAAATAAGTGCTGCTTGGAAAATCTTAGTGTTATTTTATTTTACCATCCTGAAAGCCTCCCAAGTTATACATTATTCTTATTTATTACTTATTTTACTAACCCGAAAATCTTCCAAGATGCGTATTATTATTTCATATTTTTATGGTGCCATCACAGTGCATGGCGCTTTACAGTAACCTTGGCAAAATAGGTCCCTACTGCAAGGAGTTTACAGTCTAAATTCCAGTATTGGGGAAGGGAGGTGAGAGGCAAATGTTAGAGAGGATCAATATATGTGGATGCAGTCACAGATGGGGACTAAATCATGGCCCAGTTTGCTCCAAAACAATTACAAAAAATTAAAGAATGCAAGGTTATGCACACAGATCCGTAGCTAGAACAATGTGCTGTAACTGAATATGTGAGCATGTAGAATTATCCTGTTTCTGCTCACTGCATTCAAACTAAATATAGATACCTCTAGCCCATCCTACACCTGGTTCATTAAGGCAACTGTTTTTATTGAATAGAATTTAATTAATTTTCTAACTTTGTTTTAATATGTATTTATGATTGCTTTGTACATCTTGGGTACAGTCAGCAAAATGGCTATCAATAAATGCATTTTTAAAAAGTAATCCAAAGGACATTTATAATGCTGGTTTATTTTTTGTTATGCCTTTGGAAGCACTTTGAGAATTTTTTTTATGGAAAGGTGCCTGAAAGTGTCATTAAAATTAAATAAACCTAACTGAGCATAATACCTTGGATCCAAAGGTTCCATGTACGAAAAGAAATATATATTTATGCATGCAAAATGGCCGCCCCAATTCCTGCTGATTCCTGCTGCTACTGTAGATCACTGCAACACATTCTCCTTTATTCCTGGAAAGTCTCCCAATCCTCAGGAGCAGTTTTGGGGGGCTTCAGTGAGGAGGGTACAGGAAAGCCCCATTCCACTCACATTACTTGGATCCAATTCCATATTAGTTAGGATATTTGGTTTTTATTAAAAGCTGGTGTGTGTTTCCATTCATTTCAGTGGGTCTACTCTGATGTAGCACTGAGTTTGGATTCAACCCTGTCTGGACATTGAAGGAACCTGGATGTAGGGGGGGGGGAATGCAAGAGTGTTCAAATATACATGCACTTGAAGTCCCTTTTGGTAGAGACTTGGGGGGCATGTCTAGACGAGGGGGGTGGAGGAGTATCATCTCACGATTTTATGATTGTGAGATCGTCCCCCTCGTCTACACATGCATGCAGTGTCCCGGGAGGAAGAGGTCATCGTGCCCGCCATATTTTTTTTAATCAAAAATTAGCACAGGATCACTCCTGCGCAAAAAGTAAGTTTTTCTTTAAAAAAAATAAAAACTCTCCCGCTCCCCCCACCCCAACCCCGATGGGCACGGAGCTCCTGAGGAGCTCCGTGCCCACGTCCCGGCTCCTCGCGAGGAGTTGGGACAAAAATGGGATGGTTGCCCACACGTCCCGCGGTCTCGGGATGAGCCCGAGACAGCGGGAAAAACCGGAATCATATTGTAGGGCCATATTCCGGGGCACGGGAGGAATCATCCCTCCCTGCCTCCGGGATCCCCTGTGCGTCATGTGGGTACACAGGGATGATCCCAGGGCGAACCACAGGATATTGCCTGATCTAGGCATGTCCTGGGTCATTCTACTTAGAAGCAGTAGACATGTTTTGTCTCTATTCTAATGCAGTACTCTATCACCACAGCTCTTTCTTTTTCCTGCATTTGCTTCAGTAGTTGTCATTAACTTATATGGAAAAAAAGAGTGTCGTTGAGGAACAGCATTAAGATTGGGGGCTAACAAGGGCTTAACACCAACCCTTAAGAATCAAGTCTGCTCTTATTGGCATAGTCCCCTTCTCAGTTCTGTCTCTTGGGCACTTTAGAGTGGGATTGAATGTTGTGAACTCAGTTTTAAATAGTAACTAACAAAATGTGAGTCTTTGTGGGTGGAGTTTGGGGTGGGGCTATATATTGCATAGATCTGGGAGATGTAGTCCCTGCACACATAAACGTATTGGATCTCACCACAGAATATTTGTTAGTGGGGGCTAGGTCGAAGAGAGTTTTTTCCTCACCACAATGCTGCTTTCAGTTCCAAATGCAAGTATTTAACAATTCCACATAGAAGTGATTGACAAATTAAGGAATGCCATAGGGGCTAAATCCACTCCCAGATTACCTCAGTGTCTGGGGAGATGAGCAGGTTTAACCCTCTCTCACCTGTATCCCAGATTGTGACTCTTGGTCATACCAGAATATGGTGGAATGTTGGGAATTTTGTGTGTGTGTGTGTGTGTGAGTAGGCTGGCAGGCACGGGGGATGGGAAGAATAGGGAATCTCTAAAACAGTGTCCAAATAAGCAAAGCTCCTCCCCAGAGCCTCCCAAATAAAATTAAGAGGTTCTCTTATGGATCAGTAACTCTTAAAAAAAACAAAATAGGAAAGGGATCATGGGGTTGTCATGGCTAGATCATTGGAAATGTTGACCCAGGGCATGGCTAGATGGGGCGATATCCTGGTGATCGCCCCAGGATCATCACTGTGCATTCACATGACGCACAGGACATCCTGAGAGCAGGGAGGGAAGACTCCTCCCTTGGCCCGGGATATCACCCTACAGATTAATTCTGATTTTTCTGTGGTCTCGGGATGATCTCGAGACCGTGGAATGTGTGGCCTACTGTTGCTGGAATGTCCCAGCTCCTTGTGAGTAAATGCAAGGAGCGCTCATTCACTCCTTTTCCTTAAAAAAAAATTACAAAATGACGGCTGCAATGTCGTGCACTGCATGTAGACAAGGGGGACGATCTCATGATCATAAAATTGCGAGATTGTTGCCCTTCACCCCCCTCGTCTAGCTATGCCCCCAGTGTATGGCTGCGGTGAAAAAGGGGATCATTAGCAAACTAATCAGAGACAAAACTGACAGTATCATAATGCCTCTATACAAGAGGTGCACAAACTTTTTGGCCCCAAGGGCCAACTCTGTTTGCAAAGGTGTGGGAGAGCTCACATGCATCCACACAGAAGAGTGGAGTTTGGAGACGCCCAAGTGCATACTAGGGTGGTGAAGAGGCATACATATGCTGGGGTGGGGTAGGGGAGACACACACACACACCCTAATTCAAGTTGGCTCAGGGTCGCCTGTTAAGGTAGAAGGCTGCAGCCGCCTCCCTTCACCAGCGACTCTAATCTCATCCACTGGTTATCACCAATCTCTCGTCAGACATAAGGGAAGGGATCCCCTTTCTAGAGCTAGCAAGGGAATTCCTAGCCCATCTCCGATCTGTGCAGGCTGCACTTTTTGTGCCCTTGCTCTATACAAATCTATCGTGCGACCATACTTGGAATACTGTGTACAGTTCTGGTCACTGCACCTCAAAAAGAATATTGTAGAGCTGGAAAAGGTACAGAAAAGATCAACCAAAATGGTAAAAGGCTGATGCAAGTCCCCTCTGAGAAAAGATCTCACTATTTGGGCCTTTTTAGCTTAAGAAAAATGGGACATGATAAGAAGTTAATACAATTATGCATGGTGTGGAGAAAGTGGATAGACACTTTCTCCCTCATAATACCTGAACCCAGGGCCATCCAATAAATATGAATGCTGGGAGATTCACATAGTACATAGTTAAACGATGGAATTTGCTTCCATAAGATGTAATGTTGCCCACCAACTTGGATGGCTTTAAAAGTAGATTAGATCAATTCAAGTAGAATAAGGATATCATGGCTACTCGTCATAAAGCTCTACATTATCTTCAGGACCAGAAGCAGTATACCTCTCAATGCCAGTTGCTGGAGAACAGGAGCAGGAGGGTGCTCTTGAACTACTTTGGGCTTCCCATTGGGGCATTTGCTTGGCCATTGTGGGATCAGAATGCTGGACTAGAAAGACTTTTAGTCTGATCCAGCATGGCTCTTCTGATGTTCTGTAGTTTCGGTTCTGATCCAGATTTTCCAAACTAGTTGCTAGAAAATGCAAGAAACAACTATGTCCTCTTTCGGTTGTAAGGATGAGAAAAGGGGGCTGGAGTTTGGAAGATACCAAGAGAGAAATATTCAGAAAGGTTAAGTAGCAAAGGTTACCCCAATAACAGGGAAATTGGTGTGTGGGGTTAGGGGACGGGAGTAGGTGGTGATAAGCCGTGGAATTTCCACCCACTTTATGAAAGCAAAGAGCCATTTCCCTCATTTTCTTCTATTTGAGTCAATGTTATCTCAGGACTCTTATGCTGGAATGGGCATTTACTGTGTTTTTAAAAATCTCTTTCATGACTGTTGATAGAAAAGGCTCAGTGAGAATTTCACGAGACACTGCTGCTGCTTCTGCAGTGAGTGATAGGGTGTTTTTAAGGACATCAGGTTTTGCATGTTGCCAGTGGAATGGTCTTTAGCATGCATTACTCAACATACAAGAAGTGGCCTTTGTCTTGTGCCAGTTTTTAGAATATATTTCATTATCCAGTTCCTGTGCCACATATTAGAATTCAACAGGTGCAGTTTTCTTTGGCCAGGAAACCTGCATAAGTTGAATTTCTGTCGTCATTTCTGTTTGGCACTGTTAAAGAACAGATAATCTGTTTCGGGGCAAAAGGAACCAACACTATACAACGTATACTTCAGTGTTCAGTATACTTTGCTGAAATTAACTAGTATATATGCATTTGCTTGATTTAGTCTATTTAATATTGATACCCCCTTTTTCTATTAAGAAAAATAACCAATAATTAGCACATTTCCCCCAAGTTCACATGTATTGTTTTCTCACATTTGTGAATTTAGTAGAGAGAAGGGGAGCCTCTTGACACACTCTTTGCCTCAAGCCCCCCCCTCCCCACCTGCCCGCCCCACATAAGTGTCAGAGTGAAACACTCCTCATTATTGATGCTATCTCTCTCAACTACTACCCTGTACTGGAACAATCTGCTGGGTAAGAGTTTTAAGCTGTTGGATTTTGAATTGCCTCATTGTTCATCTGATTAAATTGTATTTAATTAGCTTTGTGTTTAGTCCTTTTGTTTCAGGAAAAGATTACAGAGAAGGAATGAGATTAAAAAAAACCCTGTTTAAATGGAGCTTCATCATTTAAAACACATATAAAAACTCCACAAGATGCCTTTTATTCTCCAGTCCTTTATCTTCCCTTCGCAAGCTTTTTCCGAGAATGAGTAGTGCATGTTGAGGTTTATCTTTGCTTTTATGTGTGCTAGCCACATGCTTAACATTGAGCACATTTGAGTTGCATTTCATAGGGCTTTCACAATCCTTTTATAAAGGGACTGATCTGTTAACATCACCCTCTTTAGATCTAGCAGGCAGGATGTTCCTCCATACAAAGAAGTGCTCACAGTCTTTCTTGCCAGACCAGTAAGTGAATGATTTCAAGCCTGGTGGGCAATAGTTGTGTCCATGCGTAACACAGACAGACCACAGTAGTAGGCAGCTGCATGTAATTTTGAACTCCACTCATTGAACTGTAATAAAACAATATAAGCACTGCTTGGGGGGAAAGATTGGATGCAGTTATCCTTACACAAGGCTCGGGCATATGAAAGCAGTGCCGGCTGACAAGAGGATTTTGAGATTTGATTTTGATTGAATTGCAGAACTGAACGGGCCAGGAATGTCAGTGGAAGGCTAAATGCCTGTAGTGCCATAAAGTTTTATTCATGTGAGGCTTTCCAATATAAAGTAGATGGATTCTTCGAAAAGGTGTCAAGGGACATGAAATAGAAATGCCCAAAACTTAAAAATGAGGCTGGATAGGTAATAATATTTCTTGCTTTAGTACATTCTTAGCTTGTGCAGAGGGGGGAAAGTATTTTGGATAATTGTTTATTAGCCAACAGCATTTCAGTAATTCAACATAAGATTTTTTAAAAATATATTTTAGACCCTCCTACAGTGTTTTTAGAAAAATGATGTCAACAATTTTTTGAGAGCACAATTTTGAACATGAATTAGCAGATCTGTTTTTAAAAATTCACAGGAAACGAACATTTAGCAGACACTGAAAACTATTATACTCAAAAAACAAGAGCTGGATGTGTCTTCACATACGATAATACACTGACTTATTTCATAGCTCAGTAATGCATACCCAATTAGAGACAAATTTGCATAGGGCAGCTGATACCCCCAGATTTGTTCTGTATCAGAGACAGCTTCATTCACTCACAGTGAGCAAGGCACCATAAACATAGTTGCACAGATTATTGTATGTGAATGAGGAAGAGGATGTAACTTGTTTTTTTTAAAAAAAAAAAAAACCCACCCATGTTCTTTATTCATTTGAAAGCATGTCCTTGTGTACAGTGATGATAGAATGTATAGCTGGTACTGTATTGGCTTAAAACATAAAAAATAAACACATTGCTTGAATAAACCAAGTTTTTTTTTATCCCAAATCATTATGCTTTGTACTTTCAGTTAATATAGGCTCACTTCTACCACTTCAAGAAACACTTGGGTCATCCTTCTGATATGTGCAATGTATGTATTGCTTTAAGGGAATCCTAATTTATCATTCCCTGTTCCTCATAGAAATGCCAAACACCTGAACATAACTAAACTGTATCTGCATATAACATGTACTTCAACAAGCATTTATTTTCTTTAGATTAACAGCATGTGTTCGCCTACTATGTTATGTGTGAATATATTTAGTTTCTGTTTATTTGTAATTGCCCTTTACAAGGTAAAAGGAAATAACCAAAAGGTGTATTACTTACTGTATGGATTTTAATTCTTGTTGTTAAAATGTGCAATTGAATAGTCTGGGTTTGTGAACATATACAGAGGAAGAAATGTTGTGTTTCATGCCAGGAGAGCCCTCTGGGGCTTTATAAAAGTTTTATTTACCACATGTTTCAGCAATCTTTTTCTTCACATTTTGTTTCAATTTATTATTATTTTTGCTTTTCCAAAAATAAACTCCATGAATATTTATCTAATCAAATAGAAACTCATTTATAGCAGAGCAATACATTTGTAGTCCGTAAATAATGTGTTGTGCAGACTGCATGACCAATTCATATAACTTTTACAACTTTTAAAATGGCAATTTTGAGTGTGGGTCATAGAATACTCTAACTTGGAACCATAACTTCATGTAGTGCTTGCCCATACATTTGTTTAATGTAGGCCCTAATCTTGTGTGGAATCTCATGGAAAGACTTAGGCCACAGCTAGACCTAAGGTTTATCCTGGGATCATCCAGGGTTCACCCCTGCCTGAGCACTGAATCCTGTGTGTCACCTAGATGAACAGGTTTGACCCCTGGACGATCCAGGGATAAACCTTAGGTCTAGCTATGGCCTAAGAAAGCTCAGTTTGTTTGAACAAGGCTTTTGTAAGACAAATCTAGGCCAGCATTCGGTTCCCACAGTGGCCAACCAGACGCCTATGAGAAGCCCATGAATAGGACAGGACGCCAATAGCACCCTCCCCCTTGTGTTCCCCAACAACTGGTACTGAGAGGCATGCTGCTTCTGATACTGGAAATAATTTATAGCCATCAGGAATAGTAGCCATTGATAGTCTTATCTTTCATGAATTAATCAACCCCCCCTTTAAAGCCATCCAAGTTGGCAGCCATCATTATATTTTGTTACAGCAAATTCCATAGTTTAACTAATCACTGTATAAAGAAGTATTTCCTTTTGCCTGGCTTATGGGGTCATAATACTACAGCTTACTAAAATGGAGAATAGTTTTCCGTTTCTCCTTATACTAGGCCTCATAGGTTAGCCCTTGAAGCAGATTGGGAATCTCCTGTGTTCTAAGGAAAGAAGATGATGAACTATTGTACCATGTTTGTCCAGATTTTAGGGGTTTTGGTTATGAGGTATGCCATGTATGAGGAGTAATAGATGTTTTTAATATCTGTGAGTGGCATAAATAACTCCCAGTTATTCTCCCAGTATTTTAACAGTCTATAAATTAATTTTAACTTTGCTGTTTTAAATTTGTACTTTAAATTTGTATTTTTGCATTGCTGCTGTTTTTATGTTGGTTGTGTTTTTATATTGTATTTTATATTATGGTTTTATACTGTTGTTTTATACTTTGAATTGTCTTAATTTTGTAAACCGCCCAGAGAGCTTCGGCTATTAGGCGGTATAGAAATGCAATAAATAAATAAATAAACTCTTCACACATGTCAGTACAAGTTACAACCCCTTAGAATACATGACATTCTAAAAAAAAAATCTTTCCCAAATAGCATGGTGTGTTTATTCTGAGCAGGTTAGGAGGAAGGCTTGGGTAGCCATCCTAAAATCCAAAACACTTCTAATAAGTTTCACTGAGATCTGTGTGCCTAATCTATATAGCAAGTTGTATTAAAGATGGCAGCCTTAACTACTTAACTATGTTCTTCAAACTCTGCTTGTCATAACTATAGTGAGGGCTGCTAGACTTCAGGCCTGGGTTCTTGAAATGATTCTTCTGAATTGTTTCTGGGTTTGAATCCTGAAGTTCAGGAGGCACTGTGCTCATCTGAGGTTACACAACATATAACTTGGGTAATGTTCTGGGAAACATAATCATAGCCAAGAAATACAGTGCAAATATAAATTTAACCCACTGGAAAGATCTGCTTGGTTAAAGTAAAATCTTCAGCTGAACTAGTTCAAAATATTAAATCTCCTTTCCAAAACCACTAGGGCTTTTGTTTGCTGTATAAGCACTGCGTGGTTAAAATTTCTTACGTGGCTTTTAACAGGCTTAAACTGATTTCTGATTTGGTAGGTCACATCTGAGAGCCATTACTTAACCGATGATGGTGGTGTTTTTCTGCCACAACTACCGTCTAACTATAATCCCAAACCAGGCATATTCTTGATACCATGGTCAGCAACAAGATTATTTTGAGGAAGCAATGGAAAACAAGTGGGCCAACCTCTCATTGCAAAAGAAGCGTACTGGCAAGGTACACTTTCCTTTTCTCTCTGATCTTAGGTGAAATCCTCACAGTAGCTAGGGGAAAAATAATTTCCCCAGCATCAACATATTGTTTTCCTTGTTGTAATGTAAAGTATTTTGGGTTGACTTGGTATTGAAAACCCATTAGCTTTACGAAAGACATGCTGCTAGGCAATGAAAACTCCTAGAACCAGTTTGTTGATATGGATCAACAAACCTGCCTGCAATTTTGGACTCTCCTTGGGAGCATGGCTATGGGCACTGTCATGATGAGTGCTTGCACTTCAAAAGTTACCACTACTCTATTTAATAAGGGTTCAGCAGGTGCATATACGACAGATTGGAGGAAAGAAATTAGTCTCTCTAGTGAGAGAATTTAAAAACAGAATTATTTTATTATTATTTATTATTTATTTATTACATTTTTATACCGCCCAATAGCCGAAGCTCTCTGGGTGGTTCACAAAAATTAAAACCATAATAAAACAACCAACAGGTTAAAAACACAAATACAAAAGACAGTATAAAAAGCACAACAAGGATAAAACCACGCAGCAAAATTGATATAACATTAAAATACAGAGTTAAAACAGATCTCGCCGGCCAGTCCCTGTTAGTAAACGGGCTGCCCTATTTTGTACCAGCTGAAGCTTCCAGACCATTTTCAAAGGCAGCCCCACGTATAACGCATTGCAGTAATCCAAACGAGAGGTTATCAAAGCATGGATAACTGTAGCTAGACTATCTCTATCCAGATAAGGGTGTAGTTGGTATATCAACCTAAGCTGATAAAAGGTGCTCTTTGCCACTGAGTTCACCTGTGCCTCAAGTGACAGTTCTGGATCCTAGAGCACCCCCAAACTATGGACCCAATCCTTTAGGGAGAGTGCAACCCCGTCCAGGACAGGGCAAACATCACCTCGCCGGACAGATGAACCACCCACTAACAGTACCTCCGTCTTGTCTGGATTGAGTCTCAGTTTGTTAGCCCTCATCCAGGCACTGGTTCAGAACATTTTAAGGAACATAAAAAAAAAAAATAGTATCCTTGTGAAAACAGCTATTCTAGGGTCAGTTAGAAATGAACAAACTCAGCCCGTGTTGTTAACTGCCTGGGAGAAGAGAAAGGTCTAAACTTGGCACCGAAAATATAACAATGTTGGTGCCAGGGGAGCCTCGTTGGGGAGATCATTCCATAATTGGGGGGCCACCACTGAAAAGGCCCTCTCCCTTGTTGCCATCCTCCGAGCTTCCCTCGGAGTAGGCACTTGGAGGAAGACCTTAGATGTAGAGCTCAGTGAGCGGGTAGGTTCATGTTGGGAAAGGCCAGGTGTTGTGGTCCCAAGCCATGTTACAATTCACATTAAGCTTATATCCTTTCCACTTCTCTGAAAATTATCTTAACTTCCTGTGTTTATTAGTGGCTAATAGTGACACTTTAAACCAAAGGGCAGGCATCCTCATAGAACCATAGAAATGCACTGTCAAAAACGACACAGAGGGCCTGTGTCTTCAACGTTCTGCCCTAGGGCAGGTTATACACTGCTTAAATCATTGGAGAATGGATTAGTTTTAGATTGCTTCCAACAGTGAATATTCTGACCGCACCCTCTGGAAGTGCTTTAAGGAAACATGCAGTGATGAGATGCTTGTTCTGGAAATGTATACCATTTTCCTAAGCTTTGAGCTTGATGTGACCCTCTTTGTTGTTTTTTAAAGACATTAAGGCCTTCAAAGTATGCACCACAGATAAATGTTCCTTCAGAGCTCCTTTGCTAGCTAACAGATATCTCAAGTAGTCAACTTGTAGAGATTTTAGTGAGGATTCTTTAAATACTCCCTCTATTAATGAATACAGGTGGTGAATGTGAGAGGACTGGAACCAAAACAGGGCCACTGAGAAACAAGAGGGTAGGTATCAGCATGCTCAGGGGAATGTTGAGGTATGCAGAGTTTGTTTTTTTTTGCTTTTTTAAAAAAATCAGGCAGGGGGTAGGCAGCAGGTTGCCCTATCCCTCCCACTTTTTAAAGACAACAACATTTAACACATTGCAGATAAGACCACTTCAAAGCAAAAGTGAGGTCTTCCAGCAGCAGCCCACCTGTAAATGCCTCTGGTCTGAAGAGCAACTGGATTTTGTGATTAGGCACACCTCCCATGGCAGCCATTTTGCGGTGGTGCTCAGGACAGTTCCTCAGATTTCCAAATGTTCCCACAGACCATGAAGGTTGCCTATCCCTTTTCCCCAGCTTAATGAGGACTGAGCAGGCTTAGTAGCTTTGGAATGTTGAGTATCAGTTGGGAAAGAAATCTGGGGAAATGGAGAGGGGGGAATGGAATGGAGTGGCTTGGAGGAGGGTATATCTGGTTGGCTGGAACATTGAACAGGAACTCTTTTGTTAGGGGGAAAATGCAACACTTTGTTGCAGGTTCCATTTGTTAAAACTCTATTCCATGTCATGGTCATCATGTAAAGTCTGCTTTAATCACCCGTGTCATGGCTACCACTATGTGATAGAGCATTTGTGCGCTGCAGTTTGCTATACAAATGAAGCTCTCTGCAGGACTTATTTCTGAATAGTCTCAGTGGTATGGAGAAAATTGCATGATATTCATTGTAAGCCCTGGTTCCTGGACAGCTCACTTTGTGGAGACAATGACAATGTAGAGCAATTTGAAATGGTTTCCATGTGGTGGCTGTAACTCTGGTTCTAAAATATACACTGATAATCACATGGTAGGGATACATTTCTATGGGCATTTGCTTTTTGCCACATCATTTGCTTGTTCTCTCTTGTACATTCTTAAGGTGATGGCTTCAGACAATGTATAGCTTTGGACCTCTTTTTGAAAATGTTTTAATATGCAAACCCTGTCTGTTGCCCCCCTTCACAGCAGGGAGGGGCCATAGAGCCTCTGCTTTGCATGTGTGAGGTCCCAGATCCAATCCCTGGTGTCTTCAGGTAGGGCTGGGAAAGAATCCTGGCTAAAATCCTGGAGAGATGCTGTCAATCAACATTGACAGTACTGGGCTAGATGGACCAAGGTTCTGACTCGGTGTAGGCAGCTTCCTATGTTTCCATGATATCCTGACTCAGGTAACCTATTTGTTACTTTTAGAGAGTAGCTTATACAGTATCTGCCAGTTCATTAATTTCTTGGGTGGGGAGATATACAACAAAATGTCTGTTGACTAGAGTGGTGGGGACTTCCCTTTAAAAAAAAAAAAGCTGTACAAAAATTGCACTTTCTTCAAGCTGTCTCTCATCGACAGACAATGAGCTACTTTTGGAAAATGTACCTGCCAGAATATTAAGTCATGTCTTAAGAGCAAATTATGAGAACATGATTTCACAGAAGCCTTGGAGACATCTAAGCTTATTCATAATAAACCCCCTATGTGTAATGCTTCATTTTCTTTTTATTAATTAAATTGCTCTTTTTGTGTGTGCATACGGCTGTCTGGAGGGGACCTTGTGCATCAGAGCATACCCCACCCGCCCCACCTTCTTTTAGGGCAGGTCTGCCAAGGCTGTTTCTCACCTCCTCAAGGCAGGGACTCTACTGCATTATAACATCCTGTGTGGGTGCTGTTTATGAGGGTTTTCACCTACCCACTTTAATCAAACAACAAACATCCTGCTTTCAGCAGGCTGCCTTCTCTTTCCTGTGTATGCCAGCTTAGCCCTCCTTTCACTTTGCACACATTTCACAGTTTTCAATGCATGGCTGCCACTATTTACTAGGAAGGGAATGGTGGATATAGGCACCATGCTCCTTCCCAGAAGCCCAAGGAAGCCCCGCTTTACATGGAAGAATCTCACCCCTTCTAACCCCGATAGGCAAGGACTATGTTGTCTTCCAGTGATATTTCTCTGCACCAGCCCATCTGCTATCCGTATCACAACTTTGATCTTCCTGGGTTTTGCTTAGTTTTTACAAATTTCGAAACAGATTGAGTTCAGTCTTATTTCAATCTTTAATCGTGTTCTTGCCCTCCTCACCTTAATTTTATTATTATTGCAATATATTATCTTGAAACCATAGGTGACTAAACCTCTCCAGCAGTTCTCAGTTTGTCGTTTCTGTGTGCAAGTGACAGCGATGTTTAAATCTAGTTGCTTATCTAATAAAGGGAGGGGATTGGAGGAGAAGGAGAAGCTGCACTTCTTGCAGCTTTTGTAGCACAGTTTGTGGGCTTGCCCATCATAATACAATTATGAAGGTTAACAGGAAAAAACTGTGTCCAGGAGTGATTCCAGGCAGCTGGCACTCCCGAAGAATTGGAAGCGCACCACCAAAGAAAACTGCAGGGGAAAGCAAATTAAACCTCATATCTGCCATCTCACTCGCTTTTCTCTGCTTTCCTGTTTGGACTTGAAAGGTGATTGGAGCCAAGGCAGTGACAGTTGACGGAAGTGGTGCAAGGAGGGAGTATTTATTTACAGTGAATCGTGGTGATGCTTGTTCAGGAGATGCGGTTTCACGCAGGATGTTCTGTCCCCCACCCCCAAGTTTTGATCATTTCTCAAAAAAGAAGAAGAAAAGAAAAGAAAGAACATTCTTGATTGTTTGAGGGCACAGGTTATGCCGAGAGAAATGTTGTGTAACATGTCTGTACTTGGAATTCTCTGTTAATGTACCATTATAGGAACTTCCTGTATTGGGCATCCTGGCAACTGCCAGAAGTCACTTTCATTCAGATGTGTTCAATTGCAGCTGTAATTGTGAGCTGTTCCAAAATAGAGAAGTAGACTTGGGTATATTTGGTTAGAGTAGTAGCTGAATTAGTGAATTGCCAGAAATATTGCCAGTTGAGTGTGTTGTACTTTCCCTTTGCTGCTGCAAACACATTTTCCAGAATTCCTTTGGCATGAAAATGTGCAAAATGTGCAAAAGTCCTATTTCACTTCGTGGTTTGAATCTGGAATTTCAGCCAGCTCTTTGCTGTAACTCACTAATTATTTGTATATATATAAAAAAAAATTGAAAGAAGTTCAGGCTTAGTAGGTAAACGCCTTTCAGGAATAATTAATGACATGCCTTTGTGACTAAGGGAGAAATGTATGGCTGTTACCAAACTGATCTTTTGCTGACTTTGCAAAAGCAGTACTTAGATTTAAGCCTTAATGAAATTATCGAGACTGAAGTTCCTAAGGCTATACAATCCATAAACCTGTCAATCTGGTGATTTTATACTTATGACAAGCTAGTACCAAGTTAGTGGGACTACATCTCTTAAATGTAGATATTCTGACTAACACAATTCATAACTTAAGTCTGTAATGGAGTTAACTCAAAGCCTTGGTATTCCAGCAAATATAAGTGCTTACCTTAGGATGAATGAATGCTACATCACTTTAATTTTGCGTGACACTATGTTGGCATGGCAGGCAGATGGCACAGCCTGTCAGACACTTTTGGAAATGGAAAACCAGAGCTACAGGTTTCAATGGTTGTATCACTTTAGGATATTACTTTCATTTTGAACATTTCACTCTAGAACTATTTGTTGGTGGGGGGAGTGGAGAATTTTTTTTTAAAAAAAACCCTACAGTTTTGCGCATGAGCGCTCGTGCGCTCCGTCTCACTTAGAAAAACAAACAAAATGGCGGACGCAACGTCCTTTTCCTTCCTGGACGTTGCGTGCCTGGCTCTCAGCTCCTTGTGGTTATTCGCAAGGAGCCGGGACAAACTGCAATGCCCGCCCACACGTTCCATGGTCTCGGGATTAACCTGAGACTGCGGAAAAAGTGAGCTAGAAGTGTAGGGCGAGATCCCGGGGAAAGGGAGGGATCATCCCTCCCTGCTCCTGGGATCACCTGTGCATCATGTGGATACACAGAGACGATCCCAGGGCAATCCCTGGGATATCACCCCATCTAGCGATGCCCTCCGTGTCATCCTAATCCCCTCTAGTCAGCAGATCAGGGAGTTAGGATTGCACTCTAAGTCATGGGCTGGTCTGCATTAGTTCTGAGGTAATTTATACATTCTGTTTTCTTTCAGGAGTAGTATGCTGGGTTTTTTAATTTGGGAGAAAAGGTTTTTATTTCATACTTTAAATTATTTATAAAAGGAACCTTATAACTCATTTTATATCTTAAAGGGCGGCTCTTAATACTTTGAGGGTTTAAAAACACACACCAAAGCTCACAGGTTTTAATTACATTGCTGCTATCCACAGGTTCTTTCTGCAACTCCCACATTGTTCAGCAGACAGAATGAAGTGTTTTAAAGAACCCATAAAAGCCAATTGTTTGCATCCAGAGGCCATGGTTGCAGTGGGCATTCAGGCAACCAAAACTACGGCCTGAATAATTTTATGGTTAGTAGATGTGCTGCTTCATATGGCATAAAAATACTGTCATGTTCCAAAAAGAATGAAAACATGGCCCTAGCAATTGCATATGCTCCTTAAAGATTGTATTATGCAAGCAATTTAATTAATACATGAAGCGGGGTTGCACACATATAAGAAACCTAAGTGTGTTGTTCATGGGGCTGCCACTGAAAAATGTTTGGAAACTTCAGCTGGTTCGAAGCACTGCACCAGAATTGTTGAAGTGATTCCACTCATTTCAAAGATCATGAGTATCTAATCTTGAAAGCATTCCATTGATTTACAGTTAATTTCCATACACAATTTAAGGTTCTGGTTCTTGCTTGAAAACCCTAAATGGTCTGAGACCAACATGCCTGGTCACATTGTTCCATATGAGCATGTGTGTCATATGAAACAAGGTGACCAGGCATGTTTGTCTGCAGCTAAGCCCCTTCTCTGGATTCGCTGGGTATCTGCTACCCGAAAGAGGGTATTTTCCTTTGTGTCACCCTAACTTTACTTTAGATCTTCCTGTCTAGGGAAGTTTACTTGGTGCTCTCACCAATGTATTTTAGGCATCTGGTTATAACTGTGCTAATCTCTTCTCTTGTGCTTTTAACTGACCTTTTATATTAGCTTTTACTTAACATCTTTATTTTAGGCCCTTTTTGAGCTCTTGGTTTTATTTTGTTCTGCTTTTCAAACCTTAGTTTCAATATTTCTGTTGTTAAACACTGTTTTATAATTTAATTGTAAACCACTTCTTGATTTCTATGAATGAAAAGGCGCATAGAATTCTCTTCATACGTTGAAAAAAAAATCTGGGTTATAACTCAAGCCAACAGATTTCACCTGTCAATGTGTGCAAGCCATCCATTCTTCAGTTCTTTTCATAAAAATTCCTAATAAACTCTGCCTCCGAATACAATAGGAATCTGCAGTAAAGGTCCTAGCACTAATGTGTCTCATGCACTTGTGTTTGCTTCCGGAACCGAATACAAGTGCCAACACAGCAGTTCACTTTGGAATCACTCCAGCTTTCTCAGAGGAGGGAATGCGTAGAATTCTCTATTACCCTTTATGCTCAAGGCAGAATGAGCCAGGTTTTCCCCAGTTCCAAGGCATAGGTTTTGTGCTATATTTGTAGCAACACAAATACATTTGACCATGGTGCTAGGTAATAGAACAATGGTTTTCCTAGAAGAGGAGTCATGATTGTCATTGCATATTATCTCTCCTGTGGGAGGCAGAACTAGAAGACAATCAGTGCTGGAGTTGACAGATTATTATGATGAGGCAGGTACTTCACCTCACCGTGGTACTTTTTAAGTCATAACCCACCCCCTCCATCCTTAGGAGATAGTTATTACCCTAGTGACAGGATCTGATACTATTTTTGTTATAACAGAGAATTTCAAGGAATTATTTCAGAATGTATGTAAGATGAATTTTTGGGGGGTAACAATTTTCAATATAGCTTTTAAAAACATGCATTTATTTACCTTCCTAAGGTTCAGCTGAGCTATTTACCGTTAAAAATGGTTTAAAACATTAATGTGAAGTTTTCAATTCATATTAAAAGTTTTGGAATATTTCACACCCGGAACAGGTTTGCAAATAACAACCCAGAGTATAGGTTGTTACATTACCTAAAGTTTATCCATGATTTGACTGCTGCAGGGTTGTTTTTTTTCCAATTCCTGGATTGTTTGATTCACTCCTCTTTTGCCTGCTCTTTCCCTGGATCCAAATGCCTTTGTGGTGTTGTAGTATTGATACTTTTAACCATTCTTGCCTGCTGCCTCTGTAGCCGGCAAAACAAACCATGAACAATCCATGGTTCTGAGTTTGCACATAATGATAACCCAGAGTCACAATTCAGTAACAAACGTTGATTTCTCTTCCTGGGTTGTTCATGGTTAACAACTCATATAGTTGACCCATAGTTCTTTGTTTGTTTGTAATAACAACCCATGATTGAACAACCCATACCCAGTCTATACTCTGGGCTGTTGTTATGTGCAAACCAGGTTGATGTGTTGTCAAATTATTTATTTATTTATTTATTTATTTATTACATTTTTATACCGCCCAATAGCCGAAGCTCTCTGGGCGGTTCACAAAAATTAAAACCACAGTAAAACACCCAACAGTTTAAAAACACAATTATGGAGGTGAGATCTTATGCAGCCCCTGCCTCAGCTGTTGTGGTGGAATAACAAAGACCAAGATCTTTAAAAGTTGGGATATGAATTCTTGTGTATATATCGCTCTCTGTGGGGTTGTTCACATGATGTAACAGCCCACCATGGGTTATTTAACCCAAAATGAGGCTGTGGTGTATTTGGGGCATTTGTAGCTGCTGTCTGAATATGCAACCCCTGCTTGAGGTTTATTGTGTCATGCAAACCCGGTGAGCACGGGTTAAACAGCCGTTGTATAACCCATGGTCTCTTTTAGGTTCATGTGATGGTTAAACAATGCTTCTGGGCTTGTTCAGCACTACTACCCCCAACTGGGAGTTGCATATGCAATCTGGTGCCCACAGATGATGTGGCTCATCCAAACTATATGTGCAGTGTAGCAACACTTTCCTCTCTCCTACTGCACACCCACACATACTTTAGCTGGGGATAGATTTTTGCTGATGTCAACTAGGATCTGGTTTGGCACAAATAACAGACCTCATAGGTACAGAAGCCTCTGCAGGTTACTTTAAAAACGTAAATAATGGAAACTGCAACCTCAAAATAACCAAATAGAAAGAGACAGATGTCATAAAACTCTGATTTCTTTATTCCCCCCTTTTTTTCCCTGGCTGGGCTTAGGCTCAGAAGAATGAAAAAGAAATGCAGAAGTAATTTTTGGGGGGTCTCTGGACTATGTGAATTTTTTCAATTCAATGGAATGAAAATACTATAGAATTACATTGCAATCATTGTCATATCCGCGTAAGCAGAAGAGTATACAATTTCACTCATAACAATATCAAGAGAGAGAAAGAGAAAGTCAAGTTCTTTCTTTTTAAAATACCCATCTGTATGGAACCCATTCAATGCATTTTAAGTTTCTAGCAAGGTAGAGTACATGTTTCAAAACAAATTAAAATTATATGGTTTTCTTTTCTTAGCAAATTTGGAAAAGGCCTCTGTCTAAAAATTAGCATTATTTTCTGGGTTGGTGGGAGGTGAACAAAGTAAAGAGTCACAGGGAAACATTTTATTAAAACATGTTGGTTTTAATGGGCAGTATCCAATACTGCTCTTTTGCTCCCGTTTGATCAGTTGTGCAAGCAGGATGCGAGAAGTTCAAAAATCAATCCTGGAAATGTTTGTTTCTGGATTTGGATAGGTCAGCAGAGTTTCCCTCTACAAGTTTTCCTTCTTCACCAAGTGCATAGTTAAACAACGGAGTTTGCTACCACAAGATGTAGTGATGGTCACCAATTTTGATGGCTTTAAAAGGGGGTTGGATAAATTCCAGGAGGAGAAGGGTATCAATGGCTACTACTTCTGATGGCTACGTGCTGCCTCCAGTATCAGAGGCAGTAAGCTGCTGGGGAACATGGGTGGTTGGGTGCTGTTGCACCGTGTCCTGCTTGTGGGTTTCCCATCAACAGCTGGTTGGCCACTGTGTGAGCAGAATGCTTGGCCTGATCCAGCATGGCTTTTCTTATGTTCTTAATGTTTGCTGACCTGCCTGGTTCTGGAAGCTACAGTTTCTGCTCATTTTGGGTTTATTGTACAATAACTAGGTCCCTGTTGTACTAGTGGTGGGTATCGCTGGTGCTTGGATAAGCTTAGCTCCTTAGCTCCTCTCCAATGTGTCAAAAAGTAATTCTGGTTTTGATATATGTTTCTGTCTCCCAGTATGGCACTTGTGAAGTGTTAAACATCCCATCCAGCAATATCTTATAGTTCCAGTCATTTCTACTTGGACATTGGGTTCCATTGCCTGTTCTATGTACAGATAAAATAGAACTTTAAAAATACAAATGAGATGAAAACCTTAAAAAGCAGAGGGTGGTATCCAACTAATGCCTTCCTCCATCAGCTGAGTGGATTTCCTGTCGCACTGTAGCCCACCCCAATTCTGCTCCAGGGTGTGTCGACCCTTTGGAGCAGACATTTTTTGGGGTTTCTGGGGCTGCATGGCAGAAGAAGAGTAGTTTCATCAGATACAACCCTGAATATAAAACTTAACAAGACTTTAAAAAAATAATAAAGCCAAGAGTGGAGGGAGAAAATGTGCAATTTCCCCAGCCTTAATGTATGTGGGAGGGGGAGGGGGGACAAAGGGTGCACTGTGAGTTCTTTGGATCAAGTTAGCTATGTAGAAATTGATTGAGATGAAGTACTAACTAAACCCAAATTGCTGCTATTCCTTTAGGCTAAGCAAGGTACTGTGTAATGATATGGTGTCACTGGACATGTCTACACCTGCCCTATATCCCGGGGTTGTACCTGGATCATCCCTGTGCATCCAAATGATGCACAAGGAATCCCGGGGGCAACCCAGGATGACCAGGGACTTTCCCTGGGGTATCTGGGACTGCAGAAAAACCATTTTTGTCCACGGTCCTGCGACCATCCTGAGGAGTGCAGGCCATGTGGCATCGTCCCTTCGTCCCAGCGAGTAGTGGGGCTCTTAAAATGGGCACGGAGCTGCGTGAGGGCAGTCTGTGCCCATCGAGGGTGGGGAGTGGGTTTGGTGTCCCCCCCTTTTAACTTACTTTTCCAGAGGAGTGCAATTGCGTCCCTTCTCCTGTTGCAGAAAAAAAATGGTGGCTATGAGCCCTCTTTCCTTCTGGGACGTTTTACGGCCATCAAGATGCGGGGGGAGGTCACAGAAGCAGGTAAGTCCGTGATCCTCCCCCCTCCCTCCCTCTACATTCTATGGTGTAGACATGCCCACTGTCTCTGACAATAGCTACTTTCTGGAAAGGGTGTTACTGGGGGCTCTGAATTTTGTATCCTGATCTGAGAAAGCTTAGCCTGGCAGTGTGTATGAAGATTCAACTGTCACTGAACTTGAGTTAAAACCAATGCTCTGAAACATATGGACAGTCTTTACCATATGTAAAGGGATACAAAAGGGGCAAAGTACATTCATGTATTTAGGGTGCAATCCTATGAGAATAGTTGTCAGCCTCCGAACTTCGAGGCTGATAAGTGTCCAATGCAGTGTGGCTGGAAGGTGGAGGCTTCCCTGCATTTTTGCTAGACGGGAGATGTCGCCCATCTACCTATGGCACTTAAAAGGGGAAGGGAGGAAGGCTGGAATGGCCATTGGAAAAGTCATGGCTGTGAACCGCCCAGGGAGCTTTGGCTATTGGGCGGTATAAAAATGCAATAAATAAAAAAAATATTTTGAAAATGGCTGCAGCCATTTTATTTATTTTATTTATTTATTTATTTATTTATTTATTACATTTTTATACCGCCCAATAGCCGAAGCTCTCTGGGCGGTTCACAAAAATATTCTCCTCCCCTCTCTGCCCCCTCAAACAGCCTCTTTCCTATCTCCATGCTTTGTTTACAAGCACGGAGATGTAGCTAGAACCACGCCAGCTACAAAGGAGAGGGGAGTAGTATGGTTTTTGGTCTTCAAGGTTGGATCCCTATTTCTGACCTCCGAGCCCAGAAACTGAACTATCTTATGTCACCTGGGACGCTGTCTGGGTTGGGGGGGACATAGGACTATTTCCTTTTTTATGTAATTATTTTACACATTTATAACCCACTTTTTAAGATGCCCAGTGGTTTATAACTTAGAAATAACAGTAATAATTTTGTTTAAAAATTCAATAAAATCACAAAGACAAGATAAAAACACATTAACTTAAAGATCCGATAATCTAGCACAACAACGGTGGAGCTCAGTCATAAAAAGCCTTATTGTGCTGAGTTCTGTTGTTGTAGGAGTTTGTGCAAAAGGAATAATGGATACCGTTGGCCAGTCAAGTTCATACCTTCTAATAGAGAGCTCATTTGATGAATGCCAACATGAGCCCACTAAGAAACAAGAGGGTGATGTCATCATGCTTGGGAGAACTCCAAGGTTTGTAAAAGTACAAAAAATATACAGCTCATTGGAAACAGAGTATGCTCACTAGCCATGGAATGCTAAATGTCTGTTGCAAAAAGAAATGGAAAACTGGGAGGGTGGAAGAGAGAATAGAATGGTTTATCATAGAAGAGTATATGGCTATCTGGCTAGAACCTTGAACTAGTTCACTCCATGCTGCAACACTTTGTTGCTGGGGCCATTTGTTATGTACTAATGGCAAACTCAGGTTTTGAACTATGATAGCTATGTCCCAAAATGGGTCTACTGAGAAATAAGAGGAAAATATCAGGATGCTCAGATATAACCTGAGCTTTGCAGATATACAAAAAATGTTGGACTTCATTCGAGTATGCCTATACCTTGAGTTTTGTTGAAGTTTTTTTAAAAAAATACTGGGGAAAATATTAAGGAGGCAAAATAATAATAAAAAAGCCCCTGAAAAAAGCCCAATGAGGGTTGAGTATATTCAGTGGCCACAGAGTATCTTTTGGGATGGGGTATTCTCAGTGAAGGTATGGCTGGCTGGCACACAGAACAGAAACACTCCACAGAGAAATACCTTGTTTGTGGTCCCAGTTGTGAAAAATAGAAAAGCTTACAAACAAACTAGTCATCAAAAATGATTTCTCACTTGTTTTGTGCTTTAGAACATTTTAGACACAGAACCCAAGCAGTTTAGTCATGCACAAAAACATCAACACCAACATATAGCAACATCTGATGAAATTTAATGTTGTACATTTGTCTTTCCAGAAAACAGTTGAAAGTTGTTGCGTGTTTTAGAGGTCACAGTGCATTTGTAAGGAATTTGACTCACAGTTTGAAGTATCTTCTCAGGTATTTGAGTAAATTTCTCCCCATACTAAACTATAATAAGTATCCATTATTGAGTGAAATATTGTCACTTTTGTTTTTGCTCATACAAAGATTTTTGTAATCAGGAAATAATTAGTATATATCAATATATTATTTATATATACTGTAGGCTTTTCACACTTACAAAGCATTTTCTGCAGCAAAACATGGTTGAGGTACACAAATATTATGGATCAAAATCAGGGAAGACATCAGTGTTAATATACTACGACTGACAGAACAGTGCAAAATCTTGTAACGGGCTGTAATTATTATTCATATTAAGATTGTGGACCCTAATCCTTGGCAACAGAAATGTTCCAGCACCCACCATCTGCTGAACTTTAATGTGTTTTTGAACAGCACATCATGGTAGTGAGCCTATATACAAGACATATTCATGCAAAGCATATAGTGGCAGGGGAAAGGAAGAGAAATCAGGTTTCAGCTCTGAATGACTTATATTTACCCAATCCTCAAAGAAATACCCAATGGCTCACAAGTGATCAAAGCCACCAGTGAATTATAGAGGTCTCTTCTCATCGGTGAGGAAAATATAGTGTGCTTCAACCTGTTTTATATTCTGTTTGTACAACATGCACATTTTTAATTCCCATTTTTATTTTGGTTTACAGGTCTTTCTCCTCTGCCCAGCTAGTGATTTTTCAAAGTCTCATCTGCCTCTGTGTCTCATGTTGATGCCAGACACCGAGCAGATTGGGAGGCTTTTGAACATTCCATTAGTTGGGCTCAAAGTTGGCTTTTTTTCCTGATTACTCGGTAGTGATGAGCATAAGGAATTTAATTTTGATTGACGTACACTGTACCCTTAAAGCAAAAGTGATCTGTCAGCAATTAAGCATCCACAACTTAGTTTTGGATCTGTCATGGTAAAGCCCAGTCTGTGCTGCAGCAATTAGATTTGATTTGCAGTTTCCTCTCTGGGTGTTGGCTAGTTTAGTTCACTCACAGTTAGCAAGCATTGGTGTTTCCCATGAGAAATACTCAGGAAATTCATCCAGTTTTCTGTTACATTTAAAGAGAAACTTATTTTAAAAATGGGTTGGCATCGAGGCTACGTCTGTTTCAGTAGGCTTTCACGATTCCTCTATGTTGTCATTACAATCAAGATAATAAACATTAATGAAATCTTATTTGCAACTTGTCTTATACCAAAAGGTATTTGAACTGTTAAAGAGAGACAGAATTATTTTCTCTTCCTGAGATACTTCCATTTTATGGAGAGGGAAAGCACTCTTCACACCAACCATTTTAGCCAGTGATTTTCTTCATGAGATATAAATGCAATAAATAATAACAGAAAGTAAGATGAATTAGGAGTTTGAAACTGTTGGAATTTAAGGCAGTGTTAGGGCAAAGTTTCAGCTCTTCCAAAACTGCTAACAGCAACCTTTTGAGGAAGGTTAGGCTGAGTAAGAGTGACTGGCCCAAGGTTACACAGTGAACGTCATACTGAATGAATATTGGACCTTGGATTTCCCTAGTCCTAGTCCACAATTCTAATCACTGTAATATGCCATTCATTTGCGACCGAAATAAAAAAAAAAAGTCCAGTGGACTACCAGCAGACAATGGGCATGTTGCAGCCTATCAGGCAGTGGTGGATTGAGGGTACCATGGGCAAGATGCCTTTTGCCCCACCTCCCCACAAAATTTCACAGGCATGGCATATGCTTCCCTCCCTCCCTCAGTGCAGCACTCTTTCTTTCTTTTTCTTACCTTCCAACCCTGGTGTTCTTTCGCTCTAACTCCCATCAGTGTTTTCTCTCTTCCCGTTTAATCCCCCCTTACCAGGGTGCAGCACTTTTCCCTCTCCTTTTTAACTTTTAAAAACTTCAGGCATGCTGCAATGCATGTTTATTCCTCCAGTGTCTTGGTCCACATTGTCCTATAGGGTCCGTGCAGAGAAATGAAAATGCCAGCATGACTGCAGCTTCCTTTGCAGTGTTCTCAACCTGTATTAAAAGATAAAAGTGAGTGGAGCTTCTGGTGTATGTGTGTGTGTGTGTGGGGAGAGAGATTGCATTTGGGGGCCCTCTGAGTTGTGAGGCTTCAGAGCTCCACTCAGTGGTCTGGTCTAAGCACCATTGCTATCACTTAAAATGGAAGAATGAAATAAAAATGGACTGAGACTATATAGGATAGATCAAGGTAGGCAATGTGGTGCCTGCAGACACCTATGTGCCCCCAGATACCTTTCCTGGTGCCCACTTTAAAAAAAAGTTAACACATTTTCTGTGAAAATGGTTTCTGTTAGTGCTGAAAACTGGGGTCAAAGGAGTTGTTGGGGCTCAGCCCCCACCTATGCCTTGTTCTCACTGTCTTGGCCTTTACCACACCTCCCATGGCAGCCATTTTGTAGTAGTACCTAGGACAGTTTTTCTAATTGCCAAATATGCCCATGGCCCAAAAACATTGCCTAACCCTGTGATACATACAGGTAAATAAGAAATGGGGGGGGGGATGTGACAAAGGGAAAAGATTAATGTAGAAGAAGCCAGTAAGACTGTTTCCACATAAGATTCCTCATGTCAGAGGCCCTCATTAGGCTATTCATTTGTCTGTTCTTGGGGTTGCTCTTTTACTCTGAAGAAATTTCTTTCCAGGTAAAAGCTAGGAACCCAAAACTGACCTTTTAAAAATAATTTGGCCATGCTGCTTTCAAAGAACATGGTTCCCAAGCAGAATGTTGAGTGTAATACTTAGTAATTAGATCAAAGTTGCATTAGTATGGCATTCTTCATGATTTTTTCCTCTAATGGGATAACGTGGACCAGGTTTGTTTGGAGATTTTAATTACCGAGTGGGTAGAATATTGGTGAGGGGGAAGTGGGGCCCGAGTTCAGGGGTTGCATAGCTTTGGGAGGGGTGGGGTCTTTATATGAGAAACAGGAGAGTGGGTAGGAAGGACTTTTTTTTACTAAGATTGACAAGGAAAGAATGGGAGGGAGATTTGCACTAGCGTTGGGAGTGGTTGGGAGAGGGATTATGCAGCCGTACAGCCAAGTCTCAACCCCATAACCATTATTAAGTAATTAGGAGTGCTTTATTTGCACCCGCCCTTGAAATAGTATTTGTGCTGAGGTTGAGCATTTCTGACTTCTCTGCCAGGTGCTTCACTAATGCTATTGCAAAATTCTAGCTACAAGCCTTTTCTCCCCAATATGTAAGGGGAAGATATTGTTTGAAGCCTCTTTCTCAGAAGCAGTCCAGTCCTCCCCAGCACATTTTATGGTGGTATAATCAATCTCATGACTATAATACATCATTATCATTATTATTATTATTTTAATATGCTCAAAGCAGTGCTATTTCCATGCTGGTTATTCCTCCAAGACTAAATCTCTGTTCTAGATAGAGCTCTAAAGGCAAACAAAAAATGCCCATGTGTTTTGAGCCCTATTCACCATATTATAAGTGCTCATCTAACAGTTTTGTGGCTTCTGACACTGGAGGTCAAAGAATTCGTTATCAAACCAATGTTTCGTTTTGATTCCTTATGTATCTTAGGATTCAAACCTGCAAGTGGAAACACTTGGGGAAAAGAATTAAATTGCAAGAATCGTTAAGAATTGTTACGCAGATTATAGAGAAGTTTTAGAAAATGTAAAAGATCTTCAGTGGTCACGAAATGCTGGGACAGATTGTATCGAGTCCCCTTAATTAGCTCATCACTGTAGTATCATCCTTACTAGCAAAGGACCTCTGAGCAGGTCTTCAAAAGAGAAATACAGTAGTTCGCATTAAAAAATCATCCTATTAAAGTTAGTATGGTTTTTAATATCAATCTAAAAGAGGCTCAGGAATTAGCTGCTAAGAAATCTGAATTGCTTCTTATTCCCAGGGTGGTCTTTCCAGATTGGAGTTGTGGTTGCTGTGGTAGGGCAGACTGAGAAACCCTCCCGTGCCACTTCCTGAGTTGTACCTGGCTCATGAATAAAAAGGGGACTTCATTTTCCAGGGTTACAAGTTTTATAGTTTTTCAAGTACAGTAGAAGTAGTTTGGAAGACTTTAAGATGTTTTTACTGGAAATCTAACTAGATATGTGGGATGAGTGCTCATGCCTTCGTTTTAGACTTTGAAATGAATGATTATACTTCAGAATTAATGGACTGGATTGGGGAAATTAACATCTGGCTCTGATAATGAGATGCGCAGGGAGGACTTTTAAAAGAATCTCACTATTGTTATGCCCATTTAAATAAGTTTTGCTTTTCGCTGTAATTCGGAAGACAAGTTTGGACCCAGGTGAAACAGTTTATGCAGGGATGCACGTCAAACAGGCATCCCGGTGAAAGTAGTCAATCCCCACTCTGTGGGTTTCAATGGAATGTGCACTCCAATAGCCATTTGGATTCACGTGGTAGTCTACCTGTGCTGGATTGCTTTCTATTGGGTACACATAAAAGAATCAATTCAGGTTTCATAGCTGCCATACAGAGGAGAGTCGACCAGGTAGCTGCCCATCCTTTAAGCTGAAAAAGGAATTTGCAGGTTCAAGAATTTTGTGCAGATGGAAACTTGTCTTTGAAGGATGTGTACTTTTAAGAATGTGTTGTTCAAATCTTATTTATTTATTTCATTTCTATACCATCCAATAGCTGAAGCTCTCTGTACGGTTCACAAAAATTAAAACCATGAAGAGCATAATAAAACAACCAACAATTTAAAAACACAAATACAAAATACAATATAAAAAGCACGATCTTTTTATCTTAGAAGTCTTAGAAGTTCTCTTCCTCACACACACACTTACGGTGGTATCTAGGATAAATGATAAGCATATATATCTGTATTCCATTGGGTGGGTGAGCGCTTTGGTTGCTGATTTAACTGATTTTCATTCACAACTCAGGGGTTCTCCTGGGATGTAGAAAAGACCCTCTGTCTTCCAGTGCCTCCATTTGCAGGACACCCAGTGTGAAAATAGTGGGAATGATCAAGATAAGCACCTGAAGAAAATGTTCTTGCTTTTATTGTTTTAAGGTTTTATTGCCTTGATGGGTTTTTTTTTAAGCAGATAAGGCAGCATATACATGTTAGTAATCATAAATATGGTTGTTGCAGGAAGAATAAAAGGTTTATTTGAAAAGTGCCTGCTCTACCCACCCCCCTGATTAAAACTCAAGTAAATACTTCTTTAATTTGGCAGTGGAATCATTGTGGGACATTGTCATTTTATTAATCCACACCTTGGATTTTCCAGCGTCTTACTTCTTAGGAGCTATTTTAATTATTATGTTTTATGTCCAATCTTGCAGATATATGCTGAAAATTTACCAGCCCACAAATATTTTTCCCACCTACCTACCTCTATTCATCACCATAATGCTGTTTAAATGTTGAATCTGACAAGCTACTCATTAATAAAGAATAGGTTTCTCCTTGAGAATAAAATGCACCATGCAAAGTTGTATTGTTACACAGAAATGAGTGGATTTAGGGGCAGGCCTGGAGGCAACCTATTTGTATGCCTTTGTAAAGATACCTGAGCCACTTTCGTATACACCAACATAAAATTGAACACCTGCAGCAAAAAAAGGACCAGTCCCTCTTGTTGTGAAGATGTTGCTGTTGTTAACATCAGCATATTCCATCATGTGCATCATTGCAATGGCACATATATTGGGAGTGGGGGGAATGGAGAAGGTATAAGATAAACCTTACAGTATGAAGGAAAGTTATACACTTCATTTACACAGTTTTTCTCCTGTCCACCCTGCCCCCATCACCCAAATGCTTAAGTAGGCCTTTTCAACCGCATAGAAGCAGAATATCACTATGCCACTTCTCATCAATAGAGTAGATCTGTTGAAAAATAAGCCTATACTAAAATTATGACGGAATATTAATAGGTTAGGAGACCGACGGGCAAATGTGCTTTTCAAACGCAGTACTCTCAGTTTACCTTCACAGAGAACAATTTGAGCAGAGGTGGGTTTTTTTGGTTCTCAAATACCTTCAGTGGAATGTGACTGACATTCATGCACGTGTCTTTGCTTTCAGCCTGCAACCTGGTTTGATGTCTTGCTTCTCAGAATGCTTGACGGTAGTAATAACGGAAACAGGGGGGTGGGGGTGGGGGAAATGTCAGCATGACTACTGTCGGCGTGTCGGCACTAGTCCAGGGAGTTTCAAAGGGATGTTTTATTGATTCTGTAATTGCACAGTAGAATGGACAAGCTGAACTGTACCTTGGGGCAAGGAAAGCCCCTGTCTAAACGGCATCTGTTGAATATACATTCTGCTATAACTTCGGCAAGGAGGGAACTCGTTGTGCAGTTCAGACCATGGAACTGAAAGGGACCTTTTCTCAACACTCTTTCTTATGGGATGCTTAAAAATGCATTTTCTTTGAAGTTGTAAGCAAACTGCAGTTCAAAAAGCAGAGAGAAATGTTAGTTTGTTACCTTGTGATCCTGTGCTGCCTCAGACTTCCAATGTGATCATGAGCAAATTACACTGAAGCTGTATTTCCCATTGATTCTCACATTGTAAGGATGTTGCAAGGAAAACTGTATGAGGTTTTCATGTCTGAACAGATACTTTAATAACAGAGGTAACTAATATAAAGAGAAAAGATAATTCCGGTGGCATTATTATGAGGATGTATACTATCTATAGTACACTATTGAATTTTTAACTTAAGCTTTTTTTAAAAAAAAAGCTTGTTAAAATTGGTGAGGAAGTTTTGTTTTGTTTTTTGTTTTTTTTAAAGCATAGGATACTGATCTTTTCTTACAGTTCCTTGGTGATGTTAACAATCAAATAGTGGCTAAATAAAAGGCAGCTTAAAAACGATATAGAAACAAAACAAAACTATTTCCGCCTTTTCAGAAAAGTTTGCCCAGGTCTTAGTTTTTAAATCTGAAATAGTATGTCATTTCGCACCCATTGCTCGGTGTAACAGGCAGTCCTGCTGTGTCCTGAGACAGCACAGGCCAGGTATGCTTCAAAAGGAAAGTGGTTAGCTCCAGGGAGATTGTCTTGCAGCTCTTAATATCTATGGTTTAAACTTCGGACAAAAACACAGATACAGAGAAGTGATGATCTTCAATGGTGTATAGTCTAGTTTGTACAAGTGTAGGTCTGTCAAGTGTGTGTGTGTAGGGAAGACTAAAGGCATTTAAGAAAGAGAGTGTTTACCCCATGTTTCCTTCTTCACTGAGAAAATGTTTCCTTAAGGAGAACGATTAACCCAGTTCAGACGACATGCTGCTGCTAGTTCTTCTTCATGGTCTCTGTGCATCACACATATGGGCTCGGCGCCTGCGCGAAGCCCCACTTCGGGAATTTTCTATAGCTAAAAGATATTTTGGGCGGGAAACCCTCCCCTCTCTACTGCGCATGTGCAGGAGGGTTCCCGCCCAGAATCCCCAGTTCTTCTTCGACCGTCTTGCAGACAGCCTCATCAGGAACAACGCTCTTAAAAACGATAGCTAAGACTTACCTTTTTTCTTGTTTGTATATATATTTTTCCTCACCTTTTCATCTACTCTTCATCGTTTCTATCTATCCTCTTTAACTATAATTCTGGTCCGTATGGGCCCCAAGGCCCATTTAAAAAATGTGCCCACCGTGGACGAAGCTGCCCCCATCAGACGGCCACAACTTTTGTGTAATCTGCCTAGGGGAGGGTCACAAGGTGGACGCCTGTACCCATTGCCAAGCCTTTTCAAAGCTCACAAGGCGGCATAGAGCAGATAAATTGCGGGCAGAGCTGTGGGAAAGAGCGCTGGCATCGGTCGATAAACCTGCAATGGCTACTCAGCAACAGCCAATAGCGCGTCCAGCTCCTGTCGAGCCACCAACGATTCAGGCCGACAGACCCCGCCAGGAGAACCCTGCAACGCCAGGGCGATCCCTAACTGCCTCACTAGCAAAAAAGCTAACAAAAAAGGCACATACTCCGAAGTCCGCGGAAGTTGTGAAGCACAAGAAAGCCAAATCGGCCAAAAGCCACGACCACAAAAAAATCGGCCATCGATGGCCACACCATCGAGGGATGCACCGACCCCTCCTTCGATGATGGAGACAGCTACCATCGCCGTACCTCCTTCGATATCGACGATTGCTCCAATGCCGCCGCCATTGTTATCGGAGGGCGAGATTAGAGAGAGCGAATCCCGTCAAAGTAGAGAACCAATATACTCTACAAGGGGATCAGCTAGAGACTCACCTCAAGGAAACTTACCTGCCAATATTCAATGACACGATTATCGAAGATCGCCCACACCGCTCGACCCTCGACCACAATATCGACGCTCACTGGATTCAGCCCATTCAATCGATGATCAATATCGGGAAGACGAATGTTACTTCTATACAAGACAATACCGATCCAGATCTCCTGTAAGAGAATATGACGAACAATCAGAATTCTCTCTCCCACCAAGACCTAACTATTATTATAGGGATTGGCATGACGACTGTGATCGATATCGACAAGGAAGCTGGCTATCAACCCCTCGACGTCGACAACCACCTTCGGCCATGATATCAGCACCAGAACAAACTACTGAAATGCTACCACTGCCACTACCCATCACGACAGTCGATCCTACAGCTCGAGGTTGACAAACAACACTCTCCGTCGTAGAGCAAACCGGTGATATCCAAACCGTGCAAGTACCTTCATCTCCCGAAGAACCAGACGACTATTGCTCAGCCTCAGCCTCTGGTATTTCACCGACTCCATCAATCCCATCGCCAGATTCGATGGTGGAGGCACAAGGATCAGTCTCACCATCTGAGGGACTTGCCCACTTTTCAGATCTCATTCAGAGAATGGCGCAGGCACTGGGCATAGAAACCCGACAGACTTTAGAAAAGTTAGTCGACCCTGTTTTCGAAGCAATTTATACTGAAGCAGCAATGCCAATTGCCATACCTTTCCTACCTACTTTAACTAGGGCAGTTAAGGAATCATAGAAGGACCCAGCAACACTACAACCGTCGTCAAAACGGCTCGATAACATGTACAAAATCCTCAATAAAGACGCAGAGTTCCTTTTTACACATCCTCAGCCGAACTCCATAATTGTAGAATCGGCACAAGGTTGATCTCAAAGGGTGCATACAGCACCAGTAGACAAAGAAGGTCAACGGCTCGATTTAATGGGCCGAAGAATTTACTCTACTGCAGCATTAAGCCTTAAGGTATCAAACTACCAGGCTACGATGTCAATTATTTTTGTGGGATAAAATGATGTCTTTATGTGACAACCTAGGAGATGACCATAGAGAGCTAGCAAGAGTTTTCCATGCCGAGGCCACCAGAATGGCACGACAACAAATAGCCACAGCTAAGCATCAAGCTGATTGTGGCGCAAAGACTATGATTGGAGCAGTCGCCCTGAGAAGGCATGCCTGGCTCAGATTCGCTGGGTTGTCACAAGAGGCCAGATCACGTATTGAAAGTCTCCCGTTTGATGGTACTGGCCTATTTAATTCCACAACCGATGAAGCCATGGATAATGTCCAAAAAGCTAGAATAACAGCACATAAAATGGGGCTAGGCCCATCTCAACACCAACAGCAACAATTTAGACCAAGAAGATGGTTCAGACAACCTGGATTCACTACCACAAGATACCAGCCCGAGTGACAACCCTATAGACAACAATTTCAACCTCAACAGGGAAAGAAACAGTTTCCACCCGCAAAACCCAGATTCCAGCGTCGTAAGCCCGATTACACACAAAATCGGCGGCTTTGATTTCAATATCCACACTACAACCACTCTCTTCGGCGACCGTCTCTCGACCTCAAGGAGGGCTTGGAATCAAATAACTACAGACAAATGGGTACTTTCCATCATAGAAAATGGCTACAAGGTAGAATTCGATTCCTTCCCACCCTTGGGAGTCCTGAGATCAACTACACCATCGCCACCTCTCCTGCAGGAGGTCCGCTCACTCCTAGAGAAGGGAGCAATAACATCAGTACCAAAACGTCAAGAAATGAACAGATTTTATTCCCGATACTTCACTGTCCCGAAAGCCGATGGATGCATCAGACCCATTTTAGACCTACACAATGTGAACACTTTCATAACACCAAAAAGGTTTCGTATGGTCTCACTTCCGACGATCCTACCACTACTCACAAGAAAATCGTGGTTTGCTTCCATCGACCTCAAGGACGCTTATTTTCATATAGCCATCCACCGGGACAGCCAGCGATACCTACGCTTTGCCATAAACCAAACGGCTTTTCAATTCCGAGTCCTACCTTTCAGATTGTCAACAGGTCCCAGAGTATTCACAAAGTGCATTGCTGTAGTTTGTGCTCACTTAAGAAATCAGGGAATTCAAATCCACCCTTACATAGACAACTGGCTTCTAGTAGCGGACTCAAAACATGCCTTCCAGCAACACATAGCGTATGTTCGGGACCTGATGAGGGAGCTAGGTCTATTAATAAATATCGAAAAGTCTACCCTCACACCTACCAAAACCATAACATTTATAGGTGCAATCTTGGATTCGCACATCACCAAAGCATTCTTGCTAATCGAAAGAGCCATTACTATCCAGAAACTAGCAAATGACCTCTCCAAACAAAGAACCACTACTGCATATACAGTCCAAAGACTCCTGGGACTGATGGCTTCAATCACCATGGTCGTACCATTTGCAAAACTCAAAATGTGACGCTTGCAACGCTGGTTCACCAGAGTATTCAACCCATTACAGAACGCCAAGTGTACTTTTCTCTCCTTACCACCGACGGTAACCAAGTCCCTAAAGTGGTGGACGGACCATCACAACCTACTGAAGGGCATATCGTTCCAACCATCAATGCCAACGAAGTCGATCACAACAGATGCCTCAACAATGGGATGGGGAGCCCATCTCGACTCCCTAAGAGTACAGGGCACCTGGTCTGTGACAGAGAGAAGGGCGCACATCAACTACTTCGAGCTGCTAGCAGTTCAAAAGGCCCTCAAGGCATTCGAAGCCGTGATATACAACCACCACATTCAAGTGACATCAGACAACACAACAGTTGTCTTTTACATCAACAAACAAGGAGGCACAAAGTCTTTATCCCTAGCAAAACTCACCATACACATATGGGAATGGGGCATTCGACGTCGACTGTTCCTGACTGCAGTTCACATAGCCGGTCTGTCCAACACGCTGGCAGACAATCTCAGCAGGCACTCGTCGATAGTCCACGAATGGTGCATTCATCCTCAGGTCATCAGGGAACTGTTTCACCTTTGGGGACAGCCACACATAGATCTGTTTGCGACAAAGAGCAACACAGTGTGTCACCAATTCTGCAGCAGAGCAGGAATAGGAGGAAAATCATTAGGAGATGCATTCCTCCACAGGTGGAACAGTCACCTCTTATACCTATTTCCCCCATTCTCTCTAATAACGAGAATCCTCGCCAATGCGAACTGCATAATTCTAACCCCCTGGTGGCCCAGACAGAACTGGTTTGCAACCCTTCTCAACAGGTGAAAGGGTCACTTCCTACGTCTACCAATGAGACGAGACCTTCTATCACAGGATCACGGCCGGATATGCCATCCAGACCTCGACACTCTTCACATGACAGCGTGGAGGCTGATCCCTCAGTAGACGATAGAGGTCTGACAGATAAAATCCAACAGGTTTTGGATGCAGCCTTAAAACTATCGACAAGGCAGAAATATAACAGAAAATGGTCTACATTTACTAACTTTGCTTCTGAACATGGATTCTTACCCTCAAGTTGCTCTATTAATCACATCCTGTCCTTTTTACTAATGTTGGTTGACAGGGGTTTAAAACTTTCCTCTTTAAAAGTGTATTTGGCAGCTATATCCATGTTTCATGACCGTATTAACGGCCTTACTGTTTTCTCCCATCTTACGGTTAAACGTTTCTTAAAAGGTTTGTTAAATCTAAATCCACCAGTAAGAACATTTTCACCTTCCTGGAGCTTATCAGTGGTCCTACATGCACTTTCAAATAAGCCATTTGAACCTTTGGCAACCACTGACCTGCGCCTCCTGACCTTAAAGGTGGTTTTCTTGGTGGCAATCACGTCAGCAAGAAGTGCCAGCGAACTATGTGTGTTAAGGATAGATGAACCTTACCTCATATTCCATCTCGATAAAGTAGTACTTCGTCCTGATGCTCAATTCCTTCCTAAAGTTGTCTCCAGTTTTCATGTCAACCAAGACATTATTTTACCAACGTTTTTCCAAGCACCTTCATCTCCGTTGGAACGGACATTGCACTTATTGGATGTCAGAAGGGCTTTAGCGTTTTATAAGGATCGCACTGCCTCTTTCCGTCAGTCACAACGCCTATTTGTATGTTATGGACAAAACAAAAAAGGCTTACCAGTATCAGCTCAGAGACTCTCTTCATGGTTGGTGCAATGTATTGTCCTAGCTTACCAGTTGCAGAAATTAGAACCCCCGACTTCAGTCAGAGGGCATTCTACTAGAGCTGTCTCCACATCCTCTGCTTTTCATTGTGGTGTCACAATTCCGGAAATATGCAAGGCAGCAACATGGGCCCGACCGGTGACATTGTATCTCACTACAAACTGGACGTCAGGTCAAGGTCCAACTGCTCCTTTGGCAGAGTCGTGTTGTCATCTATCTTCACCTAAGGACACCAACCCTCCTCCAGTGAGTAAAAGCTTGCTAATCGCCCATATGTGTGATGCACAGAGACCACGAAGAAGAAGAACAGGTTGCTTACCTGTAACTGTGGTTCTTCGAGTGGTCATCTGTGCAGTCACACAACCCACCCACCATACTCCCCACTTGGTGTCCATCATTTGTTACTAATGTTACTGTTAGTATTTTTTCAGATACATCTACAGGTGTCTATAATCCTCAGACGAGGCTCTTAAGTCTCAGAAGAACTGGGGATTCTGGGCGGGAACCCTCCTGCACATGCGCAGTGGAGGGGGAGGGTTTCCCGCCCAAAATGCCTTTTAGCTATAGAAAATTCCCGAAGTGGGGCTTCGCGCAGGCGCCGAGCCCATATGTGTGACTGCACAGATGACCACTTGAAGAACCACAGTTACAGGTAAGAAACCTGTCCTTATGGGTCATTTAACCCATGATGACCACCCTGCTGCAAGCGCCAGATTGCATAAGCAACCCCTGCTTGCGGTTGTTGTCTCATATGAACCCTGTAAGCATGGGCTTTGCAAGAGTTAGTGCGAAAAGAAGGAAAATGCCGTAGGGGAGTAAAAAATAAGCCAAAGGCAAGGGCGGAACCAAGGAACCTTCTACAATAATATTATTAGTAAAAGGTTTATTAAAGTGCCAGGTGCCTACACGTTTCAAATGCAGTTGCATTCTTCAAGGCTTTATCTAAAAAACAAAGAAATCTTTTGTATCATAATATTTACAATTGGAGGCATTTTCCAAGTAACCGTGCCATAAAAATATATAATATCTAGATAGAAAGACTTTAAAACAATGTATATAACGAGACATACAAATTGCAATAAAAAAAGATGTAATACATCATCATTCAGCCAATTGGAGTATCTATGCAAGTCTCGTATAACCCATGGTCTGTTTAGTATAGGTTGTCGTGTTGTGTGAACCAAGCCAATGTGCCTGTATGGTTTGATTCTCCCAAGACTGTTCTGTGCTACTGGAGTAGACATACTATTGCAGTATGTATAATGAATAGGAGTTAAAAGAAACACTGATAGGAGCAATAAAATGTAATATTAATCATGTAAAAAACCCACTATACCATCACTTTATTTAAAATTTTGATAGAAACATTTTGTCACCGGAAAAAAGATGGTTGCCTGTCAATGTAATGTATAAAAAAGGCAGAAGAATCTGTAGGCTTTTAATACATGCCATTTGAACTCTCATACCACTATAAATACAGTGTGCAAATTATAGTAGTGAAATGCTGTTTAAACCTTGATTTCATATCACATTTGCACTGAAGAAAATATTTGTTCTGCTACAACACAAAGTTGAAAGAAACTAGGAACTAGCATTGTTGCTCTTTAACCTGACATTCAGGCCAGAGGGAATACATTCTAAAAACATTTTTAAGGTGCAATCCTATGCACATTTAGATAGGGAAAAGTCCTACAACTCACAGCATTCTTCTAGGCAACCATGCCGGCTTGGGCGTGCTGGGAACTGTAGACTTTTTTCCTATTTAAACATGCATAAGATTGCACCCTTAGTATCTGTTTATTATCTTTGGCCATAGAGTTGTCATAAACATCTAATAAATTAATATATTTTTATCCACTAGTAAATGAAGTGTGTATTCTGCAAACATGGTTCTCTTTAATACCAACTTCGGTGACTGATTACCTGTCAGTTTGGCAATGAAACAGGGCACCTCAAAACAAGGTATTGGTTTATTCATACTTGGGTGGTTCCCTTTGCATACAAAAGTATTATTATTTATAAGTTAAAAGATTTTTTTTAAAGCCTCTGTAAATAACCTGACAAGGACATGTGACATGTTGAGAACAGTTTTGCTTATATTAGGTATTGTGGAGTTGGTGCTTAGGATCAGGAGGATAAAAACAAGAAAACAGGTAAAAAGCAGTATGACAATAGAATTAGGAAAACGTAGACTGGGGGTGGGGAATATTCATGTAGCTGGAAAACTACTGAGTAAAACACTTGTTCATTAAGTTGAAATACAACAAAATGTATTAAGCTGGGCAATACTAGTTTTAAAGCACTGGTACTGCACTCTCCACCCCCCACCTTTTTTCTCTTTCTTTTTCTCTCTCCTGCACACAGGGTGCTTCTAGACCAGGGGTCCCCACCTTTCTGGGGAGACACTTTGTTGTCTACCTGTCATGTCTGTGGATCTTAGGCTGCATCTTATTCAGCAAAAACTTCTTTTTCATGTCAATCGGACATCACAACATCTCTTTAATATTAGGCAATAAGGGATTGACTAATTCAGCTAATTGCTGGTGGTGCAATACAGCTAATACTCCTTTTAAATGTATGTTTTGGCAATGACCAGTAGTTGTTTCTTTTGGGGAGGAGATACATTTTGTACTGGAACAGTCTTTAATATTTACTGATGTGCACACTCTTCTAAATTATTTACTTGTCTCATGAAAATTAATCTGTGGTCATTGTAAATGGATTCATCATGCCCTTTTGACAGATAAAAGACTGATATTACAATATTGGTAGGAGATCATAGAATCATAGAATAGTAGAGTTGGAAGGGGCCTATAAAGCCATCGTGTCCAACCCCCTGCTCAGTGCAGGAATGCACCCTAAAGCTTACCTGACAGATGGTTGTCCAGCTGCTTCTTGAATGCCTTTAGTGTGGGAGAGCCTGCAACATCCCTAGGTAACTGGTTCTATTGTCATACTGCTCTAACAGTGAGAAAGTTTTTCCTGATGTCGAGCCAGTGAGATAAATACTCACCTCCTATAATGCACTGGATTGAGGAACCTACAACACTTTCAATATTTGAACAGGTGGCATATGTACGCCACCTTCAAATGAATATTTATTTGGATATCTGGTCCGCTTCTGTTGAAGCCTATGTATAATTGCTATGAGATTGAATGCATTTCATATGTATTCATTGCTGTGGGTATATACAAATCCATCTACATATATTAAAAAAAACAGATTAAAAAGTTTTACGAGTGTCCATAGGCATCACATTGGGGACCCCTTCACAGGCACCATTTCTACAAGAGTAGTAACTTTCCTTATAGCCTTTCCTTCTCCTACTTCCTGGGACTCCAATTTTCTCATCTCTAACCAATTAGCTGTTGTTTGACGTGTTTGATTACACACAGCATTTCTATTGCTAGGAGAGACCTCAAAGGAAATCAAATCATGTTGAAACATCGTGTTGGCAATCCTATCTGGTTTGGATTGTGTAATCAATGGTGCCACTGGATCTTGGTCCAACTCAGGGCTGCTCTGGACAATTAATCTTTCTCTTAAAATGCGCAGTCTTTGTATGACAGCTTTTTGCTCATTCTGGGGCAGCAGAAGAGAGCAAAGAAGATGGAAACCCCACAGCCATTTATATTAGGGTTGAGGGCCAGGTGAAGGCAAAGTTTGGAGGTTCTCTCCCTTTCTGTTCAAGGGTTCTGAACAATAAGCAAGAATTTTGAGGCTCGAAGGCGAGAATCCAAACTGATAGTCTGGCAAAATGGATTCTTCAACCTTTCAGTATTCATCAAAGGAATACACAGTTGAATTATAAAGTTTCAAAAATACTGAACATTTTTATGTTATGGAATGATATTAAAAATATTAAATTAGAAATGTTATAAGGTTATTCAAATTTATGTATTATGTTTTTAAACAAATTCTTGTTGTTGTTACTGTAGCATTGTATTAGTGTATTGTTAATTAATAAAAATATTAAATAAAAAAAATACTGAACATTTTACTACTAGACCCTGGAACAATGATCTGAAGATAACTGTGTGACTAAGACTTTAAAGATAATGATTAGTTTTGCATCCTCACTAGTTTTGAATTTGGCTCTTACGTTATTGTTTTTAAGTATGTTTTTGATTAGTACTTATTGCTTAATAACCCACCCCTTCAGAAGACTGCCTCAGGCCAAACAGTTAAAGCAACAAGGATGTGTACTGAATCTACTCCTTCAACTCCCCTGTTATATTTTACTCTAATATCATCAACGGAACAGACAATGATAAGGCTCTGCATGAAGAAGACAACCATTGGGCTGCTGGCAATTGCACCCAGTCCCCCGGGATAGCATGAAAATTATCCACCCATCCCGGCCATGTGACACAACTTTGCTAGCTGCATATCCACATAGCAGTCATTGAACAATTGTGGTCTTGGGCGCAAAGATTACTGCAGACGCTGACTGCAGCCAGGAAAAGACGTTTACTTCTTGGGAGGAGAGCAATTACAAATCTTGATAAAATAGTTAAGAGCAGAGACACCACACTGACAACAAAGGTCCGCATAGTTAAAGCAATGGTATTCCCCATAGTAACCTATGGCTGTGAGAGCTGGACCATAAGGAAAGCTGAGCGAAGGAAGATAGATGCTTTTGAACTGTGGTGTTGGAGGAAAATTCTGAGAGTGCCTTGGACTGCAAGAAGATCAAACCAGTCCATACTCCAGGAAATAAAGCCATACTGCTCACTTGAGGGAATGGAATTAAAGGCAAAACTGAAGTACTTTGGCCACATAATGAGAAGACAGGATACCCTGGAGAAGAGGCTGATGCTAGGGAAAGTGGAAGGCAAAAGGAAGAGGGGCTGACCAAGGGCAAGATGGATGGATGATATTCTGGAGGTGATAGACTTGACCTTGGGGGAGCTAGGGGTGGCGACAGCCGACAGAAAGCTCTGGCATGGGCTGGTCCATGAAGTCATGAAGAGTCGGAAGCGACTGAACGAATAAACAACAAAATTCATGTGCTTATTGTTAGATCTCGATAGCCATTGTGATTCAGTTGACCCCAAACCAACTTAGATCCCAGAAAAATAGCACCTGGAGGCATGCACACTTCTGGCACAGACTTCCCCCCTGCCCCATTCCCAAAGATTGCAGCTGGGGCACAAGTTTACACCTGTGTTTTCCTAGCATTATGTAGACGGTCTGAATTACTATTCCCCCCCCCAAAAAAAAAACGTTAAAAACCTAGAAAACTGAAAAAGGTTTTCTTTTCATTAAGGTTTAAGGTCACAATCCTACACATGTTTAGACAGAATAAACTCCTACAACTCCCAACGTTTCCTAGCCAGCCATGTTGCTGAGAAATGTTGGGCATTCTCGGGCTCTTTCTGTCCAAACATGCGTAGGATTGCACCCTAAAAAGTGTGAATTTGTATCTTGAAGTTAAAGTTTTTGTTCATTACGTTTGACTAGTTATCAAGCCTGTTCATTGTGAATGTGACGCCTGATACTTGTACCTATTTTGGTACATGAGCCATATTGTTTTACTCTGTATCTCAGGCATTTTTTCTAAAGTAGAACGTGTTGAAGTTGGTGGGTGATAGTAGAAATAAAACAAAGACCCCGAGATAAGCCCTAAAGTTGAGGCCAAAATTCTTTTTAATGGAATCAAGAAATTTTCTTTGAAAATGTTGTTTTAAAGAGAAAATTAACTTTAAAAACCATAAACTTACACATATAAACCAGTGGTTCTTATTTTGCAGTATTAGAATACCCCCAGCACTTTTAGTCTAGACAAAAACAAACTCTTCAGTTTTAGTTCCCTTTCAGAAATGCTAATGAAAGCTCTCAAAGATTCTGTGAGGAGACACACATCTTCCTCTTCTTCAGAAGAAGAAGTAAGGAGGCGATGGCAGCCTGTCACCACTTCTGTTTGGCGTTTGGCTCTGCCTTGGTTAGGGCTTTCAATGTAGACAGTAACAACAGGACAGGGAAAAGTTGATTGTAAAAGCAATCGTGGAAGGGCAAACCGAATACTGAGGAGCAAATCAGTCCGTTTTTCAAATAAGGATACTAGTGATGAATGTCTTCTATAATATGTTATGGCAAGGCTGCTTAGAACATTTGCTTCTTCAGTTCAGACTTACAATTAACACATTTGTTTCCAGAACTGGGAGGAAAAGGTCATGATTTAACGAGACTTCACAGTAAATACATTTTAAGGAATGCCTACAGTACCTGATGCTGACATAAGCTATTTCCAATGCACTGCCATCTTCCCATATGTAAATGATCTCACATACTCCAACACACACACACGCACACACACACACAATATTAGTGAACAGCCCCCACCCCATTGCTTCCAATCTTTTCAAAATCTGGAAAAGAGAATACGAAAACTTTCAAATGTGAAAAATGCAAGTTGGCATGTATATATGCTTCAGATATGAAAGCACATTGTTGAAGCATGGGGGACATGAACTAAATGACCCCAGGGATTGGTGCTCTGATGCAGAGCCTTTCTTTTCTAGGTCAGCAGTTCTTATTTTGCCCTCTTTGGCAGTGATCGAGAGTAATTTCTGTCCGATGCCTGCTTGGTTGCCTTTGTGATCACAACCCAGTTTTCAGTGGAAGAGCACATTACAGTAAACATCAGACAGACACTCCTTGGTAGAACAGCCTTCATGAAGGTTTGAGTATTAATGTTGTAGTAAATCTCACGCTCAGTCTGTATGAGTTGGGCTGAGCTGTGCTCTGAGTTGCCAATGCCCCTCTCAGGTTTAGGGCCTCAAGTGATCCGACAACAGTGGGATAGAGGTGTCTCCTTCAAAGTGAAGGAAGATGAAAGTTTCTTTTCTTCTTTGTGGTCTCTGTGCATCACACATTATGGGCTCTGCGCCTGCGTGGAGCCATGATTCGGAAAACTTCTAAAGCTAATTAATGTTGTTTCAGCGGGAACCCCTCCCCACCATCTCAGTGCACATGTCCAGAGGGCTTCCCACCAACATTCTCAGTTCTCTTTTGACCACCTTGCTGGATGTGTCGTAGGAAGCTTCTGTGATGTTCTGCTGCCTTATATGCCATAAATGTAAATATTTATTTATTTATTACATTTATATACCGTGCTGATTGGATGATGATGATGATGATGATGATGATGATAATAATGATAATAATAATAATAATAATTTTATTTATTTGTTACCCGCCTCTCCCTCTGGATCGAGGTGGGGTACAACACAAAAGCACCACAAAATACATATAACTAATTAAAACATTTAAAACTAATACTTTATTAAAAACAGCACATTATTAAACAAGGCATCTTAAAATTCAGCTGGGTAGGCCTGCCGGAAGAGATCAGTCTTCATGGCTTTCTTAAATTCTGGAAGACTGTTAAGTTGATGAATCTCTCCTGGCAAGCCATTCCACAAACTGGGAGCGGCAGAAGAAAAGGTCCTCTGGGTAATAGTTGTCAGCCTTGTTTTTGTTAGCTGGAATAAATTCTTCCCAGAGGACCTGAGTGTGCGGGACGGATTGTACAGGAGAAGGTGATCCTGCAGGTAGCTTGGGCCCAAACCATGTAGGGCTTTAAAGGTGATAACCAACACTTTATACTTCACCTGGAAACTAATTGGCAGCCAGTAAAGAGATTTTAAAACTGGTGTAATGTGGTCACCCCTAGGTGTACCGGTGACCAGCCTGGCTGCCATATTTTGAACTAGTTGAAGTTTCTGGACTAGGCACAAAGGTAGCCCTATGTAGAGCGCATTGCAAAAGTCAAGCTTCAACGTTACCAGCGTGTGCACTACGGTCTTTAGGTCTTCCGACTCTAGGAAGGGGGTGCAGTTGGTGTATCAGCCAAAGCTAATAGTAAGCACTCTTGGCCGTTGCATCTATCTGGGCTGTCATTTGGAGCGACGGATCCAGAAGCACCCCCAAGCTGCAAACACAGTCTTTCAGGGTGTGTGTAACCCCATCCAGAACTGGTTGACACACCTCCAAACCCAGGTTATGGCCTTTGACAGCAAGCATCTCCATCTTGTCTGGATTCAGCTTCAGTTTGTTTTTCCTCATCCAGCCCATTACCGCCTCTAAGCATTTATTCAGAGGAGACACTCTATTCTTAGATGACGCTGTTGTTGAAGGCATAGAGAAATATATTTGGGTGTCATCAGCATACTGATAGCACCCCACCCCATGCCTCCGGATGATCTCTCCCAACAGTTTCATATAAATATTAAATAGCATTGGGGAAAGGATGACACCTTGTTGTACACCACGCAGCAGCTCCTTCTTTGAGGAGCAGCTATCCCCAAACATCACCATCTGGAATCTGCCTGAGGGGTAGGACCGGAACCACTGGAACACAGTGCCCCTGATTCCCAATCCCCTCAGACGATCCAGAAGGATACCATGGTCGATGGTATCAAAAGCCGCTGAGAGGTCCAAAAGTACCATCAAGGACACAATCCCCCTGTCAATACTCAGGCGTAGATCATCCGCTAAGGCAACCATAGCGGTCTCAACTCCGTAACCTCCTCTGAAGCTGGTTTGAAATGGTAGAGGGGAAGTGCTTGAATTGGCTGGCTGTGTAGAGTGGGAGGAGCTGGAGAAATATAGCTTTTTATATAGCGAATCTGAGCTGTCAGGAAGACACTTAAGTTAAGTTAAAGGGTATGAATATATGAGAGAAGTGTAAGATATAGGATTCTGTGAGGAGAACAGAGAGAGTGAAGGATATGATTTTGTGAGAGGCAGATACTGAATAGGAAGAATACTATCTATCCTTGTGTTTGAGAATAGATAGTAGAATTATATAGTGGAACCTTTTAAGAAAGAACTGATAGAAACAAACACGCTTAGAAGCCTTGCAACCGTACGTGTTTCAACTGAGAAAAGCAATAAGCTTATGTACATGCCTTTACTTAATGTTAATAAATTCTAATTACTTTCAAACAACTGGTGTGGTCTGTGGAGGAGTGACTGAGGAAAAAGCAGTAAATGGTGGCAGCGTAATGGGAAACTAAGGGCTAGCCCATAATGTGTGAATGCACAGATGACCACTTGAAGAACTACAGTTGCAGGTAAGCAACCTGCCTATCTTGTCTGTGCTGGACAAAATAAGTTTGTACCAGTCATACCATTTACAATAACGTACTGACAATGGCCAATGCATGGGTGCAAGCATGAGACTTGGTCCTAGCAGTCATTGATGGGGGCGGGCTGACAGTGTATCATCACTCCTGAGAAAGACAAAGCTAGAGGTTATAGAAGTAATGGTCTGCTGTAGTTGAGAGTTCCTGACAGATGTTCAGATGGGTGTTTTTAATACGATTCCAGGTTTCTTCAAAGCCACTCAATTAGCTAGGATATGTTGAGCATGGAAGAACACTTTTGTATATTGGTAGGATATGGTATTATTTCTTTTTCTTATCTTTCATTTCATTTATGGGCCACAAGAGACTAAAACAGGTATGTGTGGGTAGGTATGATAGTAAAAAGAACAAAAACAAAACAAAAAAGCACCAGTGGTGGGTTGGAAACTTTTGCTCAGTTAGGGTGGGAGTTTATAACTTTGGCAAATGTTTTAAAGTTTGGGAGTTGAGAATGCATTTGAAAGAGAAAATTCGGAACAGAGAAAGCTGCTTATCTTCTCCCATATTTGCTGATCCTTCCCTGCAAATATCCCTCCCCTTGCCATTTGTTCCTCATTGGAGCTTCTAGTTCGTAGGCCAGCTGGAGAAGGAAGCTATTAAAAACAGATCAGCATGAGTAGAGTAGAACTTGCAGGCAGCAGAACAGTTAAGAACCACCCACCTGTTCTCCCCCTCAAACGTGTACCCCTTCATTAACATTATGAGGACAATGTGGATTTGGAATACTTGTGCTTTCCTCTTAACATATAGATCTGTACTATTTGTAAGGCTGCCTAATTCTATTAATCGAAATACTCTCTCTCCCCTCTCCTGCCCTGCCTTATTATTTCTATTTTCACCCTACATAATGGCCCTCTTCAGATGTTTTTCTCGCATGCTTTCAAAGAAATGAGTCAAGGGGGTGCAGGGCCACATGCATCTTCCCCATCCTCACTGGCTCCCAATCACATGGAGAATTCTAAGAACATAAGAGCCATGTTGAATCAGACTGAAGTCCTAGCTACTCCAGCATTTTGTTCACACAGTGTCCAACCAACTGCCAGTGGGAAGCCAACAGTAGGATAGCTCTATCCTCCTCAACTGATATATTTAAAGATTTATTGTTGGCTAGGCCTTGATGTTATTATCAATATGATTCTCAAAATACTTTTTTTGTATATCTTATGTCTGCTTGCATTTTCTTTGTGCAAGTTTGTGTTCCTTTTTGTTCTCATTTTGGCAAGGCTCTCTTCTCTCTAATAGCTTACTTGACACTGCTTAGTAACCATACTGGTGACCTCTTGGAGTTGGTGCTATGTTTCCTGACCTGTGGTATACATACTAGCTGAGCTTCTATTATTGTGGTTTTGAGTAACCTCCAAGCATTTTTGAGAGATGTAATCCTCTTACCTCTTCCTTTTTACCAGTTCTTGACCTTATTGACAAATTGAAAGCTAATAAATCATTGGGCCCAGATGATATTTATCCTAAAGTTCTTAAAGAACTCAAATGTGAAATTGCTGATCTTCTAACAAAATATGTATCATGTCCCTAACATCAAGCTGTGTACCACAAGACTGGAGAATGTCCAATTTAGCACCGATTTTTAAAAAGGGACTCAGGCAGCGTGGAGGGAATCCAGAAAAGTATAGACCAGTTATTCGAGTTAAATTTGTGGAAAGTATTATTAAAGATAAAATTTGTAAGATGACAAGCCCTCTGAAAAAGAATAAACATGGCTTCCACAAAGAGAAGTCCTGTCTCACTAACGTTTTAGAGTTTTTTAAGAGTGTCCATAAACATGTGGAAGGGGGTATCCAGTAGAAATTATTTACTTGGACTTCCAAAAGGCCTTACTAAGTCCTTCACCAAAGATTCCGGAGCAAATGTAGAAGTCAAGGAATGAGAGGAGAGGCTATGTGCCACGTGTGAGCCACTGCTACTTTGTATAATCAGCTTCCAGTTGGTCTCATAGGTTGTTGCATGATGTACAAATTCAGACACATTGGCCCTGTTCAAACAACATGCTAAGCCATGATGGTTAAGCATTTGGCTAATCATAGAATCATAGAATAGCATAGTTGGAAGGGGCCTACAAGGCCATCGAGTCCAACCCCCTGCTTAATGCAGGAATCCACCCTAAAGCATCCCTGACAGATGGTTGTCCAGCTGCCTCTTGAATTACTCTAGTGTGGGAGAGCCCACAACCTCCCTAGGTAACTGATTCCATTGTCGTACTGCTCTAACAGTCAGGAAGTTTTTCCTGATGTCCAGGTGGAATCTGGCTTCCTTTAACTTGAGCCCGTTATTCCGTATCCTGCACTCTGGGAGGATCGAGAAGAGATTCTGGCCCTCCTCTGTGTGACAACCTTTTAAGTATTTGAAGAGTGCTATCATGTCACCCCTCAATCTTCTCTTCTCCAGGCTAAACATGCCCAGTTCTTTCAGTCTCTCTTCATAGGGCTTTGTTTCCAGACCCCTGATCATCCTGGTTGCCCTCCTCTGAACACGCTCCAGCTTGTCTGCGTCCTTCTTGAATTGTGGAGCCCAGAACTGGACGCAATACTCTAGATGAGGCCTAACCAGGGCCGAATAGAGAGGAACCAGTACCTGACGTGATTTGGAAGCTATACTTCTATTAATGCAGCCCAAAATAGCATTTGCCTTTCTTGCAGCCATATCACACTGTTGGCTCATATTCAGCTTGTGATCTACAACAATTCCAAGATCCTTCTCGTTTGTAGTATTGCTGAGCCAAATATCCCCCATCTTGTAACTGTGCATTTGGTTTCTATTTCCTAAATGTAGAACTTGGCATTTATCCCTATTAAATTTCATTCTGTTGTTTTCAGCGCAGCACTCCAGCCTATCAAGATCACTTTGAAGTTTGTTTCTGTCTTCCAGGGTATTAGCTATCCCACCCAATTTTGTGTCATCTGCAAATTTGATCAGCGTTCCCTGCACCTCCTCGTCCAAATCATTAATAAAAATGTTGAAGAGCACTGGGCCCAGGACTGAGCCCTGTGGTACCCCACTCGTTGCCTCTCCCCAGTTTGAGAAGGTTCCATTGATAAGTACTCTTTGAGTTCGATTCTGTAGCCAACTGTGAATCCACCTAATAGTTGTTCCATCTAGCACACTTTTAGCTAGTTTGTTAATCAGAATATTGACTTATCATGATGACTTAGCATTCTACAATGAAGGGTGTTCATAACTATGGTTTCACCATGCTCAATAACCACTTGCTGCAAAAGAGTTAGCGGCCCTAATCATGGTTTAGCATGGTTAAGGAAGCACTGCCACAGAGCTCTGTGGCAAAATCAGCCAAAAACTGATGCTGCTCCTGCCACCACTCGAGATCTCCATGGTCAAGATCTGACTAGCAGCACATGACGCTGCAGCTGAGTGCCAGCCCCCTCACTAGCCTTCCCCGACCACACCATGCACTTGGAGAAGCAAACCAAGAACAAAGAACTCTCCCATGCCCACCCAGTGCGCAGCTTGCGAAGCCACTGCCACTTATCCGCCCCTGTTCCACTTCCTGAGTGAGCTGCTCAGCCATTTATGCCGGCAACCTTGCGTACATAGCTGCTTTATGGCTGCCATTTCCGTAAGGCCTCTTTTATGGAAAACAATGAGCTCCAGCTTATAAAGGGAGGCATAGGCCTGTTCAAAACCACTTGACAGACAGGCTCTGGCCCGTAAATCATGCCCGTGTCCAAAGAGGGCGGCACTACTCATCCCACCAAGATAATGCTACAATCTGAGTGACTTCTTCAACAACCCCCCTTCTAAACTATCAGTTTCCCAGGGAACTCTAAATGGCTCAAGGCCTAAGGGGTGTGTGTGAATGCTTTCTCTGAAAATCCTGACAGAAATAAGCTTGCACAGACATTCCAAACTAGTTCTAATTAAATCTAACTACAACTTGCTGAAACCTATACGTGACACATGGGCCATAGCTAGACCTAAGGTTTATCCCTGGATCATCCAGGGGTCAAACCTGTTCATCTAGGTGACACAGGGGATCTAGTGCTCAGGCAGGAGCGAACCCTGGATGATCCCAGGATAAACCTTAGGTCTGGCTATGGCCATGGTTAGCCTAACCACCCTTCCCCAAGTTGCGTCTGAACAGTGCATTAGGGTTATTTGTAGGTTAAACATCCCAAAGTTAACCTACAATTACTTCTTAGTTTAATTTTGGATTATTTAATCCACAGTGTCTAGGTTTACACCTCATGTAACAACAATGGGGCTGATAGGATGCTGCTGCTGCAAAGCAGCACTGGCTCACATGTGGCAAGCAAACTGGCAAATCATGTTAATTAACCCATGATTTGCCACTGTTGCATGTGAACAGGGCCAAAAGGTGATTTTAAAGAACTTCAAAAGGATCTCCAAACTGGGAAAATTTGCATCAAAATGGTAAATGCAGTTTAGTGTAAGTAAGTAGAAAGTGATGTATGTTTGGCCAAAAAATCCCAACTTGATGTACATGTTGATGGGATCAGAGGTATCAGTGAATGACTAAGAAAGAGATCTTGGGGTTATGGTGAAAAGGTTCTGGGACTTTTTAGCTTAGGACAAAGGTGAGTAAGAAGAGACAAGACAGAGGTGTACAAAATTATGCCTAGTGTGGAGAAAGTGGATAGAGAGTGCTACTGCATCAATGTCCTACTTGTGGATTTCCTATAGGGAGGTGGTTGGCCACTGTGTGAACAGAATGCTAGTCTAGATGGACCCTTGGTCTGATCCAACATTGCTCTTCTTTTGTTCTTATATCACAGTACTAGGAGAAGTAAGCATTGTTCCCTCCTAAATCACGAAGCAGCATGTGATACTAGAATACTGAAGTAGTATAATGGACTTTACCATTTCTGACTTCAGGTGGGATTTTGCGTATTTAAATACTCCCGTGTGCTAAAAAATTCCTGTAAATGAAACATCCCAGAATTAGTATATCAGGAAGGAAGGTTCTAGCTGTTGCAGTTTTCCACTTGCCAGTTGGGTTTAAGTAGGGTGACCATATTTTGGAAACCAAAAAGGAGGACAACATGGTCGGCCCCCAAAGGGGCGTGTCCAGCACCAAGGGGGCGTGCCCACCCGAACATATCTCTGATTTTACAGCACACATTTAAGACAAATCTGTTCTACATAGCATCTTAATGTTAAAATCACTGAAATAAAGAACAAGTGAGAGATTCAATGTATCCACTCCTACTTTTGTAGGTTTTGCTGTACTTTGAAGCTTTTGCTATGCTTTGTGTGATACAGTCTCCCCTTCCCTCAAATATCTTTTCTGACTGTATCTTCACTCATTGCAAGCTGCTGCTGTTGTTGTTAACAGGGTTTGCTACTGGCCGGCCGGATGGCTGGCTTTTTTTAATTTAATTTTTTTAAAAAAGCTTGTGTATAATTGTCACAAGTTTCTCTACTCTAACATTAGGGTGGGTGTTGTGGCAGTTTGCCTAAAGACTGGAGATCCCCTTGATGCCAAGGGCTGAAACTGCTCAATATGCAAAACCCCAAAGAGGAGGTTTGACAACCTGAGTTCGAAGGATATGGCTCCAGCAGTTTTAAAACACAATAATTTTAAAACTTTGAACTTTTAAAAAAATCCTAAAAAAACAATGGATGAACAGATCTGATTCAAACCTGGCATGGCTAAATCTCTCCTTAAGAGCTATCATGGTGCCAACTTTCAGCCCTTTATCTTTTAAAAATGTCATTTTTAAAAAATAATTTTAAAACCTCAAACTTTAAAATATATATCCTAAAACTCAATGGATGGACAGATCTGTTTCAAACTTGGCATAGCTAAAGTCCTTGTTAAGAGCAATCATGGTGCCAAGCTTCATCTCTTTTTCTTTAAAAATAATATTTAAAAAAAATTAAATCCTCAAATTTTAAAAAATTCCTAAAAATCAGTGGATGAACAGATCTGTTTCAAATTTGGTATGGCTAAAGCTCTACCTAAAAGCTATCATGGTGCCAACTTTCAGCTCTTTATCTTTAAAAATGACAGTTTAAAAATAATAATTTAAAAACCTCAATTTAAAAAAAATTCTAAAAATTCAATGGATGAACAGATCTGTTTCAAATTTGATGTGGCTAAAGCTCTACCTAAATCCTATCATGGTGTGAAGTTTCATCTCTTTATCTTTAAAAATGACGATTTTAAAAATAATAATTTAAAACCTAATTTTTTAAAAAATCAATGGATTAACAGATCTGTTTCAAATTTGGTATGACTAAAGCCCTTCCTAAGAGCTACCATAGTGCGAATTTTCATGTCTTTATCTTAAAAAACGATGGAGTTATAAGCATTTTAGTTAATTCCCATTAGAGCTACTCTTTGGAAAAATCCAGATTTCCCCTCCCCCCTCCCGGATTTGTCATTGAAAAACCGGACAAATCCGGTCATATGGTCAACCTAGTTTAAGTAGAGAAACATTAAAATATACAAATCTTCACCAGCAGTATCAAGTGTTACAGTCCATTCTACCACTTCATTCTGGTGTTTTTGGAGACTAGGCCTCAAATCAACAGCTTCTGAAAAGGGACAGGAGTGTGCAAGAAAAGGCCGAGTGTTGTCACTGCCAGTTCAAAGAGCTTCAGCTGTGCTTCTTGCACTGTACTGAAGGACAAGATGTGGTGGGAATTGAGAAGCTAGGGTCTTTATTTCTATACCTGTTTGTTTGTGTTCTGAGAGGAGAATAAGGTGATTAATGGATCTTGAACAAAGCGTTATTTTGAGAGTGCTGTATTTTGGAAGGCTGTGCAGGATAGGGACACAAAACTGTTAGTGAGTGGAAAGGAATTACTTGTCATTTTTAATTGTTTTCGGAAGCCATCTGTATCCATCAATGAGATTGTGAGGCCTTTGGAGACACGGTAACATTTGCCCTGAAACATGGTATAAATAATTGATTAAAATTAATTCTCAATGTGCTTTTTTTTAAAAGTAGGAGTATGGGTCAATTTAATAAAAATCCAATTCTTAGAAAGAATGTACCAACAAAACCTCATGAAAAGACTGACACTTTGATCCTACCTTTTCAAATGTCTAGACTGCAATCCTATTTATTTATTTAATTTATTTATTACATTTCTCATCTCACACTATTGCCCCGCTCGTGCTCTTCGCTCCTCTGATGTCATGTTTCTCACCTGCCCAAGGGTCTCCACTTCCCTTGCTTGGCTTCGTCCATTTTCTTCGGCTGCCCCTTACGCCTGGAACTCTCTTCCAGAACATTTGAGAACTACAAGTTCAATCGCAGCTTTTAAAGCTCAGCTAAAAACTTTTCTTTTTCCTAAAGCTTTTAAAACTTGACTTGTTCTGACTTTTATACTGCCTGTTTGGTGCATTCTCTTACCCTCCTTATTGCTTTATTATGATTTTATTAGAATGTAAGCCTATGCGGCAGGGTCTTGCTATTTATTGTTTACTCTGTACAGCATAAATAAATAAATAAATAATAATAATAATAATAATTCTATACCACACAATAGCCGGAGCTCTCTGGGCGGTTCACAAAATACCTGTCCTATATCTATTTATCTTTGTAAATACTTAACTGTTCTATCATATGGCTCTGCTGAAAAGCTAAAATTGTTGTATATATTCATTTTTTAAAAAAAAACACACCCAACTTTTTAACACTGAGTTTACATGGAATTGGCAGATGTCTTATAGCTGTATGTGAAACTGAGGTTGGAAGGGGTCAAGACTGAAGAATATAATTTAAATATTATTGTAGTGTCTGACACTTTTCTAAAGCTAACAATCATTTTATTATTGGAAAACTGGAAATCTCCATCTCTTGGTAATGCTGAGATACGTGCTGTAATCTTACTGTTGGCCAAAAGGAGTGCTGAGTTGTAGCTGATGTTTCAGAAAGTTCAGGGTTGCTGGCAGAGAGTTCATGTGGGCAAAATATGTAAACACTCTAAATACAAAAAGAACTTGAAAATGACTTGAATATTTTCCTGTCATAAATGTCAGACATCTTATTTTTCAATTAAGGTATAACTACAATTTTCCTTAAAATGGATTCTACATATTCTTTCATGTTTGTTATGCTTACTGTGCATCCTGAATTGGTAGGACAAATATTTCACCCTTCCTTGAATTTGAAGGTTGAGTCCTTGCAAGAAGCTAACTGGCTCATGTACTTCCACTCACGGAACAGAGCAAACTGACTGTTTATAAAATGTGGTTTGAAGAAGTGTTAAAGAACTGTGAAGAGTAGGAGTTTTCCTGCTTGTAATTAAGCTGTGACTGAAGGAAATTCAGGATTGTAGACAAGGCTCACATGAGCAGACTGTACCTCAGAACTTATTTATTTATTTATTTATTTATTTATTTATTTATTTATTTATTACATATTTATACTGCCCAACAGTCTAAGCTCTCTGGGCAGTTTACAACTAAAACCATAAAATTCAGATTCAAATATTTGGGCCCTCACATGGCATTCTAAAGATGTGCAGTATAAACATAATTCTCTAATATTTATTTATTTTATTTATTAATTTATTGCAATTATATCCTGCCTTTTTCCTCCAAGGAACCGAGGTGGCATACATAATCCTCCTCCTCCTCCTCTCCATTTTATCCTCACAACAACAACCCTGTGAGGTAGGTTGGGCTGAGAGTCTGTGACTGGCCCAAAGTCACCCTGTGGTTCTCCATGGCCGAGTGGGGACTAGAACCTGGATCTCCCAGTCCAGCACTTTAGCCACTACACCACTTCAAAATACATATGAGGGAATTGCTTGTTTGAAAATAACCCCAGATTAAAATTGCCTTCCTGTGGAAACTTTAGGCTAGAAGCTTTTCTTCTTATAGTATAGAGGCTTATTCTGGGTTATTGTGCATAAACAGTATGCTAGTGCACACAGCCCATTTGCTCCTTCATTCATATGAGTGATAAAAAACAAAAACCATCAGTTTATCATGACATCTGAACCTGGGACCCTGATTTGTTGCTTCCAAACAACAACAACAACAACAACAACAACAACAACAACAACAACAACAATAATAATAATAATTCTTACCCACCACTCCCTCTGGATCGAACGAACCAAGGTCTTAAGCACCCAACATGTCCTTAGCTGTGTGCACTGGCATGCTTCTCATTCGCCATAAGCCTGGCATTCTGGCTTATTGTTACATGAAAACTCAAACTGAGAGAGAATTTATGATTAGGGCTCACTCCCAAACAAGCAGCCTTCCATGATTATGCTAAGGTAACATAATCAGTTCAGAAGAATGTGCCCATATGAATGCCTTCATGATTGGATCATCTCTCAAATTTGTACCCTCCAAAGGTATTGCGCTGCATCAGTGATATTTAAATTGTGGTTTGTTAATTATTGATGGTAGACCATTTGCTTTCAGAAGATGCATGAGAAGCATAATAAAAACAAAAATAGTGATGAATATTGAATTAAAACTCACTACTGCCTTGACTAATAATTTTAGTGACACAATCATACTGAGCAATACTAGCTAACAGCACTTCCTCATTCTTTTCTCTTCACCTCTTGTTTGGATGCAAAAATAGATGAGTTTTAATTTGAAAGCCTCTCAGGTGTCACCTGCAACCTGAAAAAATGTTGTGGTCTGTAAAAAAAGTGAACAGGAATAAGCATCCACAATATAAATGAAGTCTAATAATCACTTTTTAAGAGAGCAACATCTCATTTTGCATTAGAACATTGTTTTACCACAGAAACTTGGAGTGAATGGTTTTAAGTATTTAACTGTGCAATCCTATATATGTGTAGACAGAAAAAGATTCTACAACTCCCAGCATGCCCCAACCAACTATATGAAAGTTGTCAGACTTTTTTTCCTGTCTAATGCATAGGATTGTGTTCTAAGTAGTTTAAGTATGGTAAAACCTATAGCTGACACCTTGCCTTCATTCACAGAGCATGTACTCCTGGAGTCAGCTTTTAAGGAGGATTATTGTTTCCTGCTACAAATACAGAGCTTATGTGAACATTTCAAGATAGGATGGCAGAAATTAATTAAATAGTATGATAAGTGTTTGGGTGAGCGCAGTATTTTATCTATGAAAGTTTGGCTTATAAGTAACTAGTTCACTTATCCTGATCACATGTAATTGAAAATAAACAAAGGTTGTTGATTTAAATGAAACTTGGTTCAGAGTAAATATTAGGATCACATTCTGGGACTTGTTTGGAAATCCTACCTTTCCTCTTCAAATTTTATGTTGTCCTTATTTTAAAAAAAATTGTGCCCAGATCTGTTAGGAACCATTTAGCATCTTTCTATTCGTTATTTCTAGATTCTATATTATAAATTAATTACCAGGAATATTGTGCTGGATGCCACAAGTGATAAATAAGCTATTGCTAAAAACACAACTTCTTCCTTAATTCTTTAATAGGGGTGGGGTAGGTTGGTGGAGGAATAGCTGAGTTAATCTTTTATTTAAGTTTTTCCTTTCTATCTTTCTTTTGGCCTGTTTGTTTGTTGTTGTGATTCAAAAAAGAAAAGAAAAGAAATATATAATTCCTTTAGGGATGAAGAATAAATTAAAATTTGCTACTTATGTAGTCATTAACATAGCCAATTTACAAAACCCTTTATAAGAAAAATGGCTTTGTAATGGGGACACTGTCAGACTCTTAACTACACACTGCTGGGAGCCGCTCTAATAACGTCTAATGCGGTTGTAGGGAAGCGATTCAGTAGCAGAAAGCAGGATCACTGCTTGACTGCTCCCTTTCCTGACAGGAAGAAAAGGACAGTGATCAAGCTGAGGTCCTCAAAGGAGGCCCTTAAATCACTGGATAACATGAAGAATGGGATATACACAGGCTGCTGTAGAAAGCATATAACAAAGCATTTGAATTGTAGCGAGATAGATAATTCTTGTAGAAACACTTAGATGACTATGATCTTTTTGCCTTGCACATTAAACAGTAGTAAAGTGCACCAAAGATAATGGGAAATGCTCAAGTGTAGTCTTTCTTTTTTGTTACTGTTTATGACATAACACCAGTAATGAGGCATTGGATCAAAGATTCTTCTAGGAAGGGAGGTGTTTGGCCCTGTACTGCGGTTTAGCCATGCATTGGCTCTTAAAATGAAGTGGATAATAATAATAATAATAATAATAATAATAATAATAATAATAATAATAATAGCTTGTTTAGTTCTTTTCTGAAGAATGACTGTGAGTTGTCCCTATAGAAGGCTCACCAAGCTTTGAGGAACAGAATAATCTCATTTTTAGGAGATAAAAATAGAAAAGATAATTATATAATGAATCCGGCTCTTTTGGTTTTGGCCATATGTGTTCAAAATTCACAGTAACGTTTAAGATGATAGGGTAGTAAGGAATGAATTTATTTCAGTCTCTTAAATGTTGTATTAGATGCATGATTTGTTTTTGGTGAAACTACAAATAGCGATTTGCCAGGGGTGGTGGCTACCAGGAGAGATCCAAGTTAGAAGGGTTATTAATTCCCAGCCCTCAGAACATTGGAAGTAGCTTTGTTTAAAAAGGGAGGAAGAAAAGACTGAAAGAAAACCCTTATGCTACAAAGAACAGACATGGGATTTAATCAATTCAATATGCGTGTTAAAGGAAACATGCCTAAAGACAGTATTTGGATTTGAACTGATGTAGCTTTTCCCCCTTTCTTTTTGACAGCTAACCCCTTCTGAAACATGGCGCAGTGACAATCGGTGACAGAAAAGTGAGGACAGCCAGGTTTGTTCTTTTTGTTAAATGATGCTTTTAAATGGCATTAGATACTATTGTGGTTAGAACATGGCTGAAATACTGAAATTGTTGACTCATGTCACTTGTGTGTGTGGTACATCTCAGAGGGGATTCAGACAAATATTTACTTTCATAGTCACTGAGAAGAATCCAGTTGAATTAGGCTGTCTGAAGGGGTTCAACTTGCAAAGGATCCACTCTGAGCATGTTTTTAGCTCGATTTCTATTGCTTTTTCAGACTGCATTCAGAAAAGCCATTTTCTGGAGCTCAGTGCATCAACCTTTTCCGGTTGCATACATGTAGCATGACCCCTGGGAATTTAAAGTAGCTCTGCAGCTCTGGGGGCCAGTAACCTTTCGTTAGCTGTCAAAAGGTGATATTTAACATTGCTTTGGAATTGTTTTGGTTTTATGCAATCTGTGACGTAATCATTGCATATGCACATTGGCCCCGAAGAATAAACAAACAAACAAACCAAGGCTTGCCCATGCATTTAAGAGCTCCATGCATTCATTGGAATGCAAAGAAATAGTGCATTAAATGGTATAGTGTATTAAATAGTGCATTTAGTGGTATGATTGTTGTGCGTATCCACCCATATTCACAATAGAATATTGACTTGTGTTTCTCTGAGACATGCCACACTGTTGGAGGCAAAGTGCCATGATGACAGCCATCAGGTAAAAAGAGTAAGAGGACCCTTAGAGTTATATGCCTCTTTTATCCTTTTGTCTGCACTTTAATCTAATCTCAGATTCAATTGATACTATTGATTACATTCCCTTCAAACCTTTATTCAATCTATGGTACTATACTCAATGTGTGGTAAAATGTTCTTCTTTTCATATGTGACTTGAGCATAAAAGGCAGAAGTATACAATTAATTTGCCAGCACTTTCTTTAAAATTGTATGCTGGATTTCTCTGAAACACTCTATGGAGCAGTATTCCAAGTAAATTATTGTTATTTACTATGAATTTTTCCCTGCATATTTAAAGTCAACAATTATGTTTCCTTTTTATACTTAATGGCTTTGTACAATATTTTTAGAAACCTGGTCAATTCTTTCTTCACTGAGTCTGAGCATCTGATTCACACACAGTAGTCTGAAAAATACAAGCACAACTTTATAATCAGCTACTTTTCAGAATCCATTAATGGATTCTGAAAAACACACATGCCATATTAAATTTTTGAAAAGTGAACTTATGGAACAAAAATTACTAGAAGGGAGTGGAAAATCCTTGATGATATCTCATTAGTCTAGTCTGGACACATTGGTAGCTTGTAACATAAGCTGGTGGCACCTAGCTAGTTCATACTTTTTGGTGGTCAGAAAGGTGAATACTATTTATTTATTTGCTTATTTATTTATTTGCTCTCTGGGAAGTTCACAGCAATTAAAACCATAAAATACAGCACAATCAAACATAATATAAAACTTTTAAAAGTTTAAAACTACGATATAAAACCAAAGCAAAAACCAGTATAAAGTTTAAAAAAATACAATAATAGGTTTCAAAACAACAGAAACTTGAAAGACTAAAATGCCTGGGAAAATAAGGTCTTCATCTGGTGCCAAGAAGATTATACTGAATGCATCAGGCGAGTTTCTCTGGGGAGGGCATTCCAAAACTAGGATGCCACAATGGAAAAGGCTCTCCCCTAGAGAAGGGCATCTGAAGATGATCTTAGTGTCCAAGCAGGTGTGTATGGGAGGAGATGGTCCTTCAGGTATCCTGGTCCCAAGCAGTTTAGGGCTTTGAAAGTTAATTCCAGCTCTTTGAATTCGACTGGAAATCTACAAAGCACTGGCATAGTATATTCATATTGACTAGTCCCTATTAACAATCCCACTGCCCTATTTTGGACCAGCTGAATTTTTTGGATCATTTTCAAAGGCAGCAATCCAAACAAGAGGTTACCAGAGCAAGGATAACTGTAGCTAGGCTATCTCTGTACGAATAAGAATATAGTTGGTGTATCAACCTAAACTGATAAAAGGTGCTCCATGCCAATGTCCTGTTCACATGATCATAGGGTGGATAACAATTTACAGTAGCTTGTTAACCATCTTGCTTGTGCTCCCCGAATGCCAGCCGATTTGCATAGTTATCCTTATCAAGTGTGGTTTCTCGTATTCTTTGAACCCAGGGAGGGTAGCTTCTTTGGGTGGTTAACAACCCACTCAGAATCCATGGCATACTAGGTTCAGATGACACAAGAAGCTGCGGCAGTGGGGGCTTGGATTGGCAACCTGGTGCTCATGGGCGCTGCAACTCATCATGGCTAAATAAGCCACAGAGGGCTATGGTGATCATTGCGACTAGTGACAATGTTGGATCCAGAAGCATCCCCAAACTATGAACTAATGCTCTAGGGGAAGTCAGTGCAACCTCTCCAGAACAGGTTGAACATCATTTACCTGGGCAGATGAACCACCCACTAACAATACCTCTGGCTTGTCTGTATTGAATCTCAGTTTATTGGCCCTCATCCAGTCCACTACTGTGCTCAGGAACTTATTCAGAACACCTCGTGCCTCACCTGTATTTTATGAAAAGCAGAGATAGAACTAGTGACACCTCAGCTTGCATTTGTGGATAACCTCTCCCACTGTTTTCATGTGCATGTTAGTCAATATGGGGGATAGGATAGAGTCTTGTGGAACCTATATCTTAGCTGATAAGGCACAGAGAAATAATCTAGTACCACCTTCTGGAATAGGCCATCCAAGTAGGAGCAGAACCACTGCAACACAGAATCTCGCAGATAGCCTATCCAGAAGGATACCATGATAGATGTTATCAAAAGCCACTGAGAAAATCACGGTCATTCAACATGACAACCAAGGCAGTTTCTGTTCCAAAACCGGGCCTGAAGCTGGATTAAAATGGATCCAGATAACGAGTTCCATTTAAGAGCGTCTGAAGTTGATCAGCAACCATCCACTTGACACTTTTCCCACAAGGGGGATGTTGGCAACTGACTTATAGTTATTAACATCTTCCAAGTCCAGGTTAGGCTTCTTTAGGAATGGCCTAATTACCACCTTCTTTAAAGAGGCCAGTACCATGCACTTTCTCAAGAAGGAATTTAAAACCTCCTGGACGCAGCTAGATGTGATAAGCCATGAAGGGAAAGCATCAAGCACACAGGCCAATCACTTTGTCCACATCCTTGGGTCTCAACAACAGAAATGCATCTAATAAAAGTAAACCAGTCAGTGCTCTAGACAGCTCTATTACTGGAACTGCATTAACTGTGATGTCGAAGTTGTTATGAAAGTGGTTTTATTTCCAGTGCATCGCACAAATTCATCACAGTGTGCTACTGAGGGTTCCAACATCTCTCTCCTTGGTCCATATTGAGCCACTCCTGGATAACACTGAGAAGATGCAATGGTGGTCGAAAAGAATTCCCCCTTTGCTACCATCACTTCCACAGATAATGAGCTCTACCCTGTTAGGGTGACCATATGAAAAGGAGATCAGGGCTCCTGTGTCTTTAACAGTTGTATTGAAAAGGGAATTTCAGCAGGTGTCATTTGTATATATGGAGAACCTGGTGAAATTCCCTCTTCATCACCACAGTTAAAGATGCAGGTGCCCTGCCCTCTTTTAAATCTGGTCACTCTAGTATAGCTCCTGCAGCTTTAACTGTTCTGATGAAGAGGGAATTTCATCAGGTTCTCTATATATACAAATGACACCTGCTGAAATTCCCTTTCCTATGCAACTGTTAAAGATACAGGAGCGCTGACCTCCTTTTCATATGGTCACCCTATACCCTGTGTTTGGTAGGACTCAGCACGAGTCTTCCTCCATCTGCATGCTAGCCATCTTCACTCTTGCTTCATTGCCCTCAGCTCTGGTATTTATCAAGGAATGGCATTCTTAGAATATGTTATAAAAAGGATACATACATTCTGTTAACACTAGTATGTAAAGTTAAAGTCCCCTATGAGTTGCTGTGTTAAGGAAGGAGGAAGAGCAGTGACTGTGGGCTGCTGTTTTAAATTTGTATTTTAAATCGGTATTAATTTCTGCATTGCTGCTTGATGTTATCCTGGCTATGTTTTTATACTGTATTTTATATTATGCTTTTATACTGTTTGTTTTATATTTTCAATGGTTTCTATGGTTTTAATTTTTGTAAACTGCCCAGAGAGCGTCGGCTATTCAGTGGTATAAAAATGCAATAAATAAATAAATAAATCAAACATAATAGTCAAATGCTCTCCCTATCACAAACTGTTCACAGATGCAGGATGATGAGTAGTTGTGGTAGGAGAGGGATAACTGGGGAGAATTCATATAATATATCCCAAAGGCTTTTCAATCACTTATTTGGTCCACGATACATGATAACCCACACTCAAGGTTGAGCATGGGTGGCGCTTGATTTGTCATTGAACCATGGGTTGTTGTTGAAACATGGGTTGTGTTGTCTGAACCCAGCTGTTAACAAACCATGTTAACCTGACAAGCCATGAAGAGACCCCATGGTGTGTTGATGGGTTGTGAACTGTAAGTGTTTGTTATTAATAAACCATGGTATGTTAATGTGGCTGAGTTCCACATTTCAACAGCAACCCACACTCAATCTTGAATGTGGATTATTGTGTTGTGTCAACCATTTGGACTTGCGCAAAGCTTTGCTTGATACACAGTAGTGGCCTGAAATATTAACAGTGCAGTCCTATGCATATTTATTCAGAACTAAGTCAAAATACATCCATTGAGGCTTACTCCTACATACATGTGCATCAGATTGCAGCCTATGATTGAAAACTAAAGAAGTAAGAGGACAATCTTAACCAATAGATATGGTGGCTCAAGCAATTCTGTGTGCTATCAAAGAGGCATGGAAGGTGCTGTCCTAGGGCATAAAGTAATTTATCTGACCAGTTGTTCATACAGTTCTCAAGTTGGTTCAAACATTAGGTGGGACTAGCCAAAAATAAATTTCTAAATGCATGAGATCTTCATTAGCTTTCTTAGTACTTTCTTTGATGTGTTCTATCTTAGAGATTGTGTTTCTCACTGTTTACACATTGCTCAGAGCCTTTTTAGCTGAAGCTGAGAAAAACATGTTTTGTAGGACTTCTGCACTAGTTCATATTCTCCTCAGCAGCTATTAGGGGTGCTCATGGCTGCATGGGAATCTCGTCTCCATGGTGTAGCTGAGCAGTTTTTCTTCGTTTACTACCTCCTAGAGCCAGTGAGACAGACCTTCTCTACTTGATGTAATGAGCCATGTTTGTCCAAGCACCTTGTTCATATCCTTAGACCTCAACAACTAGAATTCATCCACCAGTATTTGACCATACAGTGCTCTGGACACCTCCATTGACAGCCCTGAACCAACAGTGGCATCCAAGTTGCAACGGATGTGAGCAGTGTTATTCTCAAAATGCTTGGCAAACATGTCACAGCTGGCCTCTGAGGATTCCTTAACATTAATTGATGGCCCTGATTTCAAGAGGCCCTGAACTACGTGGAAACGCTTCCCTGGGTAATACTGTTAGGATTACATCTTCCCTGCCACCACTACCATTGAGTAGGTTCAATAATGTGCTCTTAGTAGTCAGACCCTAAGGTATGTTTATGCTATTTGCATTTTAACCCCCTCCCTACATGCTTAAGTTCCCTCAGCTTGCCAGTATACCAGGGCTTTGACTTTGCTTTGATCAGCAGGAGAAGATGCTAGAGAGCAATTGTATCAAGTCATCTCCACATTTCACAGAGTGACCGAGGGCATCAACAGGAGTGACAGGCATGCCAACTGGAAACTCCCCAAGGGCATTCTTGAATCTGGGGGTGAATCATATTAATAGCATCCCCATCCATTCAGAGGAAAAGATCACTGCAAGTCTAAATTTCAAAAGGAAGTGATCTGATCATGACAAGGAAGTTAATAAAAACTCTCCCACCCTGGGATAACCACTCCCCCGTCCAGTTAGGAAAATTAAGTCAAGAGTGTGTCTTACTTTATGTGTTGGACAGGCGATAGTTCTCATGAAAGCCATGATCTCCCACACCCAGCATCCAGGGTTTCTTCAACAATTTTGGATCACGGTGACCCCGCATAGATACTGACCAAATCAGATTCACAGTACCTTTATGCCATTTGCATTTCAGCCCCCTCCCACCCTACTTCATTGCCCTCAGCTTGCCAGTATACCAGAGCTCTGACTGTGCTCTAATCAGCAGGAGAAAGTACTAGAGAGTAATTCTTGACTTTACTTCTGTATTAGCATGGGTCTTTCCAGCACCCCATGTTAACTGATTGTGGACTTTGCTTTCTTTTATAAGGCAGGAGCATAAAACATTCTTTCTGTCTCTTCACTCAGGAAGGTTGTAAAACTAAGACTGGGTTCAGAAAACACAATAAACAATGGTGGTTTAAATAGTCAACAGTTGGTTATTTAACTCACCACAGGTTGTATTGGTGGGAGGTTTTTTTTAACCAATGGTTGGTTATTTGGCCGAAATAACCAACACAAATAATGAAAGCTGTGCAGAGTTTGTTATTTAAACCACTGTTGGTTATTGTGTTGTGTGGAGCACACTATTGTTTATTTCCTCGGCCACCATTGATTATTTCATCAGCCACAGAGTTGCAAGGCAAGAGCGGTCAAAGTGGTGGCTGCCACTCTAGTCCAGCTGGCAGGATAGATTCTTGGTAGCAATGGCTGATGGGATACTAGCGGGAGGACTGAGTGGGGATGAGTGAGTCAACTCAGCATGGACTAATAGTCAATTCAAGACTGATCCTAATCCACACCATGGCTGATGATTATCATGTGTGGGGAGTACAGCTGTCAAGTTGATTATTATTTATTTTATTTATTATTTATTTATTTCATTTCTATTACTGCCCCATTGACTATCATATTGCCTGAACACAGCTAAAGTAAATTTTCATCATAGATTTTAATTCAGTGATGCATCTTTTGTAGATTAAGTAATGACTACTAAATTTATTGGAGACCCAGGAAATTGTGAATGTGGATCTATGTAAAGCGGCCAGGTACGATTTTTAGGGGGACGGGACATTAGTTTCCAGCATGGAATGCTAGAAATTCTAAACTGGAAATCTGTATGACAGGGTAATCATTAGATTTGTTTGTCCAGTAAGCAGTAGATTGCGCTCTTTAAGAGGGGCTTAACAGACTATAGAAATATCACTGTTAGTCTGTTAACCAATAGCTTAATTTCCTTTGACTAGGTTTTAGATAGTGAAATTTTCATAAATAGAAAAGAAGTTAGCTCTGAAAATGATGTTGTACACAATAGAGTTTTTTCTTTGACAGGTTGTAACCAATATTGAAAAATATAATGTTAAGTGCTGGATACCTTGAGACATGTTTCAGAGGGGAGGAATAAACATTAAATTCCAAGGCTTAAGGCAAAGCTATTGATGGAGTTCACTTTAATGTGATAAATGAAAGTCAAATAATACTTGTCTTAACAGGTTCAGAATCTGTTGCTTCTCTTTTTAGAGACGGTATACCTCTTGATTGCAGGACGCCAGGGGCCAAATAAACAGCAAATGATTTAGTTAGCCATTATTGGAGTATATCACTGGATGGACTTTCAGAATGATTTATCAAGACAAACCTTGTCCAAAATAATAATAATTCTGAGCTGAGTTTTAGATGTAATGCGAAAACATAGTTTTTGCATTATGAGAATGAGCTTAGGCTAGCCTCAGTCTTGTGCTCTTCCTCCTCCGTGTCTGGTGCAGCCACAAGAAGGAATTTGGGAGCTTTCACTTCCATTTTTGATAAACCAGAGTTTATTTGAACCCTACACACTGGTTAATTTTAATTGTGGTTTGTAGAAATAAGCCAATCTTAAACCAGGATTGTTGAACCATCGGTTCTTGTGTTGAACCCAGCTATACTAACAAACCATGGTTGGTTGAACTCAAACAACCCATGAAGAGAAACCATGATTTGTTGTTGGGCTGTGAACCGTTGGATGTTTATAGTTAACAAACCAAGACTTATTAACATGGCTGGGTTCACAGAACACAACACCCCACAGTTCAACAACAACCCATGGTTCAATGACAATCCGCATGCAACCTTGAGCATGGGTTGTCATCTTATGTGAACCCATGGTGTCCAAAGATTACTTGTTTCTACAGTTAATGTAGAGCAGAAGCTCCACTCTCCTCACGGCTACGCTGGATGAGGAAAGGGGACTGGGGGGGGGGATGGGGAGAGAGAGAGAGAGAGAGAGAGAGAGAGACCAACGCTTGCTGTGGTTTCTTGTCAGAATGCTAAGCTATGGTTTAGCCTAAGTGAGTCCACCTCAAAATTAATTAGTATAATAGGAAATTAGTATGGACACAGAATTTAAGTTTTGAAATTTAGCACAGTGAGTGTCTGCTCCTACCTAAAGAAAACACTCTAATAGAAAGAGGAATGGTTTGTGCAGGTCTGTCCTAGTTAAATTGGTTAACTATTATATTTTTACATTCTAAAACAAGCTGGGCTACATTCTTCATAAATAAATAAAACTCAGAACTTTGCCTAAGTAGTCATAGAAGTATGTGTTCTAGACTTATGTACTATTTGCTTCTTATAGTTTTCTGTTTGTTAATAATACTCATGGTACTTACAGGACTATGAATTATCAATGTTTTAAGCTCTCCATCTCCAAAGATAATATTTATGGCAGGTGATATAATTTAAAACAGTTGTATGGCGTTTTAAATTAGGTACATTTTAATCTTGCTGTACCATGGAAGCATTCTCTTGCTCAGCTATGACTTCTGTATAACAAAAACTTATTCCATGATTTAGAAATATACATTGGGAAGACAAGATCGATACATGCAATCATTCTCATAGACTTGATCAACTGGCCAGGCTTAGGGACAGGTTTGTGAGATTTGGGTTGGATACATCTGTGGTGGTTCTTGTTCTTTGAGGTCCTAAGCTCGAAAAAGCATAGCAGTGATTTTGGAAATGGCTGCTGGCTGTCCCTGTATATCTTGGATGACACAAAGTTTCTCTTTATAATGATGACTTTACAGTTGTTGGTGTATAGGATATTCAGTGTAAACAGGCTCTCAGGCTCTGTTGGATTTGCTAGAAGAGAATTTAGAAAGTTAGGAACCATGATCGATCAGTTGTGTGTGGCTTGCTTATTGTCTTTCTCCACTATAGAGGGCATTCTTGAATTCTTTGGTGATCCTGACATTTCTTTTACTTCTTACACTTACTTTTAGCAGTGGCAGTGTTTCTTCCTAAGAGGTCTTTGATAATGTAGTTTGTAGTTTGTATTTGTATCTGAGAAAGAATTGCTTCTATTGAAAGTTCAAGAAGTAAATATTATAATCAACGAAGCATCATAAATAACTTTTATGTCTAAATCAAGCTATTAAAAGCTTTTTTTATTTTTAAGTAGATAGGGGAATAAAATAGCTGCATAGTTCATAAAGTGGTATACTATTACTGCCTGCTGTGCCCATGAATTATGCCAGCTTTTTACACTTGTGAAGTAAAAAGCGGATTAGAACTGTGATCAATGTATTATCCTATATTTCTTATTGTTCGTTATATTTCCTTTTTGAGAACCTTTGTAGTCTAAATGGCTACTAATGACATAATTACAATTGTTTGTCACCACTATAATGTGTGATTTCCTATCTCCTCGTGAAGATGTAAGTTAGATAAAGGAGGAGTTTTGGCAGGAAGACAAAGTGCAGTGATTTATTAAAGACCAGATGTGGTTGTTAAAAGCTTTTTTTTTATATACAGAAAGACTTAATTGAGTGATGTGAAATAGGAATGAAATATCTGAACATTATAGGCAGTGGGCTCTTGGTGTGAGTGACACAGTTGCTCATATGAGCATGCAAACTAGTTGGCTGTTTTATTGTTGTATGCAAACGTTCAAATTTAAAGTGTGTAAGAAAGGGCTAAAGAAAACAATGAACAACAATAATAAAATAATTGTGTGTGAATTAATTTGTGTGAACCGCCCAGAGAGCTTCGGTTATTGGGCGGTATAAAAATGCAATAAATAAATTTCTCTCCTGTCCTAAAAAGGGGCTGGGCAACACATGGCCCATGGGCTCCATGTGGTTTCCCTGGGCATTTTTGCAGCCGCCAGCCCCCCTTCAATGCTACTGCTGCTGCTGCCAAATTTGCTACAGTCATAGTGGTGGCACCAAACCCTCTCCAGCAATTTTACTGTTAAACAAGGTGTGCGTGGACTTATCCTACACTATGCTCTCAGTAATATGCAAAGCACCTAATTTGTGACTCCACAGTTTGAGGTAGTTCTACAATGGAGCTAAATTGTAGTAAAAATGTTTCTTTTGTCTGTCTGGAACTTTAGTTGGCTCACTGATTTTCTTCTTGATCCTACTATAACAGAGGAGTTTTTTCTTTGCCATTGACTACATTAAGCTTAAATAACAAAAATCTGGTGACAATGTAGAAACTAACATGGGCCAAAACACACTTCATTAGATGCTCTCTGGCCTAAGATGTGATGAAGTGGGCTCTGACTTTAAGAAAGCTTGAGCTGTGGTCTATAAGTTGCCACAGGACTTTTGTCTGGTTTTGCTACAATACACTAATATGGCCTTCAGAATTTCCCACATTTTACTTAATATATTTCACAATTTAGGTAGCACTCTTACTTTGAAAAATGCTTGACTGCCTTTCTCTTGCCTTGTCTTCCCAGCCACACTGTGAAATAGGTCATTTATTGTTTCCTGCCCAGGACCACACCATTAACTTGTTCCATTGATTTCAATAGGACTTAAAATTCATTTATTTGGACTGAACCAAATCCTGGTTTTGGTCCATCCAACCATTGGACTCAATTTACTTGTTAATTAAGAGAAATATCCCAGGCCACAGTTGTATTTGCTGAAGTATTAATGGAGGTCGTCTCAAATGACAACTTAGAAGCAAATCTCCAGCATTTTTCTTAGGAATAAAATTGAATTGAACAATGATGTTATATTTTTGTATGGAGGAAATGGAAGAACATGTTGGGCCATGGTTAGCTTGACTTCTTTGGCCCCCTTTCTATGCTGTATACTACCAATGCAATAGGCAATATGTCTAATACCTCCACACTGGTGATTTCTAATTAACTGTTCTTAATTTGTTAGCAATGCTCAACATATCTATAGATAAATAACGATATGCAACAGAAAGACTTTGCACCTTAGAAAGTATATTTCTCTAAATGTTCATTTAACTTTATAGTTATGGAATGGTTCAGTGTAAAACTCACAGTTTTTATTTGTATTGCATTTGGCAGATGCAACGAGCTTCAAAAATCAAGATAAAAATCACCTTACCAAATCTACCTTCAAACCCCTTTGGGAATAGATCATCACTAATTCATTTATCACACATCTTTTTTAGTTTTTAGTTCATGCTTCTTTGAATCTGGTGATGCACGTTGTACAGTTACCCTGTAGCAATGAACTGATTGAGTATAATTTGTATTCATTGTTAAATTTAGTAACTGCACTGAGATTTGAATTACGCTAATCAACTTTTCTTGTAATTTGTATAATTTACATACTGTACACACACCGCAAATGCAGGACTCTGATGCAAAACAAAGTTTAATTAGTGTAACAGGGTTACATCTGCTTCTCAAGTGATTGATTTCTGAATGTGCTTATGCCAGTTGTAAGGTGGATCAGGGAATTGAACCATAATGGTTAAGGGCACAGTCTGTGAGGAAGTTCTCCTGCACTTGCCGCATTGAAGTGAATGGGAGATGTGTAAGCTGGTGCAGGAGAACATATTGCTGGATTATGCCCTAAGACTGGAAATAACAAGCCTCACCTTGCACAACTCCCCCGCCTCCCACTGTTTGGGTTTCATTTAAACATGAAAAGAATTATGGATTTCAGATGTGGATAATTTTGATATAACTTAATTACTTTATATTCTGTTACATTCATTTTAGGAGATCTTTCTAGTAATCAGATGTTTGGAACGTACAAGAAGAATTCTGATTTTTATTTAGAACCACAATGATTAAAGGAATAATGAGCAAATCTATAGTAATAAACACAAGTAGTTAAAGGGAAATGTATGTATCAGGGAACTGTTCTAATTAAACAAAGTGTGGCAAAAGTGGTTTGAAAGCACATTTGCTGCCCTGTAAATGCACACATGGCTTAATGTCCTGGTGCACGGGATTGTTTGGTCTATCAAATGAAAAGGTAGCTGTACCTGTTAACTACAGCCCATAACATCACCAACATACTTTCTCCCCCAATCCTTAGATTAGTTTTGTAGTTATTTTTAAATGTAAGATGAAGAGCAAAACTGAGATTGATCAGTGTTTAGTTTGCATATGTAATGGATTTTATTAAACGTCATGGGTGAAAAACCTGTTATGACTGCTGTGAAGAATGTTGTGTCTGTCTTCATCCTGAGGCATAAAGGTTACTCATGACAATGGAAGTGAGCAACCTTTATGGGCAGAAGTAGTGGTTATAATGTGTAAAGAATGCTAAATTTGCAACATTGAGTAGTCTCACTAACTACTATTCTCCAACTATTTAATATTGACCTTTCACAAATCAAGGAAACTATGCCAGTGTGACTCTCAGATAGACTCTCCTCATATTGAGTATGCTTAGGGTTGCAGCCTAAGTAAAAGCAAAAATTTCAGCTGGCACGGCTTACTTTTGTGCTAGACCCAGGGACGGTCAGTTCAAAGGAAAGGGGATTAGGGTAATTAAGCCTTCAGAAATACATAGGATTGTCCTAAAGATCCACAGAACCCACAAAACAAGCAATGGTGCACATTATTTCTTTCATTGTAGTGACAGGGAGTGGGAAGGTTGGCACTCTGCCATCTGCCTAAATCAAGGCATATCGCGTAAGGGTTCAGGAAAGAAGTTACACCATCTCTAGAAAACGTCCACAACAGTGTAGGAAGGCCCAAGTCACATTTTTAAAAATAACAGTACATAGGAAAACTAATGCCTAAACTCTGTGGGTTCATTGCTTCACTGAAAATCTATTTACTAACTGTACTTTGCCATCCAAAGTAATAGACGGCATTAAAATATATATTTTTTGCCTGTTCTATATAAACCATACATATTTTAAGTCTCATATGTCACATATTGTGAGCCACCACTAATTAGACTAGGACCGGGGAGACTTGCATTCAAATCCTCACTCACCACAAAGCCCATTGGGTGACTTGGGCAGTCACTATCCCTGAAATATCATAGAGCTGTTATGAGAATAAAATGGGTGTTGGCGAAGCATGTACACTATCCTGTGCAACTTAATGGGATATAACTTAATGGAAGGTGGGATATAGATAAAGTAAATAAAATAAATATTTGCAATATATTTTCAAATGTTATCATATTAGTAGTAGTGTTACTTAAACATTATACAGTTGCAATAGATGTAATATCATTTAAAATGAACCAGGCAATCAGATACATGAGGCCTCTTGAGTGTGATTCATGTGCTTTATACCATACATGATGTGTTATATTTCTATTAAATAGTAGATTCAGTTCTGTAGTTAGAATAATTCATATTTAAATCTACTTTTATGCTTTATAATTAAATAAGAAAATACTGCTTGGACCGACCTTTTTGGTATCGTTGGCTACATTCTAATCATTTCTTTAATTTGACCTACAAAAACAGTACATTTCTTCATTAGTAAATTGCAAGGATATCTCAAGAGAAAAATGGGTTTTGAAGGTGTCTTACCATATCTAATGAGAATTTTAGTTTCACTTTTTTCATTTCTTTCATTTGTGCCATTTTGTAAAAAAAAGATACATTCTAGGTAAATTAATCCTTTCAAAGGAGGAAAATAACTTCCTTTTTGGAAAGGGTTATTAGAGTCTTATTCTTTATAATCTTAAATACCACTTGTGTTAAGCTGAACAATGTGTGAAGAAATTACAGTATTTTAAAAGAAGAATGATTACCAACCAAAGCCAAGTATTTTACAATTATATGATCATGGAAAAGAGAGCTTTCAATTGCGAAAATGTGATTTAGATTCCCAAGACATGTCTGAAGTTTAAGTATTTTTGTAAATTAGATTGTTCCTAGTTAAACAGGTGGTTTTGAAGGCTGGTTTCACTGTTGTTTTAATCATAGTTTAGTTACCATGGAGAAATATGCAAGTTAGCATTTATACACAGAAGTGAAATTTATGCTGCATAGATAATAGCCTAAATTTAGCATGACTTAAGTTTACCACTTCCTTTAAAAAAAAGAGAGAGAGTGAAAGAGAGAGCAGTATATGGCTTATTATTATTATCCTATCAAGAAGGTAATTTCTTTAAAATATTTTACATTTCTGTGGGCTATTAATTTTTCCTGCTAAAATTAACAATGGTATTGCTTTCAAAGATTTTGAGTGATTTAGCTTAATAAAGCATATCATGTAATGCCGATATTGATCGTGCTCAAGATGTTCTGATGTTCACAAAATGCTCTGGGATTCTAATTCTGTTTCTACACTATTAAAAGAGAACTTATTTTCATGTATTGGTATGAGGATTACTGGGTATTGGCCGTAAAACTGAAAGAAAAAGAGTGCTGAGAAAAAGCATTTTTGAGAGCTGTGACATGAAATATTTTGTTTATCAGAGAGAAATGTTTACGTTACTTCTATCAGTCGAGTCTTATTATCCATTATAGGAATTTATATCATGGTGATTGACCGTCAGCTGTACAACATTTCTATTCTGGTGTTTAGTCTCCAGTCCTGCGGTGCTGAAGGCAACTGTAAAGAAGCATTGCTGTCACTTTGTTTAACTGCTATCACAAAGGTAGGGCTAACTTTTCAAGGACAAATGTAGCAAAAGTATCATGATCCAACATGAGGTCCCCCAGCACGCAGAGAGCAGCAGATCCCTTTCAACACCAGCTGTTCTCACAGATATAGATTGCTGCAGTGAAATTTTCTTCATATAATTCAGGAAGCTCTAGAGAATTCTCCAAAACAACTGTGCCAACAAGGAAAATGTTGAATTTTTCATCAGCTTCCCAATGCAGAGTGTTAGTGGGCAATCCATTCATTCATGACCAGATGTTCAGTGTAGTAACACTCTGCAGTTAACTTGAACCTTGTGGCCTGTGTTCCGTTGGCTTACAAGGGCATTGGCAGCAACCTAACATTGGAGAATTGTGGCCTGAAAAAGCGAGAGACTGAAGTGTGCGCCTGTGTCTTCCTGGTTGGTTTTCACCAGCAACCAGACAAGGTAGGAAGTGATGAAAGAAATAAACAACATGACACCAGTCATTTGAGAAGCACCAGAGAAGACATTGTTTCTGAATGATTCTAGTCTTCAAGGAATCATAGGGATTTCCCCCCTCTTTTTATGATTCAGAAGGAGATGATTGCTTCTAAACGCTTAGTTTGACATGCTTTAATCTGGTTATGTAAACTGTAACTTTAAAAAATTACTTTAATAGCACTTGGAAGCCAGTAGGCTGCTAACGTGTCAAGGCTGTACTTGAGCGTATGTAATCAGACTAGGTGGTACTGTAAATGTATAGAAACCTTGTTTGAGCATATATCTGGGATAAACAGATACAGATTAGAATACCTCATTGCTGCAGATTTGTGGTTTCCTTCATAAACATATATTTATGTCTCATGCCATTTTAGTATGTTGTGCTAGGCACTGGTACACTGAAAAAATAGTATTGAGTAGGAGTTTTGGAATAAACAGTGTGATTTTCTACTTTGAAAAGGATTCTTCCTTAAAATGATTAACTGTGTTTGATTCTGGTTGTGCCAGCTGGCTAGAAAAGGGAAGACAGGATTTGATAACATTTAAGATTTTTTTCCTTCTTAGATGTAGGGCTTTCTCATTCATTCCTGCCTACATTGTATTTCAAAATAACTTAACTATTGATTTCAGAGTAAATTGATAGATGAGGCTACTATTATGTTAGAGTACTATTACAGTCTGATTTCAAAATGCTCCTTTTAGAGCTAAACAAAATTCTTTTCAATAACATTTCATATCTTAATTAATATATATATATATATATATATATATATATATATATATATATTAGAAAGATGGTATTTCCTTTTAAAAAGTACTGTACATTCTCATAGGCACAGCAATAGTTTGCAAAATATCTACATATTGCAGTTGCCTTTTTACTTACAGTAGTGAGCCCCATTCACATTCGTTTAATGACTCAGGTGAGTAAAGAACTCATTATTCTGACTCACATTGAGTGTGCCATATAAAATGGTGGTAATGGGAGATTGAGCCAATTCTTTCACAGAGCTGAACCCTCCCAGTAATTATGTTTGTTTTGGCATTGCTCACTGGCTTTAATTTGTAAGGTTGCAATGAAACCCGGCCCTCTGCATTTCCTGCTTAGTAAAGTAACTCTATTACACATTGGAGTGAGATACCTAAGCCTGACCTACCTGTGCAATTAAACCTCTGAAGGAATATGTTCTGATCATATCCTTTGCTTTTATGCTTCTTTTTAACCTTGCTTTAGAAAAGGATTAACTCCAACAGATAGTCTTGTCTTCTTTTCTGGAAAGGGTAGGACTGTGAGAAACAATGACCCTTGTTTCCATTGATGCTAAGTTGCTGATAGAAAAATGAGAACAAGTTTACAGTAGCTGTGACATTAGTTACCTTTATTCAGCATGGTCCAGCTGCACTGAGCCCTCAGGAAGCCTTCACCATGCACGCAGTTTGTTCTTGGGTGTGAAAGCAAACAGTATTTGAGTTGGCAGTAACTTCCCTTTTAGAAAAGTTTGCTGCCTCGGCAAGAAACCGCAGCATGAGCTTTCTGCTTTTGAATGTTTCCACTGGCAGGATGGCCTTTTTCCACATTTCCTTGGTTTAAGGAAACAGATTTGGAACTTTTTTTTCTTTTTTTTTAAAGAAGACGAAAAAGACCAAATGCCAACATTTAACAGCTGGAGTTAGTATGTAATTTATGGTTTTCACATTATGGTCTTTCAGATGTATGCATTTTTAAAAGAGATTTCTTAAAATGTGCAATCTGTTGTCAACATTTTAGGAAATAACTTTTTAATTTTTTATTGTTTAATACTTTTTATATTTACATACTCAGGTGTTATTTTACACATTGGAGATGCTTCATTGTCAAGGAGAAATTTGTGCTACTTTGAAAAAAAACATATCTATTTGAGGTTTTCTTTTTTATCTTCTTGGATAACTGGTTTCTGGACAAACTAGACGGAAAAATATACATTTGTCATGCTAGTATATTTATATTTAATAGGCCAGTTTTATTTTTACTTGAAAATAAAGCCCATTGATTTCAGTAAGATTTACTTCGAAGTAAGCAGCCTTAATTATAATTTTTCTGGAAATGAACATAGAAATATACAAAATAACTTCTATCTTCTTGATTTCTTTTCTTTTTAGATGATCTTATATTTTCTTTAAATGGAGTTCCACAAACATTAAATTGCGTTTAAAACTATTTGGCTCCAGATTCCAAATTCAGCAGTTAGAATTAGAAACAGATCAGATGCAGGAAATTTATGCAGCCAGCCAATAAATTATTGAGCAAGACTTGCCATTAAGTTCTGTCGTATTTTGGTCTGTCAGTTCAAGGATATTAGTTTTGTTTTGCTAAACACCGCTGTGTTAACTAGCATCTGTAAAAGCACCTATATGTCATCATAAAAGGGTTGTTTTGTTTGCAAGGTAGGATGGGGGAAAAAGATAAGAGAAAGAAATGAATGCATTAAATATATTGTTATGATCATGTAAAATAAATTTATATAGCAATCCTGTACTCACTTACTTGGGATTAAGCCCCATTGAACTCAGTGGAATTTACTTCTGAGTAGATATGCATATTTATACTTTAGATTTAGAGGCAAAAATGTGTAGCAGCAATGGGCACTCTGAAAAGTTTTTTTTAAAGAGATAGTAGCTGTTACTATTTTGTATCTGAGTCTTGTAGACAATTAGATTTATTATGTATGCTACATGTTTATGGCAGTTTTATTATATGATGTTAATTTGCTGTAACTGCTGCCACTTTGCAAATACCTCTTGGGGGAAAAAGTACTGTCAAGTTCCCTTCCAGCTTCAGTAAAACAGTGCCACTCTCTTAGGTTTGGTTAACTGCTAAACCAACTCTGTGATAGTTACCAAATCTTTTAGTAGAAAGTGTTCATTATGGGAAACCTGAGCTTACAAAAAGAAAGAAAAAATCATAGAGTTTTATAGTATTCTATAAATTGGTTGATAGATAGCTTATTTAATTTAATTTCTGAATAAAGTGGGTGGCTAATTTCCATCCATATTGGCATAAATTTGAGTTTAATCTGATTTAGCCAAATTAAATTTTAACTCCAAAAAATTCTTGGTAATTAGGATGCCTTTGAAGTGCTTATTTTTCTTGGGGACTATCCAGTCCACTGTGGCATGCTTCTTGCCCCACTGGCCAGTCCTGCATGCACAGAGCTATGTACATGTGAATCTCTGCGTGAAGTCTTAATCATCGTCAAAAGTTTCTAACACCAGAGTATGTTTTTAAGGGTCAGCAAAGCATTGATACGGATTGCATAATGTGTTTTCACATACCATGCTAGCAGCTTGGGAACACTATGGGATGACATTCTGTATCGAAAAGGGATAAACTGAATGGTGAAAAGGATTAAAACAGCAAAATGAGCTCTCTCTTTCTTTACCCCCCCCCAAAAAAAAACAATTGAAGAGCACAATCATAAGGAAAATAATTAACTGTCTTGATTATAGGTACTTTTGTCTCTTAAAACAGGGTAAAGTGGATGCATCTTTCATCCAGTCTCATTTCTTTTGCCAGTTGATAACTCTGACTGATGAATCTTATTCTGTGCGTCTAGCCATATTATTAACTTTTCCAGAGCCAGAAGAAATATCATCTAGAAACTGATTGTGGTGGATAGATTTGAAATGAATGGAAGCAGATGTATGTATCCTTTTTTCTTGTTCTTTTTGTTGTTGTTGTGAAGTAGGTATTGTAGTAGTAACCCTGTAAAATAATAGTAATTGGTTGTAAGTATGATATTTTGATAACTTTTTTATTTCAACAAAATTATAATGCACATTTAGGTTGAAGTAGCATTGTGGGTGTTGGTAATGCAGAATTATTAGTAAATGAGCAAATCAGAGGATTCCCCTTTAGGGCTGATTCATAAATGCATTTCTGATGGTGTACAGTTCTTACAGAGGTACTTTACCACTTTAGTTTCAGGTAAAGAAGCCTTTGTTTGAAGGTCCATCAGCTTGGAAATCATAAAACCTACTAAACCAGAAAGAAGGCTTAACAGCCCATTTCCGTTCTATCAGTTGTACGTTCTGTGATCCTCACATGTTGCAAATCCTTTACCACATTAACTGAAGCAGAAGACTCTGCCAACTCTAAAATGCATGTAAAGACCCTAGCGTTGGCTTCTACCTTAATGTCAGTGTAGTATAATAAATAGTATGTTCAATTTGGACTAAGGAGACCTAGGTTCAAATTCCTACTTAGCCAAGATTGCTGGATATTCTTGGCCCAAGACACTATCAGTCTGCTTAAACTACTTTACAAGGAAATAATGAAGATCAAGTTGATAAGCTCCTTAGTAGAAGAGTAAGATAGAAATGCCATAAAAAGAATTGACTATGTGGAAGCTGCTTGTAACAGATTTTAGTGACATACAAACCTGCCATAGAATTGGGGCAATCCACATGGTAAACCATTCTTCACACATGGCAAATACATGAAGCAACTGCTATAGGAAAGTTTTTTCAAGTGCCTTCAGCATAGTGGTTGCCCTAAGGTCTAACCTGTGGATGCATTTTTTCTGATGGTACAGTGTGTTCACACAGTCTATTTTTCTATGTCAATGTTATTTATTTATTTATTACATTTTTATACCGCCCAATAGCCGAAGCTCAGGACGGCATTTCTTTTAGAGAATGTGGTTGCATCTGGTGGCCTCTATATAGTTTCCATAAGGAGTAAACCATCCCTCATTATTTGATAAAGAGTGTTTCCTTACAAAATAAGAGAATGTCTGCTATTTTAATCCCAGTCTTTCTTTCACATAAACCCATCGAGATAATTTCTGACACATCTTTGAAATGACTGCTTCAGATACTGTGATTGAAGTCTGATCATAAGACAGTCCTTCCAACCTTTACATCTCAGTGGTACTGTATTCACCTGCTGTACCACCTTGTCCATATGGCACACAAATTTTATACTGTATCAATTGTCCATATGCACACTTAGAAGTTGCACCTGCCTTTTCACAATAATGGCACTTCTGAGGGTAATAGACAAGTTATTCTGCTTAGATTAGAAGGTGATTTGCAGTGGGATGCACAAATCATGTCACTTGGCAGTTTGAGGCTGTAAGGATAGTTATACTGCATATTGAAACAGCTTTCCAGATTTTGCAAATACTTTCACAAGTGCCCCTCAGACTGACTTTCTTGAGTTACAGTATTTAAAGACATAATTTAACTTAATTCATGTGAAAATATGAAATGAGCAGTTATCAGTTTTTTAATGGTGTTGCTTCTGTATCTTTAAAAGCAGCCTCATGGGTAGAAATTTAGCAGCCAAAAAGGTCTTCTTGGGTTAGAGTAGGGGGAGTTCATGCTTAATTTTTGCTTGTTAGGTTGTATTAAAAGCACAGGAGTAGAACCCCAAAAATTGGCAACTTCCTTTTGTAATAATTGTAGCATTGAAACTCTGAAATATGGATGTATGCTAAGGAAGGATCCTGTTCTAATATTGTTCTTGATCCTAATTGTATAAGGAAAATATTCCCTCATGCCATTATACCAGAGGAAACTCCAATAAAATGGATGGGCTTATGATTGTAGTGACTAGAGGAGGAGGAGGAGGAGGAGGAGGAGGAGGAGGAGGAGGAGGAGGAGAAGGAGAAGGAGAAGGAGAAGGAGAAGGAGAAGGAGAAGGAGAAGGAGAAGGAGAAGGAGAAGGAGAAGGAGAAGGAGAAGGATTTTACATTTATATACCGCCCCATAGCCGAAGCTCTCTGGGTGGTTTACAAAAAATAACATCCTTGATGGCTTCGGTTCCCAGACCACAAAGTGCCCACACAGGTTGCTTTGCTCATTTATTTAATGCCCTAACCCCCTAACCCCCCCAAAAGTTTTAAAGGTCTGAAACAACTTTTGCAGCAACAGGAAAAATGTTTTTGGACAAAACTCCAATTAAAACCAGAACGTAAAAACATTATCAATAAAATCAATTATAATATCAAGTTTAAAGTTGTGGGGTGGGGGAGAAACATATTTACATGGCATTGAAAGAACAGTAATATTGGCAACAGGGTTAGTATCCAATGTTAGCCCTACAGAAAGTATCAATTATTTTAATAGATCTGCTGTACGTAGGACTTACATTGGACACTACTCTTGGAGTGCAGAACTAGGGAGACAGGATGTCACAGATGTTGTTGTTGTTGTTGTTATTATATTATTATTATATTTATTACATATTTATACCTCCCCTTAGCCACAGCTCTCTGGGTTTACATAAGATTAAAACACTTAAAAACAATATACAAAATTTAAAACTACAAAAACATATAGCATACACAGAAACAAACATTTAAATCAAGTATAAACAACTGTAAAAACAAATCTAGGGTGTTATCACAGAAAAGCTAAATTCCCACCCATTGAACCACGTGCAGGCCAGTTCATATAAGAGCAGATAATCCTTGCGTTGCCATGGTCACCAGCCATGGTTGAGTGCTAGAACACCTGCTTTGCATGCAGAAGGTCCTGAGCTCGATCCCCGGCATCTCCAGGTAGGGCAGGAAAAACTCCTTCCTGAGCTGCTGCCAGTCAGTTTTGACAACACTGGGTTAGATGGATCAGTGATTTGGCTCAGTTAAGGCAGCTTCCTATGTTCCCCTAACAACCTGAATTGCTCTTAGAAATACACAGGGAACCAGGCTCATGTACAATACGTTGCGCTAATCAAGAGCCTGAATGTCATTAGGCCATTGACAGGCTATCACTTTCCAGAAGCATGCGTCCCTATGTTGGTAGAAAGTACTTCATCGCATCAACCATACTTGGGTACCCAAAGTAAGGGCAGGGTCTGACTGCACTCCCAAACCATGAACCTGATCCCATGAGCTTGGTCCACCCACTTAATTTGCACATGGAAATGAGTAGTTAAATGTCTGAACATTTCAGCTAGGAGTTACTAATCTGGAAACTGGGAACTTGAAGCATGGTTGGAATTCAGCAAAAGAAAAACTTCACTGATCTCATCATAATAAAGTACGACCTGTTCTTTAGTAAGGGTGGAAAGATTATCAATGCGTCCAATACCAAATTCACAGGCACATGTATGTCTGCCTGGGTTTTATTGCACTTTTGTTTACTTTCCTTTAGCAAGACCCCATCACACATGATACAGACCGCATAAAGCATCATATTACCGTACCACCAGATTCGAAGGGTTATGGGCGGTTTTTCAATGTATGGAATGGCAAGAGAGATGTGACTTCTCTGCATCTATAAGATACATAGTTCAGTATGTGTTGGGTGTATGTGTATGTGAGAAGCTAAGGAACAACTGTGTTTTCTGAAAGATCTTCTCAAGTTGCAGAATGGCATTGTGTTTGGGTTTGTTTTTCCAAAATTGCATGAGACAGCAATACAATAAATGTTTACAAAGCTGAGATTCCTTGCTTCTAGTCCTTTATTTGTTTCCTCCTCACTGTTAGAATTTAGATTGTAAGCTCCTTGAGTCAGAGACATTTCTTCATTGTTGTTGTTGCTGCATATGTTACTTGTAAAGCATTGTGTCAAATAATGGTGCTGTATAAACAAATTTATTTATATAAAGACTTTTTTTTAATCCCACATGGGTTAAAATTTTGCATAGCCTCTAAGATCCTGATGAAGTTGTTTCAGGGTTCTAGAAGGCATAACTTTATGGATGAAAGATGGGAACAGGATTCCACTGCCCTAGTGAGCCAACCAGCCATTTATTTCCTCTCCTAGTCGCTGGACAGGAAAGGAGAAACTGCATATGGTTGCTTGCAGCTTGGCAAGAAGTTCTGAATTTGTAGGGTGCAAACACACTGAACTGTGCCATTAAGGAATCTTACACTTCTTTAATCGCCTGGGAGATGTCTTCATACTTTTGTGCACCTTGTGTTACTCTCAACTCACCACTTGACTGCCTTCAATATAAGCTACATGAACTATTTATGTAGTCTATGCTTAAAACATTAAAAATATATTCAGCTTGTGGCATTTAGGATGATGGAAGCTGAACGTGGTAGTGGAAAATTAAGAAAAACACTCAGTATAATACTTAGATCCAGCAAGCTTTGTTTGTTTTGTGTTTCCCCACCCTTGTGTTTAATTGTATAAATTAAATGTCGCGCCACCCTGCCTGAGGTGTTGGCATCCTATTCAGATTTCATTTACAGCCATTAAATTATATTTGTCTAATCACATAGAGATCTAGGGACAAATTTATTTATAGAATGTTTATCAGTGCTTACATTTAAAATAAAAGTAGCTGTTCTGCCGTTGCAAACTTTTAAGCATGGCAAAGTTTAAGGTCTGGCAATATTTGTTTTCTCACAGAATGCCAACCATATGGAGAAAAGGGTAATGAATTGTAACACAACCCAGACAGCATCTATATGACTCAACAGCTATAATAATACATTGTTTTCTGGAGCCACCTAAATAATTGTCTGTAAGAAAACAACACTGTTAAACTGAATTACAAAAGAGTGACTTTGTTCTAAAGAATATCATATGTAATGATCTAGGAGAATTCACTTTTGACATTGTTAAAAGAATATAACTAAGCTAAGGACCAAATTATACTTCTAAAGAATGAGCTTTTTCTCTACATCAAACATTTAATACAGTAAAACAATGCTGAACCCGATGAATAATTAAAATATGAAAAGCAAAAAGCATTCCTCATCTCACAGCTTAATTATATGTATGCGGCACTTTTAAATGGCGCTTCGGAATTTGAGGAATTAGTTTTATTTTTTCATCCTAATTCATTATAAGTGAAATTATAAATTGGCAAAGTGTGGATTCTGCTAAACTTCTCAGTCACTTTTGTAGCACTCTACTACATGATTTTTAACTTGGTGGATGGAATTAAGTCTTTTTGTTGTAGAAATACTCAGTGAAGAAAGTGGAAGCAGTATGCATTATCCTACTGAAAAAGTCACCTGACTTTAAGTACTGAATGAGGGTAACAGGGAAAGGGGGGAGGGGATGTTGAAGCCATCAAACATGCCAAGACACATAAGTAACAAAGTAAAGCAATGTATAACACAGGTTAAAGAATGCAGGTTGGTTAGCTTTAAAAGGAGCTAAGCTGCAAGGTCTGCAAAGTATAATTAGGTTGTAAAGAAGTGAGCTGTACAGCAAAGTACCTTGTTTTGATCTAGCATTCTTGGTTTTGGGACTGCTTAATTTTTAATTGCTTATAACATTGTTTATATAAACAGAAGTCTGTGCATGTAAAAATGACCAGAATAAAGAAAAACTCAAAAAACAAAGAGATCAGCCCAGAAATTAAGCAACGTCCCCTTCAAAATCAGGAGAACTAGTTGACATGTGTACATTAATCAGGTATTCAGATAAGCTTTCTGTTCTTAGTAGTTTATATGTACAGTTTCTCTATGCAAAGCAGTGAAGAAGTAGATACTTCAATATTAAAAGTAATTCCCTGTTTTAAAATAAAACACAGTTTTTGTTCCATGGAAAGTCATGTTTATAATATTAAGGAAAAAGTTCCTTTCTCTGGTCTTATTATTGGAGGCACAGTAGTGCCTCCAATAGATAAGGCGATCAATAAAACAAGGATTCCATAAGGTTAAATAGAAATCAGGGGGGTGGGTTGTTATAACCTCACTAAAATTGAAAGGGTTTCACCAAACTTCCTGAAAATTGCACATGCCAGAAAGAAATGCCTATATTACATAAGCTGAAAATTTCAGGAAGATTGGTTAAAGACTGAGGGAGAAAGAGCAGCTAACAGAAAAAAAATATACCTCAGTCACACAAAAGTATTTCTGAAAACGTGCTGGCAACTGTTTTGTGCCCATCTCTGGTAAAGACACTGTATCCTCCATATTTTAACAGTTGGTGTTTTCTTATTCCCTTTCTGCTATACTTGGTGGAATGGAATATCTTTTCTTTTTTTAAATTCCATTTACTGATTTTTAAAATAAAATAATTTTTATTCGCTAATAAAAGCCTAATGAAGTTCATAACATGGCACTTGGAATGTTGAGGGTGGTGGGAAGGCAAGGGGGATAACTGTCATCTGGGGGGGAAAGCAGCAGCAGCAGCAGTAAATTTCTGGGGCTGCTGTGTGTTTGTACATGGACAAGCAATCCCCTAAGCGTGACCAGACCCTACCACTTCTGTTTACTGGTCTTCTTCCTCTGCTACCTTCTTTCCTCTTAATCTTTGTGTTACTAAGGTTCTTTTGGGGGTTCAAGTGCTGGGAACAGACGACTTAGAAGGAAGTTATGTAATCAAATGTGAATGAAACTGATTCCTAAGCACTGCAGGCCTACCTTTCATTGAGGGCAGAGAATTTTGCTGCTTGAAGTCTGAGAAGCACGCTCAGACTGGTTCTTTGCTCCCTTTTGGGACAAGAAGTGTCCTCTTCTCTTTTTGAACAAGTTTTCCTTTGGCTCTGAGACTACTTACGGGCCCAGGAAAGAGCCAGGAAAAGTGTGGGTACACGGAGGGTAAGTTGTAAGCAAACACAATTTCTGACATTGCACAACACCATGACTGATTCTGGGACTCGTCAGCCTTAGCTTCCAGTTTCTTGGCTTTGTGGAGTTTGGACCAAGGTGAGAAAGCTTTATCTTCTGGTGTTTTAAACCACCATGTTTTTTAAATGATTGAATAATTTAAACTAATTTGACTAGTGCAGACCATCTGTGTGCTAGTACTTTATTGCTTAATATCTTGCTTTTCTGTGGGCACCCAGACCCGTGGGATTTACCTGAGGTGTGTGTACACATGGCAAGCTGCCTGGCTTCCTCTCTGGGCTCCCTGCTTCCTTCCAGCCACTCTCTCCCACTTACCTGCCCGCCAACTTGTGGGACTTACTTGAGGCCTGTGCACCCACAGTGAGCCACCTGACCTCTCTGGGCTCCCCCATCCCAGCCACTACCCCTGCTCTCTCCCAGATATTTCCCCACTGCTCCTAGCTGTGTTTATTCATCTTTTTGCTTAGCCACACAAAGTTCTTCTCATAGCTCGGAACCTCCAGCGTACAAAGTGCTTCTCATAGCTCAGAACCTCCAGCGTGTCATAGCTCAGAACCTCCATGGCACACACACATTGCCACACATCACCTTAGCATTAAACTAACTATCTGCCAGTGACTGAGTTGCTGTGTTGTAATGGAATGTTCATAAACATTCTAAATGCTGAGAGAGGAATGATATGTACATAGGATGTTGACAAACCAAGACAAACTGTTCTTCTTTTAGGGAGATAGAAGGCCAATTCGGTTAAAGGAAAAATCTTATAGGCCTAGGAACAGGAAGAACGGGATTTTGTTGACAGGTACAGCAGACAGGAATGCAAGTTGATTGCTTGGGAGTTTAGTGGTACAAAGTGTCTGCAGATGTGGAAGATAAGATGCAGTGGTTGTTATCACACTGTAAGAGGATAATAAAAATGGCTTCAGAATTACCCATCTCTCAGATGAAGAAGAAAAAAACCAGCGTCCTTTTCACTAAAGTTGAGTGTGTGTGAAATAGTTGCTTTCTTTCTTTATTAAATTTATATTATGGAATAAGAGGAGAGGTCCTCCTATGGATCAGTAACGTGTTATGAAACAGAAAACAGAGTAGGCATAAATGGTAAATTCTCCCAATGGAGGAATGTAAACAGTAGAGTCCCACAGGGATTGTATTTAGACCAATGCTTTTCAACTTGCTCATGAAAGATCTGTAATTAGGAGTGATCAATGAGGTGGCCAGGTTTGCTGATAATAAAAAAAATATTTAGGGTAGTTAAAACAAAAAGTGTCTGCAAAGAGCTCCGAAAGGATCTCTCCAAACTGGGAGAATGGCCATCAAAAGGGCAAAATAGTAAAGTGATGCATGTTGAGGGATCTGAGCTAGTGGTGACCAATCAAGAAAGAGGTCTGGGGGTTGTTGACAGCTTGATGAAAATGTTGACCCAGTGAGCGGGGCTGTGAAAAATTCCATCTTAGGTATAATTAGAAAAGCAATTGAAAATAAAACTGCCAACACCATACTCCCTTATACAAAATCTATGGTGCGAACATACTTAGAATACTGTGTACAGTTCTGGTACCATACCTAAAAAAAGACATTGTAGAGCTGGAAAACTGCAGAACAGGGCAACTAAAATGATCAAGGGGCTGGATCATCTCCTCTATGAGGGAAGGGAATGGAGGGAAAGTTACCACAGCTGGGACTGTTCAGTTTGGAAAAAAGGAGACTAAGGGGAGACATGGTAGAGGTTTACAAAATTATGCATGGTGTGGAGAATGTGGAGACATTTTTCTCCCTCTCTCAAAATACCCATGAAGCTGATTGGTGGGAGATTCAGGACAGATAAAAGGAAGTACTTCTTCACACAGCACACAGTGGGATCGGACAAATTCATGAAGATAAGGCTATCAATGACTACTAGTCCTGATGGCTATATGCTACTCCAGTATCAAAGGCAGTATTGACATGTACACCAGTTGCTGGGGAACATGGATGGGTGGGTGTTGTTGCACTTATGTCCTACCTATTGGTTCCCTGTGGGCACTTAGTTGGCCACTTCTTGAAAAGAATTCTGGAGTAGATGGCCCCTTTGTCTGATGTTCTCTCAATACAGTTGTCACACTAGTGTTAGCTCTGCTGGTGCACTAGCCTCAGCTGTGCATATGCACTCCTGGCCATCACTGAAATGTGGGCATCCAAGTTGAGAACTATGAACCTGAGTCTTCTTCCTGCCCAGGTTGAATCCCTATTTCCTGTTTTGCCTTTCAACTAACCAGGAGCACCTGTGTCGTATCTGGATTTAAGCTTCAATTTATTTATCCTCATTCAGTCCATAACCAACATCAGACAGTGGTTTAGAATTAGATAGAAAGGAAAAATCAAATTAAGTATCTTCAGCATGCTGATTTTTTTTAAAAAAAAAAACGTGGGAACAGGATGGACCCTTAGTGTTACCATGGCTTACCAGACCACCTTCTGAAATTGCTCCTCCAAGAAGAACTGGAGCTACTGTAAAAGGTGCATCCAAGTCCCATCCTAGACAGACATTTCAGAAGGATATCATGGTTGATCACATTGAAAGTCCCTGAGTGGTTGTCAGGATCAGGTACTAGTGATGAGTATTTTCAGGATCCAGGTCCGAGCTCAAAGGACTGCTCTGCTGCAGAGTGCTGGCAGAATTCAGGTCCTGGCCAGCAGCTGTTCATGATAGGATAATTCAGTGCAGCTGGGAGCAGCTAGAGTCAGGGCTATTTAAGACCCACAGCAACATTGTTCTTGTGGTGTTTGGTTCATGACCTTGGACTGCTCTCTTGCCTCTGCCACACCTTGACTATTTGGACCTTGGACTGTGCCCTGGACTGCACCCTTGCTTCTGGCCCTGTCTAGACCCAGGTTTGATCTTACCCTTGGACCCTTGATTGGCCCTGAACTTACTACTACCATGGGCCCTGTTGGACTCTGGTTTCCGCCATTGGATTGCCTACAGAACCTTGCCCTTGCCTATTGCTCCTGCCACATCGTGGTTATACCAGTAAACCACTCTATTCTAACAGCTTGTGTGTGTGTTTGTCTTTGTACACCTTCGCTCTCCCAGGTCCTGGCACTCAGTCTGCGCTCCCAGCTGCCCACGTCCTGGACTATTGCAGTGGTGCAGTAGACAAACTCTTGCGATTTACGTCTCCGCATAGATTGTCCATCAAAGTGACCAAAGCTGACTCTGACCCATAAGCAAGTCTGAGGACAGATTGAAACTGATCTAGGTAATCTGCATCATCCAGAAATCTCTGGAGCTGAAAAAATAGAAATTATCTAATACAGAGGAGTTCAGGGCATTTTTTTTAAACAAAGGTCTCACTTTTAGGCATGATGGAACCATGCCTGGTTGGAAAGTGGTGTTCACCACTGTCTTTACCTACTTGGGTTGTGTGTGTCCCCTGACATTTTTATAAGCCACGAAAGGCAAATGTTATGCACATACATGGTAGGTCTCATCTTTCCAAAGATCCTATCCACTCATGCTATACAAATCAAAATATATTCATTATAGCTGGACAAGCAGAAGCCAAAGTTACATCAACTGGATCTGTGTTATCTATGGCATTCAAGTTGGCACAGTTATGAACTATTTCATCTGCAAGGTGTTGTGCGAATTGGTCACAACATGCTAGAGTGGTCTACATTTTCAGCTTATGGGTCAGAATGTAAAAGGCTTTAGACCACCCCAAAAAAATCCATTGGAAGACTGCAGACACAAGGGCAGTCAAAAATAATGTCTTGCCTTCCATCACAGCTATAGAGTAAGTCTTCAAATGGGCTTGAACCTTTGTTTGTCCATAGTCGCTCTACATTTTCTATCGGTGACACTCTAGACTGGGGGTAGGCAACTTTTAGGGATCTAGGGGCCAAATTTGCCCCCACTGAAACTCACTGATGACTGCATCCTTACTCCCTGCTGCAGCTTTGTTTTAAAGCTAAATAGGCCCTTTTTGCCACTGGCACTGCACCACTGAATTTTGGCAGTAAACCACTTTTTTTTCTGCCACCACCACAACAGATTTGGCAGTGGCAGGGTAAAGGGGGGCCATACAGAAGGACAAGGAGTGCATGTGTTGCCTACCCCTGCTCTAGTTGTCCCACTCATTTCATCAACCCCAGCTCTCTTAAAAAGCAGGGAGCTTGTTTGACTATTCAGTGGGAGACAATGCTCAGGAGCAATCATCTCAACTGCCTGGGTCATTTCCCAGTTATAGAGGTCAACTAGGACTTCAACAGAACCACCTGCTAAGCTGAACATAAAATCCAGTTGAATCCATCAGTCTCCTAGGATGGACTATGTTAATTTGTTTCCTACTCTTGCAGAACTTCCGAGTCCCAGAAAGTCTAAACCTGACCAAGTACTGGTCCTTGACAACAGAAATATAGAACGTTCCTCACAACACACGCACAAATCAGATCAAAAAGTGTTCTGCTGAATGAGTGGGACGAGGTACCAGTTGGGACAGACCCATAATTGCTGTGACACAATGAAGCCTTGAGCAGGGCAGATTCAGCATGCATGTTGGTCCCCTAGAACAACAAGCCAGGAAGATTCCAGCACTACTGCAGGGATTACCCTGACTAGCTCAGAAAGAGAGATTGTTTGGCAGCAGAGTGGGCAGTACACCATCAGAATCCCAGTTCTATCCGTGCATCCACATTCAGACGTACACTCTCAGAATATGAAGACTGCAGGGGAATCTGTTGTTGGGGGTAGAACCAAGGTGACTACTACAACTCTGCCCCCTCCCCCCAAGGTATTGGCTGCTGATGCACAGAGAATCCAGGTGGGCAAGTATGGGAGAGATTTACTTCTTCAGTTTCATCCACCAAGCCATAATGCAAGCCAGGTCAACACAGTCATCCAGAATCATGTCCTGGATGGCAGTTTTTCCATTCACTGACCTAACATTCAGTATCAGCGTGAAGAAACTGTCACCAGTACCAACCAGGCTCTCTGAAATGGGAGACCATAGTAGAAATGAGAGAGTAGTAGAGAACCCATGTGACATTCCTAAACTTTGCCTTTGAACTGAACCTTGTTTAGTTGCTTCTACTCTATGGCATTTCAGTGTTACTCTTAATCTTGCCTCTCATCAAACCATCATACCTTTTTGGCACAAAACTTAGGCTTTGCATCATTTTCCCTTCGTTGGTGAAGCTATTAACCATAACAACACGGGAATTTCAAGCTTAACATTCATTTTAATTTAAACCACACCCAAATGCTGATATTTATCTGTGCAAGTCAGGAATTAAACATGCCAGATTCATGTTCATATAGAATATCTGGAGACAGATATTCTACCAAACAGGTAAAGCATGGTTAGTGCTTCTATAAGTGTCCTGATATTTTATTTGATCCTAGTCATGTCTGGGTGAAATTATGGTTCAGCATCCAAGATAATCTAGTTTTGGCTTGTATTTTGGTTCTGCCAAAGAAGGGAGCCAATTAATTCTAACTGTTGCAGCAGGTTATTTACGTAATACAGAGTTCAGTGCTGTGGGAAATATAGGATGGGATGGGCAAATTTGTTTTGCAATTTGTGCCATTTTCCTTCATGTCATCACAAAGTCAGGCCTATCACGGTATCCTTACTCACCTCCTTCACCCAAAATACTTCTCTACATGCTTTTGCTCTTCAAACTTTGTATACAATTAGTATCAACAACATGATTAATTGTATATTGAATAGAGGCAGGAATGGCCTTTCAGATTATGAAGAGCCAAAGCAGACTATGTAGTGCTAGAGCAATTTAGGGTGCTAGGGATCAAAAACAGTGCCTTGAGTCATACCAAGAAGATTTAATTTAATGGACTCCCAATGCCCCCTCTTGTTAAGAGATGTACTAAACTTCTTTTGTATTAAATTTCTTCGTGATATTGAGGTCAGGTCCACATACAGAGCTTTAGGACAGTTAGGCTGGTGAGTATGAGAGGGGGCTTTTTTATTGGTGGCTCCGCACCTCTGAAGTTGGCTTCCATCAGGGATTTGTCAGGCGCCTTTTGTGTGGGTCTTTAGGATGACTCTGAAGACACACCTGTTTTTGCTGGCTTTCCCATAATCTGTGGGCTGCAGGTTTTTTTTTTATATATATATATATATATATATATATATATATATATATATTTGCTATTTGTATATTTTTGTATATTCTTTTTTTTTATTTTGTATGCTATCTTGAGAGGGGTTTATCCCTAAAGACTGCTTTAAAATGATTTTAAATACATAAATAAATGAAATTAAATTAGAGAAGTTTAACCTCAAGATAATGAAGGGATAAAATGGTAGTTGTCATATGTGCATCTGAAAAATTTGAATGGTAGGAAATTTGCAATACTTGGGAAGATGAAAGTGGGTTAGAAAAGTTGATATGCCAACTATGCCTCAATGTACCAACTATACTTGACTCCAGATTTCTACAACTTTTTGGACACATATGTACCTTGCATACTAGGGTGATGAGAACCATTGTAGGATCTTACAAGGAAGGTCAAGAGGAAAAAAGGTGGTCCATAAAGGCTTTGACTTCTGCATTTGGTTAGGGAACTTCTCTGTGGTATCTGCAGTGTGGGTTTGAGTCTGCAGAACACCCTCTCCTTTGCCCCTGACCTATCATTCCCACCCATCCCCCAGGCATACAAAAGGTGAGTAGAGCCATATTTGCCCCTTTTCCCTGGTGGTGCTCAAACTCCATGTCCTGCTTCCCAAGTCAATACCTTGTGTAGTGAGCCATTGGAGGTTGCTGCTGTTACTGTGCCTGTGGCTATCATTATGTGCCAGGGCCTCCTGCATTTGCTTCTTCTCAAAAGAGTCTTTTCCTCCCATGGTAAGGTTTGAACCCTTCTCCTAGGATAGCTGTGTGTTCTCTCTGCTGACCCTCTGCTCAGGGAGCTATGTGGCTGCTGTGTTATACCTCTCCTCTTTCCTTTCCTTCGTGTGTGTTGCACTCATAAAACAGTGGTTGTGTGAGGAGCATAAGGGGATTCTCACCCTTGCCTTTAGAGGTGTTGGGGCACTGATCATAAAGGGGTAGCTGCTGGCTGTGCCACATGGGCTGATGGAGCTGTGTTCTGTGATGTTATGTGTGTGATACAGGGTGTGTGCCCCTGTTGTGAGTTCATTTGTTACCTCTGTACGTGGGCAGCACATGGGTGTGCCGGATTGGTGGGCTTGGCGGTATTTCCAGGGATGTTGGAGATGTTTCCTGTCTGTTTTTTGTATTTTGTTGTTGTGTGTTTTTCTCCTCTTCTCAATTGAGCAAACAGACTATAGCGGCTGTTCAGTTGTTGTAACAGCAGTGCATCTCCGATGTCATTGTAATGTGAACTATAGGATTGTTCTATTAGTCAACAGTTCGTGTACTAGAAGTCAACAGTGGGGTTCTCATTATAGTGCCTGTCTAAATAATTAGTAGAATCACTGTTTACTTATCCTGGCAATAAAAGAAAACTTGCTCTTTGAGATGACAGGATGACAGGAGCACTTTGCTGTATGGTCATTAGTGTGTGCCTGCCATCAGTGTCATGAAACAGTGTCAAATTAGTTAAGGCCCCCTCAGGAGATAAACTGGACCTGCAAATTATCCTCCTATGTCCTAGGAAATCATGTTTGTTAAGTCTCAGATCAAATGTGAGCAAATGATTAGTATGGCTCATAAATTATGTAATTTATAGGCATTCAACTTTTATTAGTAGATAACACCTGGAAACTTTAGCTCTGTGTTTATTCTACTTATAATGTTTTATATAATATAATTCAAAGCACATCTGTTTTCTTTTCAGGTGTGTGTGTGGGGAAATCTGTATACAGCCATGGCATGACAAAAGCCCTAAAGGAAATAAATGTAAATCCAGTGAAAACAATATAATTAAGTTTGTTATCTCGTAGCCTGATAAGTCATTGACAATAGTTTTCTTCTTGTAGTGGCAGTTGTTCATTAATGAGTTCACCAATTAAGTTTGAAAGATTACAGACTTTCCAAGAGGATTTATCTCTTAAAAGCATATTTTTTCCTAATACGTTCTTACCATATTGTAAGCTTTTCTGTTAAAGAGGTATAATACTACCTCTTAAACACATTAAATCCTATTAGAAGATGCATAAGGTTCTAAAATAATTTTACGTTTACTTATTTAATGTTGAGAAAACTTTTTTTTTAAAAAAAGTTTCAGTGCAGTGGTATCTGCCAGTATGAGCTTCTCATAATTTAAACTTCTCAGTATCCAGCTTGCACTGTGTGACAGAAAAGTTCTCTATGTATCCATTTACTCCTGAACAAACCATTACCTAGGGAATCAATTATTAAGCCAAAATATCAGTAATTGAATCAGCATTTTTAGAAAGAACTGACGTGCTGAAACATGCAAAGTGTCTGTACACAAGATGAATGTTTGAAAAGTGCCAGAGATTATGCTCTGTTTATCTGTTAGGACATTTAACATAAAATACGGAGTAGTTTAGTAAATATGTGATATATCCCATAACTATACTAATGAAAGAATCAATTTCAGCATTTTGAGGAGGGCATTTTTTTTTGCATCGTTACTAGAGAAACATGTGATGTTCTAGACTAAGGGCATGTCTACACCTCCCGGCGATCAGGGAGGGGGGAGGATCTCGCTAGATGCTGATCGCGAGACCCTCCCCCTGCATTTACATGCAGCGTGTGACGTCCAGGGAGGAAGGAGAACATCGTGCCTGCCATTTTTTTTTAAGAATACAGGAGCTGGAGCACCAGTGCTCCAGCGAAAAAGTAAGTCAAAAAAAGAAAGAAAAAAGCCCTGAGCCTGCTCCCCACCCCACCCCCGATGGCCCTAGACTCTTCCTGACCTGGCTCCTTCCCTCAGAAGACCCCCACTACTCACAGGGAAGAGGGAAGAAGCTGGGACAGCCAGCCACGTCACCCACAATCCTTAAGATCATCCTGGGACAGCGGGAAAAACCGAGAAAAAAGGGTATGGCGACATCCCAGGGAAATGCAGGGATCATCCCTCCCTGAACCCGGGATCCCCTGTGTGTCATGTGGACGCACAGGGACGACCCCGGGATGATTCCCGGGATATCGCCCAGTGTAGACATGCTCTCTGTCTAACTTTTAAAAGTTTTTTTTATCAGGATATTACATACTCTAGAGATGGTGTCTGTAAAGCAGTTGTCATATGGAGTCCTTATTTTTGTGTGGTGATATTTGTATGCTGTGTATTATCACACAGGAGATTTTCTCCATGCTCCTGAAAAACCTTGAGAGACATGAAAAAACATGTGGAAACAGCTGCCGTTGGGAATTATTTGAATCCATTCATATTACAACCATTTTGTATGCACTGGCTCTTAAAAGGCAAGAGCTAGATCTGTACAATAAGTCAAAAGGTTGGTTCCATGTGTTGCACAAGTGAAAGTTGCTTGTGCTGCTGGACTTCCCTGTCCTTTCCGCTCCCCTGCAGCCCCCTACCCATGGCCCATGCTCTTTAGAGGATTTTAAAATGGTCATTTTCTTATCTTGTCTGAGTGTTACTTAACTTCACTCTTACAATCAAATAAGAACATAAGAAGAGCCCTGCTACATTATACCAATAGCCCATCTAGTTCTTACATTGGGCAATCAAACGAACAATACAATCAAATATATATATATGGGATTCTGCATTCTATGTCACGTGTTGGGTTGAACAAAAATCCTTTATTTTCATTTTTCTTGCCATTCCCTCATAGTCATCCTATATGTATTGAGTATACAGAACTTCTGCACTGGCAGCTATGAAGCTGTGCCAATTCACACTAGCTGAGAATCTGGCTCACAGTGTACAAAATCATATTAAGAGCCTGACTTAATGACGAGGAAAGGCGATGCTGCATGTAAAGACGTGTACAGAAAAAACCTAGAGTAATAGGTGAAGTCTGAGTCACCATCCAAATTTGCCTACTGTATAGTGCCTCCGATGAGGATATCCCCAGGATTTCCTTTCATTTAGGTGTGGTTATTACTGGAAAAGTACCAAATATAGGCTTTGCAGGTCCTGATAAATTTTGGAATCTCCAATTCAGGTTGATTACTTGGGTTTCTCCCCCCCCCCCAACCACTAGATTCATTCTGTGAAATGACACAGTCTGTTACACTGTAAGTAGGTTTTGCCAGAGGCTAAAGATTTGACATCTGATGAAGGAAAAAAGGCTTAGAATATAAGTTTATCGTTTGTGGATGCAACCACTAATGGTAACTAAGTTTAATCAGCTCCACAGTTATTGTTAAACAGATCGTAACTTAATGGATAAAAATAAATAAAAACTTAATCAATTAAAATATTTAGAATTAATGGACAAAAATCAATGGAGGATAAGGCTATTGATGGTTGCTAATCAGGATTCACTTTTATAATTTATCATAATCCAGTGTCAGAGGCAGTATGACTCTATATGCCAATAGCTGGGGTCCATCACCAGGAGGTTTCTTGCTTGTGATCTTCCCAAGGCATCTGCTTGGCCACTGTAGGAACAGAAAATGCTGGACTAGATGGGCCTTTCTTGTATACTCGATACCACATGATGATGAGCTCTTGTTCACTTTTTTCTGCTCAGTACTAAGGTTTGCTATACGTATTTTCTAGAAAAACCAATAAGAATGTAAATCCAGTATTCTTTTCCCACAGTAGCCAACCAGATGCCTGTAGGAAGCCCATGAATGCAGTAGCATCCTACAACTCATACTCCTCAGCTACTGGCATTGAGAGGCATACAGCCACTGCCATTGGACATAATATATAGCATCATCACTAGTAGCCATTGATAGCCTTATCTTCCATGAATTTCTCTATTTCATTTTAAAGCCATCTGAGTTAGTGGCTACCACTATATCTTGTGATAGCTCTTGGTCCAAAACCAGGATACTTAGTGGAGTATCTTGGTTATGCACATATTGCACTCCTGTTGAAGCTACCTATTAGCTACCAAGCCAAGTACAACGTCTTGCTCTTGGCATATAAAGCCCTGAACATCTTTGGACCTGGCAGATTGCCTTCCCCAATATTGCCTTCCGTGCGAGCATTAAGATCATTGGAGGAGGATTTCCATCACACAGCAACCAGGAAGCGGGCCTTCTCTGTGGTGATCCTCACCTTGTGGAATAATCCCCCACCTGGTATCTGGGGGAGGGTTGATAATTGATTTAAATGTTTTTATTAATGCTTGTTTTAAATGTCTTAACAATTTGATATATTTCGGTGTATATTATAATGCATTTTGATGTAATTGGGATTTTCTTGTGAACTGTTTAGAGACATTTTTAAATAAATCTATTTAATATTATTAATAATAGCAGCAGCAGCAACAACAACAAATTGCACAGTTTAACTATCGCTGTGTGAAGAAATATTTCCTTTTATCTCTCCTGAATCTCACACCATTTAGCTTAATTGGATGATTCCTGGTTCTTATCTACTTTTTCTAAGCCATACATAATTTTATAAGTATCTGTCATGTTCCCTCCTACTCACCCCTTTTCTAAGCTAAAAAACATTAAATGTTGTAACTTTTCCTCATAGAGAAATTGTTCCAGCCACTTAATCATTTTGGTTGCCCTTTCCACCAATTTATTCAAAAATTTGTTAGACTAACTGACCTAGATCAATTTTTAAGGTTTGGCATGACCTTTTCCACTTTCTAGCCATACAATATGGAGACATGTTGCATTTTTTTATTAGAAGATAAGCAATTTCACATTTCAGTTCTTTAAGTACTCTCAGATGGATGCCATCTGAATCCTGTAGTTTATTGTTTTCTATTTTTAGTAAAGTCTAGAACTTCATCCCTTGTCACCACTATTTGTCTTAAGTCCTCAGATTCCCTTCCTGAAAAGATCAATTCAGGTACAAGAATCTGCCCTATGTATTCTACTGTGAAGACAGAGAAAACAAATTCATTCAGCTTCTCTGCAGTCTCCTTATTCTCCTTTAGTACTCCTTTAACTCCCTTGTCCTCCAACGTTCCATCTGTATTCCTAGTCGAAATGCTCTACAGAATCACATTTTTAAAAGTCCTATATTGTCTGCTTACATTCATTTGTACAAGTTTGTGTTTCTTTTGGTTCTCCTCATTTAGGCATGTCTTTCATTTTTTGAAGGAACAATAATTTCTCTAATAGTTTCCTTGACACTGCTTGTTAACCATGCTGGTAACCTCTTGGACTTAGTGATACCTTTCCTTACTTGCACTGAACATTCTGGCTGAGCTTTTATTATGGTTGTTTTGAGTAACTTCTAAGCATTCTGGAGAGATTTAACCCTTTTGACTTTACCTTTCAACTTGCATTTTCCCAATTCTCTCAGTTTTGAGATATTTCCTTTTTGAAATCAAATGATGATAATAATTTACTATGTTTGGATTTCATGACAATTTTTTCCTTACATAAAAATTGTGACCACTGCTTTCAATTGATTCAGCTGCGCTTACATTTCACACTGGGATCTGGGTGCCACTTATCCACTATGAATTTTTTCAAGCACTCCAGTTCCGCCCATCTCAGATCAGAGGCTTTAGCATCACTCTCCAAATGTATCTGACATGTGTATATTCACTTCTAGTAAGTGGTTATTTTCTTCTACATGGCCCTTTTCTACTTCATCTGCCTTTGAGCAATAAATATTTTCCCACCCTTATCACCTTGGGTTGATTCTTCCCAAATTGGACATTCTCCATTTCTGTTCAGGGGTCAGCTTACGTTTTAAACTTTAAAAGCTGCTCTGGCAACTTTTTTCACATTAAGTACCAGTAGTCTGGGTCTATTCTGATTCAAGTTGAGCCCATGTTTTTCTTACAGGCTTGGTTTGTCCCAAAATATTCCATGTTGCCTAACAAATCTAAACTCCTTCCTATCACACCATCTCATCCATTCATTGAGACCCTTTAGCTTCACCTGTCAAGCTAGCCTTGTGCGTGAAACAGGCTACATTTCAGAGAAAGCTATGTTGGAAGTCATAGCTTTCAAACTAATTTAGCCTAAAGGACCTCATGACTACATTTCCTCATGTCATTGGTGCCAAGATGCACCATGACTGCTGGCTCCACCCCTGCACAATCTAGATGCATTCTACATTCCCATCACAATTTCAGCTGCCAATGACCTAGTTCATATGTAACAGCAGCAAATTAACCCACAATTTGCCAGGGATGCAAGCTGCTGCCATTCTAAATATGTAACCTCTGATCAACTCATGATGTGTAAACCCAGACACTATAAGTTTATCATGGGTTAAACAACCTAATTAATTGTTTGGTCACAGGTTGCATATTCGATTGGTGGTTGCATATTCAAAGTAGTGGCATGCACCGGGCACTTACTGTGGCAAATTGTCAGTTAATTATCCTACGATTTGCCACCATTATGTGTGAATGGGGCCATTGTCATGGTGTCACCTCTTGGTAGTCTTGTACATCAACTTATATGTTAAACTACCTTTGTACTCTTCTCATCTATTCTTCACTTTCCAAACTCACAGGACATTTTCTACAGTATTAGAAAAACATGTAAACCTTAAGTATGAATATGAATCCATTTCAGTGATGGAAATTAAAAGTCACTATAGCTGGGAGAAACCTTCCATGGAGGGTTGGGTCAAGGAGGATTACATGCTTTTTCCAGTCTGTGTGGTGGGAAAGAGATTCAGTAAGTGAGGGTGGTGGACTATGAAGAATGTGGTGTGGAAAGGCAGAATATCAGTTTGAAATAAGCACTTTACTTTTTGTAACTTCACTTCACTACTTCTTACTCTGTTTTGTGGCTGTGGGAAAATGATTTCTGGATATTAAAAAACACATTATATTTCTTCCCTCTAGTCTCTTGTCTCAATTCTTTATTTCTGGAATTTATTGTATTCAGCTCTACTTGATATTTTACTTAGAAGATCCCAAAATTCAGAAATCTTTTACTACTCTATTTGGCTTTCAGTCTTAAGCATCCTGTAATCACAGAATACCAAGCATTAATTTAACATATTATTTAAAAGCTCTGTGGTCTATTTGACTCCCTACGATGTAGTGCTTGCGCTGGCATAACTGAAACCTGAGTGTAGATTCAGTGCAGATGCAGTATATGAAGTCCTTCCTGCACTTATATATTCCAGACAGCTTGTATGGAAATATGTCTTTGAATGCTCTCCCTTTGATGAGAAAAAGAAATACAAAATCTCTGCCTGCTGAAACCTAGAACGTCAGGGAAAATGGTGTTAAACGTTTTAAAACATACAATTTCCCAACTCCATTCTGAAGTGGAACAGTCCAAGAAGGTCTATAATATGTGCTGCTTTTGCCCATTTGAATTGGCTTTGCGTTTTCTATTGACAGCTTCTTTGGATTTTGGTGGAAAAGAGAGTGGCCCCGTTCAGGTGATATGCCAAACCATGATGTTTAAGCATTTTGAGCTAAAAATTATGGCTTAGTGTGTTGTGTGAACCATGACTTTATGTGTCATGTGAACCATTCCTAACCATGGTGGCTACATAATCACGGGTTAAACACACTCACTAAATGCTGCAAAAGGGTTAGTGGCTTAACCATGGCTTAGCATGTTGTCCAAACAGGCCCATTGAGTTGGGTGTCATCAGTGTACTGGTTGAACTCCAAACACTCCAGAAGACCTCCCCTAGCAGTTTTATGTATACGTTAAATAGCACGGAGGACAAGATGGAACCCTGAGAGACACCACAGCATCAAACAGGTGTTCTTAAGCACCACTACTGAAATTGCCTTTCCAAGTTGAATCATGGCCACCTTAATATGGTGCCTCTAAGCTAATTTCCATAAATTTTCAATTCAATACAGTGGGAAAATACCTTTATTAATAACTGTGTTTAGTGGACCTATGGGAATGTATGTAAAGTGTGAACATTTATGGATTGCAACAATACTGGAGGGGAGGGTGAGAGAGGGAGAGAGAAAATGTGCTTACAAACTGTGACTACATGCTCTGATACCCCAGAGACATACAGCTTAGCATGATAACATTTACGAGTAAGTCAGGCCTACACTTTATAGCACAAAACCCTTGAAACAATTAATCAGCAATAACTAGGAACTCCCCTCCAAGAGGCTTGTTAATGCATAGGTCCTTTCGTATTAGAAAAGGAGCCATAGTTAAAACTAGAGTAATATTGGTATTGAAACATATTAATTAAATGTAGGTTATTAATATGAATTTGGGTTTTAGCACAGGGCAAGATTAGCCAATGTTTATAGGGCCTTATTAGCCAGTATTTACTGTAATTCTTCTGTCTGAAAAATGATTCTTGCATCAAATAAAAGCAACTCTTGCTAAGTGAAGTATTTGGAACATGGGCTTTGCTTTGTATATCATAGCTACACCATTAAAAACCTTTCAGAGTTTTAGGCTCAGATCACCAGCGTAACATCTGTTTTCAGTTTGTTATTACAACAACCTATGTATTAGTGAATTTCCCTCCCTCGTTATTATAACAACAACAACATCAACAATTCGTATTTAGCATCCAGTTTGTACATAAAGCACTGTGCAAAAAGTACAGAATTTGAGGGAATTGTGTTAATACTTTAAAAAAACGTTTTTGTAGTTCCTAGAAAATTACTTTGACAAACTTTTAAGCAGCAGTATCTACTTTTTTATCCACAGCATATAGCTCTAATTTTACAGTAAATTTGATTTCTAAAAGTTGCTGTACTGATAGAATTTTGCTCCCTTTTGACAAAACAAAGAATTTTGTGCCTTTTAAACCCCAGCAATCCGCCAAGCGGAGACCTCCTGCTGCCGAACTGTCACTACACAATCTTTTTCAGAGTTAGTACTGATGCTTGCTGCTCCTGCTGCCTGCATTTTTCTATGTATCTGACAGGAAATAGGAAGGGAATGAGGCTATGCTTTTCTTGGGAAACCACTCCCTTTAAAATGGAGAGATTTGGCTTGCTATTTTGTTTTACCCTTCTAAAGCAAGCAAAAACATTGCACAGCATCAGCAGACACCAAGAAGAAAAATTGCTATTAAAAGGAAATCCAATTCCAGTGCTTTCCAAGTCTTTTATGATGGAGACTTTGTTCAGGACCCACCTATGCTACATAATCCAGAAGTCACTGCCCTTTATGCTATTGTCCTCAAATCACTGCTGGAAGCCTTGGAGAACACAGAGCTGCCAACATTTGAAAAGGCATAAGAGATCATTTTAGGCTCCACCCAGTGACTTAGAAGCCCTTGCCCTCTGACCCTGAATTTAGCTCTGTGGTGCAGAATGTGCTTTCCTGTGCTGAAAGTTGCAGTTGCAGTCTCTGGAATCTCCAGTTTAAAAAAAGTAAGAAAAGGTCTTTTTTCTTGAGATCCAGGAGAGCAACTGGCAGTCAGAGCATTAAAGAAGGCTGCTCATGTTAGTTATCCTAATTTAGTAATCCAATCTGGGTGGGGGGGCATAAACTATTACATGCATGGATACCTAAATTAGTCTGATGACCAACAGTGTGTCACAAGGTAATAGCTTGAACATAAGAATACCCCTTCTGGATCAGACCATGGCTCCATCGAGTCCAGCATTCTGTTCCCACAGTGGCCAACCAGCTTGTATGTGGGCCTTATCAATAGTGGAACCTGTCCTCTGGAACACTCTCCCATGTGTGGTTCAAGAGGTGTTAACCGTAGTGAACTTTAAACGTCTCTCTTTACTCTGTCTTTCCCTAACTTGTAATCATACTGTTCTGTTCTGTTCTACTGTGCTTGTTGCAACATTTTTAAAAGTATTTATTGTTTTATACTCTTTTTACATGGGTTTTAATATTGTAATATATATTACAATAGTATGTAAACTACTCAGAGATCTTAGATATTAAGTGGTATTTAAGTGGTATGTATAAATAAATAAATATGTTTAGGAGCTCATGGGAAGTTGGATATATTGAACTTATCTCTGTGCTGCATCTTCTTGCAGATGGAATGAGCTGCATGCACTTGCTGGATTGGACTGTGTTTATAAGTAATAGTGGTGAAATATGTGAACAGTATCCAGGTACACATAACTCCTTTTTTCCTCCTCAGATGCACCTGCAGATTCCTCCAACAGCTTTGTGTTTAAATCTCCTGCATTTACATCAGTTTGAGATTTGGGCCTGAAGGTTTTCACAAGGAAAAATAAGGTGGTGGGTGGACACAGTAAAGCACACATAGGTGCCAGTTTCCCATTTAAAACCAAAACCAAAACATATCCAACATAAAAAGTTCCCTTCTAACAAGTCAGACTATTGGTACATTTTGCTCAGTACTGTCTATATCAGTACTGTAAACAACCTTCTGGGACTCACTTTTAATCCAAACATGCATTTGAGGACCCAATTCCTCATTTGTAAAACCATATATTTGTATGATTTGAGTGCAGTTGTTGTGGTGACCCACTTCAGATCAGGCTGTGACCCTGCATAGTGCATCTTTATTTATTATTATTTATTGCATTTGTGTACCGGCCCACAGCCGAAGCTCTCTGGGCGATTCACATAAGATAAAACCACTGTAAAAGAACATACAAAAATTAAAATCCACAAAAACATGCAAAATGCATATACATTTAAAACCACTATAACAATTTTACAAATGACAAGCCAAAAAAACAGATCCAGGCTCATTACATATTGCTAAATGCCTGGGAGAAGAGAAAAATCTTGACCTGGCGCCAAAAGATGACAATGTTGGCACCAGGCAGGCCTTGTCAGGGAGATTGTTCCACAGTTGGGGGGCCACCACAGAGAAGGCCCTCTCTCTTCTTGACACCCTCCAAGCTTCCCTCGGAGTATGCACCCAGAGGAGGACCTACCAGTTGTCCTACATTGATTGGCAGCAACTTTCTAGGATTTCAGATGGGAGCCTTTCCCAGGCCTGCTTCTGTGGGATAAGACTATCCGTGGCTATTACCTCCAGTATAAGAGCCAGCATAATTTATTCCATTCAGTTTTTATCCTGACCTTCATAAAAATCCCAAGGTGGGTTTGCCTCACAATACCTGTTGTGGGGGACATGAGCAGGAGGCTGCTGTTTCAGTCATGTCCACAAAACTCTAGAAGATTAGGTGCACTGGCTGCAGCATCTGTAAGCTTGGTGTGCTCTCATCCTTTGAATTCTGCAGCTTCCAATGCAACAGACGGTTCTGTTCCAAAACTTCCGTCTCATGGTGTCCATAATGAATGCCAGTCTCTGCATAAAATTACAATTGCTTACCTGGAACTGTTTTTCTTCAAGTAGGTATTCACTTGAATAACAACAGTTAACAAGTAAGCATTCTGTTTTTCTACCACTTGGTGAATTTCTCATTATATCATATCCCTTGTTTATTGTCTCCTTCATCTTGCTGGCACCATAGAGTGGGTTGATGTTAAAAGTCACAATGCGATGGCCACAATCTGCATGGCAAATACTTCCAAAATAGGACGGTCCATTGTTATTATTGTTTTAGGCTGTATCCTTGAAGAGGTTAGCATAACATACTCTGGCTTACATACAATCTGGAAAAACAGACTTGTCATCTTTGTACCACAAACTTTATTTTCTTCTTGACTTTCCCCTCATGCAGATGGACCAGTGTTTTCTGCCCAGCAGAAATTACATTTTGTAGTGGAAACACTGAGAGAGGTTTAAAACTGATGTGTCCCTGGATAAGTACATAACAGTGTATGAAAGCCTAAGGCTGAAATCCTAAACAGACTAAGTCCATTGAACACAGTTTGACTTACTTCTGAGTAAACAGACTAAGGATGGAATTACAGATGTTTAGACTCAGTCACTGTCTGGCTTGAGAAAAACAGGCCTAAAGAGCTGCAAGGTAGGTCAGTCATGGGAAAAGTCTGTAATTTTCACTGGAGACACAATTTAGGGAAGCTATACCACTATAAAACAAAGAGTAGCCTGTCCTCCTTCATATAAATGTTATAATTTCTACCCATTATCAATATCATTACAAGAGTCTACTACCTACTAAACTTGCATTCTGCTAAGCAGAAACTTGTTCTGACTATGAACGGATACTATAAAATGTGACTTATGGTTTAATGGGAGATAAATAAGAAAAACGTTTAGTGGAACACAATTGCACATTGTCTAAGAAAGCTACTGCAGAGACATGTGGACTATTGCTGAAGATTTATGGACAGGGGAAAATACTATCATGGTGCTGAGAAAAACAGTCTAAAACATCAGTCCGATTAATTTTTTAAGAGGTTACTTTTTAAAAAAACACCAATCCAATATAGTGATGTTGGGTATGGAGAAAACCAGTTGCTAGTATGATTCCCCAGTCGCCAAAGGAAAGAAAGGGGAATACACACAAGTATATATAGAAAGCTTACATTTGCTTACTAAGCTCAGCTCAGGACCTATTGTGATGTGAGGGGGACGTGAAATGCATATGAAATGGTGACCCGTGCAATATATGTACTACATATGTACAATACGCAGAGCCCCAAATAAGATTTGAGACGGGTTTTATTTTAGACCAGGTGTGAAATCTATTTTAAGGTAATAAAATTCAGGAGATTATAGTAAAGTAAAACAATCAATAGTGCAGGTAGATTAGCTATTGTCATTTGGAGTCGGGATTTAGGGTTAAATGGAGAATGGGTTGAGCAAAGTTTCAGTAAAATAAAAGGCCAAGACTAGGCAACAGCACATGCCTATTAGTGGCTTCATAGCAGAGAAGGGAAATTAACCCCACACGATAGCCTGATTCACCCACTGTGGCTTAAATAACAGTACATGGACTGTTTTGGGGTTGTAGGTGGTTTGTTATTCATGGCAATAACCCTTCCTGTGCCAGGTTTGCACATTATGATAAGCTGCGGCAACTGCCTGCTGCTGCTTGAATATCCATAATTGCTGTGACTTAGGCCTTTGCTAGACCAGAGGTTATCCCGGGCTGATACCCGGGATCACCCCTGTGCATCCAGATGATGCACAGGGGATCCCGGGCTCAGGCAGGGATCAACCCGGCCTGGCCCTGGGATACAGCCCTACACTTTGGGCCCGGTTTTTCCTGCGGTCTCAGGCTGAGCCCGAGACCGCGAGCGTGTGGCCCGTTTCCGCGGCTTTTCCCAGCTCCGCGCAATTACTCACGCATAGTTGGGAGCCTTGCACAGGGTGCAGAGCTTCCCAGGAGTGCTGCGCCCATCAGGGGCAGGATGGGGGAAGCGGGGGAATCTATTTTTTTTTTTAAAAAAACTTACCTTTTCGCTCGTGCGCAGCCGGCCCTTTAAGGGAAAAAAACAAAATGCTGGGCGTGACAGGTCTCTTCTTGACTTCGTCGCACCTGACGTATAGACTAGCGTGACAGCCCCTGATAGTTGCATCGCGGGCTCTCCCCTCCTCCATCGTGCATTTACCAGTAGGTCTAGCAAAGGCCTTAGATAAGCCATTGCAGGCTCTGGTGATTGTGTGAACCTGTCTAGAAAAAGCCAGAGTGCTGCAGCCTGATCTGAGTTAGACTGGATCTATTCAGATGTACAGGTTACCTTAATTTTTATTTATTTATTTCCAAAGTTCTGGAATCACATTGAACATAGAAAGGCCGATGGAAACTGAGGATTAAAGGGGCACAAGAGTGCCCCTTTAGTTAAGGTGAGTCGAAAAGAAAAGTTCCACAATTATAAGCCAAAATGAGAAGACCTAATAGCATGAAACTTGACATCCATAACTTACCTGTTGAGGTCTACAATTGTGCAAACTTTCAAATTGATCTCATACAAATGGCCAGAGATACAGCAAATTAAAAAGTGCTGAACATGGATACATTTGTATTTTTTATTCAAGCTGCGGCTTGGAATATTATAAATGTCTTCGAAATTCTAGGGAAGACTACTGATGTCCTTTATTCAGGCTTGTTGATGAGATGTGCTTTTTATTGGTTTGGTGAAATTCTGAGCAGGTATAAAAGTTATCAAGACTTTTTTGCCCCAAGAAAGTCTGTGGCAGCAACAGCTGGCAAAGTTATGCTGGGCATGTTCCGTTTCACTCTGATGCCAGAATGCTGCCAGTACTCCATTGTTTTGAATCCCAGTGTTCCTATCAGCATTCCGACAGTAGGGGAGGGGTAGCAGGGAACTGTCAACTGAGATAAGACTGAGGTAACTTTGAAAGCAGAAGGAAGCACTCTTACTGATTGACAGATCACTCATGAAGAGAGGGAAGAAAAGGTAATCCTGTGTGGGTTTACTTAGAAGTAAGCTATTCTGAAATACAAGGACATATCTATTCATTTGTACACAGCTACTCAGTTAATGACGTGTGTGTGTGTGTGTGTGTGTGTGTGTGTGTGTGTGTGTTGTTTTCTCTCTCTTCAGAACACTATAATAATAAACTTCCTTTTTAAAAACAAGACAAATTCAGTGATCAGAAAAACAGAGTTAAGGCTCACGTTCCACAAAGCCAGGAAATTGGAAGCTTAGGCTGATGCTTTAACAGACGTGCCCTATGATCAGTAATGATGTTGTGCAATGCCGCAAATTGTGCTTGCTTACAATAAATAAACAGGCAGGGGTCAACACACGGGAGGATCCTTCTAGCAATACAGTAAGGTGCAGATGTTTCATAAAGCAATGCAGGACCAGGAAAATGGGGGGCGTTTTTGCTGGTCCCAAGCACTCTATCCTCCTCCTCTGAAGTTGGGCCTGAAGACAGAGGAAGCAGGGAGGGGAGTTGTGCGGAAGCACGATTTGTGACATTGCACAACTTCATGGTGACACTAATAGAAAAGTAGTTTGCTGAAGAATCTTAGTACGAGGTAGTGGGAGGATCTTTTCAACCCAAATAAAGATGGCGCTGGAGGATAGCTCTGCTTGGCAGCAAGTCAGACTCCTGGTTTAAAAAAAATGTTTTAATTTTAAAACTCGTAAGAAATAAAATAAAAATCAGGAAGATCAGGGATGCTTGTTGTCACTGTGTTGTACACCCCAGAATGATCTTAGTATATACATTATCTTTACCTTCAACCCAAACAGTTTATTTGTAGAAGAACTTTTTCATTTTTAAAATAGAGATGTTAATCTAGAATTGAAATGACAACTCTGTTGGCTTATTTAAACTGCTTCCGTTTTAAAAGCAAAACAAACAAAACCACAGCCATTGACTGTTTACTTCAAGGAAGCCACAGGGGACACAAAAATTCTCCTCTCGCTGGGAATGGGACTCAGGGCCTAACTAGATGTGATGTTAACCATGTGATTGTGCTTGCATGCTTGGTTTTTACTAAATAGCAGCCCTTGGGAATCCATATCAGTATCATGATTTCTATTTCCCTCTAGTGGAAAGCTGCCACAGGTGCTAATGGCAGTTTTCCTCCCAGGGCAAACAGCAACGGCAGGGTGACTGTGATCCAGATTAGAACCATGGCAGGACAAAGGATTATCTCCCCTTTCTCTATTACACTTCTGATTGGGACTTCCTTGGCTGCTATTTAGTAAACAACAAACCAAGTGTAAGAACCAATTGTGTGCTTAACATCACATCTAGTTTGGCCCTAAGGTAAACAAGAACAATAAAGCACTGCTGTATTTAGCCCAAACAATCTTTGTTGTTCCGGTAAAATTAAGAGCTAAACTGTTTGTGATGTTAGTTGTGTAGCTCCCCCCTCAAATGCAGTTTTTTGAGTTTGTAAAAAGGACATTTCCAGTGTGAATGGGATCCTTTCAGGCAATGAAAACTGCCCTTAGATCAGGGCCTCCAGTGCCCACATGAAGATCCTGGTCAGGGTCAGGCTCCCCGCACTGGTAATTCCTTCCTAAATCCCCCTCCCCCTGCATTTAAGGGCAGAGTTACATGCCTGAGACATGTACGTTTGGCCCAAGGGGGAGTGCATACACTATATACATCTCACAGATAAGTGATCCTTCATTACATCTGGAATTTCTTTTACCATCATCACCATGACAGTTTCTGGCATCATTCCCTCTGCCCTTAGTATAGTTTATTAATATAACTAATTATTAATACACTAATTCATTTTTCTGGAAGAAGAGAACTTTATTAACCTCCAAACTCATATTGGTGGTACCTGGTCAACAGCTGGTTGGCTACAGTGTTAACAGAATGCTGGACTAGATGGACCTTTGGTTTGATCCAGCATGGCTCTTCTTACGTTCTTATATGTTTCCTGCTAAAGTAAATTAATTAAAAAATCTGCACTGACCTAAGAATTTACTCCTATGAGAATTATACAAGCGTCAGTTTAACAAATGTTTGTTATACAAATGTTTGCAGCCCAGGACTGATTCCTGATTCAAATAGTTGGATTGTGGACTGTGGGCATGCAAACATGTGAGACATTTTTTTCCGTGTCAGCTATATAGCTGGAAATGGGAAGAAGAATTCATTTCCATGCTCCTAGTAAATATGGAACGTTGACAGGTATCCACCACTAGTTGCCACCACCTAAAGATACACTTTAGCTATTCCTTATCTCATACTGTTTTAGCATTGTGATGTCGCTTTGAGTGATGTTGCTTCTCTTCGGCAAGCAGTGGTGGCTGTACCTTATAAAATGATTTGCCAGTGGAGCAATTCATATAATCATGGGAGCCAGTGTGGTGTAGGGGCTAAAGTGTAGGACTGGGAGTCAGGAGATCTGGTTTCTAGTCCTCAGTTGGCCATGGAAACCCACTGGGTGACTTTGGGCCAATCACAGACTGTCAGCCCAACCTACCACACAGGGTTGTTGTTGTTGTGAGGATAAAATGGAGAGGAGGAGAAGGAGGATTTTGTACACCGCCTTGGATTCCTTGGAGGAAAAAAAGTGGGATATAAATGCAATAATAAAATAAATAATCAAGCTGCTAGTGGACCATGACTATACAGGCACCTAGGATTACTTGTTGGGTAGAATTAATGTCAGAATTGGAAGTCAGTCCCCTTTTTCCAAGGCAGAATATCCTATACATCAGAGCTAAAGAACCTGTGGCTTGTCAAATATTGTTGAATTACTGTACATCTACCACAATCCCATATCATTGGCCAGGCTCTCTGAGGCTGATGGGAATTGGTATCCAACAACATCTGGCAGACCACTGCCTCCCCAGCCCTGCCATACGTGATGGGTATGCATTTGAGTAATGCATTTGATCCCTTCTCTCTTTTTATGTGGGCATATGTATTTATTAATACATATGTATTATGTATTATATTGTATTGAGTGTTGTTCCCCGCCTCGATCCAGAGGGAGAGGCAGGTAATAAATATATTATTATTATTATTATTATTATTATTATTATTATTATTATTATTATATTTTAATGCAGGAAAGAACAGTTTTTAAATCAACTGTATAGTGTAGCCAGTGTAAGTTTTAAATTTGCATTATAAACATGGAAAATATAAATAGCCTCATGCCCGTTTGGCATGAGTGTCCATTTGGAAATTTGAGTAAGTAACACAGTCAGATTTCAAGTCAGCATGGGATTTTAAAAAGCATGGACTTGTAAAGATACCTATCTTTTAAATATTTTTCTTTTAAATTTGAATGGTAAAAATTAATATGTATGAACACTTTTAATCACTTCCTAGCATAATTATATTTATTGAGAAAATAGTTAAAGTGAATTGTGTGGGAAGAACGCCTACTCAGGACTTCCATTTAACAATTGTGGACAATATCTAGCTCTTACTACTGAAGCTCTCTTCCTCTTGAATAGTTACACTGATTGACATCAGTAAGGCCACTCCTGAATAAGTGGTTTCATGATTGCATCCAAAACGGGCTTCTTCTCAAGAACTGATAATTTTTTGGAGAGGAATATTTATTGTGTAGAATATTATAAATTATGATGCTCATCTTAAAATTAAAAATCATTCTATTGTTAAAAAAAGCTTTCAAAACATTGAGGTAGAGGAAGCAGACAGTCCAGAGCAAAGCACTATGCGTTTTCTATGAAATCCACAAAGCAATGTGTTGACCTCTACCTGCTGTCTGTGGAGCAGCTGGGAAGTAACTCTCTTCTCAGAAGCATGCTGACAAGCATTAGTGTTGGCATACAAACAATATAGCAAACAGGAAGGTCTACTGATAGGAGCTCCATGAAGTGTATTCTTCGACATGCAAGTCAAATTGTGAAACAAAAGAAGGGTCTCACTTGCAGTATTGGTCTGTGAAGAACAGAGCACAAAAATAGATATAAATGTTGTTGACCTATTAGGTAACAAAGAAAACATGCTTGTGGGTATGTGCAGATGCAAAAAAAGGTGAAATAAAATAAAAGCATCATTTAATTCTGCTCCCAAATATTTTTATTCTGTTTTGAGGTTTCTATAATAGTGCATTTCAGAGATTGTAAGATGCCTCTATATCTTATTGAAATCAATGGGACTTGGTATACTCAACTGTGTGCTGCAATCACTTTGATTTTAGTGTACTTCTCTTCCTCTCAATAGCACCAAGTATGTGATAGAGGACAGGTTTGAAGCTGAAACGTGCTTGAAAAATTTTGACAAATTAAATAGTCTTAAGGATGTTTGGAAGTACTCCAGATCCTTACTATTATTTATGTCAGTGAGCTAAAAAAACCACCAGCGGTTAATTCACAGTTCTTATAATTTTTTATGATACTTATGTTGTTGTAAATTTAGATGTGTGCAGCATCAACTCAGCAGGATACATTTTATGTTGTCAGCTGCCTTTGACATCATAATAGATTTCAGTTGCTAAAGATTTAGGGAGAGAGAATAAATTGTATAAGAGAGCTGCATGGAATATTTGGATCCACTCCAAACACAGGTAAACTTGGAATGGGTTTACAAAGAAGAGAGCTTTGAGACACTTAGAGTACAGTCTTATACATGTCTTCCACTGGCTTCAATGGGGTCTCCTCCCAGGTAGGTGGGTACATGATTGTAACCTAGGATGCTTATATTTTTAATTCTACTCTGTCTTTTTGGGCAAGGAAGGAGAACTGTCAAAATCTTTGCCAACATTACTCAGCTGATTTCATTATCATTTCTTATAAACTTGATTATGCTTAAAATTGTGGTTGACTGGACTGGACTGCATATTATAGTCAAGAAGCTTGAGATGACAGCAAGTATTCCATTTGGATAACTTGGGGTTTTTCTCAACTCCCATGTATAACTTGCATGTACACCTTGTATTTGGGAAAGCATTTTTACTCTCACGTAATGACATATGTAATATAGACATGGTCAAAACATCAAGTGATCTCAGATATGTTATGAAATAGTTGAGGATTCTTGAGCAAAACACAATCTTTCATAAGGAAGTAACATTATGCCTAACCCAGACAGGACAGAGGTGCTCCTGGTTAATGGAAAGGCAGATCAGGGAATACGGTTTCACCCGTGCAAGATAGGATTATCACAGTTTCATAATTTGGGTGTACTCTTAGATTCAGCTCTGAAATTTCGGTAGTAGCTAGTAGCTGAGGCTAGTGCAAATTGCCCCGATTCCTAGAGATGTCTGATCTGGTTAAGCATGGCTTAGTTTCTACCTGTTTGGTCTACTGTAACATGCCCTACCTTTGAAAAGTATTTGAAAAGTTTAGATTGTCCAGAATTCTGCAGCCAGACTGCTGATGGAGGCTGGTTATAAGGAGCACAAGACCCGATTGTTAAAACAGATTCATTGGCTGCCGATCTGTTTATGAGCACAATTCAAAGTGCTGGTTATGACCTATAAAGTCCTATACAATTTGCAACCAAGATACCTGAAAAAACTGCTTCCTGTCATATGAGCTTGCCTAGGTCCTGCTATCAGTGATGGTGCATCTGATGGGGACGTGAAATAGGGTCATCTTGATGGCTGCTTTTCTGGAACTCCTTGCCAAGAGAGGCTAAGTTGGCTCCCTCAGAAACACACATTTTGATTCAGGCAGGCCACTGGTGTATAAGCTAGTCTGTTGCTGAAGGGGTTCTTGTGAGTGTGTTAATAATGTTTTTATGGATCCATTTTTATGTTAATTAAGAATGTATTTTTAACTTGAGTATTATTATTATTGTTGTTGTTGTTGTTGTTAGCCACCTTGAACTACAATTTTGGCAGAAAGGCAGATCTAAATTAAATAAATGGTACTAATTAATTATTAAATTAATTGTTTTTAAATATGTATTCTGTTGTGTTTTATGATTTAGGTTTTTTATGTGGCCTTTGGAGAATTTCCCCTAAAAGGTGGCTAATAAATCTGTTCAATAAAATAAATAAGTACAGTAGGTTGAAATGACTGACCAAATAAAAAGGGGGTTGACCTGATGCCAGAAAGAATACAATGTCGGTGCCAGCCGTAGTTCCTTTGGGAGGTCATACCAAAGTCAGGGTACCACTACAGAAAAGGCCCTCTCTTTTGAACACGCATAATACACTTTTAGAGATGAAATATGGAAAAGGGACTCCTCTGACAATCTTAATGCATGAGCAAGTTAGTATCTGAGGATGTGCTCCTTGAGATATTTTTCTTTAAACATATCAGAGATAGGATAAGATAGATGGGGGAAGCGTGCACAGGAATAGATCCTTCTTTGCAGCATTTCCCCTAGCCTTTCTTTGATTTGATTTTTTTTGATCAGCCATATTTTCACAAAAATAAATCAAATTAAATCATGAGACTTCAGAGATGGTAAAGCCCTGATATCTGCTAAATTTTAGATATATATTTTTTTTGTGAACTGCCCAGAGAGCTTCGGCTATTGGGCGGTATAAAAATGTAATAAATAAATAAATAAATAAAAATAAATCAGCAGAAGGGATACTCACATCTGAGCTTCGTTCCCTCTCTCTTCCTGATGTTTCCCATGCTGAGGCAGAAGGGGAAGAAAATGTGGAAAGTGCTAAAAGGAGATGGAGGAACACTGCACAACACTGAGAACTTGCTTTTCTAGGATCTGGAAAAACGGTAAATCATGTGCACTGCAATTGGGTGGTATGTGGCTGATTTTGAGCATTCATATAAGCTCCTAGCAGCTAGTACCACCTGTTCCTTTGTGGACTGTTCTTTGTTGCTCTCAAGGTGTAATACCCAAAATCAGTGATAAATATATGTGAAGACTAGTTTGTGACTCTTTTCAAGTCTGTGACAGTGAGTACCATAATTGAATTTAATAGATGCACAGCAGTAGTAAATTAAAACAATACTCCCGTGTGATAGAGCATACATATCAAAGTAACGAACATATGTGAGGAGAGCATTGGGGAGTTTATGATGTGTTTTTGCTAGCTGTTGCTTGCCTCTTAAAGCCTTTACTTTCACTTATCCTTTTGAAAATCTTTCTGTCACTTTGCATCTCAGAAGAGAAATGGCTTTTGCCTGTGTCTGACCTTGGGCTGGTCTGGGTACAGGAGAAAAAAACTTCAGAATTTCCCTCTAGAGACTTATTTTGGTGGAAGAAAGGCCAGGCTCTTAGTACCTGAATACTGGAATTGCAGTCAGTAAAAGAAAAATTACAAATGCAATCTTAGGACTTTGTCCTCTTGTCTTTCACCCTATGTGTCTTTCATCATTCAGCCTTTTGTTTCTGAGGTCTGAAAATTGCAGAACGTAAGAATGATTGTTTCCTGCTGTTTGTAGTATTAGCTGTGGTTCTCAAGGGCATTTTACATGCTCTTTCCAGTTTAATGGGATCATCCATTGAGTTTAAGTCCAGCACTTTGGGAATCTATTCTGCAAGGTAGCCGATTAAGGCAAAATCTTTCTCATCCTTAGGTAATCCCACAATATGTAAATTGGTCATTTGAGAGAGCTTTTTCTATCATTTTTGCTTTTGTACTGAACTGCTTTGTCCCCAGTTTTATCCCAGGTGCCTTTGACTGAGGTAACTCTGGCTTTCCATTTCTCACACCTGCCTGTCTGGGAAGGCCACTGTGTAAACAGAATACTGGACTAGATGGATATTTGGTCTGATCCTTCTTGTATTCTTTCATAAGCCACGTTGTGCTTATTGTTGTTGTTAAACATTATTTTGTTAGATTATGTCCTTTGGATTTGGTTTCACCTCCCATAACATCTGAATGCAGCCACTCAGTAAGATTATCTGGAAAGTTGTGGTACAATGTTACCAGATTCGGGAGCAGTGTCACTGCCCCAGAACATTTGTCTGGATATAGGCTGGATAAGAGATAGCAAACTGAAACTGACATAGAAATTCTTAGATTGAGGTGTTGTTAGCCATTTCGACGCAGAGAATAGTGTGTTCTGCTTGGGAGTTGTAGCCCCCTAAAGCAGGGGTTGTGAACCTATTTCAGTCTGGGGAACCAAATTCCAATTGGGGAAGGGTCTTGGCGAGAGCATTAAAGCAGTGGGTGTGACTAAGGGCACAGGGGGCAAGGCCAAAGCAAAGTGGGCAGGGGAACTTATAATTCGTACCAATTTCCCACAAGGTATACAAGCCCCAGCTCAGTTCTCTGCTTGTCTACTCAGGGGTAAGCCCCAATGCAACAGTTTTCAGGTATACAAACCACAGCTCCTTGCAGGGTATTGAAAGAACAAAGCATTTAAACTTTAAATTCCGTTAAATCCCCTCTTATCTCCAGTCACTGAACAGAGGTAACAGTGTTTTCCTGCAGTGTGCTGAAGAAAGCTGGTCGGTCTTCAGCATACAGCAGGGAAATCCCAGCTTTTATCTCCAATCACTGATCAAATCACTGATTGAAGATAAGAGCAGGAGTTTCCTACACAGGGTTTGAGATAAACAGAGCGGGGCCTGCAGAAGAAGCTTCCAGCCAGATGACAACCTCCACAATCCAGATTTGGCTCATGGACTGGAGGTTCCCCATTCCTGTCCTATACATAACAGATTCATACTACCAGAATCTAACCTCTTGTTTGGATTGCTGAAGATCTGTATATGGCTTCCTGTGAAGATGGGCCAGAGTCATTAATTAATGCAGACTATGGTAACCTTGGGGCTTATACAATTTATATGATTATACCAATTATATGATTCCTATATTGGCTGCTCTTCACTGGCCCTTCCTTGGTTTCTAGGCTGAATTGATGGTGTTAATTTTGAACTTTAAGAGTCTTAAACGAGTTGGATCCTGCCTAATTAAGGGAATACTTTCTCCTCTATAAACTTTCTATCTTCTAGAGAGGTCTTGCCCTATGTGCTGCCCACTTTGGAAATTAGGGTGGCAGGTATAAGTGACAGGAACATGAAGATGTTCCTTTTTCAAAAAACATTTGTAGCATTGTGAAAGACGTTTTTAATTTGTAATACAGTAATGCATTTTATGCTGGTGTTATTGTTGAATGTTTTAACTCAATTTGAAACCCATCTTGTATCTTTGAACAAACAGACAGATAATTTTTTCTCCTAAATGTACTGCTTAATAAATTCTACAGATTTAGAACTAATCTGCTCTGAAAGCTTGAGGATGTGGTCAGTTTCATTTTGTGGTGGTTTACTTGGTTTCAGACAAATAGCAAGCGTTGAGTAAATGTGATGATGTGTGTGTGGTTTTGGTAATAAGAAATAGTACAACTTTTATATAACTTTTCTTTCTACCATTTCCACTTTATTGACAAACAGAAGACTTAGGTGGAGTTTTGCAGTAATGTAGCTGAATATAAATTCTGGCAGGAAAAGTCCAACATAATGAGCAGGTTCACATGTCATGCTAAGCCACCCTGTAAATAAGCCAAGTGAGTTGGTTGTTCACAGAACATCCCACGGTAACCCCGACAGACCATGGGGCTTGCTGTGGCTTGTTCTCTCCCTTCTTCCCTTCAGTCTAGCCAGCTCCAGTACATATACCAGGCAACTTTGTGGCAAAGTCTATCTTGGCTTCCCTTTCCTGCTCTGATTACTACCGATTTTTATTCCTGGCTCTTTATTTTTTCATTTTTGGTGCCTCAAAATGCCCAAATGGGGTTGTAATTTATTAATGGGACAGTTACGGCAGGTGCATAAACTTTTCCCTTCATTTACTTCCCAGCCATGAAATTTGCATACATTTTCATGCCATTTACTTCACATCCTAACATTTGTGCAAATATTCCTGATAAGTTTGTTTGTTTGTTTTAAAAAAGAAAACCCTTAGAGGGTGGCAGAATGGGTTGGAGCAAATGGGGCACAAGCACCACCAGTACTTACACCTGCCCCCCCATTGGGGCCCATTCAGTCACTCCCTTGCACTCGGGGAAGTGTTAAAAAGCTGGGGGACTCTGAGAAGTGTTAGTTCAACACTTCAAAGCAAGAAGACCACGTTACCAAGGGGAAGATATTGTCCATCCCCTTTGTGGTACACTTACTCATTTTGTTCCCCCCTCCTATTTTTTATTTTTTGAATTGCACTACTGGATCCCTCCTTTTTCTTACTATTATTTCTCCCTCAGTCCTTCACAATTGTGCGCACATTATCCTATATGCAACCTAAACAATTTCATTGTATGTTACCTATTCCACTTTGCTGCTCCTTTTGACAGCTGAAACATGCAAGGAAATTGGCCAGGCAAGACTACTCATGTCAGACAGCTGTAAGTTCGCACTTGCAAAAGACCAACATCATTATTATTATTATTATTATTTGTAAATTAAGATCCCAAGTGCACATTTTTGAGGCGCCAGTTTGTTGTTTTTTAAGTGGGGGAAACTGGAAGAATGAGTGACGGTCCTTCCAAAGTGCTACTTCAGCATTGGTGCGAGGACAGTCACTGGCGATACCACAAAAAGTGAGCAGCTCTGCCAAGAAGCTCTGTAATCAATTCCAGCAACCCGCAAAAAAATCAGTCTCCCAGGTTTGGATGACACCATGGGTATGAACAACCCTACAACAAGCCATCGGGTTTCTGCATGGAAAAGGAAAGAAAAGGGAAAGAGAAAAAAAGACACAATCTGCCTGAAGCATAATTTTTGAAATAGAAAGCCTTGGCAAGATGCTATCTACTTGGAGCTATTGCCATGATGCTAGGTACTGTAAGCCACCAAATGTAAGACTCCTCTGGAAAGAAGGAGTGTATCTGTGCTATTGCCATAAACAGCAGATACAGTTATTTTAGTACTGCATTAGCTACACTTCTAAGTGGATTTGCTGTGTGCTAATTAATAGAAGATGTGTCTTTCTACAGTCTCTATGCCAACCATGGACCTATCTAAATTATTATTTGGCCCCACACATGTGGCAGGTCATACCTTTCATATGGTGTTTTACACTGGGCAAGATGAGAGTGATCTGGATGTTGGGGAAGTCAATATAACCTCCTTGTCATGGACAGGCCACTACATGGTTACATTTAAATCACTTGCAATATCTACCTAACTCTGCAGGGGTAGAGGTCTTTATTTAGAATGGGTTGGCCCTGTAGACTAATGGATCCAAATAGGTTTCTAATACTTCTTATTTATTATTTTATTTATTGATTGTATTTTTAACTTGCTTTTCAGGCAATTTCTGTCCCCTAAAGTAGATGACATCCATAAAGGCGACAGGCCCTGCCATCGAGTTTACAAACTAAAAAGACAAGACATATAAGGGAAGAGGAGTGAAGGGAAACAATACAATAGATGAGGGATGAGGGAGATCAGTTCTTCAAGGCCATAATGAAATAACGAGCTATAAAAAGATGCATATCTCCAATTCAGGTCAGGCTGATCTTCCCTTGCTCATGTTCTTGCACAGAATAGCAATTGGTGGCTCTTGTTCTTTTGGTCAGTGGATGGGGCCAGAGGGTTCTTTTCCCTTGTTTCTGCAATCCCAGGACAATTGTCACAGTTCTTTCTGGCAGAGAGAGGGAAGCAAGCTCCCTGCTGTTGCTCCTGTTTTGGCTGATGGATGGACCAGGTGAGTCTCCTCGTTGCCATGATGTTTAACTTGGGATGCAGGGGATGCATTTTCCCAGGAGCCCTAGGTCCCCTGGCTGATGACATATCTGGCGGAATTCCCTGTTGGCATTGATGGGAATTCTGCCTGTGCCCTGGTTAATCTTCCGAAATTTTGAGATGATCCAGGCAGCTAAGAAGGGGAGATCCACTCCATCTCCCCTTCTTAGAAAGTCTATATGTCTCTATGGATTACTGTGGATCCAGGGTGATGGAAGAAGAGGGATGATGTTTAGAGCATTATTATTATTATTATTATTATTATTATTATTATTATTATTATTATTTAGAATATTTATATACCGCTCCTCATTGAAAAAATTTCGGAGCGGTGTACAAGGTAAAATGAAAATAAAAACAGAAAAAAAACATTCTCCATTTTAACCCCTTTCTCCACATAGTTTGGAGGAAGGTGGGTTTTATCCCTTGCCTCAGGCATATCAAGCGGTGGTGCTTGGCTTGAGCAGGGAGTAGCCTCGGCCGGGTCTGGTGTTCAGAGCCTGTATCGCCCCATAAGAAGTGGTGGCAGACGTGAGGTCTGGTGTTTAGAGCCTGGGTCGTGGCATAATATTAGAGAAAAATTAATTGTGAGTCCAACAAACACAGTCCAGATCTCACTGTAGGGTCCATTCCAAGGCAGTGATGGCAGCAAAGAATTTGTCTCCACCCTTATTTCATTAGCCAGTAGAGCTGTTCAGCATGATGAGGGGATTTTAATAACTGCTCCTCCAAAAGGAGGCAGAGGAACCTCCAGAAGCTTGCTTGTGTCCATTCTGTAAAGTACTCTTTGGATTAAATCACTTGCATCTCTACCAGTCTGGACATTACAGAAGAGTCATGCTGAATGAAACCAAAGGCCTATCAATCCAGCATTGTGCTCTCACAGTGGTCAATCAGATTCCTGTGAGAAACCCATAAGCTTAGAACGTGAGTGCAGTAGCATTCTCCTGCTCACGTCCTCTAGCAACTTTAATGAGTGACTGGGCCTTTTCGTTAGTGGCCCCATACTTCTGGTATAGGTTGCAGTTGGGGGATTGGACAGGTCCTATCATTACAGGCTTTTAGGAAAGCATTGAAGACTTACTTGTTTTCTCTGGCCTTTTCCTGATTATGTTTTATTGGACTGTTCTGAGTTTTTAGCTGTTTTGTGTTTTAGATTTGAGTACTGTCTAGGCTGGATGTTTCATTTCTAATGTTTTCATTTCCCCCTGGTTTTTTGGTTTCTATTAATTTTTGCTCTTTTATGATTTTACTATATGGGACTTCATTGTGTAAGCCATCTTGGGTGGGCTCTTTCTCTAAAAGGTGAACTAGAAATATTTTATATAAATTATCATTATAGCTATTGATAACCTTATCTTCAGTGAATTTGCCTAATCCCCTTTTAAAGCCACTCATTTTGGTGGCCATCACTACATCCTGTGGTATTGAATTACATAGTTCAACTGCACAGTGCAAAGAAATACTTCCTTATATGTGTATGAATCTCCTGCCATTTAGCTCCCTTGGAAGTTACGTTTGTGTTGAAGATTGCTATTATCAGTTTTTTATGGATATCTTTCAGTTAGTTTGAGGATATGAACAGTATAATCAGAACCATGTGACTAATGCCCATCTTGGCTGAGTAAGATGGCTAGGTTGGAACTTTGTACCAGGACAGGAAAGATGGATTTCTTCTAGCTGTATTATTTTAAAAACCAAACAAACTTTGGAGTCCTCTGATTTATGGAGTCCTCTGATTTTGTTTTTAAAAAAGGATCATCCAGTGTTAAATTTCAATTTGTTGGAAAGTGATAACCCAACACTATGGCCTTAGCTAGACCTAAGGATTATCCCAGGCAAATGGAGGGGTCGTCCCTGCCTGCTCCCGGGATCTCCTGTGTGTCATTTGGATGCACAGGGATGATTTCAGGACGATCCCGGGATATAGGCCTGGTCTAGCCATGGCCTATGTTTCCTGGCTGAAAATGATTATCCCTTTGACTTTGTTAATTCTCCTTGATCTCTCAGTGGCATTTGTTATCACAGCCTATGGTATCCTCTCAGGGATAGGGTGCAACTAGTTCTTCCTCTGAGGAATATTTTCACTTGTTCAAAAATAAGATGTAACTACTGCCAAAGGAGGGTTATTGACTTGCTTCAACATACAGGTATGAGAAGTGATAAGCTCCTGTCATAGTATATTCATTGCATCACTGTCATCTGCTAGCAGTTTTCTGGATCCCTTCTTTGTTCTGTCATTTTCCATCTTCCCTCTGTGTTATGAGAAAATACAAGGCTATAAAGATTTTGGCAAACTGCAAATTAAAGACATTAAAGAAATCAAAACCAAAAATGCCTCACTCATTCCAGGTATGGATCCTCTTGAGCTCACCCCACCTTAACAAGTACTCAAGAGAATATGTCCGTATATTTTGGATAGGTCAGAGGAGCGGAACATATTTTGGATTTTCTTAGAGGCAACAAGCAAATGCGCTGCTCTTGTGTACACTGGCTTGGCTTTTCTTAAATAATGGCTGCCAAATTCTTCTGTTGATTATTAAAATAAGACCAGTTCATTTTGGGGGGGAGGGGGAGATAGGCCTGACCTACAGAGCACTGTTTTGGGTTGGGTTTCTTTGGATTTTGCAAACCAAAGGAATTGTGCCTTGCTATGGCCAGAAGATAAATCACTTATTCTGCTGGGTGCGTAATGATGCACAAGGTTCATTTCTAAGATATTCTTCCACCTAAAGGCCACAAGAAAATGATCCGTTTTCACTGTGGCTATCAGAACAATTCTCTTGCCTACCCTTGGTCCCAAACTCTACAAGTGATTTGCCAAATTGCCTACAATAAACTTGCTTAGATTGAAGCACAAACAGCCATTACACAATGATACAAGTTAGGCCTGGTTATTATGTTTATTTTGAGACTGTATCATCTACATTCATGTCAAAGAGACTGTTGATTTTCTCTGACCTTGTAACTTGTGTTTCTCACATGGGGGTTGTTTCACACAAATGTGATTCCACATGAATATGAAATTGTAAAGCCACCATACGTGGATTTCCCTTCTTCAAAACCTAAGCCATTAATTTGGTCTGAGCTACACAATTCTAACAGAAGTAAGGCATACCAACAACAGCTTTGTGTTCATCTGTGAAGTTTACACTTTAAATTTCAGAATGTTTTTGGTTTCTAAAATTATTTTTATGAATTGGGATTTTATATAACCTTATATAGATTGCAGCAGAAACAAAAAAATATTCTCAGAAGATGTATTATTTATCATCTCCCTTCATTTAAATTTAAAAGTCAAAGAGGTTTTGCTTCTTCAGCTTAAACAACTTATTTCTGACTACCTTTATAATTATTAGCACAGAATGTCAGTTCAGGGAGGAGATCTTCCAAATCATTAACACAGAATAATACACGTAGGTAATAATGGACTTTAATTGTATTCATTTGAACATTAATACATTTATGTTACGATTTGAGTACTGTTACTATTAAAAATTAAACTTTGAGGGACTGCTATGCAGATTGTGCCAGCTGTCAGGTCCGGTGTTTGCATATTAGCCTGACATTTCAGTCATAAAAATGGGCAGATGAAGCCATATTTGACCTAGTGAGGGGGGTCCTCTGTCTCATCAGAGCGTATTTTTTTCATAGGTGTTTTTCAACAATTGCAGAAACAATGGCAGTGGTATTCTCAGGAGAGTAGTAGAATCTTGCACACTGCCCTGAAGTCTTTCAGGCTCCTCCACCCCCACCTCTTCCCCCTGTATGTCCACAGCTATTTTGCAGCCAGGCAATCCCCTTCAAGCATTGCCTGCAGAAGTAGAGTAACTCTGGCATGCACATTCCCCAGTGGGAGAACTTGTGTGGATGGTAATTTTAATGAGACCTGATTTAAGCAGTAGAATGGGTCCATAAAACTAATACAAATAGACTTTCAAAAGCCTTTGCTACTTGTCAGGTACTCTACAAATGGGAGAGGAGCGTCCATAGGCTTAAATAACAAAAGCATAATATCCTTGGGAGAACTTGACAAACTGCTTTAAGAGGAGAGATAAACCAGTTAAAGTGTGGTGAAGAGTCCACTACAAGAAAGCATTGGAATGAAAGTGCTTGTTTACATAAACACTACTATGGGAAACAGTTTATAGGGGATTCTATATTGCATTTGCTCAACACTCGGGTGAACATACTGCATAGTCTTTCTGCATGTCTCCGAGCAGCTATTCTGAAATACCTGCACTGTAATAAGGATATGTAGTTCCATGCAGAAAAATACCACAAGTCGAATTTGCAAAAATGTGAATTATTTAAATTACTTTTTCATTTTGCTTCAAATCCCCACCTCCAAACATTTTTCTTCTCCCTTTTGTGTGTATCACATAATAGAAAAGGAGGATTGGAATTCTCAGGACTTTGGGTCCCAATCTATATAGAATTATATAGATGACCCTCACTTGAATTAATTTGTTTGTTATTGCTTATTTAATATCTCTCTTGATTGGAAAACCTGTTACAGGCAGCTTACAAATTCCAAAAAATTTACAAAGCTTTCCATAGAAAAACTTCAAAGCAAAAACTTTATAGAGTATTAAACAACAAACATTACAATCCAGCAAATATCCATAGATTTCGTAATACAATTCAGGCTAATCTTCTGGGAGCCTTTCAGAATGAACAAACAAACCTTTAAATGCATTCCTTAAAGCAAATGAGACAGATTGCTCTGGTTGGTGTGATCCAGTTGGTAGGCACTAGGTGATAAATTCCTTATTCCACACTCCTATAGGTTTGTAGTCAACCTAAACATGACTATTCAGAAATAAGCCTTCTAAAGTTCAGTGGGTTTTACTCTGTAGGTGCGTATAGAAATGCATTGTTGCTAGCTTATAGAGGGAATGTGGATCAGGGCATCCCTTGAAGTTCTTAAAGTATGGGTGAGCAACTTCATAAGGTCTGGGGGCCATTTTCACCTCCTGGATCTCCTCAAGGGTTGCGTGCGTGCATGCGCACACACACACACATTGTGGGTGCTCAAAACGGGGGGGAAATAAAAAACAAAAAGGCATCTGGAGCTGCTATGGAGTGCCAAAAGAGTTAAAATTAGCTTGTTTGCAAGATAATTTTGCACCTTTTTGAGCTTCACAGCATCCCTGCACAGCATCTCTATTTGAATTTTTTAAAAAGACTTATTTGGTCACACACCCACCAAATTTCAGGGAGTAATGGGGGCCGCATGTGGCCCACAGGCTACATGGTGCTCACCCCATAAGCCTATGCGGCAGGGTCTTGCTATTTACTGTGTTATCTGTACAGCACCATGTACATCGATGGTGCTATATAAATAAATAATAATAATAATAATTAAACAATATGTGAGCTCATGTGTAGTAGTGCTCCCTGAGACATGCTGGTCCCAGATTCTATGATGCTTTAAAACAATGCAAAAAGTGCAGCCTATGAGCTACAGGTGACCCTCACAAGGTCATGTCTAGCAGACCCCAGACCCTCGGTATCTGCTGCCTTTGAAAAAAAGGTGAGAAAGGAGAAAAACTCTAGGAATAGGTTATATGGTTCCTGCCAATGAAACTTATTTCCTAGAATACCTCTGTACTGTCCTATGAAGCAGTCCTTGAAGGTTTCTGCCAGCTTACTAGGATGCTGTGGGGACACTCTAGGAATATGTTTTTTTATGGCAGAGCCCATTCCTAGGGCATTCTCCCCTCCCCACTTTTTTTTAGCAGTTATGTTGATGTGGCAGGGGAGAGGCTTGAAGACCCTGAAACCATGACATCTTGCTGTAGCTGTTTTAGATCCTGTGGTAGGCAAGTAGAGGGTCAAATCCAAAAGGCAAGTCAATTAAGCAGACAAGTAACCACAATGTTTTCAGTTCAGTATGGGATCAGTTTAAGACAGGACTACTCAGGATGCAAACAATGATCAAGACTCAGGCAGGTAGGTTGTTTCCAGAAGAAAGGTCTGAGGTGCAGCCAAGGCCCAAACACAGGTGAGCAGTTAAACATAATCCAAGAAGCAGTGTCAAACAAGGGTGAAAAGGTCAGTAGAACAAACATTCAGGCATTGGAACTGGTGGAACAATGTTGTTCCAGCAATGGCTAGCCTGAAAAGGAAGGCTTATCTAGCCAGAGCTTCCAGAGCCCACGCAGGGCTCAGCTGCAGTTTGTTACAGGCCCTCTGGCAACAGTCCTACTTGGTAGGAGAGCCTTGCTCCTGAGGAATCCTCTTAAAGAGCTCTGCTTTGTAGTCAAGTTCTCCTTCTCTAAAGAGCCCTACTTGCCTGCCATAGAGGTGGAACTTCCCTCCTCCTGATGCAGACATGGACCTACACTCATCTCTCCCCTGAGGACCCAGACTCATCCAGGTCTGCTGACATGGGTATCTCCTTGGTGTTGTTCAATTCTGAGAGCTCTAGCTCCTTTGGGAAGCAGGTTTCCTGTAGCAGGGGCATGATAGACATTGACTGGATGCTGTTGCTGCAAGGTCAAGTTCTGTTGCTGCTGGGCTGAGTGTGTGTGTGTGCGTGTGTGCGTGCGCGTGCGCACATGCACCCATGTGTGGCCCCTTTCCTCACAGCAGACAGCTGATGTGGCCCTTGGGGCTCAAAAATTGTTCACCCCTGCTTTAAAAGCTGCAAGGTACAGTTGGGTCTTAAAGGCAAATTAGCAGGTAATATCAGTGGCTGAATATGCTTTGACGTCCCTTTCCCTTACAAACACACAATTTAAAAGTAGCTGAGGATTGCAGGCTATTGGATTTTTCTTAATGGTCTACTTTACATTTATTTTCATTTACATTGTAATAATTTTAGTTCTGTTAGTAATATGTTCCCTTATATTCTTCATAGCTAATACTATAGTAATTAAAGGTGCAATCCTATCCATATTTAGACAGAAATAACTTCTACAACTCCCAACATGCCACAGTCATATGTTTATTTAGGGCACAAACATATGCATGCTTTTTCTGTCTATGCATGCATATGTTTGTGCCCTAAATCTCTGTCAGTATTTGTGTGAATCCCCCAACTTCTTTGGGTCAGGAGCCCCAGGATTTGTAATCCACCCTTGTATGCTAGCTGGCAGAATAGAGGCCATAGCAAACGCTTTCCTGAACTATCACAGCAACAAATATGGAATACTGGATAAAATTGCAGGGAGGAGATCAGGAGAAGGTTCTTCTGAAAAGCTGATAATGTGAACTTAACATTCATAACTCTTCACTCCTCAGCAAATATTGGAGAAGCAAAATGCTTCCAACTTTTGTAAATCACCCAGAGAGCTTCGGCTATGGGGCGGTATGTAAATGTAATTAATAATAATAACAATAATAATAACTTGTCCGTTTGTAGAAATAGTCAACATTGTGACCCTGACTGACTAGGTCCTTGAATTGGTGGCCTTTGCCATAGCATTTTTATGAATGCAAGAAACTTTAGTCTTGGGACTCAGCTGTGGCAATGGCAAAAATGTAAAGAGTGAAAAAGTTTATTTGCATTTTTTAAAAATCCCTCAAGATAGGCTAAATGATTTTGCACTTTGAGTGGATATAGATCATTGCACTTAGCTGTGCATTTGTTATATAAATTTATCCTCCAACTCAAGTGTTAAGTATGTATTATGGAACCTCACAGCCCATCAGAATGCTTGCAGTGTGCAAATATTTTTTAAATTTTGTAATTAAATAGGAGTTGGGCAGCAGTGTCCACTAAAGTGATTTATTAATTGAATGACTTGATTAAATTTCATGTTATTTTAGTTTATACAGCAAGGGCATGCATCTCTGGCATCGCTGGGGATTCCTGGCGAGGCTGTCAGCAGTAGTTCAGAGGTCCTCTATAAGAAATCTTTAGCACCCAATTAAATATTAACCAAGAAGATGTGCCTTGCTCTTTCCCTTGTCGAAACCAAGTTTTGACATCTGAGGCTGGCGATAAAAATTTGCTCGGTGGAATCATTTTCTGTGCACTCTATTTATCACTAGCTTATTTCTAAATTAATCATGCTAAAATCTTCCCATGTAATTGTGCTGGGGTACAGTGCTGTATGGAGTATGTAAATAAAAAATGCCCTTTTAATTTCATGTTAAGTCTGCCTCACCACTGCTGCAGCCACACTGTATCTGTTTCCTCAGTATGCCATTTTAAAGGTATTGTGGTTTCTGAGCAGCAGCTGTGATTGAAAAGTATGTAAACTAATCTGCTCTTGCTCATGTCATTTTTATATTCTTGTGTCAGAACACCAGAAGGCTGCTTTAAATTTGTCTTTCACTGTGTATTAGTTCTTGAATCTTTTCGTTTTCCCCTTTTCTTTTTTGCCTCAGTGCATACACTCAGACTCTTTTCTTTACTACACATGGCAATTCAGTGCCAAAGTAAATGGCTATTCATGAAAAGCTCCTGAAATAGTTCTTGCTTGATTACTGTACAATATTATGTTTATTTTCAGAGAGTTTTTATTACCTTTGCATAAAAGTACGATTATCCTGCACAGTATGCATACTGTAGAAAGAGAAATAATCAAACATGCTGTATCTATTAGTATAAAACACAATAACTTTGTATGGTTGTTTTTCCAAAAGAGGAAGAAAGAACAGGGTGGGGATTCTGGAAGGTACATTAAGACATATCTTATATCAAGGGTTCAGAACCTCAGACCCAGGGGCCATATCCAGCCCTCCAACCTTCCACGTCACCTTTCGCCATCCACTTATTTGGTGTTTTCCGAGCTTTTATTCAGTTTATTATCCCCAATCTAAAAGGTGCCTCTCCCAAGGCTTGGATACTGCCAATATTTATTATATATTTATTTATTATAGTGCTATTATTATTATTATTATTATTATTATTATTATTATTATTATTATTTATTTATTTATATAGCACCATCAATGTACATGGTGCTGTACAGAGTAAAACAGTAAATAGCAAGACCCTGCCGCATAGGCTTACAATCTAATAAAATCATAGTAAAACAATAAGGAGGGGAAGAGAATGCAAACAGGTACAGGGAAGGGTAAGCAGGCACAGGGTAGGGAAAAACTAACAGTAGAAAGTAACAGTAGAAAGTATCCTGCCCTTTATCCTGCCCTTTAGCCAAAAAAGGCTCTCAAGGCGGCTTACAAAAATATTTCTTAAGACAGTCCCTTCCCACAGGTTTACAATCTAAAAAAACATGACACAAAAGGAAAGAGGATTGGGAGGGAGGAGGGGGAAAAATAAGCAAATTCAGGCACTTGATTCTTAGTTGCAAAGTTCAGCAGCTGCTTCCTTTTCCTCTGATGGCCTCAGCAGCAACAGTTGGTAGCAGGAGGGAGGGGGCTCTCAGCTGGAGCTGGACCCAGGCACGATGGAGAGGTGCCTGGCTGCTGCTTGCTTTCCCTCCGATGGCCTTTCAAGCTATCAATAAGAACTTTAAGCTAAAACACGCTGCTATTTTTGTCCCTCCTCCTTTAGCCCTGCTCTCCTTGTCTTCTGCCTTGCCCACCATCAGAATGTGGTCCTGAAAGCTCCTCTGAAATAGATTTTGCTCCTCAAGTTGCACCCTTGAGGAGTGCAATTTAAAAATAGATTTTTTAAATAAATAAATCTGCTTAATTTTAAACAGTGGATAAGTATTTCTGTATAAAAAACCACCTAACTCTTCATGGCTAATAACTGAAAATTGAAGTTGTGAATAAAGATTTATTTATATTGCACGTCACACCTGACTGAGGCCTCATCTACATCATGCAGGATATTACACTATGAAAGCGGTATATAAAATGCAGAAGCCACACCAAGCAGAATATAGTGGTATGAAAACGGTATATGGGATGTGTCAGTGGGCCCCAACAGTTGTCAGTGCACTTCAATACCACTATTAAGCAGTAGTGTGGCTCCTGCCTTTTATATACCACTTTCATACTGCAATATCCTGCTTGGTGTAGATGAAGCCTGAGTCTCAGTATTCCCTCATCTTTGCCATTCAGATTTGTACATTCTCAAATATTCTGTTGTGGAACAAAAATTCTAAATGTAGAAAATGTATTATGAGGGCCATAAAATAAACCAAGAGTGAAAGCTCTTTTGGGAAGGATGTATTTATTTATTTATTTATTTCACTTATATACCACTCCCATAGCCAGGGCTCTCTGGGCGGTTTACAGAAATTCTAAAATTAAGATTAAAACGAGTATACAAAATTTAAAATTTCTAAAACATAGAACATACACACATAAAGCATTAAAAACCGTTAAAAAACTAAAACATGTGGGTAATTAAGATGTGCCGCCATATGCCTGGGCAAAGAGAAAGTCTTAACCTGGCGCCGGAAAGATAGCAGCGTTGGCGCCAGGCGAGCCTCGTCAGGGAAATCATTCCATAGTCTGGGGGCCACCACCGAAAAGGCCCTGTCCATCATTGCCTCGTTGAAAGGGAGCACTTAGCATGACCTTTGCGCCATATACATTTTTTGTGTGATATCTACTTTGTGCCTGTAGATACTCCACTTTGGAGTTGAGATTGCCATGGCTCTTCGTTAAAATGTTCAGGTAATAAACTTTTTCCTAGCAGGTGGCCAAAAATGCACAAGGAGCATGAAATAGACACTACGTATCCGTGATGTGTCTGAAGAAAACTTCATTATGATTTGATGGAAATAAATTAGTTGAACAAACTACTATTTCAAAGTAACTGTGAGTTGGGCATTAGGTGTTCATTATTTAAATCTCAACCTGCATTATGGTTCTGGGAACAGATAATTGTTAGTATTTTTCTTGCCAAGTGAAAGTGAAATGTTTTATTTATTGTTTGTTAGTGAAAGTGTTCTAGAATATTACTATATTTTGAACATGCTTGACACAGTGCTTGGACAATACTTACAGTTAAACTGATGTTACTTAAAAATACAAAAGGGTTAAGCACTTTTGGTATGAAAGAAATCTATTTGATGAACGATTGGAGAATTGTGTCCAAGTCTGGCATTATAAAAATGCCATTCCTGTCTGGTAAGTATGTTGCCCTTTTATGTAGACCAGGTATGTGTTCGTTTGTTGACCCACCCAGTCCTGGGTTTGTGGGCAACTGATTTTAATGTCTTAGAAGTCAAAAGAAACCTCATGTTAAAGGCAAATTGAAGAGGGTTTAAATTAAAACCATTGATAGAGTGTTCACGATCCGATGTTGGTAATATGAAAGTAGGTATGGCTCTAACCAGGTCAAATATATCATTTTCCAAGGAAAACAGCTGAATTCCAGTTCTTCTTTTATGAAGAACAGGGTTCATATTTCTTTTGCTACTAAATCTCATGGTTTCTTTAATACAGGTTAAGTTATAAACTTGCCTAACTGTTTCTGGCATCATAAGCAATTGAACATGACGTCAGAAATGAAAACCTCTCACCTTGTGGAGTGTTTTATTTGACTTAACCATAGGGGGAAAACAACTAGAAACAGGTCTAAAACAACCACATCAACAGCACATAGCATATACCAAAGCACCAGATGCTATAGCTACAATAATATCTTTAGCTTCTATCTGGCCCCAGCTGTGCTAACCTATGCCTTTCACCCTGTGTTTTATGCTTGCCAAGTGCTGGTTAGACACCAAAACAGTCTTAAGCAATTAGTGAAGTCTTCTACCCATTGGCGAGCCTTGCTGCGTGTGTCCTACAAATATGTGCAGTTAGCTCCAAACCAGGAAATTTTTGGAGGGCATGAACCGTGCTTGATTATCCAAAGAAGCCTGTCTGGCTGCATATTAGAATCCATGTATATGGCCTGTCCCATATTCTGACTCTCCATTGACAATGGGGGTCCAATTTACCCTGACAGTCCTGGGGTGGGGGGAGTAATAAAACTTTTCTGATAGTCTTCTACAACTCCATGCTCCAGGTGTTCCCCAACCATGATGAGGTGTGAATTGCAATGTGGTGTTTCAGTCCCTCCCCTTCAGTCTGGTGAAAAATTGATGGTTTTGTTCTTACAGCTTTGGGGTTCATTCTCCCTTTATTGGAATGACTGAGATCCATCGACATTAGATCCTGGATGGCAAAGTGACCCCACAAAAACACTGTTTAAATGTATTAGTTACATTTGACATCTTTAAATGCTTAGCAAAGAACCTGTTCTTTCCATTTCGTGTGAGAAGGGAGCATAGAGGTTGAAAAAAACAATATTTTGTATTTTATCGTAAGAAACAAATTACTCATTTTTTAAAAAAATATCACAACAAATGTCAGTAGGGTCAATTATGCCCTACAGGTTTACAACACTGATATTTTAAAAAAAGCATTACTTTTCAGTTAGAACATTCCTCATGATCTATATAAAAATAATAGGTTTAGGTCAGAACTGTTCGCAGAGTTCCCATATGTTTTGCCTCAATTGCAAGACTCTCCCACAGTGCTTCATACCATATAAAAACAATACAGTTGATGAACAGTTTGTACCATTCAGTGGAAGATGCCCATTAAAGTAGTATATGCTTTCTAAATTTGTCAATATGGCATAAAATTTTGGCTGTCTTTCGATTCCAAAATTTCATATGTTTATGAGGCTGACATAAATAAGGTGAAGGAAGAGGGTGCCCAGCTATCGGAAATCTAGGTCAGACAGTGGAAATATTGTGGCTCATATGGAGAACCTCCACAGATAACGAGAGGCTCTCCTCATCAGACAGTCATTCTTCACGAGTAGAAGATGGCAAATGTGATGAATGTAGAGGGATGAGGCTGGAACATTCCCTCTTGTGGTGTGTTTGCTGAGTTCACATACAGAATGCCTGAATAGGGCTGTTCCCTGCTTAAATGCCTATATTGTTTGGATACTGAATATCCCATGATATGAACACCTCAAAAGATGTCTCTTGCTAAGTCCGTTCATGTGAGGGCTAGAAGTGGGGAGGGGATGTGGATGCCCACACAAGCCCCACCCCATCATCCCCATTTCTGCCCATTCAGTCCCCCCTGTGTTGAGGGGGAAGGTGTGAAAGAGACTTCTACTCATGTTTTCTGGAACACAAGTAGACCCCTCTGCAATTGGGAACCCTGCTTTATCAGGTTTACTGATTGCGTAGAGACTTTTACATGCATTTCAGCAAATTTAGTTAGAATCCCTACAGACTTCTCTGCTCAGTGTGGGAAAGTCAGAGACGCTGGTGATGGGCACATTGCAGGTGCCGTTTTCGTACTCATCCACAACACCTCCCCACTTTAAGCCCACATGTCAGCAAATGGAATGCCTGCATAGGGCTCTAGACATGCCTCTGGAGTTGATCAAATCCTGTATTGAATCTAGGGACATAGCCTGCTCCTCCGGGACTTTGAGAGAAACAGCTTCAGAATAGGTAGGGCCTGTCATTGCTTACACCAAGGTAATGGGAGAGCATATTGGAATGGGAAAGCGTATTGTGGAGTGATCGGAATGGCTTTAGTACAAGGGAGGGTGGCAAAGATGGCTGCTAACATTTATCAGGGTTACTGATTGCAGAGGCTTTCACACAAATTCAAGCAAATGGAATTAGATCCCTGCTCAGTGTGGGTAGGTCAGAGACAATAGGGTTGGGGAAGTTGGAGGTGGGGCTTGCATTCATTCCCATGACCTCTCCCCGCTGTAAACTCTCATGTCAGCTGAATGCCTGTGTAGGGCTCTAATAAACCTGGCTCTTGTGTTGAGTCCCCCACCAGGCCCTTCTTAGACAGCGTTGTGGAAGGTTTGCCATTGGCCAACAGTGTGCTGGGGCATGGGGGACTGTGCAATTGCAGGAGCCCTACATCTCCTATCATCCCCTGCACTCTAGCATGATGCTAGCCAGTGCAATGGGGGAGGGAGGGGGGAAAACCCTTTCTCTTTTCCCTGTGTGCCTTTGCTGCTGCTCCTGCTGCAGCCTCCATTGGAAAGGAAAGCGTGAGTGCATTGTTGAGTGACAGGAATATTTTGGGGGGTTGGGAGATTTGCAGAGACGGGCTGATATTTTCCTGCATCCCTTGCATTGGCTCAGAAAAATTACCTGATCTTCCAAGTTAATCCAAGGTGAGCTTCCACAAGCTTTCCCATCTCTAGTGCAGTATTTCTTTCTTTGGAATTGTCACTTTCATGTATCTTAACACTTCACACTTAAGAAGTTGGTTTGTTATATTGTACAAGGCAGAGAGCATCACATCTTTAAACCTGTGCTGGCGGGAAAAGGTTTTATTTATTTAAGTTCAAGTACTTCAGTTTTGCTGGGTTGCACATCAGGATGCTAGTTTAATGTAAATCCTTCAGCCAACCCTCATCTCTAAAACCAAATCAGAATCAAAATGTAAATATTTCATCACTTCTCTGTTCTTTTCATCCTGTGTGACACAAAACCAGAGAAATGAAACCCAAATGTTGTCTGGTGTATTGCACCAAACACAGGGTGTTAATATGAGTATTTTTACCACAAGTACATTTTTTGCGGTTTCACATGTCTTGGTGTGAATAAGTAGAAAAAATAGAACTGATAACCCCAGAGGCAAACATATTTCCCCCTCTCTATATTTATTATTATGCAAAAAATTTCTCTGGTGAGTGCCTATTAAAACTATCTGGCAGGAAGCACATTATCTGGTTGGGCAGCATCACTGAGGGCCAGTAAAGGGGGTGGGGATACATTTGGGGAATTATTGATAAAGCATGTGCTAACCCAGATGGTTGAGTTAGGCAGCATTTGTGTTATTGTTTTCTTCTTAAAGGCGTTGCAGAATTCTTCCCTGGGCAAATTGTATGTGTGTTGCGGATTTTCTTTTGGAAACACACTACTAAAGTAGTATATGTGTGCACGCACATGCATGCACAGGAAATGTACTTTTCTAGCACTCTATATAATTTTAAATAAAATTTGTGGAGTCCCAATAGAACTTAATTCATGAAATAATTTTAATACTCAGATGTTAGTTGATACTGCTATTTTTTTTCCTTTGATGGTCAAATTGATTGGAAATGTTCCTGTTCATTTGGCAATATTCTATAAAATTAGCATTTGGTTTTAAAGGGATATAAGGTAGCATATTAAGTTTTGTGTATGTTTTTGCATAAGCTCATTCTTTCCATTAGCTAGGGTTAAACTACATGTTATAATTGCATAGCATCCAGCTCCCTGTCTGCTTTTTATTTACTTTAAAATAAGTGCATAGGCCGCAAGCTGACCATTGCATGTGCCCTCACTAGCCACTTTTCCCTTGAAATTTGCCTTCCTGTGTAATAGTTAAAGAAAAAAAAATTCCTTCTACATGTATGGTGGTCCCAATCTCAATAGATGCCCCACATGCTTACTCTCTTTAGAATGACATTGCAAATTACTGTTGAAATGCACGTAGGTATCAGATGTGGCTTCCCAGGTGACATTAGGAAGAAGGTGTCGTGTATTTGAAACAGGAAAACACACACACACACACACACACACACACACACACACCAAATACCCCCATCCAGATCTCTCTGTCACTCAAATTACCACAGATTTAAACCAATCTTAAACAGGAGCATCAACCTCAACATATTAAAAGTTCAGTGGGTGCAAACTGAAACAAAGTTGTGGTTGAAATGATCCAAATTTACATGATCTGAATTTATTGTTTGTACCCTGTGTAATCCTATGTAACTAGCATATTTGTTCATTCAAATATTTAACTGAATGAGTGTCTTCTAGGCAGCAGTGATGTACCGGTACTATAATGGTTAATTATAACGCAGCCCCATTTCCTAACATGAAATGATGAAGAATGTGCTTTCTTTAGAGAAATCTTTTTGTAGTTTCCTCACCCAAGTAGTATAAGTGTGTATCTGTATGTGCTGGGAGATGAATTATTCTTCTGCCAGAAGCAGACGTTCCAGTTTTGGGCCTGCTTCCACTGGCAAAGTCCCCACTCTAGTTCATGCCAGCTCATGAATGATGGGTTCAGGCCTTTATTTGGAGCTAAGAGCACTTGATGTGGCAACAGGAAATGCACATTTCTAACCTTCTAGAAATGTGTGTGCCTATTTTCAGTCACAAATCCAAAGTTTCTCCTCCTTCTAAACAGTGATGCCATTGTACTCATCATATCTGATTAGTTCTTGAAATGTTTTAGTAAGTCTATCTTAAAAACATTATAAGAAGATAATCAGCTGCCTTAGAAGGTCCCCATCTGGAGTATAGAGTTCTTTTACTGAAAGATGTTTTGCCTTTCTGAGATAGCTCTCGCATTTCATCATCTGTTGTGCAGAGATGAAGTGCATATGAAAAGTCAGTGACTCTGAATCCATCTGTTGTTATTATTTTCCACTGATAATTGGCTCGAACAATGAAATGTCTGTGTCTGTAGCCTTTGAAACTATACACCCTGTTTATTTTCTGAAGGTCTCCCTCCCCTCCCCCAATGGACTTTTTTTTTTGTATGTGCTTCATTTTCATCTCAAGCATATAGCTAGTGGAGCTTGCATGAAGATGACATCTTTGACTCGGTGCATCAGGACGTGTCACTCAGACATTTGAATCATGCCTACAGAATCTCCCCTCCCCCCCTCCTCGACAGAGTCCTATGGAGAACCGGCTTACAGCAGGAGACTGGCAGATCCAGAATGCAATGATATTCTACCTGAGTAGTAGTATTTATTTCAGTTTCCTTATTAAAATATTAATTTAGAACCCAGCATCTATTAGCTATGGAATTAGATATCACCTATAATTGTATAATATATTCAGTTGCATCCAGTTTTGCACGATACAGAGCATTAATATTGGATTCCACTAACAGCACTTCCATTAGCTTGCTCAACCAGTATGAGATATATGTGAGCAAGGAGGCATAACTACCAGCCAGAACTGCCAAAACAGTCATTAGAACCTCCATAGGGATGGACAAAGGCTTTTACACAGTGATATACTGATTACATTTTGTTCTATGGTTTATTTGCATCAAGGTTAGATCTCTTGTTATCTGTGCTGAGTGTATTACCTAACACCTTATTTTAAAGGTCAATTCAATGCAAAAATAGTGAATAGTAGAGGTCTCTGCCATTTCTTATAGAGTTTCTTTATAAGGAACTTAAAACAAATCCTGTGAAGCATTACGTCCATATCAGATCAGGAAGCACATTTTGGTTTCTCGCTGCCAGCATCATAGTTTTTGTTGCCATTATGAAATGTTTAGATGCTAGGCAAGCAAAGGGATGATTCTCTCCCACCCTCCCCTTATCTTTTGGCACAGGATCAAACGTTTAAGTATGTGGGTGACCTGTTTTCGTTTGGATCTATATTTTTCTTATTAGCATACTTAGATATGAGTTGACCCAAAGAAAGAGCAAAAACACCCTGCCTTCACTTTTCCCCATATTTTGTGAACCGCCCAGAGAGCTCTGGCTATTGGGCGGTATAGAAATGTAATTAATAAAATAAATAAATAAATAAATATGTTTCAAAAGCGTAAGATTGACCATGAAACCAGTTGTTTGAAATTCCCTAGTTGGCTGAATCCAGTAGCCTGATAAATGTAAAGTCCAGCAAGCATTGCTGCTGCATGTCATTTATTAATTTAATTGGCAAGTTTCCTTCCCCCGTCCCCCCGCACCACCTGTGGATATGTATGCTTGCCTGCGTGCATTCAAAAAGCACTTCAGTGCATACATCTGGAGGGGAAGGTATTTTCTTCCTCCACAGGTTGTTGTGCTTCAAGGGGTGTTGCTCTGGAAGAGGGATGCATGCGTGTAAGATTTTGTGTGTGTTGCACATTGGAACTTCCATAGGTCTCCCGTGCATATTTAAATGGAAACAGGCAATAATGTTATGCTCCATCCTGTTGAGGGAGCTCGTAGCCTTGGTTTTATTTTTAATTCTTCACTTTCCTTTTCGTCACATATCGAGGCTGTAGCTAAGTCTTGTCTTTTCTTCATGTACAACATCACTAGAATTTGACCGTTCCTATCGGTCTCTTCCGCCAAGACCTTTGTTCATGCTTTGGTTATTTCTCGCCTAGATTATTGTAATCTTTTGTTAACCGGTCTTCCTTCTTCTCATTTGTCACCACTGGTCTCCATTCATCATTAGGCAGTTAGGATTATTTTCTTGGCTCGTCGTTTTGATCATGTCACCCTGCTTCTAAAATCCCTTCACTGGCTTTCTATCTCTTATAGAATCCAATACAAGCTTCTTCTTACTTTTAAAGCCTGTCATGATCTGGCTCCTCCCTACTTTTCATCCCTTATTTCACTTCACCGCCCTGCTCGTGCCCTCCACTCCAATAACACCATGTCTCTTACTTGCCCAAAAGTTTCCACATCTCTTGCTCGTCTTCACCCATTCTCGTTCGCTGCTCCCTATGCCTGGAATTCTCTTCCAGTGCATTAGCAGACCACGATGTCAATTTCTGTTTTTAAATCTTGCTTGAAAACATTTCTTTTCTCGAAAGCTTTTTAACCGTAGCATGGTCATACTAGTTTATATTTAGTTTTAATGTCCCTACCCCTATTGGTTTTCCCTCTCCTTTTAGATTGTAAGCCATATGGCAGATTGTCTTGTTTTGTTTTATTCTGTACAGCACCATGAAAATTGATGGCGCTTTATAAAATAATAATAATAATAATAATAATAATAATAATAATAATGTACTCTTTCATTTACATGAGAGTTTGATAGATTACACTGCAAATCACTCACCTGACCCAAAGATGCCTTGAACAATATCTTCAAATAAATACAAAAATGGTTATATCTGAAAATGTTTATGATACATTTTTTTCACGGTGAAAAAGTAGTAAAATAAGTGTCATATTAACTGCTGTCCTGGAAATGTGGCAACTGAGTGCGTAGGACAGCCTTCCCAAACCGGGTGTCCTCCAGATTTGTGTTGGAATACAACTCACATAATTCCCAGCTTACATAGCCATTCTGGCTGGGAATTATCTGGAGGGCACCAGGTTGCTTTGCTAATATAAGGACTGTCGTGTTTTTCTTTACTTCTGCTCTCTGCCTGCCCAGTTGCTTGTGTTCTTTGCCCAAGGCAAGAGACAGATCTGATTCAACAGCTGGACATTATGTTTTCAGAAATGCAGGTCATCCATTGCTTCTTTGTCATAGAATGCTAGGTGTAATCTGATACCTGCAACACCTACCAGTGACTCAGTCATTCAGCCTGCAATCTCCATCTTCAGACTCAGTGAGCTGCAGACTTCCTGGCCACAACAATTTTTATACCATCTAGCCTGTTGAAGAGTTCTGCAGAACTTGAAGGCTTGTACACTCTTTTGTGACATCTTGGTTGGTCCTAGTAAACATTCTTTTTCTCATGGACCAGCACAGATGTCTTTGTTTTTAAGAACAATGATGTAATACTATAAGAAAAGTTTTATAGTGCAAACCTATGCACACCACCTCTATTCAGAAGCAGATCCTGTTGAATTCAATGGGACTTACTCCCAAGTAAGTGTGTATAGGATTGTGGACGTAACCATATTACTAAAACATACTAGCAATGGGATTTTAAAAGAGACTGCTGTAATCTGACACCTAAACATGCCATTTAAAAATAAATTTATAGCTTCTGAGACTATTAAAAGCCACTGCAATGACCAAAAAAATCTGAATATTTTGGACATGTCGCTATATTGGAAGCATCATGAAAGACATAAATAAACCTTGCTCTCAAGATTCTTTTTGAGGAGATGAAAGGGTGAGTGAGTGAGTATGAAAATAGAATGACTTTTCAGAAATTAATGACAGGGCTTTCCCAAACCCAGAATGTGCAGCTTAATCCTTAACCTTTCAAGACTTACATTGCTACTGTGTACTGATCCTATTGGTCAAGTGCCATTCCCCCCCCCACACCTCTAATGTGTGAGGTTTATATGCTTTGAAAATACATATCGGGCATGATCCTTTCAAACTTAAGCAATTCTAAGTCCCATGGATTTCAACAGGAGAGTTAAGCATGTGCTTACAACTGCAATCCTATTTAAAATTAACCCACATTGAAGACAGTAGGATTTACTTCCAAGTAAACATGCATAGGATTGTGATGTAAATCCCTTCCTTTTAAATCAATGGGATTTAGTTTTGGTTGGATTATGTCTGGGCTGTTTAGGGGCATTTGACAAAAAGACTAAATCATATATTTGTTTTGTTTGTTAAATGTCCAGTTTTCTCTCATCTTTCCCATCCAAAACACCCTAACAGAAAGTTATTTTTTTTTGTTTATATTACAATTTTATATAAAGAATCCCTGTCAAGGAGATTTTATACAATGAAAATAATTAGCAGATAGTTGATCAATCAAATTGTTTTCTTGCTGGTTTTGAAACAAACAACAAACAAACCTGGCTTTCTTTTTCCTGCATACTTTAAGAGGGCGTAAGTTATAAGGTCCCCTTTTGAAACAAAAGGCTTAGTTCTTTACATATTTACTTGGGAATAAGTTTGATCAATATCAGTGAATTTTATTTTTAAGTAACTGTGCTTAGAGATGCAGTTAAAACCTATAATTCAGATGAATTCAGGATTTAATTAAAGAAAGTACTTCTACCTACTGGTTCTTTTCTGCATATCTGTCCCTTTGTCTTTCTCTGCCTTGAAAGGTGTGTGGGTGAGGATTTTTTCTTTTCTTTTGTAAAGGCAAATCTCAATTTAGTACTTAAAATTATTCCTATTTATTAGTTGTTATTGCTGCTATTTATGTGATGGCTGCATGTAGCTGTGTGATCTTTTAGCCACCATCCCTATTAAACAGGCTGTGCAGCTTGTGAGAGATCAGGACAGGTAGAATGCACAGCAGGCGTCTGATTTGAGCCAGTTACTCATTTGCCGAGTGTTTGTGTTTATGCAAAGGGGCCTCTTCCTGCATATTTAATCTAGAGTAAGGCAGTGGCTTTTGTTGTGTTTAGACCACATACCTTCAGTCCTTCCTTACACTGCAGCCAATTTTGAAGCAGAGAAAGTCTGGATAGTTAGAAGTATACGTATGGTGTTTTCAGAACTCTTCAACTTTTCTTCACTTGCTTGGGAATTACAGCTCAAAGCTTTTCCTCTTCTGCATTAATGGGTAAGTGTATACTATTAAATATCATTATCCTTTTTTGTTCATCTTTATAAACGTTCAGGATTATTTCTTGTTCAGACCTAACCCTGATACTTTCAGGGAGTTTGTTGCAGTCATAAAGGTTGTGAATCCAGGTGTTTCTGTAGTGTCCACTTTTACTTGTACAGGTAAATACTGAATAATTACAGCAGGTTCTTTGGAAATAGTGACACGGAATGAGTCCAGCTTGCTTATTCTTCATTCTTAGACATTCCGGGTTGAAGCTGTACAGGGGATAATACTTTCATTGTTTGCTAAAAGCTTTCAAACAGTATACAACACAAGCTGTGGATTTTTTGTAGGGCTTGTTTTTTGTAGCAATCACCTGGTTTCTGTTTTGTCCTCAGTTAGATTCCTCCCCAGAATGTCTGTGTTTGTAATCGGGAGTTTTTTCTTATGTGTAAATTGAAACGTCTCTTCGTTGATATTAATAGCACACTAGAGATGTTAGCTATGATGCAAAGAGTAATAGGACTATAGAGCAGGAAACCTGATAATGCAGGGGAAGAGTGGGATGGGGGAAGATGACAGTCCTAATGCTTCTCTGTGAGGGGCAGAGTTTGCATAATGGCATCCTAGTTTTAGCTGACTACTAAAGGCATTTTAAATATCATTTGCTGTTACTTTTAATCTAGACATAATTACTGCTGCATGTTCTGTTATCAGCTGCACCAGCTCAATTTCAGATTGAATCTACTTTTTTTAAAAAAGAGAAAACCTATGCCTGAAACATCATATATGTCTGCACTCTGTATGAAATTTATGCTGCCTGTAAGAGAATGTCAGCTTCCTTTTGAAACTCAAATGAGAGGGGAATTGTCTTTTTTTCTTTCTTTCTTATTGTGGAGGGGGGCGGGGAGAAAACAACAAAAAAGCTAGTCTTTAGTGCTTAGAATGGCAACGTATACATTTAGGGAAAATATGGATATTGTACACTGGGGCCAGAAGTAGGAGTTTAGGTTACCAATTAACTATTTCCTTCATTTGAGTAGCTCCTCTCAAACAGAAGAGTGTGCTATTCCACCACATGTTGGCAAGTGTGTGGATCTGAATAAAATTGCATCAATCTTATTAAAATGTGTAGGGACTTTTTACTCTTCTTGGGTGAAAATCAACATATATTCAGAAGCATTTTATTAACAATAAGACTGCTTAAAGATTTTTTCTTTAAAAAAACACCAACATTGCAAATAGCTTATCTAATTGTAAGTATATTACTTTTAATAGTCTTTCTTTATGAGGAAAAAGCACCTCAGTCAAAGCACCTTATGTGATTAGCGCTATTGTATTCTTAAATTTTGATTGATAGAGATAATAGTTTTCACTTAAAAATACAGACAGGTACTTTAACTTTCCATGACAATAGCTATTTGCATTTCTTTTATCTTTTTGTTTAACATTTGTGGGGGTTGGGACAGATTTGATTATTAACTCTTATTGCACACTGTGGTAAACGCTAAAACAAAGCTTTTGTTAGAGCTTCAAAGGTACAACAGCAAATATTGTTTTTATCACTTCAATATTTAAAGGTTGTTAAAGGATACCTCAAAAATATTTTCACATGACCGTGGCCAAGGGTATTGCTTTGTTGTTAGGTAAGAGAGCTGTCTCCCCCACCCCTTCTGAAAAGATGGCCAGTCTTCTGTGTTACAGTTAGTCTGAAAGGAGGAACACTTTTACCTGATAGAGCAAGAGGAACCGGAAAGCTGTGCAGTACGTTTCTCTTTGCCTCACATAAAAGAGAGAGTGAAACTGTTAAGTTCATAGGAATCTGAAAGCTGCTAGAAGGCAGGGAGGAGACTTTTGCAGCAAGCTTATCTTGTAGTGGTTCATTGGTGGAGGAGTAAAATACATATTGCCTCTGAATTTGAGAACCAGCTAGAATTTTTATGTGTGATTTGATTTGACCAGACCCCAGTGGGCATATTTCTTAAAAGTGTTCTTTATAAAGATTAAACCTAAATTTAAACAGTGTAACTAGAAAGTAAAACTATTTTTTTCTTCTTGTCTCAAAGGCTTATAACTTCAGTGGCTGGTACCTAGCTATTGCAGGAGAAGAGTGTCGCTTTTAATTATGCAATTATTATTATTATTATTTATTTATATAGCACCATCAATGTACATGGTGCAATGTCAAGTTTTGTAATACAGCTGCAAAATGGCCTTAATTGATGAATCGAAAGATAAAAGATAAAAAAAGAAAGATATGATCACTTCCCTTCCTTAGCACTGTCAGATAGCCTCTGCACTATTGGATTGGATGTTTTAAATGTTTGATACTTTTAGGGAATGTGTTGTGGTCTTTAAGAATCACGTCAGGGTGAGCACAGGAGAAGATGAAAGTGTCTTAAGGGTAGTTCAAATTTTGTGTTGTAAGCAAGACATATTTAATGTGTCTGTTAACTGTATCTATAATACTTGAAGCAGACGTCAAAAATTAATTAGCTGGCATAGTACTGTTGATCATACTGAACATTATTATTACAAATTAATACAGGAACAGTGCAACCCTATGCATCCTTACTTGGAACTAAGTCTCCCTGTGCCCAGTGGCATTTACTCTCTAGTTAGACAGTAAGACACATTAAACACAGTGTGTCTTACTGACGAGTAAAAAGGGATATGAGTGCACTGTTAATATATTCATTCTTCATGCTATTGTATTATTTAGTTTTAAACCAGCACCTACTGCCACTTGTTCAAAATTACAACAACCAAAAAGGGAGAGGAGCATGTAGGACTTTCATCATTGGTTTCAACAGGAGGAGAACTGATCACAATATAATTGGTTGAGCTCTTTAACCATGTACAATTCCTAAATATCATCCTATAATACCAAAGTTGTCTGATGGTTTAATATTATATCCTTTTCTCATGGTTATTCAAATAGGCTTACCTTGTACTTTTTAAAAGTTTGTGAATGTTAAAGAGAACCCCACTGTATTATATACTACATTTTCATATTATATGTTTCAAATAATTTATGTTTTAAAATAGGTACTGTGCTTATAAAATTCACACATACATACACCGCTTTAGCATGATTAGTTATTTAAATGATATATAAATATTAGTAAAGTTTATGTTTGCTATTTTGGGTGGCACAAGATATATTAGAGTAGCCTTTCTCAAGCTGGGGCCCTCCAGATATGTTGGAGTGAAGCTCCCAGCATGCCCACCAGCCTTGGCTGGCTGAGGCATGCTGGGAGTTGTAGTCCATCAAATCTTGAGGGCACCAGGTTGCCTACCCATGCTATCTAGACTCTACCCAAAGAGGGAAGTTACAGGATCAGGGTCCAGTTGTGTCTGTCCACCAACAGAATGGCATCCACCACCAGAAAGGATTCTCACCCACCCCTGCACACAAAAAGTGTTTCAGAACATCAGGGGACACTTTGGGACAGAGTGTGATGTAGAGTTGATGCAGAAAGGAGGATGGGAAAGGATCTCAACATCTAGTTCAGCACTGCACTTAACCAGTGGCCCTTGGGAAATTCACAATCAGGACTTGATACAGACAGCAGAAAGACACTCTTGTGAAAATATTTTCCGTCTGATAAATAGTTTCCTTATTAAAAATGGATTATTTGCATATAAATACTAATGTTTTTATTATTAACACTGTGTATCCTATGTACACATAGAAAAAAGAACAGCTATCTGTGGGTCTCTCTTAAATTGCCTCATCTAATCTTAAGTAGAAGAAGTTACCCACTCCTGCCTCATTTCATCATTCTTTTATTGAGTCTCTAATCTGTTTCTGCCTGTATCTTGTCTAAGGTAGATTGTAAGCACATTGGCCAAAACCAGTTATATTTATGTTCTTCTTCATAATTTCTGTTCTGTTCTATTCTATACATGGCACACTGCTACTCAAATAAATCTTAATTAGCAGAAGCAATTATTGAACCATTTTTTGTCATATATGTAGACAGAATCATATCACATTGTCTGTTCTCGGGTTGTTGTTTTTTTAGATCTGTCACAACAGGTTGTGCCAAAACATCATTTTCACATTTTTTTCATAGATATTTTAATTGGAAGTGTTGGTATTTGGAAGTGCATTAAATATAATTTGGACCATGGCTGTCTTGCATAAGATTGTAAAGTGATGCATGTTGGTGCAAAAAAATCCCAACTTCAAGTATAACCTTATGGGAGCTGAGCTAGTAGCGACCGACCAAGAAAGGGATCTTGGGGTTGTCATGGCCAGATTGATGAAAATGTCAACGCAGTGTATGGCTGCTGTAAAGAAGGCCAACTCCATGTTTGGCATTATTAGAAAATAATTTGAGAATAAAACTGCTAGTATCCTACTGCCTTTAATACAAATCTATGGGGCGACCACACTTAGAATGCTGTGTACAGCTCTGGTCACCACACCATATCTATCTATCTATTGTAGAGCTGGAAAAAATGCAGAAAAGGGCAACTAAAATGATCTTGGGGCTGAAGCATCTCCTCTATGAGTGAAGGTTACAACAGCTAGGATTGTTTAGCTTGGAAAAAAGGAGGATAAGGGGAGACATGATAGAGGTGTACAAAATTATTCTCGTTGTGAAGAATGTTGATAGGGAGATATTTTTCTCCCTCTCTCATACTAGAACCCTGAGTCATTCCATGAAGCATATAGTTAAACTATGGAATTCACTACCACAAGATGTAGTGATGGTCACTAATTTGTATGACTTTAAAAGGAGGATGAATAAATTCCTGGAGGAGAAGGCTACTAGTCCTGATGGATATGTGCTACTTCTAATACCAGAGGCAGTAAGCCTATGTACACCAGTTGCTGGGGAACATGGATGTGAGGGTGCTGTTGCACCCATGTCCTGCTTGTGGGTTCCTGGTCGACAGCTGGTTGGCCACGGTGTGAACAGAATGCTGGATTAGATGGACCCTCGGCCTGATCCAGCAGCATATCTACTTGGCAGGTGGTTTCAGGAAGGGAAGTAACATCTGTAACTATAGTTTGTCATTTCAGACACTGCCAAACCGTAGTTTACACAGTCCTTGGGTTGCAGTTCTACTTCAAATCATGAATTCTGGTTTGCCAGTCATAGCATGGTTTGTCAGTCCTGCCATCAATAGTTAAACTTCTATAAACATGATTTGACATGATATTTGAATTAAGCCAACTTTGTAGGCCTTTGCTTTTAAATGAACATGTAGATTTGGTCATGTTTAGGTGCTCTGAAGTTCAGTTGAAATTAATAGGGTTTAATCACACAGTAAAGCATTCAATTCTCATAGCTTTCAGTAGCATATGTAACATGCCCTGAATTGTACCTGAAATCAGTACTGTTCATGAAATGATCAACTCGTAGTCAAATTTGGTATAGTTTTTATAAACTTGTAATCAAAATGTTACCAAAGTGTTTAGTAAGTTGATGTTGAAATAAATCTTAAGTGCTAGTAGTGTGATCTACGAACTTGAAGCAAATTAAACATTTTTTGTGTCTACCATGCATTGGTCCTGATTACAAGAACAGAAATGGCAGGCTGTCATGTTCTTTAAATGATTACATACTGTTTTACATAAGAGAGAATATTGTGTTGTTTATAAGATAAAAAGCAGTTTTCTTCCTTTATTTCAATTTCCCAATTTCCCACTTTATGACATCAGAAATTCTTTATTCATCTGGTTTGTTCTGTATAAAAACAACAATCTTCTCTGTGTGTGTGTGTGTGTGTGTGTGTATTATAGGGGAATATCTGAGTGAAGCAATCCGTTTTGTTGAAAGACTTATAGTTTATCTAGGACTATCTCCTTTTGGGTTAACAACAACAACAAAAACTATGGCAATAAAAGTAATTCTTAAAAGAATCAGAATCAATACACAGATATTGAACTAAAACCTACCCAATCTCTGAGAACAAAGGATTCTGAGTAATATATTATTCAAAGTGAAAATAAAGGGATAGACATAAAGATTAAGAAAGTTTGTGCTAGAGAACAAAGTGAGCCTCATCTTTAGAGTTTTTCTTTGCCCCCAGAGAGTGTGTTTTGTTTGTTGAACTGAGCTTCACAATGGTTGTTACTGATAACTGACTGTCTTGTGACTTGATTGTTTTTATTAACTCGCTCTGAAAGTCATTCACCATTAAACGCAATTGGATTCATTTGTTGTTTTATTTATAGTTGCCCTTGTTAATATAGTGCCAGTGAAAATATCTCCAATATTGTTGCTAGCTCTGATCAGTCAGTGACACTGTTGTATCCATTTTGTCTCCAGGGTAAGAAGAGTGACCTTTTTGGTTGGCTGTAGCTGAAGATTGCTTGACAGAAGCCACTAAAAAGGTAAATAAAATTTCATATTTGCTGTTGAAGCCCATGCGGAATGAACTAAGTGCATGAATTTAGAAACCTGCTTTGCTGGCCTGTTTGCCCTTGAATATCCCCTACCATGTTGAACATTACATCCTGTGAAGTATGTTAAACTCCCCTTTCAACCCTGTTTTTACTGGGTATAATTAACATTGGTGGATTATGCTGGGAGCTGTGGTTAAAACATCGGCCTTATGCAGTGCAATCCTATGTAATTGCATTTAGGATTGCAGCCTTAGAGCTCAACCCCATGCATATTTACTCAGAAATAAATCTCATAGAATTTAGTCCCATGTGAATGGATTACAGCCTCAAGCTTATGCTGTATTTACAAGACACGGTGGTCAGACATCTTATTTCAGACATTTTGATGATTTGGATTCTCTGCCCTGAAGTACTTCAAAGGCTGGTTAGCCAGCTTTTAATATACTTTGTGTAGCCAGATCACATCCAATAATAGGATAGAACGCTTTTGGCCATTTTTTCATTTCAAGAAGTGGAGTATTTCTGTTTTATTTTAATTTCTGGCCACTTACTTTTCTTTTTGACTCGCCAAAGGTTGAAGAGTTGTTAAGGGTTTGTCCAGTGTTAGAATAAATACTGTATATAGAAGATCAGAGTTTTGTTCAATTTCCACATATAGGATATTAAGTAGCTCAACGGTTTCTGGAGAGCTGGATTTTAAGATCCAATGCTGGTTTGACTGCATTGGAATAGATGAACCATGGATCTGGCTATACATGAGGTTGTTCCTTCTGTCCTTACAGGATCCCAGAAGGGGGCAGTAATAAAATTAAGAACCGCAATCATACGTGTCAGTGTTTGGATGTGAAACTGTGTCATCTGGCTGATGTTGATCTGGCTGTTTTATATTTGCTTTCTTTTAAAATTAATAGTTAAGTGCCATAGCAACAAGCATCAGTGCGGTAGCATTAAGGTAGTGAATGTTCTGTGATATGAAGGCAATAATTACAAGTCCTTGATCTTTGAGCCTCATGACCTTTTTTTTACATAGAAGGCTGTGAATTTTTTTTCATTTTCATTTCAGAATTTTTCAGTAACCACCACCACAAGACTGACTTTGGAAGAAAATAGTGTAAATTAAAAAATAATTATCAGGAAAAGTTATAACATGGCATTTCACTCTTTTGTTTCACGCCAAAGCACATTTCATGATAGCGTTTGGTAACTCTAGATGACTTCAAAAATATGGCTGGAATCCAAAGAGTGATGAGTGAACTACCATACAACATACTGGGACTTTTTAGGCCTTCTTGTCTCTTCCTCATACAGCAGAAGTTTCTACATCTAGAAGGCAAAGGTGTCATGTGCACGTTGAACCATGTTAGACACATGCAAGGGGCTCTTGGGATCCCAGAGATATATTTAGGCTACATTCAGCTGAGACAGAAACATTCTTGTTCTCATTTCAAATGTAACTTGGAATTCCAGTGAATCTTGACTATATGATGTTTAGTTCAATATGAGGTCAGCCATGTGATTGGCAATACTTTAATATTGCTTGTTTTTACACTGCAAAATTGTACACAATTGCCAACATTTTTTAAAAAATGACTTGTGCACAAAATAGTGAACAAAATATAGTGAACAAAATAGATGTATTTGTTCTTTCATATTAAGTTGACAAAAATCGATCCTACTACACTGTCTTCAAAGTAATATTGTCAGAGTTCACACAATGACTTTGAGTGACAACAAAGACATGGGGCAGAATTCAGAGCCTAATGCTGCTGCAGTTCCATGAGCGGGCAGCCCCTCTGATTCTGTTGTGCAAGTGGCACCCTCTTCTTGCGCAATGGAAATTTAGCGTTTCGGGGGGAAACCCCTAAAATTAGCAGAATTGCTGTAATCTGGAATGAGACAGGTGTGTGGAGCTCCCTTTAACAAGCTCTGCCAACCTGTCCCTTTCTGTCCCTTGTTATCTGAAAGTGTTATATCATAGCCATGTGCAGACCTGGGCTAGTGGGGCTGGCTGCGTGCAGTCTGGGATGCAGAGGGAGTGACCCATGCTTGCACAGTCCCTATTGGATACTACCCATAATGTCCTCTTCCAACTTGAGTGAAAGTCCATAGATCAACATAGAGGTCAGGCTGTGGAAATATCCAGCTGCTATCATTCCAAAGCAGATCCTAGGAAAGCAAGATTAATGCCTTCGCTATGTGAAAGGAGAGAGAAGAGTCATGTCTTTTTGGTGCAGAAGATGTACATACTGTTGTGGAAATACCTTGGTGAGATTTCTGGAATTGTCTTAGTAGGTGTTCTTGGGATGTGAAAAGCATGAGATCTGCCTGCATATTACTAAAATCATCTTAATCTAAATTAGTGGAATTTGTGCTCTGATTCATGACTAAATTGGAGGATTCCATTTGTGGGGTGAAGCTCAATGGATTTTCCCCCTGTTCAGATCTCTGGATTCTGTTCCATTTCCCTCTGCTGGTGTTGATTCACTCTGTAGCAAGTCAAGCCAAAAAACAAATTTCCATTTTTTTTTTTAAAAAAAAGGTTATAATTTTCGCATTTTAAACAAGTCAGCTTCTGTAACTTGTGCAAATTGGAATTTACTCATTTTTTATTGCTGTGTACAATCTAGGCCTGGTAGAGGTATATTACCCCTGTCAATATCCTCATCAGTTTCATCCTCTCCACACTTTACTCCCTTTAGTCCTGCAGAACCATAGTCCATACTTGTCAAACAACTTGTCAATGCCCCCCCTCAATTTCTCTCAGGAAGTGTTGCCATGGTTATTCCAAATGGGAGCTGAGAAAAGGGAGTGGAGGGTACATCTGTGTAAAAAGCACTTGTTTCAGACTTGGGCAAGTATGGGATGGAAGAGGGGTACTTCCAAGTGTCAGCTCAACACTTCAGACCCTGAGGATCAGGTTGCTAAGTGGCCAATCTGGTTCACTTTTTGTGACCTGTCAGTGAGTAATTTGTGCAGTAATGTATGAAGGGATGAAACTGACAAGAGAGGAATATGCCTCTGTGGAGCTTCATAGCAGACAAGAGGAGACCGTGCACAATTGCATTAGAGTGGTGATAACATTCTTTTAAAAAATAAAAGTATGGCAACATTTGGTCACATTTCAAGATTAAAAAAAAATAAAAATTGCACTAATTGCAATTTGCGCAACTGGCGGAAAGATGTTTGTGGACATAACCACATTGTATCTTTTTTCTGGAGGTGGCAGTTCATTACACTTTGTTTTTCATCATGACTACAAAGATGGGCTCACAAAATAATTTCCATATTGATGTGCCTTCTATAAGAGAACAGGTGCTGTTAACTGGGAGAAGCTATATAATATATGGTGTAGCCTGCTCTGGCTGTTCAGCCAGTGTTTTTTCCTGCTTGATTGTAATCCTATCAATATAATTTTCCATCAAAATTTCATTAAGAGCAAAATCCCCCCTCCCCGCTTTGGCGTGAAATTAAAAAGAAAATAAAATAGATCTGTATATACCTTATAGTAATTTGCAGTTTGGCTGGAAATTTATAAACCTACTTTCATCCTGTTGAGAATGGAAACAATAAACCCATAGGAGTAGGAGTCTGTAATGGAAATGGTGACGGAGCTCTAATTGGAGTGGTGCCATTGAAATAAGAAAGGTTAAGGGTTTGGTTGATTGAGATCAAGCTCAATTGCTTTGATTGCTTAATTTCAGGTGAATCCTGTCAGTGATCAAACTGTTCATTGCAAGAGCAAGGTTCTACTTTTATTTCCTACAGGGACAGTAGTCCTAAACATCCTCAGTACTAAAAAGAAAACTGATCTGACACATAAAAAAAAAGGAAAAGTATTGAAGCAGCATTTTTCTTTCAAATTTTCTAGAATTTTTGAAGATTATGTTAAGTGATATTCCCTCCCCAATATTTATTTTACTGCTATCCTACTCTTCTATGGAATAGGCTGCTGGTGGAGTCTACACCTGCTTAGCTTCGGCAACTTTACCAGATAAGGTGTTCCCAGACAATTCGCTAGGCCCACAGTTACAGCATTAAACACAAGCACAGAATTTTACTGGTTAAATATGTAGCGCTCTATTCAGCCAAAGTTAAATAATTTTAGGTCTTACTGATTTCACTGGGCGAGAGCTAAGCATATGTTTAATTCTTCCATTGAAACCAATGCTATTTAAAAATGATTAACGTTGGCTGAATCACACCCATAAAATTCAGATCCATGCATTCTCCTTAAATTTGCACTGTAAATCATAATACATAATTAAGTTTCAGTATCCTCAGCCACTTTCTTTCAAAGTAAGAATCTAAATTAAAATATTGAATTTCTAGAAAGAAACACGCGCACACACATTTGTATAGGAGCAAGCTTAATAATAATGTGTTTTTTTCTGCAGCAGTCATTTGTTTAAATGTGCATAAAGGCATTTTAATTTAATCAAACAAATTCAATGGGTATTGAAAAACAGTGGTCGTTTGCACACTGAAAAACTGGAAATACTACAAAAACATGGAGGTAAAGTTGTACATTATTGATAACAAAAGATACACGACAGCTCTTCAGATAGTAGAGATAGGAGTCTTTAGAAAATCTCCTAATGGGGGAAGAAACACACAAAAGAAATTTTGTGAAGTTATGTAGTGTTTAATATTTCCAATTATAATGCTTGTCGTAGCTAAATAAGAATTAAATATTTATAACAAACAGTGGTGCCCCTTAGCACAGACCTTGGTAAACAACAAATTAATTTGTGGGTCTGCATACAATCAGCCCACTAAAAAGCTTTCTTTCTGCATTTTTATATTGAGTGTATTATAACTCGAAGGTTGCATGACAGTATATCAAAATATTTTTTCCTTGCCCTTAATTTTTTTAAAAAAATGCTATATCAGCTGTCTGTATTAAATGGTCACATAAGAGAGCAATGCATTTGCCCTTAGGGTGTTTCAGGGACCATAGAATACTGTGGATCTGAAGACAAAGACAGAGCTCTGACTTCAGTGGAGGAGATCTGACTGCAAATCTCCACCCCATCCCCTTCAAACCCCTCCCTGCCAACACAGAAACATTCATGGTGGCTTCCTCTCCCAAGAATTCCAACCTTGGGAAGGTGGGGGGTGGGACACATGTGGTGAGGGGGTGGCAATAGATGGGGAGGCAGAGGCATGGATCGACTGGAACCAACAGTCTCTCAGCCCCCAGCTACATTCCCACATCCAGGAAACATTTAGTTATGCTCAAGAGTCTTGTCTAAATATTCCGTCCCCATTGCTGGCAATGGCAGGGAATGATTTTTCTTCCATCTACAGATAAAAGAAGCAGTGGAGCACTCCAATCTTGGAACACTCCAATCTTGGAACACTTCAGCAAGAGCGTAAGATTGCTCCCTTGGTAATAAAAAATGATGAGAAATAAATTCTATTGGATTTCTAACATCTCTTGGACAAGGCTTGGGATGAAATGTGTTCAAATCAGAAGTTAGCTATGAATACAGGAATTTCTCCCAGGCAGAGATAGTAGCTCCTTTCCATATACTTCCTGTATGACTTAAGAGAAAACTTCATCAAAGGCTTTCCTTGTGTACCAGGATACCCATAACCATATTTTGTTCTTTCAATGAATTCACATATTGTTAAGAATTTGTGTGACTGGTTCAAAACGCTTGCCCAAATTGGAACACAACTCATTTTGGTTTAGTCAGCTTTTCAATAAAAAAAAAAGTTAAAAGTTATTTTTAAGTACACGTTTGGTGTGATGTTATTTAAATACGTATTGAACCTTTCACAGGACCAAGTTCAGTATTTGCAGAATCACTGAAAAAAGAGGCAATGCATTTGTTTATTTATTTATTTATTTATTTCATTTTTATACCACCCAATAGCCGAAGCTCTCTGGGCGGTTCACAAAAATTAAAACCATGATAAAACAACCAACAGGTTAAAAGCACAAGTACAAAATACAGTATAAAAAGCACAACCAGGATAAAACCATGCAGCAAAATTGATATAAGATTAAAATACAGAGTTAAAACAGTAAAATTTAAATTTAAGTTAAAATTAAGTGTTAAAATACTGAGTGAATAAAAAGGTCTTCAGCTGGCGACGAAAGGAGTACAGTGTAGGCGCCAGGTGGACCTCTCTGGGGAGCTCATTCCACAACCGGGGTGCCACAGCGGAGAAAGCCCTCCTCCTAGTTGATCTTTGGATGTAAAAATGGTCTTGTGAATTCTTCCTCACAATGGTATTACTTAGTGGGAAAGGCTAAGCATATCCAGAAAATCCATGTTGTGCAAATTTAGGTTTTCAAAGTGTTCCAAATATTGTGTACCTGTGGATTGGCTGTCCAGTTTAATATATGAGTACTTGTAGACATTGGGATGAGTCTAATGTATGGATTTAATGTGGCTGATTTTATGATATATGACAGGACTAAATCTGGAACATGATCCAAAGTGGGCCACTAAATTGCCTGGTTTCTAGTTTGCCACCTGGATGATTGTTTGCCACCTATTTGCCCAGATTGGGTCATGAACAGTCTTATGATTTATGGAAAATACAGAATTTTAATACACAGGGCAGAACAAAGAATTTCAGAAAATCCAAATAAGACTTCTACAATCATGGAGAACACTAGTAATATGACTTTAATAACTACTAATCCTAGCCATTCATTGCAATGAACATGTGTGCTGGAATCAAAAGCAAAAAAAGAGAGAGGAACCCTCACTGTGAGACTGAAAAGAAAGGGAGAAGATCCACCAACACTCCTGAAGTTGGGTGCACAAAATATAGGGAGCCCAATGTGTTGTGCATGTATACCAAACGTCTTAACACGATTTATCCTAGCCAGCAGTCATATAATGAATGTCAATGGACGTTTAGCAAACATTTAATAAACAGCAAAGTTACTGGTGATTAACAAGGACAAAAACATGTCATAAACATGAAAGAATACAAACAAGGGAAAACGTATTAATAATATTAAACGATGATTCCGGATTGTATGCACCGTTTCCAATAACATAAACATATAAGCTTGGCAGGTTGGCTGCAGGTTCTAACCCCCATGGTAGACTGTTTGCTGAAATACAGACAAATAAATGGACATTGGTAAACATTAATCTCTACTATGATTCCCATGGGCTTTACCCTTTATAAAAGTGGTAAGCAAACTTTAAGAAAGGAATGATAATCGTTACCTTCCTAAAGAGAAATGTTGGACTTTATGTCCAAAATTGTGGTATGTTATGTTATGGTGAATGCTTAACTTTTGAAAATTGAAAACATGTATTACTGACGAAGTTGGAAACGGTGCATACGATCTGGAGTCATTGTTTAATATTATTTAAACGTTTTCCCTTGTTTGTATTCGTTCATGTTTATGACATGTTTTTGTCCTTGTTAATCACCAGTAACTTTGCTGTTTATTAAATGTTTGCTAAACGTCCATTGACATTCATTATATGACTGCTGGCTAAGATAAATCGTGTTAAGGCTTTTGGTATATGCACAACACGTTGGGCTACCTATATTTTGTGCACCCAACTTCAGGTGTGTTGGTGGATCTTCCCCCTTTCTTGTCAGTGTGCTGGAATCAACATATAGTTTGGATCTACCAAGATATAAGAAAATGATACTTGAGGTGGATTAGATTTAGAGTTCTCTCATTTTATTGTGATCAGTGTGCCTTTTTCATGGTGACTTAGGTGACATTATTTGGCAGCTTTGTAGGTTCACACAGCTCTCTTTAAGAGGGGTATGTTTTTGTCTCTTATGTGTCACCAGGGTATTGTGTGTAGTGGGGAGATGTAATTATTCCAGATTGTTTTGAGATTCTTCGCTAGATGTTGATGCAGAATAATACACTTTCCCCAAGGGATAATTGGCAAACGTTGTATTACAGCTGTCCATTATGAGGTGGATAGTTCCCTTCCTGCCAGAAAGACAGTGTACATCCTTATCACCAAAGGCAGTTTATATTGCTGAACAAGAAGTCTACTGTGGAGAATAGGTGGTTGAAACTGTAATTTTTTATAAAGCAATTGGGTCAGGAAGATTTCTAAATTAGATTAAGACATTTTGGATTAATTTTAAAACAATTTGAACAAATCTCATTAAGAAGTGCACTAGAATGTTGCATTGAAGACTTCAAAGATTTGCTAGAGGAGTTCTCTATAGGCTATTATCTGCTCTAGTTAATCATCTCAGGAGAACATATTTCTTTTGTTTACTTTTGCCCATTTAATTTTTTCATGTCTTCCTTAACCTTTCTGTACATTAAGTACAGAATATTTCTATGGGTATTATATTGCTTCAGGTGTGGTAGCCTGAGAACGCAAGGCCTGTAATTTTAGACTTTTTTGTCATTCTTCAGAGAATATTTTCTTAACTGAAAGTTACTCCTTTGAATCATGTTTGTCCAGGGTGTGTATGGTATGAGATTATCATTGTACAATCGATGTGGGGAACGTGGTCCATCAAAATCAGACAGACTAGTTTCTGGTCTTGAAGTTTGGTTTTTGTGTATTTAATGGTCTCATGGCAAGAAAGACATGTACATCATTTTCTGACATAGGGTTTACTTTTTCAGGGTTTAGAAATCCTATGATGGAGATCTGGCTACTCAATGGGGTTAGTTCAGTATTTTCAGATATTTTTTGCAATGTACAAGTGACTTTTTTTGGTTTCTTTTAGCCTTTGGCCATTTCGCACAGCACCATTTATTTTATTAAGGAAATAGTGGGATCTGCATTGGAGACTATGCTCACTAGTTTTGATTGGCCTTTTGAGCAGGAAGCATGACCACATACAGCAAGTGGGTCCTACTATTGTCTTGTGACAGAAATGGCTACCTGGCAATGATGCTTACTGGGGGAAGAATAGGCAAAGAATTCTGTCATAGTGAAATCTTTACTGTGTTTATTAGATGTTTGACTGAACATAAACAAAGTATAAAACCTGGCATGTATGAGCGGTGTATTCTTTATGGTGAGCTGTCACACTAGTTAAAATCTTTATTATTTAATGTACCACAAGCACACTAGCTTAGTGGTTGGCATATGTCTATTTTGATCCCTAAACCTCACTGTTATTTTTCAATTGTTGTGTCCAACTAAAAATCTGCACTGTGGCAAGCTTAGTGTTGTTTCAAATTTCCTCAGAAGAACAAAGCGGGTAGCAACATCTTAAAATATGATTGACCATCACCATTGTGTACACGAAAAGCTGATTAAACTGTAGATAAGCACAGGGCATGTGATCTCTTCTATTCAAAATATACACTCTGTACAGTCTCTGGTGTGAATAATCCAGAAGAAGATAGTGGTGGTTCAGTGTCAGATTCTGGTGACAGATTTCAAACATATTCAAGGTGGGAAAGATAATAAAAATTGTATCAAATACTTGACCTGGAAATTCTGTATAAACTCTTAAGTCATTGCAATTAAAGAACTCATTATTTATTTTGTATATTTGAAACACAAGCATTTATGTATTCATAATAAAGGGTATAGCATCATTTCTAATTTCAACATTTATCTCCTCGGTTTATACATTATTAATCCAAACTCTGTTTTGTCTATTTTTTATGTTTTTTTGTTGAGATCAAATTATTTTTAAACAATGCACTTTCAGTAATTTCAGTTAGTGTTCCAAACATCTGTGGACTTCTGTGGCTCTGCTGACATAGGGACTAATAGGTGGTATCCACCGCTGGTTGCCTGCCAGTGGAATGGAAACTGCTATTTCCCTTTTCTCCCACAACAACCCTCTTGCAGGGTTAGAAGGCCACTCTGTAGCAGTGTTGCAATGATACCACATTGCCCCCATAAGGTATGACCCCTTTTCCAATCTGGTATAGCACCTACAATTGGCATTGCTGTGCCAGTGCTACCGTCATTCTCTGTAAGTCATGAACCTACTCTATTATGGTAGAGGCTTATTGATAAGCCAGGATATGAAGCCATGTTTATTTGTTTGTTGTTTGCTTGTTTTATTTAACTATATTTATGAATTGCTTACGTTAAACACATTTCTAAGTGATATACAAAAACAAGTCTTCATACAGAGGATAAGATTGATTTCTTGGGAATGCCTGTTGGAAAAGGTATGTTTTCAGTAGGCGTCAAACCCCCATAAGGGTTGGCACTTGTCTAATTCGTAGTAGTAGGGAGTACCATGTTTTATAGTTCATAGTTGGCTTCTGAATCCTGGCATGATTGAAAGCCATTAAGCATAGTTCTTGGTTCAGGTATACATGGAAGTTATGATTAACTGGCTTCCTAGTTTATTCACTCATTCATGGGAAGGGTCTTTGTGCTGGTGCATGACGTTCATACATATCTTAGCTTATTATGGTAGGATTTGATTGATCAAACCAAACCTCTATGGCCAAGTTCAGAAGGAAAAAGCCATGGTGCCTTATTTTCCCAACTCATGCGCCCCCCCCCTTTCCTTAATTACCCTCAGTGTGGTACACATTGCCATGTCATCCAAACCTGGCAAGGTGTGTGACTGGGATGACTTCGAAACCACTCTGCAACCCATGGCTTTTTGTAGGGGTTGTGGGTTGGTTTGGAAGCCACCCCAGCCACACATCTTGCCATGTTCGCATGACATAGCAACCCGCACTGTGGTGAGGGTAAAGCGGCACGTGCAGGGTAGGAAAAAGAAACCACTATGCCTTCTTTTCCTCCACTGATTGTCCAAAACCAGTCTATTTGTCATCATGCACAAATAGGAATTACACACATGAAAAGCATAAAATATGCCACAGTAATACTAGGCTAAAAGTTCATTTGCCATTCAGGTGGGTATGAGGAAATATGAAGTATTCACCCATGGTGGCTGTAACATACTGTATTGTCAGTGCCCGGCTATACTTATCACCTTTCTTCCCTCTCTTCCCTGCCTTTCTTCGCCTCTCTTGTATACAAGGAGTAAAGAAAAGTTTACAATAATCTTTCTTCTTCTTGAAGATTTTACTGTAGTGCCTGTACAAAACAAAAGAGTAGACAGGCACAGTGTGCGGAAAAGCAAGATGCACTGGTACATTCTTAAAGGCTTTAACCAGCGCAGCCTCTGTTTTCTATCAAATGAAAGTGAGGTTGCCAGATTGATTAACCTTTTAGGTATAGCTAACATGTTGCACAGCCGACATCCTGTGCTCCTTAGTTGTTTATTTTAGCAATTTTATATTGGATTCCATTGCTAGGGCACCTGGGAGTTTTATACTTGCAAAATAATTTAAGACATGGAGTAATCCTGCTAATTAACATTTACTTTTCAACATTCCTTAGAATTCCTAAAAATTAATACAGATTTTAGTAGCAATTTGTTTCAATATATCCTGTATGCTAATAAGTTTAAAGATCTGTTTATCACCAGGGATGGCTCACAGTCAGTGAGTCGTGCGATATCAAATACATGCATTGTGAGTCAACCATAACATGGGTCATGAGGAGGATGTTATCCACATTCACAGCTCCACCACTTTGAGGGCAAGTTGCACTACTACTCCTTAAAATGGGGGGAAATATGCAATCCAGTACTCTCCCCTACCAAATTTACTGGGAATTCTCTATATTTTCAGTGGAGCAATCCTGGGGGCCTTGGGCTAGTACATCATCATTTATTAGATGTACAGGCCAAAGCCACCCAGCTTCTGGGCCCCTGTTGCCGGTAGCTAGCTTCCTGGTGAGTATTTGAGAGGGACTTGGTTGTCAGGCTACTTTAAGTTCTGCAATCTGTTTTATGGTGCAAGGTACAAAAAGCTCTCTGTACAACAGTGGTTCAGTGCATTGCTGGTGGGAAGAGACTGTAACAGGCACAAGATTTGGTATGGGTTGCACTCATGTATTGACTGTTGATTTTCTGTTCCAATTACTTGAGTGCGACCATGTTATTTGACCACTTTTCTAAGTCATCCTGTGACATTGAAGGCATAGGGAGAAAGGAAACTGGCAATTTCAGATGACTGTTACCGCTCAAGTGAATGAATATCCCATGAAAAAGACAGATTCATGATGCTTTACAAGAGGTGCGAAATAATAATATGCCCACCATATTACAAGAAGGTAACCCAGCTCTGATTAAACAAATACATGAATTATTGAAGCTAGAATAAAGATTTGAAGGTTCGGGGTGGGGGACAAAAAAAAAGGTGAGGGATTTCTTTTTCCATCCACGCCCCCCCCCCCCCAGGACTTATCAGTTTTTCCAGTAGAAAAACTGGAAATTTGGAAGGAACACTGAAAAGAATCTGTGTGAAATATTTTCTCCTTTGGAATGAGGGAAATTATTTTTATTTATTTTTTTATTTTTTTATCAGGTTATATATTTTTATTATTAGAAGGACAACAACACAACAAGAACCCCTGCTCCCTCCCTTTTACACACATTCTCTCAAATATAAAATTATCCTGTATCAATGTAAACTATGCAGTAGTTGACATAACAACAAAATAAAGTAACAATAAATATTTCATGCACATTACACACTGTAAAGAAATGAAAAAAAGAATAGAATATTATATTTGTAGTTACTTTATCAATTGTTGATAAATGAATTTCACTTTTCTACAAATGTATCATTTTCTCATGTCTCTCTGTCTCTCTTGTATTGTGAGTTCATTTACACAGGTAGGCAATTACTAAATTTTACCAATCCAATGAATGACTGAGGTGGTTTTTAAAATCAAGGTTTTATTCAAGACAATATTTTTATGTAATGTGTCTGTAGCATTAGAGCTAGACAATTCCTGTATGTACTGTCTAGGCATATACAACATACATTATGCATTTTTGGACCTAGAAGGTGCTGCCATCTTCATGAGAGAAGCATGCAATTGTTTGTTTTCTTGTTAACAACTTGTCTTCTGGTGACCTTTGAATCTAGAATTTGAAATAGGTCACCTTTTGCTTGTAAGGACAGCATTTCCTGCATGCACAACAAATGGGACTCTTCTGCTGATCTTAGAAACCAAGGAGCTTCATACCGAGATAGGTGTCCCTCAGACAGCCAAGCCCTAAGCCATGTGGAGCTTAAAGGTAAAAAAAAAAACACCTTGAATTGGGTTCGGAAAACAAACAGCAAGCAGTGCAGATCTTTGAGTTGTGGGGTGAAACAATGGTGATACCGGACACTGGTATCATGCCCATGAACTCATGGTTCAAGCAGGCTCATTCATATAGCACAGAATTATGGTTTAGCATTATAAACTGGGGCACTGTTTCAGAATCTTTAGGAATTAACTTTATATCTGCCATACTGCAAATACAACAGATCGTGTTTGGTAGTTTCGAATTTATACTTTTCGTTGTTTTAAGAATCCAGTTTTAAATCTCCAATCGTACACCGATCAGGAAATACTTTGAAAATAAGTTTAGAGATCATATAAATTGCTATTAATAAATATTAACTGAACCAGGTAAGACTAAGGAAGCAGGGGTGTGGGAGGAGATTAAAAGATATGATGCAGCCTTCCAAGTGATTATTTACAGCACTTTCCCACCATCTGTTTCATATATCTGCCTAGGTGCCACTTCTCACCTTTCCCCACTCCCACTTCTCTACACTACTGAAATGATACTGAACACAGCTGTGCTCCTCTTTGTTTCCTGTGCTGCACTCTCAGCCCTTTAAGGCTTGAGAAGAAGGGGCGACCAAGAGCAACCTATGTGTAGGGCAGATACAGTTTACAGTCCAGGTGTGCAAGAAGGACTCCTAATCACCACTGTCAAGTGCAGGAATTCTAAATTTAAAAGGCTGGGACAAGGGAATCACTAGTTCCTAGAAACAAAGATGGACCATGATATGTGTGTGTGTGTGTGTGTTTTAAATTGCTCTGTGCCTCTAGGGTGAGTCATATCAGGAAACTTGCTAGAATGATAAAGTAATTTTGAAGGTCTCAATACAATTACACAAAAGAGGGAAAGGCAAAGAGACATGTAGTGAGTAATAGAGTGGAAAGCAAATATTTAAAAGGAAAGAAATGTTTCCTTAATATCACAGTAAAGTGAACTCAAAAAAAGACACAGGGCTACTTCATATGTAACTGGTGGTTTTTTCCTACATGGGTGTAGGAAAATATGTGCACATTATCATGTGAAAACTTTCTGAATTAAGTACGCACATATATCCAACTCCCACCCAACCCCAATCCCCCAAATATTGTTGAGGTTATTCTTAAGGCTGCTTAAGAGATAGCCATGACACTGGTGGACCAGCTGCTTATGAGTGATCGTTAAGAGAAATATTGCTAGTCAGGAAAAATTGAGAAATGTTCTGAATGATAGAATTGAGCCTGAAAAGCATGTGATAGGCAGTAGGTGAGGTTGTAAGAACTATGAAACATGGAAAGCTGAAAAGGTTCAAGGCAACCAACAGATGCCATAAACAGTCTTCTCCAATTAAAATAGAAGAAAAAGTCACTACACACTTGGGAACATGTCCATGAGACAAAAGTGTCCAATGATGAATGATACATGGTGTGTGCCTGTTAATACTTGTGCATGTCAAATTCTTTTTGGATTGCACTCTATCTAGAGACGTAAATTTTTGAAGCGATAGGGGCCCCCACCAGAAAAGGGGGAATTGAAATTATATTACTTTCTTATAAAAACTAAAATATTTTACGTCTTCAACAACATAAAATTCATAATTTATAACTGTACAATTTAGCATGTTTATGAAATTTATAGATCAATGCTATGCATGTTTACTCTAAAGTGAGACTCATTTTGCATTGTGGAGTTTGTGCCCAAATATGTGTGCATAAGATGGCAGCTTCAAAAGTATATATGCCTTCGAAAACAACCCTGTGGCCTCTAGATAGAGTCGGGTGGGGGGGCATTAGATTCTTTGGATTCCTGGATCCAAGGTCAGTGTCAACACTTCAACTTCAATCCCATGAATCTGAGCACCCTGCCTCCTCCCCCTCCTCCTTGCAGCCGCTGCCTCACCAGGGACACAAACACGACCTTGGAGGGAAGGGCAGTAGGCGTAGCAGTAGTTGGAGAGGGGAGAGGACAGCTTACGCCATATTCCCAGCCTCCCTCCTCCTTCCCAACATCTCATCTAGACAGGCGAAAAAACCTGTCTAGCTAAATGGTAGAGTGGGAGGCGCAGAGGCGGTTACCTCTATAATGCCTCCTCTGCATTGGAGGCTTGCGACTATCAAGGGTGGATACAATAGGATGATGTACTTAGTTCTTCTGCATTGCTCCCAGACTCTGGAACACACTCCCCTTGAAGTTGTGCTGTGGTCCCCACACTCTCTGCATTCAGGAAAAGTTTCAAGACGCTTCTTTTTAATTTGGCTTTTTTAAATAGTAAAGGTTTTTAATATTGTTTTTAATGCTTTACTATGTTTTTATGTGGAGATGTCTTTTATGTATATATATATATATATATATAGAGAGAGAGAGAGAGAGAGAGAGAGAGAGAGAGAGAGAAAACCACCTTGTTTGGTCTTAGAAAAGTGTTATAGAAATATAATAAATCAATAAAAGAAAAAGAAAATAATACATAAATATTATGTTCCACCCTCTGCTCTGTTCTGCAACCATGAAGAAAAAAATCTGTAGTATCTTTTACACTTTTAAACTAACCAGAGTTTCCAAACTGGAAATTCTGGTTAGTTTAAGTTATGGTTTGAGGAAACAAGACAAGATCAGAAATCACAGTTTGCTAAGCCATGCTTGTTTTAACAACTACAGATGGTTTAACCATGGTTTGTTGAACAAGCCAGAGTCAAGGTGGCCATCTCTCCTCTTTTACAGAGGTCTGCCCCCTATTTTGAAGACATTCTCTATTTTGAAGGTGTTCTCTATTTGAAGGGCTTTCCACTACCAAGCCCAGTTTAAAGATAAGAAAACATGAGAAGAAAGTGCTGGGCCTTGAAGTTGCCCATCAACAGTACCTGGACAGGGTAAGAATGTAAGAAGAGCAGTGCTGGTCTATCTAGTCCAGCATTCATTTCACACAGCAGCAACCAGTAGGACATGAGTGCTCATGTTCCACAGCAACTAGTATACATAGGGTCTGATATGGAAGTAACATATAGCCATCAGGGCTAGTAGCCGTAGATAGCCTTATCCTCCATAAATTTGCCCAATCCCCCTTTAAAGCCATCCAAATTGGTGGAATTCAATTGCTTAACTATCTGCTATGTGAAGAAGTACTTCCTTTTATCTGTTCTGAATCTCCTACCAATCAGCTTCATAGGATAACACCATACTAAGCAGGGAGGCACATAACGTGAGCGTGTTCTGCGTTTTGTCTGTGTTTTGTGGGTGTTTGTTGTGGGGTGGGTGTTTTGCTTGAGTGTTTTGGGGGTTGTTTTTTTGTGGAGTATATTTCTGGCAGGGTTGGAACTTTTAATGGGGTATGAGTTGTAGGTTTTGGGTGCTTGTGGGTTGTGTGTTTTGCTTATATGTGTTTTTCTGAGCATCACCAGGAAGAAGGAGGAATGAGGAGCTTGAGGAAAATACAAGCAAGAGCAGATGAACCCGAGGAACAGTTCCTTTTTTTATCTGCCCTTGCCTCACACCTCTGTGGATTGGCAAGAGGCTTTGGTGGGGCACAGAAATAACGAGAAATAAGCCAGGATTCTTGGTTCAGACTATGGTTTCAAATTGCCAAAGAAAATAAACCATGTCTTGTTGCCTGGTGTGGGTTCTGACATTCAAATAAACCACAGATTGCTCAATAAATCTTGGCTTAGCATTACGTCCATCCTTTTTGGAAGTAATAATAGCGGTTAGTTCAAAACATGAAGCAGTTTTTTTTTTTTATAAAATCTTTGCTGCCATGCCAGAGGAATAGAAAGGAGGTAGAGTGCACAACCTGAGGCCAAGCAGGTTCATTTACATAGTACTAAACCTGTAATCTAGAACCTCAGGCCCAGGGGGACCAAAGCAGGTCCAACTGGAGTTCCATTCCCAGCCCTCCAGGTTATCCAGATGATCACACCCTGCTCACCAACCACCAATCGCTTGGTGGTTCCCCAGCTTTTGTGCAGTTTTTCCCCATCCCCAAAAGTTGAAATTCTTAACCTAAGGTTTAGTTGCTGGCAGTAAGAGCTTGAAGTTGCCTCACTGCTTCTGCCTTTGCCCCACACACCCCTTTTTGCCTTCAGCCCCAACTTCCACTGAAAAGCATCACCCGACAACTTCGGCAAAATGAAATGTGGTCTTTGGGGCTAAAAGAGGTTTTGCACTTCTGCACTGCAGGATACCGTTTTGGACCAGTCGGCACATTTGACATTGTGAGAGAGTGTCATGGGCATTCTCATGAAATAGGTGCCTTGTTTGGGGTGGCCTTGCCCATTCACAGAAATATTGCATGGTGAGCATGGCCAGTCAGAAAACATCCATTTCCGAGAAGGCAAACTGGTGCGGTTAAAAGAAAAAAAAAAAACTTGCCTAAGAATCTTATGTACAGAAATTGGGACTGAGAGGGAAGACACTTACCCAATGCTACAGAGCTCCCCCCCCCAAACCTAGCAAAACATACAAGCCAGATCTACACCAAGCAGGATATGACACGTTGAAAACAGTTTGAAAACTGTATCTGGAGTGTGTCCTGGGCCCCAACAGTTGCCACTACTGTTCTAAACCATTTTAAAGCAGTAGGATAGATCCTACTCTATACACATAACACAGAGAAATATATCCAGGCACACATACAAGAAACAAGCAAATACACACCATCCCCCCCCCCCCCAGCAGCCTTTGAAAAACACATATGGAGAAACCCAGGCAAATACCATACAAACAACCCAAGCTCATGTACGCACATCGCAAGAAGGCAAAACACGCACACACAGCATGTGCAAAACAGCTCTCGTCACTTCCAATCGAGCTCTATCAGGATGTTCCCCACAACCTTATTATTTTATTCTGAGTAGACTGAGTGCACAATTCAAAATGAATGTAGCCATTTTTATTTTCTAAATAAAAAACTGCTTCCTAGTTATATTTTTTAAAATTAAAAAAAAATCTTTTAAAATAAAAAAACAGGAGGGGCACAAAGCTGGGAAGGGAGGTTTCCCTTAGCACATTGCTGTCCATGGGCACCATGTTGGGTCAGTGACTGGTGATGATGAACCTCCCAAGGAAGAATGTTACCATGTTCTGGGCTGATTGTTTCTTGTGGAAGCTAGCCTTCTGGCATCCATAAGAATTTGGTACTTTCTTGAAGTTTTATATAGCTGATCTCAATTCATTCTCATTCTCTCTCTCTCTCTCTCTTTTGTCATGGATAGATTATTGTGTCAGAAAAATGCTCATCAACACCCTGTTTAGTTGCCCTTGTTATGAGGGACTGCTGCTCTAGCGGTAGATATTGTGGCAACAATATTCTTAATAATGAAAGTCACTGAGCTTAAATATGTTCCTGGTTGTTCTTTGTCAGTTGTTTTACGTGTTCAAAATACTGTGTATTTGTTGAATGTGAATTTATATATTTTTATATAAAACTAAGTGATTTTGCTTATTTTCATCGAGTGTTTTTCGTCTGGGGAATCTTATTGGGTCAGTATTGGTGGACTGTGCTGCTTTAATGGATAAAAATCTAGTGCTTCTCTATAGGAACACATGAATTTATCAGACAGTTTTCTATTAGGTTTCCCTTAGAGTCTAACTAGATACATTACTGGCGACATGATTCCAGCATGTCCAAAGCATTAGTGGTGACATGATGCCAGTGTGTCCCAGACACTAATAGATTTGAACTTGCTTCTGTTTAGACATTACTGGGAAATATTTTTCCTGAACAAGATCCACAAAATATTTTCATATGTAAATTCTACAAATATTGGGAGGGGCACATGCTCCATATTTGAAATAAAAGGGTTTAAGTCGCTAAAAGCTAGGTTAGGTTCTATTTTATTACAGCAGCTACCAGGGTATGCTTATATGAAAAAGACAGTAGGCCCTTAACTGATTTACAATTTTTATAAGGCAAAAAAATGAGAAAAATCTGCTAACTATTGAGATCATTCTTGTTTCAGTTCCTAACACTCATACAGTAGCAATTAATATTGAGAACCAAGAATTCTGCCACTAATCTTGAGTGTAACTGCTTTCTTATACTGACACTTACATAATCTGAGCATCCCTTAGGGGATTCATATCTTTTCGAGTTGATTTGAATGTCTGTAGAAGTTTAACCCATTTTACTGAGGAACAAGCACCAAAATAGAATAGCTGCAATTGCACTTCTTCTCCTCATGTTTCTTTGTCTCAGTTGAAGGGTGTTCTCCTGCTATATTGGCAAAATCTACATCTCCACCCTTTGGATGAGACACTATGGTAAGAGAGGAAGCACATGTCACTGATGCTTCCTCTCTTGACAGTTAATTTCTCATTTTTCGACTTTACAAACTGAAGTCTTGTGGGACCCTTGATCAGTGGTTAGGCAAATGCTTTGCATTTTAAGTCCCAAGTTCATTTCCTCATGTTTCCAGTTAAAAGATTTCAAGTTATCAATACTACGAAAGACCTGGAAAGTTGCAGGGAGAGTAGTAAATACTGGGAGTAGAAAGATCAATGATATGGCTTTGAATAAGGCACGCCCTTATATAGGTATCTAGAAGTTTGATCTCTTCATATGTATTTGTTTGAAACCTGGTTTCATGATAAGACTACAACTCTTATCAGTCTTTGGTTTCAGGGTTGTCCTCTCATCATGAAGAGGAGGGCAGAGGAGGGAAGAAGTTAAATTCTGTAAAATATCATCAGGTCAAATGATGTATGTAATACCTTAACCTTTGTAAATCATAGACCTTAGAATAAACTCTTAGAGGCTATTGCTTTCCATCACAAATGCAGTCTGTTGTATCACTGCTTCAATGCATGGTGGGATGGACAAAACATATATTCATTGTTCTTAAGATGATATTCTTGATACAATCTCTAAGCTCTGAGTGTGGGCAACCATCAAAAAAAGATGGCAGCTTAGGCTGTCAACATATCTGATCAAGTATTAAAATAACAATGGAGTCTTTATTCAAAGTAATATGCTCCAACTCTTGATTGATACCTAACTTTCAACTATCCGATTTTGAGAAATCAATAGTTATTTAATATTTCAGTGAAATTAACGAATTCCATAAAAATGTTAAAGAACTGCATGAGTGATATTGTGGCCTCACTAAACAAGATGCATGTATAAAGACTAACAATTCAACATCATGTAAAGTTACAGGTTTATTATTACTTTTCAAATTGTTAGCATAATGAATAAAGCCTTTAACTTTTAAAAAGTTGATCTTTTAATCAGTTAATGTGTATTCTTGTTTGTAAAGGCAAGAACTAGAATTGCCCATTTCTTTGAGACATACTCTAGCAAGGCTCCACAGTTCTAAAGCATATTATTTCCTTTGCGTTCTTTTAATATAACAAGTTCTATAATGGTGGGATAAGAAACAATTGGTATTTTGTTTTTATTTTTGTGTTAGTAGCACTGTGCTGGTGATATATATGTGAGTGTTCTGCAATCTGAGTAGTTTGACTGGAATAAGGACAGAAAGACCTGGAGTAAAAACAGTGGCTACTTAAAGATTTACTGGGTACTATTTCAATATGAATATGCCCTAAATTCAGCTATTAGGGCTGGGGGAAAAAGTGTTACCTCTTGTTAAAAGATGCAGATGAAAGGCGTAATCTGGGATTTCACCTCTTTTTCAGGCAATCATAAAAGATGTTGCAGTTGATGATGGCATAAATTGGTGTGCTCTGCAGAGATCACTGCTTTTGTTTTAGATTTTTCTGTAAAACATTAATGAGCATTTTAGGACAGAAGAAAGAAAATATCTGCAGGCAATGATGACATTCTATAAAAATGTTATTGCTTATACATATGCTGTATTGGCTTGACTTATGTTATAGGAGTATCGGTTTTGTACATTGGTATTAACAATGCAAACACCCTGAAATGCTAATAGCCCTAGTAAGCTTTTAATTCCATGGAATTTATTACTTGCTGTATTTCCATGAATTTATAACGCTTTGATTCTTAAGAGCCCCATTTAATCAATTTTGCCTGGCACAGAACATAATAAACAACTTGCGGGTGCTAAAATGCCACATGGGGGAGGATGGCTAACAAGAAAGTTAAATGCTTCTGCCACTAGCAGTTTCTCCGCTGTATTTTTCATGAGCTGCTACTACCAATAATGTACTTTACTAGCTTTACAGCAGTGGTTGGATACAACGACAAACTAAACAGCATTCCAGCACTGTAAACACCCAAGGCAGGACCATTTTTGTGCTGCTTGTACAGCTGCAGCTTTTATGCCATCCCCTTACTTTTGAATAATAATCTCTCTCCATGCACTTCTCTCTTTATTTGTGCATGATTTACAGGAAGAAACAGCTACAAGTGAAGCAAAACCAAACCAAATAAAAAACACATAATAACTGATTCTTTTTAAAGTACAGCTGTTGTTTGTTTGTGCTGCTTGACCATAAAAGTACAAAAGATAGTCCTAATAGGCAGGAGGAAAGGAGAAATCAGATTATGAAGTCCTATAAAGCAGAAAATGTCATTTGAGTCTTCAAACTGCACCAAGTTTATATAATTGCCCTTTTAATTATCCCTAGTGGCCCATGAAATTTGCAAAATAGAGCATTTAAGGTTTGATTTACTTATATGATGCACTTTGCTGATGCTCTTAATAAATACTGTTTAGTATTAAAGCCAAGCTGCAATTTCTTAGTGCTAGAGTAAAGCAGGTTCTACAAAGTCCGGAGCTAACTCAATAATGAAAATGGGGAGCGTGCAACTGAAAATGCATTGCAAGTGAAGATGTACAGTGAAGTATATTTGTCTTCCAGTTTTGCTTTTCAGGGATCTCTTTGCATATTTTCTTTCTCATCTGTCAAGTGAGCAAGTAATTCCTAGTTTTTCTTAGAGTAAGGATGTAGAAATAAAGTGTTGATGGACAAAAGTCATTTCTTCGATTTCTGGGATTTTTAAAGAAAAATAGTACCTTGTTTCTTTGCAAGTTTGTGTTAATAAATTTAAGTGACACCCTAAAATCAGTATACTGTATGGTTTGGGATTTAAAAACATTTTAGAGTGTTTTTTCTTTAAAGCTTTCTTCAGAAACTACAACCGAGACACATGCAATTAAATGACAACGTTTATGGGCACTTGGGCTATTCAGTTCATCTGATAAAATTGTAGCTAACACTGATCATCAGTTTTTTTCTGTATGTATTAATGAAGGGTGGCTGTGGGTGTAATTTAACAGCAGCCAAATAATACACCTGGATCATCTTTGGCTAGTAGTTTCAGAATATTTCAGAAGCGCTTAGCCTCTCTCATCCTCCTCTGGCATTTATTTATTTATTTATTTATTACATTTTTATACCGCCCAATAGCCGGAGCTCTCTGGGCGGTTCACAAAAATTAAAACCATAATAAAACAACCAACAGGTTAAAAGCACAATTACAAAATACAGTACAAACAGGATAAAACCACGCAGCAAAATTGATATAAGATTAAAATACAGAGTTAGAACAGTAAAATTTAAATTTAAGTTAAAATTAAGTGTTAAAATACTGAGAGAATAAAAAGGTCTTCAGCTGGCGACGAAAGGAGTACAGTGTAGGCGACAGGCGGACCTCTCTGGGGAGCTCATTCCACAACCAGGGTGCCACAGCGGAGAAAGCCCTCCTCCTAGTAGCCACCTGCCTCACTTCCTTTGGCAGAGGCTCACAGAGAAAGGCCCCTGTAGATGATCTTAAGGTCCGGGCAGGTACATATGGGAGGAGGCGTTCCTTCAAATAACCTGGCCCCAAACCGTTTAGGGCTTTAAATATCAATACCAGCACTTTGAATCGGGCCCGGACCTGGACTGGCAGCCAATGAAGTCGTAAAAGGACTGGCGTAATGTGATCTCGCTGGCCAGTCCCTGTTAGTAAACGGGCTGCTCTGTTTTGTACTAGCTGAAGCTTCCGGACTGTTTTCAAAGGCAGCCCCACGTATAACGCATTGCAGTAATCCAAACGAGAGGTTATCAGAGCATGGATAACTGTAGCTAGGCTATCTCTGTCCAGATAAGGGCGTAGTTGGTATATCAACCTCAAGTGACAGTTCTGGATCCAAGAGCACCCCCAAACTACGGACCCGATCCTTTAGGGAGAGTGCGACCCCGTCCAGGACAGGGCAAACATCACCTCACCGGACAGATGAACCACCCGCTAACAGTACCTATTGTGCATATGTCTGAGGAGGAGATTGGAAGTATCTACTTCCTGGTTTAAACTAACCACAGTTTATTGTTTCATCCAAACTGGGAACTTGGTTTATTTAAACTATGTTTTATTGAAAAGCCAGTATCAGAAACCATCTTGTTTCAATAAACTGTAGTCAAAGCTAATTATGGAAGCTGGGATGTATGAAGACCTTTATAACTTTCCACAATTTTGTTTGCTAGCATCTCAGTTTGCTTGTTAATGCTTGGTAGTAGCAGGTATCATACAGTTGTGCTCACAAGTGCCTATGAGCTTTTTTTGTACTGCTAAGATGTTACAGAGGAGTTCAGACATTCTAGGTTTGTTTATGCACATAGTTATAATTTGAATTTACACTGACATTACCTTCACACTTTGGCTCAGTAATCCATTTTGTTCCAGAAAAGGTGGCAAAGCAACAGGTGTGGAAGTTTGCCAGGAACAAGAATAATGTTCCAGATGGCTGTAGGGGACCCAGAGTGATTGCATGTGTGCTTCCACCCATTATTAGATTAAAGGAAGTTCCTCCCATGGAACTGCAGAAACATGCAAATGTCACCACACAACTAGCCAACCCACAAGGGGACCAGTGAATTGGCCAATCCAGAGCTTTGGTAGGGAATATAACGATTGATTAATTGATTGCATTTGTATCCCGCCTTTTTTCCTCCAGGGAACTCAAGGCAGCATACATAATCTTCTTCCCCTCCATTTCTATCCTCACAACAACAATCCTGTGAGGTGGGTTGGGCCAAGAGTCTGTGACTGGCCCAAAGTCACCCAGTGAGTTTCCACGGTCAATTGGGGACTAGAACCCGGATCTCCCAACTCCCAGTCCAACAATCTAGCCACTACAGCACACTGGCTCTTCCCAAATAGGTGAACAGGTTTTGATACCACCTGGGCACCCCTTGTGATTTTGTGTGTGTTGCGCACTGGTAGCTACTTGCATTACTGCACTGTACAGCCAGGTGCCATTAATTCAATCAAGTAGCAAGGAACCTCACTGATGTTTCTTTTTATTCCTCAGTCTCTCTCTTTTTTAATGCATACATTTGACATGTAAACATAGATTTCTAAGAACTATAAACTTCAACTAAAGTAGACCAAATATACAAATACGTATCCATTCCCAGGTGGTGTCTATACACCACCTGTTCAAATGTTGAAAGTGTTGTAAGGTAGTCAACCCATTGCATTATAGGAGGTGACTGTTTATCCTTCCAGTGTTGTAAGATCAGTCTTTTAGCTGTCAGAAGGGTGTGGAGAATGTACATCAGTAAATATTAAGGAGCGTTTCAATACAAAAAAAAATCTGCCCAGTGACTTCCTTCCCAAAACTGGCAACTACTGGACATTGCCAAAACATATGCTTAAAAGAAGCATTAAGTGTGTTACATCTCCAACAATTAGCCAAATTAGAGAAACTCTTATTAAAGAGATGTTGTGGTGTTCAATAAAAAAAAAAGAAACAAAGGTTTTTGCTGGATAAGATACAAGATCCATAGACGCACCAGTTACAGACACCAAGGCAGCGATCTATTGATTAAGCAAAATGGGACGATCCAATTCCCTATTCCATTCCTGCTTAAGACTTAGTATATCATATTTATTCACCAATAATAAGTATTTATGGACATGGATTGTAGGTCAATTTGCCTGATCAGATTCAATAAGTGTTTTTGCTGTGTGCCCCTTTCATCTCACATTTGCCATTTCGCATACACATATTCGCGTTAACAAATGTTGTGAACAAGGATGGGGGGCAACAGAGTTCCTGGTCTTCTTTTCTAATCACTATATCTCATAGTTTCATTACCAAACAAGAAAAAGTACCTGGTTTTTAGTAGTTCTCAATATGCTGCATTATGTTTCTTTGAATACTGTGTTGTTCATTATCAATATTGTAAGAGATGGAATTAACAACAAGAACACAACAACATAAACAAGAATCCCTCTCCACTTTATTTATATGATTTAGGTATCTTCCCCCCACATCTGCCATGTATTTAGAGGCAGTAAACAGATCTGACATTTTATCCTGTTTCCTGACAATTAACTGTAGGATCCAGAAGCTACAGGTGATTTTAAGTATGTTGCAAATATTTGAGATGTGTGCGACTTGAATGCTCTAGAGCAGTTCAGGACAGATACAGCTGTGCTCCCAGCCTATATTTCCCCAATTCTGCAAATTTATGCTTCGTCCTTCCCCCTATGCCGAAGCAAAGGAATTTAGTTGGGGCAGAGGCGACAATTAGTAGGAGATCTCAGCTCCCAATGGAGTGCATTCTTAACTCCCATTTGGAAAAATATGTTCTGCTTGTGACTAGGAGTGTATCATGTTACAATTATAACACCTCCGCTTAATACATTTTGGACAGGTGCTTCTAGCTTCTGTAGGCATTTGATTCCTTTGATAAACTGTTCTTACAGTTTAGTGCAAGTGTAATGTACTTCCATTTAACTGAATCCTACTCTTAGGGCACATGGTGGAACAATTTATGTTCTTAGTCCATGGGTTTTAAAAAACTAGGTGTTAACCTATCTCCTGCCTATCTCCCCAGCCTTGTTGTTGTTGTTGTTGTTGTTGTTGTTGTTGTTGTTGTTGTTGACAGTCTGATGTTGCCATCAACTGTATCTCCAAGAAAATCCATCCAAATTAAAATCAAGAGCTCTATGAAGACATAAAAGAGTGTGCAGCACTTTTTGCAGTAGTCCTTCACTCCTCATGTGAAAATAAACTTGAATTCTCACCTCAGAAGCAAATAAGAGAAGGTGAAATTTGCTGAAAGATAGTTTTACTCCTTTCTAAAATTGGAAACACAAAGTGGAAGGTTAATAAGAAGAAAACCCTCTGAAGCTAGTGGTTAGGCTAACATTTAGCCTCCCAACTGAGGAGGGATGAAGGAGCTGAGCCAAAACAATCACAAAGAAACCAATCAGATCACTGTAGGCATTCTTGTTTTCAAAGTTGGTAGGAAATGGTTTTCTAAGAAAAATTGAATTGATGTTCTTTCTTTCCCTTTAGGAGCCAGTTTTCTGATCTCCAGTTAAGATGATAAACCTATACTGGACTCTAATTTCTGGTCTGCAACTCAACAGTGTTTTTATATATGTTGTCAGATTGTATTTCTGCTGCACAACTGCATAGCAGTTGTGATGGCAGTTATTTAAAACGTCAATTTCTTTTGTTTGTTTTTCTTTTAAGGTAGATCAGGTCTTTGTTTTTCAAAAGAATGTTTATATTTGAGGGTAGGCTTGGTTTCTTGTATGCCTTTGTAGCAATCTGTACATTTATTGTGGTTGTTAGCATTAATTGGGATTTGAGACTATAACAAGAGCAGAATATGCCCCAGAGTGTTTTATTTAATTTCTCTTTGAAGTGGAATGAAGTTGTCCAATTGGCCATATGCTGTGATTTGCCAGTGCAACAATCAGTCGTCCTGACTCCTAATAGAACAGGTTAATCTTTCCTAGCAAGGCTTGGATTAATCTGACGTTTGAATGCACACAATGTATATAGACAGATATTGCCTTTGAAAATGACAATAAGTTCAAGACTCTATAAGCTCTGTTCTCTGAACAAATAGAAACAGATGTGGTAGCAACACCTTTTACATAAAATTATCCAACCAGCTCAAGGGGGATATAATACCATGTAAAAACTATTGCACTTAATGTGGTTTATTTGGCTGCATATTGATATTAACGATTGCAAATATTAAAGGCTTCTTCAAGTAATCTTTTTCTTAGTCTGTTTCTATACCTCCTGCTCCCACTGAAGCAGTAGTGGGAACCCTTGGACCAAACAGATTTTTAAAAAAATCATTCCTCTATATTGCACCTTCAGCTAGTTCCAAGAGAAAGAAGAAGAAGAAAAAACATCTTAATGATCAGCCACTGAGAGGCTTAATAATAATGAGTGTGTTCCTTTCTGCCCCCCTACACATTTGGAGATGCTTTAATTATCTATTCCTTATGATGTGAGAAGTCAGTTTCTGAAACCATGGCTTGATCCTGTCTTCTTCTCATTAACCATGGCTTAAGTAAAAGACAGTTTCCTGATTTTAGAAATAAAAGGAAAATGTAGTTCGTTTAAAAGTGGAAGCATTCAATCTCCTCCTGGTGCTTGGAAGAGAGGGATAACACAGGAGTCTGAGACTCGAGCGGGGTCATTAATGTAGTGGGAAATGGTGGTTTCCTGTTACATCTTAACTGGGCCATAGTGTTTGAGCATGGGTAGGCATAAGTGTTTACATTCTGAAGCAAATTATCCAATGAACAAAAATAGATTTACTTTGTAATCAAATATACTGAATCTGGTTGAAAACAAACCTAACACACACACCCTCACCTCAGATGTTATGAAAGAGGCAGAGCACATCCTTGTAGTTACAGCATCGTAGGAGTGAAAGGTCCGCTTTCCAAAGTTAGGTCCATACAGCCAAATGGTGTTGCAGATTTAGGGTGACCATATGAAAAGGAGGACAGGGCTGCTGTATCTTTAACAGCTGTATTGAAAAGGAAATTTCAGCAGGTGTCATTTGTATATATGGGGAACCTGTTGAAATTTCCTCTTCATCACAACAGTTAAAGCTGCAGCCCTCTTTTAAATCTGGTCACTCTAGTATAGCTCCTGCACCTTTAACTGTTGTGATGAAGAGGGAATTTCACCATGTTCTCCATATATACAAATGACATCTGCTGAAATTCCCTTTTCTATGCAACTGTTAAAGATACAGGAGCCCTGTCCTCCTTTCCATATGGTCACCCTATGCAGATTGGGCTCTCTCTGGAACAAAAGGAATATCACAAGCACTTCTTCCATAGCAGGATGCTGAACCCATAAATCTGAAATTCTGTAGGCTGGAGCCTTATATTTTAAAAGGAAAATACTTTTCTGCATTGGACACATGGTGTGGGCGGGTGGGTGATGTTGACCAATTGTAATTATGTCACCAACACATGGTGATGTTGACCAATTAAGACTTTAGCTGTAGCTGGTGTGGAGAAAACCAGCCTCCTATCTCTCTCTGCTCAGAAAACGGAATGTGGAGACAGGGGAAAGGGGGTGTTCCGGTAGCGGGGAGCGGAGGACACTGGGGCAGCTGCAGAACTCTGTTCCTTATGGCCATCCCAGCCTCCATCGTTTCTCCCGCAAAAGCTGCTTCTAGATAGGCAAAATTGCCCAACAAGCAAAAATGCAGGATAGCTGGAGTGGCTCCGATCTCCTGCGTATGTTGGATTCTTGGCAGCCTCCAAGTTCAAAGGCTGCTATCTGGATTGGATTATGCTCTTACGTGCATAATACTTATCCAGACTCTTTTAGGTTGTGATCCAGACAAAGTTGAAATCCGTGAGATATAAAAATGCTTAAGTTTGGATGGATCATCCCCACAGTTTACTACATAATATATTACTATATAATATATTAATAATATATTAATAATATTTGCAGGTGTGGCCATGTCAGAGCAGATACGCTGTGTAATAAAATTTATTAATGTAAATGCTTTGCTAAGGTACAAGGTAGTTCTACCAACATAACCATGTGTAAACTAACAATAATATAGTTATGTTCTTTTGGTGGTTAAGTATCTTTTGTTCAATTAACTGCTTAGGAAAACTTTATTGCAGTATAATTGCCAATCCAGTGGGAGAGGGGATAGTATAGACTAAATATAAATGACATGAAATGGATCCATTTCTTGTGTATCCCATGAAATTTTGTAAAAACAATTCTAAGCAAAATAATATGAACATCAGGATTGCCTTTCAAAATAAAATAAAATATGCAGTTCATTTGCTTTAGATGTCCGTGTTTGATTGAATTCTCACAACATATTGAACATGGGATTTTCTCCTTCTGGAAAAAGAGTGAGATGAAAGTGAAATGCAGTACAGGCTCATTTTCATGATGCTGAATAAAGTTGCTCTTTTTTATTTTTATTACAGCTGTGCCTTGAAAAGCTTACTTACAAGCAGAAATTCAACAAGCCCAGTTTTCCCCAACATAGAGATGTAATGATGGAAAAGTGGCACCTGTTGAATAATTGAGAATGTTTTCACTTGTGTTAAGTTCTGCATACTTTTAAATTGCCAGCTTAATTTTAAAAACTCTGTGATGGAGGTCATTGTATCAAACATCTTGGGTCACACTACTGTAGAATTATTTTCTCTTCTTTTATGCGGTGTTGTCAAGTGAGACCTTTATACTTTGTCAAATGATTTCCAAACTCCCTTGTCTCTGTGTTTAGCATCCTGTCTCATAAATTCAAGGGGGCTTAAAAGTCCCTTAAAGCAGTAAAACCTACTACAATAATTATTAAAATATGGTAAACCCATCCATGAGTTGGAAGCAGTTGGGCAGCACTATTATAACATATAAACATATAATAAAAGAGGATGTGTCCATCTTTCTGTCAGCACCATGGCACCATGACCATGAAACCTAGGGCATGTCTACACCTAGGGAGAGAGAGGGGAGGATCTTGCGATATGCTGATTGCGAGATCCTCCCCCTGGGTTCACATGTGGTGCGCAACATCTAAGGAGGAAGCAGGATGTGGTGCCCGCCATTTTATTTATTTATTTATATTTTATTTATTACATTTATATACCACCCCATAGCTGAAGCTCTCTTTAAAAAAAAGTTAAGTAAAAAAAAGCCCTAATGTCCCCAGATGTTCCTGGACTCCCACCATCCTGTCTTCTTCCCTCTGATGACCCCTGCTACTCGCGGCGAGGAGGGAAGAAGCCAGGATGGGTGCCCACACCACCCGCAGTCCGTGGGATCGTCCTGGAACTGCGGGAAAAGCCGGGATAAAAGTGTTCCCAGATATCCCAGGGAAATGGAGGGATCGTTCCTACTGGCTCCCGGGATCCCCTGTGTGTCATGTTGACGCACAGGGACAATCCAGGGACGATCCCCAGGATAAAGACTGGTGTAGACATGCCCCTAGACACCTGAAACTGATTCTAGGGCTGTGCACCTCAGGGTTTTTGGTTTTCAAAACACATTATTTAATTTAATTTTAACATGTCGATGTGGTTGAAACCTGCAGTACCGCCTCTAGTCACTTTAGCTTTACAGTCTGCTCAGTTTGCAGTCAGGAGGGAGTAGTCTAAGAGACAGAATTATATGGCTGCCCCCTTTACCTTAGTGTGAGAAACACCTTCCCTTGGAGTTATAGACATGGGCATGGCTTCACTCAGACAGGTGAATGTGTACAACTCTTGACAGCAGTGAAATTTTGTTTGAAGGATTTGCAGTATCAAACGTTGTTCCAACCCATGGGAATATTATGTTATCGCTAGCATAATATAAACTGCTTTTATATTACGTAGTATAGTATTCTATTACCTTTGAGCCATTGCTTTAAAGGCTCTGCTTTTCCCTGCTTTCCCCCCCTCAATTCCTTGACAGGGGGAACTTCAAGCAGCATCTTTCCAGCTGACTTTTGCACACATGTAATGGGTCTTGCTGGGGTGAAGTGTCCTGTGAGTATGCTAGGCCTAGACCACAAATTGTTTTATAGGTCAGCAACATCATTTTGAAACAGATTTGGAAACTTACCAGTTAATCAGTGCAGTTGCTTATCACTGAGCTGTGTGTTGGTTAAAAAAACCAATTCATTGCTTAAGAGACAAGCTCTATGCAAACACACAAGGAGAGAGAGAGTGTTCCAGGCCCACCTTTCTCCCTCCTTGAAATTGTCACCCTCTACTTGTGGAGGGTGGTGGAATACTCTCCCGCCTCGTGGGTTTGAACTACCCAAATAGAGAATGCCTGAATGGGGCTACAGTGAAGTCCAAATGGCATATTGGACTCGTACCTCAGTTCAAATGGCTAGTGACTACAGTGCTGTGCGCTTTTTAAAGAAAGTCTGTTAATGTTTTGGGAAGCATATTGAAAAGAAAAAAAAGATAAATATGTTACAGAAAACCTAAGCACAATACTAAAGATATACAGTTGAATCCTGAATCCTATTGCAAGGTGCCGGTGGGTGGGAGCACCTATTTATGATCTGGGCAGAGATTTGTTGTTCACTATATTTTAGTATGCTTTTCCTCAGCTTGCCTGTTTATTAGAATCTATCTCCCCATCCAGTTATGGGCTTTGGAAGTGTAAAAGTTTTCATATAGGTATATTCATTTCGGAATGCCCTGCCCCATCAACTGTTTTAAACCAAAGTAGGGTCCAGCTTGCTTCGTAATGGGAAGGGAGGACTGTGGGAGGGGAATGGCAAAATGATGGTTTTGCTTTCACTCCAATTTTCAATTCCTTGTTTTAAATGCAGTATTATTTATGTGAACCACATGTGTGATAAGAAATTTAAATTGTGTGACATACTTGCAAATTCTACTGCAGATCTTCTGTTGAATGATTTGAATCTTTCTCCTGTCCTGAGTATAAACTTGATGCTATGAAGCTGTTGTATTGCTGCCGATTTTTTATATTTCTATCCTGCCATTTGGCCCACTAGACAGTCCCTCCGTGGCTTTGATATCTTGGGCTTTACTTCTTTACTGCTTACTCCTTCACTTCTGTCTACCATCTACATTACAACAGAAACTTTATCAAACTTTCTCTAAATGTAAAACAATAGGGCTTTGGTGGAGTGGAATTTCAAATATATTGATTTTCTTTTCTTTTTTTAGTAACAGTTGTCTGTTTAAATTTAGGCAATTTGTACTGGGATACTTGTCTATGATGTGGGGCCCTAATAAATAACTTTATGCAGATTACAAGAATAGTTACGGTAACCAAATGGTTAATGTTGGTAGCCCTTGATCCTATGTGGATTCCTATTTGTTCTTGGATGATGGAATATGGAATTAACTGTTCTAAAAGAGAGTAGAAGAGAAGAACTGTTACCCCCCTTTGTCTTTTAAGATACTTTAGGGGGGGGGTAGGGAAACTCTCCAAAGAGAAAAAGAAAACTTCTTTTCCATCAACTAACACACCCTTTTATTTTCAGATACTATGATAGCCATAGAGTCCAAAATCCCATGACCCAAATTTTCATGGATCTCTGGGAAAGTATATCCTGTATAAGTTGTGTCCAATCTGTATAAGTAAAATTATATATGTTTGTATACTTATACATCTAGATGGATTAATCGAATCTATAGGAGAGGGAAGCTGGGTGGGTTGCAAGATCATCAGTTTGCTGTGACTGTTCATAGTTAACGATATTCGCTTTGTAGTGACTTACTACTCCATAAAAATGAATAGAAAGAATATTTGACTTAAAATACAAGAAAATTAAAAGGAAAATAAAACTTCATAACTCTCATATAGCAGTTCTATACTTCACACTTCCCTATAGACTAGTGATTATTTTCATTTACAAACTGGGGACTTGAGGCACAAGGTACACCATGGCTAAGGCTTGGAAGAGTTTTCAGGGAAAGCTCATCAGCTTTTGAGGACTCATTCAAAAGTATCCAGCAAAATAAACTGCATGAAAGTTAGTTTATCTATCAAAGCAACATGATGGACTAAGTCAACCCTGATGGGATCTGAGGTTCCAGCCAATCAAGGTATTTAAAACTTGATGCTGGGACTCCTAAGCCATCCCCTGAAGCTTTCCTTGCTGCATAAGATATGAGGAAATCTCCAGTCTTGCAAACAGATATTAAATTGGATACTCTTTCACCCTGCCTTGATAAGGTACAGCACAGAGAGATGCAGGGAAATGGAAAACTGCCATGAAAAAAAAGTCTTTCAATCTACCATAAAATGGTTAAGATAGTGGGATTTTCAACATTGGTAGCAATAGCTTCATTGATGTGCTACTGAAAATATAACTCTTCCTATGGTATTCCTACATATTTGTGAATAAAGTGTTTGTTGATCTTATAGGACGTACTTCGCTTGGTGTATAGGGATGACCTATAAATACTATTATCATGCAAGTATGTAGATCTTTGCCACACTGCTGCTGCCATAATGTAGCAAGGCTCATCATGTGGTGTTTCATAATTCACAACATAGGACATATCCTTGCCAGCACCACACATTCTTGGTTGCATAGAAAGGCTCCACGCAATGAGGAAAATCATTTTGGGGGGAAAGGGGGGATCACTCAATTCGCTATTACTTAAATATAGTCAAACATTAAAAACAAAACTAAAATGTTTAAATTACATCCCCCACCATTTCACAACATTATTAAGAAATAAATCTAATTACCAATAAACCAGGTGAAAAACAATTCCAATTTCCAGATGCTAAAGATGTCTGCAAGGCTGAAATGCGTCTTGCAGTTGGAATTATTATTCAACATGTTGATTGGCAGGGATTCGCAAAAGTTACCTCGTCTTATTAGCCAGACGTTATTTATGATCGCCAGCAATCCACTCTTCTTCCATGAATCTCTCTTGGTATACAAAGAGAGCTTGTGAGAGAGGCAGGGTCATCCCTTATTTGCATATGGCATGCAACAGGACTTGTGGAAGGGATGCCTACTGTTTCTTACCTGATCGAAAACTGAAATAAGACCTCCAAGTGGTTTTTATTGTTGGATTTTATTGTTTTTAATTGCTGTGTGTGTTATGTTTTTATTACTTTTAATATTGAAACTGTTTTTAGACATTTTATTGTTGTCAGCTGCCTTGTGAGGGCTTCTGCCCCAAAAGACAACCAAGAAATGTTTTAACTAAATAAGCAAATAAGTGTATGGATCTCTGTGTTGCCAAGTATTCGGTTCCCCATAGGACTGGGTGCACTCGCCCCTAGCAAGCTGGGAAGTGGATTTCTTGTTGCTAGCTTATTGGTGTTTAGATTTATTTATTTCTGACTTGCAATAAGGATATTAATTTGTTAATAAAGGGCTGGATACAGAATTGCCTCTCCACAAACAGAAGGACTCCTGTTGCTGTGGGGAGCAGGGATTCAGTAGAGGCTTTCCACTGGAGGAAGGGGGAAGGGTGCCAGTTTACACCTATTGTACTTGCCCCTCCAGAGCAGATTCTCAGGGGCATAGGGAGAGCAGCAGGAAGGTGGAATTGGCAATAACCACCTCCCCAGTTTGTGGTGTTCAGTTCTATGCAATTCTGGATTGAACCAAAGTTTTGAAAGGGTTTGTATTTTTAAAAAAATTGTTTTGGTTTTAAATGTTTGGCTATGTATTATTATTATTATTATTATTATTATTATTATTATTAATAATAATAATAGCAAATTGGTAAAGGTAATTTGAATAGACAAACCAAACTTTTGTGGGAAATGACTACCCAAACGAAATAACTCATTGTCATGTGCAGTAAATATGTAACTGGTGAAGTATGCCATTATTAATCTTAAACCCCTTCATAGAAGTGTCTAGCCAAAAGAAAATAGTAAATAAAAAGACATAGATTCTCCACGTGGCTTGGATCTCAGGCACAATCTTCATATCTTTATGCTTCGAAATTATACCTAGGAGTGAATGGTCTGTCCCTGTGACGCTTCAGGGATAACATCATGCTTAGCCACTGGAGTCTCTTGAACATTTTAGACAAGTAGTTTATCTGTACAATTTAGTGTTGATAATTATTTATTTTCTCACATTAATTTTCTAGAGTGAGCAGTACCTTCTGGTCCTGTTTTTCACTGACAATGGCCATGTTCACCCAAACGGTTACTTGGTAGTTTGACAAATGAGCTAACTCTTTCCCATTCTTAGAGGAGTTAAAAGTAAGAAGTAGACTGGTCAAACACTTCTCTTGACTTTGTTTATGAAATGGTTACCAGTGTGCCTCATTCTTTCTGGACTCTTTCCCATGTTGGCTATATCCACTCTAGAGATAATTCCAGTAAAGTAACCATCTGAGCTTTCCCCAGCATAGAGTTGTAGTGATAGGAAAACATCACCTCTTGATTTCTGCCCCTCATATATGCTAAGGAACAAATTCCCAGGGTCTCAGTCCACTAAGAAAAAGAAAAGAAACAACCCACAACACTGCTTATGTCAGGTTTGCAATCCAAACTTTCTGAAGGGTTTTTTAAGGCTTTGATGCTGTTTATGTCTTTCATTATTGCGTTTTTAATGTAGCTTTTAATTTATGTTTTAATTATATTTTTGTTCTAATCTCATTTTTATAATTGTTAACTGCCTTGAGCAGCATTTTTCATGGAAAGGTGTGATGTAAATTTAATAATAAATTCATAAATGGTGGCATTCCGGATGTCCTAAAAGAAGCTGATGAACAATTTTAGTCTAGAAGCCAGAAGGAAAATTGCAATAGTGATCCAAGGTATTTTGAAGATGTTTGATAACAAATTATTATAGATGGCCAATAGCACATTTGTATCAACACAATGAGGACATTAATTGAGTTTCCTATGAGGGATTCTATACATTTCTGATTTTCTTTTTAGAGAGGTCTCTGATGGTGGATGATCTGTTGCTTGTCCCATTGTCCCATAAGGGTCCATTTTATTGCCCTTCATTTTTTAAAAAGGTACATAGAACGATATTACACAGAAATGTAGGGGGAACTGTGCCATCAAGTTCAAGTTACTCTGTGTTTTTACCTAACCTATGTTCTAGACATTCAAGTCCAAGTGCTTGGTTAGTGTCTGACTATGTTTGGGTACTTTAAGGATAAAAAGAAAAATAATGGCTCACAGCCCCATAATATGTAGGAACAGAGTATCTCTCCTTCTTCCATTGATACCATTTGTTCTCCATAGTCATATGGAAATAGTGGATTGTTGAGCAGGTTGTTGTATCCCAGTTGGCAATTAGTATCTGTGGCTAATCAGGAGCAAGGGTATTTTAGTTAACCATATTTCATACTTTGATAATGGAATCCAATATTACCTTTTCATCTTATGTTATATTGCATTTCAATTCATTTAAAACGTTACCTTCTGTGATCCTATGAGATGATCAAGCTTCAGTCTGAAATAAATCAATAATAAATGGTGAGCAAAGAGAATTGCTCATATGTAACATATATATCTTTAAAGAATTATGTTAACATATGGTCAGCTGAGTGGTGCAATTGTTAATTGATTAATTAGATTTTCACTGCTATATCCCAGGCTTCAAAAGTGGTTCAAGTAATGAGTTTTGGTTTCTTCTGGAGCTTTGTCTTCATCACAAAACAACAAAGAACAGCACTGAAGCAACTTTTTCCCCCCTAGTTATACAGTTTGGATTATTGCCTGAATTTTGTAGAGCAGTTTATTCTTTGGTTAGTTGTTCCAAGTATCAAATTTAAGATGCATACTCTAAACTTTTTTTTTAACATAACTAACAAAGGAAATCAGATATTTTGTGTCCAAGAGCTACCTGTTGCAAGTTCAAGAGTTCCTGTTTTCCTTTCATGTAGTGTTCTGGTTTAAATAGTGCTGCAGTTTCCCCAACCTCAGCTTGACTTTGAGCCACTTAATATATTACCAGACCTGTGTGGGGGTTGCTTCCCTGTAATCTGGTACCACATAACTTTAAAGTTTGTGTGGAAAACAGGATATGTGATGCACATGAGCCTTTGTAGACTTTACTGAAGTAGTGTGGGACCAGCCCACAATCCAATTGCTGTGAAACTCTGGTAATATATTAAATCTATCTATCTATCTATCCATCTATCTATCTATCTAATTTGTTCTAGGCTGGAATTAAGGGTAGAACCCTTTTGAGGGGCAAACAAGATAAAAACCATACAGAGGATACAATTTTTTAAAAATCCATAAAAACACTTTCCTATAAAATCAGTGAATGGCAAGCTCCTTGGGGGCACGGCCCAAGCTTCCTGAGTGCTGCTCGGCCGACCCTCTTCCAGCCAACATGGCCCAGCAAGTGCTTGGTGTTGCGACGTTGCGTGCATACGGGGCGTCTAGAAAGTGTGCAATTCCTATGGCATGCCATTAGCATGTCAGGGGAATTGCACACTTTCCGGAGGCCCCAAACGTGTGCTTTCCCTCCTCCCCTACACCTATTGGGGCCTGAAAGGACCCCTTAATGCTTGCATTAAGAGGCCCTTTCTGGCCCCAATGGGCAAGGGAGGAGGGGGAGTCGTGGGAAAGCACACTTTCTGGGCCTCTGGAAAGTGCGCAAACCCCCCCCCCCCCAGGCCATGCTAATGGCATGGTCAGGGGAATCCGCAGACTTTTCTAGAGGCCCAGAAAGGGGGGATTTTCCTTCTATTTTAAGGGTGGTGGCCATTACAGTAGAAGGGAAAAACCATTCTCCTCCTCCCCACCTTGCGAATGGGGGGGGTGTCTTAAAGGCCAGATTTTCCTTGGGAAAATCCACTAGATTTTCCTTGGGGAAATTGCGTATTTTCACCCACTGTGGTGATGGTGGCTGCCATTAAAGCAATGGGGGAAAGGGACAAAGGGTGGATGCAGGTCTGGGCAGAAGCAAGTTCCGCCCGGACCTGTGCCCCCTTTGTCAGTATAGGGACCATGAGACAAAAATCTGGGTGTGTTCTCATGGGGCTCGGAGGGTTGTACACAGGGCATTCGGGGAGTTCGCAGGCCCCAGCAGATTTTTGCCTCATACCTATATAAAATCCATAAAAACCAATTGCCAATTAAAACAAATAAAACAACCTAGTGGTAAAAACCAATAGCCCAGACATAAATCTTAATCGTAGTAAACCGCACAGAGAGCTTCGGCTATGGGACGGTATATAAATGTAATAAATAATAATAATAATGGAAGGGCAGTGAAAAAAGTGGGTGTACAGAGCTTTCCTGAAGGGGCCTGACGAACCCTGATGGAAGCTGATTCCAAAAGTGCAGGCTTGCCACTGAGAAGGGCCCCTGTCAATGACCTCAGCCTGAAGGCAGGCTGGTATGGGAGAAGTCAGTCTTTTAAGTAGCTTGGGCCCAAACCATTTAAGGCTTTAAATATTAAACCAGTGGATAGCATGGGAGGACCTAGTCATGAATCCCCTAGGTTGGGGTGGGGACATACAGGAGGTCCAGGGACCACTCTCACTTCCTTGTAGGCTGCACTCCTGTCACGAGCACCCTGTGGATTTCCGCAGGGTAAAAGCAGGGAGAAAAAAAGCTGATTTGCCACCAATTTTTGTTGAAAAACCACTACAATGCTATAGTGGTCAAATTTAGCTTGTAAACAAAATTCAGCCGATGGTAATTTGACTTCTGCCCCCCCTTCCGACATCATGAATTTTGGCAGTGGTGACAGGGGGCTATGGGTTGCTCCAGGGAACAGCAGGGGCAGTATGCTGGCTACATGTTGCCAAACCATGGTCCAGGTGATCAGATGAGTCAGCCTGGAAAGGGTTTACAAATGCAAATTTTGGGATCTACCGCAGCCTCTCCAGACTTGATATGTTTGGATCCATTTCAGTTGGGTTTCAGGCCTAGTTTTGGCACGGGAACAGCCTTGGTCGCCCTGTATGATGACCTATGTTGGGAGAAAGACAGGGGGAGTGTGACTCTGTTGATTCTCCTTGATCTCTCAGCAGCTTTCGATACCATCAACCATGGTATCCTTCTGGAGCATCTGGCTGAGTTGGGAGTGGGAGGCACTGCATTGCAGTGGGTCTGCTCCTACTTGGCGGGTTGGCTCCAGAAGGTGGTGCTTGGGGAGCATTGCTCGGCCCCATGGATTCTCCAGTATGGGGTCCCGCAGGGGTCAGTCTTGTCCCCCATGCTGTTTAACATATACATGAAACCGTTGGGTGCGGTCATCCGGAGTTTTGGAGTGTGTTGTCATCAGTATGCTGATGACACAGCTCTACTTCTCCTTTTCATCTTCATCAGGTGGGTTGGTGACCCAGCTACGCCCCTATCTGGACAGGGATAACCTAGCTTCAGTTGTCCATACTCTGGTAACCTCCAAATTAGATTACTGCAATGCCCTCTACATGGGGCAGCCTTTGAAGACGGTTCAGAAGCTGCAGCTTGTGCAAAATGTGGCGGCCATATTGATAGCTGGTGCAGGGAGGTCTGAGCATATAACACCAATTCTGGCCCACTTGCATTGGCTGCCTATACGTTTCCGAGCCCAATTCAAGGTGCTGGTTTTAACCTATAAAGCCCTACATGGCTTGGGACCGCAATACCTGATGGAACGCTTCTCCCGACATGAACCTACCCGAACACTGCACTCAACATCTAAGGTCCTCCTCCAAGTGCCTACTCCGAGAGAAGCTTGGAGGATGGCAACAAGGGAGAGGGCCTTTTCGGTGGTGGCCCCCCGACTGTAGAATGATCTCCCCGATGAGGCTCGCCTGGTGCCAACATTGTTATCTTTCAGGCACCAGGTCAAGACGTTCCTCTTATCCCAGGCATTGAACGGCATTGAACGCTAAGTTTGTTTTTTAATGGACCCCAGAATTTTTGTTTTAAATGGATGCTGCTGTTTTTATACTGTTGTTTTTTTTGTCTCTGATGGTTTTTAAATTTTGTATACTTTTAATGTTTACTGTTTTTAGCTTTTGTGAACCGCCCAGAGAGCTTCGGCTGTGGGGCGGTATATAAATGTAATAAATAAATAAATAAATAAATAAATAAATGTTTGCTGTTCAAAATATATTTCCAGAAGAAGGGGGTACAGGAGAAAGGTTGTATTTGTTACAGCTTTGTTCTTTGGTTCCTGCTGTTGTTCCCAACAACTAGTGTACATAGGTTTACTGCTCAGATACTGGTGGTAGCACATAGCCATCAGGACTAGTAGTCATTGAAAGACCTCACCTGCAGGAATTTGAAGTCGGAGACACAGCTGAATGTGGCAGGAAAACTAGGTTGCTCACGGTCTCTTTGCCAGTTAGACACGTGTCACCAAAAGCAACTTTGCAGAGTGCATTACCAAAGATGGGGCGGGGGTTGGTTGGCAGAGGGGTTGGAGCAAGCACAATCTGTTGCTCAACAGATCTTGGGAGCAGAGAGGAGCACAGCGGCAACATCATTTTGGGGCGCTCTTGGCAAGTGGCTCTGTAGATGCTGGTGTGGCAGAAGACGCGCTAAAACAACCCCTACTGCAGAACATGGGTTCTCAGGGTGGTTTTGGGGGGGGGAACATGCCGCTGTGTGTGTTTGGGGGGGCAGCTAACAGATGACATGCTAATCCGTCATGGGTTGCCTGGCATGTTGTGTGAACCCAATCACATTGTTAGCTGAACTTCACTCCACAACAATGAAATATGCCCTTGCAGTAGCAGAATGCCTCTTCTGATCACAGAATTCTTTCCAACTTAGCAGAAGTATCTTAAACAAGAGAAATAATCTCAGATCAAAAGGAATTCCTCTGTTTGTGCAAGCTCATCCTCAAGATCTTCTTTTTTTAAGGTGCACTGAAGTTTATACAGCATTGTCCGGCTTTTTACTTAGTCGTTGTTTCTTATACTATAACACAATCCCTGATGCATTGTAATGCTGCAGATAAATGTTCTGTTATCTCTTGCTCAAGAGTACATGGAACAGTACTAATGCAGTTTCTCCTTCTACTCATGGTTCTTTGCATCTAAGCTTGTTTGTTTTAAATACTAGATATTTGTTTCCCCTAGACAATGCTACTAAGATTCATTGGTCTGGTTCAGTATATTTTTTATTGAAACAAATACATCCAATAACGCATTTTCTGCATGAGCAGAGTTCAAGAGCAGGAGCTCCACAATAATAACAACAATGATGGTAATACAGATAAAATAATTTTATATTAAATATATTGATGTATTTATTTTATTTACACCAACTGTAAAATTGGGCCTTGTGTTAATGTATTTTATATGAATCATGCCGCTGGATGAGATGGCTAATTTATTTTAGCGTTTACATAAATAGCAAGCCATTTTCAGAAGGACAAGCTAATGAAAATGCTGCTGTGAAATTGTGTATATAGTATGAGGAGTGATGGAGTCAAGTTTATTATTGGTTGAGTGCTAAGAGTGAACTGGCCATCATGTCTTTGAACTTTTGAACTGCTAGTTGTTTGTGTGATTTATTGATTTTGATATCTCCTTGTGGTGACTTGTTCTTTTATTCTTTCATTCATTCATCAGTCCATCTTCTATTATTATTATATTATTTGCGTGCAAGACACTTCAGGGAAAGTGTCAACTCCTTGGAAATTCAGTTTCCTAAACAGAACTGACGCCAGGTTTTATCAGAACTCTATGCCCAATTCTGGTTTAAGATACCATTGTTGTTCTAGATTTTATAATCCTGAAATTGTATTCTTAATCATGAAGAGAATGCCTTTTGTTAGGTAGTATATAAAGTTTGCTAACAAATAAGTAAGCAAATGTATAATAAATTATGGAATTTTGGGTCCAAATGTTGAGAATTATGGAATTTCGGGTGCAAATGATGACCGTGCAAGTGTAGGCTGCATTTACCTTTTTCTATTCAGCCATATGCTAAATGTACTACTAAGTTTGTTCCTCCTACCTGCCTTCTTCATAGCCCTGCTCTACCACCCTGCTCCGTTTCTTCCAGTACCAGGCTATCTTATCTCCCTGGTGCCTGACACATGGGGAAACTTCGCCAAGCCCTTTTGTAATTCCTTTGTGAGAGAAAGTCTGCTTTGTCTCTCATTGTCCGATGACTGATGTTGACTGGTAATGCTACAAAATACTTTAAATGACCTGACCTCATGTCATGTCTTCCTGGCAGGGTAACTGTTTCAGGCATCCTGCCTAGCTTGGGGAAGACATGAGAACTTACTTCCCCCTTACACATGTGTCCCCCTCCCAAATTTACTTCGAATTGGTAGATTTTATATGCAGCTTGGACCTCTAGGTGCTAATCTCTTAGTCTGCAATCTTGTGCCCTGTCCAATCGATTTCCTGGTGTTTCAGGATTTCCAGAACTTAAGTGCTCTCTGTACATAAGTGTGACTGATGTCAGTAGAACGTAACTCCCACATAAGAAGATACAGGTTTGCAGTCTTCATGTGGGGAGAGTCTGCTTTTTTTCTGATCCTGGCAAATTCTTTTGTAAGTGGCATTGTGGTTTCTAAATAACAATTGGTGTGAAATGTGTGTCCTTTAGATCACAGAGTGCTGGTGTGTGTGTGTGTGGGGGGGGTGTCTCCGGGAAATACTTGCCTGGAAGATGATTATTGTTGCTTCTAATTAAATAATTTGTCACCTGCCTTTACAGTTTCGAATAAAATACTTTTAGCATGTAAAACTAACAAACTTGCATGTGCTTGCCCAGTGCTACACATCTAGTGAAGGTGAGGCTGTTCAGTGGATATGCTTGGACTTTTACTAGCACACTTGCTTTTTGCACTTTTAAAAAAAACAAAACACACCTCAGTTCTTAAGCTGCTTTTAATGTCCATATCCAGCCAATCATTTTGTAGAGACTTTCAGAAATACTGGTTGCATATCAGTAATTATGTTGGCATGCCTCGTACTGGGATGCTTGAAGCTTCCCACCCCCCACCCAGCCTTATTTTTTAAAAATAAAGAAACCCCTTTCAAATAGAAGTTTTGAAGATGGAATTGCTTGTTTCTTCCCTTTACCTCCCCACTCTCTCTTTCTCTGTTTTTATTAAAGAAGGCCTGTTTGAACTAGAGAACAAAATAGTGGGAAAGGCTAAAAACAGGGCAGACACCAACACCATTAGCTGAAAGGGGAAAAAATTCCATTTCATTGCAACTATGTTATTGTTTACTTTACCATACACATCCTAATATGGTTACCTCCCTGTCAAAGCGGCCGAGCCAGGGGCTGAGGGGCCCCCTCAGGGAGAAGCTTCTAACTGCTTCGCAGACAATAAGAAACAAACGGCACAACTCCACAAAAGGCTTCCCGGAAAATAAGTGTCAAGTAAATCTTAAAGAACTCTGCCTTCTGACACGCAGCACTGTGTATGTAAACCTGCTTTATGCCATGCTGCCCAACCTGAGATGCATTTGTTTAGGAATATAAGTCCCTGCGGGTATTTTCTTTTTTCTTTTCTTTCTTTTAAATTAATTTTGATGGCTGTGGATTAATTCCTTCAAACATATCTTTACATGCGCCTTCCTTGAGTACTGTTTCTCGGAGCCTTTTACTAGGACTGTTAAGGTAAGAATGTCGATTTAGCCTGGGACGTTTTGTCACTCAAACTAACGTTCATCATTGATACAGACAATGCTTTAAAAACAGCGATCCCACAATATGCTGCCTTAGGTATCTCAGTCCTTCGTCCAAATGAAATGTGCTACTTCTCTTGATTATCATACCTATGTCATTTAAAATGTCACTAGTTGTCGATGCTGCTGGAGCAGAGGTGCACTCACTCTTGTGTAAACAGTGCCACAGATGCAAATGGTTTGCTGCGACCAATTGTCAGCTAGACCAATTTCTTTTAGAGGCTTTTCTGTTATTTCTTCATCATTGTCATCTTCACTGCTTGTGACTACTCTGAACACCCTTGGCTCTCCAAAATCGTCCCGGTCTTGAGGCTTGCCAGTTATTATCTGCAGGACCAGAACAAAGGTAGGTTGTTAAACTCTGTGCTCCGGGGGAGGGACAAGTTATTTTTGGAGGATTGTCTTCCTAGTGCATGACTGGCTGACCTAAAAGGAGGAGGGGGGTGGGAATCCTCCATAGAGTGTAAGAAAGGGTAAGCGTGCACTCTAGTAGCTTTTTATAGTGGAGATTATTTCTATGCAATTTAAAGAAGCAATGTCCTTTAAAAAAATATGATGAAGAATGGTTCAGCAACTCCAGACTAATAAATATGTCAATAATTTGTGTGTTTCATTTCATTTAGAGTGCAATATTCATTGTAGTAGGAAGGATTTTATAAACACCAAGTGTTCTTTTGGAAATGTGAGTTGTTTTTCAAATCCTAAGATTTCATAGGAATGATTAGGTGATGAAGCAATTTTTACACATATGAGTTTGAACTTTTTGGATGGCATGCTGCTAATATACTTGGGTGCATTTGTGTAACCTGATCCTTTTTTGTAATTTTGTGTCTACTCAGCTCAACATGCTTTTTTTAAAAAATTTTTTTGCAAAACAGTAGTGTGTGTGTGTATTTTAGTGTAACTACAGAAATGAAATGTAAAAGAAAAGAAAACATGTGCCCAACTAAGAAGAACAAATCTTCTGTTCAGAGAAAATCTATAAATCTGTCCAATTTTATTCTGGAAACTACAGTAACCAATATTACAAATAAGTACAAGGACAAATGAAGTCTTGTGAATAGTTATTAAGTTATGTGGAACCCAGCCTGAGAAATGCATATCAGTACAAATGAACAATGTGAGACTGTACAGCAGCATGTTTACCCAGGTAAAACAAGGTACTTCTTCCTAAAAATAAAAAAGCTAAAACTTACTATTTAAATACCTAGGACATGATATAGCCAAAGTTAAGCACTTTTGAGTTTCATAGATTTCAATAAGAGAATTAAGCATATGCATTCCCTTTGAAATCAGTGAGTTTTTTAAATGCCTAATTGTGGCTAGATTGTGCCCTGTTGTTTACTTTGGACAAAATTATTGTCTTTTCCCCCAATTATTACATTATCGCTGAGTGTACATGCACATGGATACATATATATCCACACACATGTGTTTAATATTTTTGTACACCACTACCTTCTCTTCTTCCTTTATTTATTTTTCATTTGAGATATATAGACTTATATTAAGTAATCTAAAGCGTGTTTTTAAATGAAAAGCCATTTTAAACAGTTCCTACATCCAAAAGTATTTTAGCCCCCAAATAATACTGGGAATGACGCAATTTAAAATAATCATATACACAGTATATGTGCAGTAGTGCTATATAATCATCATCATTTACAAAAAGCTACAAATGCTTTTTTAAAAAGTGTGTATATTGTGTATAATTTTGGTTTTTTGGGGACATAAAGAGAGGTAGCAGGAATTAGTAGCCTTTAATTAGACATGGAGAAATTCACATTTTACAGGGATTTATGTTAGAACATGGAATGGTGGGTGGCTTGTTTCCTCATTATGAATACTCTCTGCACATAATGAGGTTCATCATTAGTTGATGGAGTGAATTTGCCCTAGCTCTACCTTGAAAGGCACATAATTTACATACTACTTCAGAGCTCAGGCTTTAATGGATTCCTCAATGAATAAAATGAAAAGCTACTTTCTTTAAATTTTGAACACTGTTTTGATAATATCGATTTAATAAGACATTCAGTTTGCTTGTTATGTATTTTTGAATGTGCATTCTCAGTTTTACCAGAAAATACATATTTTAATGCTCAAAGTTGGACAGTGATAGTCCGGTGACACAGATGTAAACATAAGGAGGTGTGGGGAGAGGGGTTTATTTTCTTTAACACTGCCGGTTCCTTTGGCACTGCCGCTTTGCAATTATGGCCATGTGTAGTTACGATTGTTATCCAGACGAGTTGCCAAAAAACTCACTTATAATATTTTAATACGACGCAGCATGCTTCTTGATTCATTAAATTGCATTTGGCATGAGAATGATTTTTCTACTGTACATTTAACTGTATGCATTTTAACAGTGATTGATCTATAGAAACACATTACTTGCTCTCAGGCTGACATTGACAGAACCACTAGCCCCACCTCCCTATCTATTTTAATGAGAAGAGAACAGCCACCCAAAACACATACACATGCACACATCACCTTCCCTAGTACAGTTCCACCTCCAAAATCTGTGGTGTAGATATGATTAGATTAAAGGAAATTGAATTGTAGGCCGCCTATTATGTTATCATGTCATCGACTTGCTACAGTTCTAGTATACAGGAGAGAGTTACGAAGATATGCTTCCCCATGACCCTCCTTCCCAACCCTAAGCTTTTTAGCCTTATTATAGATGAATTGGGCAAGCCTACTGCACAGAACATTAGTATGTAGCAAGTTTCTTACTTTTTCCTAGCATGTAGCATCTTCGAAAATACCTTGGGAGGTCAGGAAAACAGCATGTTTTTGAGAGGTCCTTTGCTGGTAGCAGGCAAGACACCTGTGCATTGGTAGTATTAGGAGTTCAGTGTCGCTGTTGTAAATAGATTTTGACACTATGAGTTGCAGGGGAATAGAGTAAATATAAGGTGTTCAGACTAGTTTTGATAGAATGTTTTTCTACTTGAAAATGATGAGCTTATATTAACATTAACAGAATAATCTATGTCATTCTGTCTTTTTTAAAAAGGCAATTTTCCTCGGTGGCAAACCTGTCTACGTGAAAATCTTTTCTCTGTTCTAAAACATATATTTGTTTAGGGAGTTTTCATTGAAGTGTACATGACAATTACAGCTGTTCATTAACAAAATTGGGTATTTGTTTTAAACTTTAACCAATCACTTTGATATGCTAATTATGGTGTAATTTAATTTGAGCCCTGTAATGATGATGCCGTTATTATGGACATAAATGATGCAGTTAAACTGAGAGTAATCTCATTTGCATACTGTACATGCCAGTAAATTAAGCCCTTTCTTCGTCTGCCTCAGCTTTAATTTTCCACTTCTTTTCACACAGCGCCTTTTCAGCCACTCTCTTATAAGCCCACTTTGTAATAGTCCTGATGACTGTTTGATGTGGAGAGTTGGTGCACCACAATAATGCAAGACACAAGATGTAACATTTAAAGGATTCATTATGTTACTGAGTGTTCCCTTAAGAAGCTGGGATTAACAGGGGTGGAAGTGTTCAGCGTTACAGGCCTCCAGATAAACAAAATGCAATCTTTTGGTACCCTTGCCATCTTTAAAAAGCATACACATGTGTACAGCAAACATTTGTATACTGTTTTGTTGTACTAACCCTAGAAAGTAACTGCAGTGTATTCATGAACTACTGCAGATTCTATGGAGAAATGAGGCTGTTTAACAGAAAACCTGCCAAATACTCTGAAAGCACTATATATAAGGTTAGTAAAATAGCAGGGGAATTAAGCACATCAGCTTCAAAATGACACCCTGGCCTATATTAGACAGGAATGCAAATAATTATTTTCTAAATCAGTTCTACTATGCATTTTATTCTTCCTAGATCTTGACTGGATTAAGCCTAATAGTATTCTAAAGGAAATTTCTATTTAATTTATGTATTGTCCATTTCCCCCATATTAACATCATTAAAACATGATGACTATCTTTACATGATCAAAACAAATCACAGTGGTTTAATTAAGCCATGGTGAGTTCTTTTAATTCCTAGCACATGAAACAGGCCATGGGTTATTTAATTATTGTTCCCCCCTGAAACAAGGTTCAGATGAGACAACAAGCTGCGTCCGGCAGGTAATTAGGGAAATGGCACCTGGCATGCACTGGGGATTAAATGAAGCTGCTGCTGCTTATTTAAACCATGGTGGCTTGTTAGATCGTGTGAATTGGCCCACTGTGTAAACAAAAGACCAAGCTAAAACATTAGCTAAAATATTTATTTATACTAACCCATACACTAGTTTGTTTGGGTGCAATTCCCCCCCCCCCCCAATTTCTATACAATAAATAGAATAAAATATTTGCCTAAAAATATAGTATGGAGAGAGACGTTCTGAAATAAAGACATCTACTTAGGTTTTTTTATTATTATTATTAGCTTGCTTATTTAGTAGGATTGGTATATTGTTAACTATCCATGAAAGGAAACACCATTTTTCCTTGGGGCACTGGTATACTGTGAGAGACTTTTGTTAGCTAAAGATTATTATTAGGCTTTTGGAAATCTTGTCTTGAACAACATCCCATGACCAAAAATAGTTTTGTGCTGTTGCCTGTAAACATTCACATTAGTCATTTCCTGGGTGAATAGTATAAGAAGGTTGAGCAATTCTTACTGTTGCCTACCTCCTCCACCCTTTTAATAATACACCACAAACAAAAGCAAAGTTCTGTTTTTGGTTTGCCAACTGTACAACATTGAATGGTTCTTGCCTGCACATTAGATCAATTTATGTGTCTTCCATGTTGTTTTCATGGCACATTGGCTTCCAGCACTTTATTTCATGGGAGGCTAGCCTTCTGGTGCTTATCCTTTGGAATTAAAAGCAATGGAGTTCTCTTTCTGTTTGATCCCATCAGGTGTTCATATCCCATCTTCATTATAGGGGGAAAAAAACATTTGATCTCAGCAAAGCCTTCTTCTATCCTTAGAATGTGTGGCATTACATTTTATTTATTTATTTATTTATTTATTACATTTCTATACCACCCAATAGCCGGAGCTCTCTGGGTGGTTCACAAAAATTAAAAACATTCAAAGTATAAAACAACACTATAAAACCATACTATAAAATACAATATAAAAGCTCAACCAGATAAAAACAGCAGCAATGCAAAATTACAAATTTAAAACACCAAGTTAAAAATTATTTATAGACTGTTAAAATGCTGGGAGAATAAAAAGGTCTTCACCTGGCGTCTTAAAGCATATAATGTAGGTGCCAAGATTTTCTCAGGTAATCTCCGGACTTCTTAAGAACAGAATAACAAACCTGCTCAATCAGAGCAAAAGTCCATCTAGGTTCAGCATTCTCTTTTCCACAATGGTCACCCAGATACCTCCAGAAGATTCACAAGCAGGGCCTGAAAGATGATCACCCTCCCCTGCTCTTGCTCCCCAGCAACTTGTATTCAGTGGGATACTACTTCTGAACTTGGGGGTTCCATAGAGCCGTCATGACTAGCAGCCATCAATAGATCTCCATGATCTCATTTTATGTCAGTTCTGTAAATTAATTATGAATTGTGTGAAGAAGCATTTTTCCTGAATCCTCTGTCTTGTCCCATTTAGTTGCCTTTTTCTAAAATCAAAAAACCTGAAGCACGTTAGCCTTTCCTCCCCAAAATAGGTTGGGGAGGTTGTGTGTATATTTGTCAAGAGTTACTGGGGAACCTGTAAACCTGTCAAGAGAACTAGGGAACCTTTAAACTACTGCTCCAAGTAATGAGATCTCATAGAGCTAACAGTTGTTCTTGTGGTTAATTTCTTCATGTTTAACCATCGTGGCATGAATGGTAATGTCACTTTCCTTTAAAATACGAAGATGATGCCTATCACATATCTCAGTGAGAGAAGAAGCCATTGCAGTGCAGTACAGCACCATGTACATTGATGGCACTATATAAATAAATAAATAATAATAATAATAATAATAATTACTACATAAAAACAGAAAATTCGTAACAAAACTAACAACCTAACCCATTTTTATATATTCTTGGGACAGTACAGTATGCTTGATATCATCTTATTATACTACCTCTTAACTGTATAGGGGGTATTGAATCGTTCTCTAAAAATTGTAAAGCTGTAGCAGCAAGCAAAAAAGTGCATAAGAATGCCATACTGGATCAGACAATGTGGCTAACCAGTTGCCCACATGAAACCCTGTGCAGATATTGCCACTATTATTTAGGATAGTAGTTGACATATTTCATTATAAAACTGAATATTATTTTTTTAAAGCCCATAATCTAGTCCCTTGATCTTACCTTATTTTGGCATAAGTGCAACTTGAAAAGATTCTTCTGTCATTTATATTCCTAGAATTCACAGTTGGTGACAATACCATATGCTTGATTGTTCATATGGCTGGTTCTAAAACAAAACACAAAACACAAAGGCAGAATAGGTTTAGCCTTGCTGTGCATGCAGTAGAACACCAGGTGAGTTCTGTCCATTCCAGTAAGCTCCATGTTCCTTACTGAGTTGGAGAAAACACACCTGAAAGTCATATATGTCAAGTAATTATATATTTATCCACTTGGTGAAGAGGGCTTCTGATTTTCAATGGGCTGAGCTATCTTCTTCTTCCTTTGTTGCCAAAGACTGGTGGCATATAAGGATGGTGTAGAACTAACAGATATATTACTATAGCCCTCCCATATCTCAGGCCCTCTTGCTCTTATGCACATTGTTCCTGTATTCAGAGTGCTGGTTTTGGCTTTTGGGTCCCTGAAAAGTTTGGGCTAGATTATATGAAGACCTGCCTCTGGCCATTTGAACTTACCAACGTTTTAAGATCAGCATTGAATGCTCTACTTGTTAGCCAGCCTTTAGATCAGTTGGATTGCTGGGCAGTAGGTACAGGGCCATATCAGTAGTCACCCCTACCTCATGGAATTTTCTCCCAAGAGATGTGTAGTTGTCCTTAACTGTATTTAAAAGTACTTTGAAAATCCATCTGATTCAAATGGTTTTTAATTGACATATTGATCATGCTACAGTTATAGTAACATTTTATTACTTTGGCTCTGAATTTTTTTAAGACTAGCTAAACTATATTTCAGTGTATTAGCAGCTTTTGTATTTTGAAGTTTTATTATAATACTGTATTGTTATTTTATATTTTTACTTTGCTTGCCAAATAAGCAAAATAAAAAGAAAAATACATGCATATTTCCCCACTTTTACCATTGTTCTCATCTTCTATCTCCTCTCTTTCCCTCTGTTGAAATTCAGATGAAATTCAGATTGTCAGCGCTTTGGGGCAGGGAGATGTCTTTTTGGCTTATGTTACTCTGGGAAGTATTGTGTTCATTGACAGAACAATATTATTAATCATAATTAACAATAACACTTCCAAAGGGTCAATCAAATAAAATTATCTCAACTCCAGAAAGATGGTCAGCGTTTGGTGGGTCTAAAGTGGAAGGTTCTACCATTTGGGTGCACCTATAGAGAGAACATCTCTACATATCCATGTTGTCCAATCAGGAAGCTCCTGCAGTGCGAGAGGAGGAGGGTGAGCCAGGTGAGTCAGAGGCTACAGTGTTGCTACCTGAGGAGCTAGATCAGATTCTTGGCCATGACCCTGAAGTTGGTAATGCAGGGCCTGCTGAACCTGAGTTTGGCAGACAGAACAGGACGTTGGCCCTTATAATAACAACTGGGGCCCTCACAGGGCACTTTCCCTTGAGCTCAAGGAACTGAGTGCCCCCTAGTATTTACTGGGTGGGAGGTCCAGAACAAAGAAGGAGCGCTCACCTTCAGGCCAAAGGACTGGCCTTTTAAGGGACTGCAGTTCTCCAGCAGAAGGCATAGAGCATAAGTTGGAGGCAGAGACTGAAAAGACCCCAGTTTACCTCCAGCCCTTCCTGGAGCAAGTTGATCATTTAGAGCAGTGGTTCCCGAAGTGGGTGGTTCCGCACCCTTGGGGACGATGGGATTGCATGGGGGGTGTTAAGAGGCAAGGGGGCGGCAGGGGGGTGCTGAGAAGCAAATGGGTGGCAGGGGGCACTCGAGGTGGTCTTTTCCGTACCAGGAGTTTGGGTTACAGAAGGAAATTTCTGATCACTATCCTGCACTATGGAGAGTGGTTCAGAAGCTCCTAGTTGCATTTCCAACATCATATTTGGTGGAATGTGGTTTTAGTGTGGTCTGCCTACTTCTCTCCAAGCAAAGAAATCGACTCCAGATTACTAAACATGGTGATTTAAGACTCATGTTAAGTGACTTTAAACCAGACATTGGGAAACTAGTGTCACTTCATCAAGCCCATCCATCACATTAAGAATTTACAGAATAGTGAGGTACTCTACCCTAGTTACTAAATGTGATATCTAATATTCTTGCTAAATGACAATGAGACTTTGAGAAGATGATATCACTGGATCAAGTCCATCAATTATGTTTAATTGAATAAACTAAAAAATGTAATTGGATTTTGAATAAATATTCACTTAATTGTTACTGTTTTGAATTTTATTGTTATTTTCTTCCTTAGTGGGTCGTTGAAAACCGCTATTCTGAATAATGATTTTTATAGTGTAGGGTAGGGGGCACTGGGCATGAGTTTGTGGAACCAAGTGGGTGGTTACCTGAAAACGTTTGGGAACCACTGATTTAGAGCTATCTGCAGGGCTGCAAATACAGGCCTGCCTTGCTGCATTGTGAGCTCCTTGTTGGGACCGGACTAGGACAGGTGGAGCTATATAAAATATCCAAGGTCATTATGAAAGGGTAAAAACAACCCCTGCCTGTTTGCAAATACCAGATGGAGAGAAATTAAAATAATACACCAAAATATCTCTGGAGGTTCAGCTGGAAGAAACCATGGCCATAAACATTTGGCAGAATTAAATTATTCCTTCCGTATCACATTTTGATGCGCTGGATGGCCATTAAAATGTGTTTAATATCATAGAATTCATGTCAAAGGGTCAACTACATGTGATGAAATAGCAAGAACAATTATTACTCATATCTCAGATCAGAGAGTTTGAGAGAATTGTTGCTGTCAAGAGTGTGAAAGTGAATAATTGAAGTAGAAGTTTAAAAAGTTCAGATTTCTAAAAGGCTGATGGTGCCTCAGAAACTTTACCTATAAAAACCTTGAATTCAGTCTTAGTGGAAACTCAGGCCATGCTTGGTATACAAATTTTAGTGACTGATGTTAAACTGGCTAATACGGTATTTTCCATATTCGTCTGTTGGGCAGTATAAAAATGCAAATAATAATAATAATAATAATAATAATAATAATAATAATAATAAATGCAAAGGAGGAAAGGTATCTGGCATTTCTTTGTTTAAAAATTTGAAGAATGTCTCAATGGTTTATTACTGTTCATATGAACTGAGAAGCTCATTTTATTTCTTTTTTAGCAGTACACCAATATAGAATTTAATTTGTGTCCACTCCCAGCCCAACTTTCCATAGTTTGCAAAAGAAAAAGAAGTTTTAAAATAATGTAGTGCTGTCTTCTGAATATTCCTCTGTTAAGTCAAATACTGAATTGTCAAATGATCCAAATCCTGGGTGGCCAACGATAGTGGTTTGTCGCATTCTTAAACTGGAGCACAAGGGTCCCTAGCTTGGTTATGGTGCAGAATGAATGTATACTCCAGCCTGCTTCCTGACTCAGTCAATTAGAAGCAAAACCACATCAATCCTTTGAGGAAGGTGGACTTGAACAGGCACTGCAATGTACGTTGGAGTAGCTCTGCCAGAGCTGCAGACTGGCTGTGCAATCATGTTTTCCCAAATTACTGCTTCTTTGTAATTTTGGGGGTGCTTTTGTGATGAAAGTGGTGATTCATTATTTGTCTTGGCAGTTCTTCATTGGAAGTGTGGCAACAGTGCTTCCATCAATACAAATCCTTAATTATTTAATGTCAGCCAGCTTTTCCTCAAACCATACGAACTTGCACCAACGGATGGGAGGAAAATCAAAAGTTCAGCTGACCTGGGTGTGTTTCTCCAGCCCCATTTCGACTCTATGAGAGGAGATGGGTGGTAATGAAGAATTACCACTGGTGATTCTTGAGGAGAAATCTAGGAGGATTCTACAATTTTATGTAGTTCTCATTGTTTTAGGAGGCTGAATGCATTGTTGTTGTGAGGATAACATGGAGAGGAGGAGGAGGATTATGTACGACGCCTTGGGTTCCTTGGAGGAAAAAAGGCTGGATAGAAATGTAATAAATAAATAAAAATAAATAAATTGCTAAATGCAGATATTTTTCATACAGGATGTTTAGAACAGTTATTTTGTAATTGAAACATGTTCTTTTTGCCTTTACTGCAGTTGACAGGGTTGATCATTCTTCACTGATCAGATCCAAATAATTGGAAATCAAATCGAGGGGTGTTTCTTTCCGTTTCAGCCCTCTGTAATGGTCACAAGCAGGGAGTAATAACAAGCTGCTATGAGAACAGGACCAAATCCTGTTCCAACTGTGTTGTGTGTTTGAAGTGTGTGAAGCAAGGCTTGGAAGGGACTGAGTTTCTTTAGGAACCTTCCAGCATTGAAACAGGTAGCATAGTAAAACTTTGCAAGTCTAGTGAGCATTCCCGTGGGAGGTTAATCTGACAGAGAGCACTGTTTAACCAAACTCTTATATATCCCTTCCAGCAGGGACTGATACATAATCCTCTGAAGAGATGTGGGCTTGGAGCCGTGAACTGTGGTTTAGCCACATACTGTATTCTCTTCCTTCCATGATAAGAACCCCTTGGAAAGTCAGCGTCCTTGGATGAACAGCTTCAGTCCCAGAATGCCAGACAATTAAGAATTCTTGTTCCTCCCAGGTTCAGGATATGGTAACTTACCTTCCTTTTTAGAGACATGTTCAGGAGTTTGCCCACACACTGTAGGTCTGATGGACTTGGGGGCCATGACACCTCCTGAACAAGAATGATCCTGACATAGGCTTATTGTCAGATGGATCCAGATGCTGGATTATAAAATTCTGATCCATAATAAAATGTTGCCCTGCAGACTATTCATCTTCTGAGTTCTTACTTCTCTCTTCAGTGGGTCATATTGAGCCCTCCTGTATGACTGCTGCTGAAACAAACAAACAACTGAGTGCCTAACTCCATGGGAAGTCTTCTCCTTCTCAGAACTATTGTCCAAGTGTTTTGGATGGGTAATTTTAGCCATGTCAATTAAACTCTGGCTTCTGATTCAGCATCAGATGTATTTGATAACATTCAAACCTGGTCTACATTTTCTTGTCATTTCCCAGTGGATTCATGATTTATGGAGAATTCTGAGACTGGTTAGGAATGGTTTTGTGCTAAATGAGCAAGAGGAACTTTGTCTAGGACAGAGCTGACATACTAAATTGCTTGTATGGACTGGGACTGAATCTTGGATTGGTTTTTCACCATTATAGAGGGAAGAAAATTGTCTTTCAAATGTTGTCATATTCTAATATCTTTGTTCATTTGTTTATGCATTTCCTCAGCCATTTTAACAATTAAAATTGAGTAATAGGGAACTTTAAAATTCTCACAATTAAAGGAATTTTTGTTGACATCTTTGGAGGTCATGAGGAATGATCACTGCATAATTAATTTGGCAGATAGTGTGGGGTCACTTTTCACATGAAGGCCTTAGCTAGACCTAAGGATTATCCCAGGCAAATGGAGGGGTCGTCCCTGCCTGCTCCCAGGATCCCCTGTGTGTCATTTGGATGCGCAGATATAGGCCTGGTGTAGCTATGGCCGAAGTTTTGAATATACTATTAGGGTGCATTCACACTACATGGTACTTGCTGGGATTAGGAATAACATGTTATTCCTCCTCTGCCAGTAACTTTCTTTTGCTGCTCTTTGTAGAATATGAGAACCCACCTGTGAAGAGCAACAAAATAATTATTTGTAGTTAAGCACTGCAGCCTTTTTTTCCATGTGAATCAGCAGGCTTGATGATTCCTCACTTAGCAGCTCTAATACCTCTGTCACTGCATTACTGCTCTCTGATAGGGGCACCTGGTCCCTATACCCAGTTCAGTGGTGGTTTAATGGTAATCCATGTACAAATTGCTTAGATGCATGAGACCTTTTCTTTCAGTTTAGGGATTGAATGTGTGACCTTCTACACTCCAAGCAAATACTTAGCCACTGATCTATGGTCTGCCCAAGAAAGGGGCTCCAAGGAAGTTGATAGCACACCATAGGTAGTATCCTGTTTGGTATCAACACTAACATAAATTACATTGCACTTGCGTAATCTATGTCTAGCGCAACACCAGTAGCATTTGCTGGGTGTGTCGGGTTTCCTCAAGAAATGCTATTGGCTTTACGCTAGTCACGGGTTACACTAGTGCAGTGCAGTTTACATTAGCGGTACAGTTTATATCCATTAGAACATATTAAGGATCCATGTTCCTCTTTAATGAGGCTCTTTTTCCAAACCAAACCAGGGAGTGGACCTAGCCAGAATATGCTATAAACCATACTTGTTGGTTCCATGATAAATCCTATGCAGAGTGGGTGGGTGGGGAATCTGATGTAAATCTACCCTTGAAAAATAATAATACAGGTCACTATTTTCTCAGTTGTGTTAATATTCTAATAGTACATTTGTACTGGATTTATTTCCAAAGTCTTCCAGTGTGATTTAAGAGTCTAAGAAGAGAATGGAAGGAGTTTTGCTTTTTGGTGTTTAAAAACAAAACAAAACTAGGGGAGACAGTCTAGGCCAGCCTTTCCCAATGTGGTACCCTCCAGAAGTTTTGAACTACTGTAGTGGAAATACAGAAGACCATTGTATTTCAAGAAGTTAGTGGTGCATCAGTTCTCTTTCCCATGTCTAGAGTGCCATTTGGATCTCTTGAGCTTTACCTTACATTTTCAGTTCTCAGACTGTTGACAGGGTTGCCTGCTAATTGTTGAGGCTGGAGGTTTTCTTGTCTTCAAGAATGTATGAAGTCATGGAATCATGTCCAGAATGGGAGAGATGAAGGAGATATCCTTGGACCCTCCCAAGTTAGAACCTGGCCATAGGCCTATCTGGGATTTGCGCTGAGGGCCAGGCCATTATAGCTTTATGTTTGCTGCTGATCTTACCTTGATAAGAGTACAGTAGCTGAAGGAATGTATGCTTTATGCTTTGAATGTATTGTTTTTCTTGCTTTATTAGAGTAATTTAGCTAAATAAGCTTCTTTCCTTCACCCACTGATGTGTTCATTGTACTGACTATCCCAAAAGAACCATTGCTTATTGAAAAAAAAAATTGGAAAAATAACCACAACTTCTTTTTGGACTGCAACTTCCATTATGCTGCTGGCACTGATGGGAGTTGTAGCCCAAAACATCTGGTGGGAACCACATTAGAGAAGGCTTGGCTAGGCCCATTATGTGCATGTATGAATTTCATAGGTTATGGTGTTGTGAGAATGCTGACCTATTCAACTTCCACACCTCAGCAAAACCTCATCCACCAGTTCCAGAGACACTGTTGTTCCAGGAATGGTTCTTGGCTAGAAAGGCTGCTGTTGCCCCAGATAGGGTTGCAGTTAGGTTCCTTAGCTGGCATAGTCTGGCATTGCCTCTTCCCAGCAGCATAGCCTTACTCCTAGGTCCATTCTCCAACCATATGTAATTTAAACTGTGCTAGATGTTAATAAAGTTGTGTGTTGTTCTTTTACTATTGCGTGGAGTCTTTCCCCCTGCTTTGCTTTGATGTGAGTACAGATCAATGTAAGTCTCAATCATATTTAAAATAAGTTCTCAGAGCTCAATCCTTCAGTACTTATTCACAACTTTTTTCTAATTTCGTTTGGGTTGTTAATATTTTTTTCCAGACCAACACCATAAGGTGTATATTGGGAAGACGTTTCAGTCCCACTCCACTGCTGCATGTAGAGCCTAAATTGAGAGGGATCCTGACTTTGTGAAAGAGCACATGCTTTGAATGTGTAGAAGGTCCCAGGTTCAATCCTCAGCATCATCAGGTAGGGCTAGGAAAGAATTTTGCCTGAAACTTTAGAAGGCCGCTACCACTCCGTGTCAACGATACTAGGCTGCATGGACCAATGACCTGACTCAGTATAAGGTAACTTCCTATGTACTTCCAAAAGTGGTGATATGAACTATTTCATATTTATGCTTCTTTGGACAGGTTCTTCATGTACATCATAAAATATGGGTCTATGGCAGTGGTTTTCAACCTGTATTCCAGGAAAGCCTGGAC